>NC_136071.1:471951073-473320715 GCF_964261635.1 Lissotriton helveticus | reverse complement strand
ACAGTCAGTTAGCAAATACTGTTAGGAAATTAAATGTATGCTGTTCAATCCACCCCCCCTTCAAGTTTGAAGTTCTAATATTTGGTCATCAATTGAATGCCATCAAAAGTATATTGGAAAAGGCCTCCTTTTGAATGATCACCCCCTAGGTTTTGTGACTGATGTTGCTGGGTTTTTTTTTACTCTGTGCACTGGGACTATGTTAAGCAGTCCCCAGTGCATGTGTTATGACCCCTAAAGCATATTGAAATTGGATATACTCCTAATTGACAAATGAAACTTATTATAAGTACTTAGTTTAAGGTTCAAATGTACCCAGAGCCTGTACATTAAATGTCACTGGTGGACTGTATCACCCATTTTGCCACCCCACCACCGTGACAGTGCAAACATGTCTGCAAGAACACCTTTTTAGTTTGGCTATGCAGTTTTATTACTGCAAAATTGACCTGTCAAAATAACCCTTTTTAACAGGACAAACCCATTCTTTTATATATTAATAAGTCAAACTCATTAAAACTTGCCCAAAACAAATTTTTAAGATTGTCCATAGGTCTCCCCCAGTCGACCCCAATAATACCCCTTCTCTACGATTTGGGATGCCAACCGGTGGAGGCCCAAGCTAGATTCCGTCCTGTTGCATTTTGGCGTCGATTGTGGACAACGCCTGAACTTCACCATTATGCAGCAGCATGTCTGGAGGTCAAAAATAGCCCTGGTGCCTCAAGTGTAGGATGGTTTAGAGACCTTAAGACTATCCTATTAGCTTTGGGCCTCGGTGAACTGTGGCACTCGCCTGAGTTAGCTAGTTTCCCCTCTAATAAGGACTTAAAAAGATGTTATTGGGATTGGGTGACCCATAATATGTTCATGGAAACTAATCCCAGCAGTCTCACTGGACAGTTCCTTGTACATAAGGATATATCCAAGTTAGAGGGGTTTTGGGATTTAATAACTAAACCCTTGGACCGCAAACTATTCTTTCAACTCAGATGCGGTTCTCTTCCGATTGGGGAGTTTATTCAAAAATGGGGAACAGAAAGGCTGTGCTCTTGTCCAAAATGCAAAGATACTCGGGAAAGCCTGGACCACTTATTGTACGTGTGCCCACTATATTCTGCCCCCAGAGCCAAATGGCTAAAACCTGTATGCCGGCAGCTAGGAACAAGATTGGCTGTAGAAGCAACTAGATTGCTAAAAACAAACTTGGATCCGCTTATTGTTGTGGGGGTTGCGAAGTTTCTTGGATGGGCCTGGGTCCTTAGAAGTAGGTTTTTAAATAACAATAATTTATAGGTGTCTATTCAGTATATTTTAATCCGATGATGCAATGTCTCCCGTGTGTTATTATCCAAATTTTTGTATCTATGTACAAGAAGCTGATTAGCTTGTCAAATGATTTAATAATTGTATTAATTGTTTATATGTATATATTGTATTTTATGTCTTTTATGATGAACTAATCGAATAAAGACTTCTTGACTTGAAAAAATAAGTCACCCTTAAATTGGTCTTTCTGCCCATAAGTCGGAGTGCATCGTATTTCAAAGTAGGACATGTAAAAGTTTAATGCTAAACATATCTTTTTAGTAAAATGGCAACAATTCTGAATTTGTGCAGGGAGGGATGCTGTGGGATTGTTTCCCTGAGGACATACAGAACTGCTGGAAACCTGGGTAGTGTTATTTCTGGGAAATACTTCCCTATTGGTTTCGGAAGGACTAGGAGTCTCCCACTCACATAGGCTAGTGCTAGAGAGAAATATGGTGCCCAATGGCATCCTCTTCAGAACAGTACTGGATCTGTGGAAGACAGAAGAGGACCTCATGTACCCTTGAGCCTGTGAGAAGACCTGGAAGTCTACACCTGCTCCAACATGTACCCAGGACAGTGAAGTAGACTGAAAGGGTCAGGTGGCTGATCACTTGTTAAACTACAGGGACACAACAAATTGCAAGAAGCCCCTTTTCATGAAGCGCCCAGCTGACCACTTCCAACTGGACCATACTGGTGGCTTTTGCTGGACTGAGCCTTGACCCCAAGTGTTGTTCCTTAGGGCATGTATGATGTTACAACGCATACTTTTACAATGCATACCTTTATAATGCATTTTTTACAACGCAACATCCATTACAACGCATTCCATTACAACGCATGCCATTACAACGAATTTTTTAAAACTACATTTACAACGCTTTCCATTACAACGCATACTACCGTTACAACGCATACCATTACAACGCATAACATTACATTGCATGTTTGGTAAGTATTGGATAGTGTAGGGGTAAAAATTACTATTCTAACTCCAGGGGGTGCAACAGTAGGGTAAGTGTTGGATGGTAATGTTATGTGTTGTAATGGTCTGCGTTGTAATGACTGCATTGTAATGACATGCGTTGTAGAGGTATGCGTTGTAGTGTCATGCGTTGTAAAGGTTGCATTGTAATGGCATGCGTTGTAATGGATGTTGCGTTGTAAATGTTTCGTTGTAACGGTAGTGCGTTGTAAAAGTTGCGTTGTAAAGGTTGTTTCCCTCCTTAGGTCCTGCGACCCTAGGCTATGTCAAAGTGTAATTCTCCTATCATCCAACGACTCGAGGGACTTAGAAACTTTTTTGCTCCAAAGACCCCCGGAGGACCGGGATAAGCCTGACAAGTAAATCCAACAAAGGTGCATTGCCACTGGGTCAAAGATTCAGTTTGCTCCCACTCTGGTCTATTCCACAGCAGCAAATCCTTTTCAGCAGTACATTGCAGAGAGGGTATCCAAGCTGGTGGTGTCCTGTTTGGCTGCAGTTTGCAGCCTTGTCTGCTAATCCAAGCTCTAAAAATGTAACTTAGTCAGAAAGTTGACATCTTCACCTGGCAAAGGCACTCAAAGTATCTGGCCTGTAAGAGACCTCCCTCTAGTGCAAATGTTTAGTTTCTTCCTCTCTGAGCTTTCCTGCCAAAAAATAATGGTTTCACCGGGACGTCATCCGACGGCTCTCTAGTAAGAGTTTCAGTAATTTAAAAGTGAGCTCAACAAATGGTAACTATACCACAAACTTAAGAAAATATGTAAATGAATTAGAAGTAAAAAAAACTGTTAAAAAGTTGAAAACACAACTTAATAAAAATCCCATTCCAAGTTATAACAATTGAAAGGAATTCGAGAAACAATATGACAAACATCCAATAAGTGCAACCGGAGATTTGAAAATATAAAGTTTAAACTTAAAAATAGAACAGAAACATTTTCTTGAAAATTATCATCTTTTATGTGGTATACCCCTAGACTTTGGCTTTACTACCCTAATTTTGCTGAACCCATTTTTGTTGGTATTTGGCCTCTCTGCACCTTAATCCTGCTAACCATTGGTAAAGTCCTTGTGCTCTCCCTTCCAAACATAGTGTCATAGGTATAGACCTAATTGCACATTTGATTCACTTATATATCCCAGTAAATGGTTCTACATGTACCCAAGGCCTGTAGATTAAATGCTACAGGTGGGCCGCAGAACACATTGTGCCACACACTAAAGTAGCATTGTAAAGACTATCTCTCTAATAGATTAACACCGGGTTACCTTATTACACGTATGTGAGAACACCAGTTTGGGAGCAGATAATTATTTCTTCCACTCACTTGAATTGCAATTTAAAATACAGTTTAATGGTAAAGTCAGATTTGAATTTACTATTCTGAAAATTCCACTTTTAGAAAATTGGCATGCTACTGCTTAAACCAAACGAGTCTTTCTGCTAATGTCCAGGGTTGCATGATTGTTCATGGCTCTCCTTTGGTGGGATGTGTATTTTTCCAGACACATAAAAAATGGGCCTTGGTCTTTGAAAAAAGCTCCTCTCTTGAGAAGGATGGCCTTGTGGGGTTATACCCAATCCTCTTTGGTCTTCATAGGGGAGTTTGGGTACTGTGCCCAGCCTCTCCTGACTTCAGAAGAAGCCTGCTCTGTCACTGGCACTTGCAACCCTCACCTGGGCCTAACTGCCTGCCCGCCCTTTGTTACCCTATACAAATTGGAGCTAGACCCAGGAAAACTGGAGAAACTAAACAAACCCAGTTCAGTGTTAAACAAAGAGAGTGACACCTTCACCACAAGCTGGCACTGGGTTTAAAAGTGCCCCTGAAACCTCTAATCATAACACTCCTGGACCCGTGGTGAACCTTCTATCTGATCCCTAAAGGAAGTTTGTAGCTGACTGCATTGAACTCAGGATCCAAGAAGTAAATCCAAAGGTCAGTCTGGTGATCTCCAATTTGAGCTACAGGGGCACAACATGGTTCCAGAAGCCATCCTTGCATCTGTCCAGCTGGCTAGCACCTACTGGACCTGCCTGGACCCTGCCTCTGGCCCCTACTGACATGAGTCCTAACCTCCAAGATGTGCCATCCTCAGGTCCTGGCCCCTAGGCTGGTATCAGAGTGTACTCCTTCAATGTAAAAACTGCAATAGCTGGACTCCAGGTGAAAACCCATAGTATGTGGGCTATTTAGATCAAAAAGAGCCATTCCTGGTCTCCTTGCTAACTAGAGAGTACTTCACAGAGGCAAACACAGGACCTACAGCCGACTGCCCATGCAAACTTCCCAGCTACAGACTCCAGACTTCATTTGCACAGTGTTCTTCATGTCAACAACATCCACCCCGCATTGGGGAGAGGAGTTGGCCTAAAGGCTATGGCTGTCAACCTCGAATCTGGGGAACTGGCTTCAAGTCTCGGCAATGCCGCTGAACATCGTGTGATTCTGGGAAAATCACTTAATCTCCCCGTGCCTAACCAAAATGAATGTGTGTCCTCATGTAACATAACTGTAAAGCACTCTGATACCCGATTCGGGTCAAGTTCGCGCTATACAAAACTCTGCTAAAAAAAAACTAAAAAATCTCCCACAGACTGGACGTTTCAACTGGCAAAAATGTCTTCACATCAACAACGATCTTCTCACGGTCCACCACCAATACCAAGCTACAACTGAGGGTCCTTGCGTGAAACTGGACTAAGTTACAAAGTAATCTTTTCACGGAGAAGAACCTGGTCCCTGTATTCAACCATGGCCCCATTGTGGTCATCCTGAACTATTGACTTTGACCCAGTGAAGCATGACGAGATAACTGCAATAGGCTCTTTTTGCTTCTTTTTTAATTTTAACAAATGTTATTGATCTGAAGAAATGATTAGAACCATACAACATAATGTCACAATTTTCACAGCTTCCCCAGTCCCCGGCTCAATCCAACTTTCCCCCGCAGTGAACCCCATTGATCAAGGATTGTAGCAGTGTCCAATGTAGGCCTTCAGTCAGGGATTTCAGCTTACCCAGACCCAATGATGTGTTTGAAATCCCCACCACCTCCTAATAACTCCAAATAGCCCTAAACTTAGCCCTAAACATCTCACCCACCCCCACCTACAAAGCCCCAGGCACACCATCGTCCCCTCCAGCACCAATTCCAGTTGCCCAACCACTGCATATCTTATCAAACTTATGTGGGCAGCCTGCCCTTGTAGACTTTCCTCTCTTGTAGCAAGTAGCTATCCATACCCATCTCCCAGTCTTGCACTCCGGGGCCATATCACTCTGCCATTTTTGTGCACTATCTGTCTTAGCCACCATACAACCTATGATAACCAGGTGTTCTCATAAAGCATCAAGCCCCAGATCCCAAGCAAAGTAAATTGGGGTTGTAGCTGTATTCATGTCCCAATTGCCTTCTGTAGCGAGCCTGCAACTGCCTCCCAAAGGTTTCTCCATTTAAGATAGTACCACAAAGTATGGATAAGCGAGCTTTCCATCTCACAATGTCTAAGGCATCCACATCTCCCACTTTCCCCATTTTAGACAACAGAGTCCTCATGTAAAATGTCCAATGAAGGATCTTCAGTTAAATTAGGCAGTAACTCGCCTTAATTTCCGCTTACACAGGGAAGTCTAGTGCTGACTGCCAGGCTTCGTCGTCTAGCTCACCCAAGTCCTGTTCCCAGTGATCCCTCAGTTGTCCCAGCTCCCCTTCTGTATTCCTTAGCAGCGTTACAACGGTTAACGATATGGGTCTCTATCCAATAACCTACTTTCCAATGGCGAATCCTCTTGCGTCTCCTCCCTGGCAATACTACTCTGTAGTGCGTGTCTCGGCTGCCAATACTTAAGTCACTGCATTCCGGACGTCTGATACTCCCTCTGCAGGTGTTCGAATGGAGCAGTCCCATTTGAGTCCCACACATCAGCCAGCATTGAAAGACCAATGTCATCCCACCTCTGGAAACACTTTAGTTTCCCAACAGGTCCCAGTCTGGTCCTTTCCCACAGTGGGGCTCTCTGGGTCAGTCGTTTACTTCACCTCATTTCTCTGGTCAGTCTGCACCACACCGACACCATTGTCAACGTGGCTGGACAGGTGGCGGGACCCACCCTCCCAACATACAACGGATTCAAGTAAATTTTACCACTCATTCCCCATCAATCCCTCTGGAATGCCGGGTCAGGCCAGTCGGCATAAGCCCAGTCATTCACCATACTAACCTGTCACGATATTTCTGGATAATAGGCAGCACTATACCCCTTTCAAATTTGTATCGCTGCAGCACAGACATTTCAATATGAGCAGGACCCCAACTCATTACAGCGTTCTCAGCAGGACTTCAAGCCTAATGAAAAAGGCAGGTGTTTTTGCAATTACTTTTGGGGCACTACTCTTCCTACCTGCTACGTTGCTGCTCTTGTGAACACTTTCGGGGGCATTATTCTTTGAAGCTGCCACGCCGGATCCCCCTGCTGCCCTTCCTGTGGTCTCCCTCTGCAGCCACTGCTTTTTGTTATCCTAGCGCGGCCGCAGTACGGGAGGGGACCACAACGTCCAAGTGCCCTTGCAGCAGGTAGCCACCTCCCTCAACACCGCACCAGGAGGCGCTTTAAATTGCGGCCAAGCCCCGCGTCGCGGGTACGCGCGCGGGCAGCACCGGGCTAAGCCCGGGCAAAGGGCGGGCCATCTGTGGCCATCAGGGGCCAGCGGAGGGCGGGCTGGGCCCCCTTTCTATCATCTACGGCTGAAATTTACACGAGATACCCACAAGTGAGGTGCGAGACGTTCTTTGACCTGGTTATCTATTCCAATTGCTGGTTATACATTTTTGGAGATATATTTGATCTCCAAAAATGTATAAATCAGGAGGGGGTTGTGGCAGATCTTAATCCGATCCACACAAACTTTTTTAACCAACTTAGGGCTTTTTTCATTAAAAGGGGTCCTTTTAAATCGAATAGACCTGTTAAGAAGGAAGATCAATGGTATGGGAAGTCGTGCAGGTCCGCGTACAAAGCCCTGGCTGAGGCAATAAAAACTAAAGATAGAGCTAGAGTCAAAAGTGCGCAGGCATTTTATAAAAAAGCACATTATGATGCTAAACGTGCTTGGGATGAGGAGTATTGGAGGGAGCTCTATTGTGCAAGTAAGGAACGTTCAATGTGTACTTTCTGGTATATGGTCAAGTGGGGCAGGGGGATTCAAAGGGGCGAACCAATAAATTATGTTTCGCCTGACCTCTGGGTCTCCCATTATGCTACTCAGTTTGCATCTCAAGAAATGACCATGGCCCGTGCTTTCCAATATGGGTATAGTCCCCTTACACTTCGAGAAAATTGAGGTAAGAGAGGTATTGAATTCCATCCCAAAGGGCAGAGCACCGGGACTGGATTCTATTCCAGCTGACCTTTTTTTGCACGACAAAGAGCTTTGGGAACCATATATCCAATCCCTAGCAAATGGTATCGCCAATGGCTCGCCTATACCTAATACTTGGAAGGGTGCTGAGATCATACCGATCTACAAAAAGGGGGAGCGCTCTGATCCAGGAAATTACAGACCTATCAGTTTGATAGATTGTATACAGAAGGTGGTTTCAAGGCTTGTTCCGCAGAGAATCCAAGGCTGGATAGAGGAGGAAGAAGTACTGTCGCCTCCCAGGCAGGATTCCACAGTCATACAAGCAATATAGACCAAGTTTTTAGATTTCTTTTAATTTATTGGCGGGTGGTAGTCCTTGGGGGTGGTATGCTTTTCATGGCGTTCGTCGACCTTAAATCGGCATTTGATTTGGTGCCTCGAGTAAAAATGTGGGCTGCTTTTGCAGAGCAGGGCATGCCACCTAGCATCTTGTCCTTCCTTAAGAAATTACATGAGGACAATTTTGCCCAAATCAGATGGAACCAACTGAGGAATGTTACAGATAAATTCCCTATAGCGAGGGGAGTACGCCAAGGGTGCGTACTGGCCCCGACTCTCTTTTCATTATACATCAACAGGGTGATCAGCTACTTTATGCACCACCCGACCGATGCCCCTAAGTTGGATGGCAAGCTGATCCCCCTGTTGATGTTTGCAGATGACACCCTATTGATTTCTAAAACCCAGCGGGGCCTCCAAAAAGCCATTGATGTGTTTGACGTCTTTTGCAAGGATCACGGACTTGTAGTAAGTGTTAGCAAGACCAAGTTTATGGTGCTTCACAAGTCCAAATATGTCAGAGGTAATGTGGCAATGAATGGGGTCAGATTAGAACAGACTTAGGTTTTTTCGTACCTAGGCTTTACCCTCGCATCTAAATTAGATTGGAAATCATACATCACGCAGTTGGTTACAAAGCACGCCGAGCTAACAGGAGCTCTAATTAAAGAATTATTTCTTTCCCACACAAGGCCAATATCGCCAGTACTGAAAATGTATGATGCTAAAATAGCCGCAGCAGTTTTATATGGGGCGGAATTGTGGGGTTTCAGCAATCTTGCTCACTTGACTAGGGCCCAAAACAAGTTTTTACGAGGGGTCAAGTGCCTTCCAGCATCGACATCGCTGATTCCCCTTTTTTATGATTTGGGTTCCCAGCGCCTGGAGGATAAGGCCCGCTATAGACCAGTGGCGTACTGGAGGAGATTGTGGGTTACCCCAGATCTCTCTCAGTATGCCCGGGCCTCTAGATGTTAGAAATGCTGATAAGGCTCATAAAATCCCCTGGCTGCGGGAGGTAAAGTCTATCTATTCTGCTATGGGCTTAATTAGTTTGTGGGAGGATCCTACAGTTAATACCTTCCCCCCTAGAAAAATATTAAGAGAACTTTATTGGAGCCTGGTCTCAATGAAGAGATTTGGTTCAACAATTGGTCCATCATTGACTGCGGATTTCTTGGAACTTAAACACTCACCTGCTCATGAGGGATACTGGGATTATATTACTGTTCCGTAGGCCAGAAAGAGATACCATCAATTTAGGGTGGGAAATCTACCAACTAATTCCTTTGCTTCCAAGTGGAGAGAAGGACTTGTCCCTACTTGTCCTTTCTGTCCTACTCAAAAGGAGAGCACTGGGCACATTCTATTTATCTGCCCTGAGTACAAATTTCCTAGACGGATCTGGTTGAAACCTATTTGCTTACAGTTGGGTCTCCAAACAGGCTGTGAGGCACTAAGGATTCTTAAATCTGACACCACCCAGTCTGTGGTTATCGCAGTAGCTAAGTTTTTACATTGGACATGGAGAATCCGTATGCGTAAAACATGTTCAAGTTGATTATTTTAGCTCTCTACTGTATACATATTCTATCTGTAGACCTTTTTTAAAATAATGTTAACTTTATTCTACTGTGTATAACTAAAGCTCAAATGTATAATACACTATATTTAAATGAATTTAATTTATATTTTTAATCTTGTGGGTCGGGTAGTTGATTTGCTACAAAGCCTTTATTTGATTTCCTAAATTGGATTATGAAATTAATTATATCACATGTTTGATTATTTTTATTGTTGTCTTTTATGATTCATCATCAAAATAAAGACTTTTTTGATTTGATTTGAAAAAGGCATCTGGAATATCGGTATGAGCTGCTCTGCAACACATAGAGGAGCCTAGGCAATACAATAATTTTGAACATTGCTGAGGATGGAGAGTGGTAATGTGTTCCCGGGTCTAACATCATTATCCTGTGCCTTCAACATCGGCTTCAGGTTCTGCTCGTAATGAGCCTCCACTCCCCTAGTCACCCAAATACTCAGATACTTGATTTTACAGGGCTCCACCCTAAGTGGCAGCTGCCCATCGGTGCCCAACCATCCATTGGGAACAGCAGAGACTAATCCCAGTTGAGCATAAAGTCTGAGTATTTCCCAAATATACAGAAGATATCCTGTAACCTGGTTAGGGGCTGGTAGGGGTTTTCAAGACATAACAGTATATTATTCTCATAAAGTGATATTTTCTCCTCCCAGTCTGTACCCCCAGTCCATCCTCAAATTTGCACCTGTACGTGCACCCATTTGGCCAGCCTCCCTACCTCCAGTGTGATATGCTTCGGAGAGAGGGGGTATCCCTGTCGCATCCCTCTCTCAATTGGAAATTTCTGGGAGAGGAAACCATTTAGCTTCACTCTAGCTCACGGCCCGCTATAGAGTAGTCTGATCCACTGGATGTATAGGTGCCAAAACCTTATCTTAACCAGTATTTCAAAAGGAAACAGTCATTCAACTGAATCAAATGACTTATTGGCATCTAGGGATACAATAACCCATGGGTTTGCTCCCAACCATGCAGGAGCCAGGCAGTTAGGGATTCACTGAAGATTCAGCCTGGTGGACTTGTGTGGCATAGATCCTGTTTGGTCTGGACTGACCAGTTCATCCACCACTGTGCATAGTCTATTTGCCAACACTTTTGCTAGTACATTAGCGTCTGGATTGAGCAGAGTTACAGGCCTATAAGAATCACACTTTCTTTTTTTTTTATAGGAAAATAGAATTTATCAAGTCATAAAAAAGTTATTGATTTCATATACAGATATAAGTGATTAAAAAACGATTAGGTCTACAGGTACATTAAAGATATAATAATAAGTTACTCTGTAGATCCTAATGTCACCTATCCAAAATCTCAGTCAGTTAAACAGAGCAAGGATGAGGCGCTGGTCGACTTTTCGGTCTCCTAGATATAACTTTCTGAGACCATCTTCAGGACTGATTTCAATTGTATACTGTATTAACCTTATGTAATCTGAAACAGAAATGTTTACAGTTACACATACATATATCTTGTTTTGTATTTTATCTATAACACCCTTGTGACAATACAAAACAACACTTGTGACAGAAACAAACTACATAAAGAACATGTCTTACAGTGAAAAAATTATATCTTACTCACATTTCAGTAAAAAACACCTGATTCTCACTGTCAATTCTTAATAACAGTTTCTATTTCTAGCAAACACATATTTGTATTCAGTAATCACATTGGTGCCAATTTAATTAATTCAGTTATACCAAACTTCATCTGACAACTATGATAATGTCATTCAATTGAGAGAGGCAAACATTTCGACAAGAAAGTATGGTATGCACAACACACATATTCAATATGTAAAGGCAGAGTTTATACAGACATAGTTGTTATTCTTTTTTCATACATAGCTGTTATTGCCTCTTTGCATACATGTAATTCATTAAGAGTCTAACTGTTAGGCTGGTATAATTTAC
The DNA here is from genome assembly GCF_964261635.1 of Lissotriton helveticus. NCBI lineage: Eukaryota > Metazoa > Chordata > Amphibia > Caudata > Salamandridae > Lissotriton > Lissotriton helveticus. The sequence goes on along the minus strand of NC_136071.1, from coordinate 473,309,188 downwards.
AATATAGTTTATGGCCAACTCGCTGATTATACAACTCTGTCGGTCTAAGAAGAGAGAAAATTTGCGGATGTTTTAAAACCAGAAGGGCTTGTGTGGCCGAGAAGTTTATGAATAGTTTATTTTTTGTAATTTTTTTTATTTATAAAGTTTTCTTGATGAACAACAATAGGAAAAGACATTCAGGTAGGTTACACAGGTTCACATTGCATCTCCTGAGCATACATGTAATCAATTATTCCGGTCACCTAGTCCGAGCAGGTTGGAAGCATGTAGATATCATCTCTTAAACTGTACATCAGCACATATTCTTCACAATACAATACAGTAATCGACAGTAGCATAGGCACTTGTCGCTAGCAGTCAATCCAGGCAGGCAGGAAGTCTTTATATACTATCACTTATGCAGCACTGTAAAACTGATTCTGGGCTATTTCAAGCTATGTATATCCTGTCATGTGTAGGTCCCAGAGTGCCACCCCAGGCTATCGGCAGTCATGTAGGGGGGTCGTCCCTTACTCAAGACTATGTGGATATAGTGCCCCATACAGTAATCTACTGGGTACCTACGGATGTGTCAGCAAAAAAACGGGTCATAGTGAGACGGCAGCTACTGCCTTTACTCTCGACTTTCATTATCTGAATCTGTAGATGCCGCCGCCACTTTTAATAAATAGGCCTGCAGTGGACCCCATATATCGTTTGGTCTGCTTCGTACAGGCAGCAAATCAGCATAAACATTGTTTTGATCCTGGCAATAGACCATATCAGCAATCCACTCCTTAAACTTTGGGGCTCTCCCTCTACCCCACCGGCATGCAACTCAACTCGCCTCTTAGCCAGTAGTAGTGCAACATCTATAAACCTTCGAACAGTCTTAGGTATATTCCGCGTGTGCCCCAATAGCATTGTTAACGGATCTCTATCGATCATCCCTCCAGTCATAGACTGTAAGGCTTCCTGTACCTGTGACCAATACTCGTATACACCAGGACACTCCCAAGCCAAGTGGACGAATCCCGCCCCCTCCACCTTGCAGCGGTCACACCTATCGTTGTCTGATAAATGAAAGCGTAGTTTCCTAACAGGCGTATAATAAAAACGTTGCAAGAACTTAAAATGAATAATCTTCAACCTACTACTAGACGAAATATTAGCTGTAATGGCACAACAATAATTCCATTGATCGTCAGTAATATCTCTGCCTAGATCTTCACTCCAATGTCGTCGAGCTGAACTCTCAGGCCCCTGGCGCTGCAATCTGATACTGTTATACAATCTGGAAACAAGATGGCGGCCATCGGACAGCAGCATGGCGTGCAGTGGCAGAACCACGTCAGGTTCAGTTGGAAAGTTAGTCAAGACTGCTCTCAAACCCTGTCTAAGCCTGACATAATAGAAAACCTCTAGAGGAGTGGGCGTAACATCCCGAAACAGTTGTTCCCTGGTACGGTACTGTCCACTGAGGAACAGGGCTCCCCATGTGGCATTCTTCATGCGTTTACACATCGACTGAAAGCCCGCCTCCTGTAGGAGCGATATACAAGGGTGATACGTGAGTGGCAGTACAGGTGAATACAACTGCGTGGCTTTAAGCATCCCCGCAATTCTATTCCAAGCGTCTATGGTGCAAGTCACCGTAGTAAATGGTGTGTCTATGTCTCGCACCGTGCCTTGTATCAGGCCATTAAGTGGAAGAGGACGTGCAATCCAGTCCTCCGCCGCGACTTGCGGCATAAAAGGCGTGGGGTTGATCCAGTGATAGGCGTACTGTGCCTGGGCAGCAAGATAATAGGTTTCGAAATCCGGCACATCAAACCCTCCTTTATCATAAGGCTGGGTTAGAATGGCCCAATGCAGCCGAGGTTGTTTACCCCCCCAAAAAAGACGAATGAGTTCCGACCTCAGCTGTTTAAAGAAAAAAGTGCCAGGGAAGTAAGGCACGTTCTGAAATAGGTATAAAAACTGTGGCAGTACCACCATCTTTATTAACGATGCCCTTCCTGCCATTGACAGCGGCAGCGTTTTCCAGCGTGTAACGTTATCAGCCAGTTTCGAGATGGCAACCCCGTAATTCAGCCTCAGCGTCTCATCCCTACTCAGGGATATCACTATTCCCAGATATCGAAGATCCGAGTCACACCATTCAAGTGGGTAGTCCAACTGATATTTCTGAACAGCGCTCGTGAGCGGGAAGAATTGAGACTTTTTCCAATTTATGTGCACCCCCGACAGCCGTCCGAAAACTAGAAATTCCCGTAAAATAGGGTTAAGATTAATTTGTGGTTCTTTCACATAAAGCGTGATGTCGTCCGCATACAATGATACCCCAATCTGACGTTGGAAGCAGTAAAAGGCACTATCTCTGTGCAGTTGACGGATTCGACATGTCAGCGGTTCAATCGCTATAGCGAAAAGTAATGGGGAGAGAGGACACCCCTGTCTGGTGCCTCTAGTGATTGGTATCGGGGTTGACAGCAATCCATTAACAACCACTCTGGCCGTTGGTTTGGTATACAGCAGCTCCACCCAGCTAACAAACAATTTTGGAAACCCCATTCTATGTAATATAGTGAATAGGTACGTCCATTCAACCGAATCAAACGCTTTCGTTGCATCCAAGAATACGGCAGTGACTGGGAGATCTGGAGCAATCGTCTGTATTAAAGAGAACAACGTTCTGAGATTATGTGAGGTGGCACGGCCCGGTACAAAACCAGCTTGATCCGGTAATACTAACTTAGACATAATCAACGAGAGGCGTGTTGCAAGGACTTTAGCCAAAATTTTCGCATCGCAATTGATGAGCGATAGTGGCCGATATGAGTCAGCCTCTGTCGGGTCCTTTCCCGGTTTCAACAGGGAGGTAATGACCACCTCCCTCATTGATCCCGGCAGTGCTCCAACTTCCATAGATTCTACATAAACTTCCTTAAGGACCGGTGCCATTATATCTATGTAACATTTATAAAACTCCGCAGGGAGTCCATCCAGTCCCGCCGCTTTACCATTAGCCAATGACATAATCGCATCGCGTATCTCCTCGAGCTCCAGCGGCGCGCTAAGGAATGTTCTATGCACATCACTGAGCCAGCACAGTGCAATGTCATCAAGGAAGCTTCCCATATTACCTTCAGCGGTCTGTTGTGAAGTATAGAGGTGGCCATAATGCACCAGAAACTCCCCCTGAATCCCCTCAGTATCCCAACACCTCACTCCTTCCTGCGTGACAATCTCTAATATATTAAAACTAAAGCGCGGTTTCCTCGTTATTGCAGCTAACACTTTGCCTGGCCGTTCCCCTTCGCAATACCTACGTGCAGTCCAATACTTCCCTCTGAATTTGACTTCCCTTGCCGCTTCTTCCTCAAACTCAGAGAGCTTATCTCTAAAAGTCCTGTGTGACCCCGCATCCTGCCCCCTCGCCATACTAATTTCTATTTCTTTCAGCTCGCGTTCCAGTCTACTCAGCGTTCTTTGGATATCTCTCAGCACCCCTCCACCCTTGGATATGCAAATCCCTCCGATCGTGACCTTGAATGCCTCCCACACCATTTCCACACTAGCAACCGAATCCCTGTTCCTGGGGAAAAATTCTTCATTTTCCACTCCCAACTCTGCCTTAAAAACTGTATCCAGTAGCATGGAGGGGAGCAGTCTCCATGGAGGTCTCATTCGGTCATGTCCTGGTATAGTGAGGGTCAACAATACTGGGCAATGATCAGAGTAGGTCGTGGGCAAATGTGTTACCGTACCCATCCCCTCACAGAGTCCTCGCGTCACAAAGCAGTAGTCTAGTCTAGCCCAAGTATTAGTATGTGATGTAAAGTGCGTGCCCTCCCTGTGTGCATGATGTGTGTGCCTCCAACTATCTACCAGCTCAGCTTCCTCGATGATGCCTACCAGCACATCCCGTGCTTGCCTGTTATATTGCATGCATCCATCCGATCTATCCATCCCAGGAACCAGTGTAACATTAAAATCTCCCCCCCAGATGATATGAGTGGCACCCACTCCCAATATATGCCCCCAAAGTGTCGTGAAGTATTCCGGAGTGTCAACATTAGGAGCGTAGCAACTCACTATCACAACAGTATCTATGCCCAGCCTTCCCCACAATAGCACAATGCGTCCATTAGGGTCCAGGACCTCACCCATCAGTTGAAAAGCAATTGAATTTTTGATCAACACAGCGGTACCTCTTGAGTACGAGGAATATGATGAAAATTTCCTGATCGAAGTCCATTTACTAGCAAATGTGGGATCCGACCGCGGCCGGAAATGCGTCTCCTGTAATAATGCTATGTGCACATTGTGCCTATCCAAATAAGCAAGTACATTCCTACCCTTCCTAGCATCATTGATGCCCCGCACATTCTATGACAATATCGACAGTTTGTTCCTAGTCTTATCAGGCATAATCTCCTGCGATATCCATAATGATACACGCTACCACCCGCATCAGCCGCCCACCAGCCACCCCATAGCAACCTCTCCAATGGACATGCAATTTCCTGTGTAACCCTCGTCTGTTGCAACCTATCTCCCCAGCCACACCCCTCATCCATCGCCTCCCCCCACCCAATTCAAACATCCCACAGAACACCCCCCTCCCCAACCGAGCACCGTCCTAGCTACCCCGATCCATATCCTACCCAAACAATCTCTAAGCATCAATAAGGCATTCATACCCACCCCCCTCCTCCCACTGAAGCACCCCCAATTCTCCAGCATCCCTTTCCCTCCCTCCCCTTACCACCGCTAGCAAACCCCCAACTAGCTGCAGTGTAACAAACAATGTCAGTGGGGTACACCCTAGTAGGGTCATCTAAGGTAGGCACTTTACAACCCCCTTCACCTCGCCCTTCGAACCGAACCTCCCCACGGAGGACTCACCGAGGGAAGGGGGTGTCGCCTGGCATACATTACCACCTGTAGTTCCAACGCCAGCTTTATAAGTCTCTTGAATCCATATTAGCAGTGCTCTCACAGAGTCCCCAATTCGGCTGCAAAGCAAAAAGTATTCAATACGAACCCAAACTTGTTACATTTCAGTCATCAATAAATCTCAGCAACCTCCAATTACAGTTCAGTCCCATTCCTCCTCCGCTTCTTCCTCTGCAGGATGTTTTTCACGATCGCGTCTCAGTGTTTTTAGGAAATCCTCAACCTGTTGTGGATTCAAAAAGAAGTGTTGCTTCGCCTGATGCGTGATTCTGAGCTTCGCAGGGTATAGTAAAGCATAGTCGATTTGTAGAGCCCTCAATTTCCTCTTCACATCCAGAAACTTCCGTCTTTGGTCTTGCACTAGTGGTGTGAAGTCCGGGTATAAAGAAAAGTTCACTCCATCACACGTCAACTGTTTAGTGTTTCTTGCAGCACGTAGTGCTGTATCCCGGTCCCGGTAATTTAGGAGCCGTGCTATTATCGGTCTTGGCGGTGCTCCTGGTTTGGGCTGAGGACCAAGAGAACGATGCGCCCTTTCAACAATGAATTGCTGTGAGAAAGCTGCCGCCCGTACCGCTGCCTTTAGAATCCGCTCCACATATTCCTCCATACGCCCTGTATTTGTTGATTCCGGCACACCAACGACGCGTATATTATTGCGTCGGCTGCGCGCTTCCAACTCTTCATTCTTTGCAGCTATCACCCTGAGGATGTTGTCCATTCTTGTCAGTCTAGTAGCATGGGATGCCGTGGTATCATCATGGTCCGAAATCCTCCTCTCCGCCTCCGTAATGCGTTCCTCGTGAGCATCCATCTTGTGCACAATAGCGTCCATTCTGGAGCATAGACGATCCACCTTGTCCACCACCGTTGCAAATCCTTGTTTCATCTCCTGCAGCAGAAGGTGCATATCCGGTGCAGCTGTGTCACAGCTAGTCCCGGCTGTTGATGCGTTTTGAGGGCCCCCAGAGTCAGACTCCACCCTCACCGTTTTCTTCGATGGCTGGGCAGAATCAAAGGATATTTTCGGCTGCCGATAATCCTGCCGCCCCATGGCAGCACCTTTAGTTGACTTGAGTCTGGGTAAAGAGGTCCCTTTACCCCCTCCGCCTCGGGGCGAGCCAGAGGCCTCCGACATGAAGCGGTACTCAACCAGGTATCAGTCTCCCAAGCCACCGCCGATTCCGTTGTTTGTAGCTGTGGCCCTTAGCAATTGTCTCACTGTCCCCAGCACGTATGCCCACAAAATCGCCGTGCGCCCTTGTAGTCGCCGTTACGTTATGAAGTAGACAGCATTCGGGGTATTTCAGGCCTAGTCCTGCAAAGCTACAGCGCGAAGGGCCCAGTGCCGGTCTCTCCGACTTGCTCAGATATCCTTTGTCACACCCAGCAAAGTGCAGCGTCCACTGGGTCTCAAATAATCCTCAGAGGTCACCTCACTGACGACAATCTCCTCTGTCAGGGTTGCACCAGTATAGTTACTGTTTCCGCGTCGCAGGATATCACTGTCTCTGCCAGAGTATCCGCGCATCCAATATATCCACGCTACGCAGCCGCGGGAGCCAGGCCTCTATTCCCCAGAGCCTGTTGTCGCTATACGCAATTCCTGCACAGATCCTCAGGCCAACCCATGCCTCCCCCGCTTACCTGTACCGTGGCACTGTGTTCACTTCTCCACTTTGCTTGTAAGTGTTCCCGATGTAGCTCTTCAACAAAGTGGGAGTCACAGATGTCGTGTGGGTCTCCTCGGTTCTGCAGTGATTACTGAAGGCACCGCGTGGCTTCTAAACACTATTCCTTATGTACTTGCACGCTGCACTCCCCACCGTCAGACCAGCGCTAGTGGCCTACTGAGCAGAGAATCCCTAAAGTATCATGTCCTTCAATCTCTAACCCACAAGTCACCTGCAGGATAACTCTCGCATTCCGTACACAGGTACAGCTGACTACCGCCCAGATCACGGCCACAGCTCCCCAGCCTCGTCAGGGAGTCCAACGGTCACTACCTCCCTCATCGCGCTCAGCCTCACTCTTGGTGCCAATGTGTCCGCACCCGCACCTTCCTACACACTTCACCGTGCAGCGGCCCACTTCGCCCCCTCCAGTGGGGGAAGGAGGGGTGAGTAGGGGGTCGTAGGTAGCTATGGCGTATGTCGAAACTCTTCCCTTGCAGCAGTCATTACCAGCCTGTAGTCACTCCGCGCCGCAGCTCACTCCGTGTACACCCCAGAACGCCGCCTGTCCGCTTAGCTGTGCAACCGACCTGTCCTAGGCTGCCAGTACAAGCTCCGGCGAGTGCAGCACCACACCACAGCGTCCTGATCATCGATTAGGTGCGGGTACACAAACGTCCTCAAGCCGGGGCCTACTGACCTCGTGGGCTCACCGGTGTCGCGTAGTCTTGGTGCCCAGTCTCACTCCATGCAGGCTTCGGCGCAGCAGTCAGGCGGGCACTTCCACCGCGATAACTCCGTAACCACTGGTCCGAATCGTCTCAAATTTTCAGCGAGTGCCAGATCATGTGTCCTCTATATTCGCACCAAATTTCAGCGGCGTCGGAGGTGCTTTAAGGAGGATAGGCATAGGATATTGGCACGGGCTGCAGGAGCCTCACGCAAGTGCGGCCATGATGCTCGTGCACCCTCTAGCGCCCCTATATGAGAATCACATTTGTCTGAGGCTTCCCTTCCTTGGGGACGAGAACAATGGTTATCTGTATGAATATTCACCCGCAGTTCCGTGATTGGGAATATCTCTTCATAACTGATATAGTGGGGCAGTCACCATCCCAACCATCTTCCAGAGGAACTCTATAGGAAGCTCTTTAGGGCATGGAGCCCTTCCTGACTGCATTCACCTCCTCCACTGAGAGGCCAGCCTCCAGTCTCACCCACTAGTCGGGTTCAGTTTCCTCATTTGGCAATGGTGTATGAACTCCCTCACCTCTGCCCAAGGTACAGCCAGCCAGAACTTATAGAAGTCCATAGTGTAATCCACAAATGCCTCGGCTATGTTCCTGCTCCCAGTCACGGAGTCCCCCTTCTCCATCTTGAGCTCCCTAATGTGCAGTCTGTCCCTCTCCCTGCTCCCCAACCAAGCCAGTGGCTACCCTGCTTTATCTCCAGCCACATAGATGTGTTTTTGCTTGGCCAGGTGTGCCGTTTCATCTCCTGGCTCACTACAATGCAGTATTCTTCCCGCTTGTGAGCAAGGCTACGTTTCATCAAGGCCATAGGTGAGGCTGGATACTCATGCTGTAACTGCAATAACTCTGTCTCCAAATCCAACTAGCACAAAGCCTTCTTCTCCTCTCACCCAATCCCCTGCTATGATCGCTACTTTAATTGTGGCCTTGTACGCATCCCAGAGCTTGAGTGCACCTTCCACCAACCCAGTATTTTCTTTGCAGTATTGCTTTGAGCCCCTCCTGTTTATTTGCTCTCCTCCAGTTTGCCATCCTCCCTTCCCTGAGCTCTACCAGCCTATTGGACGTCAGGGTAATGACCAGGGGAGAGTGGTCAGTGAACCCGTGCCAGGTACCTATCTCTCTGTGGTTCTAGGCAAACTTTTTACTTAAAACGTTTAAAATTCATACCTCCAGTTCTACTTGCTGTATTACTTTTGTTTGAGTGTAATTTATTAATTGATATTTACTTTTTTTTCTAAATTAGATTACTGCTGTTTGAGTGCGTAAGTACTTCACAGATTGCCTTTAACCTATGCCTGACTGCTTTTTGCCAAGTAACCATGGAATTAATCAAATGTTTATTTTGCAACTTTTTTGGTGCTCCCTGGCAAGGATTTTGATTACATTTTCAGTAGCACTTTTATCCCTCTCAACTAATAACCTAATTTCTTACAAATATTAAATGCCAACCACAGTCTTCATCTTCCAGTTGACTGGTACCTAGGAGCGATTTAAGGCCTACAATATTGAGCACAGGCTGGATGCAGAAACCAGGTTTGTCTCGGACAAGAGTTTAATCTTCTAACTTAGTCTATGAAATGGAAGCCAAAGGTTTTCAAAAGAGCAAGGCAGCAGGCTGCTGACAAAAAGGGTTCCATGAGGGCAGATAGCGGTTGGTCGAGGTACCAGTGAAACTTTTGGATTTTGTTTGGACAAGTTCAGAGCAGGATAAATTCTAAATTCACACCCATGTAAGGTCACTTGCTGGTTACATACTTTTGGCACCTTCGCCTGGTGATGATTTTATGTTCGGACTTAGTCAATTTTTGGACCTCTTATTCGTTCAATGGGGCAAGAATGCAAGTTGTAGCCAAACAGGGCTACAAGCGGTGGGATACCATCTCCATCACATGCTGCGGACACAGTTTTGTTGCTGCAGAAAAGCCCAGAGCAAGGGTGTTATAATTTGGTTCTGTCCATTCAGAACACCCATATTTTTTGCTTTTTGGATCTCCCGATTTTGGGCTTTTTACTGTGGGTAAGCCTCACAACATGTGTCTCACCCACGGTAATCACATGGCGATAGACTGCGCGTGTTTACCACCGGTGTACACCTTTTAAGATAATGCCACTGAGATGCAGGTAGCGTAAGGGGCACTTGGCTGGTTAGACGTGAAAACACATGTGTGCACATGTGTGAGGGCTGCGCAGTGCAGTAACTGCACATAGGTAGCCTGGCACAGAGGGGACTCTGCAGGATAACTATTGATCTGGGGTAGGCCATATAATGTTAGTGTACACTTATAGGGAAAGTCAGTGTGATTTACTGTTTTGTCTGTAGAGCCTTTTGTTGTACACATAGGGGGTAACTGCCTTAGAGTGTAATTTTGCTTCCCTATGACCTACAAAGTCCATTGGTGTATCAAAATGAGAAGGAATAGTTGTGAGAAAATCAAATCTATGAGTTCTAAGAGTATATCTGTCCAAGTTATGGGTCATCGAGAATTTACATATTTCTTTTCCTCAGCCTAGGATCAAAGTCCAGGCCTTTTGTCACCTTGTGCTAAATTAATTACATTTCTCTCCAGCAGCCGGAACAATGGTTACCGCACACAAAAGGAATAATTAACAGTGCTTTCCTCAGCTCCTGAGGAGGGAAGGGTGGGAACAAAGAATCTGCATCTGTTAATTACCTGTCACAGTGTACCAGGGATGGGAACAGCCCATGCCCACTATAGAACAGAGGGAACCCAGACAAGTGGCGCCAACAGAGGAAGGGGCTCCTCTTTGAAATTTTGGTGGGAAAATCACCAACAGTGATGTCAGTGAGGGAGCAGAATTGAGAACCCAGGAGCATATGTGACTTGTGACTCCTGGATAATGCATCTCGAATTGCCCCAGAATGCTGTACAGGAGGGTTGGGACAGGGTTGGAGAGGCGATGTGGCAGCCCTTTAATGGCCAGGGGGTGGCAGGTAGCCACCACCATAGGCATCCACCTTTCCAACATGGAGCTGGTAGAGGAGAAAAGAGCTGCTGGCTCCTGCAGCAGCAGGAAAAAGGCAGCCATGTAGGAGTCGGCGGGTCAGCCAGAAGTGGGCTCCATTGGCTGCCCACAATGTTTGGAGGGGTGGGAGTGCCCAGGTGGGACTGGGCACCCCCAAAGGAAAATAAAGCATTGATAGCAGCACTCCCCAGCTCTCCCCAGTGAGCTGCTCATTATATAATCACAGATCCTGGCTGTACTGCCCCAAAATGCAATGTGGGGCTAATTTGTGGTGGCCCCCAGAAGACAGGGTAACCACCCAAAAAGATGACTAGTGTTGTGGGGGCTCCGGGAGGGCTGCAGCTTCCCCCTAGGAGTAATATTTTTTAACTGAACCTATATTTGTGGGGTCAAGCAAACTGTGGCCCTTTGGGGTTTCCACTCAACTTTTTAGAGCCCTCTCAAGGCTAGAGCTTCTGCTTTCAAGAGGCTTGCCTTATGTCTGCTTCTAATGTGACCTGGAAGTGTACAAGGAAAGTACATGATGTGCTGCGTCTTCTGGAAGATGAATTTATAGTTGTATTTTGTGATTAGAAAGCGATGCCCTCTAGGAGCTGTAGCTATGATTGCATTTTATATGACTTTAAAGTATACAAAAAGCACAGACACATTTTGTTAATTTTAAAATGTTTTATTGAATAATGCTGACAATACTGACAATGATTATTGATCATGATGAATATGTTTTATTAACAGTGATAAGTGCATTTACCCATGTTATTATGGATCGTTGTATTTACGCACAAGACAATGGTATTTTTAACATGTGGTTTGTTGATATTGAAACTTTGATCAAGCCAATAGGCTTACTTTATGTGTTTGTATGACCGTTTAGGGGTCAAATGTGATTATGTCTCATCTATATATCTGTAAAGTAATACGTTAGTATTTAGTAGTGTGTGTGTAATAAATGTGTTTTTTCATTTTCTAAACAAAATGCACTGACTTGACAATCATTTATTGGGAATAATTGTGTGGCAGTGAAAGGTGATTACTAGCCCACACCTCCGCCCCCGAGTAGGCCTTCTACTGTTCTGCTTCACTACCCTGGGAGAGTCAAGCGCTACAAGGGGTGTTTGGTTCCCAGTCGGGCAAAATTGTGGACCTGGTACTTGTGCTAGATACACAACTATTACTCCAATTTCCTACAAGTAGCAACCTGAACCTTTGGCCCAGTTGCAACTCATTTTTGTAGAATTGAGTTGTCAAGTTTGTCCCAGTCCTCCAGCGGTCTTTGAAGCCAAATGTTTCTAAATCTCAGGTTTCTCAGGTTTTTACGAGTAGTACATTTTCACACAGCCAGTGGTCCCAGGAACTCAGGAGCAGCACTTGGAAGTCAAGACCAATGTTCTCTATATTTTCTTTTATATGTGCAGCAGCAGTATGTATGAGTACACGCTTTTCATGACTGTGTGTGGAATCAAGAGTAGTAAAGAGCTACCACATGTGAGGGAGAGTCTCAACAGAGATAGGTAGATAGGTACCAGAGGTAGGAGGCTGAAATGGCCTTGCCAAGATGATTAACAAAAAACTATCAGAAATGAGAAGCAAGCTGCATGTAACAGAATTACAATCCATGTTCATTGAGTGATTGATGGGCTGTGCCTGTTGGGGTATATGTGAAGTTTTATTTCCCTCCTAAGCATCATATGGATACAAAGGCATAATTTTGTGGACAATTCATAAATCGTTTTGTCATTGCTGTTCCTGGGCTGAAACTGGCATAGGAGCTCAAACATGGCCAATGCAAAACAGCTGGATCTTCCAACCTCTGCTCCTCATCCACTGCTTGTCAGTAGATAAGCTATCAAGAAATATACAGAGGGGGTTTTCTCAAGCTTTGTACTTGGTGTACTTGGGTATGATATGCAGGTCTGTTAATTCTGTAGAGATGTCAGGTATGTTTTTCCACAGTGTAATTAGATTAATAATAAACCATTATATAGCACAAGATTTTATTTTTCCTGTACTGCAAGTCTGCCAGTTGTAAATGCTGTTAATAACTAGTTTTACTATCACCCAATGTAAAGGTTTTTATTTGACCTTCCTTGGAATGGTGGACGGCTGAGTCAGCCTTGCCAAGATTCATACGGTGACTATCAGATCACCAGATGTACCATCAGTGGACATTCAACTCCATGAACCATTGTACCAGCTTGTCTACTGAATTGTTTTTGGCTCTAATTAGATATTTAATGCTAATTACAGAAATCAGTTTGCAAACCTTAGCATTACAAGCTTCGGTTGCTGGGGGACTAACTGAATTTGTTTGCAGCAGACTCATAATCCACTCTTATACATTTCCATCATTGTAACTTATGACCTAAGGTCTACATAAGGATTTTTCATGCAATGCATTATTCAACTGAGCTACCCTACAAAGACTGCAAATTGTGAACTTGACATTACATGCAATACTATAAAATATATTTATTAACCATCAAAGCTGTTACAGAGATTACACACACCAGTATCACCAGAAACTGCATTGACCACCTGAGCTATCTTATCAGCATTATATATTGAGATTTGGTGGATACATAAGAATGGATGTCTTCGGCAGCTATCTTAACCTCGAAAACTGTCCATTTGTGACAAATGAATAAAAGCATGCTGGTAAGGCAAGGTATGTACCATCAACGTTATTATAGCCAACACCGTGTGGTTGAAATGCTCATTTACCCACCCCACACATAATATGAGGTTGGAAAGTCCTATAGGCAAATGTTACCAAGTAGAACATGTATACCTGCAGCCCTTTATAAAGTTGTTCTCTAGTATTGAGGGGGAGACAATCGATGGGCTTGCCCTATAAAACTAAACCATGCATTTGATTTTTAAATGGTTACTTTTGTTGCTTTGTGAGTGGAAATGTAAGAGGGTGACAAAAGATCGAATCCCCTATAAAGTCCCATCATCTGGGGTCATATTAAGGTGTGAGGAGCTGCTAGCAATAGGACAGCATTCCTATGTTGAGCTGGGAAAGGCCTGCTTTACCAAATGTGTCATGCCTTAAGTAGTTAAGGAGAGTTATTTAGATTTAGTGGTGCCTATTGTTTAAAATAAAAAGGATCTGTGTGAGTGCTCTCAACATGTTTCTGTGTGGCAAGAGGAGAGAGGCTGTGCATACATCCACATGCACATCTTAGAGGGAACAAAGGTCAAGACTCAGTCCAGCAAAAACCACCAGCAGGGTTCAGGGCAGGTCCTGTTGGAACTTGTCAGCTGGGTACTTAAAGCTAAAATGAATTCTTGCAGCTTGTTGTGTCCTTGTTGCTTAACAGGATGCCAGTCAAGTGACGGTTGGAGTCTACTTCTTGTCCTGGGAACAAGAGGGAGCAGGCCAGCATTTCAGGTCTCCTCACAGGTCTGGATAGGTCTCAACAGCAGATGCAGTCCTTCTTCTGTCTTCGTCAGACCCAACAGTGTTCTGGAGAGGGTTCCTCAGGTGCCACAACTATGTCTGGCACTAAACTGTGGGTTTGGATGACTTGTGGCCCCACCCTACCTAAAAGGCAGGAAGTTTCTACCCACTTTTACAGCTGTTCCTGTGTGCCCTACTACAGGCAGTCCCACAACACTGCTCTGTTCCCAAGATGGTGAAACCCTTTGCCCCTTGTGCAGAGCCTGTATGCCCACTCCAGAGGTGTAGCCAGGGAGATGAGCAACCTCTCCTCTGTGGGCACTCTAAACTGGTTCTAGCAGCAGCTCATCTCCCACTGAGATTAGAGACTAGCTGGCTAAGAAGACAAAATAATAATTCTGATTTCTGAGTATGTACTGTGTGTCTGAACACTTATTTTGCATTTCTCTCCAATGCCTATTTTGAGATTTTGTAATAAAACCCTAACATATTTTATCAATATAGAACTTATTGAGTCGTCCCAGACTTTATCTTATTAAGCTGGAACATCACAGTGCTTACCTCTAAATTTAACAAGTTGAATTTGCATTTATTTATCAGACAGTTTAGCATGATATGTTTAAAGGAATCATGGGAGACTTTGTATTGTTTCTTTTTGGATGGATATGTTGTCCCAGCTGCTGACTTGAGTACTGGCAGGGGCAGGGCCTAGCGATTTATATTTCTTTGGTATTTAAAGGGCGGGTTAATGAATTACTCTCTGACTCATCTGCTCTTCAAACTTTAGGAATGATTCTGCCTGACTCCCCCGAATTTTATTTATTGCACTTCTATAATGCGAAAACAGGGTCAGAGAATGCCTCTAACATACATTTGATGGTTTTTTTTTATGAATCATTATCTGAAAAAGGGGACGGCTCACCCAATTTAATGATTGCTGGTGATTTCAAAACACATCTATGTGAGAGCCCTCTTGATGCTGTACTTAAAAAAATCCTGTAGGATTCAGAATGGTTTACACATGGAACACTCAAGAAGGTATAGAGCTAAATAATATCTTAAGTAATCATAACTTAGGGCCTGATTTAGATCTTGTTGGAAGGATTACTCCATCACAACGGTAATGGATGTCCCGTCCACCAAAAGAAATCCAAGAAGACATAATGGGATTTATATTTCATTGGACAGGATATCCGTCACCAATGTGACTTAGTAACCCATCCGCCAAGATCTAAATCAGGCCCTTAGTCTTCTCTCTGAATATGTTGGTTAACACTCCAGCTTCGCAAATTCTCCCTACTTTTTTTTTTACATATTACACAGTGTCTTTAGTGATCACAATCCTGTTTGCTTTACCCTGAGTTAATGGCACAACATTTCATCTAGAATTCAGGGGTCATTAGGAGCCTATTCCCCAGCTAAAAAAAGAAGGTGCATATGGTGGCCAATGGTGGAGCCTGTACACTTTAAACATACCTTGCTTCATAGCTGTGCTCAGGATCAGCTGTTTAGATCTGTCTGTCAGTGATCAAGCAATCCTAGCCACTTTTGGGAACATTTCCAACAAAATAACAGCGCTCATTCAATTTGATAGAAGCATTGCTCTTACACTATCCAGTAACCAACCCAACTCCTCCTGCCCCAAGATGGTTCAATCCTAGATGCTCAACGGCGTTAGGGAGCCTAAAGAGTGCACGTAGAGCCAGCCCCAGAGATAGAGAGCGGGTTGCAATTTATCGCTCAAATTAGAAGTCTGAGCTAAAAAGATGCAAAGATGCCTTGAGGGGACAGCCTTGGAATGACTTAGCACAAGCAAGCATGTGAAAGAGTAGCTCGACTTTTTGGCGTATAGTTAATCAACTATGTTTTGCTCATGCCAACGATGGTGCCTTATGCCACCATATTGCTGCTGACCTATGGGTCTCCCACTTCGAAGGTTTATATAACCATTTGCCCCAAGCGGAGTCAGTTGTGCTCAAAATGCCCATTTTAGGGAGACCAAACCTGGTATTTAAATTAGAGGAAGTCACCCAGGAAATTCTAAGCCTCACAAGTAATAAGGACCCAGGTCCAGACAGTATTCCCCCACTCATTTCCATACCTTAGTGATTTTGGGGCCCAGTGTTGACTCAGATCCTAAATGCAGTGGTCAGGGAAGGTCCCCTTCTTTCTTAGTCCCCCTCTGTTATGGTTCCCATCTTAAAACATGGGGTTAAGGATAACCCACAATGTTACAGACTTTTATCCCCTATTGATTCTGTTGTAAAGATCTTGGGGTGTGTATTGCTGGTAAGACTTTTTCAGCTGGATGGTGGAGAATAACATCACCTCAGACCTGCAATAGAATCTCAGACAACATATGTCTACTACTGACCAGTGTCTGAACCTGTACCTGGTTGTAAAAAAAAAAAACACAGTTGCCTATACTGAATCTCTTCATCTGGTCTTTATGGACCATACGTTGGCCTTCGACAGGGACACTCACACTTCAGTATCAGTTAGGTATTCTTGTCAGATCGCACACACTGAGAACTTTAAAGTTGAAAGTTAGTACCGTCAAGGCTGCATATTGGCCCCTTTTTTATTCGCTCTTTATATTAATGACCTTGAACAGGCGTTGCTTCATCTAATGTTGAATTCCCACACTGAGGATCCCTTGCTCTCTCTGTTCATCTTTACACAGATGGCGCAGTTTTGATGGCAATGAATGCTAGGGGATTGCAAACCCTCCTGAATACATTTGCAGCCCTTATGTATAAGCTTGACTTGGCCTTTAATTTTACTAAGACCTTGGCAATTGGTCCTAGCTCGTCTAAGACACAAACCTTTAGTATTTGCAATCACATAATTTATATGGTCAAATGTTTCCCATATTTGGCAGTCTTGTTCACTCCAACACAAACTGAAAACCCCTAGTGGTAGCTAAGAGCAAGGAGCTTATCAGATCCGATGCCGCAGTTTTTAACTTTGCTTCTAGACTGGGTAGCAAACCACTTAAGACCTTGGTGAAGATTTACCAAGCCTAGTGTATCTCCAAGATCTCATAAGGAAGTGACATTTGGGGCTATGTGGCAGCTGGCCGTATTCAAATTACTGAAAATAAATTTCTGTGTCAGGTTTTATGTGTTTCCCAAAGCAGCTCACCCCTGTGTGCTCACAAAGAGTTGGGTGGGAGTTGCTTGCCTGAGGGACTTATTACCCCTCTCTCCTTTGCTGGGTTGGATTAGATTGTGGACTAAGGAGGAACTCATTCTGAATAGATCGATCTTAAAGGATTGTCTTCTGCGTAATCATGCTCTTAAAATCCATTAGATTAAATATATTAAGGAATCTTTTCTGTATTCGGGGAGGTGGAAACTTTTCAACAAACCTAGAGCATATGCAAATCCGACAGAAAGTGTGAAGAACACCATTTTAGTACGGAGATCTATGTATAACGAGGAGATTGAACTGGAAAAACCCAGGGTTCAGAGGCATGCATTGTTGAAAATGACACATATGATGGAGCACTACTTTGCCCTTGTCAAAAACAATAAGGGATCGGTTCCTGCTCACCAGGTTTAGACTAAATATCTTGCACATGTTGTTAGCACTCCGCGAGGATGTTATGACATAGTGTCCTTGAGTTCCAGCGGCTGCGACAATGTGTCTCTGCAGGATACATTTCATTTTGTGATGTTTTGTAAAAATTGTATTGAACCTAGAAGAGCTTTCATCATAATGCCAAGGAATTTTCTCAAGTATGACCCACAGTCATATTTTTACAGATGATAACTGACGAATGTATAATTTTTTTGTAGCATGTTTTTTAAAAGCTCTAATGAGTCTTAGGAATTTGCGGAAAGATGAACTGGATCTTACTCTTTAACATGAATTTTATCTTGTTGCATTGTGAATCTATACATCCATGTTTCACTTATTCTTTTGGGCACTTTTATGGTGAGAAAGGAAACCAAACAAAGATATTTGAGTGGTACCAGTCATTATTTTATTACTCTTCTATCTTTGATGGGCCTGATGTCAATGAGGGTGCTGACTCTTATCACTACATCAAAGGAGCAAGACCCGAGCCACCTAAGTTACATTTTGGGATGATCAAAAATATTGGTATGCATTAAAAACTGGGGTTTAGCTCCTAGACTTGCAGTCATGTTGTGCATTGTTACTTTAGTAGCGGCACAATATGTGCTGCAGTCCACTAGTGACTTATAACTTACATACCCTGGGTACAATAAGTACCACATACTAGGGAGTTAGAGGTAAGTTAAATATGCAAATTAGGAGTATAGACAATGTCAACATGTTTTAGAAGTCAGAGCACATGCACTGGGGGCCAGACTAACAGAATCCGAGTACACCTAGGCTAAAACCAGCTGATTTGGTCCAAATAAATGGGGGTGATAATGCACAAAGAATCATGTTCCAACAAGCACGTCCTTGCATTCTCACTTTCACTACTTTGCATTCAGGCATTTGTGGTTTTATTTTTCTCATTAAGAATGCATGATTACAATTACTAGATAGCAAAATGATGTGACTCCCCAGGGTAGGTGCAGATGAGGAGTGAAGAGCACTTGTCACTTTTGATAAAAAGCCAGACACGACCATGACACAACATCTCCGGAGATGGGGTTAGTTTAATTTTAAATCAACTGGTGTGTGGGTTGTAGTACATTAAATATGTCTAGATTTCTTTTAATCCGTCCTTTATGATTCTTTTTTATTTTCTATTAATAATTTTCTATTAATAGTTTGTATTTTGTGTTTTTGTGATAATGTTTATGTACCTCTTTCGTTGTAAAATTCTAATTTTCTTTAGTCTAAAGTGTCCTACAACAATAAATAAAAAACAATGACTGCTCTTCCTCATTCACCTCTTTAGGTGAGGTAAACAGGTACTTATGTTTAGAGTATAAAAGTATTGTGCGAATAAATTGAGTTTCATTTCAATGAGTTGTTTTACTAAAAAAAGTCTCTAAAGAAACCCACAAAGCAATACTTCAATTTTAATTATATTATGGCTTGAGAAAAAATAGAAATACAATATGAATTGGTGTCATTTCGTTATAAAACCTATTAACTAATGGACGGGAGCATGCACAATCATTAAAGAATGGATTTGCATGGGAACAAAAAGTCTTCGCAATTAAACTGAAACAGTAAATATAAGAAAATGCACTCTGTGTTAACTTTACTTTTTATGAAATACCGTGTGGTGTAATTGTGTGTTCATATTATAATACCTTTACCATTGTTTTGGACTTGCAGCATTGTCAAATTTCTGAAGGACATTATAGCACAAAGTGGTGGAATTTTCAGCAGCCTCCTCTGTTTTAGAGAGCTGGTGCAACATTAAAGCAAATATAGGCCGTAGACTGTTCACCCTGAAAAATCTTTGCACGTGTGTACAGCTGTATCTTTTAGTGTCTGCCAATGCTTAGTTTCTAAAAATGAAAATAAGTGCCAGTGCCCAATGTAACACCTTTGGTGCAGCTGCATATTTTTCATCAACTATTATACTTGCCAGTGCTGCAAAAGGCCTATACTAATGACATAGATGTGCTGTTTATTATTAAGATTTAGTGCATATTGGATTGCTAAAGTAATTTGCTCTGCTGAAATTAAGCAGACAGCGCCACCATGTGGTAGGCTTCATAAAATGTGTGATGTTAAGATTTAAGTGTTGGTGCTGAGCACCAGCAAACACTGCACAAATTAAGCACTGGTGTATGTGTCTACATGTGTTGTCATACCAAGGGTTTGCACGCAACACTGCATGTGTTGGAATGCATTTGCATCTGCACAGATGTATTATGCATAGGCATATATATTGAGACTGAGGAGTTGATCATAAAACATTTTTAACTGGCACTAGAAGTGGACAAGCCAACAGATTAACATGTAAAGCTGAGCTAGCGCCAAGCCAAGAGCCTGTGCACGAGCGAGCCCTGAAAATATTTGCTATGTAAATCCTACAGCAAACATCACGTAAAATATGATAAAAGTCTCAGCAAATTTAAAATGGTGTATTTCTTTAACATGTGGAAGCTTTGACATTAACATGTCACATTATTGCACTGCACAGAATAGTACTTATTAAAAGTGGTAGTTTTTATACATAAACCATGATTAAACTGTTGCAAGACAGTTGTGATGTAAACCCTCTACATGCCCAGGTCATTATAGGGCAGCATTACAGTTTACTAAATCAAACACAGTAGGTTTTTTGTACAGTTGGTACTCTGAACTCACATATTTCAAAGTGCTTTCATATGGTATAATGATTAAAAAGGCGTTTTAGTGAAATTTAATATTTGCCTAAAATCAAACAATCTGAGGGGGAAAGCTGCAATGTATCCAGATTATTTGGCTTCACTGTGTACAAATCAGCCAATTAATGGGTATCAGTGTTTCTTTACTTTTATATTTTACCACTTTCTTTTTACCTCTTTGTGCGGTTTTATATAGCGCAAACTCGGATCACAGGTGTGCAGTTTTATATAGGGTGAACTCGACCCAAAGGTATTGGAGCACTTTATGTGCGCAACAGTTAAATTACACAAGGTTACATTCATGTGTTTTTCAGGCATGAGTATAAGGCCCTAAGTGTGATGTCGTACATGGTGCAGTCGCAAACTTTTATTTTTCAATGGGAGCTTATACAGCGGTCTGAAACTGCCTGCAGCACAGGCTCCCATAAAAAAATGTAAGTTTTTAGACATCCCTGCACTCTGTGGCAGGCACCTTGAGATGCCTGCCACATGCTGCAGTCATGTTGAAGCCCCCAGGGCCCAAATGCAGAGGGCCAAGGGGCCCTGCCAGGGGCCCCTAAAGACACTTTCCGACAGCCTTTTCATGTCAGAAAGCCTGACATGAAAAGGCTGTCGGAAAGTGCCATCATGATCCCGATGGCAGAAACGCCGTCCTTAAGGGATTATGTTTCCATTCAGTCTGGCCGACTGACTCCTTGAGTCGGAATCCTGTAGTACAACCTGGCCGGTTTAAACTCCGACCACCGCCATCCTAATGCGGAGGTCGGAATTCAAAGCTACCATGTCCGTCGGAAAGCCTCCAACCAGCAGTCGGAGCCTTTCCAACCAATATCGCAATTAGGCCCCAAGTGATTTTCCCAGAATCATAGGATGTTGCAATGATGCCATCAAGGAAGGCACCATGGTTCAACACAAAGCTGAGGGACCAGAAGAGAAATATTGCAAAGGAAGCAAGAGTAATGGCCTTAGAGGCCAGATTGGGAAATGAGACAGATTCTAGTAAAACCACACAAATGAGAAAGATATATAAAGAAAGGTGTGGAGAGCCAAAACGGTCTCATACTGAAAAACTCTGGGAGAAATTATTATGGGCAAGCAAATTACCAAGCAGCAGTGAATTTTGGGGACTAATAAATAAACTATCAAAGGAAACCGAGACTCTTCAAAACACCAGAATAAGTGAGCCAGTTTGGACCCAAAATATAGATAATTTGTATAACAACATCCAAACAAGTACTCATAGATGTGTAGCACCAAATCCTGATGAAACGGTGGATGTAAATCAGAAATCAACCTCAATTGGAAGTTCCATTTTGAAAAAAGGACTTTCTGTTATACAAGAACTAATAACTTTTATAACAACAAAAAACTTAAGGGTGTTGATAAAAAAGTTGAAGCCCTCTGGAGCAGCAGGGCCAAATGGCCTTCCAAATGACCTCTTTGAGCAAGACCCGGATTTTTGGGCTAATTATCTTGCTCCTCTTTTTAAACAGCTGCATTCAGAGAACACGATACCAGCTTCCTGGAGAGAAAGTTTACTCCACCCAATTTATAAAAATGGCAGTCGAATGGAACCCAGGAATTATAGGCTCATTACCCTAATAGATGTTGAGGCAAAATTGTTCTCATCCTGCATTTTACAACAGGAGTGGATGGAGGAAAAAAGAATAATGCCAAAATGTCAAACTGGTTTCAGGAAAGGTATGGGCACCATCACTAATCTGGCCACAATGCCAATCTTAATCGAAAAAGCTATAATGAAAGAAAACAGTCTACCGGCATGTTACATCGATCTGAAATCTGCTTCTGATAGAGTGCCACGAGACCGACTTTGACTGAAATTAAAACAAGCATTTGCAATGCAATAGGTCTCGCAATTGTGAGAGTTTGAGCTATTGGCATTGTAAATGGCAATGCCTTTTATTTACGTTTTAAAAACCAACACATAAATAAAAGGCAGTGCCATTTACAATGCCAATGGCTCAAACTCTAACAACTGCGAGACCTATTGCATTGCAAATGCTTGTCTTAAAGTCCTAAGTTTAGCCATGTTTATGTATTAATTGCCTGATAATAAACACAGCATAACATACGTGTTAACCAATTAGAATCGGCGTGGTAAAGTTACTATGCAGACACGTCTTCTAAATGTATTCTTTCATAATGTATGGAAAATGCAGGTCAAACAGTCCAAGCGCCGAAGGGACACGTCGTGTATATACTCACTCATAATGGTATGAAACTGCAGCTAAATAGTAAATGAACATACGAAGTCTAAACTATGGGGCATGTTAATTATATATCACCCAAGATATTTGGAAGGAAGAGAAAGTACGAGACTTCTCGGTTAAAGAAATAGCCCTTCTAAGGTACAAGTGTGATAACAGAAACGAGTGAGTTAAAGTTAATATAATGCATTGCTATGTCACTGGGCAAATTGCATCTAAAAAGCTAACCGGGCTGTAAGCAACCGTGGGAAATACACGTGCCTGCTAGTAGACGATGTGCACGGCGTCCCGCTGAAAGGAAACAGGCGCCATGTAGTGCTTAATTCGAAGCAGCGGACGAGGCATAGCCTATAGGGCATTCACAAGCAGATGGTCCTGTTTATGACCTGCTGAGCGCCGTGCTTCAAGAGACTGTTGGGGGTCGGGGGAGCGAGCGAGTGGGAGGGAACGAGCATATGGGGATGGGGTGTGAGGCCGTAAATAACAAATATTATGAGGGTCTAGCTTTAACTCAAATGTTGGCTGGTTGAAAAAGCAAAAACGCTGGGTTTTGTATAAATACAGGCTTTGTGCAGAGCAGTATAAATTCTGTGCAGCCGGTATTTAAAAGGCAACTTTTGGCTTGCAAATGTTGTATATTAAACCTGACCTGGTTTTGCACGGGATCTGTAATATAGTAAATTAGCATGTTGAACTGCATTGCGCAGCTAAGCGTCCCGTTCAACACCTGTTATAAACCAGTTTGACACTTCCTCTACACCCACATCTTCCTCGTCTTCGTCGTTCTCGTCCTCTTCTTCCTCCTCATTTTCGTCTGGAGGGGTAGGGGTTGTGATCCTCGTTACCCTAGGGCGGCTTGTGATTGTAGAGGCGGCTGTTGGACGGGGCCAGTTTTGAACTACAGAGAAGAGCGAAACTGAAATCTGGTGCGGGGCGGGACTTCCGTCTTCAGAAGCCCACGCACGCGCACACGGAGTGCCTGGCCAGAGGAGTGGTGACGCGGGGCTCTCATGTCCGAGGGAGAGCCCCACGGAGGCTGCAGTCCGGCGATGCGGTGAGTGAGGTTAGTTGGGGGGTCTCTCTGTGTGCGTGTGTGTGTGGGCGGGAGCGGCGGCGGCGGGGGGGCTGGGGACGTGTGGTGTGTGTCTGTATGTGTGCGCTCGTGTGTGTGTGTGGGCGGGGGCGGCGGCGGGGGGGGTCTGGGGACGTGTGGTGTGTGTCTGTATGTGTGCGCTCGTGTGTGTGTGGGCGGGGGCGGCGGCGGGGGGGGTCTGGGGACGTGTGGTGTGTGTCTGTATGTGTGCGCTCGTGTGTGTGTCTCTGTGTGCGTGCGTGATTCATGGTGACTGAAGAGCCTGCTGGAATCGGAGCGCGCGACCTGATCCGATTCTGGCAGGCTGCATGCGTGCGCGTGCCAGTCTGTTGTCCCAAACCTCGTTAGTCCTTGAAAGCCAGAATGATTACAATAGGACTCCACTGCGACAATCGCTTTCGCGATTGCGTCGCAGTGCGAGCCCTAAAAAGGGGGATTACCGCAGGAATTGTTAAACACGATAATGGCACTATACAGCGAAAACATGGGCTAGATGGCAGCAGACTATCAGCTAAGATAAAAATAACCAATGGCTTAAAACAAGGCTGTGTGCTATCACCAGGTCTATTTAACCTATATTTAGCAGATTTAAATAACTATCTGCTAACGATAAACGGCCACCCACCCAATATTGCAAATGAGCCAATTCAGTATCTGCAGTACGCGGATGACATCGTGATTGTGAGTCAAACCCCAATAGGACTGCAAAGAATCATAAATAAACTGATTGAATACTTGGATCTTTTAGGCTTGGAAAAAAAGAAGAAAAAAAAACAAGGTAGTTCGACTAGCAGGACCCAAAGCCAGAACAAAATATAAATGGTATGCTAAGGAGACGCAAATCGAGGAAACAAGATCATATAAATACCAAGGCATTAAATTGGGCCAAAACATTTCTTTTATGGAGCAATAAATGGATATAAATGCGAAAGCCCAATCATTGATTTTCGCCTAAAAACAGTTCTACAAGAAATTGCAATGCCCCTCATATGGACATCTTTTGAAAATAATGGCAGCTCAACTGCTTCCGACATTTTCCTACGGCCTGGAAATCTGGCACGGCCAAGAAACTACTATTTTAAATGTAATGCAGACAAAAACATTCAAAGCAGTTATTAATCTACCAAAGGGAGCATCTCCAGCACAGGTGCGCCTGGAATTTGGCCTCCAGAATCAGGAATACCAAAGAAAAGCAACATTTGTAAAATTGTGCTGGAAACTTAGAGCTTCTGAACCTGGGTCGCTAAACTATTTATGTTGGACGGAAATACAAACTCAATATATTAAAAGACAGAAAAATACATGGGGCGATTCCTTGCGAACTGCTCTGGTGGTACTAGACATGAAAGAAGTCTGGAATCAAAAGATGGAGAGAACTACATTTAATAAAGCATGTAACGCCAAGGCTAAAAAACTGTCATTTCTGGAAGACAAAAGAAGACTGATCCAAACTACGCCATGCATAGACGGTAATAAATTTGTATACCACATTAAAACCGCAACCTTATTTAGTGGCGCATTTTCGGCTGTTTTTAAAAAAGAAGTTTACTGCATACAGACTGGGTGACTATAAGACAAAGGACCAAGGCATAGATGCATCAAGCTAAATTGCGATCGCAATCGCTGCGAAACAGCGATTGAGATAGCAATTTCCTCCTCTGCAATGCATCAAGTAGAAAAGCAGCAAAATGCGAATTCGCAAAACAGCGAATCGCTAAACCCGTTGGAAACCCCCTTTGCGAATCCATAATAGCGATTATCAATAGATATTGCGAAATCATCTGCAAATTCACAGACAAATAGCGAAATCGCAAATAAATCACTATCCACATACATCACAAATAGCAAAAATACCATAATTCGATAAATACGAGTCGCAATTTAATAAGAAGCTAAACCAGGTGGTAACTATGAAGTCAAAATGGCAACAAAAAAAATTTCCAAACAACAAACAGGTGTTGCCTCAATCAAACACACTTAAGGAGACTCAGTAGGAGCATGCGGAAAGTCACAATGGCAGATCTCTACATCGTGGCAAGGCGACTGAGGCTCCAGGCTGCAGCCCAGAACCACCGCAGAATCCATAAGTGCATCTTCCGGCTGCGGATTACACTCTTGGGACAGACTGAAGAGGAGATCTACTCCAAATACAGGCTCAATGGGGCAATGATCACGAAGCTCATCAGAGACCTTGATCCCCTGATGCAGCACACAACATGGCGGACCAATGGCGTGCCCACCCATGTCCAGGTCCTGTGCTGCCTGCACCTCCTGGCCTCCGGCAGCTTCTAGGGGATAGTCGCAGTTGCAGGGGGTATATCCCAGAGTACACTTTCACGCTGCCTACAGAGTTTCCTGGACGCCATGCTGAGCTGGATACATCACTACATCACCTTCCCAACAACCCAACAGGACTTAATGCAAACCAAACTGGACTTCTATAATACCGCACATTTCCCCCATTTAATTGGCTGCATCGACTGCACCCACATACACATCTGTCCACTCGCAGAGACTGAATACATGTACCGGATCTGCAAGTCATATCACTTCCTCAACATTCAGATGGTCTGCAATGCGAAGACCATCATCACAGACATTGTGGCACAATACCCAGGGAGCACGCATGATTCGTTTACCTTCCGGCACAGCGGCATACACACCCGCTTGGCCAGGGGTGAATTTGGCGAGGGACACCTCCTAGGTAAGTACACATGCCCTCATACAGTATGTTAACACCATGTTGCGGCGCATAACAGGCACTGACCCTCT
The DNA here is from genome assembly GCF_964261635.1 of Lissotriton helveticus. Classification (NCBI taxonomy): domain Eukaryota; kingdom Metazoa; phylum Chordata; class Amphibia; order Caudata; family Salamandridae; genus Lissotriton; species Lissotriton helveticus. The sequence goes on along the minus strand of NC_136071.1, from coordinate 473,283,063 downwards.
GCTACTCCCTTCAGGTGACAGTGCCTACGCCCTCCGTGAATACCTCCTCACCCCATACCTCAACCCAGCGACACCACAGGAACCGAGGTACAATGGTGCGCATATACACACCAGAAATGTGATAGAGCGGACATTTGGCACGCTAAAGAGTAGATTCTGCATCCTCCAGAAGACTGGTGGGGCCCTCAAATACCGGCCTGAGAGCTGCTGCCGCATCGTGGCCGTGTGCGCCATACTTCACAATATTGCCACCAAGCAGAGGACACCTGTTGAGGTGCCTGGTAGTGAGTCGGAGGGGGACGACCTGCCACCTGCACAAGTGCATCATGCACACTGGGAGAATCCTGCTGAAGGTCACATGCACCGCACGCACATCACACAGAACTATTTCTAGTGCAACCATACCCCTCACACAATACTGCACTCATGCAAGCCACATCAAAGATTGACATGAGGATGATTTTTTTATAATAAAGCTTGTGTTTATTTCACACAGACTCAATGTGCCTCCATCAGCAACAGAAATGGGTACGGTATACACAAATCCAAGGTCATGTAACCTAAGCTGGTGTGCATGGTTGCCTCACCACCACACAGCATGTAATGTCATGTAACTAGTGCCTCCTTGCGTGCGCACCTAGTCGCCTCTCACCCTCCATGTTAGGCTGGTCCTGTCGGGATGCAGTGTTGGACCGGACACTGCGCCTTCTGTCTGGTTGTACCGGCACAGTTAGACTGCTAAGACTAGATGCCTCTTCGCTTGCATCATCCTCCCCTCCTTGCATTGCTACGGTCATCCGCATGTTGGTGCTCCACAGCATTTGTGACGTGCTCGAGGGCCATTGCAACATCTGAACAACATTGGACCATCTGGATCTGTATGGCCAATGATCTCCTCGAGAGCTGGGATGTGGCATTCCCGATCAGGTGGTTCGAACTGGTGTAGGATGACAGCCATGTGAGCAGCTTCCTGTGGCATCTGCGGGTGATGTCCTGCTGCCCTACCATCAGCTGGTTGCTCTCCCTCACCGTTGTGGTCAGTTCCTGCACACTCTGTGTGAGGAGACTGATATTGCGTGCTGTTTTGTACAGCTGCGTTGCTGCCATGTGCTGCGCCTGTTTCCGGTGCACACGCAGCATCTGAGCCTCTATGCCCAGGCTCAAGTTGTGTGCATGTTGCTCCATGGCTGCTGTGGTAGGCACGGAGCGCTGCTGCCTTGGCCTGCTGCTGGCGTGGGCTCGCACGCTTGATGTGGTATGTGTGTGCCTCCTGGGTGGTGGTGGGGTCTGCTCCACTGCCTCATGTGCCGATACTTTCTGTTGTGCTCCGGCTGTAGCTGCTGGGGTGGCCTTGGGTGTCGGTGCAGGTGCATGCTGCCTCTCCCCCTCCGTCTCTTCAGGTGTCTCCGCAATCTGGAGGATTTCGCTGTCGAACGTGTCTGTAGCCACTGCACCTGTGATGTGAAAGAGTGCATGATTACTGGTATGTTTAAGGCACCTGGGATGTTGTAACATGCATGCAGGCTCGCTATTGGTTAATGCATGCATTCCCTGGCTGGCTTTAGGGGTCTGTGCATCTTTACTAATCTGGCTATGTTTGGCTATCAATGCACCTTTACACACTACAGGATCCACAATGCATTTGGGCGTTTGGGAGGAGCAGGGACTGGAATACTATGCTCACAAATATGGATGGCACTTGGGGCATGGGCATTGGAAGGGTATGGGGTCGCAGTAGCATGCCTCTTACCTTGAGATCGTTGTGTGGGGCGGGAGGTGTCCAGTTGTGTGATGCCCACGCAGGCTTCCGGGTGGATGGTATCCTCCACTAGGTCCTCCATGAGGGTATTTTCAGGGACTGTGGAGTGTCCCCCTCCCGTCGCCAGTCTGTCCCCCAGTCGCTCAGCAATGCGCTCCTTGGCACAGCCTCTGAGCTCGTACCACCTCTTTTTAAAATCATCAATGGAGCGGTGGGTGACTTCTACTGCGTTAACCTTAGCCTTGATGCCCACCCAAATGTGCCTCGTGTTTGCCTTGGGCACCTTCCGGGACAGCTTCCCAAACAGTTGGTCATGGTCCCTGCTCACTCCTTCAATGAGGTACTCCAGTTCCTTCTCACTGAATTTTATTTTCCTCTTGCGTGCTTTCTCACTTGGTCCTGCAGCTTCCTGGGACATTGTAGATGGATTTGCAATCCTGTATGGGTACTGCAGGGCGTGGCTCCTTGAGCTCAGTTCTCTGCCTCCTCCTGTATCCAGCTCTGTGCTCTGAATGATGTTTTGAGCAGGCTACTTCCTGGTAGTGATGTCATCATTGTGCTCCAAATGCGAATTCTCATTTTTGCGATCTAGCAATGTGCAAGATCGCTATTTGCAATATCGCTATTTGTGATTTCGCAATTTGTGGTGAGGAAACTGCAGATTTTGCGATTGTTGAAGGATTTTACTAAATTCGCATTTGACGATTGCGGCAAGGTGCGACTCGATATTTATTAGAGATTTTCATGTTGCATCTCATTCTGCAAATTCTTAATAGTGATGCATTATTTTTCGCTATTTAGAATTCGCAAAATGTATGCTTGATAAATCTATATGTTAGTCCCTACCTGGAAAAGAAAAGAACTAACAGAAAATTGCCGGCTGTGTGGATACTGTAAAGAATCAATATGTCATTTGTTGTGTGTTTGTGTTCATTTAAAAATAGAAGGAAGGAAGCTGTTACTGGCGCATTTTAAGGATTTACAAATTCGAACTTGCAGGCAGGCGGTAATAAGCTGGATGAGAGGTACTTCCAATATTTTAATTTGTCGTGGTGTAAAATTCATGACCCAAGTGGACACCTTTTTATTGAAAGTATATAATGAATAAATGCAAGGGGGATCCAGTTAGGGATTTTTAGATTTGGAAATGTTTTAGAAGTTTTGTTGAAATATGATGTTTTCTATTGGATGCTATTTATATCTTTTTACTTCATGCTTTATGGTTATGATAAACCAAATCATGTTGTTTTTGAATGACTGACTGACTGATGCCAAGACTCAAACCTGGTTCCATAGTTTCAAAGTCTACAGCATTGGACTTAATGCCATATCTTGGGAAGAGGGCGGGCAACAAAGAGAAGCAACTTGAAAGCTGGTCTCATTATGACCTCAAGATTCCAAGGGGACTTCAAGCTGCACCAGAACTTGGCTTCAGGCTCGAGCCTGGCTCAAGCTTTCACTGGCTCACCCACCTCTAAGCACTATATCATGCCCTTAGTGGTAAATTAATACACTGCTTGCTCCAAATTCCTTTTACCATTGTATGATGAAAACTGGATTCAGGAGGTGGTGATGTGTCACAAGACTATTTGTGCATATTTGTTGTGAGGTATTTTATTGTGGTGGTGATATGTTCTGTTCCATGACATGCTGCTGTGTTTTGTGCAAAATTATTGCAATGTGATTTTGTCTAGAGCAGCACTATTTTACCACTTTAGGCAGTGGTGAATGGTTGCTTGCAAAAGAAGCTTTCAGGGCATTGTGCTGGAAATATAGCAGCATATATAAACTAAAAAACTAAATATCACAAAATAGCATCTGCAACATACCTACACAATAAAAACATAACATGACACATCAAAACGGTCAAAACAGAACACAGCACAAAAAATGCAGTAGAACAAAAGAACATCACATTACAATAATGCTGCACAAAAGTAACACAAAAAAACAACAGGACATATCGTCAGCACAACCAAATGCTATACAGCAAATATTCACAAACGCTCTTGTCACACTTAACCACCTCCAGAATCCTATTTTTATAATATGGTGGCAAAGGTGTTTAAATCAAGCACTAATTTAACAGCGACAATGCTGACCAACAAGCATACAATGGCAAAATAAGGCTCTCTGTTTGTTGCGTATATGGACTTGTCTTCTGTATTCGACAGGGTGAATAGATCTAAAGTGTGGCAGATTTTGTTGGATATGGGCCTGGATCCAGCTATTGTTTATTTTCTTAGCGAACTCCATAAGGATGTGACAGCTTTCCACCAATTATAGCAAATTGCAGGAATGGTGCTGGAACCCAAAAAGACCAAGTCAAGATCTTTCCATGTACAAGGCTATAGTCTGTCCAGGGTGCAAGTGTACACCCATCTAGGGGTGGTTACTCAAAGCTAAGAGACTAGTTGTCTTAAAACTTTTGCCGCACTCTTCTCTTTCTCCACTAGAATTGCCAATGAACCACTGAATGCTCTGATTAAGATGTACCAGGCCAAATCTGTCCCAGTAGCTACTTATGGTAGAGAGGTATGGGGCTATGGTAATCTGAGGGAACTACAAGTAGTTCTGTAGGCTCCTACTGGAGGCATCTGCTCCTACCCTTGTTTTCTAGGTCCATGAGGAACTTGAGTTGCTGTATCATTCAGACTTTGTTGCACTCTGCCCCCTGAATAGATGGCTTAACATTTGGGTAAGACTGGAAAATCATATGGGCAAAGAAATTTTATGAACTATTAAAAATTGACAGGTGGAGCTCAATCAAATGGTTGATATGTATTAGGGACACCTTTGCTAGATTAGGCAGGCCTTCTTTGTTTAACTCACCCTCTTCCATTTCTAAAGCTGGCATTGTCTGGACCAGGGAGGGACATCTTTTTGCAGTGGAGGTCATCTGAGAGGGAAGTTATTGAGCTGGCGAAACTCGTGGTTTGTGGACATGCATTGATCAAACCAGGTCCTGCCATTAAGCCCTATTTGCTCACCAATATTAATGTTCATCACAGATTTCGCATCTCTAGATTCAGGTTTGGCCAGTTTCACATGTTGCTAGCCTTTCTAAATCCAGATGTCTGGGATACAAAGTTAAGTCCCTGCACGTGTGACAACCCCCCCCCCCCTCAGGACCTATTGCACTTTGGTTTTTTTGGTGTTTTTTATGAGACTCCTCTAAGGATGTTATTATTCCCATTACTGAAAACTTTGCATTTTGTTTAAGTAACGCCTGCCTTAATGTACCTGCAATCACTTCTGGACTCATATTCTATGTATGATATAGCTTGCTTTCTTGCCTCATATTTGAGGTAAAGAAAGTAATTTGATGAGGGGAGTAATCTTACTTAAATGATTTTTATCCACCTTTGTGAAGCAGGCTTTTGTAGATGTGCATTTTATTACTGTCTTTCTATAAATGTGTTGTTTGGATTTGTATTGTTTTTTATTGTTTTTATTGACACAAGCTGATCATCAATGAAGTAATTGCAATGTTATTTGAATTTGTTATGTTCCTATTTATATAAGCGGTTCATCGTTATAGTGTTTGGTATGCTTTTAATCTCTGTGTGAATCATTGTGGTTTTTTATGCTTCTTGGACTCTTATGGTCTTATCAAGACCGAATTAAGTTACCTGTGACTTTGAAAGTCAAACATTTTTGGAATCCAACCCTGAGATTTAACTTAGCGCTCCCAGTGCTCACGTTATGCAATAAGGCTCTGCAGTGTAAAAATTCCTGCAGGGATATTCAATGGTTGTATTGGAAGCCTAATTCAGTAAAATGCAAAATGAGTGAGACCCTCACAGGGGAGAGGTGTGACGCGACTGACGCTGGACGCTTGGGGATCACGGTTCGATCCCCGGCTCCGGCGGCAGGGGTCTGCCCAGCACCATGCGACTCTGGGCAATAGCTCGTTTAATCTTCCCAACGGCCCCCAGCGCCTTGAGACCCCTTTGGGGGTGATTTGTGCGCTATACAAGTACTGGATTACATTACAGCGCCTTGAGACCCTCACGGGTGAGTAGCGCGCTTTATAAACCCCTGATTGACTGATTGAGTAGATGTCTTACACAAAGGATTCACAGGGCGGTGCTTATTTGATCTCTGCAACATGCATTTAGCAAGCATACTACATGTATGCATTGTTGTGGAATTCTCCCCGTTCCACAGAGGCTGCGTTACAGTCAGTCGCTGCCTATGTGTGCTGAGCAGCAGTAGCAGACTGGAGTCAGTAGATGGCTGTAGAAAAGTGCGCTGAGGCATCCAGGCTATTAGAACAGGGAAGGCCTTGACCTGAATGGATGCGGCTTTTATCTGAAGTGCATTTAAACAGATAAATGGAGAGCAAAGCGAAGCACCGGCTTTCTCTGCCGCTGAACCTTCTATTTTGAGTGTAAAAACAGTTCAGTTTGCTTGTTTTCCACCTAAGAACGTTACGACTTAAACACACAGATTTCACCGACCCGCCTCACCCCCTACTTAAGACGTCTTGGTGTCATCCCAGTGAGATCCTCCGGTTAGGCTGCTGTGAACCAGGCCTGAAACTTGCACATTCATACATAATTAGTTGTTTATTTTGCTCTCTGTGCTGCAGAAGGATGCCTCTTCAGTTGAGGGACCGCATGTATATTAGCAGGCACGGCTCGAAATGTTACCTGAGCAAGCTTTGAGCGTGAGAAAGGGGTGAATATTTGAGGAAGAGGAGAAGAGAGGGGAGAGAAAGGCTGCTCAGAACAAGCCTCTTCAAACCGAGCAGGCACCCGCGGAAGAAGAGACTTTCTTGACAGCAGACGGAAAGGAGAGAGAGTGCCTCGTGCGAGGAAGGCGAGGACCGTGAGAAGCCGAGAGAAAGGGAAGCCCGAGATCCCTTCCCCGACCCCGTCGGTGAAGTGAGGAGACTCCTTTCAAGATGATGATGTATGTGTGGGTAGGTACCGGCTCTCCTTTTCTCGCGCGCGCGCGCGGGTGACTGTCGACGACCTTTCCTAAATAAATCTACGCGGAGGGGCTATGGAGTTTCATCCGGCGTTTTTAATACCCATATAGGTTGTGGTACAATCAGCATCCTAACGTAAAATAACGCTTTACTCCCCCACCCCCGCAGAAGGGGACGAGGCCCGCCGAGATTCCATCTCATCTCTATCCTCGGGCTTTTAACTGGGGGGAGGGGGCCCTTTTGAAGGGTGGGGGCCCTCCTGCGCTGCAGGGACTTGTGCCACGCCCCGGGGTAGAGGTTTCATGAGCTCTGAGACTGCTGCAGAGATACTGTGCCGTCGTACCTTTCTATAATGGGTGCATGAACAGTTAGATGGTATTGCTTTCTTATGTATCTGTCAGCTCAAACTGTGCATTTATTACCCTTCACTTTCCTTTAGCATGTAATAACTCTGAAAAGTTTAGTTTTGACTTATGTCAACCCTGAAAGGAAAACTTGTTACACGAAGAAGCATATAATTATAGCGCATTGATCTACAAACCCCGTTTACAAACAAGGCGCTACATCAGTGAGGGTATCTGCTGGTCTGCGCCGAGAGACCTTGAACAGAAAGAACTCGTGCGAGAGACCGGTACAGACCTCTGTACCAGAACTGTGCAGCGGAAGCGGCGCCTAACGCACTGCAAGAGAGACTGCGCCGCCGCTTTGCGGTACTTTGAGCTGGAAATTAATTTAGCCGAATCAATAGCCAAGCAGCAGCGTAAGGGGAAAATGGAAAATCATTCAACGAATTTAAAAAGTATTATGCATAATCGAGATCTGGAGCCCTGCGTGAAAGCTTTTCCGGAGAAAATTGCAAAGCTAATCAGTTTTAGTATATCATGCACGTGCTGCTGGTATGCTGTTATAACATAAAGACACACCTAAAACGCTGGATACTAGAAATAAAGATGCATACAGTTTGAGCTAAGCACACATAAACACGTAGTTTTGTCTAAACACACAAAAACAAATATGCATAAGTAAAAAATGATATTTTGCTGAAATCAACACGTCACTATTTTATTCAGGCTAATATAGCTAACCAGGTTGCTTCGCAAGGAAGCCTTAGAAATCGAAAGTTTTGAAAATTGACAAGTCAGCTCTGCACTTAGTAGAATTTATTTGATTGTGATCTTGTCTATTATGCAATGTTATATTGTGTGCGCATGCGCACAACCATTTAAATAGTTTTCATATTGTCATAGCACACAAAAGTGGTTTTCTATCACCTGTCCTCAGTCTATCTATATAGATATATAGATAGATAGATAGATAGATAGATAATCGTGAATTGTCTTGTAATGGTATTTTTCTGTACTAAATCTATATCATGGTAAACCACTGAAATACCTGGTCCTTTCCAAATGTCACCGGAACCCTACAAGGATTGTAGCGCCATGACTCACATATTCACCTAAGACCAGTCAGGATCAAACACGGACATCGTTATGTGGTTGTCCTATCCTATTAGCGCCTAGGGTGCTGTAAAGACCACGTTAAAAGGTGGACACATTTGACTCCTCGAAAGAAAAACAGGTGGGCAGTCACTCTTTTCTCTGCAGAAGAATTCTGGAGTCACTGAATGAAACAAAACTAACCCTGGGCGGGCGGCTACGTTCCGTGCACGGAGTGTGCGTAGTGCCGGCTTCTACGCATTTTGCGTAGCAGGCGTAGAATCCGGCACTATGCACGCTCCGCAGACGGAGCGTAGCTGGCCGCCACCCGCCTCCCTCCCGCCCTCCCTAAATACTTTAAATTAATAGTGTAAAAGAATTAAAAGGCACTTACCTTGCCCGCCGCTGCTTGCCGCGTCCCCGGGGCTCGCTATCTTCATGGCTGCCGTCTTGTGTATCTAATGCGCATGCGCGAGCGGTCGCGCATGCGCATTAGATGCACAAGACGGCAGCCATGAAGATAGCGAGCTCCGGGGACGCGGCGGGCAGCGGCGGGCAGCGGCGGGCAGCGGCGGGCATGGTAAGTGCGTTTTAATTCGTTTCCACTTTTAATTTAAAGTATTTAGGGAGGGCGGGAGGGAGGCCTGCGGTGCGTAGTGGGGCTACGCGGAGTGCGGAGGTGGGCGTAGTTTCTCGCCCACTTCACGCAGCTCCGCGAAGCCCCACTACGCCCACTACGCCCAGGCATCATCAGAAGAAAAAAAAACCTGTCAGTGAAATATCTATTCGCCTTCACTTCACTTGCAGGAAGAAGCTTTTAATTTCATTTCCATACCAGTACATTCTCCGACCTTTCTTCTGAGTTTAGATGGAAGCAGCCATGAGAGATGTTCCTTCAGCCATAAACATTTATCTTACATATTTATTTTCTCTTTCAGCACACAGCAGTGACACCTAAAACAAAAACAAATAAAAACAAGCCGCAGCACATAAATGGAAAATGTCAACCTGATCTGCATGGAACGTTTTAAAAAAGTGTAGCCAAAAACACACACATGGGAATAATACATTGTCTACATTCCACGTGTGTGGGATGCAACAGGATAATACTGTGCAACAATCCAAGCTATGCAATGCAGCTTAATTTATTTTAATCAGTTTTGCTTGCATCCAGTTAATTTGCCAGGTTCGCTTGCTGCGATGGGTCCTACATGGTTTCATGTGGTGCTGTACCTTTGTGATTTGTGTCTAAAATAACATAAAAACACACATGATTTGCGAGGAGTGAGATACCAAGACGATAAAGCCCCATACAAGACCACTGACATCTCTTCTTTAATAATAGGTTCCTAAATTGAGAGTAATCAATGGCCAGGAGGCCTGGCTTTGTTGGGGGGGAGGGGCGGGGGGGGGGGGGGGGGTTGGGAGGAATTAACCCCCAAGTAATTTGAAGTCACTTCCTGGTCGTGAAATTTATAAGCCACCGTTACTTCACAGCACAATCAGTTATGTCCCCACTATTGATACATATTGCAATTCATTGCATTTATTAACTTTTCCCGCGCTATCTATTATTAATGTGCCCAGCGAAACCCAAGGTACAGAAATAAGCAGTTTGTAATGTGCCTGGGAAACCTCTTGGGCTCTCAAAGCTTAAGGGCCGACTTTCTAGTAATTAATCTATGACCTTTAAAAGCCGGGCCTCTCAATTTTTATTTCCCTCCTTTTGACATATTTTATGAGACATCATATTTTCTAATGGCATTCATCAAAGTGAAAAATGCGTGGCTCTTCACATATCAGTGGTGGCTCCAGTTCAACAGTGTTATATATGTTTGTAATCAGTGTTGTATTTTAATTACATTTTTTCCTAAGGGGGTTTGCAAGTAAAATGTTTTCCTGTGGATGTTTGATATCATAAATATCCAGACATAACAAAATAATGAAAATAGTGTTTACAGTTGTTCTAAACTGAATTGTTTTTCCTTAAATAAAAGGGTCTGTTATTACTCAACTTAAGAGCACTCATTCGATCGTCCCCAATTGATTGTTTTTAAGGTTAAGACTTGTATCTCTTCATAGCACAACAAAAATCGATGTGTTGCCTGTACTTTCTAGACTTAGTGATACAATTTTGCCCAGTCCTTCTCGTTATATGTTTCAAAGCATAGATATGTGTGTGAAATGCTTTGTGCGTTAGTGTACATGTCAGCAGAGTTGGAACTAGGGGTGGGATACATTTTTGTATACTAGTAGTTATATTAGCTAATTTCTCATTAAGCCAATGTCTTCAAATTCTGAGAATTTAGCAGGTGAAAAGTTTGTACAGTTTTTCTATGGGGCGTTGGGGGGAGTGGGAGAGGGGGCTGGTTCAGGCAGAAATGTCTCTCAGGAGAACTCTCCAGATCTGACCAATCACTGTGTGTGCTGGCATCTAGCATGACATTTGAACACAAGGTACTCCTTTTTGATCAGTTATGAAATGCGATGCTGCAAAATTATTGTTGTGTCATTTTGTATAATTTTCATGAAAGTTCATGACATTTTGCAAACTTTTTTTTGCACTTTTCTAGTTGCAGCTTGGGGTTAACAACATGTTGTATTGTCCAATCCATTAGGATCACAAACTTCCCCACACAAGTGGGTCACAACGGCACACCTTGTGGAGGTTAAACACAGATAGGTGACATCTCGGCCAGCGTCGGCACCTCTCCTAGGGCAGAAGAGCGTCACCCCCCTAATGCCAGTGCAGCAAAAGGTGAAAAATAAAATGGTAATAAAATGAATTTATCACTGTTTTACTTTTCCCTTTCCTCAGCCCGAAGCCGTGTTTGGGGGCGGGCCACTGCTGACTGGCATCAGGGATTGGTGCTCACTCCACCAGTTTACAATGCGCAGGTCACTTTGCCAAGTTATCTTGCGACAGCCAGCCTGACATGCACAGTGTACACCTCTCCACCCAGCTGTCTAAGACAGACAAGTGGAGAGCAAGCAGAAGCCCCCATTTCCTCAGTGAGCATGGAGCCAGTCCACTCCAGCCAATCTTAGTGCTTCAGTCATGCTGCCTGTGCAGCATGAGAGCAGCACCTCGATTGGAAGAGGGGAGTTGGAGCCACTGACAAGGAGACAGAGGAGCTGTGAGCACAGAGGGCAGAGATAAGTGAATCTTTTATTTGTTTTATGTATTTGAAGCTAGCCACATGTGTCCGCTTCAAAAGTTTAATTGATGGGCAGCCGCCACTGATCTCTGCACAGAAAATTGCACAGGGTTTAATTGAGTGATTCGGGATCTTGAATTAAATCAGGGAGATGAACTTATTTCCACTTGTAAATTACACGTAAACATGGAAAATATTGGGAATCAGTATTAGATGAGCTGTTTATTTTTATCCTTTTGCAAAACATATTCATAACATTTTATAATGTATTCTATAGAGAAACCTTTAAACAGAAATGTCTTTCCTCCATTTGAATAAGTTTACTTAAGTTTAGTGTCACAAGTTCAAGTCAAGTTCAAGTTCAAGAATTTATATAGCGCACTACTCACCCATCGGGTCTCAAGACGCTTGGGGAGGGGGATCATTATTTATCAAATATCCAAGTTTTAAGTTCTTTTCTGAAGGAGATGTGGTTCTGTGTAAGGCGGAGGTGAGTGGGGAGAGAGTTCCAGGTCTTGGCTGCCAAGTAGGAGAAGGATCTACCTCCCATGGTGGATCTTTGTATACGCGGAACTGTGGCGAGGCCTTGACTGGAGGATCTTAGTTGGCGGGTGGGTGTGTAGAAGGATAGTCGAGTGTTGAGGCATTCGGGCCCTAGTTTGTAGAGGGCCTTGTGTGCGTGGGTGAGGAGACGGAATGTTATTCTTTTGTTGACGGGAAGCCAGTGGAGGTCTTTCAGGTGGCCGGTAATGTGATCATGGCGAGGGATGTCCAAAATGAGTCTCGCTGATGCGTTTTGGATGCGTTGGAGTTTTTTCTGTAATTTGGCTGTCATTCCGGCGTAGAGGGTGACTACGTCTAGTCGACTCGTAACCAGTGCGTGGGTGATGGTCTTTCTTGTCTCGGTGGGGATCCAGTGGAAGATTTTTTTGAGCATACGGAGTACGTTGAAACAGGAGGATGAGATGGCGTTGACTTGTTTGGTCATCGAGAGTGAGGAGTCTAGGATAAAGCCAAGGTTGCGTGCGTGGTCTGTGGGTATGGGTGCTGAGCCCAGATCCGAGGGCCACCATGAGTCGTCCCAGGCAGAGGGGGATGATCCTAGGATGAGCACTTCCGTTTTGTCTGAGTTAAGTTTTAGGCGGCTGTGTTTCATCCATACGGCTACTTCTTTCATGCCTTCGTGAAGATTGGTTTTGGCGGTCTTGGGGTCTTTGGTGAGGGAAAGGATCAGCTGGGTGTCGTCAGCGTAGGAGATGATGTTAAGGTTGTGTTGACGTGCGATGGAAGCGAGTGGACTCATGTAAACATTGAAGAGGGTGGGACTGAGTGATGATCCTTGTGGTACACCGCAGATGACTTCGGTGGCCTCTGATTTGAAAGGGGGAAGTCGGACTCTCTGAGTTCTCCCAGCTAGGAACGAGATGATTCAGTCCAAGGCATTTCCTCTTATGCCGATGTTGCTGAGGCGTTGTATGAGGGTGCTGTGACAGACAGTGTCGAAGGCGGCGGAGAGGTCGAGTAGAATGAGGGCCACTGTTTCTCCGTTGTCCAGTAGTGTTCGGATGTCGTCTGTTGCTGCGATGAGGGCGGTCTCGGTGCTGTGTTTGGCTCGAAATCCGGACTGTGAGGGATCGAGGGAGTTGTTGGATTCGAGGAAGGCGGCGAGTTGGCTATTAATGGCTTTCTCGATGACTTTGGCCGGGAATGGGAGGAGGGATATGGGTCGGTAGTTTTTAAGTTCAGAGGGGTCTGCTGTGGGGTTCTTCAGGAGGGCTCTGACTTCAGCATGTTTCCAGCTTTCTGGGAAGGTAGCAGAGTTGAAGGAGCAGTTGATGACATCACGGAGATGGGGTGCGATGATGGAGACTGCTTTGTTGAGGATGTGGTGGGGACAGGGGTCGGTTGGTGAGCCAGAGTGGATGGAATTCATTAGGCGGATAGTGTCTTCAGTGTTGATTGGGTTCCAGGCGCTGAGGTTGTTAGAGGGCGGTTTAGGTTCAGAGGGGGGTGGAGAGGATTGTTCGTTGGAACTGTTTTCGAAGCTGTTATGTATGTCGGCGATTTTGTTGTAGAAGAAGGAGGATAACGAGTCGCAGAGGTCTTGGGAGGGGGTGATGTCGTTTGAGGCTGCGATGGGGTTGGTGAATTCTTTGACGATGTTGAACAGTTCCTTGCTGTTATGTGCGTTGTTGTCGAGTTGATTCTTGAAAGCTGATTTCTTGGAGGATCGAATCAGCTGGTGGTGTTTGCGGGTGGCTGTCTTGAAGGTGGTCATGTTGTCAGTGGTTGGGTTTTTTCTCCATGTTTTCTCGAGAGTACGGCATAGCTTTTTGGATTTCTTAAGGTCATCGTTGAACCAGGGGGCCTTTTTGCTGTCTTGTTTGGTGTGAAGGTTTTTCAGGGGTGCTAATTCGTCAGCGCTGTGAGTGATCCATTGTTTGAATTTGATGGCAGCTTGGTTTGGGTCCGATGAGGGGACGGGTGGGTTTTGGTTGAGCGATGAGAGGAGTTGGTCGGTGGTGATTTTGTTCCATTTTCTTCGGGGAATAGGTTGTGGGGGGTTGTGGGTCGAGGTGGTTTTGTAGCTGAAGTGAACGCAGCTGTGGTCCGTCCAATGGAGAGCTGTGGTGCGGTCGAAGGAGATGCGTTTGCTCGAGGTGAAGATTGGGTCGAGCGTGTGACCGGCTACATGGGTGGGGGTGTCAACAAGTTGTTTGAGGCCGAGATTGGCCAGGTTGTCAAGAAGGGTGGTGGTGTTGTTGTCGTTTTTCTTTTCCAGGTGGAAGTTGAGGTCTCCTAGTAGAATGTAGTTCTCGGAGGCGAGGGCATGTGGACTGATGAAGTCAGTGATGTCTTCGCTGAATTGTTTACGGGTTCCTGGAGGTCTGTAGATGAGGGAGCCTCTGAGTGTGGTCCTAGGGTCGGTGTGGATCTGGAAGTGAAGTTGTTCGGTGTTTGCAAGGTTATCATCGGAGCTGGTCGTGATTTTGATGGAGTTCTTATGGACGATGGCGATTCCTCCTCCTGTTTGGACGGTGCGGTCTTTTCGGATGATCTTGTAATTATTGGGGTTGGCTATGGCGATGTCGGGTGTTGATGATGCGCTCATCCATGTTTCAGTAAGGAAGGCGACGTCCGGTGATGTAGTGTCGAGTAGATCCCAAAGTTCAGTGGCGTGTCTGTGGATCGAGCGGGTGTTAAGCAGGATGCACTTCAGGTGGTTAGAGTCGGAGTTGTGTTTGGGGTTGGTGGATGTGGTATGGGTCTTGATGCTGGTAAATTTGCAGGAGCGGCAGGCGAAGGGACCGTGGGTACGTCCTGGGACAGCTTCGTAGCATTGTGATGTGCGTCCGGTGTTAAGGGCTAGGAGGGTGGCGGCGTCATACGTTAAGCGGGATGAGTGAGGTTTGCGGGGGCCAGGGGGTCTGGCGCTGGGCGCGGTCCAGGCGCGGACGGGCGTAGATGGGCTTACCTTTGGTGCACCTTCGGCGCGCGATCGCTGCGCGTGAACACTGCGCGCAGAGGTATTGGTCATAAGTGGATAGTGGAGGGGGAGGGGCGAGGGATGGTCAGCTGGGAGGCGGGAGCTGGGCGGAGATCTGGGCAGGCACAGAGGGAAGGCACAGAGATCAACAACAACAAGCACAAAATGGCCTCAGCCAGAATCGAAAGCACAAATGGGGCACCGAGGTAAATAGCGCTACTCTGATGGCAGTGGCACCGGTAAAATCAGGCAGCAATTAGATAGTCAGGCAGCACAGCAATTTAAACAATGTAAGTTACAGCGTAGATAGGCAAAACACAAGCGCTACGATAATGCAATGCTCGGCAGCCTCTCAGGCAATCTAGCGCTACTGGTAACTTGCGGTTTCGAGGCAGAGCGAGGTGAAGAGGCAATAAGCTGGTCGGGTGGTGGGCAGAGCGGGAGGCAGCGTCTGGAGCGACCGTGTCTGTGTAGAGCAGGACAAACCAATACAGCACATTTTACAAAAAGAAATACAATATTTATATAAACCATGCATAAATGCTATTTGCAGGTGACACATTATCAGCAGCACAGAAAGGGAAGCATTCTAAAATATGTTTTGTAGATTTCAACAATTGTCAAGATCTTTAGTGATTATTCAGTAAGAGAGTGTAGAAAATCAATAAATAGCAGGAGTCTTGTCACATGGCCCAGATGGGCATTGTCATCTTCCCTATGTTAGCATGAGCACATTGCAGACTGTCCGCTGCTTTGAGCACATTACTATACAAGTTTATTTTGCTTGTGCCACATTGAAACTTTCACATAAGAACTTACTGTTGTTTTTACACTTTGCTCGTTCCTGGGATTTAGTCTGAACATTGTGAACAAGGTCAAACAACAATGCCCCTTGTTATTTGTTCTGGTCAATCCCTAGCACCTAGACCAAACATGCAGTTGTTGTTTGGGGAACATGTACTTTGGTCATAAGAGGGTACATGGATATGTGGCACACACTTGGAGAGGGATCTTTCCAGAGAGAAGAGCATTACAGCACCAGTGATGTAGATCTATCATCTATATACTGAGGTACAGGGTCTGCTGATAACACCCAGAGATCTTCTAACATGTAATCATCCTGCTTCTATACAAGGGGAGGGAGGTTAGGCTATTCCGTCATTCATTATGACAGCTCCTTTTATGATATACGACTACTTGCTATGCTGACTGTGTTTGTGTTAGACATTTTTATGCCGTTTTTGGCATGTATACTGCATACTACAGCACGTTAGTTAAAATACATATTTGAAACTTGTTCGTGTGTCTGTCAGATCTTATTGTGGAGGAGTACAAGAGTGTGAGCGAAATTGTCTGTCTTGCAATTGCAATACCTGAGAGAGTCGCAATGTTGTGTTCTGGGGTGTCTAATCCCTTGTTCATTTGTGAGTGAGTAAGAGGGCAAGCGAGACACTATAGCTAGTCAGTCCGGAGCTCATGAGTACTAAGATGGTAGGATAACACAGTCACTGAATACTGAGTTCCCATAATCCCAAGCATAGTTCTGTGTTTGCCCAAAGTCCCTGCAACAGTCTTTATCTTAGTGATAATACATTTGAACACAAATTGTAAAACAAGCATTTGCAATGCAACGGTCTCGCCTTTAGGATCTTAAAAGTATTTAGCGATGCAGCACATTATCCTGGGTGCTATATTAATTCTTCTCATTTAGCCTTACACAACTGCTATAACCGGATGATGTGTGTGCCCCTGAAAGCTGAATTCCAGGCAGCTGGATACATAAACAAAATGATTACAGCTGGGTGGAGGACAAGCACTTTTTTGTGCAAGCACATAACTTCTGTTCAATGAAAACATGTACTTTTGGCTCCCAAGATGTGGACAGAGCCAAAGCCTCCTCTACTGGTGATTCTTTTTCACATAATTGTCTGGCGATAGCTCCGCTAACATGCCAGGCCTTAAAAAAAAATTGAAAAGAGAGCTTATCGAAAAGGTGGTATTTTAGTAGTGAAAGAACCAATCCCAATATTATTGGTTGTTGACTAGATTGTGAAACTTTCTATTTGGCTTTAGTGATATTAAAAGACATTCTGACCAAGGCAAAGAAGCCTGTACACCACCTAGGCATGATCCCCGATGCTGCTAGGTTAAAAAGAAACGAAGAGACCATCAGCTGGAATCAATCAAGTCTACATGGTCTTGGCATGCAACACTCCAGAGATTTGTAGGCGCCACCTGTGGGCTTCTGAGAAATACTTTCGGCACCACCACTTATTATTTCACAAATTAAGCACTGCTTCTACCTGTTCTTTGTGTGTGGCAGTTTTGTACTGTATTACACAACAACTTTATACAGAGGGTACTAAGGAATATCTATTTTTAAAGACCTGGCAGTGTTCCATCCCCATTCTACAAACAAAAAAAACATATTCGAACCATGAGACAAAGGCTAACAGCAAAAATGAAATTTCTAGGCCAGAGAGCATAACAATTCATAAGATAGAAAAGAATCCCATCAGCCCACCTTAGTGGCGACCTATCGTCATCTGGGATTTGTAGTCGGTTGCCCCAATCGTGCAAACCAGTAAGAGATGATATCAAAACTATGCTTGCTTTGTACCCCAGTGATCGGTACAGCCACTAGCCAGTTTTGAACAGTGGTACTGAGAGTTTGCAGTGCAATGAAATGAAAAGAAAAGTGCAAATGTTAAAATTGGCTACTAGGATATTGTGAAAACTTTAATGAACACTATCCTAGTGTCAAAACTAAAAACAGAGTGCTGACAGTTTGAAAAAATAACTGTCATATGCGGTGAAGTGGCAGGTCTACATGTTTCAGCCCCATGGACTACTTCTATCCAGGCTTTCGTCAGGACCTATAAGACAACGCTACTGCAAAAATGTGAAATCTAATGGTCAACAACTTAAATGGTTAGTGCGATACAGCCTACTGGAATTACCCACAGTGGGGCTTTTAAAATCACCTCAGCATCACTTGTGCTCGAGGGAATAGATGCCTCCTCTCCAGCCCAGGCCCCCAAACTGCTAAAGCTTGCAGCAGGATTCGCCTACTTTTATTTGGGGGGGCTCTTTTCGCTCTGTGTAGCTATTGTTCCCCGATGCTGACTGACAGCGTCACTCACAAAAGTCACAACACTGCAAACGAGCGCGCAACCACGGACCCAAAAATGAGGTGAGGCAAATATTTCAACAATATGAGTTTCCAAATATGCTTGGGGTCCCCTGTGGCCCCTCAGAGGCGCATCTCATTACAGACTGGATGAAAACTCACTGTCAGTTCGAAAGTAAAAACGGACGGACCGGCGGCACTGGCTGATTTTTCGGAGGTCAACTCTATTTTGCCTTTGGTCTCTCAGCAGGGGCGTCCTTTGACTGCAATGGTGGGGCGCGGCGGCAAAGGTGCTAAACAATGGGCTGCCCTCCCGGCTCCTTCTTTATCGACGAAAAATGGCCAGCCTCCCTCACGGCTTGAGACAGCAACAGGAAGTCAGAGCAGTAGCACGGCATGCTAAACATAAACAAAGCACGTTGTGATTTACACAAGTCCTATTGCATTGCATTGCATTGAAGACACACACCGCACCGGCTCGATTGTCTGGCTGCTTAGAAAGTGAAAGTGTGCACGGCGCGCTAAACTTAAACAAAGCAGGTCGTGATTTACATGCTTAGAAAGTGAAAGCACGCACGGCGCGCTAAACTTAAACAAAGCAGGTTGCGATTTACATGAGACCTATTGCATTGAAGACACAAAAAGACACTACAGGAGTAGGGGCGAGGCGTCACCGACTGAGGGAGGGGGCTGGTAGGTGGCGGGGTGGGGGAAGACAGGGAAGAAAATAGTGTTCGGAGTAAAGGGGCCAGTAGCCATGGAAGGATACAAATGAAGACTGAGGGCGGACTAACAAGCCTCCAACCAATCGGAAGGCAGCATTTAAGACAAAAGTCAATGGGCAGAGACTGGGCGGAGCTTCCACGAAGCTTCCACACTACAGTATATACTGCATGCCTCGCAAAGCGATGGCAGCACATTAGTGCTGCATCGCTAGGCGAGACATAAACAATAATAGAGGGAGAGAATAATATTGGCTATTCCAACTAACATAATTGTATACTCTGTTGGAGTGTGTCTGACCAAACACACAGGCACAAAGGCAAGCACACACATTTATACACACACACAAACACCTACCCACACACTCTTGCTCTCTTTTTCTTGTTCTCATGTTTATAGATGTTACTCTAGTGGCCTTGCAGACACAACCAGATTCATGATTCTGATTCATTCCACTATAATAGGATGCAACAGCCTTTATGAAAGCATGACTTCCAGCAAATACAAAAAAGTTTTTGTAAGATTTTCATTAAATACAAACACGCCTTTTATAGCCACACTGTGGATGGTATAAATGGCAAGGTTGAACCTCTTGTGTCCTGATAAAGGGCACCTCACAATTCGAATCCCATTGTGGCTCCTCAGTAAACATAGATGGGTACTGAGGAGGATGTCAAACACTCTAGCAAGAAGGAACAAACCTCAAGGAATTGAAGACTTTATAGACAGTGTTCTATTCCTTCCTCTCCGTGAGATATGTATGATCCAAATACTCGGCTAAGACTATGGACTAAGTTTTAATTTAAGACTTTAATTTTTGATGAAGCAGGGATCCTTGAATCTGATGCAGAATCATACCAGCAGATGAAGGCATGCTTAGTCAAACGATTTGGTCTGACTCCAGAGCTGTACAGGGTGAAGTTTAGAGGCACCCAGAAATTGAGTTCAAAGTCTTGGGTAGACTTTGTGGAAGTTTCAGTGAAGGCACTGGAAAGCTGGATTTTGGTAACATTGTTGACACATATAAGGGATTGTATAATTTGTTTTTGAAAGAACATATTTTGACTCATTGTGCAGAAGAGGAGTTAAGCCAGTATCTAGTGGACTCTAAGCTGACAGACCCCAGAGAGCTCGAATAAGCAGCTGATGATTGGGCGAGAACCTGGGTTTTCATTCAGCACTAGGGGGGTGACCAGAAGAAAGGAGGACAGGTTCCTCCCCAGGCGAAAGCCCAGGGAAAAGAAGGTCAAAACCAGAAGAAGTCCTCCAAAGACCCACAAAAACCTGCACAAGGAGGGGGATCTGAGCCAACCCAAATTCAAAGGGAAGGGGTATCAGGGAAAGACGGTTAGGTTCTTTCATCTCTCAAAGCTGGGTAAATGCTTTGACTGTAACCAGCCAGGGCACAAACAGGGAGATGCTATCTGCACCAAGAAACTCCCCCCTAAGAGGCCATCCACAGGGATTGCCAGTGTAAATGTAGGGGTGGAGAGTGGAGCCCCAAAGAATTGGTGGAAGCAACCTTAGTGTCCCTGGGTGGGAGAATATTGCAACCCTTGCTGCCTTACCTCTAAACATGGACAAGTACAGGCAGAGGCCTAAAGTGAATGGGACTGAGGTTGAGGCTATTAGAGACACTGGGGCTAGTGTAACTATGGTCCTGGGTGAGCTGGTGCCTCCAGAGAGGTTGTTACCTGGAAAGTTTCACCAGGTGACTTATGCAGACAGCACTACCAAACTCCATCCTATGGCTGTGGTGGATTTGGAAGGGGGAGGTGTGACAGGCCCTATGAAGGTAGCTGTGTCAAAGGTGCTCCCGGTCCAGTGTTTACTGGGCAATGATCTTGAAGCCTCTGCTTGGTCAGAGGTAGAGAGAGGACTCCATATGAAAATATTGGAGCTCCTTCAGTGGGTATGTTCTGTGACTAGGTCACCGACTAGCCAGAAGGGAGGGGCTGGACACTTGGACCCTGGAACAAAGTGCCAAGCATCAAAGGACAAGGGCACTGGGCATGGTGAGCCAGCCCAGGGAACTCCAGAGGTGCAGGGAGAATCTAACCCTGATGGGGAGGACCTGGCCTCTGAGGGAGGGATTCCATTCCTGCCAGAGCTGTCAGATTTGGCAGAACTGACAGGAGCAGGTGGACCCTCTAGAGAGGAGTTCAGTAAGGGGCAGAGAGACTGTCCCACCCTTGAGAGCTTGAGGCAGATTGTCTCTAAGCAAGAGGAGGGGGTGACAGTGGGTTTCACAAACTCTACTGGTAAGATTGACTGCTTTATACTAAGGCCAGAAACTAAAAGGAGGGGGGCCACCAGGAGGTTAGTGGTGCCCCAGAAGTACAGAGAGTTCATCCTAACTTTGGGTCATGATATCCCCTTGGCAGGACATTTAGGACAGACAAGGACATGGAACCAGTTGGTGAACCATTTCTACTAGCCTCATGTGTCTGAACAGGTAAAGGAGTTGTGCAGCTTCTCTGTCACCTGTCAGGCCAGTGGCAAGGCTGGGGACAAGACAAAGGCTCCCCTAATACCACTGCCAGTGGTTGGGGTTCCTTTTGAAAAGGTGGGGATGGACATTGTTGGTCCCCTGGACCAACCTACTGCATCAGGGAATAGGTATATATTAGTGGTAGAGGACCATGCCAGCAGGGGGAGTAAAGCTTTATTCAAACAGTATTGTTAGATTTCGAGTTAGTGAAGCCTTTACCTGCTGAAGTCCAAAGTTGTGGATTAAGCCTGTCTGTCTCCTAGGAGATTCTGAACAGGAGCAATCAGCTGCCCAGACCCCACCCCCAGGCCAGCAGACCATTGGCTATTCAGCTACCAGGCAAGTCTGAGCCCTCCTCTCACACCTGCCCAGGCCCCTTAAGGCCTTGCTGGGTGCACCCCAAATCATTCTCCTCCATCTTGTGAGTTGCAGCCCACATGTGCCCCAGATTGCAGTGAGCAGAGTCCAGGAAGTGATACGGAGACAGACTAGTGCTGTCTCTTCCCAAGACAAAAAGTTGTTTAAAAAACGATTTTCACTTTCTGTATTTACTGTCTATGCCTGTGGTTGTTACAGTTAAAAATTGTAGTTTTAGCCTGCCTGTAATTGCATATTTTATCACCTGTGTTGTGTTTTAAATGTGTGGTTTTCCCTGCCCATGATTGCCTTCATTTAGTGTGTTGGATTGTGGGATTTGCAGTCCAACCTCTGTAGTTTGTCCCTCTCATTCCTTGGTGACAAATCTGTTTTCCCTCCAAATTTCTCCTTTGCTCTGTGCTATGGCCTGTGTGCTCACACAGTGCACCCCCAGCCACCCTTTTGTGTTCACAAGCCAGTGAAGCCAGCCCCCTGCCCCCCCCCACCCAGCAACAGGGATTTTCTACCTTAGAGGGTGCTTCTGTGAGCTGTTTAAACTGTATTTACTGGGGCCTGTGCACTTCGTTTTTTGGTCAGCAGGGGGAGTAAAGCTTTATTCAAACAGTATTGTTAGATTTCGAGTTAGTGAAGCCTTTACCTGCTGAAGTCCAAAGTTGTGGATTGAGCCAGTCTGTCTCCTAGGAGATTCTGAACAGGAGCAAGCAGCTTCTAACTCCCTGGCCAGCAAACCTTGTCTGAGGTTGCTGGGACCTTATATGGTGTGGTAGTGGTTGGCACATGTGTACACTGATTGGTGGTTGTATCTGGTGTTTCTATTGGGTTAGGGTTAATGTCCTCATTGGTTGGGTATTTGAGGGTTCTGATTGGTTTCTCGGTCTGTGATTCAATCATTGCAGGGTTGGGACTAGGGCTAGGGTTAGGATTTGTATTGGAAGTAGGGACTAGGGCTTCCTATGTTATTGGTTGTTGGGAGTAGGGTGGGACTAGGGCTAGGGTTAGACCTTTAATTGGAAGTAGCTATTTAGGGCTACTGGTGTGATTGGTTGTTGGACCAGTTGTGGGACTAAGAGTAGGGTTAGGCTTTCTATTGGAAGTAGGGACTAGGGCTACCTGTACCATTGGCTGCTTGGACTTGGGTTGGGACTAGTGGTAGGGCTAAGGTCTTTATTGGACGTAGAAATCAGTGTTTTTGAACTGATTGGGTGCTTGGACTAGGGTTAAGATTGGCTGCAAGGTCCTGGTCTCCTATTGGTTCTAGATGTTAGGGCTAGTGTTGTGATTGGATAGTGTTAGGGCTAGGGTTCCCATTGGCTGAAGGGGTCACCTGATTACTAGGGCTACAAAAAAGGCCCGGCTTAGGGCCTCTCAGCCCGGGCGTCGAGGCTAAGGGTGGAGAGGACAAGGGTAGTTGCCTGTTTGGGCCTGTTCGAGACTGGTCGGGACTAGGGCCAGAAATGCTGCCCTTTTTCTCATTTAACAATGCCCAGCCCACACCACCCACACCACAAACAGAGCAACACACTCACACCAAATATACACCACACACAACACTATGCACAGATTAATGTACCAGTATGCACAACCAACCCAACCAAACCACATCTACACACCCTACTATCCCAACTACCACACATATCCACCATAACCCACAAACAGTACACAACTCTATCCTATACCACTAACCAATACACTCATTATTAACACGCCAATCAACACCATAAATAACTACATCCCACTCAGACACACTCTCCCTGCTGTAATTACACCTAACAGTCCACCTTTTATCACTAACAAATATATAATGATCCTTCCATCAGTTGACTTAAAAAAAAATCCATCACTCTTTTATCCCTCCACTATCCTTTTTCTATCAAAATTAACAGATTAACATGTTCACTGCTCAAATTCCATATTCCATATTCAACTATACTAATATACTGCCCAAATACCTGAATAACATATCTACTACTCAAATTACTTCATATTTATACTATACTAATTTTCAACACTAATCCTTTATGGGTTCCGGAGTGGCGTGCTACTCGCCAAAAAAGCGCTTCAACACCCATCAGGGGTAACAAGTGCTATATGAATGCAAATCTTTCTTCCCCTTTTATCCATCCGCTATCCTTCTCACTCCAAGTAACAGACTAATATCCACCACTGAAATTACCTCATATTTCATCATATTAATTTACCACTAATCCTTTATAGGCTCCCTGAATAGCATGCGTCAAAAAGCGAGCGATAAATAAATACAAACTTTTGTCCTACTCTATCCTTCTGCTATCATTCCAAATCCAAATAACTGACTAACCTATCCACCACTTAAAATGTACTTGCATGTTTCACTATACTAATTCAAAACTAATCCTCTGTGGGTCCCAGAGCAGCGTGCTACCTGCCGAAAAAGTGCTTTGACGCCTCGTATGGGGTAGTAAGCGCTATATAAATGCAATTACAATACAATACAACTACAAGTTCACCACCCACTATCACCCACAAGCAAATGGTCTTGTTAAGAGATTCAACAAAACCCTGAAGGGCATGATAAATGGGTTGTCAGAGAAACTCAGGCGGAGATGGTATGTTCTACTCCCATGCTTACTGTTTGCTTACAGGGAGGTGCCACAAAAAGGGGTTGGTTTCAGCCCCTTTGAGGTATTGTTTAGACACCCTGTGAGGGGTCCATTGAGCCTGCTGAGAGAGTCTTTAGAGAAGCCTCTTAAAGAAGCAAAGGACAATGTGCTTGACTGTGTGCTAGGCCTGACATTTAGAATGGCAGAGTACATGTACAAGACAAAAAGGAAACTGGAGGCCAGCCAGGAGCTCATGAAGCACTGGTATGATCAAAAGGCTACTATGTCTGAGTATACTCCAGGACAATTGGTGTGGGTGTTGGAGCCTGTGACTCCCAGGGCCTTCCATGACAAGTGGAGTGGGCCCTATCCAATCTTAGAAAAGAAGGGTGAGGTTACCTAGTTGGTTGCCCTTGGCACCCAGGGGAACCCTCATAGGGTCCTGCATGTGGATAGATTGAAACCCCACCATGACAGGGCAGATATTACCATGTTACTGGTCAGTGATGAGGGTGTGGAGGAGGAAACTGAGCCTGTGCCCAACCTCTTCTCCACTAATGTGCAAGATGGGTCAGTGGAGGGGGCTGTACTCTCCCCCAATTTAACAGAGCAGCACAGAGACTGTAAGCAAGTGCTGGAACAGTTTGCTGGCCTGTTCTCTTTGGCCCCAGTAATCACTAAGTGGTGTGTGCACCACATTAACACTGGTGACAGACTACCTTTCAAAATTAAACTGTACAGGTTGTCTGACCATGTCAGAGCCAGCATTAAACCTGAGGTTGCTAAGATGATGGGATTGGGGGTAATTGAACCGTCTTAGAGTCCATGGGCCAGTCCAGTGGTGCAGGTACTTTAAACTAATCCTCAGGGGGACCCAAGTAATTAAGGTTCTGTGTGGACTACAGAGGATTGATTACAGTCACCAAGACTGATGCTCACCCTATACCTAGAGCTGATGAGCTCATTGGCAGTTTAGGGGCGGATAAATACCTGAGTACTTTTGATTTGACTTCAGGTTACTGGCAGACTGCCCTCACTGATGGAGCAAAGGAGAGATCAGAATTCTCCATACCAGAGGGACATTATCAGTTCAAGGTAATGCCCTTTGGCTTAAAGAATGCACCTGCCACCTTCCAAAGGTTGGTGAACAGGGTACCTGGGGATCACTTAACACGCCTAAGGGAAGTGCTTCAGGCCATGCAGCAGGCAGGCCTGACTATTTAGGCAGGTAAGTGCCAAATAGGGCAGAGTTATGTGGTGCACCTGGGCCACCTGGTAGGTGGGGGCCATGTAAAGCCTCTTCAAGCGAAAATCCAAACTATATTGGATTAGACAGCGTCTGTTCCTAAGACTCAGATCATGGCATTCCTTGGACTGAACGAGTATTATAGAAGGTTTGTTCAAAATGATGCTACCATTGTGGGGACCCTAACAGAACTCACTTCTAAGAAGAGGCCCAAAAAAGTGACTTGGACCTGAGAGTGTCAGAAAGCTTTTTCCACTCGGAAAGCTGCTATGTGTTCAGCACCAGTGTTGCTGGCCCCTGACTACACAAAATAATTTGTGGTTCAGACAGATGCTTCAGAGCAAGGGATTGGGGCAGTGTTGTCACAGCTAAATGAAGAGGGATGTGATCAGCCAGTTGCCTTTATTAGCAGGCAACTTCTTCCGAGAGAGCAGAGGTGGAGTGCCATTGAGAGAGAGGCTTTTTCTGTGGTATGGTCCCTGAAAAAGGTGAGACCATATTTGTTTGGGACTCACTTTCATGTTCAAACTGACCAAAGGCCTCTCAGGTGGCTCATGCAGATGAAGGGGGACAATCCCAAGCTGTTAAGGTAGTCCATTCCCCTAAAGGGAATGGACTTTACAGTGGAACACAGACCTGGGTTTGCCCATGCAAATGCGGATGGACTTTCCAGGTTTTTCCACTTAGCTGATGAGTACTATCAGGGTGTAGGTTAGTAACCCATCACCTTTCGTTTAGGGGGGACTGTGTCGCAAAGTCATCCCGTGCTGTGGGTATCCCCCAACTTTTTGTTGACTGGTACTGGTGGTAACTGACTTTGACTGACCCTGGGCTCTGCCTAATGAGGCCCAGGGCCAGTGCTATGCTGAAAGCACTTATATACACTTGGGTTCACTAAGGGTTGGGGTACCCCTGTGAGTGGTATTACCTACCCCATAGGGCCTTAGTACATATTAGGGCAGGGGGACTGAAACTACTTAGAAGTCCCTAGTACACAATAGGGTATTGCAGTTTAGAGGCCAGTAGATTTTCCTGGACTTGCATGTATACACAGTTGAAGCCTGAGGTATGTTTAAAAGCAGCCCAGGGTGGCAGACTGCTTTTAAAAAGTAAATTGTGCCCAAACTCGACTTTGGTGTTTGGGGCACTTAAAAATAGATACCCTACAATGTATTGGCAAATTAGGGGTCTCCCCTAGGTGTCCCAGGGGGGGGGGGCAGTATTTATAAGGTGGACCCTTATAAAATTAGTTTTATATGCTCTAGGTTAAGTGAAATTTGACCTTTCACTTCATACATTGTGATAAACTGCTGCTAAAATTTGACTTTGATGCTAGGAGCACTGTGGATGGAGGATCTGCAATATTTCTACAGATTCAGAACCCCTAAAATCTCCCCTAGTTGTTCCATGGGGTGGGGGTCCTGTAGATATAGGCGGAGTACTTGTAAACTATGTTTTATAAGTCCTGGTGCTGTAAAAATAGCCTAAGTCATTTTTCACATTGCAAATTCCATGCTACATAGGTTGCCATGGCAAGAAGTTATTAACTAATAACTCCTGATAGGAGAATGATAGAACTTCCATTCAAAGACTTCCCAGAATTGTAGTGATAAATCCAACAATATGATATTGTTGAATTTCTCCTACAATGTACAGTCAAGAAGTTATAAGACTTTCTTGCTTGTAGGTCCAGTTTCGGCCTTCCAGTGGTCTGTCCTGATTGGTCAGAGTTAAGTAGATTTATAAGGGTTTTGTTCACTCTTGGAGATTTCAGAACCTTGGATTGTGTGTTGGATACTTTGGGACCCGCAAGAAGAACTTCAGGAAGGAGTTCTAACTGGACCCAGCCTGCTGGAGAAGGCTGCACAAGAGTGGTGAGAAATCCTCCAGAACAATTGCTAAAGGTGAATGTGTCCCAGTCAGAGCAAACAAAAGGCACACTGTTGGTTTCTAAGCACAAGAAAGTGGCTAATCTTTAAAAATTCATATTTCTGGTTCCCTACAGTGGTTTTTTTCAGTTTTGGTGTCATTTAAAAGATACAAATATTTCCTATTTTTATACATTGGTGTTCAATTTTTATTTTGTGTTGTGTCTTAATTCTTTACTAAATTGGTGTTTTTGAATGCTTTACATAACTGTCTTTAAAGTTAAGACTGCCTGCTCGCAGCCATGTTACCAAGGATTGAGCATAGGAATCATTTTATAAGACCTATTCTGAGCCCTATACTGTGTTACTGGCCTTATTGCCAGTGGCAGACCTACATTTGCCCCTACCAATAATCTACTTTCAAACACCATCAAAGAGATTCCCTCTTTTGTCATATGTACCTTGGATTAGCGACTTGAGGGACTTGAAGTGTAAGAAAGGTACTACATCAGAAATATATTTCAAGTACTATGAAACCAATGCGGCTCCACAAGAATGACAGAGAGGATTGTGTCTAACCCAAATGGGTTTATTAAAATATTAGTTCAGGTTAAGAGTTAAATCAATCAGTAACACTGAAGAAAACAATTTGTAAGAACATACATATTTAAATGATTATTCAATTTGGATTTGTATATTATAAGAAATAGGATGTGAAATAGAATCACATACAGCAAGCAAAATATCAACCAAGCAGGTTCCATAAAGAAACTTTCCTATCTAAAACAAGCACCACATGTGGCAAGGGGAAATTCTATAAGGAAGTTGTCGGCATCAGATGAACCAAGTATAAGGTTCAGGGGATAGTACAAGTGTTCAAGCATCAAGCTCAACACTCTGAGCAGATGAAATCAGCAGAGTCGAGAAGGAGTCTTCTCCCAGCAAATCAGGACACAATCTGCTAAACTATTCTAAAGAACACATGGTTAAAGCATGAAAGAAACTTTTAGATGCCTTTCTATAACAGTTTTAACAAAAAAAAATAGCTGAGAACAACCATTATGTGGCAGCAGGTAAACGAATCAATTTCCTAGCACTGAACACAGGAGCAATTGTCTGGGCGACCTTGGATGTAACATCAGTCCGGTCTGCCAGGATCACTCTCCACCACCACCACCGTCTCACTCTCCATGTCCGAAGTCAATTTCTCATTAAGTTCCAGTTACCTAACAATCTAATACAGTAAGCACTAAGCCTATTCTATCTAACGAGGCACATGACAGGATACCTCTAGAGGAGATCAAAACAAGAGTTTGGGAAAACATTTATGAAATGAAATTCATATTAATTAGGCTATGTTTCACATTGGCTAACTTTGCATCAAAATGGCTTCTAAACGAGTGCAGTTAGTATGAGTAAATATATTGAATACATTTCGAGTATATGTGTGGTTCTTATTAAAAATAAATTCTGCCACCTACAATTGATTAATTAATATAATGGCACTTTCATAAAAGAAATGTAACTACCACAGAATTTACTACTGGGTGGTGATATGTTACCTGTAAAATAATGTATTTCTAACAATTTCTCCTGTAAAACTATTGCTAGTCCAATGCACTGGATGTTCTTTTGAAAATGGACACTAGAAGGCAGCAGTAATATTCGTGTTTAGCACCAAAACAAAGTAAAATGAACACCACCTGCATGGCACTTTCATAAAAGAAATGTAACTACCACAGAATTCACAGCTGGATAGTGATATGTTACCTGTAAAAAATTGTATTTATAACAATTTCTCCTGTAAAACTATTGCTAGTCTAATGCACTGGATGTTCTTTTGAAAATGGACACTAGGAGGCAGCAGTAACATTCGTGTTTAGCACCAAAACAAAGTAATGCTACTGAGAGAATGTTTTTTTAAATCATTCAATTTTGTAAGAAAATGTTCTATTTCAAAAATGCAGGCTCACTTGAACCATGTTTCAAAAGATGCAGTTGGGTGCAAAGTTCATGATCCACAGTACTTGCAGCAACAGTTATATGGCTGCTGCACGGATGCTTCAAATGTCCTGAACCTTCAGGAATGCTCCTTGGATAGCAGGCCACATGTTCCAGTGGAAGAAAGGCCTCTCAACCACTCACTGCAGAACAAGATACATAATTACTGTTCTGCCAGGTTCAGCAGTTTTTTCCTAGGACAATGAAGAACAAAAAAGAACAGTCTTTCCTTCTTATCTCCAGTCCTAGGAAACGTTGGGGCACAACTGTAGGTACATCTAGATGGTCCTGACCCATCTTGTGAGGTGAGCGAGAAAGTTAGGTCTTCTAGCTCTGAGATTAGGACTTCGTAGCTGAGATTCAAGACAGTACTGAAGTCAGTCACTCTTCACGACTCTTCCAAGAGAATCAAGCATCCGGTCATGCAGGCACCTTTTCTTTTTCTGTGCCATGTAGCAGTGTATGATTTAAGGGTGGCAGGAACCTTAATGTATAATTGTCATCCAGCAGTTATTGCTAATTTTCCCTAAAACTATTAATGTAAAGTACCAATAAACTACTTTACTTTGTCTTATGGCAGAAGCTATCATAGAGAGCAGTATTCTCTCCTTTTCCAAAATGGCTGCAGAGAGAGAGAGTCAGATTATGCTTATGGTGTATCTTAAGCTCAACCCAACTCTGCCCATGTTAGTCAGCCTTCTCCCCATCAAAGGAAAACACACTCATATCTGTCATTTCTTCATTGGCCCCTGCCTTGCAGATGTCTGGGAAGATGTCTGGGAAGACAATCCCTTAGACTGTCATTTCTTTATCTTGAGTGTGGGACTGTATGAAACTAATACATTCTTATCTGTCTGTGGCAGATCATTTTAATCAGTTTCCTTGTTTTCCTGATGGTCTGTTCACAGAAGATTCATTAAGCCAAAAGCCCAATTGTCCCTGGCATAGCAGTAATTATGTTGAAAATTTACACTTCACTTTACTTCTCTGGGCTAGAGGGAAATCTAATTAGAAAGTAATTGAAGGACGCTTTTTCTGAGAAACCCCATTCGGTTTCCAGATCATGGAAAAGGAGAGTTTAACATCATTCATAAAAAAATGATTGTAATATTTGTACTAAAATCTAGTTTTGCCAGAGTTAGATTTTCATGAATTTCTAAGCGGTCATAAGAATGGACATTTTCGTACTCTCCTTGTCCTTGCTACATTTATGGCTTGAAAACACATAGGAGGCATTTCCAGCCTAAGTCTGGTACATGCCTTTTTAGTAACAGCATGTGGCTTTTTGGTGGACCTCCTGCATCTGCCAAACTCTAAATCAGGCCCTTTGTTAACACTGAGGCATGCTTGTTAGCATAACTCCCCTGTGGCAAAACTGATCAATTCACAACTGGGCCATGTTGGTCTACAGGCAGATTTACAATTCTTTTCCTAATTGCTAAAATAAGCCTAAACTTGACAAATAGTTTGGTTTGAAATTAATACTGCAGGTTTATCTGCATTGTTACAGAGCTGCCCGTTAGCTGATTTTCCATGTTTGTAACCCCAATGTGAGTGGTGTAGCCAATGCTACAACCCACATTGGGTATTTGAATTATATTCAATGTAAACAGTGTTAGAACTAATTTGCCATAGAAATACATGAAAGCCAAATATAGAAAACAGCATTTCCAAATCAGTCACTGCGTTTTAAGGGAAAACGCATATGGAGGGAGCGGTGTTCGGCACCTTCTCACTGCCTAAAGGTCACTCAATGCCAGCAAATCTTGAACCATAAAGCATGCAAATCTGGATGATCATCTGCAAACATGGATTTTCCTAAAGCCACATTTGGCTAAACAGCCAGGTAAAATGAGACAATTTCCGTCCCTCCTTTAATATCAGTAGGACCCTTGCCTTGCAAATAATATGCATTTCTGCTAGTTAAATGATATTGTACTGTGGTGACCCTGGTGCATTTGCATATTGATTGTGCCAATTGAGTATCTTGGGTTACAAAAAAGCTATTGTGGCTTCAAAAGTTACAGAACTCAGCAGAGAGGCTTCTTGTGGACCTGCAGCACAGTGATCAGGTCTCTTGACAACCTTGGTTGGTCCTCAATCAATTGATGATGTTTTCAAGATCTGGGGTCTAATGACTCAAGCATATGACAATTTAAGCCAAATAATTCTGCCTTCGTATTTCAGAGAGACGTCTGCTATATTCTTTATTTTTTTATTAAAATATCAAAGATAAAGAAAGCATGAGGCATTGTGGCATTTTTTTTGAAAACTTTGCCCCTACAGATCGGAATAATAATAAATTCAAAGGACCTTCCTACAGCACACATAAAGAAACCTAACACTATTCTTTTGCAACTCTAAACTTCTTTGAGCCATGGCATGGGTATGGAAGGACTTTCCAGAAACCGAGATGTGTGTATAAGCTAGAAAATTCCCAGTCTTCAAAGCATTGCACTAGGTATAAATACTAGACCTTTTGAGTCACTCTTCAGTACACTCCTGAACATGCAGATGTTTCATTGGAAGCACTGCCATGTTCCTTAAAGGGCTGCCTTGCTGCTAGAAGCCTGCCTTGAGAACGGCCCTGCTGCTACATTAGGACTGCCCTGCTGCTTGAGGCCTGCCTTGTTACCCAAAGGACTGCCCTTTTCTCTGCAAAGGATGACTGCTCCTGCCCCCTTCCTTAAATGCTATCTGAGTGACTCCAAGGGCCAGATGGCTTATATCCTGTTCTGAGCTATATGGATACAATAAGCTCCAGAGGCCTCCCTGCAACTGTCCAGTTGACCTGCTGAAACTAGACCCACCCGGGCCTGCAACTAAGCCTGCCTGAGACCTGCTGGCCTCTACTGGAATGAGTTCTGACTCCCAAGAGGCACCTCTCCAGGTTCTGGACCCTTAGCTGGCATCAAAATGCACTGCTCCACAAAAAACGGAGAAATCCTGACGCTTTAGACTCTTTTCGCTGCTCTTTGAGAAGGTAACTTTTGCAGTGAGGCTAACCTAGTCCCTATATCCAGCCCACACTCCATTGCAGTTGGCTGAACTTCTGACTTTCCCCTGCGGTCTAGCACTTTCAGATGACTGTGAGTGATGTTTTGTGCTTTTAGGCACTGCACTTACATAAAATCTTGAAATTGCATATACCCTGGTCTACAGATTGATTTTTGCTATCTGGGTCTCATTTTATTTACTACGGATTTTTCTTGTGTTTCACTCTCACTTTAATAGTGTTTGAGTTCTGCATAAATAGTTTACACATAACACCTAAGTTATGCCAGATTGCTTTTGTGCCAAGCTACCTGAAAATTAAGCACAGGTTGGTTTAGTAACTTTTGTGGTTCAGCCTGAAAAGGATTGTGTTTTGTACTTGAGTACTTGAGTATTTTTATTTATTTATTTATTCATTTAATTTATTTATTGCATGATTAATGAAAATCTTTGCAATTACTCTGTGTAAAAGAAATTAGAAGAGATACACAATCAAAAATGTTACACAAAAAACAGTTAAAAACAATAAGAGAAAGTTACGAATATGGATAAAAGATCCAAATAAACTGATACAATACATTGAATTTGTATAAAAAGAGAAGATGAAAAGGCATTCAACATTTGCTAAGTCTTTGTTTGTTAAAAGAGAGATATCTTAAAATGCAAAAACGGATGGTTTTTAAGTTCAGGTTCAATCTCTGGCCTCTGAGTTCTGAATCATGGAACTTTGACAGTTAAAAAAAAAAAGGGGGTTTCTTAAAGTGCAAAAGCAGATCTTTTTTGAGGCAAGTTCAATCACTGGCCTCTAAGTTTTGAAGCGTGTTGACTGATTTCATGAAACGCACTACTCTACAGGCTAATTGGATATCTTCTTCCTTAAAGCTGATCAACAGGGCTTGTCTGCGAGTTCGCACGCCATGTTGATTCCAGAGCTGAGTTAGTTGGCACCTTCGGGTACTGTCTAGAGTTTTACAGCTGCATAACAAGTGTAAAACATCCTCCTTTGGATTGTCACAAAGCCTGCATTTGAGATTAAATTCCAGGCGCTTCCATGGGGGAAGATGTACTTTTGACGGGATTACCCCCATCCTCAGCCGCAGGAACTCGTCCTTCACCTTCCTTGAGAAGCTGGTACTGAGGTATGGCTGAGGTGAGGCGCTAGTGTAGCCTTGGATTACGAACCACCCGTGTGATCTCCTAGTTAATGCAGCTTTGTCTTCTTTCATGGAAAGAATTTTCACTGACTTGTTGAGCAGGCGTTTGAAGCATTTTTGTGAACAGCTCGAGTCCCAGGGGTCTTTTAATACAAGTGTTTTTATGGCTGCTTGGAGATACACCATTGCGGGGGATCCCTTGTCCCTCCAGGCAAGAAAACAAATAGCTGTCGCTCTCATCGGCTCGCGCTTGGACTACTGTAATGCGCTGTATGCAGGACTCAATAAAGGACAGCTGCAGCGCCTGCAGGTGGTCCAAAACGCCATAGCCAGATTTGTCCTGGACATTCCCAGACGCTCTTCAGCCACTGCAGCCAGGAAAACACTGCACTGGCTGCCGGTAGAACAGCGTATCCGGTTTAAGGTCCTGTGTATGACCTACAGAGCCATCGCTAAAAAGAGCGACACTGGAATTGGATCCATTATCTCCCACTATGTTCCCCGAAGAGACCTGCGTTCCTCAGGGAAACGGCTTCTAGCAGCCCCCCGTGTTCGGAAAGCTAGGTGGGGCGGCAGAGCTTTTTCCACTCTTGCTCCTAAGTGGTGGAATGAACTTCCTTTGGATCTGAGATCCCTCCCATCCCTACAGAATTTTCGCACGGCCTTAAAGACCCTTCTCTTCAAGCAAGCTTATGTCTAAGATCTTAATGTCTCCTTTTCTGGTCCTTCCTGACCTTTTGCTAGGCGCCTTGATACCTTCGGGTTAGTGTTCTGCGCAATATAAATATTTTTTCAATTCAATTCAATTTTGACTCCAGCTCTTTCCAAAGGTTGGCGTTCAGGGAGTCTGTTACATCGTTCTTTACTTTGTACCAGCATTTTGCATACGCGCCCTTGCGCGCAATTTGCTGCTTCTGTAAACCAAACTCCAGCCTTAACTGTGCTGGGGAGGTGTACGGAGGGAGTGAGAAAAGTATTCGAAGTGTTTTGCTGACCACGTTATCTAAAATGTCTTCATCTCTCCCTCTCATACATTCGCTGCCATATGTTATTGATGGTAACAGTTTTGCGCGAAATATGTCCAGCAAGGGGATTAAGTTTGGGCCCGCTATTTTTTCTTGATATTTTTTAAAGCGATGGCTAGTGAAGTCCCTCTATTTTTTATTGTTGCTGCATGTCACTGGAAAGAGCCGTTGGAATCAAAGGTTATCCCCAAGTATTTATATTCATTAACTGTTTCTATTTTGTAGTCGTGCAGAGACCATTGAAATGTTGGCTTTTTTGGTTTTTGATTAAAGACCATCACCTTTGTTTTTTCCATATTTATGGTCAGGCCATTTGTTTTAGAAATTTTGCTAGTTGTGTTGATGAGATATTGCAGGCCTACAGGCTGATTAGTATCTGGTCGTCTGCATATAATAAATTCGACAATGTAAGGCCCCCTAGCTTTGGGGCATGATTGTTGGAATTGTCCAAATCTTTAGAGAGGTCAGACATGAAGAGGTTGAACAGGGTTGGCGCGAGAACGCACCCCTGTTTCAACCCTCTTGAGGTTGGGATTTCTTTGGATAAACAATTGCCGGACCCCAGCTTTATTTGGATCCAGGTGTCTGAATGCAGTAAAATCAATAAGTTGAGTAGTTTGGAGTCCACCTCCCAATTTGAGAGTTTTGACCACAGTTTCCCTCTGTCGATGCTGTCAAAAGCGGCTGAGAAGTCGATATAGCACGCATATAATGTTTTTTTGCGTTTAGTGGCAGCATCTATCAGCAGGGAAAGGGCTAGAATGTTAGTCGAGGTCCCTAGATTCTTTTGAAATCCAGTCTGGTTGATGGGGATACATTTTTTGTTTGATGCCCAGGTGGTTAGTTATTCCAAGAGTAGCCCAGAAAAATATTTAGCATCTATATCTATAAGAGCTATGAGTCTGTAGTTCTTAGGCTCGTTCTTATTGCCTTTTTTATAGATAGGGGCTATTATTGAACCCTTCCAGGAAGACGTAAGATGTTCAGCCTTCCAGATGTCGATGTAGATCGGGAACACTTGTTCAGCCCAATAGTTTGGATCTTGTTTATAGATAATAGGAGGGATGCCGTTTGGGCCTGGGGCTCCCTCCTTCCGACCTTTCGCAATTCGTCCCTTCAACTGCTCAATCGTACCTGGGAAGTTGATGTCCGCAACAGAAGGTTTTTGAATCGTCGCGGTCTGCTTGCAGAATTCAAGAGTTCTATGGGCCGTGCTTGGAATTTCGTTGTTAAAGTGTTTGAACAAGTCGTTTACCCAGCTTGCCTCTGTAATATGGGAGTTCACTCCGGGGGCATTCGGATTATCCATTTTATTAACAGTGTGCCAAAATCTTGAACTGTTGTTATTTTTTGAATCGTAAAGTAGTTTTGCCCAGGTTTTTTCCGTGGCTTCTTGTCTGATTCGCCACAGGATTTTATTCTTTTTATATTTTTTTCTTCTCAATTTGGAGACTAAGCCATTGACTCTTCCCTCTTTCCTCAGCCCACGAAGCGTGCTGTTGATCGCTGTTTTTATTGCTCCTAAATCATGCGTTAAAGTGGATTGGGGTAATTTTTTGGCTTGCTGGTCGAGCGGTGCGATCTTATTTTTTGGCATGTCCGTTTGACACTTTCTTTAACGAAATTGGGCTTGGTGTTTATTAGGCCAAAGGATTTCAAGAAGGGTTCCCAGGCGAGTATTTTATTGTCGATCTGCTCGACGGTGCTTTCCCAGCTCGTCTTTGCTTCTTGCGTTAATCGGTCCGGATCGCTGATATTGCACCTAATTTTATTGCATTTTCCTGAGGTCAGTAGCTTTGGGCCAATTGCTGGAAGTGTTATCACTGTCCCTTGGGCTCTTAGTATTAGTTCTTGCGGAAGGTGGTCGCTGCAGTCAGATATTCCGATTTTAAAGTTTTGTACTAACACAAACAGTGAGAAGGACAGGAAGGTGTAGTCAATTGCTGTTGATGTCGTCGAGTTGTGGAAGGTTGCTGCTTGGGGACGGTCCCCCGGCATTCGGCCATTTACCGAAATCAGACTCAAATTAATTAGATCCTCTATTAAGCTCTTTGATACATTTGTTTGTTTTCCCCACGGGCACGCTTCCAGAGGTGGAATCCCCCTAACATGCAAATAATCTTCCATTGGGTAGTTCTTTCCTATTGATTTCGAAAGGAACATATTAAAGTCTCCCGTGACAATTAGGTTCGGATTGTCAGCTTCTGTTACCAGTTTGTTCAGTTCTGTCACCAGGGTAGTAGCAGCGTTTTTTTTTTCTTTTGGGTGCAGATAGGTATTAACCACGATTAATTCTTGCCTACTGGATCCCGGGGTTAATATTTCCAACTGAACTGCAATGATCCCATTTTCAGATCCCAATTTTGTTTTTTTAGCTGTTCTTTTACGTGGTTTATTGATTGAATCGAAGTGTATATCGTTAAACCACCTTTCTCGTGACCGTATTTTGAGGTTCTCCTTGCTGGGAGGTGGAATGATTTGAAGCCCTGAAGATGGAGCGGCTCTGCTGACCAAGTTTCTTGTAGCAGTATTAGGTCGTACTGCTGAAAATATAGCAATAGATCCTTGTTGGTAATTTTAGCTCCTAGACCGTTTATATTCCAAGAGCACAATTTAAGTGACCGATTTATATTTGAGGTACTTGAGTAGGGTTTTCACCCCCCTCAATCATCAACCCAACGTCTTACATCTTTACATCAATGCCCCTTCACTATTGGTTTGCATTTGACGTGTCTCTCCCCTGTTCTGTATCCCACTCATGCTACCAACTTTTCACATATTTGTCCTCAGCCCTGTCCCTCGACATCAGGCCAAACTGAATACAGCTTCATGTTTTCTGAGGCAGCGGTATTATTCTATACATCACATCCCAATATCAAATGTCCAGCTATCAAAAGCCTGAACACAGTTCACATAAGCTTGGGTACTGAGACGACTGAACAAATTAAACAAGTACTGAAACAATAACTTAAACTGGTGCCTCAAGAAGAAAGGTTGCATTTGCCCTCAAGGTTGAGCCTGTGGGCCTGAAGTAAAAACAGAGCCAAATGGGCAATTGACAAGGCAAGGAACCACCAGCATATTAAAACTCCCATGATTTCTACTCAAATAATTGTTTGTTGGTCTGAATGAGATGTGTAGTGGTAGTTACCTTTACTGATCAAATGACTCACTAGCTTCCCCAATTTCAAAGATTTCGCAAATGTTGCCCCTGTGGTAAACAAAGAACCATGCATGCCTTGTGAAAATGGCAACAACACAGATGGAAAACCTAGAAAAAGGCATTGTCCTCACATTTGTGAAATGGTGCAGACTACAATAATACCTCTGGACATCCCTCAAACTCTATAAAACTGGATGTAAGAGTGGGGACATGCCACAGACAAAAAAATATGAAAGATAGCGGCTTTACTTCCCTCAAAAGTGATTGGAAATCCCTTAGTGCCCCTGTCGGGTCCTTGACTTAAACCTTTTAGCTTAGAACCACCTCAGTTCTAGATTTATTTTTACAAAATAAATTCACTCTAGAGGTAACCTATGAAGGAAGCAACAAGGAATTAATGGAAAGATTTACATCAAATACATTTTTATGACCCCGCTTCCTAAAATGCCTTTTCAAAAATCGTTCAGGACATACAAACTGTCCTATTGATATTGAATCACTCACGCACAACAATTGAAAATGTCCCTACAGTAGTGTGTTTATGTAACATTGGGGTGTAAGTAAAGTTTTCTTGGGTGGACCATCAGGAAAGACATAATGGGATTCCCCCCGAAAGAATAGAAAACTCACAGATTGCTATTCCAAATCAATAATAAAATGTTTAGGTACCTGGGACAGATGTCTTCCATTCACCGTATAGCAAGAACAGCTTTTTTAAAGGCAAGGTAGAGTGTACACTCTGGATTGAAAAACAGTTAATGACCAATACTAAAAGTGGTGAATTTCCTGTAAATATTATCTACCTCTTAATCATGAAAGAGGGATTAGGGCAATGATATTTTGTAACAAAAGTGTTAGCTCGTCTTTTTGGAGTTGCTCAGCATTAAAAACATACAAATAACATAGCAATACAGTATAGACACACTGCACTATACCACAGTACCATACCACACTAACATTAGAACAATAAAAACACAACAAAACAGCAAAACAAGGAAATAGTGGGACACCACAACAAAAATATTCAACATAATGCACCAACAGGACACAACAACAACAACCAGCACAGTGGCACATCACAACACCAGAAAACGGAATACCAAACAAAATCGGTAAAGCATCAAAGCAAAATAATGCACTTTAGTCATAGAGCAGAATAATACACCACCATACTGCAGATAAACAAAATAAGTACAAAGTACATCTTATAAAACGCACTAGCACAACAAAGGCATTGTGTTGATATTTTTGCTTCATGTTGTCTCACTATTATGTTCTATGGGTTTTAAGTTGTGTGGTGTGTTTTGTTTTGCATTTTGTTGTTTTAATGTTGCATTGTTGTGTTGATTTGTTTGTGCTGTGTCTAGTTAGGATATGAGTTTGTGCTGTAGTGCTATGGTGTTGTTGTGTTATGTCTCTCCAATTCTAGACATTGTCAAATCTCAATTAGCCTTTTGCCAAAATACCACATTCTATTAGAGTTTCAAATACTTACCACATACATACGTTGAAGCACACCCGTGAAACTTCTCCACAAGGGCAATTTCGCAAGCATTAGGTGGAGGAAGCAAGGTCAGTTAACTGATAGGATTCCAGTACTCAGAGGTGCCCGTGAGTGCCTTGTACTGGCTGACAACACGTTGCTGATCTCCAAGACTCTGAGCAGGCTACAGAAACTCTTGACTCACTTTGATAAGTTCTGTCTTGCTCATGATCTGGAGATCAACACTACTAGAACAAAACTGATGTTGTTTAACCCTCACAAATCCTTTGAAAAGAGCACAATTTGGGAGGGTAACTTCAGAGAAGGTGGACTCTTTTATTTACTTGGGTTTTACGTTCAGTGAGTGTATATCTTGGAAGCCCAGGTTAACAAAGCAGCCCTAAAGCACAAACAAATTTTGGGGACAATGCTTAAAGAATACCATGCCTCCCATTATAAACCCATTCCACCCACTCTCCACATTCATGAGACCAAGGCATTAGGATCGACCCTTTATGGGGCGGAACCATGGGAATTTTCTAACATTACGGTATTGATCTAGAGTGGAAAATAAATTCCTGCATAACCTTGCCTTTCTCCCCCCTTGAGCCCCCATGTACCAGCTTGTTTTGGACATAGGAGTAAAAGGGTGAGCAGGCAAAGCTAGATTATGCCCTCTTTTGTACTGGAGATGTCTTCAGACTATCCCAGAATGTGTCCATTATGTTACATCTCTACAAGACATAATGGCAGCTGATCAATTCTCTGAGTCCCCCGGCCCATGTCCATCAAAGATTTGTTTTATTCCCTTGGGCTACCTGAATTATGGGAACATCCATCTGTCACCTGTTTCCCATCCAAGGATTTACTGAAAAAGCACTACTGTGCAATTACAGTGCCCAATGGTTTTAGGAAGACTGCTTCCTCTAAGCTGTCCAGAGACTCTCTTGACTTCAAGTCTCTCTACGAATACGAGTAATTTTGGAACCAAGTGATCCTCAGTATGGGTAGGAAGCTATATTTCCAGTTTCTAGTTGGTGCTTTCCCTCTGGGAATGCTTACCTCAAAATGGACTTTCAGGGTTACTGTCATTTGCCCTACCTGCAGTAGAGAGTGTTTTGCACATCCTCTTTGTTTGTCCAGCTTATGCACGTCCCTGTAGAACTTGGCTAACACCCACCTGAAGGCTCTGAGGCTTGTGCAGCCACTCCTCTGCTTTTCGCATTTTGAGAACGGACTGTAGCTTAATTTATGCCATTCCTGTAGCCTAGTTCTGGGGTGCCATGTGGATACTTCAAAAAAACACGCTCCCCTCCCCTAGTATCATGTTGGTTCATGCGTTTTATCTCTGTTTTTATTTCTTGTATATGAATACTATTTTCAGCACCACTCTGTACTCAATTGTATTCTGTATGTGACAGTTGACATTTATTGTATCACTAAATTATTTCTGGTGCTTAATTTTCTTTAATCATGCACTTCCTTTTGTGCTGAATTGTACTGTTTCATTTATTTATTATGCATTTTTATCTGCAATTGCACTTTTATGGCCCTGGTGGGCAAAACAATGTTATTTGAACTGAAGTTGAAGCACATAACTGCTCAAACTCTACAACTTTTCAGAACAAAAATCATCTGAATACCATAAATATAAACCATGATTTGAATAAAAAATGAACATCTATCAAAATAACTTCATGGGATCTAGTCCTACATCGTTGAACCATGCAGGTAAATTAGCAAGGGCCTGGTGTACGAAGTATTTTAACGATTGCAAATATTCAGATTTAAAAAATCTGAGAGTTTGCAATTGACAAAACACTTATTTGTAACGTACTATTACAATTAACAATTTAGAAAAGGTTTTCCAAACCATTAAGTGGGTTTAGTAAACATTAAGCAATTGCTATTTGGAAGGGAAGTTTTACAGGATTATTAGTTGGGTTGACATGTAGTCCACCATAAGGAATAATGTCACTAGTTTGTATAGGTCCAGTAAAGGCTACAGTAATTTAAACATGAGCTCAACTCCTGCTAGCTGTGGCACAGAGCAGAGAGGCATAAGTTAAGAAAATGTGTAAAGCATTTAGAAGTAACAAAACAGTTAAGAAATCAAAAACACAAAACTATAAAAACCACACTTCAATTTATAAAAATAGATAACATCTTCATGAACAAAATTACATCAAATGGAGCTCAGGTTGGATACAAGGACCAGTTTAGTCCCTTTCAAAGAGCTACCTTCTGACTTCAAAATGTTCTTAGAAGGTAGAATCCTGAGGGGGCAAGGCAGCAGGCTGGATCCTAAGACTAGGTCATCAGCGATGGGGTGCCGCAGAGAGAGATCTCAGTGAAGCTGTTGGTAAATACGGAAAAACCTCAGAGTGAGAAAAGTCAGAGTTTGCTCACAGGAAGACATAGACATCGATGAGTTGATGTGTTGCGTCCGGTATAGATTCCTTCATTATGACTTAGGGCCTGATTTAAATCTTGGTGGATGGGTTACTCCGTCACAATAATGATGGATATCCCATGTGCTGAAATATAAATACCATTATATCCTATGGGATTTATATTTCGGAGGACGGCATATCCATGACCATTGTGACAGAGTAACCCATCCACCAAGATCTAAATCAGGCTCTTAGCCTCTTTTTCTAGAAATCGGAGTCCTTCAGTGTGGCAAGGGTGTTGGCTGTAGACAAGGAGGGTTCAACGTCTTCAGATGCTGATCAGCGTCCAGCTCACAGAATCGGATTTGCTGCTGCAGAAAAGAATGTAGCAAATTGAAATTGACTTCTTCCGTAAAGTGGGCTCCTAGCAGCTTCTGTGTTCCTTTAGCTTAACAGGAGGTCAGCCAACTGACACTTTGAGTCCACATCTTTGTCCTGAGTACAACTGGGAGCAGGTCAAGCCCTTTGGGTCTCCTTGGGGTTACAACAGCTGGTGCAGTCCTTCTTCTGTCTTCCACAGGTCCAACAGTGTTTTGAAGAGGGAGCCTGGGGGTGCCACATTGATGCCTGGCACTAGCCTGAAGGAGTAACTCCTGGCACCTCCTGACCAATAGGGAGGAGTACCTAGCGGTACCCCTAACCACGTTTGCAGTAGTTCCTGTGTGTCCTAGTGAAAGTATTCTCATGGTGCCCCTCACAACCTAAAACCAAGATGGAAGGACCTTTCTTCCCCTGTGCAGTGCTCCTAGCCCACCCTAAAAGTGTGTCCAGAGAAATGAGTAAACACTCCTCTGTGGTCACTCAAAACCCTATTATAGTTGCAATTCCCTTCCCACTGAGATTGGTGCCTGGCTGGCTGGAAAGCCAGTAGAGAGGACAGGCCCAGTTGTGAGCCACATCTGCCTGTGACCGGGCAGGCCTCTTTGAAGATAATTAAGTTCCTGGGCACTGCCCTGATGTTTCTCCTGTCAGAGAACCAGGACACCCCCACACCCAAGCCCTTTATCCTAGCTCAAGGAGCTAACTCACATCTAACGAAGGAGCTATTCAGCTGCTGGATGACAGCTTGAAGTGCAGAAAAATGGGCTTCTATAGTCTTTAGAGAAGCTATAGTTAACTTTTAAAAAGTACCTTTTGTGAAATATGTGTTACAAATTCAACATTAACAATTACATTTCATTTGAAATACATATTTTAAAAAGTCCAAGAATTAGCTATTATTTGGTTTCTGGTAGGAGATAACTTTATTAGCTTTAATAAAGTATCCCAATACTTTAAAATAAAACAGCTAACCATGCTACAGGGAAAATAGTTTGTAGGGCTGTGTCACTGTAAAGACATGTTTAACATTAAACTTTAACGTGTCATACTTTTTAACATCATGCACCCTGCTTTATGGGTATTTAAAGTCTATTTCGGAGTGACTTATTAATGTTTAAAAGAAGGATTTAGGCCTGTCAAAAAGGGTTATTTTGCCAGGTAGAATTCACTGCCTAAACCTGCACAGTCAAGTTACTTGTGGCAGGCCTGCAGTCATGTTTTCATTGTCACTTTAGTAGTGGCACAACATGTGCTGCAATCCACTAGTCACATTACCTCACTGGCCATGGATACACTTTGTACCATGCACTAGGTACTTATAGGTAAGTTAAATAAACCAATTAGGGGTATAGCCTATTTTGACATGTTTTAGTGGTTAGAGTACATGCACTGGGGCCTGTTTAACAGAGTCCGGTGCACAGAGTAAAGAATCTGCTGTATGAGTCCAAAGAAATTGGGGTGATTAACCCAAAAAGAGGTATTTTCCTACACCTTCCAATGACCAATTCCTTAAGGTATGTATCATTGTTTTGTGACCAAAATCAGTTTTCAATACATAAATAGTTTACAACAAATTCAAAATTGATGGTAAGCTATTTGCAAGTGGGAAGCGGACCTAAGGGATCTTTTCTGCTTTGTGAATGTTAACTAAAACATTTGTAGGCACACACAATGCTCCATGGGCCACTGCCTTAAAAAGGAGATTTGTTTAACTTTTTATTTTTTCAAACACTCCCCATTTTCTTTTTAGGAAAATGGGCTGTATATAAATAAATAAATAAATAAATAAATAACTATTGTTTCTTTTTTTCAAAAGCAGTCGCAGACATGGTGGTCTGATGACCCCAGCAGACCATCGCTGCTGTGACTCTAGTCCTCCTGACCTTTAATTACAGCCCCCTGGGGAACAGCAGCTCTGGGCTGCTGTTTACTTGAAAGAGCAGGGACATTTAGAAAGCTGTGAAACAAATAGTCATACTTTATTTGCATGTTAAGTCCTAGGCAACTTTAGGAACATTTTTAGTTTCAAAACATTTTGCACTAAACATGTAAAAACATGATAAACTCTCTGCCAATGTCATAAAAGTGTATTTTATTAACATGTATGAGTGTTTTACCTTAGTAGATCAGATTATATTGCTGCATTGCTAGGCTTTTATTAACAGTGATCATATTCAAACATACTCCTAGAAACATTCATGCCACCCCCATTCTGAAAACAATGCCATTAGTGAACCAAGAGGCAAGTCATTTGTCAAGTGCACCTTGTGTGTAGCCTTAGTTGTTATACAATTGGAACAACATTATATTTTATTAAATGAAACACGTACATTGTAAGGGGCTCTCATATGTGATAATGAAGAAATAGGACGCAAAGTGAAATTAACCAATTGCCTAAGATCACACCATTTCACAAAGTGGGAAAGCCAGGACTGATACCAGATTTTCTGTTTTTACATTTTGCAATTCAGTCACCAGACAAGCATCTCTTCCCCTCTCATGTTATACATTAGAAGTTAATGCTTTGAAGAGAGTTGGTGGCAGACGGAAGCCTCAGTTTGTTGTCCAAACCAAGCAGCTGCTTCTCGTCCTCCTACATCCACCTTTAATCACCCGGACCCTCGCATTGCTGGCATTGGTGCAGCCCTCGGGCATGTCACAGACATTAATTTGTGCCCCCCGGTAAATGTTTGCGAGTAACCCATGCTCTAGCCAATCGTAGTGGGTCATATTTTGCAACCTGCCTCATGCATATTAATGAGGTAGGCCAAATGGCACATCAGTATGACTCGGAATTTTGTGAACCAACCTAGGTTGATTTGCAACATAGGTTGAATTGTAAAATTCCTTTGCATTTTCAAAAAGTGGGTGCACAATTTGCAACCACTTTTTGCAAATTGAAAATTTGTACATCGGTCCCATAGACGCTTATTTAGTCCCCCTGCTAAAATATCTATATATTTTGGGATTAACAAACTTAACATTGTTATTGCTCTT
Organism: Lissotriton helveticus; assembly: GCF_964261635.1. Taxonomy (NCBI): domain Eukaryota; kingdom Metazoa; phylum Chordata; class Amphibia; order Caudata; family Salamandridae; genus Lissotriton; species Lissotriton helveticus. The sequence continues at coordinate 473,238,281 of NC_136071.1, read as the reverse complement.
TCCTCCTTTTTATAACAGTGTGGCTCACTGTTTGCTGTCTTACATTCCCTTACACTATGATTGCTCCATTGCGTCTATCTCGGGCCTTGCATAATTATACATACAAGAAACTGATAAGTATTGAATGCACATTTGTTCATACACACAACAAATTTGAAGTCAGCAAACTAATTTGTCATTGCAGACATTAACAATGGTGGCTCTCTGAGAGAAAAACAAATGAGGGATGGAAAGCTTATATTAATCTCAGACAGGTAGTTACTCTAGGCTGCATTCAATAGGTCCATTTTTTTATCTCTCTGTCGCAACGGAGAAGGACTGGCCATATGAAAATCTATTCTGGTCCTGCTATAAAGAAGCAATCAGCCCTAACTGCTAGGTCACGTCTTATATGAACATTTCAAACAGAAACATCAGACTGGTTTTAGCTTGATTGTGCCTCACCAGTAAGGTACACCTTGCACCCTGTCACAGTGGACCATGGGGTCAGAGCCTGGACATTCACATCACACTTTGGGCATCCCACTGAGATTCATGGGAGAAATGTTTGAATTTATCTTGGCCATTGATACTTACTCTGGGCCATGTTCCACTACATTTTCATTTCTCAGGGTGTCACTAAACACTGGGACCAATTACAGACAAATTAGCCTTAGTTCTGCTGCAGCAGGAACAATTAGCAATGGCAAAAAAGTTGTGTAGCTATTTTATTCTAATTCCTTCATCCATGCATCAACTACATCCTTCTCACAGAAACAAAGTAGAGGAAAGATATTTTTTGCCAACTTGCATCAGATGTAACAAAATGAAAGAAAATCCATCTTCAATTAATTTCAGCGAAATCTCTGGTGATTTATGAATACAGCCTTTTGTCTTCAAAAAGTAGAGAAGTCAAAAAGATTTTGAGGTGCTTAAGGAATATTAAAATTACAAATGTGTATAGGTGCAGCCCCGGATTTTATATAAGCTAAAGAGATGTGACTGGTTAAATTATCTATGATAAGTAAGTAATCTTTAAACAACTAAACGGCATCCCTTCCATGCAAAAGGTTGATATAAGAAATTGAGGAATTCACAGGTGTCAGCTACATGGCTATTTCAAAGAAAATGATTTTGGGTTAATTGGAAAATAACTTCTTAGCACTTCATACTGAAGTCTCGCCCATTAAAAATTTGCTAAATGTACGTATCCTTGCAATTTATGAATGTCTGACCCATTACTCTAATGCCACGGCATTTTCCAGTTTTCTGCTTCATTTGTTGATTTTTGAGGAATATATTCCTTGTAGTATATGCAACGTCATTGCTTTTTGGAGGAAACGATGAAGGCTCATGGATGGCAATGAAGATAAAGAAGGTTAATAGGGGGAGGCCACTTTCATATTTTTTGTACATTACAATATCGTGTTTAAAATTAAAATGTAAATGATATGTTACTCTAATAATGATGTAAGCTAAACTGGCCAAATAAGGATGCAAACATGTCATATTTTTTCCCTGCAAATTTAAAAGAAAATGTAGTGAAATAACACTTTTAGTTAAAAATGCGTTTTCCATTATTTCATATGCCTTTTTTTCTGAGGATGTATCTCACTTAAAATGTTCCTCGAGATACTGGCAGGAGACTGATTTGACCAGAAAATGTTCCTCAGCATGAACCGCTCTTCCCTGGGCAAAAGGTTCGTTAAATAGCATAATACAAATTAAAAAATTTAAAAATGTTTTCAAGCCAAGGAATTAGCAAATGTCATCAATTATGCCTGCATCAATTCTGCCTGCATAATTTGAACTTCAGCCAAAACAACTGTAGGGATGATTTTAAAGGTTATTAATTATTTATATGAATAATTTTACAAGGGAAGTTCTAAGAATTTTTCAGCCACTACATTTGGGCAGATAAGGGAACTTATTTTAATTTCTTTCCAAAAATCTGCACACATTCATGCAGACCATGAACTCATTTAAAGCTCACTAATCTTCCAGAATCAAGAAACATTGAAGAACGTTTATTAAATGTGCATTGGGTCTTCTTTCAATCAAATTAATAATGGAATTTGTAGATTGGCACGGTTGTCTTTGTGGAAAATCTTATTCTAAATTGATTGAAGAGATATTGTTTCCTTTTAACGATATTGGATTACAGTATTTCAGAGTCAGACCAGAGAGATAGCAAATGGCAGCCTTTAGTTTGAAACTGCGTACACCACTAGATGGGTTCAAAAAGAAGTCCAAAACCTCATGGTCAGTTTTCTCAGGAGTGGTTGCGCAGCTTGTGGGAAATCTGGATTGCTTGTCTGGATGTGAGTTATAGAATTAGTGAAGAAGCTAACCGACCACTGCTTAACCCCTCCCCTGCTGGTGATGGAACCACTCCGTCATCAGCTGCGGTCGCGCTGTGCTGATGACGGAGCGGTTCCATCACGGCCTGCTCGGCGCGCCTGTGCGGCACGAATTCCGCGCCTGGGCGGCGCGTTCTATTAAGCGGGCGGGGCTGTGACGGAACTGCTCCGTCACAAGCACAGCTCAACCGTGGCTGGTGATGGAGCGGTTCCGTCACCAGCATGCCGCCGCCGCGCCGCCGCCCCGCCCCCTTAGCACTGCGGCGGAATAGCCGCCGCAGTGAAGGGGTTAAACAGGATTGAGGCTACAGGGCAATCTAAATTGCAGTAAAAAATTGAGAATATAGGATAATTGCATTGAGGCAGGAATTCTTTGACTGTAAAATGACTCCCCTGAGCAGAAGAACTGGGGATATGGCTTGACTAGACAGTAGTATATGGAATAAAGCTGCAGAGTCACTGGACTCAAGTAGAACATGCAACTGCAGAATATCTGGACTTAAGAAGTTGCAGTGAATGGACTTTAAGATGGCAAGAGTAGAACTCTGATTCGGAAACATAAAAGATAGGAGAACAGAAAACACAGGCAACTCAACTGGAGACGAGATTCTTTACTACTGTAAACACAGATGACAAGCATTGACTGGAGCGTTGGCTCCCTTTCATGATGTGGTAGGCATATATGCCGTATCCACAAAGAGAACCACTGAATCTGGACTTCTGTGCACCATGAACAAAACAAATCCTCTTAGTGGAAGTGAAAAATCCAGGTATTTTCCTGGTACACATGTACTGTTCATCTGGATAAAGATGGTACATCTGCATTTGCCATCATCACCCATGGATCATGCCGCCATTGTTCTTGTGATGGAGACATTCCCTGAGACTTGAAAGGCTGGCTGCATTGTGCCTGACCACTGTAAAAAGACTGAATCCTGCGACACGTGGTAAAGTTTCTTAGAAACTAGCTCAGCAAGGGATGCATGACACTGGGGCTCTGCGTGGTGTACTGGGGCCTTAGATATAGGTCTGTGTTTACTGTTTTATCTTGCCATTTACTTTTATCTTTCTATAGTATTTGGGCTTGAATGTAGGCCCTTATCTTTAGATATGGTCAGATTATACATTCTAGTTTTGCCAAATAGTTAAATAGTTTGTAATGGTTATTTATAATTTTGCAATGGTTTTCACAACTGTTACTAGTGTATTTAAGGAAGTTCTTGTCAAGGCCCAAATGTTATGTCGCTAGTCGTTTATTGTTTGGTGGGTGATTTCTTATTAAAATGAAGTTGAAATATATCCCTCTTCCCTACTTAATTTGTTCCCTCTTCATGTAGCCGTAGTTGGGGTTGGTGCCAAATCTTGAATGATTACATGCCAGTGCACTTGATAAGCAAAAGTAATGTGAAAAGCGACGCACCTTTTTTTCTGTGAGGGGCTCTTCTTGACCGTGCATGCATGCGGGCCGGGCCATAACAGACAGGAGTGGGCCATTAGAAGTGCTCATGTAAGTCTCAGACAGGCCAAACAGACATGCGCCCTTCTAGTTCCCCAAACCAGCTGTGTTCACAGCCCGGTTGAAGAAAATCCACAGGCTCCCAGGCAGTGTCTGAGTGGCAGAGCAGGCAGCTCAGACCAATCCTGGTGCTGCTCCCATATCAGGTGAGCAGCGTCTGGATAGACTGGGCAGCCTATGCCTTCCAAGAGACTGCTGGGAGTCAAGCACTGAGGTGGCCGCCGGCACTGGGACAGCAAGAGGTAAGTCTTTTTTATATTTTGTTTATTTTTACCCTCAATCCTCCCCACCCGACTGATTAGAAATGGAATGACTGCAAATGTGGCAAATGCCTGCCGTAGTCCAACACACTTTTAATTTTTTTTTAAGAGTTAAAGATGGCAGTTCGGAATTGAGAAGGAAGTCTATAAAGTTATATCGTTTGACCACCATTGAAAAAGGGTCAGAATCCTAGACAAGAGGCATTGTTTCTGTGCCATGAAGTGTAACTGAGAGAATAGAAATAATAGTTGAACCAGTGATTTGTTGCACACATGCTTTTGATCTTATGCTCATACTGGACTGGCTTACTGTAGAAGATAACATGCCAAACGTTCAGAAATGGGGTCAGAGGTATGCACCCTGTCCAAGTAGGGACCACCTCTCCCTTCAGGGCAAGTCAGATACACACCCTAAATTAATCTGTGCTCATACTCTGGTAGCTTGGCACAGAACAGTTAGGCTTAACTTAAGAAGCTGTGTGAAGTATTTGTGCAACACTTAATACAGTCAAACTGTGGAGACATCATACAAAAACAATCCACACCATGTTAGAAAAATAGAGCTTAATTTAATGAACAAAACGAGACAAAATCCAATACATATAACCGGAATTCAGAATTTTAAAATATTACATTGAAATATGGTGCCTAAAAGCATAAAGCACCAACCGGGGACATCTGGTCATGCTGGATTGGTTTAAATCTGAAAAGTCAAGCCAACAACAATGGAGCGTGGGTCGGATACAGAAGCCATGCAGGCCCCACTGAAAACAATACCTGTCAAGGAGCAACTGCGTCAGTTCCGAGTCATGCCGTTGGGTCCCGTGTCTTCGTTGAACCCCTTACAATGAAGGCACTGCATCATCAATGAGCCTCGCATTTGGATCCCACGTCGTCTTCCACCCTCTCCCAATGAAGACACTGCATCATTGCCGAGCATCGCAGTCGGGTCCTGCATCGTTATCGAACCCTTCCGATGAAGGGTCTGTGTTATTGTCGAGCTGCGTTGTCGACGCTGTGGAGTCTCCGAAGCTGCACTGCATAGGCGTCAAAGGCAAATGTGTGGATTTTGGCAGAAAACAGCTGCAGAACCCCTCGGGAAGCCCCACTACCAGCACCTCTTGGCAGGGAAGTATTCATGTCCAGCAGCTGAGGCAGAGTTGACGGAAGTAGTTGATGTCCCTGAGACTTCAGAACAGGAGGCACGCCAGAAAGACACTGGAGTCACTTGGTTCTAGGGAAGTAGATGTTCAAGTCCAGTCTCTCTCACCACCAGTCAAGGGGCAGCAGGCATGAGGACAGGCACAGCAGAGCAGGAGTCCAATAAATCTAGCAGAGTCCAGCAGGGTGTCAGTCCTTTCATCAGCACAGAAGTCCTTCTTCCTGCCAGAGTTTCATCAGGTTCAGAGTGTACTCAGTTTATGGTGTCAGGTGTCCAGAACTTAAACTAAGTTAAGCCTTTGCAGTGGTGGAGGCTTTAAAAAGGCCTTTGAAGTACACAAGGTCCCTGCCCTTCCTGTCCTGGATCCAGTCTCACTACAGGGGGTATGCAGCTCTTTGTGTGGAAGCAGGCACAGTCATATTCAGGTGCAACTGTCAACTCCTCCCTCCAACCTAGCACAGGAAGACCCATCAGACATGATGGGCAATCAGGATGTGAATTTCATACCACAGCTCCCTTTGTGTGTAAATGTCTAGAGGGAATGCACAAAGCCCAGCATCCATCCACCCAAAAAGTGCATTCAGAGAAAGGCAAAGGGACAGAATGATTAAAGTAAGAAAATGCCAACTTTCTAAAAATGGCTTTTTCAAACAATTTAAAATCCAACTTCATAAGTTCAGATTTTAAATTGGGAGTCCAGAGACAACAAATTCGAAATTTCTATTGTATCCAAACTGGAAATTACACTTAGAACATGGGACACAGGCAAGTTAGAATTTAAGAGTTTTTCACTACCTGGTCATGTAAAACTAAAAGGTGCATGCCCAACTTTTTAAAGACACTGCACCCTGCCCTTATGGCTGTCTAGAACCTACATTAGGGGTGGCTTACACATATCGTCTGGCATGTGGGTTATCTTGACAAATTGGCATGGAACTTTAAAACTGCCGACACAGGCTCTACAAAGGGAGGCCTGAGACATGTTTAGATGCTACTGGAGTGGGTGGCACAATAACTGCTACAGACCCACTATTCGCATTTGATTTACAGGCCCTGGACACATGTAGTGCACTATACTAGGGACTTAGAAGTAAATTAAATATGCCAATTGTGGATAAGCCGATGTTACCATGTTTTAGGGACAGACCACCTGCACTTTAGCCCTGGCCAGCAGAGGTAAAGTGCCCAGAATTCTAAATCCAGCAAAAAAAGAAAGTCAGCAAAAAAGGAGGTCAGACAGCAAAAACGGCAGGGGAAACCGTGCCAAGGATGTCAGATCTAACACAAGCCTACTGAACTATTTTCAACAACAATAGAGTTGCATGCAGACTCTTACTGACTGGTGATAATCATACACTGCTCACCAAAGAACGAAATCACTGCATTCAAAGTGTTAAAAAATCTAACATGATCTATCTCGGACAGTAACCCCACAGGAGCAGGGTGGCAACCACACCACCCTGCACAAACAGACCTAATGGCAGAAAATTAATTCAAGCCTCTCCTCTTTATAGGAATCTTACTGGAAGCATTCAGTCTAATAGCTCCCAACAATGGTCATAACCAACAAGAACGCCCGGTTTGGGGGCTTTTCCAAAATAGCAACACCCCCTGGCCATGGCATGGAATATCCTTGCCCCTCTCTGTGGCCGTTCTAGTAAAGTCATGGAAAATCCACTAGAAAACCAACCTGGTCTATGTCACTGTAGAAAGTGGACCGTAACATCATTGGTTTAGTGTGTTTCTAGGTTTCAGGCAGGGATAGACAGCTTTCATTAAACTCATAATTTGTCATTATTTATCAAAAATCCATGTTTGCCAATAAATTTAAAATCGGATAAGCATTACAGGAGTGGACAAAAATTTTTCCTTGATCCTTCCTATGCCAATCTAAGGAAATTAATACTTTATTTGTAGGTAGGCATTTGCAATATTAAAAGTTAATTGTAGCTCATGCAGCAGAATAGCACTTTGAATTCTGTCACTGCTTGGACATGCCAATCCTATTGCTGGCAAAGTTCCACCACACATATACCTAGGTAATATGACTCAAAGGCACCTGGATAATCATAAATGTAGGCTTTTCCACATCTAAATCCGTTTGACATGTACATTTACTTGTTATTGTTTTAGGCTATGAATGTTGAAGCTTTCAATGGGGGTCCTAAAGCCGTGCAATTAAAGTCATATCTGGGTAAGGCAAGGCAACATTGCCACACCGTGTGACATCTGAATTACGGCACTCATGTTTTTGAGCGTTATTTCTGTGGCCTATATCTCAATTAGAATTAACCACTGCTACTGTGTTTTAAGGACAGGCAAATAACTGGGAGGCGTTTCACAGTCTCTCAGTGCTGAGCATCAAAATAGAAAAGTTTAAATCCAGTTGATTTCCCCAGATTGAGGTTATAAAGGTTTCCAGCATTAGCTTCAAAACATCCTATTGTGCTCTACAACTTGATTGGGAGACCCATTATCCCACCACTAATGTTATTTAAATCCTCTTCTTATCCCAGTTATTTCTGAAATGTGCTTTCAATTGAGCTATTTGTTTCTGTGTTTCATGAAAATAATTTGGAAACAAACGGCAAACTATTACATAATGATTCTTGAAACCCTGTTTTTTTGACAGTGTTGTTTGGCAACCTTTACTGAAAAATAATCTGAGTAGGACAGAGGCTTGAATTATCAGAGTGGGAATGAGCTGGCCAAGGCAAGCGGGCAATACATGAATTCATACTGCCATCCTTTTTGGCACAGCAGAATATGATTACAATAAGCTCTGCTCTGGACGCTTACCCTTTGTACCGTGTGTAAAGAGCTGTGGCCTGGTTTAAGTGTAGGATCTGCGGGTCGTGGGTTAGAATCTGGCCAAAGAGAGCTGAATCTTAAACCTTCCAAGGCGAGTAAAATGAATACCCATTTCTATTAGGAAATAATCGTACATATAAAAAAGCCTCCATTTTTTTAAAATGAAAATCTTTTTATTAAGTAAACAAAACCTGGCAGCATGACAGTCAACCAGCACTCTCCTTACATTTGTATCGTTACAAAATTCACTTTTTTTTCTACATCTCATTGCATACAATGTAAGATCATTATGGCAATGCAAAATCTAGTTGATTTCAGTATGGTACAATACATATTCTTCACTGATTCTCCTGCACACAGCTTGCTAGCAGACAGTTAAAGTCCCCTAAATTCTATCCTGCTGCCCCTTGTTTTGTCCCATTTCTTAGGGCACCCCCTCCCCTGGAGCACCACCTTTGCGGCTGTGCACCACCAGTTCAAGTCTTTCTGCTGCCATTTCTCAACATTCGGTGGTTAGCTCGCAAAAATCCTCAATTTAATGTGCTTTTGCTAAAGGAGCGATACATTTAGGCAAATGACTTTTTTTACTCATTTACCTCACAAATGACAATTCTGAGTATAAAATATTTATTTACTTGTTGGGCTTCCAGTAGCTAATTGGATCACGTGCCAGATAAAGATACAACCTGAACTTAAGAAATCACAGGGCAAACAGCACGAAAAAATCAAATCAATGTGATACCAGAGAGATGCGGGCGCCGTCAAGGCTGTGCAAGTGGTAGGAGGCAAGAGGAGCGCCCCAGTACCAGCGAGCAGAGCAGGTTTGTGAGATTAATTACCAGATCCCCTGCGGAAAATATGAGACAGAATCACAGTGGTGTCTTTTGCTTTGTAGTGTGCTGCCCTTATAACATGTTATCCGGCTGACAAGTTATGTGGCTTGTAATAACTTTTCTTATCAATGCGCCGGTGAACATTTTAAACCTGATTTCTTCCTCATTGTAAATGTGTATTTTTGAAATAGAAGAACATGGGGGCAAAGATTCCTTGTAATAAGAAATCTCTGGAGACCAGATAACAATTTTCTCTGAAGCAAGATGCAGAAATTGCTTTCATGGAGCTGTACTCTTAGGGGGTTCTAATTTATTTACGTTCTTATTTGTGGAAATTTTCCCGCTTAGCAGCTCCTTTCGAGAAGTGGAATTGGACTATGTAGAAAGTCTATCATATCTTCTGCTCACCTCGGAAATTGTTTTACCCGAGATGAAAGTATATCTGGCACTTTTATTTAGTAGGGATGTTGTTTGAATATCTCGTACTTTTTCTGATGAGCATCTGAAAAGTGCTTATCACAGCACTTCAGGGAACAGAATGTCGTGCTCTCATTGGTAAAAGAGGTTTCTTTATCCTCTTGCACGGCGCACTGAAACATGGTGGTGTCGATTTTCTTCTCAAAAAAATTCCAAAGAGATTTCGTCTTTTTGATAGCATGTAACTGCTGAAGTAAGTAATGACATTTTCTTTAGTGTTCCATTTTTTTTGTCTGAGCAGTGAAGTAAGTTGCAAATGCGGGTCTTTGCGAGTCCCTCATTACCTACCTCCATTTTTTAGTGTCTTGCATTAACAATGCAAAAGAAAAGCAGGAATTCACATTATTGTATCATTAGAATAAAGGAGTATGTCCATAGACCTCCCAACTCACAAGGTATCACCGTATGTCACCCAATAGCAGCTCACTTCACGCGGTCTCCCTTTGAAGAGCCTATACTACACTGTGTGCACACGGAGAGCTGGAAACACCGCAGAGAGCAAGTTTTCAGATCACTGTGTGATGCTCTCCGCAGTCGATGTCCTTCAGGGGTTTTAAACCTCCCCATGCTGGCGGGCGTCTTCAGAAGCTTCTGTAATTTATGTTTTTATGGAGGGGAGGCATCTTCTCAGACAGCAGCAGGCTTTAAGCCTCACCTCTCTTTGGTGATGGGCTCAAAGGCCCTTTTTATTAACAGAGTTTTATATGGCGCGAACTAGACCTGAGACATCGGGTATCAGAGCGCTTTACATGAGCACCAGTTTCGTTACAGAGGTACGCATTCATTTTTGTTAGGCGCGGGGAGATTACGTGATTTGCCCAGAATCACAGGATGTTGAGTGTCACTGCCGAGACTCAAACCCGGTTCCTCGGCTTTGAGGTCGACCGCTGTAGCCGTAAGGCTACATCCTCTACCCACACCCACTCCTAACCCACACCAAACTCTGCCCCTTCTAGGCCCCCCATCTCCTCACATGTAAAAGTAATTTTAACCTTTTCCGTGCTGATGACGGAACCGCTCCGTCATCAGCTGCGGTGGCGCTGTGCTGATGACGGAGCGGTTCCGTCATGGCCCGCCCGACATGCCTGCGTGGCGCTGATTTCGCGCCTGCGCGACGCGTTCTATTGAGCGGGCGGGGCCATGACGGAACCGCTCCATCATGAGCACAGGTCAACCGAAGCTGGTGACGGAGCGGTTCCGTCACCAGCATGGGCGCGCCGTGCAGCCCCCCCCGCCCCTTATCGCTGCGGCGGAATAGCCGCCGCAGCGAAGGTGTTAAAGGTGGCCGGTCAGTATTGACCTATAACCAGTCCATAGAGAATTGAGTAAAGAAAGCTAATTTTCTTCATGTGATATATGTATTCAATCATCTAATTCAATAAATTCGTAAAAATGACAACCTGTGTATTGAACTAGCATGATAGAATCATTAAATTGTTTTTTTTTATAAGGCAATATTACTTGAATCCCTTCTTGGATCCTTATTTTTTATAACCTCCTGCTCCCACTCAATCAGTTAGAAACATGGGGGTCATCTTTGCTTTGGTTTTGATCATCTGGTTCTAACAGCAGTAAAAGGTTCACACTTTCATTTTTTTAAAACTTTTAACAAATGGTCCCTTTAGAATCCAAGGACCATTTCAAGACTTTTCTATTGTGCTGCAATCTATTTAAACCTATGACTTTAGAGGATGCAAGTAGTGTAAATAGAATTATCATTGCGATCAGAGGTTCAGTCCACATTTTCCAAAATACAGAAATCAATTAGGATGGCTGCCAATACAAAGTTATATGCAGTTTACAGGCTTGTATTTTAATTGGAAATCCAACCAAGGATGTTATACTTCTTATTTATCAAGCCTTCCATCACCATACCAGATTGTTACTTTATTATTCTAATATGAAATTGACTTTTCCCAAACAGTGTGTCAAGAGTTAAGGGAGTAATTTACGTAGCATGGCTAGTGCAAGGCTGTGAGTGTTCTCCATCACTCATTGTGACACATGTCCACACTGTCTGATTTCAAAAGTAAGCTTAACCAATGTCTGCTAAATATGTCTGCCATATTGATCAGAGCAGTTTTTACTGTTTTATTTGGCTTTCTTTTTGTGTTGTTGCTTTTTCATGAGTACTTATGCTGGTTGGTGTATCTTAGATGTATGATGCCTTAATGCATGATGGTTTCTCGCATTTATGCATCGTATCAAATAAATAAATACAGATACATTATCCGAAGGCATTCACCACTCTTAGCACTGCCTTCCCTATGCAATGTCTTATCACGCTTCCCTTAAATTTGATCATAACTTGAAAACGGCTACTGCTAAATGGCAGAAGGCATTATCACTAAATTGAAATCTCTCTTCTGACAGAACTCTCCCTTTACTCCGCCTATAGAAACCAAAGATGTACAAAGACCACCCTCATCTCTCTTTGAAGACAGCAGTTAGGGCTACTGCAGTGTCTGGTTGCCAAACTTTCGAAAGAGGTCTCCCCACTGAAAGGAAACCTCAATAAAATCTCATTCACAACAGCCAGGCAAATTTAATCAATCTCTAACAGTTCCGACATTTGTTCTAGCCTTTTGTCATTGAACTGCTAGCAGTAGTCAAGCTCTCAACAGAGCCACCAGGAGAGAACAATTTCATGTCTGTATTACATCAGGAGAATTGAGTATTTAAACTACATTATCTCTAACTTAGAGACATTATGAATGCCAAAAACAGGCTAGAGCAATGGGTAACTGAAAAGAATATTTTATCAGTAGCTCAGTATGGCTTCAGACGTGTCGTTGGGACAGTTGAGCAGTGTCTGAATCCAGAACTAAAAATAGGTAAATACACATTGGCAAGGGAGGGCTCCCTCCACCTCTGCTTTGTAGATTTGTCAAGTGCATTTGACTTGGTGAATCACTCAAAGCTATGGGAGACACTGAGAGGGATGGGTGCCCCGGAGGACATTGTTGGTTTTTTATCTCAGATTTATGCTCAACTATCGGCAAAGATACGTTATGGAATACATGGGGAATGCACAAAGCACTTTAGAATTATTTGCGGAATAAGACAGGGGTGTACTCTTGCCCCTCTTTTGTTTTCACTTTATATAAACGGTGTTGACATCCTGTTACAGAACTTAGGGGTTGACGTGCCAGTGATTGGTAAGCGGGCCACACCCCTATTACTGTACGCCGATGATGCTGTTCTAATTTCTAGAACATCAAACAGCTTACAGACTCTGATGGATAATTTTACTAGTTTTATGACGGAAAAACACCTAAAAATCAATCTAAGTAAGACTCTGGTTATGTCCTGAGGTGAAGGAAACATCAAAACAAAATCACATTTCATTAACGGGGCATTAATAGAGAGAACACTCACCTTTTCCTACTTAGGGGTTCTTTTTAATAGTAGGGGTACGTGGAACACACATGTGACTCTATGCAAGCTGAAATTTGTGAAAATAGTGGATGCCATTTTTAGAATCTCCCAAAAAATAAATCGGTAATAAACCAGCTCAGGAGATTCTTAAATTATACAGAGCAAAATGCATCACAGGGACTTGCGACGGGGGGCCCTATGGGGCCAGACGGATACTACGCCATTACAAGTCCTTGAAAAGAACTTTTTAAGATGCTTGCTAGCCGTTTCTGTTGCTACCCCTTACCATCTTGCATAGAGAAACTGGAACCCCATATATACACGACTCGATTAGTATGGTCGCTTTACATTTGTGGAATCGGGTTTGGACTAGGGAAGAAACTTATTTCACAAGAAATATTATTTTAGATTGTTTGTCCCAAGACTGATGTAAGAAAATACCAAGGTTAAGTTACATTACCGGTCTTTTAGAAGAATGCAATCTAAGTGTGAATGATATTCGACCAGAAGATGTACAATGTATTATTAAGTTCGAATTAAAAAGGAGATTGCTAAGCGCGAGGGAAGCCCTAAGAGATGAGGTTTCAAGCTCTAAGAAAACTGTCATATCTTATCTCGAGGGACCCATCGCTACGGACTTACAACCATACCTCGTCTTCGTAACTAATGTACAACGTAGATTCTACCTAACCAGACTGAGGTTGAGCACATTACATTATTTATTTGCCTTCCCCAAAAGGGGCAAGTGGTGCTCAAAACTCCCAGATTGTCCGTGTGATGGCAGGTCCAAACAAAGTACCCTTCACTTTTTACTTTTTTGTACATTTTATGTAGATATTAGGAAAACGTATCTCCGTCCAATTTTTAAGGTCAATAGCCTGTTCTCCTATAAAACTGCTTTTAATTATTTAAGGAACTTGGACAAAATTTCAGTCTGTAATGGAGTGATTTGTTACATAAAGTTGGCAATGAAACAAAGGAACGATTTAGCTTACTTAGAAAAAGTTATGAATTAATGTAAGCATATCTGTATTACGATCCCGCATATTTTTTTAAATCATGATAAGATGTGTTTTTTTTAGTATAATGTTTGGATAAATTCTTGTTCTTGATCATAAAGGAATTTTTTTGTATTTCATAGCATGCTTTTATGGACATTTTTGCATGATCCGAATATAGCTTGTTTTGATTTGATTTGCATTGAAGTAATAATAATTAATATTTTGCAGTTTTATATAGCTTGAGCATGGCCCAAGGGCATTTGATAGATTTACAAGAGAACCATATTTCCTTACAAATTTTAGGGAGGTGGATATTTCACAGAATTTCAGGAGTAAAGGCTGGGATTCGAATCCAGATCCCCATTTCGAATGTTGGCTGTTCTAGCTGTTCAGCCCTATCTCCTCCCATACACAATATACTATCAATCACTATCAACAGGTATCAGAAATTATGTAAGCCTCATATTTCTATTTAAGAGAAACAGAGTTGCAGAATAACTTCGCTGGCAGATCATGAGGGCCTTTTAAGCTGTAGTAACACATGTCAGGCCTATGAAAATAATATTTTATACTTCAGTGTCCTATAATGTTCCATATCAGTAACTAGGCAGGCCCTCTGCAGCAATTCGCATATTTAACAATAGGATTCTTGTTTTGTGTACACACATCTCAGTGAGACCCTGGTATCCTGACTTGGGCCAGGTCAGTCTGTAACAGCTGAGCTGCACTTAAAATGACATTGATCGTGAATAGTCATTTTAAACAGAGCTTACAAAGACCTATGCCTTGTTATTAGTCTCAGTTGAGAGCAAAGTGATACACCAATAAAATCTAGGCATGTTGCAGATCTTATGTCAAGACCGAAGCTTCATATGATGCTTATCTTTGCTGCTTTATTTCTCGCCGTAGTCAGAGACAAAATGATTTAGTTTTTATGCTTCTTATTTAACAAAGAATGATCAACGAAAAAAATGACACTGGATCAGGTAGAAAGATGTATTCGTTTTATAACTGTGTTTGAAACATGGTCATTCTGTAATTATCTTCCCATGGCATCTTGGTAAAGTAATTTTCTTTTTTTTTTAATGTTAGCTGCTTACTCCTACTGGCTGCTAGGGGTAATAAATCAGGAAAAATAAGCATATTCTTCGCCTCAGTGTCTATAATAAAATTTGGACTTTCTGATATTATTAAAATCCAGAAAAAGGTCCAAATGTAATTATTGACAGATGTCCCGTCCTCGCCAGGATGATGGAGTAAATTACTCCATCACCACTAACAAAGGTGCCACTCACCAAATTTTGAAATATCTACTGGCCCAGCTGACATTTCACGTATTAACAGGAAGCGCCATCACGGTAGTTCCTGTCAATGGATCGTAAGTTTGATGGTTGGCTCTGTCAAAACAATGGAGCTCTATGTTAAACTTATATTTTTTTTAATTTGTTGCCAGAATGAAAATTCCTAAGCAGTATTATTTTTTTTTCTAAATAAAAAAACAATGCACCTCTCAACATGGGAGTTTCCTCCAATGGTGTGGATGGTTATTTAGCAGATTTCAGCGCCCTTACTGCCATGTTTTTCCTGGGTGTCATGGGCATTGAGAAACTGCTGTTGGTCCGCCAATCTAAATTAGGTGGGGGGACATATAACCAAATCTCAGATGGTTCTTACTCCACCAGGCAGTTGGAAAGTTTGACCACGGCGGAGATGGAGTAGCTCTCGTTGTCATCAAACTATAGTCCATCTGAATTTAAAATCGGTGGGAGGACCATCATGTTGGCGAAGATTAATTATTATCACCATTGTGGTGGAGTTTCCTCTCCACCAACATATAAATCAGGCCCTAACTTTCCAACAAAGGATACACTACAGATATGCAGAATATGAACAGAGTCGACTGACTTGACCCTGGTAGCCAACGTTGGATATTGGGCCATAGCTTTCAGGGGGACACTGCACAGCCAAAGGTCGTTAAATATCTCTGATATTGCCTGCATTGGTGACATTTTGGACCTTTCCCCAAATTTGCAAGAGGCACATTTACACTTTAAACCATTGTCTTAGTACATACATGGTGCGATTTTTGTTTTCTGTATTCATCCCGGTGCAAACATAGGTTAGGTTTTTGGTTTGCTTTTCCTTCACCCATCACAAATTCAGGTTCACTAAGGTAAAAATCTCAATTAGCTCACTTGGTTATGCAAATAAGCAGATGCTTCTATGCTAGTAATTTCACAATCCTGAGTCACATCTGTGTAATCAAACCTAGCAATGCATGTTTTTTAGGTTTAAAGTATTTTATTCAGCACAACATGTGAGGACAAACACATATCTCAATAAGCGACACAGCAGGGCGGAAAAGCCAGTTCTCAGTAGTGCCAGTAGCAGATATCATTCCCACGGATCACGCCTGCACAGTAACATAAGTCACGTGTTGTCTCAACATGGCATGACATTTCCCGTGCAACCCCCCTCCCAACAATCCCCCCCAACATCCCAACTCCCATTACCCACCCCCCCACCCCCACCTCGCGTCCAGCGCACAGTCCCTAACCAGGATACACATCAGAGCAACATTCACAAGGAGGATGAGTCCAGCAAGGGGTCATTGGGCAGACTCTACTGGGGTCGGAAGCAGCAGGAGGCGGAGATACTTGGGACAGGTAAGTTCCCTAAATTCAGTAAGCAATAAGGAGTGAAACGGTTGCCAGAGCTCCCGGAACTGGTCCACTTCACCCGCCACCGTGAGAGACAATTTCTCCATACCCAACACATGCCACAACCTATGGAGCCAACCAGTGATAGATGGTATCGTAGCGGTGTGCCAGTGAATTAAAATGTTCTGGACTGCGGAGCCTAGAGCTATCGCTATCTGCCTGCCCCTGCGGGATCTGAGGGGGTACATCAACCTATTCGGAAGCCCTAACAGGGTATAAGCAGGAAAGCGCGGCAGTTCAATTTCGAAATGAGAGTCAATTTCATCCAACACTTCCTTCCAGTAAGGTTCCAGGAGCGGGCAATCCCATAGTATATGCGTGAGTGTACCCCGGTGCCCACATCCCCGCCAACAAGTGTCTTCCTTACTACGATCAAACTCATGAACCCGTTCAGGTGTATAATACCAATAGGTAGAGACCTTAGTCAGTGTATCAGTGAGCCCTATGTGGTATGCCGAATGCCTCGCTCTATAGGATATGTGTTCCCATTCCTTAGGGCTCAAAGTCCTCCCCAACTCCCTTTCCCAACGCTCCCTCCCAGGGTGATAAAGGTGGGTCGCCGGCGGCTGCAGCAGCTTATATAAGTCTGTAATCAGTTTGGAGTCCGAAGTCCGCGTCAGGAGCCACTTTTCATAGGGGAGAAAAAGCCGATCGGCCGTCCCTCTCACTTGCGGCTGAAGGGCCCAATGGCGAGCTTGCATATAATGAAGTCTCTCTATCTCCGGGAGCGAGAACTCCTGACGGAGTTGGGTAAAGGGGATAACCCCTTCTGGGCCATATAAATGACATAAGGCTCTACACCCCGCCTGTTTCCATCGTGCGAACGCTCCCCTCTCCATCCCCGGAGTGAAGTCCGGGTTGTCCACCAGCGGGGTAAGTGGTGACGGAAACGTGGTGAGGCCATGTAAAACGTTGGTAGCATCCCACACCCGTAGGGGTACCCTTGTGACAAAGGAGGCATAGAGATTCTTGGGCCGATGAGGGCGACGTAGGAGAAGGGATCTCCTGCAGGGGTCTCCCTGCTACCGCCTGGTCCTGAAAGAGCCAGTGTTTATCGGACTCCCACCTACTCCATTCCACAAGATAACGTAACTGTGTAGCTTGAAAGTATTTGCGAAAATCGGGTATTCCTAAACCACCGGCTTCAGGGGCCAGCAGCGAAAGAGCTCTACGCATTCTAGGCTTCTTACCCTGCCAGACAAACCGAGAAACGTCTGCCTGCAGTTGCAAAATCCATCCCACCGGCGGTTGGAGCGGCAGGGCTCGAAAGAGGTACAATACCTGGGGCAAGACCGTCATTTTGATAGCAGCTATCCTGCCCAACCAGGAAAAGGTGCCACGGTTCCACCGGCCCAGTTCCTCTCTAATCTTGGCACCCAGGGCCTGATAGTTGGCCGACACCATAGCCGGCAAAGTAGGAGCAATCTGGATCCCCAGATAAGGCACTGCTCCCGATGACCAGAGCATGGGAAACCTCAGTTGCAGACAGGTTCTAGTAGCCGCCTCGAGGGAGATATCTAACGCTACCGACTTCCCCATGTTCATCTTGAACCCCGAAACCGCGCCGAAGGAGGCCAGCTCCTCCATGCACGCCGGTAGAGCCATCCGGGGTCTATCAATGGACAGAATGACATCGTCAGCGTAGAGGCTGATAGCATGCGTAAAACCACCCATCTGGATTCCGGTCACCGCCGGGTTATCACGCATCCGTTGGGCAAACGGCTCCATGTAGAGAGCAAAAAGCAGTGGCGAAAGCGGGCAACCTTGCCTGGTGCCTCGTTCGATGCCGAAAGTCTCAGAAGCGAGCCCGTTGACGCGGACCACCGCCGATGGACGACTGTAACAGTTAAGAATCATGGAGCAGAATTTCCCACCTATACCTGCTTTCACGAGCACCTGCTCCAAGTAAGGCCAGTGGACCCGGTCAAATGCCTTCTCCGCGTCCACCGCCAGCATCATCCGTTCTCCCGGAATCCGGGAGGCCTTCTCGAGTAAATGGACAATTCGTTTCATGTTGTCCACTGTCTGTCTCCCTGGGACAAAACCCGCTTGGTCAGGATCGATGAGACCGGGCAAGTGGGGAGCCAATCTAGCGGCTAGGATCCCCGTATACAATTTCAGGTCAATATTCAGAAGAGAGATCGGCCGATATGACCCACAATGTTTCGGGTCCTTACCAGGCTTAGGGATAACCGAGATAGTAGCCTGGAGCAGATCAGGCGGAATGGCTCCGGGTTCAGCAAAGGAGTTGAAGAGGCGCGTCAGAATGGGGGCCAACGTCGTGCAAAACGTTTTATAATAGAGCGCAGTGTAGCCATCCGGACCCGGTGCCTTGCCATGCTTAAGCCTGGCAATAGCGGAAACCACCTCTTCTATCCGAATGTTTCTATCTAAATGATCCGCCTGTGAAGGCTCCAGAGAGGGCAGTGCGACTGAGTCCAAATAAGCGGCCATGGCCATCTCACCTGGGGGATCCCCTGTGTAGAGATCCTTGTAAAAGCCACGAAAGACGGCTGCTATTTGAGCGTCCTCCGTCTCCAGCATCCCCGCCGGGCTAGAGATCTCCTTAACCAGCTGGTTCTGTCTCGCCACTCGGAGCCTATTAGCCAACAGTCTGCCACAACGGTCCCCTCCAGTGTAGAAGGTGTGACGCAACCGCAGTGCCGCGTACTCCGCCCGGTCAAGATCCAGCGCGGCCAGGAGCTTCCTTGCTTCCTTGAGCTGGCGCCAAATTCTAGGAGCCCCCGTCCTGCGATTAATCTGTTCAAGTTCCCGAACCCGATCCGTGAGTTCATCTCTCTTGGCCTGCCGCTCCTTATTATCAGCCGAGGAGATCGCCAGAAATTCCCCTCTAAGAACAGCCTTCAGTGCTGCCCACTGCGTGGCCCGGCTAGTGTCCGTATTATCATTATGGGATTGAAATTCCTGAATCGCCTTCTCGATGCGGGCTACCACCTCCGCCCTGTGCAGCAGCGTGTCATGGAGGCGCCACGTCCGAGGACGGCGAGCCGCCGGAGGCACACACAACATGACGTCAACCGGGGCATGGTCTGAAAGGGAGATCACGCCTATCTCTGACCCTGAGGCCAGCGCCCTCACCGGTGAGGTAACTAAAAGGTGGTCTAATCTTGCGTACATCTTGTGTGCGTGGGAGTAGTATGAGTAGTCCCTATCTGCGGGGTGTAGGTGTCGCCATAGATCAAGGAGGTCTACCTCCTCTAGCTGAGCCCTACGATCTGCGGAGAGTTCCCCAACCTGTGGGGAGCGTTGCGCTGACCTATCCAGTGCGGAGTCAAAGACAATGTTGAAGTCCCCCCCAGGTATGATGTGCCTATCCTGGGAAGAGGTAACATCCTCGATCGCTGCTTGTAAGAAGCGGTCCTGCCATTCATTGGGGCTATATAGGGACCCAATCGTAAATAGAAGACCCCCTATCTTGAACCGATATGCCAATAGCCTACCCTTCTGTTCAGTGAATTTGTGGAGGATTTCCCCTCGAAAGTGCCGGGCCACCAATATCGCCACCCCAGCAGTTTTAGTGGTGCAAGAGGAAAAGAATTGTGAAGGGAACTTATGAGATCGGAGCCTGTGTGTATCCTGCGGCAATAAGTGCGTCTCCTGGAGGAGACAGATATCTGCCTGGGTGCTTTCTAGGAGCGAAAGGACAGCCCGCCTCTTAACTGGATTATTCAAACCCCGGACATTCAGGGTCACAACCTTACAGGTGGCTGGGGGCATGAGCAAAGGTGTAGCAGAAAGCATCAAGGCCCCACATCAGCAAGGCGAGGAGGGCAAGGGCGCCACCTGGCACAAAGAGCAACAGAGCAGTGAATAAAATGCAGTGACATGAGAAGCAAACAAATCTGAGCAAACCAAGGGGCACACATAGTATCCGGAGACCCACGGACCGCAATGTGTATTGGACAACCCTCCCCTCCCCGACTCTCAAGCAAATCAAAAAGGCCGGCAAAACTGTGCACGCCACCGCCATGTGCAAGCGAACCAAAAAGCACATGCATTGCCAGAATCACTAGGAACCCCCATGTGCACTGGACGACCTCCCTCCCCCACTTCCAACTCCCGGATCCCCCCCTCCTATTCAACCCCCATCCCCCCTGAACCCCCCCAACTGTCCCCCTTCTTCCCCAACAACCCCCCTGCCTCCAGTCCTCTCCCACAACTGGGACTGGCTCAACGACCCCCACCCCTCCCCCTTGAACCCCCCGAAAACCCATTGTCCCAGTCCAGTCCTTGACGGACAAGCCTGCGGAAAATCAAAGAAGTGGACGTCCAGCCACCACGGACCTCCCCGTTCCCCCCTCCCCCCAGACCCTCAAACCTGCATTTCAAGAATAGCGATGTCGATCTCCCCCCGGAGTTCACTCAAGCTGTCAACGCCACCACACTCGCTGTAGTCGCATCGGCTCCATCTCGCGCTGCGGTGTCCGAATCCACATTGACCGCAGGAGAGTCAGGCCGCGTCGAGGAAGCAGATGACTGTCGGCCAGGGATCGTCCGCCATCCATCTCTTGTGACATGGCTCCGACAAGGCGTGTGTGTCCCGTCTTCAGTAGCAGTGATCCCCAGCACTCCACAAGTATCCTGTAGGGAACGCAGCTGATGTAAAGTTCCATTCCACCGGAAAATGAGCCGGAAAGGGTGTCCCCAAGAGTACTGAGTGCCCTGCTCCCTAAGAAAGTCAGTCGCAATTTTAAAAGCCTTGCGCTTCTGCAGGGTGGTTGCAGCCATATCCTGATAAAGAGCCACACGGTGACCCCGGAATTCCAAGGAAGACCTCCTCCGCGCCTCCCGCAGTATTCGCTCTTTCAGGGGGTAGTCCAGCAGGAAGGCCAGGATGTCGGGAGGAGGCGCCGAGGTCCGGCGCTGCAGGCCCACCCTGTGCGCTCTATCGATCCGGATAGGAAAATCAGCCGATTCTCCCAGCACCTCTCTGAACAACTCCCCGAGGTACGCCACCACATCTTCCCCTTCTTCCCGGGAAGGAATTCCCCGGACTCGGATGTTGTTCCTCCGGGAGCGATTTTCAAGGTCCTCCGTGTGGGACTACAGGTCAAGATGTTGGTCCCGGAGCCGGACGACTTCCTGCTGTAGTTGCGTGATTTCTTCGTCCCTGGCATGGCCGGCATCCTCCACCGTGGACACTCTGTCTCCCAGGCCGTCAACCTCCCTCCGTATCTCGCGGACCTCACCCGCTACTTCCTGCTTGAGCGCTTGATCGTCTTCCCGCAACGAGCTGAAGAGGGATTCGAGGAAGGACCTCCTGACCGGCGGCTCCCCTCCACCCGCCCCTTGTGAACCACCCGGGTGGTTTGGGGACGGCTGTCCTCTATCTTGTCTCGTATTGCTCCTATTCAGCATCTCCGGCAATGTGCTGTCCCCCCTCTTGGACCCTCTGTTCTGCGCCATTTTGTCCACGGAGGTGCCGTTCCAAGTGGTCTAACGGTCCAGCCCCTGGCGTGGCCCAAAAACCGAGCTGGCGGCCTCTCACGCCGCTCCACCAATGTTCTATGGGGTCAGACCGCACCACCGATCGAACAGGAACTATGAAGTGACTTGTGGTCCGGGCCGTCCGGGGACTGGCTGCCCACCAGGGCCTTCAGGTCCCGCCAGCCCTGTTCTGCTCCCGTCTCCCTCCCAACTGTCACCGCAGACACGAGCTCAGTGTCACTAGCGCCACGGGGGGATTCCCTTCGAACTGATCCAAGATAGGTCTCCCAGCAGCTGTGCGGGGGGATTTGCTGGTTTGTCTGGTATGCCCCTGCTCCTTCACTCAGGCAATGTGGGGGGAGCACACCGGGCGCCCCGGGGCCGGGTCGTCCCAAGGCATCACCAGGGAGCGCCTCGATGGGAGGGCGTGCTCCAGGGTCCCACAGGCGGTCAGTCTTACCGGCGGCCGATAATCCAAGAACCCGGCCTCCGCTCTTCCGTGGCTCCAGGGGGCGCAGGCCGCAGCCTCGGCCTCGCGTGGAGAGCTCCCCCTTCCAGCGTCACCCAGCACTCCGATTCTCTACGGGAGCCAATGAACCCAGCTGGCGGGTGGATGGGCCGCCGTCACTCAGTGTTGTTGGGGTCCGGAATGTAGGCCAAAGCCACGGCCTCGCGTAATATGTAGCCCTAGGTCCGGTACCTCCGCCGCCTCGCTACCGCTGCAGCCGGTTCAGACCCCCGAGAAGTGCCGCGAGGCCGGCCAGGAACGCCCAGGGCTGGGGGACAGGATCCGCAGCTCTGCTACACCCTCCAGGGCCACTCCCGGTGACCGAAAGCGTGGTCGGGGCCCGGAGCTGAGGCCAAAGCCGCGGCCTCGCGTGATGTCCGGCCCCGGGGCCGGCGCCGCTATCTCCCCGCCTCCGGTGTAGGCGGCCCAGACCCCTGAGATGTGCTGCGGGGCCGGGCGTGGATGCCCGGGACCGGTGGGCAGGATCAGCAGCTCCGCTGCGCTCACCCGGGCAGACGTCCGATACCGGTCAGGGTCCGCCTCTTCTCCGGGTCGTGCACTAGGCCCCTCCCGCTCCCAGCAATGGCGCCGGGTCCGAGACCGGGCAGGCGCCAATAAAGGCGGCAGCAGTCCTGCAGCGGTCACTCCAATGCTCCACTCTGCAGCTCCGTGAAGCACAGCGTCCCGGGGGGAGGATCAGCGTATTCACAGCAGGTTAAGGGCCCAGGGCCGGCGGAGCTCACATCGAGTGCGACCACTCAGCCCGCCATCTTGGCCACGCCCCCATGCATGTTTTTTAAAGGTTTTACATTCAAACTACATAATTGATTTTCTGTTCTTTTTTAGTACCTACAACCTAACGGTCTAGTCTCTAATTTCACATGCTGTTTTCAGTACATTTTTCCTTATTTGAAAACATATATCCAAATTAACAATCTCAAATTAATCATATTATATAACAGGTACTTAAAGTGTAAATTGTAACATGGTCTAGCTCAGTGTTAATGTGAAAAACCAGTTGGGTGCTGTTATTACACAAAATGCAGTGGTATATGAACTTGTCTTTGTGAAATATGGGTTTCATGAGAGCTCCAACTTTACATGTGTCAATTGTTTAATCAATTTCTATTTGTGAGAGCAAAGAAAGTCTAAACATTCTAATAAGTGTTCATTGTTAGCTGTGCCTTACTGAGAATAGCTGCAAACAATCTTTCATCTCTACATATAGAATGTTTGTAATAAACAAAAGCTTTTTCCCAAAATTCAGTAGCTTTTAACTACACACCGAAATGTTTCTTGTATTTTTCTACCGATGACCAAATAGTACAGTCCATTGTTTCATTTATTGTTTTCAATATATATTTCCATGATTGAAAAAAACACAGTTTCAGATAAATGTCCCAAAATATAAGCAAACAATATGTCATATGGTCATATTTTGCCAACTCAGGATTTTGGTGTCCTTCACAAACAACAAGACTGTTTTGATTTATGATGTCACCAGACAATCTTAATATTACATGGATCCAATTTATATTTCCTTCTATTTTTATAACTCTACACATTTGTTCCTTTTACTTATTCATGGGAAATCATTCCTCGCAGTCGACTATTATGCAGTTCATCATACTTCCCCAAGAACTGAAATTTGATGTTTGTTCCACGCACATGATAAAATTGATGGAATCCTTCACACTCCCACGATAACATTATTATTATATTATTATTAGTAGTAGTAATAGTGGTAATAGTAGTAGCAGTAGTAACTGTATTATACTAATAAATATTACTATGATTATTATCATCATTGTTCCTATTACTAGTATTATTTGTTATTATTCGAACATATGAATACATTTATAATCCAGTAATACATATTATTAATATAATCATATTAGTATTTGTATTATTAATAGTGATAAAGAGAAGAATAAGACTACTACTTTTCTAGCACACTTTTAAACTGAATTGTATCTAGGCTCTGACAGCCAGAGCTTTGATTTAACTAAATCAGATGTCAACCCCAGAAGGAGGGGAGGAGGCGTGAACCCACTACAACTGAGCCTGTGGCATTCTAGCGATGCACAAGTGAGATACTTTAGCACTACTGAAATAATTTGAGGAAAAAAAATCGATTTATTGACTCTTTTATGGGGAGCTTTAACTGATCATGCTCGTTTTTATTTTGTACCTACAGCGAGTTGAGACAAACTGAGAACTGCTTACTCTTGTTTTTGCACTTAGAATTCCCGCAAGCTGGAGATACCACAACCTACAATGGGGCTGTTGACATTATGCCACTCTTTCGTTTTTCCAATAGCCGCCAAGTTAGGAGGCTGTTTTTGGAGCAGGGTGGGTTGACACAGCCCAATCATGCATCCATGGCTCTAGTCTAGTCACAAAATCCTGTAGCGTAGAGTTGGTTGAATATTTTTGCTTGTGCTGATTTTGGTTTGCAGTACTAACCTGACATTAACAGACACAAGTGAAACATTTGCACTCGTTATTCCCCATTATTGGCAAATGATGGCCTTGAGAAGACTGCACAGGCTCCACCCCAAATGAATGTGCTGGATGTTTAGCACACAGTGAGGTTTGCTCAGACTCCAAGCCATCTAAACAGAGACTTCACATTTACCACAGATTCAAACTGCCAAAGTTCAAGAGATAAGGTTTCATCAGTTTCTCCAAAAATGAAAAGAACTATAGCCAATGAATAGTTTTAGGCATAGGTGTGCTTGCTCTGAAGTGCTTTACCAAAGCCCATATACGGCAGTTCTGCCTCTGTTTTTAAAATATATATTTCAGAAACCCTCTTGGTTTAAGTGTCATCAGTAAAAATTAGGTCATGTATAGTGCTTAAAAACCTGCTTTTAGTTTGTTTATGGCTGAAGCAATATTTAGATCATGACCAGGACAATGATTCTTATATGTGGACGTTATGCGCCACACTCTTTTTGAATAAGGATTTCAAACAAACTGCATTTCTGGGTCCTTAACACTTGATAGAAAATCAAACTATTTACAAAACTACGTAATGTTCACATTTCTGAAGTAATATTATGGTCAGTGTATTATTTTAAATGCTAAAATATTTTTAAAAACCCTACTGCAGTGAAAAACAGCAGAACAAAGGATTGTGTTCTGTATGCAATCTATGAGATAAATACTTTTATGAGTGATGATTGTGTACTTTTGAGCTGTGAAATAGTCTCTCATGCTTTGCAGCACACACATTTCTTAAAAGGCAGAATGATTCATCAAACAGTCAAGAGAATGAGGTGACAGTGACAGAAAAAGACTACTCGACTTATATTTTAAATAATTTGTAACCTTTAGTCAGCTGCACTGTCAATCCAAAGCTACAAAGAATAAGGAACAGTTTAATAGAATTGTTGAACGAACAATCTTATTATATGTTCTGCTTCAGTATGAGACTGTATTAATGCGGACCGGAGGACAACTTGTGTGAGACACGTGAAAGATCTGTTGTATTACAAACACGGTGCCTCATTTTAATGAACGGTTCTTCATGCTTTATATAAAAACGATATAATACTACATATGCATGCACCCAGGGAAGCAGAAATTTACATTTTCTATTATTCTTTAACACTCCCTCTATTAGTTTGAATATTTTCCGAATTAAGCTGACATACTGAAGAGAAAGGAAAGGAGTTGTGGAGAAGAGACAATGCCAAACCGAGGCCAGGGCAGATATAATTTATGGGAGATCCCAGAATTCAGAAAAACACAAAGTAATCAATTTTGTAGAAGGGCACACGTTTTAAAACATTACGAAAAACAATAGTTTTTTTTTAAATCAAAGCTAAATGTCTTTACTGTACATAATAAGGACATGATTACGGTTCATGTGAGAGATGCAACGGGCCAGCTTATCCAGTCAGTGCTACATTACTCAGTACTGCAAATGAGTACATTGACAATAGGACTTTTTGCGATTTCTAGGTTCACCAGTTTTGCTGATGTCAACAAGGGTCTAATTCTTTTAATTTTCATTACTGTTGCTAGTACCCTTCTTCAAAGCCAAAACTCACTAAAATGCATTTATCCTAAATGTTTTGATGTTCCAGTAATTGTGAACTTGTTAGATGACTATCATAAGCACCCCTTCCCCCCAACAGAGGCTTATAATCTGCTGATTGATTTAAAATCCACTCCTTGCATGGATAACTGCTTGATGTATGTTTTTCAAAATAAGCTTCGGTCATGGCTACATAGTGGAACCAAATAATGTTGTCAATTTCTACTTTAGTACATTGGAAGATAATAAATGTTGCTGAAAACTGCATTATCTCCAATAATTGTGCTTCACTAGCCTTGCACTCCATGATCCATGTATGGGTTTATTGATGATTTTGAGCTGTTTGCAATCTGATGTACATCATTCTGAAAGTCTGCCTTAGGTGTTTGGCTCTGCGTAGATGCTCCAACTTTTCAATATCATCTCGTTTCAACGAGCGATTAAAAAATGCTGACGTTTAAGTGTTACTTTTTCATTTTTTTTAATGTTAGCACCCTGTATTCACCACCTTTTTAACACTAAAATTATTTGATAACTAAACATTTCAATTAAAATTGTATGATGTAAGTGAAGCCAATGGTCGTTAATGATACTGAAAGATTAATTTAATGCTTTTACATGTTTTATCTTTTGTTTGGTTATTCTTACGCTCAGGACCTTTAGGAACTCTTTATGGTAAAGAGTTTTACTTTCTTCCTATCAGGTTATTTAGCTCATGGGATGTGACTCATCAGAATGTTGGGTCGGCGGTAGCTATGGCCACTGCTCTTCTGGCATGGGACAGTCTGCCAAATGTAGCGATTCCTTCTCTGCATCTTGGAATGTCTGGCCTTCAGGAAAGCCAACGCTGTAGTGGTTTCAGTGAATGCGCTCATCCTTTGCCGAGTATCATGTTTGAAGTGCCAACTAAGGAAAGTTTTTATTTTCTGAATGCAAATTCCCAAAGTGTGAATTTGATTTCAGAAAGAAAGAAAGAAAGAAAAAAACAATAAACCTGATGCACACAGAGTATTCTCCATTCTTGTGGGGGCCATCGTGCATTTTCCCTAACTGCGACTGTCATGACATGAATTGCTGTCCCAGAAAGAGAAAACAAGTGGCGATCAATCCAAGCTTAGTACGGCGGAGTGACAGGCTGCCAGGTCCCAGGTTTACATCAACGCAGCCTACTGAAGCTTCACCTGTGTAAGCTCATTGTTTCCCCGTTTCTAAATTGGGAAGGTACTGCAACTTTGGTGGGGCAGCAGCACTGCTGAGTTTTGGCAATACTCTCTCTCCATAAAATTCGAAATAATCCCCAGTGTATGCTGTAAGAAATTATTGTTTTAATAAGAACAAAATAAAGTGTGGAGATGGAAGTGTAATTTACCTTTTGAATTCCACAAGTCACTTTCTCAGCAATAACTTTGGTGGCATATTTGGATGCAATCATTGTCTGTGTTTTCAGCCATTTGATTATCTGTGCCTAAATTAGAACACTAGCCCAGCTACCTTTTTTATCTGTATATTGACCTACCACTATCTAACAATTACCTCACCCACTTCACCACAGTTATCTTAAATCTTGCAAACCTCTGCTCAACATCTCAAAGCATGCTCCCATCAGTGGTGTTCTGAGCATTCAGACCAATGATTCCCTCCAACTTCTATGCTATAAGAGTTATTAACAACTAATGTGTACTCCATCTACATGAGAAATCAACAACATGAAAGCAACCATAGTGTTGAGTACCTTTTGTCTAATCTCCTCATTTTATAATAACAACTTGTAAATTCTCTGATGTTTTGATCAAACCCTTATCAACCTCATAGAGACCGCTATGAATCAGGAAACACATGATTTAACCTCTTTAGTCATTATGAATATGAACCGTATGCCCATCTGAATGAAACCCTTACCCATACTGAAATTAGAATATAACTCTTCCTACGGTTGTAGGCTCAAATCGTACCATAAGAAGAGTAAGAACAACTTGTGTAGAGAGAAAATCCTGAAGATAAGGGGCCTAATGATGTCTGATGCTCAATTCAATGTCACCAGTTACACTTGTCAGTTTTGTAGGTCAGGTCTCTCTTTGTGAGTTAACAGGATCTTTAAAAAGATTAACCAGATACTGATAGAGAGGTGTTTCTGCGCAAGTCGCCAGATGCTCTATTGAATTATTAGGAAATCTTTCTGGAAAGTTTTGAACATATCTGATTTGCTTGGTACACCTGATTTGCCTTTGGTACTACTAGAAGAAGTAAAGTTTTTTCTTTGTGATAAATGTACAGTTCAGCATTACTTGGCCAGTCATAGCAATACTTCTTTGATGGTTTTTGAACTATTCACTTTTAGGTCTAACAAACTAAATACACTGGACTACAGTTTTTGGAGTTTTATTACAGTCTGTGAAGCAGGTTAACATTTATTTCCAGTTTTCACAAATATTAGATGACTCAACTCTAAATCTGGTGAAGCAAAATTCCTCAAGTGTACAATACAAAGAGACTGGGTTTAAAGTTAGCCTCTCAGCCACTAGCTTGTTTGTGTCAGCTCGCTTCAACTATTGTTTAAAGACAGTGTGAATCACATTTTGTATCCAACCAGTGCTGATGTTTTGTCCTAGTACTAACCTATTGACTTTTAAGTGCATTGATCAACCTTCTTTTGGGTTCTTCAATGGCAATGTATGAGGTGCTTGCTTTCAGTGGCAGCATCCTCAGGAACAGTCCATTTGGTGATCACAAAAGCTATCGAAGTAAGAAGGCTTCCTAAACTAAAAGTTAACATTCCTCAGGATAAGCAAATGTTTACTTTTAGAATACTGAAAATTAGTTAATTACCGCAGTATACATTTATCAGTTGTTATTTTTTAATCCAATCTTTTTTTTGTGTGAAAAAATACAACCTAAAAATATAAAATCTCTTACATGTTCCTAGTAAACAAAACAAATACAGGCTTGGATTTTAGTTAGAAGATCTCACCCTGTTCCTGACAGCTCTGTAAACCCTTTTGTGAGGATCCAATTTAAGCTTAATCAGTAGCAATATTGGTGAGGAATGAGTTCCATACTTTAAATCATTGTATTCAGTGTACCATTTCTGACATAGTATCATCTGTTCCATCATGCTGTGTTCCAAATTTAGGTACTCTACTCCAGGATCAATAGGGTCTTTGTTCTTTCCTATTAGTATTTTCGGACCAGTAAACTTCCAAGAATAATGATATGATCAATCTCAGACCAGGTGTCTTTGAAGGTGATTGGCAAAGCTCTCAAAACATTTTTACCCCCAATTTCCAGTGTTTTTTCCAAGACTAACCTAGACATGCTCCCATAAATGTCATATTAAAGAACATTCTGTAAACATATGTTTCCAAGTCCCAGTTGCCTTTTTATTGAATAGACACTTAGGATCTGGTTCAGGTCACCAATCCCAAATTCGTGCCATCATATAATAAAGTTTAAAAAGGTAATGTAAAGAAAGCTTTGGTTGCTGAAGCCTCAAAATGGTGTGAATTTTTAAAAATATTCTGATATTTTATATGGTTAGCTTTAATCTGGCTTTTACCCATTTACCTCACATATATAAAAGGAGTCTTCTCAAGAGCAGTTAGAAAAGTTATGAGTAGGGAGCTACCCTTTCTGTCAGGAAAAGGATTGGGTTGACAATTGTGCAAAAACAGAGTACCTTTTCCTGATTATACCTTATGAGTGGTGTGCCTTACCCTTTTAGGGTGACCACCGACATGCAAAAAGACTGTGCAATATTGTCTAGGTTACCAAATTTACAATGTAGAATATCAAAAACCTTCTGTGCAATGGGGAACCATATATGAATCAAAGACTTATTTCTATTAAAATATTTATGCGTTTATTAATAAAATTTTGTTAAAAAAGATCATAGTATCGCAATACTGTTACATGAAGAAACACTGTAAAATATACATTCAATTGGTACAAAGCATATTCATAACACATTCATTAAGACAATTCTAAGTTTAAAAACTACTTTTTGTAGCTATGTTTTCAAAAGACATATTAATACATGGTAGTGAAATAATATCTTAGTAGGAACAAAAAATGTCGACGCGGCGTTTCGGTGCCACTTTTATTCTTGCACCTTCTTCAGGACTCGTTCCCTGATTGGTCACATCTATAAAAACATACATCATAAAACATTGCATTAGGTCCCATCTTATAGCATCGATTTCACTTTCTTAGTACATAACTAATTTCATCCTAGTATTTGGTAACCTTTACATTGATTTGTGCACACCTTTGCTAAAGACATTATTCAATGTCCTTCACTATCTGTCATCATTATCTATAGGCAGGTTGGCTAATGGGCAGGACAATGGTAGTGAAGTGTATTTTCCTTACTTCATCGCTAATAACTGACTCAGGTTTCTTTACTTTCCCGGACAGTCCTGTTCCACACCCCTTTTTTTCGGATTTTTTTAATGTACCTGCTTCTTTATTTCTCACGGGTCCATTTATTGTGACCTTGGGGATAGAATTAAGTTTTCTTTTAATTAACTGAATCTATCCACCCCTCTCCATTTCCTCAACTTACCCAGGTCATATTCCCTGGATCTTTTTCTCTAGTCATATGAGTCCGTTTAGCATCTGCTCATATTTTCCATTCCCTTTGTTACTATGGAATTTCTATTTTTAGGACGAGATAAAAAAAGAGCATATTTTAATTTTTGTTTAGATTTTTCTGTTCAATTCAAAATGGGTTTCTATTTCTCCCTTAGTTTAATTACCTTATCATTCGATATTCCTGGTCTTTCCTCAGAATGTATGGAATTTGACCACTTCAGTACTATAAAGAAAAAAACATGCATTTTTCTATTTTATGTTCAGTTGATCAACTATTTCAGCATTGATTTACTAGTGGGCCTATTGATTTCTTACCGGTCCTATTTCCATTTATCTCTTGGTCATAAGGAGGACGCCTCTGGAAACTCCCTTTTGATCTTTCTACTTCAATCTCCGTCTAGGGATGGAATCATTTAATTAGCGTCACTTTCCTTCCCCTAAACTCAATCTGGTGTATTCCATTATTATTTTACTTCTTACCTTACTGTGTGACAAGAGCTACTTTTAATTTACTTCACTCTTCTGTGTATCAATCCACTCTGGAGTTGGCAATCTTTATGTTATAGCCTTTTGACTTGGCTTATATCTCTATAGAGAAAAGACAAATGATTTTAAGCTCTGTCAGATACCTCTGTCCTTAGCATTTTCTTGCCTGCTACACACTTTTCCCATCCCTACTTACTTGATGGTGGGAGCTGAACTGCGTGGCGTCCTCCTAGCCTTCCGAGTCTTCTTGATCTAAACAAGCTGACTCCTCTCTGGTTTTTATACCTTCAGTAATTGGCTGATTAGTATCACCTGGCCATTGTTGGTACGTGCTTTTATCTGTTATCCTCGCTGCGGACGCCATCTTGTAGTGGGTTCGAATTCTTGATTATCTATAGGGGCTTATACCAAATCTGTTTATATTGGAGCTTGTTTTAGCCATCTCCGCCTTCTAAGTAATGTGACCTATGTTTTCCGTTTTAATGGACCATTTCGTGATTCCGCCGAAATTTATGGCGAAATTCAATTTTTTTTATAATTTTTCGTTTTACCACCACTTCGTCACCATGTATTTATTTATTTATTAGGTGAATTCTAATCGCTTGCCCACCTGGTGTTAGTGCCTATTTTTACATGTGGTATCTGCTAGTGTCTTGGAACGATCAATAGTTGTTTAGTGATCGTCACGCGGTCGCCATTTTGGATGAGGGGACCTTCTGTTGTTTAGAACCTCTGCTCCTTATGATTGTGAATGTTAAAGGATTGTTTAATTATATTTATTGTCCACCTCTCTGGTCCTCTTATTGAATGCCTTAGTCTTTCGAGCCCTTATGCGCTCGTATCGCGTCTTTTATCTCCCTGTCACTAATAGTACGCGCCATCTTGGATTGGGGTGGAAACGATCACTTATTGTTTTGTGATCGTCACGCGGTCGCCATTTTGGATGAGGGGACCTTCTGTTGCATGGAATCTGCTTCTTATGGTTGTGAATGTAAAAAAAGAGTGTTTAATTATATTTATTGTCCACCTCTCTGGTCCTCATATTAATTCTCTTGGCCTTTCGAGCCCTTATACGCTCGTATCGCGTCTTCTATCTCCCTGACATTAATAATGCGCGCCATCTTGGATAGGGGTGGTGGGACACTCGCAATTAATCTGTTTTTGTGTTATTCTAGTATTCACACATCCGCAAGGTTTCATAAACATATTGTGCGACATTTAGGCTCATAATTGTGTTATCATGTCATTATACACTGCTAAGTCATCAGCCTTATTATTTACATTATCAGGTGCATATGAACTTTTTTATGATTAATAATGATTAATAAAAAATTCGATGTCCAACAGACGTTTTCCTACGGTCCTATCTACATGTTTAATAACACGGAGGACGGTTCCATTGTCACTGGATTGTATAATCTTTAACGACCATACTTGTTTCTTGATTATCCTGTGGGCTGCTCTCATAGTCTTATCACGTATGTTCCATAGGGACCCCATCTTCCTGACTTGACTCCTGAATTGCATTATAGTATTTTTTCCCACTCTTCTTTATTGTTAAGGCCTGTTTTATAAGAACTAAATTTGGACATATAATATTGTTCTCTTTGTCTCCGTTTCTTAGTTAAGTCTCCACCCCTTCTATTGAGCCTGACTACTTCCAAAACGCACCACCGCACGTCCTCCACTGTGTGGCCCATCTCTATCCAGTGGGCAACCAGTGGTGCTGCTATCTTTTTAGTACGGATGGCTGACTTGTGTTCAGTTATTCTTGTCCTGATCTCACGTTGGGTTTCTCCTATATATGCTTTGCCACAAGGACAATTAATCATATATATGACATTGTTGGTTCTGCAATTAAATAGTTCTTTGTATATGTGTGTGATTTTGCCGTAAATTATATTGGGACCTGATATGATGGACGAGCAGTTTTTACAGCTCCCACAGGCGAAGTTCCCTGTTGGTGTTGACCCATCTATTGTTCTAATTGAATTCCTTTTGTTTTTATTGGGATATGTTTCAACTAGACAATTCCTAATTGTGCGATTTCTTCTAAAGGCAAAGATAGGTTTTGGTATTGGTGTTTCGCCCTGGTCATTTATCAACTTCCAATTACTGTTGATACAGTTTTTTAATTTATTGGATATACATGAAAAATTCGTCACAAATACAATAGGTTTTATTTCGTTACTCTGTCTGGTTTTTGGTTCTAATAGACTCTCTCTATTGTAATATTTGGCTCGTTTGTAAGCCTTTTTTATCATTTTCTTTGGATACCCTCTTTCGACAAACTTTTTCGTCAGGACATTTGCGTGTTTATCATACTCTTTCATGGTGGTGCAGTTTCGCCGAACCCTTAAGAATTGTCCAAAGGGTATATTGTTTTTTTGGGTAGCTGGGTGGTGGCTATTGAAGTGGAGCATTGTGTTGCGGTCCGTTGGTTTTGTAAAAAGTTCCACTGTTAGGACGCCCTCCACATTTTTTATTTTAATGTCCAAAAAGTCACACTCCTCGTTACTGTACGTTGAGGTGAAATTTAGGTTCTCATCACCCATGTTTAACCATGTGATGAATTCTGTTAGTTGCTCTCTTTCTCCTTCCCAAATAAAAAAAATATCATCAATGAACCTGGACCATTTTTTTATGTTTTCAAAAAATGGCGCCATGGGATTAAAGATATGTTTTGTCTCAAAGTCCGCTACGTATAAACACGCCAGACTAGGAGCACAGGTGGCTCCCATGCTGGTCCCCTTGGTTTGTTTATACATATTCTCTTTAAATAGAAAGATGTTATTTTTAAGGATGAGGTCTAAACATTCTATTATAAAGATTGAGTGCTCTGATAGATCTTCTTCCCCATTTAACAGTAACTTTTTAATTACTTTGATGGTATCATTTTGGGGGATATTTGTATAAAGCGCTTCTATATCGAGCGTAACCATCCATTGGGTACAGGGGTTGAATTCAGTTCCTTCCACTTTTTTAATCATTTCTGTCGTGTCTTTTATATATGCTGGTTGGATTACAACCAACGGTTGGATAAATTTATCCACATATTTGCTAAGTGGTTCTGTGAGGGAGTTTAAACTAGAGACAATAGGTCTCATGGGTGGGTTTTTGATATCCTTATGCACTTTGGGTAACCCGTAGATGGCTGGAATAGTGGGACTTTCATTATTAAGGAAGTTAAATTCCTCTTGATTAATTACACCATCTTCTCTTGCTAATAGGAGTAGGCTCTTTATCCGTTTCCCTAGATCGTGCCATTCTGTCATATTTGATTTTGTATAGTGGTTGGGGTTGTCTAAGAGATAGTTCATCCTTTCATCATAATCTGTTGTTTCTAATACCACTATACTACCCCCCTTGTCACCAGGTTTGATGGTGATCTTATCATCTTTTTCTAGGTTAGACAGGGCCTTTTTCTCTTCCAAGGTGAGATTATTTTTTAGCCACATCCTCTGGTCCAGTATTTCCTCAAGTCCTCTTGTTATGACTCTTTCAAAGGTGTCTACATTTTTATTTACCATGGAGCTTAGTGGGGTCCATAGAGACTTGGGGCGTAAGCCGGATTTGTTGTCTGTAGGCATTCTTTCTTTGCCCTCAAAAAATTTTTGTAATCTGATTTTCCTTATTAGCTGCTGTAGGTCCCTTTCTAATGTAAATCTATCTGGTGGTCCTACTATGGCATAGCCTAGTCCCTTTTCTAGTAGACTGATTTCTTCCTTAGTCATGTCCCTATTAGCTAAATTTATTATTGGGGCTTTTTTGTCATGTTCTAATCCCATGTTTTTTGGCTCCTCGTTCTCATATAGGGACGTTGTTGGCCCTGGTTGGTCTGATAGTTTCCTCTCCCCCTCCCCCGTCCCCTCGGGGTTGGGTTTTGATTTTGAGTTTGATTTCCTTTCCGCCTGTCTAAAAAAGCGAGACTGTCTCTTGTTTGTTTATTTGGTCGGTCCCCTTCTGTCTCGGGCTGGTTCCCTGTTGTTGTCTCATTCTCTGAATCACTACTCGTGTACGATGTGTCGGAGAATGTTACTCCCTTTCTAGGGCCCTGGCGTTTGTTAGCTTGCCAATTTCCTCTGTTTGGCCAATCTTCCCTGGGTCTATCAAAATAATCTTTTTGAATGTAAGGATACACTAGCTCTTGCTTATATTGGTTTAGATCTTTCCTAAATTTATTACTTTTTTTATTGATTAGGTAATCCTTATATCCATCAAGATCCCTTTGGATCTCTTCCAGTTTTTGTTTAGCATCCTCCACTGAGGTGTTCTCTTTAAGTTTCCTTTCCAGCTCATCTAGTTCTACTTTCTCTATAATAAGGGTGGCTTGTGCAGTTTCAATGATTAACAAAAGCCAATCTCTGCTGCATCTATTGGCTATGAACGTCCAAGTCTCTAAAAATTTCTCATTTTTTACAAAAAGGCTCGGTTCGTTCTTGACCTGTAGTCCTTTGGGTATCATCCCCTTCTTACAATATTGTATAAGAAAATCTGAGTGTAATTCAGTTCTGATTATCTTTTTCTTATAATTCCAGAGTTCCTTCCATTGCTCTAAATCAGTATTTGTTGTTGTTATTGTGTTGACATTTTTGTCTGGACAATTAACTAATTTATTAAATTGATCTTCTGAAAAACTGAATACTTTAAAGGTGTCCATTTGTTCAATTTGGGACCACCGTGTGAAAAATCACACCTCACTGCAGCGTGAGGAAAAAAGAGAACAGAACTCCCCAGTTAACAAACTGTACTATAATGTTAGAAAAGTTAGAAGTAGGGAGCTACCCTTTCTGTCAGGAAAAGGATTGGGTTGACAATTGTGCAAAAACAGAGTACCTTTTCCTGATTATACCTTATGAGTGGTGTGCCTTACCCTTTTAGGGTGACCACCGACATGCAAAAAGACTGTGCAATATTGTCTAGGTTACCAAATTTACAATGTAGAATATCAAAAACCTTCTGTGCAATGGGGAACCATATATGAATCAAAGACTTATTTCTATTAAAATATTTATGCGTTTATTAATAAAATTTTGTTAAAAAAGATCATAGTATCGCAATACTGTTACATGAAGAAACACTGTAAAATATACATTCAATTGGTACAAAGCATATTCATAACACATTCATTAAGACAATTCTAAGTTTAAAAACTACTTTTTGTAGCTATGTTTTCAAAAGACATATTAATACATGGTAGTGAAATAATATCTTAGTAGGAACAAAAAATGTCGACGCGGCGTTTCGGTGCCCCTTTTATTCTTGCACCTTCTTCAGGACTCGTTCCCTGATTGGTCACATCTATAAAAACATATATCATAAAACATTGCATTAGGTCCCATCTTATAGCATCGATTTCACTTTCTTAGTACATAACTAATTTCATCCTAGTATTTGGTAACCTTTACATTGATTTGTGCACACCTTTGCTAAAGACATTATTCAATGTCCTTCACTATCTGTCATCATTATCTATAGGCAGGTTGGCTAATGGGCAGGACAATGGTAGTGAAGTGTATTTTCCTTACTTCATCGCTAATAACTGACTCAGGTTTCTTTACTTTCCCGGACAGTCCTGTTCCACACCCCTTTTTTTCGGATTTTTTTAATGTACCTGCTTCTTTATTTCTCACGGGTCCATTTATTGTGACCTTGGGGATAGAATTAAGTTTTCTTTTAATTAACTGAATCTATCCACCCCTCTCCATTTCCTCAACTTACCCAGGTCATATTCCCTGGATCTTTTTCTCTAGTCATATGAGTCCGTTTAGCATCTGCTCATATTTTCCATTCCCTTTGTTACTATGGAATTTCTATTTTTAGGACGAGATAAAAAAAGAGCATATTTTAATTTTTGTTTAGATTTTTCTGTTCAATTCAAAATGGGTTTCTATTTCTCCCTTAGTTTAATTACCTTATCATTCGATATTCCTGGTCTTTCCTCAGAATGTATGGAATTTGACCACTTCAGTACTATAAAGAAAAAAACATGCATTTTTCTATTTTATGTTCAGTTGATCAACTATTTCAGCATTGATTTACTAGTGGGCCTATTGATTTCTTACCGGTCCTATTTCCATTTATCTCTTGGTCATAAGGAGGACGCCTCTGGAAACTCCCTTTTGATCTTTCTACTTCAATCTCCGTCTAGGGATGGAATCATTTAATTAGCGTCACTTTCCTTCCCCTAAACTCAATCTGGTGTATTCCATTATTATTTTACTTCTTACCTTACTGTGTGACAAGAGCTACTTTTAATTTACTTCACTCTTCTGTGTATCAATCCACTCTGGAGTTGGCAATCTTTATGTTATAGCCTTTTGACTTGGCTTATATCTCTATAGAGAAAAGACAAATGATTTTAAGCTCTGTCAGATACCTCTGTCCTTAGCATTTTCTTGCCTGCTACACACTTTTCCCATCCCTACTTACTTGATGGTGGGAGCTGAACTGCGTGGCGTCCTCCTAGCCTTCCGAGTCTTCTTGATCTAAACAAGCTGACTCCTCTCTGGTTTTTATACCTTCAGTAATTGGCTGATTAGTATCACCTGGCCATTGTTGGTACGTGCTTTTATCTGTTATCCTCGCTGCGGACGCCATCTTGTAGTGGGTTCGAATTCTTGATTATCTATAGGGGCTTATACCAAATCTGTTTATATTGGAGCTTGCTTTAGCCATCTCCGCCTTCTAAGTAATATGACCTATGTTTTCCGTTTTAATGGACCATTTCGTGATTCCGCCGAAATTTATGGCGAAATTCAATTTTTTTTATAATTTTTCGTTTTACCACCACTTCGTCACCATGTATTTATTTATTTATTAGGTGAATTCTAATCGCTTGCCCACCTGGTGTTAGTGCCTATTTTTACATGTGGTATCTGCTAGTGTCTTGGAACGATCAATAGTTGTTTAGTGATCGTCACGCGGTCGCCATTTTGGATGAGGGGACCTTCTGTTGTTTAGAACCTCTGCTCCTTATGATTGTGAATGTTAAAGGATTGTTTAATTATATTTATTGTCCACCTCTCTGGTCCTCTTATTGAATGCCTTAGTCTTTCGAGCCCTTATGCGCTCGTATCGCGTCTTTTATCTCCCTGTCACTAATAGTACGCGCCATCTTGGATTGGGGTGGAAACGATCACCTATTGTTTTGTGATCGTCACGCGGTCGCCATTTTGGATGAGGGGACCTTCTGTTGCATGGAATCTGCTTCTTATGGTTGTGAATGTAAAAAAAGAGTGTTTAATTATATTTATTGTCCACCTCTCTGGTCCTCATATTAATTCTCTTGGCCTTTCGAGCCCTTATACGCTCGTATCGCGTCTTCTATCTCCCTGACATTAATAATGCGCGCCATCTTGGATAGGGGTGGTGGGACACTCGCAATTAATCCGTTTTTGTGTTATTCTAGTATTCACACATCCGCAAGGTTTCATAAACATATTGTGCGACATTTAGGCTCATAATTGTGTTATCATGTCATTATACACTGCTAAGTCATCAGCCTTATTATTTACATTATCAGGTGCATATGAACTTTTTTATGATTAATAATGATTAATAAAAAATTCGATGTCCAACAGACGTTTTCCTACGGTCCTATCTACATGTTTAATAACACGGAGGACGGTTCCATTGTCACTGGATTGTATAATCTTTAACGACCATACTTGTTTCTTGATTATCCTGTGGGCTGCTCTCATAGTCTTATCACTTATGTTCCATAGGGACCCCATCTTCCTGACTTGACTCCTGAATTGCATTATAGTATTTTTTCCCACTCTTCTTTATTGTTAAGGCCTGTTTTATAAGAACTAAATTTGGACATATAATATTGTTCTCTTTGTCTCCGTTTCTTAGTTAAGTCTCCACCCCTTCTATTGAGCCTGACTACTTCCAAAACGCACCACCGCACGTCCTCCACTGTGTGGCCCATCTCTATCCAGCGGGCAACCAGTGGTGCTGCTATCTTTTTAGTACGGATGGCTGACTTGTGTTCAGTTATTCTTGTCCTGATCTCACGTTGGGTTTCTCCTATATATGCTTTGCCACAAGGACAATTAATCATATATATGACATTGTTGGTTCTGCAATTAAATAGTTCTTTGTATATGTGTGTGATTTTGCCGTAAATTATATTGGGACCTGATATGATGGACGAGCAGTTTTTACAGCTCCCACAGGCGAAGTTCCCTGTTGGTGTTGACCCATCTATTGTTCTAATTGAATTCCTTTTGTTTTTATTGGGATATGTTTCAACTAGACAATTCCTAATTGTGCGATTTCTTCTAAAGGCAAAGATAGGTTTTGGTATTGGTGTTTCGCCCTGGTCATTTATCAACTTCCAATTACTGTTGATACAGTTTTTTAATTTATTGGATATACATGAAAAATTCGTCACAAATACAATAGGTTTTATTTCGTTACTCTGTCTGGTTTTTGGTTCGAATAGACTCTCTCTATTGTAATATTTGGCTCGTTTGTAAGCCTTTTTTATCATTTTCTTTGGATACCCTCTTTCGACAAACTTTTTCGTCAGGACATTTGCGTGTTTATCATACTCTTTCATGGTGGTGCAGTTTCGCCGAACCCTTAAGAATTGTCCAAAGGGTATATTGTTTTTTTGGGTAGCTGGGTGGTGGCTATTGAAGTGGAGCATTGTGTTGCGGTCCGTTGGTTTTGTAAAAAGTTCCACTGTTATGACGCCCTCCACATTTTTTATTTTAATGTCCAAAAAGTCACACTCCTCGTTACTGTACGTTGAGGTGAAATTTAGGTTCTCATCACCCATGTTTAACCATGTGATGAATTCTGTTAGTTGCTCTCTTTCTCCTTCCCAAATAAAAAAAATATCATCAATGAACCTGGACCATTTTTTAATGTTTTCAAAAAATGGCGCCATGGGATTAAAGATATGTTTTGTCTCAAAGTCCGCTACGTATAAACACGCCAGACTAGGAGCACAGGTGGCTCCCATGCTGGTCCCCTTGGTTTGTTTATACATATTCTCTTTAAATAGAAAGATGTTATTTTTAAGGATGAGTTCTAAACATTCTATTATAAAGATTGAGTGCTCTGATAGATCTTCTTCCCCATTTAACAGTAACTTTTTAATTACTTTGATGGTATCATTTTGGGGGATATTTGTATAAAGCGCTTCTATATCGAGCGTAACCATCCATTGGGTACAGGGGTTGAATTCAGTTCCTTCCACTTTTTTAATCATTTCTGTCGTGTCTTTTATATATGCTGGTTGGATTACAACCAACGGTTGGATAAATTTATCCACATATTTGCTAAGTGGTTCTGTGAGGGAGTTTAAACTAGAGACAATAGGTCTCATGGGTGGGTTTTTGATATCCTTATGCACTTTGGGTAACCCGTAGATGGCTGGAATAGTGGGACTTTCATTATTAAGGAAGTTAAATTCCTCTTGATTAATTACACCATCTTCTCTTGCTAATAGAAGTAGGCTCTTTATCCGTTTCCCTAGATCGTGCCATTCTGTCATATTTGATTTTGTATAGTGGTTGGGGTTGTCTAAGAGATAGTTCATCCTTTCATCATAATCTGTTGTTTCTAATACCACTATACTACCCCCCTTGTCACCAGGTTTGATGGTGATCTTATCATCTTTTTCTAGGTTAGACAGGGCCTTTTTCTCTTCCAAGGTGAGATTATTTTTTACCCACATCCTCTGATCCAGTATTTCCTCAAGTCCTCTTGTTATGACTCTTTCAAAGGTGTCTACATTTTTATTTACCATGGAGCTTAGTGGGGTCCATAGAGACTTGGGGCGTAAGCCGGATTTGTTGTCTGTAGGCATTCTTTCTTTGCCCTCAAAAAATTTTTGTAATCTGATTTTCCTTATTAGCTGCTGTAGGTCCCTTTCTAATGTAAATCTATCTGGTGGTCCTACTATGGCATAGCCTAGTCCCTTTTCTAGTAGACTGATTTCTTCCTTAGTCATGTCCCTATTAGCTAAATTTATTATTGGGGCTTTTTTGTCATGTTCTAATCCCATGTTTTTTGGCTCCTCGTTCTCATATAGGGACGTTGTTGGCCCTGGTTGGTCTGATAGTTTCCTCTCCCCCTCCCCCGTCCCCTCGGGGTTGGGTTTTGATTTTGAGTTTGATTTCCTTTCCGCCTGTCTAAAAAAGCGAGACTGTCTCTTGTTTGTTTATTTGGTCGGTCCCCTTCTGTCTCGGGCTGGTTCCCTGTTGTTGTCTCATTCTCTGAATCACTACTCGTGTACGATGTGTCGGAGAATGTTACTCCCTTTCTAGGGCCCTGGCGTTTGTTAGCTTGCCAATTTCCTCTGTTTGGCCAATCTTCCCTGGGTCTATCAAAATAATCTTTTTGAATGTAAGGATACACTAGCTCTTGCTTATATTGGTTTAGATCTTTCCTAAATTTATTACTTTTTTTATTGATTAGGTAATCCTTATATCCATCAAGATCCCTTTGGATCTCTTCCAGTTTTTGTTTAGCATCCTCCACTGAGGTGTTCTCTTTAAGTTTCCTTTCCATCTCATCTAGTTCTACTTTCTCTATAATAAGGGTGGCTTGTGCAGTTTCAATGATTAACAAAAGCCAATCTCTGCTGCATCTATTGGCTATGAACGTCCAAGTCTCTAAAAATTTCTCATTTTTTACAAGAAGGCTCGGTTCGTTCTTGACCTGTAGTCCTTTGGGTATCATCCCCTTCTTACAATATTGTATAAGAAAATCTGAGTGTAATTCAGTTCTGATTATCTTTTTCTTATAATTCCAGAGTTCCTTCCATTGCTCTAAATCAGTATTTGTTGTTGTTATTGTGTTGACATTTTTGTCTGGACAATTAACTAATTTATTAAATTGATCTTCTGAAAAACTGAATACTTTAAAGGTGTCCATTTGTTCAATTTGGGACCACCGTGTGAAAAATCACACCTCACTGCAGCGTGAGGAAAAAAGAGAACAGAACTCCCCAGTTAACAAACTGTACTATAATGTTAGAAAAGTTATGAGTAGGGAGCTACCCTTTCTGTCAGGAAAAGGATTGGGTTGACAATTGTGCAAAAACAGAGTACCTTTTCCTGATTATACCTTATGAGTGGTGTGCCTTACCCTTTTAGGGTGACCACCGACATGCAAAAAGACTGTGCAATATTGTCTAGGTTACCAAATTTACAATGTAGAATATCAAAAACCTTCTGTGCAATGGGGAACCATATATGAATCAAAGACTTATTTCTATTAAAATATTTATGCGTTTATTAATAAACTTTTGTTAAAAAAGATCATAGTATCGCAATACTGTTACATGAAGAAACACTGTAAAATATACATTCAATTGGTACAAAGCATATTCATAACACATTCATTAAGACAATTCTAAGTTTAAAAACTACTTTTTGTAGCTATGTTTTCAAAAGACATATTAATACATGGTAGTGAAATAATATCTTAGTAGGAACAAAAAATGTCGACGTGGCGTTTCGGTGCCACTTTTATTCTTGCACCTTCTTCAGGACTCGTTCCCTGATTGGTCACATCTATAAAAACATATATCATAAAACATTGCATTAGGTCCCATCTTATAGCATCGATTTCACTTTCTTAGTACATAACTAATTTCATCCTAGTATTTGGTAACCTTTACATTGATTTGTGCACACCTTTGCTAAAGACATTATTCAATGTCCTTCACTATCTGTCATCATTATCTATAGGCAGGTTGGCTAATGGGCAGGACAATGGTAGTGAAGTGTATTTTCCTTACTTCATCGCTAATAACTGACTCAGGTTTCTTTACTTTCCCGGACAGTCCTGTTCCACACCCCTTTTTTTCGGATTTTTTTAATGTACCTGCTTCTTTATTTCTCACGGGTCCATTTATTGTGACCTTGGGGATAGAATTAAGTTTTCTTTTAATTAACTGAATCTATCCACCCCTCTCCATTTCCTCAACTTACCCAGGTCATATTCCCTGGATCTTTTTCTCTAGTCATATGAGTCCGTTTAGCATCTGCTCATATTTTCCATTCCCTTTGTTACTATGGAATTTCTATTTTTAGGACGAGATAAAAAAAGAGCATATTTTAATTTTTGTTTAGATTTTTCTGTTCAATTCAAAATGGGTTTCTATTTCTCCCTTAGTTTAATTACCTTATCATTCGATATTCCTGGTCTTTCCTCAGAATGTATGGAATTTGACCACTTCAGTACTATAAAGAAAAAAACATGCATTTTTCTATTTTATGTTCAGTTGATCAACTATTTCAGCATTGATTTACTAGTGGGCCTATTGATTTCTTACCGGTCCTATTTCCATTTATCTCTTGGTCATAAGGAGGACGCCTCTGGAAACTCCCTTTTGATCTTTCTACTTCAATCTCCGTCTAGGGATGGAATCATTTAATTAGCGTCACTTTCCTTCCCCTAAACTCAATCTGGTGTATTCCATTATTATTTTACTTCTTACCTTACTGTGTGACAAGAGCTACTTTTAATTTACTTCACTCTTCTGTGTATCAATCCACTCTGGAGTTGGCAATCTTTATGTTATAGCCTTTTGACTTGGCTTATATCTCTATAGAGAAAAGACAAATGATTTTAAGCTCTGTCAGATACCTCTGTCCTTAGCATTTTCTTGCCTGCTACACACTTTTCCCATCCCTACTTACTTGATGGTGGGAGCTGAACTGCGTGGCGTCATCCTAGCCTTCCGAGTCTGGATATATGACGTTACAACGCATATTTTTAGCACGCATACTTTTAGCACGCATTTTTTACCACGCTAATACTGTTACAACGCATGTTATTACAACGAGTACTTTTACAACGCTATATAGTGTATTATTAAAAAAAGTACTATTACAACGAATACTGATAAAACGCATACTATTACAACGCAAATTAAATATATATATATATTTTTTTTTAAGTACAATAACCACTGGGACGGGATGTAGGGAAAATAGGGGTTTTGGGTGGGGAAGTAATTTAAAAAATGTTGATAAAACTACAAAATATAATACAAAAAATGTGTAATATATTCAAATTAATACTCGAGTATTAAAATTAATA
Source organism: Lissotriton helveticus (assembly GCF_964261635.1). Taxonomy (NCBI): domain Eukaryota; kingdom Metazoa; phylum Chordata; class Amphibia; order Caudata; family Salamandridae; genus Lissotriton; species Lissotriton helveticus. The sequence goes on along the minus strand of NC_136071.1, from coordinate 473,193,639 downwards.
CTCGAGTATTAAAATTAATATTCAAATATTTAAAAATTATATATTTAAATATAAAAATAATTTACATTATATTAAATTAATTAAATTAAAATATATTAAATTACATAAATTTAAATAATTTACATAATTTAAATAAATAGAAATATACATTGATTATTAATAATTAATTTTTAAATTAATACTCATTTATTAAATATTTAAATATATTAATATAATTATAACAATATATTTAGTATATATTTTAATAAAATTATATATTTGAATATAAAAATAATTAACATTATATTAAATTTATTAAATTAAAATATATTAAATTACATAAATTTAAATAATTTACATAATTTAAATAAATAGAAATATAGATTGATCAAATACACTAAGTAAATGTTTTGGTTTTGTAAATGCTTTAAAATATGAAATTAAAAAATAGAATTATTTTATCAATATGTATTTTTTGCATATTTTTAAATCGACTATAAAAATAATATTTGATTATTCAAAAGCATAATATATTTCATTACTCATTTCTACAAAATGATATATTTTATTACTAAAATGACGCATGTTGAAATAAAATAATTAATGTACTCATTTAAACTTTTCGATTTAAGAAGAGTAATAATAATTAGGTTACCATATTTCATTGTTTACGTTTCGAAAAGCTATCGCCATTTTAAGTAAGTTAATGAAAAAGTAGTCCTACAACAATTTCAATGACAATAACATCATAACAGTACTTACAAAATGGATGCCAAAACGACAGAAATGACCCGATTTACGTTTCTTAAAATCATAATTACAATTATATGTTTACACAGTAATTTATTTAGTTTAATTTTTACATTACAACGTTGTGTTTATATAAAAAAAACTGACAGAATAACCCAATACATATAAATATGAGACAGACACCATTTTAAGATCAGTTGATCCGCAACTATCAGAGTGACCAGACGGTAAATCTGACTCTCTCACCTTTTCACCTCTTCAAAATAGAAATCAAATCTTCGGAGTACATTTGTTCGATTCAAAGTAAGTAATTGAAATAGCTAACAATATATTCAATTAATTAGTAATAGAATTACTCAAAATTAATATTATTTATTTAAGTTCTAAAATTTTTCCTCACACTTTATTATTTCCATTAATAGAACAACTTAAAACAGTGCGGCTAAGAATTACAGCTACCAAACTGTGCTTTAAAAATTACGAGGTAAAAAATATTTATTATTATTCATAATTTCTGATTTTGTAAAATGCAAATAAAATTAATAATTAAAATATTTTTCAAATTTTATTTAGGTACAATATTTTATCGAAAATATATTGTTATTCAAACATCGACTTTCTCAAGGTTTTCAACTTATAAGGTAAAAATAAAAATATTTTATTGTATTAATATTTAATACTATGTGAGTAAACAGATTTATTAATAGCGTTTTAAATTTTTTAATGTAAAATAAGTAAAAATGTAGCATATGTGGTATATACATATGTTGGTGCTGTATGTGCTCCATGCGTGAAATAAACTTGCACTGTTGCTACCTATGCTGTACCTATCCTATATGTGTTGTAAGCTTTCACTGTTACTATCTGTGCTGTACCTGCTCCATGCGTGAGAGAATGATATATGACGTTGAAGCTTTCAATGATGCTGCCTGCGCAGTACTGAATGTATGTGTTTTGTTTCTTTTATGCGTGACATAAGTTCGCTGCTACCTGTGCTGTACCTATTCTATGTGTGTATGAAGCTTTTATTGTTGCTACCTGTATTTTTTTTGATCCATGCGTGAGAGAAACTTGCGCTACTGTTTTCTATGGTGTACTTGCTCCGTGTGTAAAGAAAGCTTTCAGTATTGTTATGTTTGCTGTACCTGCTCTGTATATAAGTTAAGCTTTCACTACTGTTTCTTGTGCTGTACCTTTTCTATTTGTATAGGAATCTTTCATTACTGTTGCCTGTGATATACCTGATCTATTTCTAAAGGAAGCTTGCACTATTCTTGCCTATGCTGTTCATGATATATGTGTGAAGGAAGCTTGCTCTACTCTTCCCTATACTGCACCTGCTCCGTGTATTAGAGAAGCTTGCACTGCTGCTTTGTGTGCTGTACCTGTTCTATGTGTAATAGAATCTTGTATTGCTGATGTCTGTGATGTACCTGTTCTATATGTTAAGGAAGCTTGCACTGCTGTTTCCTGTGCTGTACCTACTCTGTGTGTGAGTGAAGCTTTCACTGCTATTGCGTATGTTGTACCTGCTCTGTGTGTGAGGTAATCTTTTACTGCTGCTACCTGTGCTGTATCTGCTCCATTTATTCTGTGATTTTATTCTGCTTATGCCTGTGCATTACCTGTTATATGTATGTTATACATTTGCAACCAATAATTATTTTTCTTTTTCAAAATGACATACATAATATTTTAAATACCAGTACAATATATTAATAATATTCACGAACATTTCTCTCCCTTATTTTATAAAAAGAATCCAACTTATATTCCACGAACCAAAGAAGATTCTGAGTTCATTTTTCATCAAAAAGAAACAGATACCAGTAAGGTAAATTATTTCTTTAAGTGCTATTGTAGTTAAAGTGCTTGATTTTGTAATTTTATTATTTACTAATCAAACACAAGGAAAGTGCTGCAGTAGAGAAAATGTTGAATAGTGTTAGGTTATTGATTACTATTTCAACTCTTATTAAGTGCAACAGTGGGTAAAGTGCTGGATATTGTAAGGTTATTGTTTAATATTCCAATTCCAGGTAAGTGTAGCAGTGGGGAAGTGCTGGATAGTGTAAGGTTATTATTTACTATTCCAACACCAGGTAAGTGCTGCAGTAGGGAAAGTGCTGGATAGTGTAAGGGTATTATTTACTATTCCAACACCAGAAAAGTGCAGCAGTAGGTAAAGTGCTGGATAGTGTGAGGTTATTAATTATTATTCCAACTCCAGTTAAGTGCTGCAGTAGAGAAAGTGCTGGATAGTGTAAGGGTATTATTTACTATTCCAACACCAGATAAGTGCAGCAGTAGGTAAAGTGCTGGATAGTGTGAGGTTATTAATTACTATTCCAACTCCAGTTAAGTGCTGCAGTAGGGAAAGTGCTGGATAGTGTAAGGGTATTATTTACTATTCCAACACCAGGTAAGTGCAGCAGTAGGTAAAGTGCTGGATATTGTGAGGTTATTAATTACTATTCCAACTTCAGTTAAGTGCTGCAGTGGCGAAAATGCTGGATAGTGTAAGAGTATTAATTACTATTCCAACTTCAGGTAAGTGCTGCATCAGAGAAAGTGCCAGATAGTTCATACATGTCAATTTGCCACTAATATACTTTGAAATATTGTACAATTGCAAAGAAGATTTATATTTCATTTTCAAAAGAACAGACACAATATTTTAAAAACCAAGTCAATAACTGAATAATAATCAACAACATTTTTTTCCCTTTTTTTTAGAAAAAGAAACCAACTTATATTCCGCCAAAGAGATATCAACCAACCAAAGAAGATTCTGAGTACATTTTCCACCACAAAGAAACAGATACCAATAAGGTAAATCAATTCTTGAAGTGCTAATATAGTTAAAGTGCTATATTTTGTAATGGTATTATTTACTATTCCAACACCAGGTAAGTGCTGCAGTAGAAAAAGTGCTGAATAGTGTAAGGGTATTATTTACTATTCCAACACCAGATAAGTGCAGCAGTAGGTAAAGTGCTGGATAGTGTGAGGTTATTAATTATTATTCCAATTCCATTTAAGTGCTGCAGTAGGGAAAGTGCTGGATAGTGTAAGGGTATTATTTACTATTCCAACTCCAGTTAAGTGCAGCAGTAGGTAAATTGCTGGATAGTGTGAGGTTATTAATTACTATTCCAACTCCAGTTAAGTGCTGCAGTAGGGAAAGTGCTGGATAGTGTAAGGGTATTATTTACTATTCCAACACCAGGTAAGTGCAGCAGTAGGTAAAGTGTTGGATAGTGTGAGGTTATTAATTACTATTCCAACTCCATTTAAGTGCTGCAGTAGGGAAAGTGCTGGATAGTGTAAGTGTATTAATTATTATTCCAACTTCAGTTAAGTGCTGCAGTGGCGAAAATGCTGGATAGTGTAAGAGTATTAATTACTATTCCAACTTCAGGTAAGTGCTGCTTCAGAGAAAGTGCCAGATAGTTTATACATGTCAATTTGCCACTAATATACTTTGAAATATTGTACAATTGCAAAGTAGATTTATATTTCATTTTCAAAAGAACAGACACAATATTTTAAAAACCAAGTCAATAACTGAATAATAATCAACAACATTTTTTTCCCTTTTTTTTAGAAAAAGAAACCAACTTATATTCCGCCAAAGAGATATCAACCAACCAAAGAAGATTCTGAGGACATTTTCCACCACAAATAAACAGATACCAATAAGGTAAATCAATTCTTTAAGTGCTATTATAGTTAAAGTGCTATCTTTTGTAATGGTATTATTTACTATTCCAACACCAGGTAAGTGCTGCAGTAGAAAAAGTGCTGAATAGTGTAAGGGTATTATTTACTATTCCAACACCAGATAAGTGCAGCAGTAGGTAAAGTGCTGGATAGTGTGAGGTTATTAATTATTATTCCAACTCCATTTAAGTGCTGCAGTAGGGAAAGTGCTGGATAGTGTAAGGGTATTATTTACTATTCCAACACCAGGTAAGTGCAGCAGTAGGTAAAGTGGTGGATAGTGTGAGGTTATTAATTACTATTCCAACTCCATTTAAGTGCTGCAGTAGGGAAAGTGCTGGATAGTGTAAGGGTATTATTTACTATTCCAACACCAGGTAAGTGCAGCAGTAGGTAAAGTGGTGGATAGTGTGAGGTTATTAATTACTATTCCAACTCCATTTAAGTGCTGCAGTAGGGAAAGTGCTGGATAGTGTAAGTGTATTATTTACTATTCCAACTCCAGGTAAGTGCTGCAGTAGGGAAAGTGTTGGATAGTGTGAGGTTATTAATTACTATTCCAACACCAGGTAAGTGCTGCTATGGGGAAAGTGCTGGATAGTGTAAGTGTATTAATTATTATTCCAACACCAATTAAGTGCAGCAATAGAGAAAGTGCTGGATAGTGTTAGGGTATTAATTATAATTCCAACTCCAGTTAAGTGCTGCAGTGTCGAAAGTGCTGGATAGTGTAAGAGTATTAATTACTATTCCAACTCCAGGTAAGTGCTGCATCTGAGAAAGTGCCAGATATTTCAAACATGTCAATTTGCCACTATTATACTTTGAAATATTGTACAATTGCAAAGATGAATATTTTTTCATTTTCAATTGAAGACACACAATTTTTTACAAACCAAGTCAATAACTGAATAATAATAAACAACATTTCTTTCCCTTTTTTTTTTAGAAAAAGAAACCAACTTATATTCCGCCAAAGAGATATCAACCAACCAAAGAAGAATCTGAGTACTTTTTTCATCACAAAGAAACAGATACCAATAAGGTAAATCAATTCTTGAAGTGCTATCCTAGTTAAAGTGCTGTATTTTGTAATGGTATTATTTACTATTCCAACACCAGTTAAGTGCTGCAGTAGAGAAAGTGCTGGATAGTGTGAGATTATTAATTACTATTCCAACTCCAGTTAAGTGCTGCAGTATGTAAAGTGCTGGATAGTGTAAGGGTATTAATTACTATTTCAACTCCAGGTAAGTGCTGCAGTAGGGAAAGTGCTGGATAGTGTTAGATTATTAATTACTATTCCAACTCCAGTTAAGTGCTGCAGTAGGTAAAGTGCTGGATAGTGTGAGGTTAAGTGTAAGAGTATTAATTACTATTCCAACTCCAGGTAAGTGCTGCATCTGAGAAAGTGCCAGATATTTCAAACATGTCAATTTGCCACTATTATACTTTGAAATATTGTACAATTGCAAAGATGAATATTTTTTCTTTTTCAATTGAAGACACACAATTTTTTACAAACCAATTCAATAACTGAATAATAATAAACAACATTTCTTTCCCTTTTTTTTTAGAAAAAGAAACCAACTTATATTCCGTCAAAGAGATATCAACCAACCAAAGAAGAATCTGAGTACATTTTTCATCACAAAGAAACAGATACCAATAAGGTAAATCAATTCTTGAAGTGCTATCCTAGTTAAAGTGGTGTATTTTGTAATGGTATTATTTACTATTCCAACACCAGTTAAGTGCTGCAGTAGAGAAAGTGCTGGATAGTGTCAGATTATTAATTACTATTCCAACTCCAGTTAAGTGCTGCAGTAGGTAAAGTGCTGGATAGTGTAAGGGTATTAATTACTATTCCAACTCCAGGTAAGTGCTGCAGTAGGTAAAGTGCTGGATAATGTAAGAGTATTAATTACTATTCCAACTCCAGTTAAGTGCTGCAGTAGGTAAAGTGCTGGATAGTGTAAGGGTATTAATTACTATTCCAACTCCAGGTAAGTGCTGCAGTAGTAAAAGTGCAGGATAGTGTAAGGGTATTATTTACTATTCCAACTCCAGATAAGTGCAGCAGTAGCGAAAGTGCTGGATAGTGTAAGGGTATTATTTACTATTCCAACTCCAGATAAGTGCTGCAGTAGGTAAAGTGCTGGATAGTGTAAGGGTATTAATTACTATTCCAACTCCTGGTAAGTGCTGCAGTAGGGAAAGTGCTGGATAGTGTTAGATTAATAATTACTATTCCAACTCCAGTTAAGTGCTGCAGTAGGTAAAGTGCTGGATAGTGTGAGGTTAAGTGTAAGAGTATTAATTACTATACCAACTTCAGGTAAGTGCTGCATCTGAGAAAGTGCCAGATATTTCAAACATGTCAATTTGCCACTATTATACTTTGAAATATTGTACAATTGCAAAGATGAATATTTTTTCATTTTCAATTGAAGAGACACAATTTTTTACAAACCAAGTCAATAACTGAATAATAATAAACAACATTTCTTTCCCTTTTTTTTTAGAAAAAGAAACCAACTTATATTCCGCCAAAGAGATATCAACCAACCAAATAAGAATCTGAGTACATTTTTCATCACAAGGAAACAGATACCAATAAGGTAAATCAATTCTTGAAGTGCTATTCTAGTTAAAGTGCTGTATTTTGTAATGGTATTATTTACTATTCCAACACCAGTTAAGTGCTGTAGTAGGTAAAGTGCTGGATAGTGTGAGATTATTAATTACTATTCCAACTCCAGTTAAGTGCTGCAGTAGGTAAAGTGCTGGATAGTGTAAGGGTATTAATTACTATTCCAACTCCAGGTAAGTGCTGCAGTATGGAAAGTGTTGGATAGTGTGAGTTTATTAATTACTATTCCAAATCCAGTTAAGTGCTGCAGTAGGTAAAGTGCTGGATAGTGTAAGGGTAATAATTACTATTCCAACTCCAGGTAAGTGCTGCAGTAGGGAAAGTGCTGGATAATGTAAGAGTATTAATTAGTATTCCAACTCCAGGTAAGTGCTGCAGTAGGGAAAGTGCTGGATAGTGTGAGGTTATTAATTACTATTCCAATTCCAGTTAAATGCAGCAGTAGGTAAAGTGCTTGATAGTGTAAGAGTATTAATTACTATTCCAACTCCAGGTAAGTGCTGCAGTAGGGAAAGTGTTGGATAGTGTAAGAGTATTAATTACTATTCCAACTTCAATTAAGTGCAGCAGTGAGGATATTGTTGGATAGTGTGAGGTTATTAAATACTATTCCAACACCAGGTAAGTGCTGCAGTGTGGAAAGTGTTGGATAGTGTGAGTTATTAATTACTATTGCAAGTCCAGTTAAGTGCTGCAGTAGGTAAAGTGCTGAATAGTGTAAGGGTATTAATTACTATTCCAACACCAGTTAAGTGCTGCAGTGGTTAAATTTTTGGATAGTGTTAGGTTATTAATTAATATTTCAACTCCAGATAAGTGCTGCAGTAGGTAAAGTGCTGGATAGTGTAAGGGTATTAATTACTATTCCAACTCCAGATAAGTGCTGCAGTGGGGAAAGTGCTTGTTTGTCTGAGGCTATGACTTACTATTAATACTCAAGTAAAGAATGCAGTCATTAAACTGTTTAAAAGTGTATATGTATTTGATACTATTCAATTTTTTTGAAAAATGCAACATTTATGATATTCTTTAATCTTACAAATAAATAAGTAAATATTATAACACTGAGTAAATAATGCATTTATAAATTAGTAACAATCTCTAATCATTCATAAAAACTCTTTTTTTTCTCTTTTAGAACATGACTACTCATCCAACAGCCAATTTTATAATGTCCAGAAAAGGAAACAGACTCTTAAATCATGGAGGATACATTTATTGTAGGGAAAGAATAAGTTTAACAAGGAATCATTGGAGGTGCGTGAATTACTTTTCAACCCGTTGCAGTGGCAGAGCGGTAACGGTTGATGATATTATTGTAAAAACAACAGACCACAACCACTCTGCCTCTGCAACGGAGGTTGATGTAAGGGAAACGGTGAATGAGATGAAAGTATTGGCAAGCATCTCCAATGATTCCACAGGAACAATTTTAAGAGAGGTTGCTCAACATGTCCCTACACATATAGCAAGTAATATGCCTACAATCCACAAATTGCGTAGAATAATTCAACGACAAAAGCAGGCAAGTAATACCCAAACTAATACACCACATACCTTTTCAGACATCGTTATACCTCATGAGCTTACTATTTCTTTTTCTGATGAATCTTTCCTTTTGCACGACAATGAAAACCCTCAGAAGCGTATATTAATATTTAGTACTCCCCGTAACCTTGTGAAACTAGAAAGCAGTGAAATTTGGATGATGGATGGGACGTTTAAAAGCACACCCCATCCATTCACCCAAATTTATACAATACATGCTAAAATTAATAATAGTGTAATACCCCTAGTGTATAGTTTGCTGCCTGATAAAACTTCTGCAACATACACAGAATTTTTGTCTGTTATAAAATCCAAAACTCACCAAAGTCCTAGGAAAATAATAATTGATTTTGAATTGAGCATGATCAATGTGATCTCAAAAATGTACACGGATACCCAAATTCAGGGGTGTTTTTTCCATTTCTCCCAGGCATTCTGGCGTAAAGTACAAAAAACACCCCTTGTTACAGAATATTCATCAAACAGCAAACTACAAGTCGAAATTAAAAAATTAACTGCACTTTGTTTTGTCCCTCCCGAAAGTGTAGACGAATACTACACTGCCATTATAGAATCTGATTATTATTTAAGAAATGAAGAATTATTGGCACCTATTCTAAATTATATGGAAGACACATGGATTGGACACCTAAGCAGATCGGGTCGCAGGAGGAAGCCACGGTTTCATGTGGAGTGGTGGAACTGTTATTCGAGTTGCTTACAGGGAGAGGCTAAAACAAATAATGCCATAGAGGGATGGCATAACTCCTTCAATCATGTAATTGGCAAACATCATCCTAATTTCTACTCTTTTTTGGAAACTTTGAAGAAGGAGCAAAGTTTCCAAGAAATGAGAATTTCTCAAACTCTCACAGGTAAACTAAACTCACGGATTACTCTAAAAACAAAGGAAATGTCTGAACGACTATTGGCGGTACTGCAACAGTTTTCGTTGTGCGTGGCTTTGGATTACTTGGAAAACCTTGCAAACATTCTCTCTTTTTAGTTATTATTAAAGAATTACTTTCCTGCTTTGCTCCAAAATTATTTCCTCTTTAAATTAGAAATTGGCTTTTTATTTTGTAAATCAATTATTTTTTCCAAAATGAAGTCGGTGTTCTTTCTTTCCTAATGTTTGTGTACACTCTTTAATTACATTATTTAGAGTGTTTTTTTTGTATTTAGTGAAGATTCCATTTATTTTGGAAAGAAATATTTTTTTTTTACAAATCGATTTTTTTTAAAATGCATTCTTGATAAAATTTTATAAACTCTTCTTTTCCTTCTCAATAAATTGTTTTTATAAAGCTTCTACAAAGATATTTTTATAATGGCAAATGGATTATATGGTTAATAATTTTTTTATATTAAATTATTAGCAAAATTAGGAACGGCATTTTTTTCTAATATTGGCTACACATTTTTTCCTCTACAGATTGCTATTGTTTTTTTAACTTAAAAAATACAATTTTTCTAACCAATTATACACATATTATGCTATTGTATTCAGTTGTTTTATTAATTTCAAATATTATCGCATTATCAAACTATTATTATGCATAATATTTAACAAATATTATCTTAAATCATTAACATTTTCCAAGCACATATGAAATCACAGACATATTTCTCAAAAGCAATCTCATTCTCATAACAACATATCGTGAAATAATTCAAGCATTATCTGAAATCAATAACATTTTCAAAGCACATATGAAATCACAGACACATATGTCTCAAAATCAATCTCATTCTCATAATAACATATCGTGAAATAAATCAACCATAAACGCTCTCCATAAATAAAACATAACTTTCTATCTTCCAATTTCAAGCACCGAAATCAACCAAATGTCAAAAACATTTACTAATCTATTTTTCCTTTTTCCAAAAACACTCCTGAAATTATACACAATCCATTTGCCTAAATGAAAAAAATGTCATTCATATTTTGTAAATGAAGCTTTACAAAACAATAAATTAACCTCTATTTACTTTCTATCATTTTCCGAAATGTTTTAGGGCAATCAAAAATGCATTTTTATACAAACATTTGATCACAAAATAAATGCAGCATAAAATGTAAGCATATACAAGTTGCATAAAATTAAACATCTATTTAGATATGTACAATGTAATGTACTTAATATACCTATCGTTTTAGTTAACACGGAACCCGACTTAGACATATTATCGTTATATGTTTAGCGACATGCATTATTAACAGAAAATATATTTTTTTTAAAGAACAACCTCGACTTATTCTTCCCGTACAATAAATGTATTCGATTATAATTATTTTAATTTAATATAAACTTTAAAAAGTTTCCTACCTGGACGCAGATCAGCTTCCTGCTGCTTCCACCAACGATGCTCCTCAAAATGGCCGCCAACGCGTATTTCAACGGCGTGACGTCATGGCTGGATACAACGATCAACAAAGGACTACTTTATTTACAAAATGTAAAAAGTTTATTTTATTATTAATAAATTGTATGTGTTTTACAAAAATTTCAAAAAATATGCATTAAATGTAATAAAAAAAGTACTTTCACTCAAAAATATATTTTTATAAATAAAATATTTACAAATAAATTTCTGCCTCTGTTGTTTGTTTATATTTATTTATACTATTTATTATTAATTAAAATAAATGTATATATATTAACTATAATGTCTCCTTACCTGTTTTCTTGCTTCTTTTTCTTTCTTTTCTCGCTCTATCCTCTTCATTTAATCATCCTTTATCTGTTTCGCGGGACCTATATCCTATGTCATGGAAATAAATGAAGGACAATTTCTTTCATAGAAATCAATGTTAAACCGTGGGAACCAAAAATTTTGATATATTTGTAATTATTTTTTTTAAGTTAAAATATCATAAAATTTTGCTTAATGTTACATATATTAATTTTTTATTATAAATGTAAACATTTATTTGTTATACAATTTTTACAATTATTAATATATAACTAATTACATAAAATAATATCAAAATATATAAATTTATTTCTTACTGAAATGTTTTACATATACTGTTTTACCTTATAAAATAAATATAATATATAACTAATTACATAAAATAATATCAAAATATATAAATTTATTTCTTACTGAAATGTTTTACATATACTGTTTTACCTAAATAAAATAATTAAATCATGTAAAGATATATAAAATAAAATAATTAAATCATGTAAAGATATATAAAATATTTAAATAATTTATTATAAATAAATAAATATAAATATTACATAAATAAATACATATTTCCATACTTAATACTTTAGTATTTAAAAAATCAAATATATTATTTGAAATCAATAATATTTTTTATTAATTTATTATTGGTAACAAATATAACTTTTTTTAATACTTGGTTATAAAATTAATAATCGAATATTAAATATTTAAATATATTAATATAATTATTAATTTTTTTATTATATATTTTATTTAATTTAAATAATAAATTATTAATATTTGATTTTTAATTGATTTATTTTTTATTTAAATTTGTAATAAATAATTATATATATTAAATAAATTAAATAATTAAATATTTAATATTAATTTATAATAAATTATTAATACATATTTTTTAAATTAATACTCATTTATTAAATATTTAAATATATTAATATAATTTAAAAAATATATTTATCATATATTTTAATAATATTATATATTAAATTATTAATACTTAATACATGTTTGCAAAATTAATACTCGAGTATTAAATTTTAAAAATATATTATTGTAATAACTAATTATATATATTAATTAAATTAAATAATTAATTAATTATTAATAATTTATAATTATTTATTAATATTAAATTTTTAAATGAATACTCATTTATTAAATATTTAAATATATTAATATAATTATATTAAACTATTAATACTTGTGTTTTTAATTATTATTAAATTATAATTTTTATTAATAATTTATTTTTTTATAATTTAAATAAATAATAATAATATTACACATTAAAATATTAATAAAATAATATTGCGTTGTAAAATACATGCGTTGTAATAGTATTTGCGTTGTAATAGTCTGCGTTGTAAAAGTATGCGTTGTAAAAGTATTGGCGTGGTAAAAGATGCGTGGTAATGGTATTGCGTGGTAAAAATTGCGTTGTAATGGTTGTATACCTCCGAGTCTTCTTGATCTAAACAAGCTGACTCCTCTCTGGTTTTTATACCTTCAGTAATTGGCTGATTAGTATCACCTGGCCATATGATCTTTTTTAATAAAATTTTATTAATAAACGCATAAATATTTTAATAGAAATAAGTCTTTGATTCATATATGGTTCCCCATTGCACAGAAGGTTTTTGATATTCTACATTGTAAATTTGGTAACCTAGACAATATTGCACAGTCTTTTTGCATGTCGGTGGTCACCCTAAAAGGGTAAGGCACACCACTCATAAGGTATAATCAGGAAAAGGTACTCTGTTTTTGCACAACAGTCTTCTCAAGAGCAGCCTGACAGCATTGTAGTGTAGTTCCTATATTCCCAATAGGCTCTGCGCATTGGAATAATATACACTATAGATTTGACATAGGGCTGAGGTCAGTATGTCTCTATCGTGTAAACTAAACTTAATTGTTAGTGCCAGCTATCTCAGAGGTCACTAGAAACTTTCTCGAATACACAAGAAGGGATTCGTTTCTGACAACCGCATAAACATGACAACTTTGTTTCCCCAAGAATCGAAACATATCTCCAGAGTCGTGGAAACAATAGATAACTATTTTACTCAGTCAATCCTGCATGCTTCGTTTCTACAGAGTTGCAGAGAAAATAGAGAGACGGGCGTTTCAATAAAAGGGGTTTATTGAACAGTCTTCTTTCTCATGCAAGAGAGGTGAACTGCTACAATCGTTAGACAGAATGCAAAGTATAATGCGTACAGCGTAAACAGTCATATAAAATAATACTGTAATAGCATTGTCTGGTGCTATGACATATAAAAATACATACATAAATAACACAGGCTAAAATACTCAACTGGTGCTTCTAAAATACGCCTACCCCAATGTACCTCACCTAGGTGTAGTACGAGGGAAGAAGTAAGTGTGGTCTTTAGCATAGGTTTAGTTTTGCCAAGAGTTGCCAAAGGTTTCATTAGGTTCTAATGAGCTCCATACCTTAGAATGAGAGAGGTTGGTATATCTTTCATGGACTCAATTTCCCAACACCCCGCAAGGGGAGTCAGAAACACTGAAGCTGGATTCTCGGCAGAGGAGGACAGCTTCTGATCAGTGCGTCAGCTGGAGAGTTGTCTTCCTTCGGCACTTGCTGTAGCGAGCTGCGTCGTGCAAGTAGGTTGTCGAACTGCACTGAACCACACTGTGCTTTGCCACAGCAAGGGAAGGTATATTTATACCCTGAAGGTTTTTAGGAATAACACCTTTGACGTAAAGTTGGGCATATGAATGTCACGAATGAACCCCTAAGGAAAAGATATTCATGTATAATAAATGAGTTCTTGAAGAAATCAATATTGAAGCAAGGGGAAGTCCCTAACGGCTTAAGAGTTTGGTTTTCCAAGAAATCGTTGTAACATTGATGAACGGATGGAAGTAGCCATGCCTGTATTTGGGCAGCATGGGCTATGCCTAAATAAGGACTGGATTTCTATGCCTATATAAGGGCAACGCAAATTGTACCTATATAAGGGCATGAATCGGGAAATTCAATCTATCAATAATACTTTATTCAGTCAGATATACAACCATAACAACTCATACAAAAGACAATGTAGATACAACAGAATATAATAACATAAAACATACTATTAAATATCAGCTAAAATCATTAAATCTCACCTCACTAGATTCAATTTATAATACATGCATGCTTCTCTGACTCAGCAATATATAATAAAAGGGCAGAAAAAGTATAGTTTAAATAAAAGATCAAAGCAAATTATGTGACCTCACATTGCTAATTTAGCATACTGCCATATAAATCAATCCATCAATAATACTTTATTCAGTCAGATATACACCATAAAAGCTCATAAAAAAGACAATGTAGACACAACAGAATATATAAAAACATAAAACATACTATTAAATATCAGCTAAAATCATTAAATCTCACCTCACTAGATTACATTTATAATACATGCATGTTTCTCTGACTCAGCAATATATAATAAAAGGGCAGAAAAAGTATAGTTTAAATAACAGATCAAAGCAAATCATGTGACCTCACATTTCCAATGTAGCTTCATACTGCTGTATTGAATAAAGACTCTTGCTGCTTACAGGGACTGACCAATCTAGAGTGAATCCAAATAGACAAAAGCCAGCTGCTAAGTTTCAAATATTTTTTAAAGTCCTCTACTTGGGTGGGCAATATTGCCCTGAATTTCAGAACGGATTTATTGGAACCATTTTGAATCATATAACAATTGTCATGATCCCTTTTTCCCGCCAGACCAGGGTAATGTCAGTTAATTTACCCAAAGAGGTGGAAATTTATGGAATTGAGGTATTCTGGCCCATTTACATATAGCCCTGAATACTTTAGGATAGGTAAAAAGGACACAGAATTTAAATTTATTGAAAAACAAGGGATGGCTTAATTTATGAGTAAACCCATTAGGTAACCTAATGAGAAAACCACGTAATATATATCTTGATTTCCGGAATGCCGAATTGCTGCTTAGTGAAGTGCAGAATAGTTTCTTCTAGCCAACCATATAAATCTAATACAAATATTATTTATCTCTTTGAATAAACTACTAGAGAGAAAACAACGGGTAACCTGAAGCAGGAAGAAACATTGTGGCAGAATTCTCTTTTTGATAAGTTTAACTCTAATAATAAATGTAATTTGCTATCTACCACGTGAACTACTTTGCTTTTTTATTTGTGCTGAGGCATGTAGTTCAGCTTGTAAAGTTTGTATGTATCAATGGTGGTTCTAATTATGAGGTATCTAACAAGATTGGAGGAAATGATTGCCCTAGTCTACACAGTTAATCCTTCATGCTGGGTCCCGAGGTTTAGAATCTACAGGGTCCTGGAACTGATCATCTATCCAGAAATATCTGGAAATTGTATGACTATACTAAAGACTCTACTTATGTTTTTCTATCACCTTCCAAATACAAACAAGAATTGGTAAATGCATTAGGTTTTGCCTATGTGATTAATAATACGATGTTTTTGTTGTAATTTGTAGCTTGGTGAACAGTTGGTTAATATAAGTTACCGAAACTATAAAGCGGTGAGTACCAGCCTATTTAAAGCACTGGCTATGTCTAAACTTATTTAAGTGATATTTCAACTGAACTCACAAGGTATCAGCCATTTTATATTTAAACCATTGGCTATTGTAATCAGGTGGAGCAGAAGTACTCAAATGGAATGGGGTGGACTCAAGAGAATGCAAAAACTATTGTTGGTTGCTAACTATCTCTTGAGATTAACTTATTTAATTAATTTATTATTGTCTTTGTTGATGGTAGTTGATCAGTTTGTTCAGGGCATATGGTGATTAAACATGAGTATGCAAACTTACCTTTTAAGTTGGAAGGAAAGGCAACCAAACAGCTGTGCATTGTGTAGTTCAGGAATCTAGAAAAATCATAGTTAACTACGGTTTTCTTAGCCGTTGGGCCTAATTGACATGTGCAAGACAGCATTATCTACATTAGTGCAGCTTCTATAGTAAAATATATTGGGAATTCTGGCATAAGCCAGAGCTTTGCGGAGAGGATAAAGAGGGATACAGCCATGAGAATATTCATTGGGTGGACCAAGTGAGGTTCTAACCATCTTAAAGACCACTAAGAGGAAGTTCCTGGGGAGGATCAGATTTGCAGTCTAAGGGGTCCCTAAGCCATTATGGGCTCCACAATCACTCACAAAAATATAAAAAATGAAGGGGACCTCATATGCAAGAGACGCAGACTCAACACTTCCCTCTCCCTGGCAGCCATTTAGTTGTTGGCAGGGAGATACTGTGGGTGGTAAGACTGGTATGACTCATGAACAGCTGTGAACCTGAAGTACAACAGAGAGTGAAGTGGACCAGCTTCTTAAATAGAAGGCAACAGAAATGTGTAGAAGATAGCCAAGGGGGCATGGAAACAATCAACCAGCAAAAGGTGAGATAAATGGCATGTATTTTAGTTTGTGACTGCCAGTTGGGTGTGGGAGGGTGGGTAGGAGGGGTGAGGTAGAACCAAGAAAGAAGCAAAAGTAAACGTGCTGCTGCAAAACATTTACCCAGTCTTTTATAAACTGTCTTGAGGGGTATTTTAAAGTAAAAGATGACATGTTTTTAAAGCCAAACCCTGTAACCTTCGTTGAGCTGCTGAATAATTAATACCTTCTCCTTGAAAGGGGGCATGGGCAAAGCCTTTTCTAGGTGAAGAGAAAAGAATGGGGACTTTCATGGACATCCGCCCCTCAAGTAGCAGCAAGTAGGAGCCATGGCGTATAGTGGAAACTTTAACCAATCAACTGCATGTAATCTGCTTAGACAGAGCAATAGTGCTTTTCTGATGAGTGAACAGGAGACAAGTGAAAGTAAAACTCAGTGCCACTGTAACACCTGGGTAAAGTGCCGTAAACTGCTGCTGGCAGTGCTCATTTGACAAGTGAATAGGTAACGAGTGAAGGTAAAATCCAGTGCCATATTGCAACCCAGATTGAACACTGTAGACCATTGGTATAACAGTGGTACAAATGAAAACGATGCCAAGCATTTGTGAATTCTCTTACCGTAAGATGTATCTTGTGTTTTTTGCTACGTTTGCCATTCGCCATGGTGCATTATTTGCATCAACATAATTATTAAAGTGAGGTTTGTCGCTGACATCAACAAAGGTCCATGCTGTGCTAGAAAACATGTGCCTTATTGGACTCCTCAAATAAAACAAATTCAAGGCCCGGATTTTTAACATGCATTTCACCCATTGGCTAAGAATATAGTGCCTTGCTGTTTAATCCTGTGAATACCTACATTTAAATGAATAATGACTATAGTGCAAGAATGGCATCCTTCATTGTGTGGGAAAAGTGGGGTGGCTTGGAGACTTTCTAAAAACGAAAACACACTTTAAATTTGTGCAGCCACATCGAGATTATGTACACACATGCAAGTGCTGTGCAGGCTATGTATAAAAATAAGCACATCTCAAGCCCTGGGCTTGTTTACTTAATCTCCCCATAGCTGCATGTATTTTAACTGTGCATGTTAAAGGCAATTTGTGAGGTGTACCAAGCACAGCCGCCTAAACATATAAATAAGCACAACGCAGGCACTCTGCTTGTTTACTGAATCTCCCTGTGGCCGAGCGCATTTCAAACATGCTTGTTAAAGGCAATCTGTGAGGCGTAACAAGCAAGTTTGAAATGCGTGCAGCCATTGGGATATTAAGTAAACAAGGGCTATGCAGGCTAAACATAAAAATAAGCACAGTGCAAGTGATGAGATGGGTAAACATTAAAAAAGGTCCACATAAGTGGATAAAAACAGTACTCGGGCCTCAGGACTCTGATCAGAGCAAACACATGAGGAACAACAGAAAATAGTATGCTACAGCCAATAGAAACAGAGGAAAAGTAAGTGGAAAACACAGTAACAAATGAAAAGCAAGGAGGAGGGATGTAAGCCCCTTTTAAGATTTATTTTGAGAGCAATAGATTTCACAAGCACAATGCAAGTGCTGCGCTGTCAAAATCTAAGAAACACTTCATCAGCATATAACTTGATTTTTCTGTTTCCGCATTGACAAGATCTTAGTAAACTGTCTTCTCCCATTCTGATATGCATGGGTTCTGTAAACAAAGGAAATAACTGTGGAGAAAGAGATCACCACTATACTGTCCCTAGTTGGATGTTTATCTTATCCAGCACCCTAGACCGAGTTCTTCCCAAACGCCCCTGTAAACTCATCAGAAGACCTAAAGTTGCACCCTGGTACACTCCTGCTCTGAGGTTATTAAAGCTTGACTGCCGCAAACTAGAGAGAGCGTGGAGGAAGGACCATTCTCTGTCTAGGAAAGATGATTATAGGTCCGCAATAAGGCTCTATAAATCAGAGATTAAATTGGCGCAAACCTCCTTCTACGAAGGGAAAATTAGTGCTGCAGCCAACGCGCCTAGGGAAATCTTTAGGATAGCCAAGTCCCTTATTTCACCCCCGGCTGAGCGTCCTACTGCTGAAGGGGCACAAGACCGCTGTAATGAGCTAGCTGCCTTCTTCTCCAAGAAAATTTCGACCATATACTCTTCTTTTAGTAATCCTACGGTCAACGCCCCCTCCGTCCCATCTAAGCCAGCTGATTCTCCGGCTCTCTGCAAACTGGATATAATTCCGCTTCTTGATGCCGGCAGCCTGGATAGATTAATTTCTAAAGTTTCTTCCGGGTCTCCCAATGACCCGGCACCCCCCCGGATCCTTGTCAAGGCACTGGACGTTATTCGTCCTGTCATCCTGGAAGCCTTAAACACCTCCATCGTGGCCAGGTCGGTCCCACTCCCCTGGAAGTGCGCCATGGTGAGGGCGCTTCTCAAGAAGCCCTCCCTGGACCAGAGCAACTTGTCCAACTATCGCCCCATTTCGTTGCTCCCCTGGCTGAGTAAACTGCTGGAGAGGCACGCCAACAATATCTTAACAGACTATTTGGAGTCCAACTGTCTGTTGCGTGCCTCCCAGACAGGTTTTCGCCCTCAACATGGCACAGAAACCGCTATGTTAGCGGTTACAGAGGAAGCAAGAACGACTTTGGATCGGGGAGGAAAGGTGGCCATTATCCTGTTAGACCTTAGCGCCGCGTTCGACACGGTGAACCATGCCACGCTATTACACCGACTGGCGGGCATGGGCGTGTCGGGCGCGGCTCTAGACTGGCTTACCTCCTTTCTGAGTGAGCGCTTTTTCCAGGTCTTCGAGGGTGAGATAGTCTCTCCCAAACACCCTCTCAGGTGTGGGGTCCCTCAGGGCTCCTCCCTGAGCCCGACCCTCTTTAACGCCTACATGGAACCTCTGGACAGGATAGTCCATCCCTTTGGTGTGCGTATAGTCACCTACGCGGATGACACGCAGCTTGTGGTCTCGTTAGACCACGCAGATGGATCATCCGACACCTTAGGCCCCTGTCTAGAGGCTGTTGCCAGATGGATGCAAGCCTCCTGTTTGAAGCTTAACGGGGAGAAGACAGACATCATTCTACTCGGAAATCCCTCCCCGTCTGCTCTTGCACCCGTCTGGCCACCATGTCTTGGCGCTCCTCCTGCCCCCAAGTCCCAGATAAAGAGCCTCGGGATCTGGCTTGACACCGCCCTTGATTTCTCGGTCCAGGCTACTAAGACTGCCGCCACTTGCTTTGGACTAATGAGGATGCTCCGGCGGGTGCTCCCTTTGCTCCCTTTCCAGGCGAGGAGGACCATGGTCCAGGCCCTGATTCTCTCTCGCCTGGATTATGGGAATGCTCTCTACCTAGGAGCACCGGCTTCGGTACTGCAGAGGCTTCAGGTCACACAAAACAGTGCGGCCCGCCTACTGTTCAATCTCTCCCGTCGGCAGTCGGCGAGGAAGGCTCTGAAAGACCTCCACTGGCTCCCAATGGCTGCCAGAGTGCAGTTTAAAGCTTTGTGCATTATGCACAAATCCTTTCACCGTGTAGGCCCAGCGATTCTGCACCCTTTGGTCACGCCTTATGTCCCAGCACGCCCCCTTCGGTCTGGTACCTTGCAGCTGGCCACCTCCTCTAAAATTAACAAAGCCCGTTGGGGTGGCCGCTCTTTTTCCCATTCGGCGACCAGACTTTGGAATGCCCTCCCCTTTGCCATCCGAGGAAATAGCAACCTCCTCTCATTCAGAAAGGCCTTGAAAACGCATTTGTTTGCTAAATCCTGCTGATCTGCCCCGAGCCTGCGCTAAACCATTTTATCTTCAAGCGCTGCGAGGCCCTAGGGCAGTTATGCGCTATACAAATGCAATTTTTCATTTCATTTCATCCATTAGACATCCTCTGATGGTTGTATGATCTGAATTGCCATTACAAAATTTAGAGAGAGATAGAGATGGTTAACCTGAAGAGAATACCCACTTGCTTTAGTAGAAATGAGTGAAAGTTCCAGTTCATCAGGTTGAATGGAAATGTTTTCCATCATCTAAGAAAGTATTAACATATTTTTTTATTCCCAGGGTGACATAAGATTGCTTCTACCAGAAAAGTGGCTTTGGGTCACAAACCTATGATGAAGAGTGAAACAAGTCTGATTCATCCCCAACATACTCCCAATCACTGATGCAAACTGATTAGACAATATCTTTGTGAAAATGTTATAAACTGTATTCCTAAGTGTGATGGGTCAATCTGAGCTACATTGCATAGCGTTTTCAGGAGGTTTAAAAAAGAGCTCAAGAGACCTTCTTTAAGAGTCTTGTGACAGTGTTCCGATTCCTAAAATGAGATATGAAATCAAAAAATATATATATATATATATATATATTTTTTTTTTTTTGCAGAGTTTTATATAGCGCGAACTAGAACCGAACCGAATCAGTTATCAGAGCGCTTTACATAGCACCAGTTACGTTACATGAGGACGGACACACATTCATTTTTTTTTTTTTTAGGCATATATGAGGGAGAATAGGAGCCAGAAAGGTTTTATTCATTTTACAGCTGGAGCCATCTGGGCCGAGAGTTAGCCTTGCTGTCAATGTTTTAATACAATGTTAAACCTCTTCTTCTTTACTGGGGCTTCTATAATGGCCTTTTATTCATAATCAATAAATGGTAAAATGAGAACTTGGAAGAAGGAGCAAATCTGCTTGTTAAAAAAATATAACATTTTTGTTTCAAAAAGGGAAATGTTGCATACATATTCAAGATTTTATGTACAGAATGCGTCTTGAAAGGCAATGCAGACATTTACCGCATTCACTGAAATATTAGGAGAGATTAGCGACAGCAGGTTTCAAATTATCCCAGTAATGCGAACTCAGTAATGCAAAAAAAAAACGGGGTATAGTCACAGACACATTTGCTTAGCATGCTACTGTTTTTGTAAATTAAAAACAAATTACTTTATCTTCAATATTTATAAATTAAAAATATGGGTCCATATTTCAAGAATTCAGACACAGACATTGTCTGCCAAAACATACACCAGAGGAAAAAGCCAAACCATGAGTTTTCAATATTATCTTTTGTCTTTGCAGCATTCCTGTCCTGGCTGTTTAGTCAACATTATCTTAAATGCTGGGAGTTTTTTGACCATAATGATTTTTGAAAATGTATAACTACAATTCCCAGCATGAAAATTGCTGACTAAAAATTTAACATATTGTCACTGGTGGAACAGAAAACAATAAGCTATGATAGGTACCTTAGATTATTATTTTATTTCTTGTTCAAATGTTCAATTTACCTGGCAGTGTCTGCTTTCCTATTGTCTTCTTTTTTGAAAACACATTTTTAAGCCATTCTCTATGATTATGTTGGTGTCCCCAGCAATTATTGCTGATAGTGATTTGAATGATAACATGAGACGGCATGAATGGCGCAGCAAAAATCAAATATCTTTAGGAAATAATGTGGCTTTGCATTCTGACACTGTGTGACATAACACAATATGATTCAGGTTTTATCACATAGTGTTGCTCATACCCATAAAAAAGATATATAAAAATACCCAAAATACTTTTTAGCAATATGAAGTTGACTCTGTGTGTGGTCTTGTACACTTGCTGGCTTTTGATGGGGTTTCTACTGATGGGTACAGTGTGCACAGTAGTTAGTAGCTGCTACTGGGCATCAGGGGGGGCCAGGGTAGGGAGGTGGTGGGGTGATTAAAAAAAAACAGAAAAAAATTAATAAAGAAACGGACCTTACCGGTGGCCGCCTCTCCTCTGCTCTTCTTTCATGATACAGGAACAGGAAGCACCCAGGCTTCCAGGCTCCTCTAGCCAATTATGATGCCGCTGACAGCAGGATCATGATTGGTCCGAGAGCCGTGGGTCAGTGCTCAGATGAGGAATGGGAGGTTGGATATGTTCCTCACCGAGCTGTGCATTACAGCCTGGTGGGGAACATGCACAGTGTGCAGGAATGTTTGGCCAGCCTGAGACTTTCGGAGTGCCTACCACGCCACCCCTGCTCTTTAAGCAGCCCAGCCTGGCCCACCTGCACCACACCTGGAGAACTGCGGAAAAGAAATAAAATAATAATAACCTGGTGTTATCATTTTCCTTTTCTTGTGGGGCGATGCTCCTCATAGCGCAAAGGTATCGGAGCACTTTTCTTGAGCACAAATTGCATTATTCTTGATCTCTATGACTCTGGCACTAGTTGTGAGTTATCTTGTTCTTCACAGATCTGACTTTGCTGTCTGGTTGTACAATGTCTGATTGCAGCCTCTGCCCAGCTGAAAATATGTGTGATGCCGTACTATTTATGCAGATGACTGTGTGTGTGTGTGTTTGTGTGTGTTTTATTATGTAGCCTGTAATGCTGGCATTGTGATCATTATGCAAGCCTTTGTGCAAGCTACTATGTGCATGATCATGGTCATCGTGCAGTCTAAACTATGTGATATTGGTTTTTGTGAGCTACACTAGGTGTGATCTTTATTTTGGAGATACTCATACCAGGGGGATATTTATTGTTTAGCAGACAGGGACTGCTGTAATAAATTAGTGATAGAGCCATCCAGCTAAAATCGTTGTTTGCTAGCTCTATTTAGATTTTGGTGCAAGAACTGGGTATGTCCTGGCAGAGCCTCTGCTGGTGCCATCAGCATAAATCCATGAACAGTTGTCGTATCAGCCACTGGACCCCCAGACCATACCGGCACTCACCCCATCCCATTTAGAATGAGATGATACTCACTTGTTTTCTGTTAGAAATGGGGTCTCTAGTTGGCAGAGGTATGCACACTGCCCAAGTAAGAACCACCACCCTAGTCAGGGTAAGTCAAATACACACCCTAATTTAATGTGTGCTCACCCTCTGGTAGTCTTGCACAGAGCAGGCAGGCTTAACATAAGAGATAATGTGTAAAATATTTGTGCAACACTTATTACAGTAAAACTGTGAAAACATCACGCAAAAATAATCCAATCAAGGTAGAAAAATAAAGCTTATGTTAATTAACAAAACAAGACCAAAACAACAAAAATCAAATAAGTAGAACTGGTGTTATGAATTTTAAAGACTTAATTGAAATGTAGTGCTTACAAGCAGAAAGCGCCTACGGGGGACATCTGGTCACACTGGACCACGTCAAAGCTGAAAAGTCAAGCTGACTGTGATGGAGCGCGGGTTGGATAGAGAAGCCATGCAGGCCCTGCTGAAAACAAAACCTTTCCTGAGGATGTGTCAATGTCAAGAAGCAGCTACTTCTGTTGTTAGTCACACAGTTCTGTCGTGCCATGTTTTCATACCTCTTATGACGAAGACACTGCGTCATCGTTGAGCCTCACAGTTGAGTCATGCATCATCATAAAACCCCTTACGATGAAGGCACGGCGTTGTCAACAAGCAATGCGTTGTCAATACCGTGGAGTCTTTGTGAATGGCACAAAGCAGGCGATACATCGATTTTTGCAGAAAACAGCTGCAGAACCCCACTTGAAGGCCTAGAACTGGATTGGCACCTCTTGGCAGGACTCACAGTTGGCAGATTCCAGCAGCTGAATCAGAGTTGAAGAAAGTGTTTGGTGTCCCTTAGACTTTAGCCTGTGGAGTCACTTGGTTCTGGGGATGTAGAGAGACAGGTCCAGTCCTTTTCACCACCAGGCAAGGGGCAGCAGGTGAGGCACAGCAGAGCAGGAGTCCAGCAAATCCCGTAGAATCCGGCAAAGTGCCAGTCCTTTCAGCAGCACATCAGTTCTTCTTCCTCCTCAGGTCCAGAGTGTACTGATTTGTGGTGTCAGGGATCCAGTACTTATACCCAGTTGTGTCTTTGAAGTGGGGGGTGCTTCAAAGAGGCATTTGAAGTACACACGGTCCCTGCCCTTCCTGCCCTTGCTCCAAACTCACTTCAGGAGGTTATGCAGCTCTATTCAGGTACAAGTTTCACCTCCTCCCTCCCAGGAGTCTGCTGATGGGCCATCAGGATGTGAATGTCAAACCTCCGCTCCCTTTGAGTGGGACTGTCTAGAGAGAATGTATAAAGCCCTGGTGTCACCCACCTCAAACGTGTATTCAGAGACAAGCAGGGGTACAGAATGGTTAAAGTAAGAAAAAGCCAACTTTCGAAAAGTTTCTTTTTCAGACTTACATTTTAAAATCCGACTTCACCATCAGTTGTAATTTTAAATTGTGAGTCCAGTGACACCAAACTCAAAATTTCCATCTTGTTCCAATTGGAAGTCACACATAGAAGATGGAACAAGCTAATTCCAAAATTACCCGACGTAAAGATGATGTTGGCAGTAGTGAAAAAAGAGTTTTTCATTACCTGGACAGTAAAACCTACTATTATATGTCCAATGTTTTAAATAAACTGCGCCCTGCCTTTGGAGCTGTCTAGGTCCTACCATAGGGTTGACTTATATTTATTAAAAATGAAGCTTTGGGCATGGCTCGTGGGTTATCTTACCAGGTCGACATTGCACTTTAAAACAGCACACGCAGGCTCTGCAGTGGCAGGCCTGAGACATATTTAAAGGGCTACTGGAGTTGCTTGTACAATCAGTGTTGCAGGCCCACTAGTAGCATTTAATTTTAGGTCATGGGCAACTGTAGTGAACTTTACTAGGGACTTAGAAGTAAGTCAAATATGTCAATTGTGAATAAGCCAATTTGACCATGTTTTAGGGACAGAGCACTTGCACTTTATCACTGATCAGCAGTGGTAAAGTGCCCAGAATCCTAAAGCCAGCAAAAAGGAAATAAGCAACACAGGAGGCCATAAGGCAAAAACGTCAGGAGAAACCACACCAAGGATGCCAAGTCTAACATTTTCCTTACCTGGGACTACCATGTGGTGGGTATGGGTAGGGAAAATCTACAGTGGCCCCACTCACAGAGAGGAAACTCCACACAAGCCAAGTCATTGCTGTTTTTTCCATAATCAAACCTCTGGTTCGGACTTTTAATTCAGAAAACAAAATCTTTGACAAATAGATGTATCAATCATGCCAACCCCTGTAATCCACCCCCAGACACTCCCTGCCTATTTATCTCACACTTGCAGGTTATTTTTCATCCCTACTTTCTCCATTTGTTCTTTGCCCGTGTCTTCAGTCTTTCTCTTCACCCTTTTCCCCCTATTGTGGTTTTCTCTATCTTTTTTTGTTTTTTTCTCTGCCTTTTCTCTGTCTTGTTTTAGTCAAAGTCTGTTGAGCAAAACAATAAGTGATGGTTCTCACAAATTAGTGGTATTGGGCCTCACTGGCAATCAACGGCTCAAATGAAACACTGCCTTGTCCATTATTTCCTTCTCCAGATTTCTTACCCACATCTTTTGAAAGCACCTACGTTCCCCCTTCTCAACTATCTCCAGGGATTTGTATATGTTTCAAACAACCCCCTTAAATTCTGGACACTCCTGTACATAATTTTTCACAGGCCATTCAATCTCTGGTTGCTCCCTCTTTTACAAAAGAATGGGACCCCAATGACATATTTGTGGATAACTTAAATTGTCTTTCTTGAAGTCTTGAACTCTCTCTTACACCATGAGAATGTCCATGCTCCCTTTCATAAAGTGGTCGCCCATGATGAGATCATCGTCATCCCTATGATTCAGAGACACCTTGTACATCTGCCCTCATCCTGAATTACAGATTCTGGTGAATAGGGGTGTACAGGTGTGGATATATGGATTGCACCAACTTCCTAGCAACACCATCTAAATTTGTCATGATGGTACAGACTATTTGACAGGTATATGCATTCCTGGATCCAGCATGTATTGTTGAGCAGCCAAAGAATATCTCAAATAGTCCTCCCCATAACAGCTCTCTTCTTGAAAAAACATTTGTGCCTATTTCCCTTACAATGAATGCTTCAAAAATTCTTAACTGTGCAGCCTGATTGTATCTCTATCAGTCTGAAAGTGCCAACCGCCCTTTTGTTCTAGGCGCCATTGGTCTAATCCTGAAGATGTTAGCCTTTCTTCCATTCCACACAAAAATATCTATCTTTTTCTGTAGAGTAACAATCTCATCCCTGAAGACAGGGAAGGATTGCCTGAAATTAATGGAGAAGCCATAGCAAAACAATAATTTTCACCATGGCTAGGCTTTCCAACCACAAAAGTAGAAGACTGATCTACATCGTTAAATCTAATAATATTCCACTCTTCACCTTTGACCAGTTACTGTGCACCATCATTGACAGGGATGGGGTAATAGATATTCCTAAGCACCATATGTCAGGGTCATATTCAGTATTTTGGATTAATCCTTGTTACTTTTGAATCCTGCAATCTGATCAAAATATTCCAATTGGTGATTAACAACAGAAATGGGAACCTCTGGGACATCCATCATGATTGTCACTAAGGGTTCTATGGAGTGAGCACATCGGAGTGAAGAGAGTAGACAGCCATGTATGGTCGCCCTATGCATTCTCACTGTACTCAATCTGTCACCTGTAACTTTCTTTCTTGTCATTGTTTCCTTATAGTTATCAAATATCCATTGGCTCATCCTATCTCCTAAACCCATTTTATGCATATATGTATGTAAAAACCTCAATTTGATACTAGCAAATGTCGCTTTGGCATCTAAGTAACCAAACTTGCCAGGATCCTTTTCTTGTTCACTTTTTTTACTAAGTGGTCCACCCTCCTAATGTTGTCATATGTCTGCCTACATCAGGTAAACCCTGATTGAGCTGCTTCATGCATCCACACTGAGCTAGAAAATAACAAAGCCTATTGCCATTTTTACAGCACGGTCATTAAGCATAGGACTAGCAAGTACATCCATGCTAAGCTAAACAATGTCGAAAGCTCTTTGCCATTCCAGCACAGTATTACAGCTTTGGAATAATAAAATACAATCCAAGCAAACCGGGAATGAATAAAAGGCAACTCCTGACACTTGTTTCACTCATATTAAGGTTGGCCAGACAGGCATAGCTTTGTTCAGACAAAAGGGAACAACCAGTGTGAGTCACAACAATGACCTTTCATGCTGAGAGTGATGCATAAATTATACAAAAGACATCAGGGAACTCGTGAAATTTTGAGTACACCGAGCATACTAGATGGATCTTCCAACACAACAACCAAACCCAGTGATGATTGGGCTAAACTGCTTTCACTTAAAAAGACACACTCCAGAACAGAAGTCCATGGTCTAATTATGACTGACTACTTCAGAGCCAATTGTGCCCCTACAGGCCTGATAGTAACGAATGCCCCACGCCTCTTCCTCAACGACAAAACTTTCCTTCGAGACTGGTCTCTTATTGCTTGGAGATGCACTAGAGACTGGTTGATACTAATCATCACCACTGCTAAAAAAGCAGCGGATCTTATACTTGTGGATATACAAGTTTTGGAGGCCAGTATTAAGGCTAGTATCGTAAATCTAGTGTATAAGAAACAATCAGATAAAAAACAAGCTGATGAAACATTCAAGAAACAACTAGAGGATACTAATAAGAATAATACTGACTTTAAGGATTCAATCATTGCCTCTAAAATAGCTAAATTTAAGAAAGATCTAGAGAAATTTGCCATGGATAAAGTATATCCATACACAAGTGACAACTACGTCCAACCTCAATTCAATCAGAGAGGAGGTAGATATGGATCTAACTATTCCACATCGTCATCTGGTGAAGACGACCATTACTCGGATGACAACTCTAACTCTGGCGGTCCGACCAACAGACCTCCTAATCGACGAGGAAGAGGAAGAGGCCCGAGAAGAGGCAACCAATTTGGACAAGGATTTAACCCGTGGTGGTCCCCAACGTCTTTTGTTCCACCAGGACCCCCACAGCAAGGTCCATTCTTTCCGTACCCTCCCTACAACCAAAGGATGCCACCTCAGCCTTTTTTAGGGTATGGCCACAACAACCAAAGAGGCAGAAGAAGAGGACCGAAAACCAGAGTGAACTGGAACTCGCCCTTAATAACCACACCAACGACCTCCACAACAGGGACAGCAACGACGAGCGGCACCAACAGGTGATAGTGAATCTGAGCTCCTATGCACCCACTGAGGAAGAATTTCGAGTACTGAAAAAAGGACTCGGGTTTGTTCCAAGCAATAAAGGAGATGCTTTCAAAACCCGTCAAGAATTAGCAGCCTTCTTCAGGAAGATTCGATTGAATGCCTTCTTTAAAAATAAAGAGATAGGACCACCTGACCAGGTTAATACAGGACCACGTCCGAAGTCCACTTTCAACCCTCCGGCTCACCTGATTCCAGCGCGCATCCTCGCATTTGAAGAAGCAGTGCTGCATGACTTCGATGAAATCACAAAAAGTAATCAGAGACAATTTCAAAACATGACTAGGCCTGAAAAAACCGCTTTACAGAATCTGGCGAATAACTCTGAGTTAGTGATTAAACCTGCTGACAAAGGGGGAGCAGTGGTACTCTTGGATAAAGACACCTACAGAAACGAGTGCCTTCGACAACTGAGCGACACCAATTCATATAAGAGGATTTCTTTGGTTCCAACCAAACGCCTAATCAATGAGATTTCCAAGAAAGTAGATGAGGCGAAAGAAAAAAAGTGGATCACTGATCATGAGGCCTCCTATCTAATAGTCAACAGGCCTATAACACCCTATTTTTATGTACTCCCCAAGATACATAAAGTTACCAGACCACCACCAGGGAGACCCATTGTCTCCGGGTTAGGTTCTCTCCTGGAACCTTTGTCAACATTTGTGGACTCTTTTCTTCGCCCGTTGGTATCACAAATGCGACCTTTGTTCAAGATACGAAACATCTACTCACTGAGTTACAAGAACTACCCTTTGATCCCCTCACTGAGTGGCTGGTATCATTTGATGTGGAGGCATTATATACATGTATTCCCCAAGAAGAGACTCTGACCACCATTAGAGCTATGCTTGAGGCTTTGGTATGGGACAGCATAACACCAATTGATTTTGTTATGTTCTGCGCAAGGAAGGTCCTAAAAGAAAACTTCTTCAAGTTCGAAGACCAAATGTACCTGCAAATCTCCGGGACGTGTATGGGCAGTGTTTGTGCCCCGAGTCTGGCCAATTTGTATGTTCACAAAGTCGAACAAGAGACCATACTCGCCCACAGCAACCCATTCCTCGGCAATCTATGTATCTGGAAAAGATACATAGATTACATTTTTGCCATCTGGAGAGGCGATGAAGACTCACTGAAACAGTTCCAACTCTGGCTTAACCAACAGGACGAATTCCTTAGGTTTACCATGGAATGCTCAAGAGAGAAACTACCCTTTCTAGATGTATTGATTACACCAAAAAACGGAGGACTCATCACAGAACTATACAAGAAACCGACCTCATGCAACTCCCTGTTACCGTTCCACAGTTACCACCCACGAGCCCTTCGGGAAAACCTGCCCTTCGGGCAGTTCTTACGCATCAGAAGGAACTGTACGGAACTAGTGAAATATGAAGAACACGCAAACAACCTGAAACGAGATCTCAAAGAGAAGGACTATCCCGCACATCTTATCCGTACCTCCAAAAAAAGAGCGGCTAACAACAATAGAGAAGCACTATTGGAAAAAAGCCCCGCTAAAGTCACGAACCAAAGGATAATGTTTGTCAACACCTTTTCAAGCTTTTCCAACTCAGTAAAGAAGAGTATTAACAAGCATTGGGGAGTTCTTAATCTAACAAATAACACTCTGGAAAGACCCTTATTTGCCTACAAACGGAGTGCTAATTTGAAGGACAAACTAGTCCATACACGACCTCGTGGTCAGCAGAACTCCGGGGTCCAGACCACGTTGTGGAACATGCCGCAAGTAATAGGCCACTACCCGTGTGGTACTTGCACGGTGTGCCCTCAAACTGAAAGAACTCTAGAGATAGAGATAGGCACATCTCGGCCATGGAAAATCAACAAGCATACCAATTGTAATAGTGACCGGCTCATTTACTTGATATGGTGCCCATGTTCTCTCCGTTATGTAGGCATGACGACGAGAAAAATTAAGACACGCATTCAAGAACATAAGAGTACCATCAGATGTGGCAAACGTTCTACTAAACTCACCAATCACTTTCTAGACAAAGGACACTTAGACACAGATCTACGGTGGGTGGTATTAGAGAAACCTTGGATTCCACCCCAGCTAAGTGATCCCACGCAATACCTGTTCAGGAAGGAACAACAATGGGTGTACAGACTTGGGACAGAAACGCAGGGGCTTAATGATGATATTCCCTGGTTATCCATCTAACAGGAACCCTTGTTGTATTCTAAGGTGGGCAGTTTTGTTAGAATTGAGCCAGGACTCAGTTACTATCTTGTAGTACCACAGTAATAGTGAATATTCCATACTCTCTTCCCCCTGTTTTTTCTGCACTTAATGAGCACTGAGTTCCTATGAATTAACTAACTCGGTGATTCCCTCCTCAGGTCGGTTAAAAGAGCTTTTCCTCTGACCCTTTGATTGAACAGCTTGGCTTTTATTGACACAGAATCGAGTATTTCTGCGTTATAATGTTATTTGCTATTTCACAATACTGCAGGAGCAACGAATATTCTCTGCCTTTCCACTTTTCTAGACACATAACGGAGATGGCAAATAACTCGAAAGCACTAGTTCAACATTTGCCTTGATGCCCAGCGTTTCTCTGCTCATGCGCGGTGTTTTACAAATGAAGCGCTAACGTGACAATCTTTAGCGCATGCGCATAGGATTAGTGTTCCTCACTGAGAGCCACTCCGCGCATGCGCGAGTAAATAGCGTGTAGTGCGCTGTTCTAAACGGCGAAATACAGGCGAATACAGGCAAATCCCCGGCCTACTTAGGACAGTAAAGACCCGTGACGCTCCGGTCTTTGCACAAATGAGCAACACTATTTAAAAGAGAGTCGGCCTGCCAGTCGGTACCTCCCGGGACTTGCTCTCGACGGTGACGGGGTACCGACGGACAGGTAAGGCCACTGCTAACTCTTGTTTTTTGCTCTTGTTTTTCTGTAACTATAGAGGGGGTAAACTTTATCTAGCATAGCGTTATACCCATAAGAACAAGCTCATTTCATATGCTTACACTGGGTGTGTGTTTATTGACCGCAGAAATTGCCTAGTCAGTACTATTCCCTTTATAAGCCTTATAAACTTTTCTGCATATTGTTTCATAACGTAAAGGAACCTTTGATGTGGCGCCCCTGGTCACAGAGTTGGGTGGTGTCTTAGGTCTCTTCATTTTTCGAGTGTGTCTCATCAGGAGTTTTTTTAAGACACCCATGTCAAATTGAATGAATGTATATATTGACATAGAGAAGTGTACTGTTCCTCTGACACTCATACACATTTCCCCCGCAGAGCGGGGCCTCCCTCCAGAGCAGTTCGCCAGGTAGAGATGAGGCAGGAATATCCTACTGTTGAGGGTAAGTCCTTGATACTTCAAATTGCTCTTTTTAGTATGACACTTGTGATTTACTGACAAGTGTTCCCATAATGATCAATTTTCACAGTAGTTTTCAAGTGTGTCTCTTCTCCCTCCCACAATGTGTTTATTGTTTACAGATACCTGGGTATGACCTGACTGAAAAGACAAGCAGGAATACCGGTTCTGTATAAACTTTTTTCCTTATTATTTTATGTTTATTTGTACACCAAACAGTGCAGCAGCATCATCACTAATGCAATCTGGTCCTGAAGAAAGCCATTGATACATGAGTAGTGATCTAGAGGCTGAAACATGTCGACCACCGAGTGACAGTGGTTCTAAATCCATACCACTGTGCTGTTACCTTTCTTTTAATCCTGTCAAGTACAACACACTATTAAAGCATTGCTCTGTGATTGCACCTAGGCAGTTTTAACTTCACCACTTAGTGTATATATCTTTTTACAGCGCTGCACACCTCACTACACTCTCCTGCTCCATTGGGATTAACATCCTAGTCCTCAATAGTGAAAACATCTCTGAGCTACTTCCCTAAATCCATCAGAAGTAGCAGCTCCCAATGCAGACCAGGTCTGTACATTGGTAAGGATAACTCCAATGATGAAGCATGTCACCTTCGGGTGAGTGAGGGCTCTTATCCTTAAGGGATGTCTTGTCTTCCTTTTTGTTTTTGTTTCTATTAATTCTTCACTTGTGGGTATTTGGAGTGACACACCTACTGTGCCTTTGACATTTCTTTAGACTATAGGTATATATTGTATTGGTATTTGTATTAGGGAACATACCTAGCAGTCTATAAACTTCCCTTCTTGACCCCCAATCTACGGTAGTGTGACAACTCTGGGTAGTTCCCAGGTTTTAGGCGGAGAGCAGTCCAGAGCTTACCTCAAATGTCTGTTTATCTCTTTGCAGCAAAGTCGTAAGTGTTATTCATGCTGAGCTGAAAAATTACAAAAGCCTTTTACAATTCCAGGAACAATAGCAAAACTTTGGATTGGTAAAAGAAAACACCCAAGCCAATTTAGAATGAATAAAAGCAATTTCGGACATTTGTTGTATTATGTTATGTCAATTTAAATTTGAAGCATGCATGTATCACCCCGGGAGGGGTATCTCAGCAGGTACACAGACAAAATATCGAAAATAAAATATCGTAAAGACAAAATATCGAAGTTAAAATATCGAAGGTAAAAAATATTGGGAAGCAAAAATATCGGATACAAAAATATCGT
This sequence comes from Lissotriton helveticus, assembly GCF_964261635.1. Classification (NCBI taxonomy): domain Eukaryota; kingdom Metazoa; phylum Chordata; class Amphibia; order Caudata; family Salamandridae; genus Lissotriton; species Lissotriton helveticus. The sequence continues at coordinate 473,160,192 of NC_136071.1, read as the reverse complement.
AATAGGTAAGTAAGTATAAATATCGAAAATAATAATATCGTATGACGAAATATCGACTATACAAAATATCGTGTAGTAATGGAAAAAATAAATAGTATAGGAAAAAATATAATAATTGTACATAAAAATTTGATAAAAAGGTCTATATTAAAAAATTACAATATATTTAATAAAATAATATTTTTAAAAAACATATCTAGTTTTAGGAGCGGGTAATTGGGTTTATAGGGGATAAGGGTGGGGAGTGTATTAAAATGTATGTAAAAATACATAAAATAATAAAAAATATTTAAAAAAAGATAAAATTTAAAATAATATTTAAATTAATAATATTAAAAAATAATAATAGATATCAAGTTTTAGGAGCGGGTTATTGGGTTTATAGGGGATAAGGGTGGGAAGTAATTTAAAAATAAGTAATACATTAATATATGTTAGTAAAAAATGTTTATTAATAATTAATTGGTAAATAATTAATATTAATTAGTTAATTATTTAATATAATTTTGTACGTTATTTTATATAATAATTAATTGGTAATTAATGAATAATAATTAGTTAATTAATTAATATAATTTCGTACATAGTTTTAGAAAATAAATCATTGGTAATTAATTATTATTAATTAGTTAATTAATTCATTAATATAATTTTGGACATAATTTTAAATAATAAATAATTGGTAATTAAATAATAATAATTAATTGCTAATTAATTAATATTAATTAGTTAATTAATTAATATAATTTTGTACATTATTTTAAATAATATATAATTGGTAATTAATTATTATTAATTAGTTAATTAATTAATATAATTTTTTACATAATGTTAAATAATAATTAATTGGTAATTAATTAATATTAATTAGTTAATTATATTAATTAGCTTCATTTAGTTTAATATATATTTTTTACTTATTGTAAATTAATTTGGAAAAAATAATATTAATATTTAAATTTATTTATTTACAGCTAATGTGCTAATATATTTAATTTATTGTTATTGTTAATTAATAATTAATTTGTAATTACATAATAATAGTTATTTTTGGGTAAAGGAGTATTGTTAGAGTTCAGGGTCAGTTTTCAGTTCTTGGTTAAAGGGGTATTTTTAGGGTTCATGGTCAGTTTTCAGTTTTTGGGTAAAGGGGTATTTCTTGGGTTCAGGGTCAGTTTTCAGTTTTTGGGTAAAGGGGTATTTCTTGGGTTCAGGGTCAGTTTACAGTTTTTGGGTAAAGGTGTATTTTTTGGGTTCAGGGTCAGTTTTCAGTTTTTGGGTAAAGGGGTATTTTTTGGGTTCAGGGTCAGTTTTCAGTTTTTGGGTAAAGGGGTATTTCTTAGGTTCAGGGTCAGTTTTCAGTTTTTGTGTAAAGGGGTATTTTTTGGGTTCAGGGTCAGTTTTCAGTTTTTGGGTAAAGGGGTATTTTTTGGGTTCAGGGTCAGTTTTCAGTTTTTGGGTAAAGGGGTATTTTTAGGGTTCAGGGTCAGTTTTGGGTTTTTGGGTAAAGGGGTATTTTTAGGGTTCAGGGTCAGTTTTGGGTTTTTGGGTAAAGGGGTATTTTTAGGGTTCAGGGTCAGTTTTGGGTTTTTGGGTAAAGGGGTATTTTTAGGGTTCAGGGTCAGTTTTCAGTTTTTGGGTAAAGGGGTATTTTTTGGGTTCAGGGTCAGTTTTCAGTTTTTGGGTAAAGGGGTATTTTTAGGGTTCAGGGTCAGTTTTGGGTTTTTGGGTAAAGGGGTATTTTTAGGGTTCAGGGTCAGTTTGGGGTTTTGGGTAAAGGGGTATTTTTAGGGTTCAGGGTCAGTTTTCAGTTTTTGGGTAAAGGGGTATTTTTTGGGTTCAGGGTCAGTTTTAATTTAATGTAAGCTGGATTTGGTATAGTAATAATTAAATTATTAGAGTCCAACATATATATATTTAATATACAGTGCAAATTTTCTAATAAGATTGTTACATTATAGTAAGATAATGATACAAATAGTTCAACATGATTGTAGAAACATTATTTTTATTTATGTTTCACAAATAAAATGTTATTTCATAACAAAAATCTTTTTATTACATTTGGTTTTATAAACATATTTTATAAATACAATGATAAGCAACTATACAGAAGCATTATTATTTTCATACTTTTTGTACAAAAAATTTTAACACATTTTTCAATTATTATAATTTGTGACAATGTACTTATATTTCTAGACATTGTTAACATAAATATTATTCTTTTCATAATATGTATTTATTACATTCATTTACATATTTGTTAATCAAATCATTGTAGGATTAAAGTAAATATTTCTTTACAATAATAGAAACTTAAGGTTTATTTTTGCCTATTTAGTTAAGTATAGATATTATATTTTATACTTGGGACTATTTTATTGCATTTGGGTGCTTTATTTTGTAACCGGGTTAGGTCGTTTTGGGTTATTTGGAAGAAGGGTTGATCGCGGTTGGGAGACACTTCACGTCGCTTCAGGTAAGGTTTATTTTATATGTTTTATGTGTATTTTAATGATGTTTTGAGACTAGTGACCTTCTATTTTGTGTTGTTGAATGTGAGGGAGTTATGTTTTAGATTTCGAAAACAGATAATTACTTATGATATATACACGTAGTGTTAGTTAGTTAACTCATTATATATAGAGTGAATTTTAGTCTGTTACGGTATATCTACAAGTGAAATCATCAATTTTAATATGTTTGTACCTAATTACTAGCTAATTAATGTGGGTGGGAATGTCTGTTTTCTATGTTTTTGTCATAGGAGTACGCTACATCGGAAGTTCCGTTTTTTTTAAAGGAAGTGTTTGTTTGTTTAATTCAACACTGCTTTACAAACACTTCTTTATATTTTTCGGTTTTGCTGGAGCGATTCTTTCTATTTTTCCAATTTTTCGGGTTTTTTATGGTTATTCGATGGCTCTGGACAACGTGGATGTCTTAATTTTGGAACAGTTGTATTTTTACATTTTTTTTTGGGTTAATTTTGCACTACCTAGATTACTTTGGGGGAGGAGGACGTTATTGGATTGACAACATGATTGGTAAGTCCTTGCTTTCTTTTTTTGTGTGGGTGGGTAATGTTATTTTTATTATGGAATTGTTTTTTACTTGTTATTTAGTTTTAATGTGTGCATATATTATAATAATATCTCTATATATTGCATACATTAAATACTTTAGAAGCTCACGTTACATATTTTTGCATACTTAGGTGATACTTTTAGTGTTGTTTACCTTTTTGGGAATTAATTAGAGTAGTGTTTTGGCAATGATGTTTAGGTATTCTATGCCTTTTGTACTAGGGTAAACTTTAACTTGTTCTTCCAGGTACTTGTGCATTTGTTTATTTTGCTTTGATGTTTTAGGGACAAGTTCAGTTACAGATTGGTCCATTCTAAATTCCTGGTAGCTCTGTTCTTTCTGTAGGCATTTAATGAAATGTTCTAGAGTAGGTTTGGTTCTGCCAGTTGATTGTACAAATGCATTGTGCCAACCTTCCACTGCATTGTTAGTTTTTTATTCTCCGTTAAGGGTACTTCTGTAAACGTTCCACCAGGGTATGAGGAATTTGGGATTTCGCCTGTGGCCAGATCTGTGGAGTCTGCCTACCCAGGTGTCTTCAAAGTAGTCGAGAAATGGACTTAATTTAGCTTCATTTTGTTTGTAGAAGGGGCTGTCTATAACAATGTTGTAGTGTTCAGCTACGTCTGTTTCAGTGAAATAAGCAAGTGCAATGAGTTTTTTTAATTTGGAAAGCAAAAGATGAGTTTGTAGCATATTCGACACTTAGGGTAGTTTTTTGAAGGTGTCTCCATAAACACTGGTTGAAATGATAATAGCAGCCTTGAATGCAGGTATGGGGGTGGATTTTTAGGATAGTTGAGAGCATTGCTTGCTCAAAATCAAGAATGATACTTTCAGGAGAAAAATCATTAGTTTTTTGTTTAATTATATTTATAAATTCCATATATGTGGAATTATTTTTGTTTGGTAATAGTGCATATAGCAAAGGTATGTTGCAGTTGCGGTAGAGGCCATGTATTGTGTATAATTGGAAAAATGGTTTGGGACAGATGTTAAATGTTCCATCCATCATCCAATATTGGCTTTGGTGCAGTTTAACTAAATTCATATTGGTACCAAAAATTATAAGCCTTTTGTCATTGTTTTCGTTGTCGTAAACTATAAATGGTTGTTTATTTAAAGTTATTATTTGGTTAGCAGTTAAATTTGTATCCTGATATGTTCTGGGAGATGGTGTTGTAGCAGTAGTAGCTTTTTTAGTTCGTGCTATAGTTCTTTTTAAGGAGAGGATATTTGGCATTTGAGTTGTGGCAGTTTTTGGGATTTTAGGAATGGCTTCTTTTAAAATGACATTTGTTTGCGTTTGGGAACCTGTACTAGCTTCTTTTATATTTTCCAAAGCTGTTCTAACTTCTATTTCTGTAACATTAGGTGGATGATTGTGTTCCCTAGTATACAGTACTGTAGCTTCTCTAGTTGTTGCTCTGCCATAGCACTTGTTAGAATAATATTTACAACATTTCCAATTAACTTTCCTGCCATATTGCTTTTCTTGTGTATAAGTGTAACCCATGTAGCATAGTAATAGTTTTCCTTTCTGGCTGGTCACAAATTCGGCTCCTTCGGTCATTTTGTACTTTGTATATCTATAAAATATATATATAATAGTTAATGTCAAATTAAATGTGATAAATAATCTATGTTAGTGATAAGTAGGAATGTTTATACTTACGTGTTTTAGAATTTACAGCAAAATTAGGAGTTGCTTGCTTCTTTAGTTGGGGATAATTGTTTGTGATGTTGTAGCTGTTATGAAAAACATGAAAGTAGTATATTATTAATTAATGTTTCGGTACATTTGCAATGTTAGAGCTCATTTCTACTACAAAAGTGTATCTTCATGATTCACATTGTGAAGATACTTACATATTTTTTTAGGTTGGTCTTTGCCAGTATAGTTGTTTCTTCTGCTTCTGGAGAGTAGTTTGTAGTGTTATCTTAAATAAAAAAGGAACATATGTGTTAGAATAATCACCATGTTGGTATGTTTTTTAATAGATTATCTGGTAATTATGTTCTTTAATATACTTACTTTGTGATTAGTATCTGTATTATTCAGAATGTGGAGTTCTGTATTATGTCTGTATATCTATTCGTTGTGTTTGCTCTGTAAATAAAAAATATATAATAGAAAATAATTAGAACAGTTCTAAATGTTTGTATTGTTTTTGCACAATTATTTCAGTTGCATAATACTTACTTAGTAAAATGTATTGGAGAAATAGTACTGATGTCCTTAGTTCATTAGTAGTGCAGTTTTCAGTAGTAGAATCTACAGAAAAAAAAAAATATGTGGGGCAAAAGTCATTATTTCTGTGTGTTTAGATTTATGTGCACATAATGAAAGAATGTGAAATCACTTACATAGTTATTAGAATCTGTATTCCTAGGGTTTGTTCACAGTTATTTTGAGTAGAATATTCAGTAGTCGTTGTATGTACAAAAAATTGTTTCATATTATTATTTAGCATGTTAAGTAGTATGAATAGCAAAGGGGCACTGGGTATTTAGCAGGTAAGTAAGTAGTAGTAGCAAATAATGCAGTTTCTATTTTATTTACTTACTTAGAAGATGTGATAGTAGGTTGATAGTCTGGTTCTTCTAGTTGTTGTGCAGCAATTCGGATACAGATGAATCTCCTTCAGTGACTTTTGGCAAGTAGTTTGTGCTTAGATTTTAATTGTTTATATAGGGGAGTGTCAGTAGTAATTACTTTGCTATTGGTTCATTTAAAAAATTAGGTTTGTGATTGGTTAGTTAGTATATTTGAATTTAAGTTGTGATTACTTTGTGTTGGAAATGGTGGGTTCGAATCCCACCGCTGCCACCAATGTTGGAAATGGGATCCCTGGCTGGCCAGGGCTTTCACCAAAGTCAGTCAGAGACCACCACTCCCAAGTCAGGGCAAGGGAGTTACACGCCAAGATAACCCCTACTCACCCTCTAGGTAACGTGGCGCGAGCAGCAAGGCTAAACTTGGAGGCGATGTAAGTTAAGTATTTGCGCACGCACCCCAGCAACAACAACCAAAGGCCCACCACAAAGGAAACTCCACACAAGGTTATATAAAAATAGCCTTTGTATTACACCAAAACACATTAGATAAAACACACTTTACAATGTGCCAGAGGCACGGGCAGAATTTACAAGGGATTATTTACAAGACAGGGCCACCTGGACCACTGCAAGGAATCAGCACTTTTAGAAATAACAATACAATACTTGTAGGCCTAGAACTTAGAACATAGCCTATCAGACAGTACCTTCCGTCCTGGTTGCACGGGATAATGCGAGTGACCTCCTTAGTAAGCTTGAGCGGGCGACCCAGCGAAGCGGCACGACTCAGGGGAGAGTGGTGCGGCTCGAGGCTTGGACGGGCGGCCGGAAAGGTACAAGCGTTTCTCTGGGGCGACCAATGTGTGCGGCTCAGAAGAGGAGGGGGAGGCAGGATGTGGGCGGCCCAGCGAAGCGGCGCGGCTCAGGGGAGAGCGGCGCGGCTCGAGGCTTGGACGGGCTGCCGGCACGAGCTGCCGAGGGGAACGAGCGAGGCACACTTCAGCGAGGCCCCAGGGGCCCAGGGAGATCAGACAAGTCCCATCAATTTGGCAGGGAAGGCACCATAGAGTCCACTGGCCCTGGGACTCTGGTCAGGGGGCAAGCTTAGTATCAAGCCCTTGGGATCACTTATAACAGAAGATCACTGTAACACAAAATAGGACATAAAGCACAAAACCAGTACCCACTGGTAACTGGTAAGTCCCCCCTACGCAATCCTAACCACCCTAGGAACAGGTCCCGCAGGGAACCAGGACCTTACTAGCACCACCTGCACTAGCAAGAACAACCACCTCAGTATCACAATACACATAGGGGCATAGACCTGGGGACAAAACACATGATGCAGAACCTACATTCAGCGGTGTAAGGAACACATGACGCATCAACACACGTTCAGCGGTGTAAGGAACAGGGCACATAATGTATCAACAACACATTCAGAGGTGCAGAACACAGGGTGCGCAAAACATACTACACATTGTACATTTCCTAACACCCAAAAGCAATAGGACATAGATCATAACAGCATCTAAACCTTTAGCGCAGAACTCACAAAGTCCAGGTTGCGCCACTGCGCCAGAACCTAAACGTAGCAGCTGCCCACTACTTGCTGGGCAGCTGAGGGACAGAACAGGGGGCCTAAACGCTGCAGCTGGCACTAAGTGCTGCGCAGCTGGGGAAAGGCCAGGGATGAAGGAGTGCGCCTCACTCCTAAGTCCACAGTACATGTCCCTAGGGAAAGAAATACCTACACGGTGCAGCTGCCCACTACTTGCTGGGCAGCTGGAAACAAATCTGCGCCAGGGGCCCTCACTGGCCCCTCAGGAACAAAACTACATCCAAACTGCGCAATAGGTTGGAGCCCTCTAGGCTCTAAACATATTCATGTGTCCCCTGGAGCACTCTGGCTCCTCCAATAAGGAACTCTCCCCCAACAATGGAGCCCTCTGGCTCTAGGAAGATTGGGGCCAAAACAGGTGGGGGCCACTCGGGCTCTAGGCACGGGCTCTTGGAGACAATATGCTGGACTGAGCCATCTGGCTCTTAAAGGAATTATGTCTCCAACTGTTGGGGCGGCCCTCTCGGCAGCGGGGCCGCCCAGGCGCCTCCCATGCGCCTCAATGGGCCCCCGGGACTTCCATGGGGCCCCTGATAGAGATGTCCAATCGTTGGAGCGGCCCACTGAGCACACGGGGCCGCTCTGACTCTGTGCCTGCACTGGCACAGTCAACACTGGGCCTCACGGAGCTTCCCCCCCCAGCCCTTCCTCACTCACCGGGCTTCTCGGGGGACTCCTCTTCCTCTGGTGCGGCTGCTCGTCAGAAGCGGCAGGCTTGCGGGGCTCTCCCAGGCGGCGGTTCCAGCGGGGGTCCTCTCCTCTTCTCGAGGACTCCAGCTCTCCGCAGGACCACCGGGGCTCCCAACAGCTCAAGGGAGCCCCGGGCAGCATCTCGCCACCTTCTCTGCCGGCTTCTTCCTCCGGGGCTCCTCATCCGGGCAGGCAGCCAATCACGGCGCGGCGGCGGGCGGGACTTCCTGAAGCAAGCAGAAGTCCCGCCCCACTCCAGGCACCCGGCCGCCTGACTTCCGGTTTTGCGGCGCTCGGGCCGCGGCGGTGAATCTCGGGGGCATTTCTGAGGGGTGGCACCCTCGAAGGCGGACAAAGTCGCAGAGTAGGCTCCTGCGCACTTGGGGCATTGAAAAATAAACGGGGTGGCACCCGTGAATAAATCCAATGAAAATACGGGCATAGGGCAGGGTAGCACCTGCGAGGAGCACGAGCAGGACAGAGAGCAGCTCCACGCTGCCAAGCTCAATTAAAGCGCTCCCAGGCGCTAGGGTCCCAAAAAGCAGCAGTAGCAAGTCCTTCAGGGTCCATCAGTAAGCCAGGGGCTGGGCAGGGCCCAGGGGAGGCAAGCCTTCCCCCTGGGCCCAAGCAGCAGCACGCCCCTGGCAGATTCAAGCAGCAAAACAAGAACATTTTCATGGGGTCACAGCCCCTCTTTTATACACCTTTTCCCTTTGTCTTTAGGTGCAGGGTGGGGGCAGAACCAGTCGCAGCTGGTCTGGGAGTACTGTTGATGGCCCAACCACCCATTCTATTCACAGGCAGGGCTAGGGTCATCAGTCACACCACAGGGGGGCGGAGCCAGCATTGTGTGGGGAAAACCCAGCCCATCCAGGACACAGGTACACTCCTCCCACACAGCACTCATGCTAATCTCCCACTCACCACCGGGGCAGACCCACACAGACTTCCTGGAGCCTGGCATCCCAGCCAGCTCCAGCCAATCACACGCCAGCACCCTCACAGCACACGTACAGCCATGTCTAGAAATGGCGCTTCCCTACTAGACACATACATGCGGCATACACCATCTCGCAGCATTCACTCCCCCGAGTTCACACATACCAAACTTGACCATGCACACCTCACGCACCAGGAACTACCAGGGACACAGACATTCCCCATGCATTCCTATGGGAGGGCAGGCCAATCTCACACACGCACTCAGGGAGAGCACGCACTTTACACTGCGCCACAGTGTCAAAGTGCGCAAAGACCAGAAATCACTATAATTTCAAGGCAAAAAGTTCAGGGGTGACCCTGCCAGAAGGCCCAAGTCCAACACTTTGTAATAGAAGTGAAAATCCCCAAAAAATTATACAATTATACAAAGTAGTATAGAATATTTTTATATGTGTAGGTGATATAATTATACCAATAGGATATTTTTGACCGATTAATAGTGTGTCTATAGTATTAATTTAAGTATTGTGTGTTTATTTAGATGTGAAAACATATAAAACGTTAATTAATTATGCAAACAGATGCATATAAAAAGTCGATATAGCTGATAATCCAATATTTAAGTGCACAATATTTTTGATGTCGATATTATAGTTAATGTCATTATTTTTTGTAGATAGCGATATTTTTGTTTTCCGATGTTAATGTAGTCGATATAAAAGTAAACGATGTTATTGTATATCGATATTAAAAAATCGATATTTGTGTATATATCTAGTTAAGTATAGGAAGCCGATATTTTTGATTTCGATATTTTTGCCCGGATATTTTTGTACGTCGATATTGTGAATGTCGACATTTTGTCAGACATTCATCTCAGCACCATGGAGATTACAAACAGGTAATTGAACTAATAGGCCACAACCAATGCTGTTTTTTGAAGTTACCTACATTTGTAGTGGTCAGCACATAGACGTATGTGGAGTGAGAGCTTATTCCAAAATAGAGGTGCTAAATATGAGAAGGATCTGCCTCCTGATTTAGCCTTTCTAACCTGTGGGACTATGAGTAAGGCTTTGCCACTTGACCTTAAAGATCTGCCTGGCTGGTAATCGATCAGCTTGGTGGATAAATAGTTTTGGACTTTCTGTGTAAGGGCTTGTGTTTCAGACAGCATACTTTGAAAACAATTGTCATATGGATTGGTAACCAACGGAGAGAGCACAAAAGGGTAGGAGAGGCCGCCCTTGCTCGAAGATTGTCGATGAGATGTGCTGCCGTATTTTGCACAGCAGGCAGTTTATTCAAGGCTGTCCCATTGGTATAGGTGATTAAAGCATTGCAAGAATCCAAGCGGGTAATATCCAATGCTTGGACTAAGGTCTTCCTCACAGAATGTGGGAGGGGGGGAAACTCTCTGTAAGAGAAGCAGTATATGACAACAGGTGCCAATTGTGGTCCCAAAGGGTTCTTTCAAAGTGAGAGATTGGTCAAGATGAATGCCCAAGTTTTTTACAACTAATTTAGGAGTTGGGGCTGGGTCTAATTCAGAGGGCCCCAGTCAGGTGTCGTAAGCGGTTGGGCATTGCCAAACTCCATGAATTTTGTTTTAGCGAGAGGAATTATCAGCTGCATGTCATTAGCATATGACAATGGTTCAAGGCCAAACATTTTAACAATTTTGGCATTGACAATTGTGTTTCACTCTTACTATATTTCATTATAGAACAATTGCTTTGTCTAGGCAGAAGGGGGCAACCCGTATAAGTGCAAACAATGCACTTTTTGGTTTAGTGTGATGCTTAAATTGTGCAAAATGTAACACAGTGAACCTGGATAGTACCCACGTTTTAGGTATATGTTCAGCACTTAGAAACAGAAGGTGGGATATTTAAAATGCTACATAAAACACAAGTTGTCTTTATTACTGTTATTGATATCTTTGAATAGGTACCAACAGCGAGTAGCAATGGGTCAAAAAAAGAAGACTTAGTCTAACTGTGTATCTGAAAGGGCATACCTAAAAGATAGAGGTACAACAGCGAAATCAACCTAGGGTACTTTCTCAAGGAGAAAAAATGTTCCCATCAGATTTAGTCCCATTGCTACTCGCTGTTGGTAGATATTGTGTTATAGGGGTAGTAGCAATGCTAGGTCGGTAAACATCCCCTAGGACCCTCCCCCCTCCCATTGTTGCATTCTATCCTTGAATAGGAACATTTATTTTATAAAAATGTTTTCCATCCTGAGTGTCATGACTGAGAAACTAATTAAATAACTGTTGTTAGCAATAGAAATAAATAAATTAAACTGGAATGTTTAACAAGTATCTACTTTATGTTGAAGTTATTCCATGACTCAGTAGCATCTTTGATTCATACAGGTTAGTTAGTCAGTAAGTCAAAACTCTTTATTTCGAATAATTAAAATCATAAAATAAGCAGCGATACATACATTCATTGTGTATAAAATCAGTCAAATAGATACAGATAAAAATATATATATACACTTGCAAACAATCATATATGTACACTATTTAAAATTCAAGATTTGTACCCAAACAATTATTAAATAAATGTCTTCACATGACCTATAGGACCGCAATGTGTGCTTCAGTATAAAAATCTAAAAACATTATTTCATTTTCCATAATAAAAGAACAAAAGTGCCCTCCCCCTCTCGTTCTGCTGTACTTAATGCATGCAGATACTTCTTTTGTTATTTACTCTAGCTGCGGCCACCAAAAAGCTGGCTACGCTAAAAATAATGCGCACGTTACTCAGCAGTTGCAGATATAGGAGTGCGGGTCTCACCTGCAGAAACCCCGCTTCACGTAATATGGGGCATAGGAATTTTTTACGTGCCTTTGAAAAATTTTCACAAAACATGATCAGGTGGAGGGTGTCTTGTATCGAGAAATTATCACAAGAACATGGTGGGGACTCATCTGGTTTACCCCAATTTGGGAAGGTTCCTAAAGTAAAATTAATTAAGTTGAACCTGAATCTTGTCAACAAGAAGCGATGGAAAGGCTTAGTAACGATCTTCAGGTAAGGTTCAATGGCTGGAGAGGTCTGTAAGACATAAATGCTTCTAACTCCTGATTTTTTAAGCTCCGCCTCCTCCCTATCTGCCTCCAACATGATCCGGAAATTGTGTTTAATCCACACCAAATCCTCTTTCTTAATTCCCTCCGGGGCTGTATATAATTCAGGGCGTCCCAGTCTAACACCCGCCGCTCTAACGTATGCCAGCCATGGGATACTATCTGCCTTGTCGAGGGCCAAGCAGTCTTTAAGGATAAGGTGATTGAGAGTGATTTCGTCATTGAGCCACGTCTTGGCCCAACAGATCAGTGGGGCTGCTTTTAAATGGTCTGTAATGTAACCCAAGCCTGATTCAGAGTGGACAGACAAAGTCAGAGACGACTGAGGTACCGCCAACAGCGATCTAAGGAACCTGTTTTCAACTAATTGTATTTTGTCTACAGACGCGTAGCCCCATATCGATGCCCCATAAGAGGCAATCGCACAGCACTTCGACTTATATATTTTAAGCATGGCCTCCATGGGCCTAGATCCCAGCCTTTTGGCGAAGCTAAGGAGGGCTGCTGTTGATCTTGCTACGGCATTGCTTTTGTACTTCGGCTGAGGACCCCAGTTGCCCTTCTCATCGAAGAGTACTCCCAAGTAAGTGAACACCGGTACCCTAGAAACCTCCGCACCCAGGCATCTGAATGTTTTAACCTTACGGATCTTCCCAAGGGCCCCAACGATCATTACAGGGGATTTGTTACTATTTACTTTTAAGTCTAGGGACTCCATGAATGTGGCAAAATTTTCCAGCAGCCTCTGTAAACCCAGGCCTGTGCGAGCAATAAGTACAGCGTCGTCCGCATACAGGAGGACCGGGATACCCGATCCCCCTGCACGCGGAATATCACAACTGGCCCCAGCTAAAGATTTTTCCAGGCCATTAATGTAGATCGTAAACAGTAGGGGGGCCAGAATGCAACCTTGTCTGACCCCCCCGCCTGGAGCTGAATTTGCCCGTACATCTGCCGTCCTGCGTAACCCTAACCGCAGCCACTAGATCTTGATGGAGGTCGCTTAGGAAGTAAACCAAGGGTGAATCTACTCCCATATCCAACAAAATACGCCATAATTTGGAGCGGTTCACCAGATCGAAGACTGATGATATATCCATGAACCCGAGGAATAAAAAACCCTCTTTTGCTATAGTATACTTATTGATCAGAAGATGTAAATTTAGGCATTGGTCCATGGTACTTCTGTGTTGCCTGATGCCGTACTGGAGATTCGAGAGCACCCCCCTGCCATTCATCCAATCTCCCAGTTTCTGAAGAATGACTCTGCCCATGATCTTAACGGCGGAGTCCAACAGGGAGATTGGCCTATAGCAGGCGGGGTCCCCTCTGCTCCCCTTTTTTAAAATGGGCACAATAATGGAGGTCGCCCAAGAGGTAGGGAAGCCCACTAGAGATGCTGCATTAAAGACATTGGCTAAAATCTTTGCCCAGAAGTTAGGGTACATGATGTAAAGGTCAGCAGGAACCCCATCGGGTCCTGGAGCCTTATTTTTAGATGTATCTCGAATAGCCCTTTCTACTTCAGCTGGGTCAAATTTAACAGGGTTTAGGGGACAGCCAATGATGGCTATTCCTGATGTTATCTCCTGATGCTCCTTATCTCCATAAATGCTCTTAAAGTGCTGGAGCCAGATATCGTCTGGTATTACGCATTCCGTATCCAAATTATCACTTTCTGAAAAGAATGGGTGATTAATTGTGGCCCAAAACTTTCGGCTGTCCCTTAATACATCAGTAGACCGCAGATTATCCCAAGCCTCTTCTTTGATTTTTTGTTTCTGCCTGGTAATTGCTTGTTTATACTCTTTACGGAGAGAGGACACTAAAGCCCTGTCCCTCGGGGTCCTCTTAAGAGCATTAAGAAGAGCCTCATGGGCCCTTGAGCATGAGGAATCAAACCATTTCTGTGCCTTCCTGGGATGTGGCCTACTCCCCTTATGTAGATTTACAGCAACTTGATTACAGATTGCTGTAAAGGAAGTTATAGTTTCCACTCCCACAGCATGCTCGTCCAAACAGATGCCAATATTGGTTTCTGCCTTGGCGACCAAATCCTCAAAGAAGGCCTCCGGGACTACAGCATCCCACTTTAACCGTCTGCCTTGGTCTTTTGTAGTTAAGTCCCGCACTATCTCCCTTCTTTGATCAATAATGGCAATCTTAAATCCCAGATCTTCTTCCAATACAAGGGGGTTGTGATCACTGAAGGTTGACGTCACTACTCCATAGTCCAGGGTCTTAATCAGAACTAAAGGGGATAAGAAAATGTAATCAATAACAGAATTGGCTCCTCGTCCTATGAAGGTAGGGATAATCTCGCTACCACTTTCCTTACCAGGTTCAAGTAGATTTAAAGTGGAGAGTAGTTCCTCCAGGTCCTCACCCTGTTTGCCGTGTTCAAAATGGGGTACCTTCCCATTCATATGCCCATCAAGACCATACCCGTAACAATCCCACGAACAGGGGTGTATATTAAAATCTCCCATCAAAAATATCTCTGGGACAAAAGAGTTATTAAGCTTGTAGACTGACAAAAAATGTTCTAACACATTAAAATGCTCCTTCTGTATGGAGCCTTCCATGGCATTATACAAATTGATCAAAAGGTAATGCTTATCGGAGACAAACCATTCTAGTATGAGGAAATTGTCTGACTCCCCATTGAGTTTTTCGAATGTTCCAGCAAGATTTAAGGAAATAAGGAAGAGTAGGCCCCCCCTTAGGCCTCCCCACAGTCCCACGGACCGCAGGGGTAGTGAAACTATGGTAGCCATCCAGTACAAAGCTAGACTCTGAATCCCAAGTTTCCTGAAAAGCCATGATATCGAATTGTTTTATGAATTGCAACCAAATGGGGTCAGTATTTTTGGGTCTAATACCTGCCACGTTCCAACTTAAAATTTTACATAAATCTGACCGATTATTTACTATAGAGGTTAACCCACCTATCCCGGACCCCAGACTTGGAATTTCAGGACCCAGTCAATCATTGGACTCCACCTGGGACAGGGGCGAAAATCGGTTACAAAGCTCTACCTCCCCCCTAAGTTGACGATGTGCCAGGGAAGCTGATGGAATAGTTAAGGGTACAGTATCCCCTCCATGTGCAAGTCCCTGGGCAAGTCTCATCTGTGCGCTCATCATGGCCTGGTATGATGGGGTACATTTATTATTAGGACGGGTATAAGATCAGGTAGGTGGCTGCGCGTGTCTATGGGCCCTCGCTGGAGGATAGAAGTACCCCAAGGGGAGTGGTCTGATACTTTTGCTGTCTAGGTCTGAACCGTCCCAAAATAATCTTTCAGCAATGTGCCTGTTATTAAAATTCACCACCACACAGTCCCCCGGAATGTTCTTGGGGCAGTGCCCAACCCAGCGAACCCTCCTTGCCATAGTAACAGCACTTGCAACATTGCCTCCACCCGTGCTTAACTGATCGCACCACTGTCTAGCTTGATTCATCAGATCAGCGGTTGTTTCACTGGGCCCCCCCTAACAGGAGGCACCCCAGTGAAGACCGCCACCAGAGGGGCTGCTTCTGGGGGTAACTCCAGAGAGTACCCAGGATGACAAGTACGTGTGCTAATGTCATATGCCTGGCTGCCTTTAACATTTACTTCAGGCGTAAAATTCCCAACCTCGCCCCTTATGATTGGCTGCCCAACTGTGTCAACAGTCCCTGCCGAACCACGGGGACGAGAAAGTCTAGGGTTGATGTTCCTACTATCAGCTGTAGGGAGATTATCGGCTAAAACCGCTGGCTGACTCAAATCCTCCTTTAACCCCCTGTGTTGTTTCAACAGTTCATCAATTTTTTCACATTTAGACAGAAGCCCCGCCACACAGGTATTCCAAGTGTCTACAATGTCCTTGGCGACGGACACAAGTACTGGTTCCAGGCGTGAAATAAATAGGTCCTCTATTATTTTTCCGATTTGGCCCTTGAGGCGGTGATCTATCCGCTTAGTCTGTGTCAAGTCTTTTCTCAGCCTGCCCGTAGTGCTTAGCAACTTTCGCTTCTTGTGCGGTTTCTGGTGAGGAACAGTGGGCGTTATAGGCAAAGGCTGAGGTGAAGCCTCTTGTGGGGTAGGTAAAACAGTATGGGTTGAGGTCACTTCCCGATTGGTAATCACAATGTTTGGTTCCAACGGTATCACCCTACTGTGATCTAAAGGTGGGACTGTGTCAATCTCCCCTGAGTTCAAACCCAGCTCTTTCTCTGCAATCGCGATCTCTTTTTTCAATACCCCCGCTGCAGAGGTTTGATACGAGATGATGGATTCAGACTTTCTAGGGTGTTTCGCTTTGGACCCATCTTCATCCCTAGCACATACCGGTTTCCTCTTGCCCATTGTAGGTGTTAGAGAGGTGGGCCGGCCCGGCCTCTTCCGGCCCCGGACGGCCACAGACGGCCCGTCCTTTGCCCGGGCTTGGCCCGGCGTCGCCCGTGCGCGTCCAGCGGGACGGGAGGCGTTCCGGTGTTTAGTAGCGCCTCCGGGCACAGCCAGTGATGTCCCGGGTGCACCGCTAGTCCCTGGGGCACCTGGGGACTGAAGTCCTTCACTGAGTGGGGAGAGCTGCGGTGTCGGTCCGGCCGTTGCCCTCACGGCGCTATGTAGATGAGCAGGTGTGCAGGTGAGCAAAACCGTTGCCCTCAAGGCAGGAACAGAAGCGAGTGAAAGTGCCCCCCACAGAGCGCTCGGCGCTCCGGTGTTTAGTAGCGCCTCCGGGCGCAGCCAGTGACGTCCCGGGTGCGCCGCTAGTCCCTGGGGCACCTGGGGACTGAAGTCCTTCACTGAGTGGGGAGAGCTGCGGTGTCGGTCCGGCCATTGCCCTCACAGTGCTGTATAGATGAGCAGGTGTGTCAATTTGCATAGCATTTGCAATAATAGTCCAAAGATTCTTGATCACTGCACCCATATTTTGAAATCATTAGATTTTTCTGTTTCACTATTTCCTGAGTAAATGATATTCAATCCTATGTAACAATTTTGTATTGGAGCATACCATTTTTGACTCCTTGGCCATGTTAAAATTTATTTTTAGAATGAGAGGATTGAAAACTTATGCCTTGGCTTCAATGTATTAGCATAAATTGTCTTAGGTGCCATATTCAAGAATGTCATAGGACCACGAAGGGCTTCTGGGAACAAAGCAGATCTTATTTAGAGAATTATGTAGAGGTTTAAACCTAGCTAGATAGTTCATTAGTTGAGAAATGGGCATCAGGCTGTTTATGTGGATGGCGATTTTTTCATTTTAGGGGAGGGGGAAATTGAGAGGGTCATATTGATATTATGCAGCTATGTCTTTTTCCTCCTTCAAAACCAGCAGAGACTATCTAGTCCAAATAGGACAGTTGCTTCATAGTAAGCAGTTTCAGAAAGAGGTGGGTCAAATTTCTAAACTGTTCTACCTCTTAAACTAGGGCCTTTGTTCTGTATGATTCTAGCTAATAATAAGAAATATTCCTCAATGGAGAGCATGCTTATCTACATACCTCTTTAAGGAACAAAATATAGTCATCCAACGAATGCGGGCCGACAACGGGAACGGCACAGTGTTGGTGCTTCTCGATTTGTCGGCCGCGTTCGACACAGTGAGACACCCAATCCTCCTAGAGAGATTGGAAAGGATAGGGGTGAGGGGAAGGGCCTTGCAATGGCTACGGTCCTACCTGACAGGAAGAGAACAGACAGTCACATGGCACCATTTACCTCCTGCAAATCATTGGTTACCCACGGGGTCCCCAGGGCTCCGCTATCAGTCCTATTCTTTTAAATGCATATCTGCAGCCGCTCATTCCTATTATCAAATCGTTTGGTGTTGACTTGGTCACTATGTGGACGATACGCAGCTGGCATTCTCCTTGGAAGGAAAACAGGCAGTCTCTCTGGACCACTTCCAAGAGTGCATGCGCCAGACCGCTGATTGGCTGCGGAGGAACTCTTTGCAGTTCAATGGTGGAAAGACTGAGGTGCTATACTGCTCTCTAGCGAGGCTGTCCACGTATTCTCGGTTGGAGTTTAGGCTTACCCTGGAGGAGGAGCCACTGATTCTGGTCAGCACGGTGCGGAATCTGGGGGTCCTAATAGACAAGAACCTCCAGATGGAGTCCCAGGCAACTAAGGCAGCTAGTGTCTGCATTTGGTTTGCTGCGTCTGCTACGCGGATACTTCCGATCCTACCAAAAGATTTGCGCTCTTTGGTAGTGAGCAGCACAGTGATGAGTAGACTGGACTATTGTAACTCTTTGTATTTAGGAGCTCCTCGGTACATTTTCCAAGGGTTGCAAAGAGTCCAGTCTGCAGCAGCAAAACTGGTGCTAAATCTGCGACGTAACTCGTCTTCCACCTCAGCACTAAGAGAGCTTCACTGGTTACCAATCAGGGAAATGGTTCTCTTCAAGTCACTCTGCCAGGTGTTCAGAGCTTCACATGGGATGGGCCCAATTCCATTACAGGAAAGGTTTTCCTGTACCTTCCTCAGAGACAGCTCCAGTCCTCTGGTACCAGTCTACTAGCAACCACAAAATGTAAGCGCTCCCGGATGGGGGGGGGGGGGGCTTTCAGTGTGGTAGGGGCACAGCTATGGAATGAGCTGCCACTAAGGATCCGACAGATTGATTCATTAACTGAATTCAGAAAGAGCCTGAAAACCTGGCTATTTCCAAAACTCTGATCTACACGTCCCATCTTTCTGCTCACCATCAGATCGATCAAGTGCTCTGATATCTGAAACGCCAGGATACCCGTAGGGTGGCAGTAGCGCTATACAAGCACAATAAAAAAATTAATTAAAAGAAATATAGTCATCCAAACAGGACACGATTCCTTGTATGGTCAGTATTTCAACAGAAATGTCAGTATTTTCCGCTGCGAAAAATAATATTTTAACAGATTGAAACCTACATATGTATCAATGCTTGGTTCTGGAGTCAGTGTGGTTATGGGAGAATGACACTAAAAAATTGTCACAACATGAACTTGGATACTGAAGACAACAATAGGGTGACATATTACTGTGACACCTCAATTAAGGTGCAATTTGTACTGTAAGGCAAAAAATACCTAACATGGAACAAGTCACATCGGAATACTGCAACATCATACACAGGCCCGGCTTTAACACTGGTGGCGCCCTGTGCGACAATATTTGTTGGTGCCCTCCTGTTGCAGGGATTCTGCTCCTACACAGAACTGTGCACAGAGACCCAGGACCTCAGTAAATTGTGGTGAACCAAAAAACTCACCTTAGTACCTAGAAACCCTAACCAGTTAGCATCAGTGTCACATTAGCGCTTCGCCCTATAGCAAAGGAGCCAATGATTAAACAACCCAGAACATGCGACTTAGATTATACTCAGGAATGGTGGGAAGCAAGAACACTGTCTTGTTATACTCTCATGCCAGTCCACAACAGGAGTAAAAAGAGACCCAGGAAAGGTTAAAATATTTATTTTGATAACGTGCTCTAAGATGAAGTATCTTTGCTAACATAAGCAGACATATGATTAGAAATAATATGATCAGCATTGTTACAATTCCATAATACACAAAAGGAAAAATCATATTACAATGATGGTGAAAACAGGTCCTATAGCACCTAGTAAATCACCCTCCCTAGGTAGGAACTATGTTTTATAAAATATAGAAGGTCTCTTAGGCTTGTTTGGGGGACCCCATACCTCCAGGATCAGCAGGTATGAATCACATCAGGATCTGAAAAAGCTCTCTGTCTCTCTGGAAAAACAGGATTCTTCCAAGTGCCTGAAATCATGCTTACAGTGCAATATTAAAGGCGCCGGAATCACGTTGCCTGCAGCTGCATGTACGTTATGGCTAAAACGTGAGCCGTTCAGCCCGAACAACAGCTACCTTGTTATGATAACCTTGGAGGCTTTAGCACTCAGTGTGCAGACTAGAGTCACGATGTAAGTCTAGGGTTGCTGAAAAAAAGCCATTCTCATGTGAAGCATTTCACACAGCCTAACGTACAATAACAGTTATATGCAGTGTTGTGTGCAAAAGCAGCCAAAAGGTAAAATGGTGTTTAAACTTCTAATAAGCCTGTGCTAACATAGCAATGTGCACAACAAGGCCCAGCCCTCACTACACTCCCCCCCCAAATACCACCTCTGCCATGGATTCCTTCAATAGTGCTCTTCAACAGTGCCCCTCAAGTCTCCACAACCAGTCTCTCAGATTTATTTAGTTTTATAGAACCACTCATACAAGTTTTAGGTGTCAGAGCACACACACATTGCACAGAGACAATTATATGTGTGTAAATCAGTGTATAGGAAATGTTACATCAGACAGGACTACAAGATGTAGTGTAGGAGTGACATGTCATTGATACTGGTAGGCAACATAACTTATTCTGGAAAAGCACAAATTCAGAATTTAAAATGGAACACCATTGTTAGGAGTTCTCTTTAATAATAATTGTTTTCTACCTAAATGAACCCTTTTGGGAAGATTAGGATAATGAAAGGCTGGGCAAAAAAACAAAACATATAGCTCTAGCATATACCTTGCAGGCAGCTCTTTGATGACAGTTAATAGCTCAATGTTCAATATTCAGATTTTGACTTCTAAACTACAAGTAACAAAAAGAGCTCTTTTACAGAAGCAGTAACCCACTGACCTATGTACATTATATGCACTTTGTGATCTGCATAGTACACATTCTTAGCAGCAGGCAGTTTAACCCTCTGCACTACCTTAGGATGAGTCAAAACGTCCACTAGACAAACCTACAGTCTCTTTCCAGGAAGACAATTTATCACCTGCGTTATCTTGACATTTTAATTGATGGCTTAAAATTGCTGAAGGCCAGGAAAGCAGCAGCAGGTGCTTTTAAAATGTTAATATACTTTCAAATATGAAGCCCCCATCCCAAGATGGCACCCGGTGCAGTGGCACCAATTGAACCGCCCTAGAGCCCGCCCTGATCATACAGTTACTTAGTTTACACCTACCTGCTTCAATGTAGTCACGCAATACCAAAATGTCGTGAATATGTTTGATGTACAGTGGTGAGTACTTCTTTGTATAATACAATGCAAGAGTGATTTGTTAGTGGCATGCTAAACCACACTCCCAAAACCTGATTGATTTGTGAAAAAGACAGGCGGGTTAATATGTCAAACAAGCACCAGAATACAAATTATGTTTGTGATAATGTGGAATATTTATTGGGGTGGACGGTGGTCCACCACAAATAATAATATCACTATTCTTTTAATTTCCAGTAAAAATGTCACTAATTTAAACCTGAGCTCAACACCTTGTAGCTATCGCACAGAGCGAAGAGGCATGTGTAAAGCATTTAAAGGTACCAAATTGGTTCCAACACATTATAAATCCCACTCCAATAAAAAAAAAATAGAGAATAATTTAATTACCAAAATGAAACCAAAATTGCAAAAATCCAAAAAGGAGAATCAGAGGTAGGATTTTTTTACATTTTAAATGAAAAAATGCCAAAAAGCATTGTCATCTGTTTACCCATGACCTGTACCTAGGCACGATTTAAGGTCAACCACAATGGAGCGCTGATCGGATACAGACATCAGTTTTGACCATTTCATATGTTTTAACTTCTGACATAGTCTCTGGAAGAAAAAATCCCCCGTGTGGCAAGGCAGCAGGCTGTAGTCGAGCAGGACTCCACAAGGCCAGATATCTATTGGACGAAGTTCCGGTAAAACTGCTGCCTTTTTGTGGGAAAGCTCAGAGCAGAAGAAATTCACATCTCTTGCCTAAAGAAAGATCCCTCTCCAGTCTGATACATTTGGCACCTTCAACTTGTAAAGATTTCTTCGTTCGGACTTAGCCACTATTTCAAAGCTAAGGTTCTTCCAGCAGGGCAAGGCTGCAAACTGTAGCTGCACAGAGTTCCACAAGGCAAGATACCCTCAGTGCGACATTCCACTGATATTGCTTTGCTGTTGAAAGGAGGCTCAGAACAGGAATAACCTGATTATATGGCACAGTGGCAACACACCTTTGTCAGATTGACACAGCAGGTTTGTCTTGGTACTCCAGAGGTCTTTTCATTTAAAAAGATTCTAAGTCACATGTTCTTCAGGATGTTAGCAGGAGTATTCTTTCACACAGCCAATGGTCTCAGATCTTAGAAACAGCACTTGGGGGTCAGGGTTCACTCCAGTAGAAGTCACCAGCAGATTTCAGGGCTGGTCCAGTTGGAACTGATCAGGAAGAGGGCTAGCAGCTAGTTGTGTCCTCGTAGCATAAACAAAGGTCAGCCAACTGACCCTTGGAGTGCACTTTGTTTTACCTAAGTACAAGTAGAAGTAGGCCCAGCCTTTCAGATCTCCTCACAGATCTCAACAGCAGGTGTAGTCCTTCTGGTTTCCACAGGTCCAGTTGTGTTCTGAAGATGGTGCTCAAGGGTGCCACACTGATGGATGACATTAAACTGGGTGGGAGTGACTCCAGGCCACCCTCTGACCTATGTGGAGAAATTCCCAATGGCAACCCTGCCTTCTTTTGCTGCACTTCCTGTGTGTTGTACCGCAAACAACCTTTCTACATAAAATAAAAGATGGTCGAACCTATCTTCCCTTGTGGAAAGCTGCTATGCCTATCCCAGAGGTATTGCCATACTCTAAACCAGTTCTGGGCACAGCTCCTCTCTCGCTGCGATTGGTACCCAGCTGACTAGGTGGAAAGAATTGGGTCCTGTCCAGCTGTGAGGCTAACACTTTTCTGTGATTGGATAGGCCTCTTTAAAGTTAATTAAGTTCTTAGACACAGTCCAGGTTGTCCTTCTGTCAAAGGTACAGACCACCTTCCCATACTCAAGCCCTGTGTCTCAGCTCTGGGAGAAAATTCACAGCTCATTAGGGGGGCCATTCAGCTACTGAGTGATACTTGGGAGCACATGGATCTGTGGAGGTATTAGGCAGAGAATATGTACATTTAAAAAAGTAATTTTCCAAAATATGTATTACAAATCAGACTGTTTCAGTGAATTGGGCTTGTAATAAATAAATATATTTAAATATTCAAATTAGTTTACCATCTGCAGTTCATGGGAATTATGTCATGTGACTAAAGCAAGCTAATAATGTGTGTATGTTTGTGAGAGAGAGAAAGATTAATTTTGTAGATCTGGTGTTAGCCAAGATGTTTAGATTTTACAATAATTATTCATATAATATACTTTTAGGAAATATTAGCCAGCTTATTAATTTATTGGTCTTTATTTGTGTAATTCGTATTTCCTTCCACCCACCAGAGCGTACTTCATGGCACTACTTCAGCCATTAGATTTCTCCACACACAAACTAGTTCCCTTCATTCCTAGGGACTACTATGGCATTGTGTATTTTTTGAGTTTTGAGGCAAAGTTTTAATTAGATTGGAAACAGCCTGGCAACTCCCCTACAATAAAGTCTTACAAAAAATGTCAAAACAAAACCTGCATCGGTAAATGCAAAAGGCTGGCAACAAATACCAGGCCAATTGGCATTGCCAGTTATAATTATAAATACGTTGTTTGCAAAACACTGATTTTTGTGTGGCAAAAGTTGCCAAATATTGAATGTATCTTGCTTCATATTAGGAGAGCAGGCGCAAGTGTTTGCAATGGAGCCACTGCATATAAGAAACAAAATGCAAAACCCCATAAAAAAGAAGACACTAACCCCCAGATTCAGCAAAGTCCTCTTTTGCGAGTCCTTAATAGCGATTATTAAGGAATCGCTATTAAAGACTCGTAAAACGGGATGCATGTAGAAATCACAATTTATTTTGCGATTTCTACTGCTTCCTTATTTGCGATTCGCTAATTGCTAATCGCGAATAAGGAATGGCTTTCCATTCATTCCTATGGGCCTCAAGGCCCATAGGAATGAATGGGGAGTCATTCCTTATTTGCGATTAGCAATTAGCGAATCGCAAATAAGGAAGTGATTTCAAGGGTGCCAGGGTGTCGAAAGGACACACTGTAGTACCCCTGAAATGCAATTGTACACAGGTGTTGCGCACACACATGTCCAAAGGACATGTGTGTGTGTAAAACACAACTTAGAAAAATGCACTAAAGTGCATTTTTCTAAGTTTTCGCTATTTACCACGAAGTTACACTTCGCGGTAAATAGCGGCCCCATATTGCGACGTCGCAATTTTAAAAAGGTTCATGAATAGCATTTAAGGAATCTCTAATTGAGATTCCTAAAATGCCATTCTTCGCAATTTAGCGATTTCCATAATTGCGATTTTTGTATTTGGGATGATGCCGGCTGAAAAACCCAAATGAAGACATCACTGTAAGTGAGTCGTTGAGAGGGAAGCGAGGATCAGTCCAAAGTATAACACTCCAAATGAAGCCATCACCTGTCCTGCATGGGAACAATCTTATACCTCATTTCCTTAATAGGACAATCATTCACACAACATCCTTCCAACAAGCACCCCAGAGTCACTGTGCACGCGCTTTCACCGACCAGGCAGGACTCTGGCATGGTCCCTGCCCAGCATAAAACATGTTCCTTCCGTGTAGAGCTGAATGCATCACTGCTGATGTTGAATAAACATGCAGCTTTTATTATTAACAGGGAAAAATACAAAACGATTTAATAATGGCAAACGCTTGGTATGAATTTCAAATATCTTCAAGGGCACTGTATTCAATAAATCTGAATAATGCCACATTATACTTTATAACACAGCAATCTCGCTGCCGGAAACAGGCCAGGAAAGGCAACTTGTGTGCCTATAATTCCAAGCATTATTTAAAGTTGGTGTTACAGTCTGTCTGAAGTACTGGATTCTTTTGTATTTATATTGTATAAAAGAAAGCCTGTAAATATTCAGAACGCCTGGAATATGAATTTTAAGAAACCAATCCTGATTTTGCACTTCCGATGCTTAGCATAGGAACTAGGAACATTTCTGTCAATGTTTGCATAGGTCTCCAATGTGTACATATGTTGAACCCTGCGCACACAGTGGGGCAGATTTATTTACTTTTTGTCCGAAGCAGAGCAGTAAGCAAAGTGGTTGCAGCTAGTGGCGGCTGGCAGATAAAGAGGATAGTGAGGCCAAAAATAAAAGTGCGAAAATAAGTAAACAAAAAATAATTCCACTTACCTTCCTGGCACGACGTCCTTTTCGCTCGGCACTCAGGAAACTGCAGTAACAAATCGTGTCGCTGCTCTCATGTAGCATGAAAGAAACACCAGGATTGGAGGGAGCAGCCTCCTTCAGCACTCCTGAGGACACTGGAGCCATATGCTGTTTCTAACCCAGCTGTCCAAGACAGCTCTTTTAGAGAGGGTTAAAATGTGCATGTCTGGCTGGTCATTACACCACAGCCGGCCAAAAAGATAAGCCCATTTAGAACTTAAAGTGCCCTGCCCATCACTGATTTCTGTGGCTGCCTGACTGGCAGCAGAAGAAATCATCCTCCATCCTAAGGCTCAGCTCAGGACAGGGTTTTGAAAAATAAAATAGTAATCAATTAACTTTATTACCATTTTATTTTTCTATCTCTGGGGGCAATTGTTTAGTGGGGTGAAGCGCTTCCACCTTAACGGGGGAGCTGCCCCTGAGCACAAAGCCATGTTTATTCAAAATAGCCTGCTGCTGCCATCCCCTGCGTTGGTGTACAAACAGGGTGACTGGTGCCATGCACAACCTCTGCAACATGGTGTAGAGGTGTGTGCATGATGTCTAGTTTAGGAGCTGTACTAGAAGCACAACCTTGCCATACAAACTCATGTACCTATACAGATCCTAAAACATTCAACACATAACATGTCGGCTGCACAGTGCAGCATACATGCATTATATGGATTTTTGGGATTATTGAAAACATTTGTCCATGTTTTGGAATGTTTAACCCCACCGCTGCTGCCGACGTTCAGCGGACGTCGCGTGCACTACCCCGGTAGTGCTACGCACGTCCGTTGAAAGTCGCGGCCCCACCCGCGCAATAGAACGTTCCGCACTAGCGCGGAACGTTCAGCGCAGGCAAGGGGTTAAAAGAGATGTTATTTTTAAAGCAAATCCCAGTCTAGCTCAGTAGGTTGAGCTGAGTCTTTAAAACTATGAGTGTTTGCCTTGTAAAGCCCAAGTGCCATCCAAGCGATTTTTGGCACTGAAATAGAGTACCATGCCCGCATAAAATACCTCTTTGCTGGCAAGTAAATAGCCATGCAAGGAACACTTAAAGAATATGCCCAGTGTAACCAACACTAACATGAATTTGTTGCTCAGATTGGCCAGAATGAAATATCTTGCCCTGACTGATATTCATCCGGTCAATTCTCATAGAAAGATAGATAGATCGATAGATAGATAGATAGATAGATAGATAGATAGATAGATAGATAGATAGATAGATAGATAGATAGATAGATAGATAGATAGATAGATAGATAGATCCTTCTTTGGCATTGATGATTTTATCTTGAAATCACAGGATACTACCAGAGAACACACAAGGAAAAGTAGTTTGCGATAGTGAACACTGACTAATGTTACACCATTCCTAAAGGAGTAGGAGGTGTACATTTAGAACCAATGCGCCAAGGTGCATGTTTAGTAAATTCCGTACCTGGATCTACACAATCCTGTTCCATTTCTTTGTTAGGATCCTGAGCACAGATGTATGGAGGGGGAGGTGGGGCCCAATTGTATCAGCCAACAATGACATACAGGTAAGAGATGACATCAGAAGTGTGGCAGGGAGTGAAAAAGGCAAGCCCCTCCTTACCCCTTTCTTATATAATATACCTCACAATGGCAATCCCTTAACTCCCTTGTCCCAAACATCTATTACATCCATGATTTCCTCTCTAACGAAAGATAATTTTTGGGTAGCAATAAAGTATAATAATAGTGGAATTTGTGCTTTTCAATCTAAACATACCAAAACCTACTTTCCTATTTCTTACAAACAAATGCAGTTAAAAATGTTGCTTTAAGTCAGTATCAGAGCTATTTGTATGTTTTTTCGGTCTGTGCAATATTTTCATAATTTATGTGAAATGCCCCAATTTAGACAACATTATGCTTTATAACACAATGATGGTCTGACATTTTGCACTATGTTTGTGTACAAAACACATACTGGTGTCCATTTTGACTTCAAAGGCAGATTCTGCTCTGAGAAAAAGAGTGCAAAACTGCACGTGGGCCAAACAATTGTTGCTTGTTTTTTGTTATTTTGCATTGTCTCCTTGCTCCCAAGATAAGATTTTTACCCAAAATCTCAATTATGCATCATAGCACAATGGTGTAATCTGAGATATATCGAATAGTAGGCATAACAATTGTAATGTGAATTCTTGAAAATTATGCCAGATTACTGCTGAAATTTTCACCGAGGCTATTCAGACTGTGTTGGTGTTAGAAATGAGGGTCTACAATTGGCAGAGATATGCACCTTTGTTCAAGTAGGGACCCTTGCTGCTAGTCAGGGTAATTACGCACTCTAGATAACCCCCGTCACCCCTTTGGTAGCTTGGCACAAGCAGACAGGCTTATCCCAAAGGCAACTTGGAAATGATTTGTACCCAAACACACAATATTAGAGTGAAAACACCACAAATGGACACCACACAGGTTTTGAAAAATAAAGTATCTTTATCTAAACCAAACAAGACCAAACAACAAAAATCTGACATATGCAATTCTAAATATGTCTTTAAAAGGTTTAACCCAACTGGGTCCATAGAATACTATGGATGCATGATTTTACACCAGAGTACCTGTAGATGAGTTAAAGTTCACAAGGCCAAATAGCTGATGTAAAGAGAAGCGCTGGAAAACACAGCGATGCGTCAGATTGTGAGTCCTTGGGAGGTGAGGCGACAGTTCCACTGCACACAGGAGAAGTGATGGGTTGAATCCGGACTGTAGGGGGAAGGGAGGTGTCGACATGCAAGACGATTCTGGTCTGAGGGTGATGCGTGGAAAAACTTGCTGCAAAGGTGCGATGCGTGGCACACTGGAGGTAATGTGTTGTTTTGCAAAGCTTCAAGCAGTCTGATGTCAGTGCTGGGGGCTGCATGGTGAGGCTTTGCATTGCCTGTTGTCGGGTTCTGAGAGGCTGGCAGCTGTTCAGCAGGACTCAGCAAGGCTTCACATCATTGGTTCCCAGAGGCTTGCAGCCATGTGGTGGGACTCGGTGAGGCTTCACGTCGTCCAGCGTCGCTCCCGAGAGGCTTTGCACAGTTTTGTGATGCTTCGCTCCTGTTCATGCAGAGATCAGTTTCACCCCTGAGGCCCTGTAACTGGAAGGAGGCACCTCAGGCAAGGGTAGTACTCACAGATGTCAGAGTCCAGAAGCACCAGCGGAGTTGCAGGAAGTGTTTTCTGTCCCTGAGCCTTCTTAACAGGAGGCAAGCACACACAACCCATTGGAGAAACTTCACAAGCAGGATACACAGCAAAGTCCAATCCTTTTTGCTCTCCTTGGTAGAAGCAGCAACTTCTGGCCAACCCAGCAGAGCACACACAGCAAAGGGGCATTTCTCCTCCTCACAACTCTCCAGCTCGTATCCTTGGCAGAGGTTCCTCTTGATATATACCCCATTTTCTCTTTGTTCTCTATGTGGCAAGGGTCACTAATCAAAGTCTAACCAGTTCTTTCCTCTATGGTGCAGCATGATCACAAGGGGTAGAGACAGCATTGTGCAAAGGAGAGGCAGCCTATTCAGATGCAAGTGAAACTCTTCTCTTCCCACCACTCTAAATACAGCCAATGTCTATTCAGCCCATCTATGAGTCAACCAGGAAAGGCAGGACACCCCCCCTTGTGGCTGTCTAAAGTGAATGCACATCCCCAGCTACTGCCACTCTAAAACCAGACTGTCAATACACTAACAGCAGGGGAACACAGAATGGTTCAACATGAAAATACCTAATTTCTAATAGTGGCATTTTCAAACAAAATTTAAAAACCATTGTTACCAAAAGATGAGTTATTAAATTCTGATTTCAAAGAGCCTAAACGCCATTTCTCAATCTTGTCCCAATGGAATGTTACACTTGTAAGATGTTACACAGCAACTCCCATGTTAGCCTAGGGGAGAGGTAGCCTTTCAACAGTGAAAAAGGAAATACACTGTATTTCACTATAAGGACATTTCACACACCCCAGTACATGTCCTACCTTTCACACACACTGCACCCTGCCCATGAGGGTACCTTCGGCCTACCTGAGGGGTAGCCTACATGTAAGAAAGTGGAAGGTTGGGTCCTGGCAAGTGGGTGCACTTACCAGGTTGACATAGCAGTTACCAACTGCTCACACAGACACTACAGTGGCAGGTCTGAGACACATTTATAGGGCTACTCCTGTGGGTGGCACACTCAGTGCTGCAAGTCCACTAGTAACATTTGATTTACAGGCCCTGACACTCAGTGCACTTTAATAGGGTCTTACCAGTAAACAAAATATGCCAAGCATGGACAACCATTTATATTCATAATTTACCCAGAGAGCATCTAAACTTTAGCACTGATCTGCAGTGGTAAAGTTCCCAAAGTCCTAAAGCCAACAAAAACAGGTCAGGAAAAGTAAGAGAAAGATGCAAAATGTTTTGGGAAACAAAAAGGGCCATTTCCGACAGTTGGTAACTTGCAAATCAGCTCCTAGTTCTACAGTAGTCAAATAAATATAAACATTTTCTTTTACAAAGCTAATGACAGGGTTTTCTGTACCAACATTTTAAAAGAAATGGGCTTAAAAAACGAAGATTCCTTTCAATTGTTTGAGATACTAATTCGAGCTGCATTGAAAGTCTCTTTTCACAATATATTTTGGCTCTGGCAGCAAGCATTCTGAAGTCACACCTCAAGCCTAACCAACTATTATGGTAGGGTAGCTATGTCATTTTCATATTACATGTATCACTAGGCTGTGGTAAGAATAATAATAACAGTTTTTTTCACAGACTGTATATTTCCCTGTTATATGAGAAAATTAGAGATACTTTTCAATACAGTTATTTTAGTGATTACAGGTCATATTAATATATAGCTTATATTGAATGGACAGTAATACCATTTTATAATGAAAAGCCAGCCTGAAGAATTCTGGAAAAACGTATACATTCATGAATATATATCCACCAATATTCATACAACCAGGTACGCCATGACGTGACCAAGGAAAGCACACACTAAAGATGTCCAAGCAAAGTGCTTTAATGGTGCAGACCCCCTGCACTGACAGACGCGTTTCGCCTACTGGCTTTTTCAATGACAGTTGCTTTGTGCTAACACAGAAGCATTTAAAGGTTCAATACATCACATGTTATTCGTGGACACAAAAGACGGACTTATGCAACATGGCTTGTAAATCCATGGCGGCTATCTATAAATGTCCTATATACAGTTTATGCTGTCCCTGTGTGATAATAATGTGCAATCGTGCAAAGTTAAAACCAATTTTTACAATTCATTCATTGTATGGACAAACAAAGAGCGGAGACACTATTTAAGAATTTCTTATATGGGAATGTATAAAATTAATACAATATATACACCATATATACACACAAGCCCATGTTATTAACTGATATGATTACTGTAGAGCCTTAATAAGTTCATATGTATTGTACAAAACTATTTACATAACTTGTGTATTAACCCCAATTTGTTTTGTTTATTAAGCCCTGAATGGGCATAGAACAGCTTGTCAGAGGGAATGCAGCGTAATGTCACACACTGGTATTATAGTGTTTATTACTCATTCTATCTTCCTATGTTACTAGATGTGTCACTACAGGTTTACCCAAAGCTCCTCGTCATTGTTTAACCCTATCGGGACCTTGGTTTGGAGGTCAATAATGTATGTTGATTCCAAAATCCGTAGCCTCCGGACCCAATCTCCCCCTCCTTTTGTTTTATCAACTAGATCTATACAGTGATATCTTAGTAAATCACGGTTGCTCTGATGACATTTTTCGAATTGACGAGCAACCGCATAAGTGGGGTCCTTGTTAGTAATAGCATGCATTTTCTTGAGGGTGTATTGTGCTCCCAATTTAACATTTGGAGCAGGGGCAAATTAAGCAATAGACTGTGAATTCCGAGTTACAGTTAAGCAACTGCCTGATCTTACGAGTAGGTCTTGGATCTCCTGGTTTCAAAAGTTGTGACTTTCTCACTGAATTTGCAGGCCCTACAACGTTTACAGGGGTAAAAAACCTGCAATGCCTATAAAGTTTTTTTACCCTGGGGGGAGAGTCATAATGACTATGAATTAGATGATCCCCTACTGATGGGCTACATTTGTAAGTGACTTCTGGGCAAGTTGGTAGACTGTTCTTGAGGATATAATCAGTTTGTAAGATGTTCCAGTTCTCTTTATATTTCTGCACAATCTGGCTTGATTTCTCATTAAAACTGGTAATCATCCTTACAGGGCCACTGTGGTCGGACCTTTGGCCACTAGAAGATCTTTTCCATTGATCTCTTTTACTTTGGCTTCTGCCTGCGTAAGGACAGTGTTGGTATATCCTCTATCTTTAAATCTTTGTATGGCCTGATCCTTGACCTGCGCAAAGTCTTGAGTATTTGAGCAATTGCGTTTTAGGCACAAGAGCACTCCAAAGGGTATGTGTTTAATGAGGCTTCTAGGGTGATGGCTTCCAGTGTGCAGGACAATATTGCCCACCGTTGGCTTTCCGAACAGTCTAGTCGATAATATATCATTATCATATATACCTCCAGATCTAAATAGGTCACCAAGGTATCACTGATTTTACCTGTGAATCTTAAGTTTAGGTCATTGTTGTTTAGCGAGGCAACAAACTCCTCAGCCGAAGACCAGCTGCCATGCCAGACCACAAAAAGGTCGTCTATGTATCTTGCCCACAAAATTATTTTGTCAATCCAATGTTCGTCAGGTTCCCCCCAGGCCACATGCTTCTCCCAGTAGCCCACGAAAAGATTCGCGTAACTGGGGGCGAACCACATGCCCATGGCAGTCCCGCGCAGTTGACACTACAGTTGACCTGCAAGTGTGAAGATGTTCTTATTGAGGAAGAAAGTGATCATGTGTAAAAGCATTTCGTTGTGCTTCAGAATTTATTTTTTTATTAATTTCAACTGACTTTGATTTAAAAACCATTTAGCAGCTATTATACCGTCTTGATGGTTTATACAGGTATATAGGCTGGTAATGTCCAGGGTGATAAGGAGCATATCTTGTTCCCAAATGACACCCTCGATTAGTCTCAGAAAGTCCTGGGTGTTCCTGATGTATGAGGCCAGATCCCTGACCAGTGGTGCTAAGAAAGAGTCGATTTATGCAGATGTGTTCTCAAGGAGACTATCAATCGATGCCACAATTGGTCTACCTGGAGGGTTAATCAAGTCTTTGTGTACTTTCGGAAGATGATAAAACGTCGGTAATGTTGGTGTTTCACAGTACAGAAATAGGTATTCATCTTGGCTCACTAAGCCATCGTTTTTCCAATGCTGTACTAACTCATGATACACATTGATACATTCCAGGTAGTCCTATGAGTCAACCAGGAAAGGCAGGACACCCCCCCTTGTGGCTGTCTAAAGTGAATGCACATCCCCAGCTACTGCCACTCTAAAACCAGACTGTCAATACACTAACAGCAGGGGAACACAGAATGGTTCAACATGAAAATACCTAATTTCTAATAGTGGCATTTTCAAACAAAATTTAAAAACCATTGTTACCAAAAGATGAGTTATTAAATTCTGATTTCAAAGAGCCTAAACGCCATTTCTCAATCTTGTCCCAATGGAATGTTACACTTGTAAGATGTTACACAGCAACTCCCATGTTAGCCTAGGGGAGAGGTAGCCTTTCAACAGTGAAAAAGGAAATACACTGTATTTCACTATAAGGACATTTCACACACCCCAGTACATGTCCTACCTTTCACACACACTGCACCCTGCCCATGAGGGTACCTTCGGCCTACCTGAGGGGTAGCCTACATGTAAGAAAGTGGAAGGTTGGGTCCTGGCAAGTGGGTGCACTTACCAGGTTGACATAGCAGTTACCAACTGCTCACACAGACACTACAGTGGCAGGTCTGAGACACATTTATAGGGCTACTCCTGTGGGTGGCACACTCAGTGCTGCAAGTCCACTAGTAACATTTGATTTACAGGCCCTGACACTCAGTGCACTTTAATAGGGTCTTACCAGTAAACAAAATATGCCAAGCATGGACAACCATTTATATTCATAATTTACCCAGAGAGCATCTAAACTTTAGCACTGATCTGCAGTGGTAAAGTTCCCAAAGTCCTAAAGCCAACAAAAACAGGTCAGGAAAAGTAAGAGAAAGATGCAAAATGTTTTGGGAAACAAAAAGGGCCATTTCCGACAGTTGGTAACTTGCAAATCAGCTCCTAGTTCTACAGTAGTCAAATAAATATAAACATTTTCTTTTACAAAGCTAATGACAGGGTTTTCTGTACCAACATTTTAAAAGAAATGGGCTTAAAAAACGAAGATTCCTTTCAATTGTTTGAGATACTAATTCGAGCTGCATTGAAAGTCTCTTTTCACAATATATTTTGGCTCTGGCAGCAAGCATTCTGAAGTCACACCTCAAGCCTAACCAACTATTATGGTAGGGTAGCTATGTCATTTTCATATTACATGTATCACTAGGCTGTGGTAAGAATAATAATAACTGTTTTTTTCACAGACTGTATATTTCCCTGTTATATGAGAAAATTAGAGATACTTTTCAATACAGTTATTTTAGTGATTACAGGTCATATTAATATATAGCTTATATTGAATGGACAGTAATACCATTTTATAATGAAAAGCCAGCCTGAAGAATTCTGGAAAAACGTATACATTCATGAATATATATCCACCAATATTCATACAACCAGGTACGCCATGATGTGACCAAGGAAAGCACACACTAAAGATGTCCAAGCAAAGTGCTTTAATGGTGCAGACCCCCTGCACTGACAGACGCGTTTCGCCTACTGGCTTTTTCAATGACAGTTGCTTTGTGCTAACACAGAAGCATTTAAAGGTTCAAT
Organism: Lissotriton helveticus; assembly: GCF_964261635.1. Lineage (NCBI taxonomy): Eukaryota > Metazoa > Chordata > Amphibia > Caudata > Salamandridae > Lissotriton > Lissotriton helveticus. Next base: position 473,126,138 of record NC_136071.1, on the reverse strand, counting down.
ACATCACATGTTATTCGTGGACACAAAAGACGGACTTATGCAACATGGCTTGTAAATCCATGGCGGCTATCTATAAATGTCCTATATACAGTTTATGCTGTCCCTGTGTGATAATAATGTGCAATCGTGCAAAGTTAAAACCAATTTTTACAATTCATTCATTGTATGGACAAACAAAGAGCGGAGACACTATTTAAGAATTTCTTATATGGGAATGTATAAAATTAATACAATATATACACCATATATACACACAAGCCCATGTTATTAACTGATATGATTACTGTAGAGCCTTAATAAGTTCATATGTATTGTACAAAACTATTTACATAACTTGTGTATTAACCCCAATTTGTTTTGTTTATTAAGCCCTGAATGGGCATAGAACAGCTTGTCAGAGGGAATGCAGCGTAATGTCACACACTGGTATTATAGTGTTTATTACTCATTCTATCTTCCTATGTTACTAGATGTGTCACTACAGGTTTACCCAAAGCTCCTCGTCATTGTTTAACCCTATCGGGACCTTGGTTTGGAGGTCAATAATGTATGTTGATTCCAAAATCCGTAGCCTCCGGACCCAATCTCCCCCTCCTTTTGTTTTATCAACTAGATCTATACAGTGATATCTTAGTAAATCACGGTTGCTCTGATGACATTTTTCGAATTGACGAGCAACCGCATAAGTGGGGTCCTTGTTAGTAATAGCATGCATTTTCTTGAGGGTGTATTGTGCTCCCAATTTAACATTTGGAGCAGGGGCAAATTAAGCAATAGACTGTGAATTCCGAGTTACAGTTAAGCAACTGCCTGATCTTACGAGTAGGTCTTGGATCTCCTGGTTTCAAAAGTTGTGACTTTCTCACTGAATTTGCAGGCCCTACAACGTTTACAGGGGTAAAAAACCTGCAATGCCTATAAAGTTTTTTACCCTGGGGGGAGAGTCATAATGACTATGAATTAGATGATCCCCTACTGATGGGCTACATTTGTAAGTGACTTCTGGGCAAGTTGGTAGACTGTTCTTGAGGATATAATCAGTTTGTAAGATGTTCCAGTTCTCTTTATAGTTCTGCACAATCTGGCTTGATTTCTCATTAAAACTGGTAATCATCCTTACAGGGCCACTGTGGTCGGACCTTTGGCCACTAGAAGATCTTTTCCATTGATCTCTTTTACTTTGGCTTCTGCCTGCGTAAGGACAGTGTTGGTATATCCTCTATCTTTAAATCTTTGTATGGCCTGATCCTTGACCTGCGCAAAGTCTTGAGTATTTGAGCAATTGCGTTTTCGGCACAAGAGCACTCCAAAGGGTATGTGTTTAATGAGGCTTCTAGGGTGATGGCTTCCAGTGTGCAGGACAATATTGCCCACCGTTGGCTTTCCGAACAGTCTAGTCGATAATATATCATTATCATATATACCTCCAGATCTAAATAGGTCACCAAGGTATCACTGATTTTACCTGTGAATCTTAAGTTTAGGTCATTGTTGTTTAGCGAGGCAACAAACTCCTCAGCCGAAGACCAGCTGCCATGCCAGACCACAAAAAGGTCGTCTATGTATCTTGCCCACAAAATTATTTTGTCAATCCAATGTTCGTTAGGTTCCCCCCAGGCCACATGCTTCTCCCAGTAGCCCACGAAAAGATTCGCGTAACTGGGGGCGAACCACATGCCCATGGCAGTCCCGCGCAGTTGACACTACAGTTGACCTGCAAGTGTGAAGATGTTCTTATTGAGGAAGAAAGTGATCATGTGTAAAAGCATTTCGTTGTGCTTCAGAATTTATTTTTTTATTAATTTCAACTGACTTTGATTTAAAAACCATTTAGCAGCTATTATACCGTCTTGATGGTTTATACAGGTATATAGGCTGGTAATGTCCAGGGTGATAAGGAGCATATCTTGTTCCCAAATGACACCCTCGATTAGTCTCAGAAAGTCCTGGGTGTTCCTGATGTATGAGGCCAGATCCCTGACCAGTGGTGCTAAGAAAGAGTCGATTTATGCAGATGTGTTCTCAAGGAGACTATCAATCGATGCCACAATTGGTCTACCTGGAGGGTTAATCAAGTCTTTGTGTACTTTCGGAAGATGATAAAACGTCGGTAATGTTGGTGTTTCACAGTACAGAAATAGGTATTCATCTTGGCTCACTAAGCCATCGTTTTTCCAATGCTGTACTAACTCATGATACACATTGATACATTCCAGGTAGTCCTTTCTTTGTATATGCACATAGCACTCCCTTTCGTTCAGCTGTGTCATTGCTTTTTTGCAATACTGTTCTTTATTGAAGATTACCATATTTCCCCCTTTGTCCAAGTGTTTGATCTCAATGGTCTGGTCTTCTTCCAAGGATTTCATCGCCTCCCATTGCTTTCTAGAGATGAGGTACTTACGATTTCTGAAATCCTAATGATTAGCCAATTTGTTTAGATCAAGAATGACTGCTTCACTGAACACATCTATAGCATTGAAGGGCGTCTTTGGGACTACTCATGATTTCCTTTTAAAATTACTTAGCCCTCTTGATTGATTAACACCGACAACTTCCAAGCATTCATCCAGGTTACTTCCTTCGCTCAGAGTGGATGTGGAATTGAGAGTCATTGTAAAGTCATTAGCACCTCAATATCATGTCCTATCAGGAATTCTGATTCTTCTCCTACTGCACCAGATTAGTTCTGTGGCCTGTCAGTTTGTGGATGGAGTAAGAAAATTTTCTGTCATTTAAATTTTTTAATGTATCTAAAGAGGTCAATCCGAGTCCGTGCGTAATCAAATCCTGATGTTGGGCAAAAGGTATGACCGAGCTGTATTATTTTGATTTGGTCTTGTGATTACTGTCATCTCTTTTACCGAATGTACCATTTGCCTTTCTGCGTGTCACTCTCTGCATTGGTGTATCTTCTCCTTCTTTTCTTACCCCTCCTGGTTTTGCGTTTCTTGTATTTCTAGGTTGGGTTTGCTGAGAGGGATGAGTACTTGGTGTGGGTCTTTGACGAGTTTCCCTTATAAGTTGATATTCCTGAAAATAAGGAGATTCTAGGTTGGCATTAACTTCTTCCGGATTAGTGACTTGTTCGCCCTCAGAGGTTTCCACCTCTGATTCTGAGGTGTCTTTGTTGCCACTCGTAGTCGCCCCTTGTTGATTCATCTTTCTTCTCGGCGCATCGAATTTCCAGGCGAAGGTTAAAATGCGGCCTGTGGCATAATCTTGTTCATCCCTGAGGAACTTCGTTTGTTTATGCTTTCGTATGATTGCTTCATAATCTCTAAGACGCTTCATCCTCCCATTTTTTAGTTCCTCACTCGGGTTTGTGTCCGTTTCTTTATTAATCAGGTCTTTCAGCTTTTTAATTTCTGCTAGCAGTTTGTCACGGTCACTCCAGGCATATCTATATATATATATAGTAGTAACTTTATTCGGTAACCAAGTACCATCAACGTATACAAACATAAAACAATACAATAAATACTTCAGAGTACATATTAAAAATATCTTCCAGCACAGTTCAGTTTGCATTTTATTTGCAGCAAGTAGAGGCTCATCAAGATTCTCCCTCTTCCGTTATTATTTGCATGTAAAAACAGAAGCTATGGGCAGGCTAGGCTATGTGCAAATAGTGCAAGACACTTTAAAACATTTGCAAATGTACTTTTCTACTTAATACATAAAATACATAGAATACATAGAATTGATACAATTCAGATCAGACAATAATTAAAAAAAAAAATAATCTACACACTAGAAATCAAATTTAGCAATGTACTGTGTTTATCCTAGACTGCCTGTAAAAATATGCTCATAGCAATAACAATAAAAGGAGTAGTATTCCTTTTTAAAATTCTAAGAGCCACCGAATGTTTGTTCACCTTCACATTTTCACATAAGGGAATAATCCATTTCCGGTGTGGGCCGTGGTAATGAGGACAGAAAAATAGTATATGTGCCTTGTTCTCATCACCCAGGCCACACGCTGGACAGATACTAAAACTAGAGACCTTGTGCCATTTATTAGTTAAGGATCTCAAATGTAGAGTACCAAATCTAAAGCAAATATAAAGTCAGTGGGCCAGTTTGCTGGTCATTAATATAATTATCTTGGATACAAACCCAGTAGCTAGATTTCATAATTTTAAGATTAATTTTTACTCCGGGTTAGTCCAAAATCTTGTTAGACCCAGTTTAATAAACCAATTGTAAACATGTTTAACCCAGAATATTGACTTGGCACACCTAATAGAGAGCACTCCAACGAATAAATCGCTAAATTCCTTTAACTCAGGGTGACCCAAAACCTAATCCAATAAACAAGTGGTCTTAGAGCAGCTAAATCTGCAATTCTTTTGGGTCCTAAGTCCCAGAACAGGGGAGTTAGCGATGTACTGTTGGGAACAGAGACAAGCCGTCTAACAAATCTATTTTCTGCGGCAGTAAGTGGGGAAACATCAGCACATCCCTATATTTCAGCTCCATATTGTGCCTTGCCGTGATAAACCTCTATTGCCGGTGGAACAGCACGAGAGCTTACTTGTCTATATAGTCTACTAATAGCATTTGCTCTATGCTCAAGTAGTAGCATGCTTTTCCTGAGCTGATCATTTCCACTTCAGGCTCTCCATTAGATTGACTCCTAAAAAATCAAACTCTTCACCCTCTCCAGTGTTTCCTTTCCAGCATGTACCGCTACTTTTTGGCCACTCCTTTCCCTTGACACACACGAATCTGTGAATATGTCAACAAGGAGCTGGAGTCCCATTGGAGTTTTGGAGATGAGAAGGGAGTTGTCGGCAAAGAAGAGGATCAGCACCTTGCTGCCGTTCTGTGTAGGGGAATCATTTCTGCAGTCCTTCAGTATGTCAACCACTTCATTTCTATAGAGGATAAAGAGCGTAGGAGTAAGGGCACACCCTTGGTGCACCCTCCGCTGTATAGGTATGCGTTCAGTTAGCTCTCCTGCATGCCCGCAACGCACCTGAGCAAAATTATTACTATGCTGTTGGGACATGAGATGGACCAGGATCCCAGGAACTCCCTTCCTATTTAAGGTGAGCCATAGGTTAGAATGGGGGATAAGATCAAAGTCAGCCCTAAGATCAATAAACTCCACATAGAGCTTCTGTTGTAGTAAAATATATTTCCAGTATAATGTGATGAATCTGGAAATTTGATCTATAGTGCTCTTCTTAGGGCGAAAACCTGCTTGAAGGGGTGACATATTGTTATTTGTGTCTACCCAGTGTAACAACTTATTGAGTATTTTCCTTGCAAAGATCTTCTGAGCATTATCAATTAGGCTAATTGCCCTATAATTAGAGGGCTCGCAAGTGTTACCCTTCTTAAATATTGTAACAATCTCTGCCCCCCTCCAAGAATCCAGTATCTCTCCCCCTCGTGCTATAGCATTGGCAAGTAGAATAAAAGAGAATGCCCAAATCTCAGGTTCTGATTTATATAGATCCCCTGGGATCTTATCAGGTCCCGGTGCCTTAGCAATCTTTAATGTGGATATGGCATTGGCAGTGTCTTCTAGGCTAAAGATGATAGCTGAACCACAAGATTCTGAAGTATCACAGCAGGGCAAATTAATAGAAGAGCCTATGTTACCACATGTACTTGAGGGGGCTTCAGACAAAAATTGCACAGATTAGAAAAATGAGATACCCACTTATCAGCCGGTATATGATGTTGGTAACTCTTTGCATTATTGTTATCCACTCTAGTTTGAGCCACAGTACGCCAAAACAGACTATTATCATTTGTTTTAACCGCAAGCAACATGTCTTCCCAAGTTCTGTAATCCCAACTCTTTTTAGTCTGTTTTAACAAGACTTTATAAGCATGCCTGGCTTGGGCTATCTGGCTTCTTTCCCTCCTAGGACAGCAGTCCTTAGGGAGCATGTGGCTTGTTTACAGTAAAAATCATACTATTTGATATTTCTCCCCAGGGCTGACTTCTTGTGGTCCACATCCTTTTAAAACACCTGTTACCGCTCGTCGAAAAGTAAGTTATGTATATTCAATATTGGAATTTCCAGTGCATTTGTACCTTCATAGTTGAATAATTGATGTAGAGCCCATAAATCTGGCCCAGCAAAGATAGATCTGCCATAACTTTAGGCCAAGAGACATAACGTCTACAGTTGGATAAAGCAGGTCCAGGCACAGCTGTGTAGCATGTGTTTGTTACCCTAGCTAATGGGGCTCCAATTAGTGATACTACCAGGGGATTGTGATCACTGTGTGATTGCCTATCAACTCTCATGTCAGCTAAGAGTGGCCATAGCCTCACATTTAGAAAATCTATAACACTAGCATGATTACCTATTCTAGAAGTGGGTGCTCGATCAGGATCTGAGGTAGTGCGGCCATTACATGCCCTCAATCCTCTGCCCACTGTTATAGAGCCTAGCTTGCCTCCTGTTGCTGTAAAGTTGGCTCGCGGCTTCCCAGTTAATGCTCTAATACTCCATTGTTCATTCTTCTCTTCTGTTACCTCGTTAATATAAGATGATGGCTCAGAGAATGTGTTAAATCTCTTGCTAATATTATTTTTGAATTAGGATGAAGTGAATCTAACATTTCTTCAAGAGTAGAAAGAGTTAGAAATTTAATATTGGCCGCAGTTGTTCTTAAATAGATGTTTAAAAAGACCAAAAAAAGTCCCGACTTTAACTAAGCAACAACCCCCATTATGTCTGGGCATTCTAGTTGTAATGGAGTGCATGACTTAAATACATTGTTTTTTAGGAGAATCAAAAGCCCCCTGAAGCCCTCCTAAAATGTTCCAGTGGTTTGGCTCCTACACTATAGGTCATATAGCCATCAACAAAATGTTTTCCTGTTGCCCAGGTCTCCTGAAACATGCCAAAGTCACGCTTACTTGTATATCAGAGTCACTCCGGGCCACCCAATTTAAGTGGAATCCCAGCCAAATCCCACAATATCAGACTATTACCGTTTTGTGTTTGAATGGCCTCATGATCAGCTATTTGTGGATGGCTTAAACTAGGGGCCACAGGTGTAATGGTTGGAATACCACCCATTCATGACTCATCAGGATAAGGTCTATCAGGGTTCTTGCTAATCCTGCTTGGGCCTAGGCTATCATCCGAGAATATTTCCTCCCAACCTCTGTCCCCATTCTCATTTGTAATTGAACAATTTGTGTTGTCCTCCAGCCCTGTGTTTCCCCTCCTACCACTGGACAGATGTAAAGCATCGTCAACGAAGCTGACTATCCCAAATGCTGAGATTGTGCTAGAATTTATACAGGTAAGACATATGTGCTCACCACTCAGTCAATCGACTGCATTCAGATTGGAGACAGATGTTAAATGGCTAGCCTGCCTAATTAAATTGCAATATTGCACTAGGGGACCTTCACAATTTCTAATATTTGGTGAAAACATTTTCAAACTAATCCCAGTTGTGGTGTTCCCCAGAAAGTGGCAAGTGCGGTGTTCAAAATTAATCAGATTCTCCACTAGCTGTCTGTTACACAGAGTGATCTGTATACAATCAAGGTCTACAATATCTGAGGGACACCGCCTGGCTTCCAAAATGTCAGATCTAATCACTGAAAGGCATTTATGCTCCGACCTCAGCCAGTAAATTACTTTGTTAATTAGCGGTTCAGTGTCTTCATAAGCTCCAAGGTTTATTTTGGGCACTCTTGTCAAGTTTAACATTTTTAAATCTCGATTAGATCTTCCTTGACAATTTATGGTTTGAGATCTTAAAGGGTAAACTCGCTGGGAAGAGAGGACAGTTTTTTGTACATTATCCGAGTAGGTGGGAGGGGTTGCACTAACATTGACTACTCTACCCTTAACCAGTTTTACGTTAGCAACCTTGCTATTGGATACTACTTGATTTAAGAGCCTTGGAGGTTGCATAAACTGATTAACAACCATGGAGAACAAAAGGGAGTTGTGCGCTATTTCAGCCACTGGACTAAATGGCGTATTTCCTACAGTATTTATTGGTGGCCCCTGACTATCTCTGCCACGAGTACCTATGACAGGGGGATAAAAAAAGGCACAAAGGAGAGGAGTAATCCCTCCCGATGCCCGATTGGATGCTACCATGGAGAAGCCACCTTGCTATATCCTTCCGGTCAAAGTTGATCACTATACAATCTCCGTCTTCCGTTTTTGGGCGACTTCCCACCCAGCCAACCCGCCAAGCCATTATGATATGTGTAGATGCCCTTAACCCCCCTCCGAAGCCATGCTACACCAGAACCTGACTTTGTGAATAAGCTCCTCCGTAGTCTCAACGCAGTTACTTTTTACATGGGGTACCCCTACTAAGACCGCTACTAAGGGGGTTGCTTCTGTTGGCAAATCCAACCCTACCTGTTCAACTCTTAGGACTTTTGGATTTGTCTCTAGCTTGGGTGCTGTACTAGGCTTTTGCTGACTAGAACTGACAGGCCTTTTAACAATTCCTCCCATTGGGCCATTGCTTGCGTTATATTTGCTAGGAGGCCCTGGAGTAACCAAGGTAGGTACCCTATCTTCAGCATCACGAACCCCAGCACAAAACAATTTAGAACTCCTGCTCCCTTCAACAACACCTAGGCTGTTTGCACTATGAACCTGACCCACTCCAACACTGTGACCATCAAGTTTAGATTCAATTTTAGTTAGCCTATCCAACACCCGATCTAGACCAGATTGAACATATTTAAATAAGTCTTCCTTTAGGGAACCAATAAGCAAATTAATGTGTGAAATAACCGGGTCCAAGTCCACATTAGTCAAATCAGGGCGTGTCAATTCCGCCGCTGGCCTTTGAGTGCTGCCACCCCTACGTATTGGTAGCATCTTTGAGGTGGTGTTGCCTGATTTCAAACTTTTTTCCTCACTTTTTTACCATGGGCTACAGTCCCACTGCTTAAGGGGTCCAAGCTCCCTTTCTCCTTCGCCTGAACTTTCGGACAAGACGTGGAAACACTGTCACTGTTAGCAGCCAGTTCTGAACTATGACTAGAGACCGGGTTTGGACATAGAACATCCTCTGTAGGAATGATAATCACTGTGTCAGACCCCCCCCAGACCCAGCTGAGCCTCCACATCCTGAATCTCATTAGAAATAGCCCCTACAGTGGTAGTCAGGTAAGAGATAATGGAGGCACAATTGCGTGGAATCTTTGCCTTAGAGATAGTAGAGTCTGCAGAGCAAAGGTCTTTCTGCTTATACATGGTGAGGCCTCACTGAAAGAGGGTAGGCCCGGTCCGGTCTCAGTCGGTCGCTGACCGGCGCGTTCGGGCCCGCCCTTAGCCCGGGCTTTGCTCGGGCAGCGCCCGGGCACGCCCGTGCACGTCCCCCGCTGCGGGAGCCCTTGGATGGATTTAAAGCGCCTCCTGACGCTTCTCTATGACGCGGTTAACGTGCATCACAGGGGGGATGCTGGTAGTTGAAGTCCCCCACACCCGCGATTCCGCTAGCTGATTTGCTCGAGTAGCGGCAGAAGCAGTGTTGCAGTCCCCCTTGGACTGGTTCAAACAATAAGCAGCTCGTGAGTTTCCAAGTGGCAGCAGCGGAGCAAAATTGAAAAGGAACCCACGCTGCGGGAGCCCTTGGGTGGATTTAAAGCGTGTCCTGGCGCTTCTCCATGACGCGGTTAACGTGCGTCACTGGGGGGATGCTGGTAGTTGAAGACCTCCACACCCGCGACTCTGCTAGCTGATTAGCGGGAGTAGCAGCAGAAGCAGTGTTGCAGTCCCCCTTGGACTGGGTCAAACAATAAGCAGCTCGGTGAGTTTCCAAGTGGCAGCAGCGGAGCAAAATTGAAAAGGGAGCCGCGCTGCGGGAGCCCTTGGGTGGATTTAAAGCGCCTCCTGGCGCTTCTCTATGATGCGGTTAACGTGCGTCACAGGGGGGGATGCTGGTAGTTGAAGTCCCCCACACCTGCGACTCCGCTAGCTGATTTGCGGGAGTAGCAGCAGAAGCAGTGCTGCAGTCCCCCTTGGATAATATGCAGCTAGGTAAGTTTCCAAGTGGCAGCAGCGGAGCAAAATTGAAAAGAGACAAGTGTTCACCCTAGGGACAGGCTTACTTGAAAAAAGGAGCACAATATAAAACAAGAAAATGTAACTCACTCAAAGATGGTACCAATCCAGTATTACGATCAGGTCAGTTAAATAACACGGGCTACAGCAGCAGCTTGTTATAAAGGCCAATAACCAGGTGAATAATCACAGATGCAGTTCTTTGGTTATAGGTGGCCGATGGCTACACAGGTTAATAAACAGGTAGTGCTGTACTCTTATCCGCAGAAGGCCAAAGTGCAGTTTTCACAAACTGCAGCTATTCCACTAATGAAAAGGGGGGGCTCTTGGCCCCCCCCGCCCGCATGGCGGCGCGGCGACCGCCTCCTCCTCCATGCCTCTCGGTGGTGGGGCGTGCCCTCCCGGGCGCACCCCTCCACCGATTGGTTGGCGCCCTCCCTGACCCGGATGTCATAGTAGGACTTCCGGGTCAGGGGGGCGGGCCGCAAGGGGGGCTGGGCGGGGGGCGTAGCCACCACCCCGCCGGGCCCCTTGGGGATAAAGAAGCGGGGAGCGCCCAGGAGACCCTCTTGTTCCCTGGACGCTCCCCCACAGCGTGTCGTGCCCCGCGCTCGGGACTTCTTGTTTTCCCACCCACCATCCCTGGAACTACAAGGTTGATGCTTTAATAGTCTGGTTTAGGGGTAATTTGCTGGGATACTGTTACCATGTTTTCCATGCGTAAGTGAACATTATCTGGATTGTATATCTTGCTGATGATACTTTCTTTAGGAGTTTTTTCCCCTTTTGTAGTGAACTGTGCTGAAATATGTTTTAATGTCCAATTGTGTTTAGGCCTTTTTCTCCCTTTGTAGCTATACGTTGATGCGTGATATGATTTAGCCAGTGTAGTTGTCCTTTAGTATTTTTCCCATAGGTCGTCGTATTTATTAGGTATGGGGCATGCGGTAAGGTCATGACCGGTACAGTTTTTATATATACGCTGCAGTATTTATATTTGGTGCGATTCCCACTGAATGTTCACTTAGCAGGCTAACCATGCGCTGTAATCTATCGTCCAGATGAGTGGGGAAATGCGCACGGGGTAACAGTGCAACACCGGACCTTCAGGCAGGCTTGTAACACGGTCCGCCGACATGCCCACAGCCTGCCCAGGCCACCACACACTCACCGCCGCATCCCATGTGTGCAGTCCAGTCCTCCAGCAGCGCAGCAGATCAGCCGCTCACGACCTGGAGCAGCGCCTCTGCCACACGTATTTGCGCATCCCGTCTCACCAGGTGCACTCTGCTGTCCGCTGCCTGCGTCGCTCGCACAACTTCACCTCTTGCGGCACAGCAAGGGCCCGCATTCACAGCCTTATGAATTTTGGAGCAATGTGCACGTCCGCGTCCCGGGGCACCGCCGGCGTCGGATCACTCCAGCACCCAGGCCGTGTGCGTCATACATGTATATTTATATTTATTTATTTATTTATTTATTTATTTATTTATTTATTTTAGTGAATTGCTCCCTGAAGCCTACTTTGAGTTTTAGTTGGTATGTTGATCCTTAGTAGAACTGGAGTTGGAGTAAATAAAATTTGAAGACCATAAGCATCTCTACTAAATGGCAATATGAATAGGTTTTAAAAACGTAAACTTTGTTTACAATGATGACATAGGTAAAGTTGCCCCCAAAAATGTTTTGTAAGAAAAGAAGAATAAAAGCACCAAAGAAACAGCAATAACCTGCTGACAATTAACCTGCAAGATGGCTTAGTGACTTGAGCATTTGCTGACCGGAAGTGTGAATCCTTTCAAAGCCAACTCAGCCTTCCAACTTTTCCAGGGTGACTAATTACCCACTACTAATTTTGGTAGCACTATTTCTAGTGCTTAGAAATGGCTGGAATGTTTTGTTTAGAAAACAAGTTTAAATTATCATTGGTTAAAAAAATCATCAAAGCGGAAATTTCACTCCAGAGGTCAATGTTTGGAAGACCACTTCATGGATTAAAAAGTTCACATTTTCAAATGTATTTTTAGGATTTAAAGGAAGAATGACTTATTCATGAACCATGAGACAAATCCGATACTAGAGTAGATCTTAGTATTGATATGCTTGCTGCAGCATTAAACTGCTCCTAAGGGTTCTCAGCACAGATAAGGATCATTTGCAATAATAATTACTCAGTGATCGATTGATTATTTCTGGCATCGCACTTGTCATACTGAGATGCAAAATCCATCCGTCTGAACACTGTGTGGACATGTTTCCGTGATCTCGCACTTCCCTGTATCATACTTTATCCTGGGCAGAAAGGACCATTTATAAAGTTTACTCAATTCGCACCACCTTGCTCTGAAATGAAGCATCACTTGTCAGGTAACAAAAATGAAACTCAGCCAAGCAGCAATTTTTGGAGATGAGAGAAAAAAAAGTCTAATTTCCAAAGGACTGTTTTTATCCGAAATGCATTTATTTCAATTGAGCAGTGCATGTATTTTGCTAATGTTGGTTTTCTCGATGACATTATTCCTGAGAGAAAGCAGGAGGCTAGTTGATGAAATTTCAAGCTTGAAATCTCATCTTTAGCTTTAAGACATGCATTTGCCTGTTGGTATGCAGTGTGAAGTTTCTCGGGGAAATTACATTTCTTACGAATTCATTCGAGTATTCTTTGCACTTTTAGAGGTAATTGCGGTTTCTCTCCTTCATTCTGCATATTCCCAGAGTTATTCTCGCTTCGTTCCTGTGTTGTGGGCTTTCTGCTGTTTGAACTGTATTATTCATGACGCCTTTTTATTACTATGCACGAGTTACTTGTTTGAAAAATTACCAGTGCTTCCTTCTAGGTGTCTGTCCATCACACCTAGTACCACTCATCATACACATGCGTCCATTTCTACCACCGTTTCCCCCTCCCAATTTCAAATCTCGACTCACAAAAACACATATTCTTCTTTTCATTAAGAATAACTTCATCATACAGTGCTTAATTTGTGGAGGTGCTAGTAGGTGGATACCAGCCTAATTTCAGAGGAAGCGGTCAAAAGGACTTTTTTTTGCATCTTTAAACCTTGAGTAATAGAAGGAAAGGCAGAAAACGGAGAAAGAAGGAAAATATATATAGAAAAACAGTCACAAGTGGAGAAAGCAGAGATGAAGTGGAACCTGAGGGTGAGATGAACATAAAGTGTATGGGAGTGGAAGAAGCATGACATTTCTTTTGTGCAGTTTTATGTAGGGCAAACTCGACCCGAAGGTATCAGAGCGCTTTACATGAGCACCAGTTGCATTACAGAAGGACACATTCATTTTTAGGCGCAGGAAATTAAGTGATGTGCCCAGAGTCACAGGATGTTTGAGCCTCCTGCCAGACTCGAACCTGATTCCCCAGCATCAAAGTCGGCCGCTCTAGCACTCAACAACTCATATATTCAGCTTCAACATGGCAGGCTCCTAAAAAACATACATTGTTGTAAAGTCACCAAAATGCCAGGGTAGTGGAAGTGACATCATCCAAACTTTCAGTTGCTGATGACAATGTAGGAAGTGATATCACATTGCTTCTTGACCCAGATGATGTTATGAAGGTGTTGCTACATCACATTTGACATAATGGCTTTAATGTAGCAAGGCTGAACTAAAATAAAACCACAATAAATGAGAGATTAAAAATTAAGTGCAAGATGAATATGATAATATAACAGGTTTCTAAAGCAGATCCAAATCAATTTTTGTACCACATATACATAGATAGATAGACATATAAATGTATAGAAAGATAGATAGGCAGATAGATAGATAGATAGATAGATATCCCTTCTAGAGACAATGAGGATAAAACACATTCATTACAATGTCCCAGTTTTGCATGAACAACAAAAGTATACAGTTTTCATGTGAACCCTGTTTCCTCAAGGTTCTGCCACTGTCAAATTGATTTTAAAAGACTTAAAGAGCTTATTGTTCTATACCAACACATTTATCATTGACATTAAGTACAGGCATTTTAAACCACAGAAATATAACACAGAAAAAGCCAGACGTTACCCTTAAAAGAACTCACAGTTTCCTACACAAATGAAAATACAAATGAAGAATCCTAAAAACAAAAAGCCACTCACTCCAGTCAAAAGGCTTCATAAATAAATACACAAACAAGAAATATAACTTAGTTACGGGTAAATAACCTATGCATATCACCAACTATGCCACATCCTGAAGAAGTGTTCCCTTCCTTCTTTCAAAGTTAGAACGTGCATTATTGCCCCTTTCTGCCCAAACATGCCAAGGAGTTCTCAAACAAAAAATTAAACTATCATGTCCACCGTGGCACCAAACTGCAAAATGTCCCACAAATTCATATTTACTGCAGCCATGCAAATAAACTACATATCTGAACCATGTCTGGCCAAGACCATTAACCAAGCATCTAGCAGACTCACTGTAATTTACTCCTCTGTTACTTTGTGATATAACCTTCTACACAATCCTAAATTAACCCATACCTACCCCCTGCAACTCTACCATTTATTGGACAGAATACATGAAAAGCGCCCAGAACACGAAAACATCCTATGTCCTAAACGTGCTGGAATCCAGTTCTCAAGAAGCAAAGAAACAAATTCTCACTTGGTAAAAGATTACTTCTACATGCTTGTTAGAAATGGCTGTCTCTAGTTGGCAGGGGTAGGTATCTTTGTCCAAATAGGGCCCCTTGTTTCTAGTCCGGATAAGTGGGATACACTTCTAAAATAAACCCAGCTCACCCCCTTGATAGCTTGGCACACGCAGACAGGCTTGTTTCAGAGGCAGTGTGTAAAGCATTTGTGAACACGTACAGTAATACAGAGAAGACACTACAAATGGACACCAAACCAGTTTAGAAAAATAAGTAATCTTTATCTAAACCAAAACAAGAACAAACAACAAAAATCCTCAATACAGTATCAAAAAATCCTTAAAAGTAGGTTATTCACTCAAATTAAGGTTCTAGCAACAAATAACTCCACCTGGAATTATTACGACATTGTGACAGATGAAAATACCAAGAATGGCGCCAACTGTGAGGTGTGCGGCGTCAGGCCCGGAGTCAAGCAGACCCACAAAGAACAGTACCTTGGAATTGATGAAAACCAAAACAGTGCAAGGTGTCGGGGAGGTGATGCTTCATTGGTGCCAGTGGCGTCGGTTCCGTATGACCACAGCAGAGGTGATACCTCTGTTCCTTATTGCAGCGCAGGGGAGGTGAGACATCGCTTCCTTACTGTGTTGGGGAGGTGACATCACAAATGACGGCGAGGCGTCAGTTCCTTACGATGATATGATGTCGATGGATTCGGGAGTCACCCACCTCGAGGAACGACTCCACGTTGATGAAATACTGGTGTCGCTTAAGTCGGGGCTGCGGTGCGAGTTGGAACGGTGCGTCATGGACGTCATGAGCTGTGTCCTCAGCTCTGATACAGGCAGTGGCCTCGATGACGGCTTCGGAGTCGATGCGGCACGGCGTCAGCAAGCGTCGGGCCTACGGTGCAAGTTGGGCAGTGCGTCGTGCTCTTCGTGAGCAGTGCCCACAAGCGGAGCCCACAGCTTTAGTGCAGGTTGCTGAAGTCTTTGTGTCCTGAAGACTTCACAACAGGAGGCAAGCTCAGTTTCAAGCCCTTAGAGATCTTCCTTAAGATAACAAAGCAAACAGCAAAGTCCTTTTCTCCTTTCCTTGGCTGCAAGCAGCCACTGCAAGCAGCCACTGCAGGCCAACCCCAGACAGCAAACAACACAGGGGCAGTATTCCTCCTCAATTTATCTGGCTCTTTTCCTTGGCAAAGGTTTCTCTTGATTCCTAGAAGTGATCTAAAAGTCTGGGCTGTTGGCCCCTCTTTTTATACCCACAAATCCTTTGTTCTCTGAAGGCAGAGAGTGTCTGTCCCCAGCCAAAACCAGTTCTGTGGGAACATTTGCAAGTGCACTACAACCTCCATTGTCAGTGTGAGCCCTGGCTCCAGACACACCACAGGGGGACGGAGCTGTAATTGTGGAAGGCAGGCACAGCCCTATTCAGGTGAAGGTGCTACTTCTCCCACCACTCCAAATGAAGACAGGCCTATTCAGCTTACCCCGGACTCATCAGACTTCTGGAACCGCTGCCTCTCTCCAGGCCCTGTCATCCAAAAGCCAGACATGCAATACACAAACCTAGCAGAGGCACACTAGATGGTTAGGCAAGAAAATACCTACTTTCTAAAAGTGGTATTTTCAAACACAGAATGTGAAACTCACCATCCCTCATAGGTGCACTTTAACATTCTGAGTTCAGGCATACTAAACTTTAATTTTCTATCTTGTTCCTAGGGTCAGTTATGTTTACAAGATGTTTATAAGATGCTATAAACAAACTCCCCATTCTGTCCTATGGAAACAGATAGCCTTGCAATAGTTAAAAATGAAATTGGCAGTATTTCACTATCAGGACATGCCACACTCATCAGGGCATGTCCTACCATTCACATACAATGCACCCTGCCCACAGGGGTACCTTGGGCCTACCTTAGAGGTGACTAGTATGTACAAAAGGGAAGGTTTAGGGACTGGCAAGTGTGTGCACTTGCCAAGTCGACATGGCAGTCCCAGACTGCACACAGGCTTGCAATGGCAGGCCTGAGTCACATTTTACGAACAGCTTCTGTGGGTGGCACAATCAATGCTGCGAGCCCACGAGCAGCATTTAATTTACAGGACCTGGGCACACACATTGCACTGTACTAGGGTCTGACAAGTAAAGCAAATATGCCAGTCATGGAATCACTAATACATAACATCAATTTACAAAGAGAGCATATGCATGTTAGTACTGATCAGCAGTGGTAAAGTGCCTAGAGTCATAAAACAACCAACAACAGGCCAGAAGGAATACAGAAGGAAGGAAAAAGTTATGGGATGACCCTGCAAAAAAGGGCCAAGTCCAACAGTGCAACTAGAAGGAGATAAGGCAGATGAGCCTGTGCTTCTTAGCTAAAGAGACACCTTTGATATATTACTGACTGCCTATTGCTATCATTCTCAAAGCATCAAGTCCACATTATACATACATGTCCGTCCAGAATGAATCGTGAGCATCAACACTAACACTAACCTGTTCATGTATCTATGTGACAAACGTGTGACACTACTACTGTAGACCTCAATTAAAACATGTAAGAACTATCCCAAACATCACTTGAATTCTTGCTAGGCTCACGTAACCACCAACAAAAATGCAAATATGGCTACTAATCTACCCAGATCGCCAAGTGTAATTTAAATATATCCCTGACAAAATCTATTGATGTAAAGGTAATAACTGGCCATAAGTTAAACTACAGCATCACTATAAAAGCCATGTACAAGCTTGGCTGATTGCTGGCACAAATTCCTCTGAGGCATCCATTATCGATTAGGACTAATTGTCTAAAAGTCCTTACCTGATTTCATCTCAAGGGTCTTCAGTCTACATATGAAATTTTGGGTCCTGAATATGATCTTTTAGATGCTTTATGACACAAGACCGAAACGTCGACATACTTAACCCATTTTTCCAGAAATTGTGATATAGGAATTATTCACTGTATGTTCAATGATCCTTTCTATTCTGTAACTAAGTGTAAAAAATGGGTTACTCATAAAAGTGAATATGAGACAAGACTATCTATAAAGACAATTGATCTCATTCATTTTATGTGAATATTGTTCTGGAGCCCTGATCTTGACGGTTTGAAATCAATAAATTGACACCTAGAACACATTCACATAAGCTGCGTTAGCAGTATCTTGGTATTTGCACAGCAGGGTCAAATGTTTCAAACCTTTTCCGACCCTAAAATGGGCCAGAATCCAATTAGTCCTTTTTTCTGCCTCAGAAGTGAATGGCCTTGACTGGTTAGAAAAGCTGACATTATTTGTAACCCCTGCAGATCCAATACCTTGCTGACCTGAAGCAAGGGTGAGACCCTTCGAGCGACACTGCTTCCCTAACTACACTACCTCTTAGGATGCGGCGCACTTCCTGGGCTAGCCAGATAATTGGCCCTGCTACCGCCCAGATTTTTCACGAAATGAAAAATGTTGCCCGGGCTGGTGGAGGACAGGCCCGGATAGCAGTAATTAAATGATTCATTAGGCAGTGCGTCGCTGAAACCCTTTATGGTGGATTATGGTGGGATTGATTAAAAATGCCTAATTATCTCCCATTACCACAAGCACTTAGTAAGCATTGTATAATACATTTTAACCTTTCGACTCCGAGTTTGGATTTCCATTCTGGACATTCATTATCACTGCACTTCACAAAAAAAGCACAGTGTTGGGAAAAGAAAAACACCCCATGTCATTGAGGATGAAATATACTGGGCTTTGTGAAGTCTATAATGACCTTTTCCTTTGGTAATCGGTTAGGACACCATGAAACACAGTTTCAAAGCCTTACGTTATTTAAAGGATTTTTTTTTTTACATCATCTTTCATAGGACATTATTTTCTGCATAGCAGAGGAGAAATTAACATAGGTTCTGAAATGGTTGGTTAGTTGATTGATTAACATATTTACAGAACACGAAAGCCAAAAAAGCGGAGATAAACCCCCTTGATAATATGCCCCACAATTTCTCCTACCTAAGGAATCCAATATTGGGCGCTGCTGACTGTGGAAAGCTAAGCAGAGCAGTAACAGACACACATTCGTGACGACCTGAGCAAACAGAGGCCTTTACGTTTAAATTTGGTATTTATTGCAAATTTAGGCCGCTCATACATTTTATTTAAAACCACTGTTATATTGCGCCTACTTGCAAGATTTTAGTCAAATTGTAGCATCATACAACCACTAGAGACTGGAGTGCAAATGCAGGCTTTATACCCGTCTTCAAGTTCAGTCCCAGAATGTTGCAGTAAGAATTGTCAACAAATACCTTACACACTTAAAAGTAATCCTTTAGATAATTCTTCTTAAAGAAATTGATAATTTATCATATTTTTTCCTCAGGTATGTCCACAGTCTAACATAGGACATTATCTTTTCATCGTTTATTTTTTTTTCCGACCTCTGTTTATTTCTGTGAACAAAGCCAAAAGCAGAGGCGCGCCATTTAGAAATTCTTCTTCCAAAATGTTTTCTTCAAATGAATGAGACATGTGAGTATTTAAGACAAAGATGACATCATTTTTTCGAGGACCAGGCTTTGGTGCCCATTGGTAACAAAGCGAACCTTTTTTTTTAAAAAAAGCATATGGAAACTTAATCTGTCTTCTCAGGATTACGGTAAAATATTTTGACTGCTTGAACGAGTTATGAATGTGAAGCGGTGGTCACTTCGGTCCTCACTATGGGTGGCCCAGTGTTGGATACTTTATTTATCGGACCCAATAAATACCACTCTGTCGATATTTATTATGGCTCATAAATAATAGCTACTACGAGTTTTCCCGCCCAGATGGGTAAGAGTTGGTGCTTTTCACATCTGAATCCAAATGTTTCGGAATTTACCAATCATGTTTTATCTGTTAAATTTCAGTTAGGTTGGCCTGCCGAAATGTTTCTCTGAAGTTCGCGCTTTATTGCACCCTGTAATTATCAGGTACAGTAAACTCTGGCGAACTTAATAACTGTAACCTTTGTGCAAGCAATTAACTGGCCCACTATTATTGCGGGCCTTGGTAGGATCGATTGATTGAGTCGAGTCCTTCGGAGAATACATTTTGGAGACGTGGACCTCACTAGAGTTGCGTAACAGCAACTCACTCATGGATCCAGACAAGTAGGATAACTGGATAATACTATAATCACAAGTTCAGGACTAAATTCTGAGTCCCGTGCAAAACCTTGTTTGCGCAGGGATTGGAATTATAAATTGTGTGATAATTATCATAACCTAGCAGTTTTTACCTGATACCTAAACTATTTATTTATATAAATTTGTACAAAAAGTATAGCCCGCAGTTTGTTTTCCTTTTTGATATATTCTTTTGTGAGTTCCTTAATACATTTCAACAATTCGCATATCTAAGGCCACTAATTTGGGCTCTCATAATTTGTTTCAGATAAATTAAGTTAAATATGTCCAATTGAAATCCCTTGAAGACACTGTTACCTGATACTGTTCTCTTGTTACCCAAGACTCCAAGGGTTTATTGGTTGGCCAATTTATTGAGCAACACAAATATTTACAGCACCACATAATTCTCAAACTTCACAAATCAAAATTAAGTATCCTCCATAAAAAACATAATCGCCCAGCAAATGGACTACTTATGACCTCACAATATTTATGTTGTTAAATTATTGTTATCAACAACCTAACATCTTTACATAGCAACACATATCCAAATAAATAAATGATACAGTGTCTGCAGCCTTCCCCCTTGACACCACACCTTTTGCACAGAGCATATAGCCGGGAGAAATGTGTGCATAATAACAGTTGTACATTTGCAAGAATTTAAATGTAGGAGCTTGAGTCCAGTTTTGCAGGATATCACATTTTTCTACCCATAATACCATGCTCAAAAATTCATCTGTCAGATCAACACCCAGGTCAAAAACCCAGACTGTGGAATGATGGATATGAGCAAAGACAAAGTGGCTTATTTACAAGCTTTAACAACACAAAAACCTAGGGGTCTAAAGAGAGGGAAGGGGGACCTCTACATCAAGCAATCAAGCAGCTGGATGTCTAGATTAGCACAACCAGGTTATGTCAAGACTCACCAGTTCAGACATGAAGGACACAAGAGTAAACTAATAGTGATTGTGTTGGAAACACATTCAGGATTCCCATCAAAAGAATTGTATGATCAATATTATCATTTGGTCATCCTTCCAGGGTCATATGTCTCTAGATCATTGAGACAAGGATTGTACCCATATCAGGAAGAAGGGTTTCAAAACCACAATCACTTATGGACCAAATGGTATAGATCTGATGAGAATAAGTGCAGTGCAAACAAAACCCAGTGAAAAAGTGGTGAATCTAAAATAGGATAGAGAACCGATAGGGGAATTTTTAATTAATGAGACAGCCTCTTCCTATTAAAAACAAGAACAGTGCCAAAACTAAATGCAGTGGCCCTTCTAATACGACTTTTGGTCTTAAACTACAAACGTGCAGCGTATGACGCACATCCGTAGTCCTTTACCGCTCCAGCGAGATTTCGGATCATGGATGATGTCATTTTGGAGTCCAGCTCTGATCTCGCGTTATTACGGAGTCGGTCTTTATGGAAACTGACGCGTCCTGGTTTAAGAAGGGTTTCTTCTTTGATAATCTTTTGAGGAGTAAGTTAGATTTTTAAACTACTTTGCTACCGATGCGTGTGTACCGAAGTTTGTGGTAAAGGCTCGCGAAATAACGCAAACACTTTATACCACAATGACGTTGTAAGCACACTATTGGTCTGTCACTCGACCATTTAAATTCGACCTGTCCGGTTGTTCTCGTTGCCTCCCCCAGACTCAGTACAGGCTCGAGACAACGACGGACAGGTAAGCCCAGGCAGGAGAAGTTATCACCCGATCTCCTCTGCTTTTTCCCCCCTTTCCCCCCCTAATCCGCTTGTTTGTAAATAAGTATTTTTGCTGCACAGAGCTAAGCTTAAATATGCACTACTAATTGACTGCTAATTATTTTAAATTGTTAGATTTGTCTAAAGCTTTGAGATTTAGACTCTACTCTTTTGCTGTGGAGAGGTTGAGGGGTCTTTGTCCAGAGTGGGACATTTTTGGTGCTAGTTTGAAAGTGAAGAGTTTGTCTCTGAAGGTAGATTATTTGTACGTGGGCTTCATTTATTAACACTACTCAGAATGGAACATACAACGTCTTCCTTTCTGGTTGTTTTTAAAGCCCAGTCATTCTTGCCTTTACAGAGCGGGGTCTCACAGTTCCTGAGTTAGGTCCAGGAGAGGTGAGGTCTGTTCCCCGGACATACTGGGTGAGTAAATATTGTCTTAGACGGTGTATACAGATGACACTGATGATACCCTTGAAAGCGCAATGAGTATTCTAATTATGTATTCAACCTGATTGTTATTATAGATGTATGAAACACCAGTTGACACGGAGAAGCACTTAACAGATGACGGAAACGACATCCTTTTTATGTCATTATTATTTACTCTCACATGTTTTTGTTATCACACGCAGTAGCATCTATTAGATAGAACAGAGGCCCTGAAGAAAGCCTAGGGTCCTATACCCAAGAGGCTGAAACATGTTGGCCCCCATGCAGGTATTTGGTTAAACTGCATTTAGTTTTTGCACTGTTCTTGTTTTTTATAGGAAGGCGCTGTCTCATTAATTAAAAATTCCCCTATCGGTTCTCTATCCTATTTTAGATTCACCACTTTTTCACTGGTTTTTGTTTGCACTGCACTTATTCTCATCAGATCTATACCATTTGGTCCAAAAGTGATTGTGGTTTTGAAACCCTTCTTCCTGATATGGGTACGATCCTTGTCTCAATGATCTAGAGACATATGACCCTGGAAGGAAGACCAAATGATAATATTGATCATACAATTCTTTTGATGGGAATCCTGAATGTGTTTCCAACACAATCACTATTAGTTTACTCTTGTGTCCTTCATGTCTGAACTGGTGAGTCTTGACATAACCTGGTTGTACTAATCTAGACATCCAGCTGCTTGATTGTTTGATGTAGAGGTCCCCCTTCCCTCTCTTTAGACCCCTAGGTTTTTGTGTTGTTAATATAATGATTGAGAGGAGTTTTACCTAGGCTGGTCTTTAAATACTCCTCAGACCCTTCTCTACCAGATTTGTTGTTTATATATTATTGCTTATTTACAAGCCTCATACGCCACCAGTACGTCACATTTTCCAACATAAAAGTAACTCAACGCAGGCGCAAGGGGCTTGTAAATAAGCCCCAAAGTTTAAGATCAATTCTTCAGCACTGTATCAGTCGGTTGCTTGTGGGTCACAGAAATCCGTAGTCCAAGTATATGAACATTTCAAAGGACTGCTTGGAGGTGCGTGAGGCAGGAATTGGCTTGCTATTATTGTCTAGTAATAAGGCCCTGTACCACACTAAGTAACAATTAAATCCAGGTTAGCGGATTACTTAGGATTTCAAAAAGGAAATTATTGTGCCATCCGTCTTCTCCTTATATTAATCTATGACTAGCATGGCTTACATAGAAATATCCACGGGACCTGTTAAGAGACCAAATAGATTGCCTGCAATTTCACCTGATTCCAATTAGAGAACACGTGGCATAATGGAGTAGTTTACCAGAAACCTAACAGACATTTTATGCAACCAAGAACCAGGGCCGTACTGAGAACACAAACTGCAAGACGGGGGGAGGGGGCGGGGCTAGCGAGAAGCAGCACTACTTCCACGTTAGCACTGCTTCTGCTTTTGCAGTGCTGCCGGTTTTGATACAGGGGGCTGATATTGCAGTACTGCTGCAAAACCTGACCCCAAGTAACAAAACTGCCCCCCACCCTTCCAGCCCACTGGGAAAATGCCTGGTGCCCGCAACGGCCAGTCCGGCCCTGGCAGGGACCAGAGACAATAATGACAATACCATGTACTTGAAAGCATTTGGATCATAAGAGGAGATCCTGGTTACAATCTGAGGAGCACATTAGCTAATATTTCACGCAACACAGCACACAGTAAGGGAACTTGCTTTGTTGCATGAAAGGGATTGAGCAGAGATGCTCTATATTTACAAAGATATGGATTATTCCTGCTCTCTCCTTGCACTGGCGCAGTGTGTGCCGCCTAGCATTATGGGCGGGATTGTTTTTGTGTAGGAAGGAATAAAAAAAGGAACTGGCATGGTTCAAAATGTAACTTCTGGAGCCCTGATCTTGACTGTTTGAAATCAATAAATTGACACCTAGAACACATTCACATAAGCTGCGTTAGCAGTATCTTGGTATTTGCACAGCAGGGTCAAATGTTTCAAACCTTTTCTGACCCTAAAATGGGCCAGAATCCAATTAGTCCTTTTTTCTGCCTCAGAAGTGAATGGCCTTGACTGGTTAGAAAAGCTGACATTATTTGTAACCCCTGCAGATCCAATACCTTGCTGACCTGAAGCAAGGGTGAGACCCTTCGAGCGACACTGCTTCCCTAACTACACTACCTCTTAGGATGCGGCGCACTTCCTGGGCTAGCCAGATAATTGGCCCTGCTACCGCCCAGATTTTTCACGAAATGAAAAATGTTGCCCGGGCTGGTGGAGGACAGGCCCGGATAGCAGTAATTAAATGATTCATTAGGCAGTGCGTCGCTGAAACCCTTTATGGTGGATTATGGTGGGATTGATTAAAAATGCCTAATTATCTCCCATTACCACAAGCACTTAGTAAGCATTGTATAATACATTTTAACCTTTCGACTCCGAGTTTGGATTTCCATTCTGGACATTCATTATCACTGCACTTCACAAAAAAAGCACAGTGTTGGGAAAAGAAAAACACCCCATGTCATTGAGGATGAAATATACTGGGCTTTGTGAAGTCTATAATGACCTTTTCCTTTGGTAATCGGTTAGGACACCATGAAACACAGTTTCAAAGCCTTACGTTATTTAAAGGATTTTTTTTTTTACATCATCTTTCATAGGACATTATTTTCTGCATAGCAGAGGAGAAATTAACATAGGTTCTGAAATGGTTGGTTAGTTGATTGATTAACATATTTACAGAACACGAAAGCCAAAAAAGCGGAGATAAACCCCCTTGATAATATGCCCCACAATTTCTCCTACCTAAGGAATCCAATATTGGGCGCTGCTGACTGTGGAAAGCTAAGCAGAGCAGTAACAGACACACATTCGTGACGACCTGAGCAAACAGAGGCCTTTACGTTTAAATTTGGTATTTATTGCAAATTTAGGCCGCTCATACATTTTATTTAAAACCACTGTTATATTGCGCCTACTTGCAAGATTTTAGTCAAATTGTAGCATCATACAACCACTAGAGACTGGAGTGCAAATGCAGGCTTTATACCCGTCTTCAAGTTCAGTCCCAGAATGTTGCAGTAAGAATTGTCAACAAATACCTTACACACTTAAAAGTAATCCTTTAGATAATTCTTCTTAAAGAAATTGATAATTTATCATATTTTTTCCTCAGGTATGTCCATAGTCTAACATAGGACATTATCTTTTCATCGTTTATTTTTTTTTCCGACCTCTGTTTATTTCTGTGAACAAAGCCAAAAGCAGAGGCGCGCCATTTAGAAATTCTTCTTCCAAAATGTTTTCTTCAAATGAATGAGACATGTGAGTATTTAAGACAAAGATGACATCATTTTTTCGAGGACCAGGCTTTGGTGCCCATTGGTAACAAAGCGAACCTTTTTTTTAAAAAAAAGCATATGGAAACTTAATCTGTCTTCTCAGGATTACGGTAAAATATTTTGACTGCTTGAACGAGTTATGAATGTGAAGCGGTGGTCACTTCGGTCCTCACTATGGGTGGCCCAGTGTTGGATACTTTATTTATCGGACCCAATAAATACCACTCTGTCGATATTTATTATGGCTCATAAATAATAGCTACTACGAGTTTTCCCGCCCAGATGGGTAAGAGTTGGTGCTTTTCACATCTGAATCCAAATGTTTCGGAATTTACCAATCATGTTTTATCTGTTAAATTTCAGTTAGGTTGGCCTGCCGAAATGTTTCTCTGAAGTTCGCGCTTTATTGCACCCTGTAATTATCAGGTACAGTAAACTCTGGCGAACTTAATAACTGTAACCTTTGTGCAAGCAATTAACTGGCCCACTATTATTGCGGGCCTTGGTAGGATCGATTGATTGAGTCGAGTCCTTCGGAGAATACATTTTGGAGACGTGGACCTCACTAGAGTTGCGTAACAGCAACTCACTCATGGATCCAGACAAGTAGGATAACTGGATAATACTATAATCACAAGTTCAGGACTAAATTCTGAGTCCCGTGCAAAACCTTGTTTGCGCAGGGATTGGAATTATTAATTGTGTGATAATTATCATAACCTAGCAGTTTTTACCTGATAGATTCTTCTAGGCCAAACCAGTCAAAATTTATCGGGCAGGGCAGAAAATATGGAATTCGGTGTCTTAAATATCGATTCTGCACCAGTGTTAGGATGTTTAGCCCTCGAGTCTCAGAGATTAGCAAAAACAGTTTTTAGCCCATGCCGTGAACATCAAGGTTTTATTTGGTTTCTTATGTATCCTGCGCCTGTATCAGGTTAAGCATTTTCACTATCTGCCTTTTTTTCCACCTGAATCTTTGTCATGTAGAAAGTTTTCAATCTCCACTGCCTGTTGTGGCTGAGACTTTCACTGTACAATTCTATAAGCAAAAACCAAATATCTCGAAATAATCTTAAACAACACACACACAACGCAAGTTATAAGCATCCATGGCACTCGGGCTCTCATTGGGCTCCCCTTCAGTAATTGCACAAAAGGGCCTGGAATCCATCATCTCCAGGACACTAAGCCCCTCAACGCCCCCTGCAGTCCTCTGCACCCCCCTCTCACACATAGGCCATGCACCTGCCTGACAGCACCTCATCAGCATGCTCTGGCACAGAGAGGAGACAGGGTTGAATGTGTGTGGGGTTCTGTCTGTGTGTGTAGGGTTCTGTCTGTGTGTGGGGGGTTCTGTCTGTGTGTGTGTGGGGTTCTGTCTGTGTGTGTGGGGGGGTTCTGTCTGTGTGTGTGGGGTTCTGTGTGTGTGGGGTTCTGTCTGTGTGTATGGTTCTGTCTCTGTGTGTGTGGTTCTGTCTGTGTGTGTGGTTCTGTCTGTGTGTGTGTGTGTGGTTCTGTCTGTGTGTGGGTGCATGTGGCTCTGTGTGTTGCTCTGTGTGGCTGCAAATGCAATAGGTCTCGCATTTGCGAGAGATTAAGCTATTGGCATTGTAAATGACAATGCCATTTATTTATCTATTTTCAAAATCAACACATAAATAAAAATGTTGTCAGTTACAATGCCAATAGCTCTAACTTTTGCAAAGGCGAGACCGTTGCATTGTAAATGCTTGTTATGTTGTGGGTGCCATAGACACCCCATCACTCTACCTCAAAACCACACCTGCATATGGCATCAAAAGACTGTGCGTACTCCTCGAGTACACACAGCACACTCCTATGTTACTTAATGAATTGATAGAGTCTGCCAGTCTCTTCTAAATCACCAAGGAAACAGTGAACTGCTACTTCTTACACTTTAACGATCTGCGCTTCACTGCTGCACTATTACTCTTCGGTGACAGCTTCTGTAGGATGCATATGTTCAACAGAAGTTCCCACACTTCCCAGAGTGGAAAGGAGTGATGGCACACCACATACAGATTTCCTCTCTTTTTGTGTTTTAAATGTTTTTATTAATTGTACAAGCAGGTACAATGACAGAACATGGTATATTCAGGTCACATATCAGTATACTGCAGTACAATTTGGAGACATAACTACATATATGCAGGTTGTGCAATACTGTTATCCTTCAAGAAGCCATACACTCGGGATGAATGTGTAACGATGGAATATGCAGATAGTACCCATGCTCTGCATCAGCACCCACTTTAGCTGTATAATATGCATGGGTCGGAGGGTGAGCAAGGGTCCATACTCTGCCCATCATCCTGTGTGTTTGGGTGTATATTCAGTTCCCTAGTCCAAGCCAAGTTGGTTGTACAGGGTCCCCAAATGCATATTTGCCAGGAATTTGGGGGCTGCAGTTGTTCATAAAGTTCACAAGGATAATTGCAGTGCACCAAATCCCCTATACAGTCCCACTTGTGTGGCACCATCGGAATCCCCCAACACATTGCTATTCGTCTCTTCGCCAGTAGCCCAGCTATCCCAGGAAATCTCATACTCCCTTTGGGATCTGCTTCACAAAGAACAGTAAATCAATCAGGGGTGTGAGCTCTAATCAAAACCTTTTATGTCTGCCATTTCTTCCTAGAAAGCTTGTATGTCAGGGCAGCCCCACGCCAGGTTGAAAAAGTCTCTGCGATCCTGGGAGCACCACAGACAACAATGCGAACAGGGGTAGATTTTGTCCCTCTGAGCCGGTGTGGAATATAAGCGATGTAGATATTTAAAGTGTATACGTTTGTGCCTGTGGTTCATTGAAATTAGTTTAATTTACATGCAGCAGTATGACTTTTGCGGGATAGTAATTTCATTTCCAGAGTCTCTGCTCCAGGGAGCTCTGTAGCTGTCCGCGCTGCCCGTACATGTCGCATAGCAGATTTTGTAGAGGCCGGATACCCATTTGGTGACTTCGGTAGTGTGTATAATTAAGATCACGGGAGAAAAATTTGGTTTAGTAGGTTGCACCCTCCAGTAGATAAAACAGTCTAAGGGAAGAGGAGTATCTCCACTGGTAAGGTGGTCCACTGTCGTAAATTTGGGTTGGGGTAAAGGTCACAGTTAAACCTGGCCATCTTGACAGGTCTATCCCAAATTGTTTTCCTTTTCCCTCATATTTTTCAGACCTATAGTATTCAGGGCACTTTACCACTGCTGACAAGTGATACAGTGCATATGCTCTCTGTATAAATTATAATATGATTGATTATCCATGATTGGCATATTTGGTTTACTGGTAGGTCCCTAGTAAAGTGCACAGTGTGTGCTAGGGTCTATAATTCAAATGCTACTAGTGGGCTTGCAGCACTCGTTGTGCCACCCACGTAGTCCTGTAAATGTGTCACAGACTTACTACAGTAGTGTCTGCGAGCGCAGTTGTAAACTGCCATGTTACCTTGGCAAGTGCACCCACTTTCCAGGCCCCAGCCTTCCCTTTTCTTACATGTAAGACACCCCTATTGTTGGCCCAATGTACCCCTATGGGCAGGGTGCAGTGTATGTGAAAGGTATAACATGTACTGGTGGGTGTGACATGTCTTGATAGTAAAATACTATGTATTTCTTTTTTCACTATTGAAAGGCAATCTGTCCCATAGGCTAACTTGAGAGTTGCTTTGTAACATCTTACAAGTAAACCTTTCCATACAGACAAGATAGAGAAATGGAGTTTAGGCTCTCTGAACTTAGAAGTTATTAACACACCTTTTATTAAAGGTGTTTTTTAAATTATGTGCTTGAGAATGCCATTTTTAGAAAGTGAAAGGAACAATTGATTGACGGAATGCTTAACACTGTAAACATTCACCCTAGTCACAAACATCTGGGTTTAATCCATTATTCTTTTGCTCACCACGACACCCCAGTTTGGACACAGCTATATGCAAATCAGTCTTGACCATATTCCTCTTGCGAATAGTCCAGCCCGAACTGCCAAGCCAGCTCCTCCCTGGACTGTACCCAAGCACCCTGTGTTTCGGTTTCACGGCATCACACCTCATCAGCCAGGCTAGCTGGGGTCCAGTGTTGTAGGAAGCACGGGACCCATGCCTGGGCATACCCTTCCCACTTAGGACGAGAAAGGCAAAAGGAACAAATGATGGACAAATAATGGACAGAATGCTTTTTTATGAGGTGCAGGGTCAAGACTGCTTTGCAAATGGCTGGGTCCAAACTGGGGTGGACTGTGTGAGGAGCACTGCCTTTTCTGAGGGAGTGGTGGGTTGGATTACAGTTGCTGCTTCTGTCTGTGGTGGAGGAAAAGGACTGTCTCTTTTTGCCTTGATCTGGTATCCTACTTGTGAAGGAAATCTCTAAAGGCTTTTATGTGCTGGTCTCCTGTTTTAGAAGACTCAGGGATATCAAAGTCTTCCCCCTGTGTGCTACTCTTTATTTTGAAATTCTTTCTGTGTGCTTTTAATTTCATTTGGGGAAGTTCTGGTGCTGGTACATTGTTCTACAAGCATGTGGTGTGTGCACATTGTTTTTTATGGATCTGGTGTTGGCACGTTTCTTGCACTCTGGTTTGCACCATCCTGGTGCTTTCGCACTGCTGTGGGCAAACCTTGCTGGGCTTCCCATGACCAAGGATCTGCTATGTTTTCCCCTGCCTAATGAACATGGGCAGCGACCGAGGTGCCACCCGCCGTGCAGAGCCATGAGGTTACCAACCTCATAGAACAGGAGGGTGACCACTCGCCAGTGGGGCGAGTGAAACAGGACCAGCCAACATTACCTAGCCACAGGGCTGTCATTGGTGTGTGTGGGTGTTGTGCAAATGCTTTACATATTGTCTTTGGGATAAGCCTGACTGCGCTGCCAAGCAATCAAGTAGTTGAGCAGGCATTAACTAGGGTGTGTAAGTCCCTTACCCTAACTAGAGTGATGGGTTCTGCATGGCTTAGGTGCATACTCTAGTCAACCAGAAACTCCACTTCTAACAGTCACCCAATATCTCCCCCTCCCACTTCATCAATATACACTGTACCTGTTTGTCAGACATGGGTGATCGTAGTGGGTTGTGTGATTTAGGTATAGCCGGTGATTATAGTTTAGGGTGGGCAGTCATCCACTTAGTCTTTTCCAGGTCCAACAGGTCTTTACAGTGGTTGTCCACATACATGTATCTCTACAGAGGCCCAAAGGGAAAAATATTTGGAGAGATATACTACTGAATTGGTCGCGCTCCATCGCAAATAAAGCAGTTTGGTGTCAGGATGATACCAGTGTCTTACATAGTGGTCTTGTGCCACTAGATAATAGAGGTCTAATTCTGGCACCTCTAACCCTCCCTACTCGTATGACAATGTGAGAGTGCACCAGCTAATACAGGGTTACTTACCAGCCTATATCAAATTAGTGACGGTTCTATGGAGTGTGTTGTAAAAGATCTGCGGATTGAAATGGAGATGTTGGCAAAAATTAAAGAAAATGGGAGAGTACCATAATCTTAATAATGGCAACTCTCCCAGCCATGAACAAGGGTAGGTTGATCCAAATCTCTACGTGTGTACCGAGACGTTCAAGTGCGGGCCATAATTTTGTTGGATGATCATCTGTTTGTCTTGATGCGGTATTACACCCAAATTTGGGACGGTGTCACAACGGAACAAATGGGGTATTCAAGAGGAGCCTATAATGTGCAGTCTTTAAGTGGTATGGTTTGACTTCGCCCAATTAATATCTAGGCCAGAACGATGGCCGAACAGTATTATTACATCGATAATGAAAGATTTCCTCTGGAATCATCTGTACTGCACATGTGACTGCAGAAACAACAGGTTTCATAGCACCTGTGGTCTGAGTCATTTTTGTTATAACCTTGGCTCGATTTCGCCTTGCAACTTTATAGGTTGAGCAGCCAACCTCTCCATTCAGATCAAAGTTTGCACACGTTTTCTTTGTAGACCATCCGAGATCTTCTCTGTGATGTCATGTCAGTAGCATGACTCAAATAGTTAAATATTTTGCCACATTTGTATATACATATGTCGATAAAACCAAGTCCCTGATTAAGATGAAGGCAGCTAGCTGCATCTTACAGTTAAGAAAGACTGAACAAATGTAGATGATCTCTTTGCTGCTTTGATTTCCAAGCTACCATTTAACCTAATAGTTAGCCTCTTGATTCATGGAGTACTTTAGTGATGCCAAAAGTTTGTCGTTGTCCCCATATGCTCAGGACTATGTATATAGGCCTGTTAAAACATATTTCTAATTGAGTTGATCATGCAGTCCAGCAGAAGTGCTTTTTTTTTTTACAACAAAGAACAATGCCAATGTTTGAGGCAACAGCCTGATAATTTTGGACTGCCATCCAAGAAAGGCAATGCAATCGTGTAAATTTGATTTATATTTTAGTACATGTTTTGTTTCAGTAGTGTCCTACCATGAAAAACTGCCAATCCACTTTTCCTGTTTTAACTAAGTAATTCAAACTGCTTTTCAGGGCTTGTCATGTTAGTGTCTCTGATCAACTTAGACAATTTACGGGAATGTATTTTAGTGTATAGAAATATAGGGGCAGATTCAAAAGAAACTAATGCGGCGTTAATTTCGAAGCACATGTCGTATCTCCGTTCTTCCCCCTGCACTGGCACACAAATTTGCTTCCAATGCTGCACCGTTGGGAGATTGTTTTTTGTGCAGGAAGGGTCACCTTCCTGCACAAAAACAATCCATCAAGGGGATTTCCTCTTCCAATGTGTGCTGTATAATGCAGCAAGCATTGAAAGAGGAAAAAAACAAGGAGACATTTAAACATTTCTCCTCATTGAACCTTGCTACGCCACCCCAGGCGTAGCATTCTGACGCATTTCAAGATTTACGATTGCTCGTAAATCAGGAAATGCATCAGTGGACATGGGTGATGCGTGGGAACACCCACAGAAACACCCATGTCACTCTCTTAACACGCAAAGTGTTGCGTGAAAAGGGGTGATATTTACAAGCACGGGTAAAGTCACGCAGGGTAGCTTTGAGTGTGCTACTAAATATCACTCAGTAGGTTTCCAGCCTGCACCAGAGGCTCAACGGACTTGTAAATCTGACCCATAGATTCTATTATTTTAAAAGATGGAGAAAAGCAAGGCGGGGCAAGTCCCATACCAGACTCTCCGGAAGGTTCATTCCTCTCTTTCACCTTATTTAATTTTAATTCATATCTCCGGTTATTGACGTTTTGCTGTTTTATTGTATTATGTGTGATTTTATCCATGGTTTATGCATTGTTTAAATAAGTTACACATTGCCTTTGATTTAAGCCTGGCCGCTTTGCATCACATTACTTGGAATTGAGCACAGATGTATTGCACTTCATTTGTGTGGCATGTAGCAGGTTGTGTCCTTATCCTGTGAAGTGGACACTTGTCACCCTAAATAATAATCCACTTTCTTACAAGATGATTAATGTTGACAATGTTTTAACTGACAGTGGTAATGGACTTTGAGGCTGAGTCTGTGATTGCTGCTCTATAGGCTATTAATTTTGGAATAGTGGGATGCCTGACTACAAATTGGTCACTCAAGTTTGCAAGGCTGTGTGCCATGTTGCAAAAATAAAACACATAAATCCTCTCTCTTCTCCCTCGTGTCCCATCTACTCTCCCCTCTTTGTTACTCCTCATTATTCTCCCCACCACCCAGGTGCTTCCTCCAGCTTCTCTCGCTTTCCCCTTTCTATTACTCGTTCTCCCTGCTGGTAGCTTGTCATCAACCATGGAAATTGAGCAGGTCTCTCAAGAAAGCTCCCCTGCCTTCATTGTAGCCTTGCTTTTCTTTCAGTTTCGAAGGAGGTCTTCAGTTTAGTCCTTTCTTGCTTTCTGTCTCGAGTAAATAAAAGAAGAACTATAATAAGCTTCTTTTGCTTTTCACACAGAAATAGAATTGGATTGTAATTCCTACAATGTTATATTAGCATTGCTTTAATATGCTAAAGGTATTTTCCCACGTGTTAACACATTAAAACTGGACCTATCTACTTTACCAATGCTTGTTTTATTTTTGTCACTAACGTAGAAATGATGGCACAAGATGAGGCCTAGGGGCTAAATTCTCCAAGTATGAACCAATCGCTCTTTTCACTGGCAGAACATATAAAACAATAAAGATACATGTCCTACTTTTTAATTTCCATGCATCCTGCCCTATGGACTTTTAAGGTCTATCTTAGGGTGAGTTATAGATAATAAAAAGTAAGGTTTAGGTTTGGTGAAAGGTTTATTTTGCCATTTTGAAATGGCAGTTTACAACTGATCATGCAGGCGGCAGTGGCAGGCCTAGAGACATGATTTACATTACTACTATAGTCAGCAGCACAATGCATGCTTCGGCCCACTATTAGCCTCTACTTTATAAGCCATGTGATACCATATACTAGGGACTTACAAGTAAATTAAATGTTCCAATTAAGGCCACACTGATTCTAACATGTTTAAAGAAGCGATTGTTAGACCTGCCAGCCTTAGGGTGGTCTACACCAAACTTTGTACTTTTTTACCTCTACTTTTTGCTATATTCTTTTTGTTGGCCTTGGGACTCTGAGCACTTTACCACTGCTAACCAGTGCTATAGTGCATGTGCTTCTCCCCTACACATGGTGTCATTGAATTATCCACAATTGTTTTTTAAAAAAAATATTTGTAAGTCCCTAGTAGAGTTCACTAACTGTGCCCAGTGTCTGTAAATTAAATGCTACTAGTGTGCCTTCAGCTCTGATTGTGCCACCCCCACAGGTAGCCCTTTAAACATGTCTCCGGCCAGCCACTGCAAAGCCTGTGTGTGCATTTTACATTGTCATGTCAACTTGGCATTTAAACCCCCTTGACAAGCTTGAAACGCCCCTTTTATTACATATAAGTCATCCCTAAGGTAGGGCTTGGTAGTCCATAGGGCAGGGTGCTTTGTTAGTTATAGATAGAACATGTACATTTACGTTTTACATTTCCTTATAGTGAAAAACACCCAAATTCATTTTTCACTATTGTGAGGCCGACCCCTCTCATAGGTTAACCTTGGGAATTCCGTATTACGCTTTTAAGCTTAAATTCCTGATTGAGAAGGGGTAGCTCTGTCATGTTTAATATCATTGGACTACTAATGATAACTCCTTTTTGCTGGGAAATTTGGATTTAACATAACTATTTTAGAAATTCCACTTTTAGAAAGATGGAATTCCTCTGCTCTTAGAGCTCTGTAAACCTTCAGCCTATCTCCAATACACATCTTGGGTAGGTGCCAAAGACACAACTGGTTATTTTTGGACTTGGCCCTTTTTGCAAGGCTGTCCCAGAACGTTGTGCCTTCCTTCTGATTTTTTCTGACCTGTTGTTGGTGGTTTTATGACTCTGGGCACTTTATCACTGCTGTTCAGTGCTAAAGTGCATGTGCTATCTATGGTAAACTTGGTAAGTTTTTTCTACACTTGTTTGGCATATTTAATTTACCTATCAGTCCCTTTTACAGTGGTATCTATATACCCAGGGCCAGTAAATTAAATACTACTGGTGGGCTTGCAGTGCTGCTTGCGCCACCCAACAAAGTAGCCTTTCAAACCTGTCTCAGGCCTCTGCCACTGCAGGGCCTGCGCATGCAGTTTACTGCCACTGACGTCTGTGACTCCCCTTTACTACATATCAGCCACCCGTAAGGTAGGCTCTAGCTAGCCCTATGGGCAGTGTGCGGTGTAGGTAAAAGGTAGGACATGTGTCTTAACTGTATGGCATGGTCCGGTAGTGAAAAACAGCCTATTTGGTATCTCACTGCTGTGAGGGGCTGCCCTCTCATAGGAGTGCATTGGGGATTCACTTATATGTGCTTCAGTGGTAATTCCTGTCATGAGAGGAGTAGCATGATTAAGTTTGGTATGTTTGGAATAGTGGTGATAAATGCTGTGTATTGGTGTTCGCGGATTTATTAGCACTATTTTGAAAATGCCACTTTTAAAATTAGGCATTTCTGTATGCTAAGTGTCTTTGTGCCTGCCTGTTGTGTATTAACTGTCTGGCCTTGGAGTGACAGGGGCTGGGGCAGTGCAGTGGCTCCAGAGGGTCTGGATGAGTCAGCGCTAGGCTGAATAGGCCAGGTCTGCATTTGGAGTGGTGAGAGGAGTAGCAGCTGCACCTGAATAGCGCTGTGCCTCCCGTCCACAATGATGGCTCCACCCCTGTGGTGTGTCTGGGGCCAGGGCTTACACTTACAATGGGGAGTGTTGTGCACTCTAAGGAAACTTTTAAGTGCCTCACAGAACTGGTTTGGACTGGGCTCAGAGCAAGGGGATAAACAAAAACATATGCCCTATAAGTACTGGGACTATGACCCCATGTTTGGTGAACTGAATTGGAACAGAAGATACTGGTGGGACCAGAGGAGTGATGTGCTGGCAGGGAACCACCATTGGGACTTTGCCTTGGGGGTTGATATGCTGAAGGGACTGCATCCTGCCACTGGGCCATGTGTGGTGGCCTGCTGCCTGCTTCCCTGTTTGTTTCAAGTCCTCGGGGTGGGGACAGGCAGAGCGCTTTATTTTCAATGTAATTGCCCTGTGTGCTTTACCTCTGTGGAGCCCCTTGTGTTCATCTCAGCAAGGACACTGGGAATCCCTTTTTACAGGGAACATTGTGCCTTGCTCCCTCCACACTGTTTCTGGGAGCTCCATATTTTGCTCCAGTCACTGTGGGCTCCGTTCAAGCAAGGCGCTGTGGATTTCTTCACCGCCTGTGGTCCAAGTCTGGGTCTGAGCTCATTACTTTTCATCCCCTGCGGAGGCTGACGCCACGTTTATTAGGCATTGCCTAGCACCCAGTAGCAACCCGGAAGGAGCTGTACTGCTTCCCCTCTCTGCGCTGCCCGCATGAGACAATTTCACCACCCCGGCTCTAGAATCAGGGAAGCACCATCTGTTTCGGCCACCCTGCCTCTGAGTCTTCCTCCAACCCTCACGGTGTAGCCGGAGTAGCGAGCAGCCATCTGAGGGCAGGATGTAGTGTCATGCCTTGGATCAGCGAGGACGTGTTCCAGGCAGGAAGAAGCTGCCCCGCTTCCCTTTCCGTGCTGTAAGGGCACCTGGGTGAGGAAAAGCTCACTGATCCCGGCCCGAGAACCAAGGTGAGGCCGCCCACGTGCGCAGTCCTCGCAGCTGTCCGTACGGCCCAGGAGGGCTCAGGACAGGCTGCTGCACCGTAGGGTTGAAGAAAAGGAAAATTGGGGCATTAATCGGGCTCACAGAACAAGGTGGAACCTTGACGGAGGCCCCCGAGTCCCCTGGTAGATGGCCTGACTACGGTCATGTCAGAAGTGCCCAGAGACATCTGCTGGGCTCATCTTTCCACCAGTCTTGCCAAAGGTTACCACAGCTCCCCTAAGAGGAGCGCAGTGATTCCTGCAGGGATGTTGATCTGACTGGCTTATGGTGACCTCTGGTTTTGTGTGATGTATATGATACAGTGAGGCCCCGTGATTAATCTTAATGTCTTATGCCCTGATGTCCTACAGGAAGTCTGTGGGCTAATGTGCTACTTATGTGTATGCATAATGTACTATCCTAAGTGCCGTTATTTGGTTTGTGCCTGATGCTTTGTGCTAAGTGCCATTTTACCAGTAGATACTAGTTGCCCTTACTGATGTTATGATAAAGGCCCGGTTGGCAAAGTGAGTTATGTAATCCCTGTGAAGTCATGACTAGTGCCAGTGGCAGAGTGTAATATATGTGACTGTGTTCTAATGTGTTTTATGGATAATACAAAAGCTATTTTAAATAACCTTCTGTGGAGTTTCTTTTGTGGAGTGCCTACTGTGTCACTGCTGATTGAACGCTTTACACATTGCCTCTGGGATAAGCCTGACTGCCAAGCTACCAAGGGGGTGAGCAGGGGTTATCTTTAGTGTGTAACTCCCTTGCCCTGACTAGAGTGGTGGTTTCAGCCTGGCTCAGGCGCATGCGCTAGCCTACCCGAAATCCCATTTCTAACAGTTATCCATACTAGATCTCTGACAACAACAATTCAGTATACTTCTGGACCTGTGAATGCTCTGCCAGGAAGGGCGGCTGCGCTGCTGAGAGGAGTGCAACTCTGCTGGACTACTACTCTGCTGGACTCCTGCTCTGTAGTGCTGACCTGCTGCCTGCTGCTCTCTTGCCTGGGAGTGAGAAGGACTGGACCTTCATCTCGCCAATCCAGAATTAAAGTAACTGCAAGGGCTTACTGACTTACCTCCTGAGTGAAGTCTCAGAGATATGAAAGACTTCCAAATCACCTTGCTACAGCATATGGACTCTGCCATCTGAGAGTCTTTCCCTACCAAGTGGTGCCAATCCAGTCCTGGACCCTTGGGGGTGGGTTTGAAGTAATGCTCCAGATAAAATCCATGCATCAATGCTGTTGCACCACTCTGAACCGGAACGAGAACAAACCTCTCCTAGGTAACACAATAATACATAGGTAGTATATCCTTCATTAAATATACATCAACATTGTCCCACAACACAAAATTATTTGAAAAACATTATACTTTTTTATTTTTGGACATAAAAGATATAATCATAACAAAATAGCGTCATCCAAATTTTCATTCAATATATACAATTTCTTAATTTACATATTTTTATATATACAATGTCCCCCAAAAAACAAAATATCATAAATTCATTCATCTAATAACACCACACATCCTCACATTCATCAATCATACCATACATCACTGAACCACAGAGTAACAACTTAGAAAAAACATCACAGTAATAACAGTACATAAAAATATATACATACACAACATTACAACAAAAGGTGGCGCTAACGCGGGTTTCTGGATAGGGTCCGTGTCCACAGTTCCTCGTCAGGGTGCAAAAACTATAATTTCTTGTAGACGGAACTTTCCTTAATATTTAGAAATCAATCAATCAGATATAATGACAAGAGGGGGCTCAATCTTGAATTTCAATCAACATGATTATATCATAGCGTACTTCGCTTAACCCCTTCGCTGCGGCGGCTATTCCGCCGCAGCACTAAGGGGGCGGGGGCCCGCGCGGCGCTCATACACTGGTGACGGAACCGCTCCGTCACCAGCCTCGGGTGAGCTGTGCTGATGACGGAGCGGTTCCGTCATGGCCCTGCCCGCTCAATAAAAGGCGCCGCGCAGGCGCGAAATCAGCGCCGCGCAGGCGCGTCGAGCAGGCCATGACGGAACCGCTCCGTCATCAGCACAGCGCCACCGCGGCTGATGACGGAGCGGTTCCGTCATCAGCATCGATGCGGTTAAGTGTCAAAGATGCAAGGGCGGTTAAGTTACGCAATGATGGTAAGTTGTGCTAGGCACAGGAGTCTCGGGAGTCAAACGGTAGCCTGATCCTTGGAAAAAGAGGGCAGTAATGAATGGCTGGAGAGAATTCCTGAATATGGAAGAGGAGAACCAGTACCCCCTTCAGTTCTTAGCGTGGCCGAAGTCCACATGCATTACTAAACAAGAACCGATAATGTCGCAGGATGACTGTACTTCGAAAAAACCTTTGTGAAGACCAACGTAATAGAGCTCCGTAACTTCAACAGGCTGGACAGATAAGGCGGATCCTCAGCATGCAGGGCGTCCGTAAGTAAAATGGATTACTGAACCGGATCATCTCTATGAATGCCAATACATCGCCGATGCTGCGAGGATTGAGGACATCGCATCTCCATCGACGCAACACACCACTGCTGCTGCAAAGATCAAGTGCATCGCATCTCCATTGACACAGATGCATCACCGATGGTGCGAGGACCGTGGACATCACACAACCGATGGACACGACGCATTGCCTACATCCTAAGGATCGCCTCCTTTGCTCCTCATATCTCGACGTCAAAGCAACCGGGAACCAAGGTACTGTTTCTGCAATCCAAAGCTGGTTCAGTATCCAACCCTGTCTCCACTGTGGTTGGTCTGAACATTTGAATTTGATCCGTTTTAACATGACCAAAAAGACCTGGCACTTTAAGCTTTTAAGCACTACATTTAAGTGCAATTTTTGAAAAATCATACCTCCAATGATAATTATTGGATTCTTGTCATTTTGGTCTTGTAATAAGCTGTTTTCTGCTAACTAGTTGTGGTTTCTTTTTGTGTGGTGATTGCACTGTTTTACTATTTGAAGTGTTGCACAAATACTTTACACATTGCTTCTTAAGTTAAACCTGACTGCTCTGTGCCAAGCTACCAGAGGTTGAGCACAGATTCATTTAGGGTGTGCATCTAACTTACTTTGTCTACGATTGTGGTCCCTGCTTGAAAAAGGTGCTAACCTCTGCCAACCAGAAACCCAATTCCTAAAATGGTGTCAAATAATTTACTACAATTAACTCAATTTTTCTAAATTGGTGTGGGATATTTCTTGTGCTGTGTTTCGAGGTTATTACTGTTTAATTGATGCATAAATACTTTACACATTATCTCATACTTAAGCCTGTCTGTTCTTGTGCAAAGATACCAGAGGGTTAAGCACAGGTTAATTTAGTGCCTTTTCGTGATTCACCCTCATAAGAATTGTGGCTATTGCTTGAGTAGGGGTTCACTGTCCTCAACCAACACCCTAATTCCGCACATTGTTCCTGTGCGTTCTTCATAAACGTTGACAGTGAATGGCTTGTAATTACAGAAAGTGGCATAATTTTGTGAATTTCATATGAAATGAGTAAAGCAAAATTCCTGAAATTATGCAGAATACAGTAGCGTAATTTAAATTTTGCCCAGACTCAGTTTAAATCCCAACAGGTCACACTACAGACTAATCAATATTGTTATCCCGGCAGTATATTTCTTAACTGGTACAACAAGTGTATTCTTTACTTGTGTACCCTAGGGTGCAAGTGGGCCTCTAGCGCTGATTGTGGAACCCAATTATGTATGCCTTTAATCTTGTCTTAGACATGATATTGCAGCCTGTGTTTGTGCAATTTTAAACTGTGATGTCAATATGGCAAAGTAAACCTTTTGCCAGGCTGATACCTTCCTCTTTAATACATATAAGTCATCCTTAAGATAGGCCCCGACAGCCCCACGGAAAGGGTGCTGTGTATTTAAAAAGTTGGACATGTACTTTTCAGTTTTACATGGCCTGATAGTGAAAAACCTTTACGTTTGTTTTCACTACTGCAAGGCCTATCTCTCCCAAAGGATAACTTTGGAGTTCACTTGTCACATTTTATAAGTTTCATTTACAAATGGAAAGAGATAACCAGTTTATGTTTGGTGTCTTTGAATTGGGGCAAAAATACATATTTAGTGACAATGTTAGGGTTTTTATCACCATTTTAAAAATGCCACTTTTGGAAAGTTATTCTTTTTCTCCCCTTAGCCCTTTTATGCCTATGGCCCGGCCTGGGTCACATGACTACGTGTAACTGATAGACTTTGTGAAATCCTCACAGAAAGTCACACAATAGAGGGATTAGGTGTGCCTGAGATGGCCACTTGTTACAGGATGGAGGGGCGGAGCTGAGCACAGCCCCACTTACACCTCAATAGCTTGGGCTCTGCCTTCACACAATGGGCCTAACAACGCTTCATTGTCACTTCGGAAATGCTTGGAGCCAGGGGAGGCAAGTAATCCCATACAATTCAAAGCAACTGTCTAGGGGCTTCTCCCACCTTCAAGAACTAGGTCTCTAAGATTTAAAAGAAGGACACTAACTCTTCAGTTAACCTCTGGATGTGTAGATACTCTGCCAGGAGTAAGGACTACTGTGCTGCTACAAGGACAGCTACTCTGCTGGTATGCTGCTCTAAATGGACTGTAGCTCTGTTGTGCTGACCTGTTGCCCTCTTGGCTAGGGAAGAAAACTGCCCTGCAACTTCATCTTGAACCCAGGACTCCAAAGTAACTCTAAGGGCGAATCTGTTTACCTCCTGATCTGAACCTCAGGGACAAAAAAAGCTCCCCAAAAAAAGGTCCTGGATCCAGCTTCAGATAGTTCCTGAACCCCCAAGTAGTGCCTATCAGGTCTGGGACTCTTAGTGTGGCTCACAATCTCTGGATTTTGGGTTCTTCATGATCACGAACAGGCCCATTTGCTGAGACCATACTGCTCGTACCTCAAATCAGCATGAGCCACGGCTAGCCTGTCTGTTCGCACTGCAGCATAGACCGCTCGCGGGGAATGGCCAACACAACACACCAGCCTGCCCATTCGCAATGCTAAGCCTGCTCTTTATGGCACGTTGACAGCGTCCCATGACACCCTCCTTGCACCTCGCAAGGAGGGTGTCTCTTCAGCGGGAGGCATCTGAGACTATACAGACTTGTGCTCCTTTGCTGTCTGCTTCCACTTTTGACTTTGACCCGGTTCAGCACCTCCAGCTAGCTGTGGTTGACGCTTTATGCTTTTAGGCACTATTTTCCACTTTAATATTCAAAAATTCATAACTCTGGTTTACTGATTGGATTTTTGTCATTCAGGTCTTATTTTATTTATTATATTTAAGCCCTAGTTTTTGACCATGTGTGGGATACTTTTTGAGTGGTGTTTTCACTGTTTTACTGTTTGAAGTGTTGCATGAATTCTTCAGACATTGTCTCAATGTTAAGTCTTCATCAGAGGTGGGACTGTCTCCAGTCCCCAGAAATGCACAGCAAAACGCCACTTTGGGCTGTACCTATTTACAAACATTATTTCTGCTTATACCATATTTATCCATAGTAATCCAAAACATTTATCATCAGTATACCAAATCTTCCACAGACGAGAAAACGCACTTCGTGTACACGTTATTTCCAAGTTTCTACTATTCTTATGGTGTCACTAGGACTTTGACCAAGAATATGACGAAAACGTGAATTCATTCCAGGCAGTATTTATTGTCACATAACCCAATGCATTTCGGGCATCCAGCCCTTCTTCGGGGGTCACTGTAAATTATAAAAATTCAACAAGATTACCAAACTGTTTACCCCTATTGATACATTTTTCATTGTCTGAACATGTCCGACCACATTTATCTCTTACTTCTCATATGAAAGACATCGCAATATACCCTAAATAAATCTACACATGTTAACCCAAAAAGTACAGCCTCAGACTCCAACCCCTATTGTGTGCACATTACTTCATGCTGCGTTATCGCGCTGAGCCACCCCTTGTCCTAATGACATCCGCCCTTCTATATATGAGACAATAAATACTGCCTGGAATGAATTACCATTCCCAGGGAACGGGAGCAGGGAGATGGGCCAGAAGTTCTTGAGGTCCTTGGGGTTAGCCTTGGGCTTCTTGAGCAGGGCGTTGATCTCGGCGTGCTTCCAGCTTTCCGGGAAGGTTGCTGTCTCAAAGGAGATGTTGATCACTTTCTGGAGTTGGGGTGCGATGGATGTGTCTGCTTTTTTGAAGATGTGGTGTGGGCATGGGTCTGATGGT
The DNA here is from genome assembly GCF_964261635.1 of Lissotriton helveticus. Classification (NCBI taxonomy): domain Eukaryota; kingdom Metazoa; phylum Chordata; class Amphibia; order Caudata; family Salamandridae; genus Lissotriton; species Lissotriton helveticus. The sequence continues at coordinate 473,083,363 of NC_136071.1, read as the reverse complement.
GATCCTAAGTGGATGGAGTTCATGATCATGCAGGTGTCGTTGTCGCTGACGTTGGTCAAGGAGAGCAGGCGGTTGGTGCGGGTGGTGGACGCGGGGGGGATGGAATCTGTTGTTGTCAGGGTGGTCGCAACATTGAAGCTGTCGTGGATGTCAGCAATCTTGCGGTGGTAGAAGGTGGCCAGCGAGTCGCACAGGTCGCACAGGTCTACTTTGCACTGATCCCTGCTCCCCGCACAGCCGAGTCAACGCTGTAGCGGTGGCATTTCCGATCGCCTTCTCCCCTTCCCGCCACTTCGGCGAGCGCCCAGGCCACGCCCCCTCACGGCGGCCACGCCCCCGGCAGCGCGCTATGTAGACGCTGAACACTAGCGTCTCCCCATTGATTCTCGAGTCCTCCTGAGGCGGAAAGCCGGGAGCGGACACTCTGCTTTTAAAACTGTAGCATTTTGCGTGTTGTTTTGAAATTTTGTGTGTTTGATTTTAATACCTACTTTGCACTGATCCCTGCTCCCCGCACAGCCGAGTCAACGCTGTAGCGGTGGCATTTCCGATCGCCTTCTCCCCTTCCCGCCACTTCGGCGAGCGCCCAGGCCATGCCCCCTCACGGAGGCCATGCCCCCCGGCTCTCCTCAACCTCCCATAAATCATGTGCCTTCACCGGACGCGCAGCGGACGAGTGCAGCGGGCGCGACGTTTGCGCGCCGAAGGCGCGCCAAGGGCAAGCCCGTCTGCGCCCGTCCGCGTCAAGACCGCGCCGGGCGCAGGGCACTCTGGGCAACTATCACTGCCCGTTAGGTATGATAGAAGGGAACTACTGGCTTTAAGGCCTAGGTCAGGCGAAATATGTATGGGTGATCTCCCCATGGACCACCTCTGGGGACCCTTCTCATGTTCTAGCTGCCGATGGACGGCCCCTTGGATATATCCAGAGACGCCCAAAAATGTCATTCAGCAAAATTTCAATAGCCCCAGTCTTAAGGGAGGCTTAATAATTGCCCGCTCACTGTGTTGTCACAGTCAAGACATTCATGATCTAATTATGGATCATGACCTTGACTTTCTCTTTATAACTGAGACGTGGCTTAACGACTCTTCCAATCCCGATTTGGTCACTGCGCTCCCACCTGACTTTACCATCTTCAGACAGGACAGACCAATCGGACGTGGAGGGGGAGTTGCCTTTATGATAAAAAAGTCCCTCCCATGCCACACGTTTGACCTGGGCATACACAAGGGAGGAGAGAGTATCGGATTCTCGATCAAGCTTAATGCCTCTACCTCTTTCTCGGGGGGCTTAATATACCGTCCACCAGGCAACGCCACCCCCTTTCTAGACTCCCTGGGTGACATCCTAGGGCCACTCATGTTACGGTATCCCCACTTTACTTTGATGGGAGACCTGAACCTGCAATTGGAGTCGCCCGATGACCCACATGCCATCTGCTTTCAACACACCCTGAACATCTTCGGCCTGAAACAATTGGTGACTGCCCCTACCCATCAAGCCGGCCATACACTTGATGGCATTTGCTCCAATTTAGGCACTATGACCACGTCAGCACCCATTCCCCAAATTTGGACAGATCATAGTCTTATCCCCTTTGAAATACACCAACGAGATCAAACACCTCCAACAAAAAAGCGATCTTCTCCAACTTTTGCTGTAAATTGGAAAAAGGTTACTGATTGCATTAAGTTGGACTCTCAGCTATTGGCGCAGGCACCAAAGCCGGTGGGGAATGCGTCTGTAGACTCACGCAATTTCCATGACTGGATGGATCAAATCATCCTAGAAAATTCAAATCCTAAAAGTGACCACGCTCAGTCCTCTAGAAGGAAACTGAGTGCTCCGTGGTATACACAGGCTTTAACAGAGAGCCACCTGCTTTGCAGAATAAAAGAAAGGATATGGAGGAAAACATACGATGAGGCATCTAAAATCATCTATATCCACCAGAGAAAATTATATCTCTCAAGTATAAAAGCCGCCAAGAAAGACTACTATATCAAAGTCATTAATGACGCCCACCAGAAGCCAAGTATGGTCTTCTCTATCGTAAAATCATTCACCCACCCCAAGGCCCTTCAACCCGAAATTCCTCCGTCGGAAACTCTATGCAATCAAATTGCAGATTTTTTCGAGGAAAAGATCACAATCATCCAAAAGGATTTCCTTCCGCCTTTAGCCCCTTTGATCTTAGAACCACTTAATCAGGACGTTAACACTCAACACATTCTGGGCTGTTTTCAATGGTATACAACCTTTACCACGCAACTTTTACCACGACCTACCTTTACCACGCAACTTTTACAACGCAAGACCCTTTACCACGCATACCATTACAACGCAGGTATTTACAACGCAGATACCTTTACAACGCATACCATTACAACGTAAGTATTGGTAAGTATATTATTTTATTTAAAATATTTTAGGTTTGGGTTTTGGGTAAATGGGTATTTTTAGGGTTCAGGGTCAGTTTTCAGTTTTTGGGTAAAGGGGTATTTTTAGGGTTCAGGGTCAGTTTTCAGTTTTGGGTAAAGGGGTATTTTTAGGGTTCAGGGTCAGTTTTCAGTTTTTGGGTAAAGGGGTATTTTTAGGGTTCAGGGTCAGTTTTCAGTTTTTGGGGTACAGGGGTATTTTTAGGGTTCAGGGTCAGTTTTCAGTTTTTGGGTAAAGGGGTATTTTTAGGGTTCAGGGTCAGTTTTCAGTTTTGGGTAAAGGGGTATTTTTAGGGTTCAGGGTCAGTTTTCAGTTTTTGGGGTACAGGGGTATTTTTAGGGTTCAGGGCTGGGTTTGGGTTTTGGGGTACAGGGGTATTTTTAGGTTTCAGGGTTGGGTTTGGGTTTTGGGGTACAGGGGTATTTTTAGGTTTCAGGGCTGGGTTTGGATTTTGGGGTTCAGGGGTATTTTTAGGTTTCAGGGCTGGGTTTGGGTTTTGGGGTACAGGGGTATTTTTAACATATATATTTAAAAATTAATAAATAAATATTAATATAAATAATTAAAATATTAAATATTAAAATAATAATTTATTAATTTAAAAAATATTATTAATAATTACATTATTTTACCATATTATTTACTTACCTATACTTACGTTGTAATGGTATGCGTTGTAATAGTACCTGCGTTGTAGTGTATTGCGTTGTAAAGGTATTCGTGGTAAAGGGTCCTGCGTTGTAAAAAATGTGTGGTAATGGTCTGCGTGGTAAAAGAACGCGTGGTAACGTCATATATCCGTTTTCAACCTGTCTCTCTCCAACAGACCCGTAAAGCCATCCTGGCCTGTAAATCCGGGGCTCCTACGGACTCATGTCCTCCCCGCATACTGCATCATTTAATTGATGCAGTCAACCCCAACATCAATGCGATCGTAAACGCGTCTCTAAACACAGGGGAAGTTCCAAATGAATGGAAAAAAGCCATCGTGAAGCCCCTGATGAAGAAACCCAACAAAGCAACAAGGGACTTTTCGAACATGCGCCCAATATCACTCCTGCCAGTGTTGGGAAAGATCACGGAGCAGATGGTGTATCATGAGTTAAAAGCTTTTGTGGACGAACACAACATCCTCCACCCACAACAGTCAGGTTTTCGTCCCAGACATTCCACCGAAACTGCCCTGATCGAACTCACTGACTCCATCAAGTTCCTACAGGATGAAGGCAGGAAAGCTGTCCTCATCCTGCTTGATCTAACGGCAGCGTTCGACACCATCTCTCACGTCATCCTGATTGATAGGATGAGAGAGATTGGCGTGACAGATACAGCGTTGGCTTGGATAATATCCTTCCTGACTAACAGGTCCCAATCTGTATCTTTGGGTCCCCATCTATCCAGCGTGAAAACCATCTCATCCGGCATGCCGCAGGGGTCCAATTTAAGCCCATTGCTTTTTAACATCTATATGGCACCCCTCCTAGCTGTGATAGAGTCGCATGGGATCCTAGTCACGTCATACGCGGATGACACCCAACTTGTCGTCTCGATCGACAAAAATTGTACGGACGTAGAACAGAGGTTCCAGATTTGCCTCAAGGAGGTGTTTCAGTGGTTAAGGAAGAACCATCTGAAATGCAATAGCGGGAAAATGGAAATCCTCCCACTAGGCAAAGACCATCTCTTCTGCCCTAAGGACTGGTGGCCAAAGGATTCAGCGGCCCCACCTAGCTCAGTGGTCTCTGCGCGAAACCTGGGAGTTCAATTTGATGCGGCCCTCTCTTTCGATGAGCATGTTAGAATCACAGCTGGTCGTTGCTTCGGCCTCATCAAATCCCTTAAGAAATTCTTCGATTTTCTCCCCATTGCAGCTAGGAAATCTGTTGTGGTCGCTTTAATACTCTCAGGACTCGACTATTGCAATGGGTTGATGGCGGGAGTAAAAAGGGCCACTCTGAAGAAATTACAGAGTGTACAACATGCTGCGGCAAGACTAGTTTTAAAACTACCCAGGAAATCCTCAGCCTCCGCAGCACTAAATACTCTTCATTGGTTGCCACTGCATAAGAGGATTCTCTATAAACTTCTATTAACAGTTTTTAAAGCTTTGAAAAACACAGGGCCAAAGTATCTCGCAAAGCGTTTTGCGCATTACGACCCAGTGCGCTGCCTTAGATCTTCTAGTGGCAACCTCACCAAAATCCCGAGGTATAAATATAAAACATGGGGAGGAAAAACTTTCACAGTCTTGGCAGCAAGGGCATGGAACAGCTTGCCACTAAACCTAAGACTTATCGATTCTGAAAGTATATTCAAGAAACACCTGAAAACATGGATCTATCAGCAATCTGACAGTTTTGTGATGGCAGCCATCTAGATGTTCCACCAAATTTCATACACACGCTTATCGCCAAGATGCTCCCTCCGGAGCGATAGGTTGCGCTCTATAAATACCCACAAATAAATAAATTGTGAGGGTGGAATGTCGTTGGTGTTGGAGCTGGGGTTGGAGAGTTACTTCCCGATATTGAAGAGCTATTTGCTGTTGTGTGCGTTGTTGTCTAGGCGGTCTTTGAATGAGGATCTTTTGGCTGATCTGATTAGGTGGTGGTGTCTGCGGGTGGTGGTCTTGTGGGTCGTGCAGCTGTTCGGTGTTAGTTCGTGGAGCCATTTCTTCTCCAGTTTCCGTCATGCTCGTTTGGAGCCCTGGAGTTCTTCGGTGAACCAGTTGGCGTTCTTGCTGGTTCGGCTGTTGAAGGGTTTCTTGAGCAGGGAGAGGGTGTTGGCGCAGTTGTCGATCCAATGTCTGAGGTTGCATGCAGCGGTGTCGGGGTCGGTGGGGTCGGTAGGTTAGTTCTGTGTAAGGGTTGTGGTTAGCTGGTCTTTGGTGACTTTGCTCCAGCAGTGGTGGGGCATCTGTTGGGTGCGGTGGTGCGTGGTAGGCTTCCTGTAGGTGAAGTGGATGCAGCAGTGGTCAGTCCAGTGGAGTTCGTGGTGTTGTCGAAGGAGACGTGGGGGCTTGCAGAGAAGATGGGGTCAAGCGTGTGGCCGGCGGCACGGGTGGGTGCAGAGACGAGTTGTCTGAGGCCAAGGTTGGCTAGATTGTCGATTAGGGTGGCAGAGTTGGTGTCGTTGTTGTTCTTGAGGTGGAAGTCCAGGTCCCCGAGGAGGATGTAGTCCATGGAGGGGAGTGAGTGAATACTGACGAGGTCGGCGATGGAGTCGCTGAACTGTGGTCGGGGTCCGGGGGGTCTGTAGATCAAGGAACCTCTTAGGGTGGTGTTATGATCTGTGTGAATGTGGAAGTGCAGGTGCTCAGCGGTGTTGAGGGTGTCGTCTGAGTGGGTGGAGACCTTGAGGGTGGATTTGTGGATGATGGCGATTCCTCCTCCAACTCCATTGGTGCGGTCTCTGTGGGAGATCTTCTAGCCGTCCGGGATGGCTATAGCGATATCGGGTGCTGAGGAGTCTCTGTCAGGAAGGCAAAGTCTGGGGCGGTTGTGTCGAGCAGGTCCCATCGTTTGACAGCATGTTTGCGTGCGGAGCGGGTGTTCAGGAGTATGCTGCGGAGGTGATTGAGTCCGGTCCTTGTTGGTGGTTTGGCAGCTCTGTCACAGGTGAAGCTGCGTTTGCGGCAGGAGAAAGGACCATGGGTGCGTTTCGGGGTGGCCTGGAAGCAGCTGTGGTCTCGACTGGCGTTGAGTGCGTGGAGGGTGCTGGTGTTGTACCGGAGTCTGGCGTTGTGGCGGCTGCGGGGACCAGGGTTTCTGGTGCCGGGCGCGGACGGGCACATACAGCCTTGCCTTTGACGCGCCAGCGACGCAGCCGCACAGCGGCTGCCCAATAAGGGGGAAGTGGGAGAGAGGAGGAGCTGGGAGGCGGGAGCGGGGTGGCCAAGGAGCGGGCAAGGGTGCGGGGCCGCAGGGAAGCAGCGGCGGGGACGGCGATCGGGGCGAGGTACAGAAGGAAAAAAAGGGGGTGCAAACAATAAACAACGCAGGAGCAGCAGTAGGAAAGAAGGCACACAGCGGAGAACAGCCATAACAACGCAGGGATTACCCCGCACTGCCATTACAATGCGGGGATTACAACGAAAGTCGTTACAACGACTTTCAATGGAGGGCGCTGTTGGATAGGGAATAGTTTAATTTTCTATCCAACACCTTCCCTACTGTGAACGTGGGCTGGAGTTGGAATAGAAAATTAAACTATTCCACTATCCAGCGCCCTCCAACGAAAGTCGTTGTAACGACTTTCGTTGTAATCCCCGCGTTGTAATGGCATGCGGGGTAAAAGCCCGCGTTGTATGGACATACAACCCACACAGCGGATAATACTACAACAAATACTACAAAATCAGCAAATACAGACAGTAGTTACCAGCAAAGGGGCACACAGGAGCAACATTGCACAGGAGGAACGGGGGAGCGGCGTACTAGCGGCAGCAGTGGGGGGAGAGACAAGGGCGCACTGGTGGAGCTGTGCGGCGTGTGGAGCGGCCCAGACCCCTGCTGCCCCGTGGTAAGGGTGGACCCCCAAGCTCCAGTGGGCCCCCTCAGCACAGTACTCTGGCCGGAGAGCTCCTGATTGAGCCTGGATGGGGTCCCTCAACGTACCTTGAATGGTGGCTCCCTCATGTTTTGTTACGCAAGTGTCTTACCAGTGTGACTCGAAAAATTGCAAGAAAGAAAAGTGCACATTCACCCTCACTCACTTTATGGATTGAAATATGCAAAAAAATGATCAACGAAATGCTTCAATTCATCTCAGCCATTGGTGAGCACTCGGTCGCACCCCGCAAGTCCATAATTTTTTTGCCCAGCATGCCATCTCAGATTTGACCTAGCTATATGCAAATCAGTCTTGGTCTTGCTCCAATAGGAACAGTCCAGACAACTATCAAGCCAGGTCCTCTCTGAGCTAGAGCCAAAGCAACACAGGACTGGGTTTGGAATAATGAGGCCTTTTCAATAAGGTGCAGTTTTCTACCAGTGACACAGTGAGCACGGGACCTTGGTCTAGTCATACCCATCCTATTTACAGCATCACAATTAAGAATACCAAACATTTAATGGGTGGAATTCTTGAATTCATCTGATCCACTGGTGAACGGTCAGGCTGCAAATCAGTCCTTTGTTTTTTGCCCACCATGCCACTGCATACTCAAGCCACCTATATACAGGTGAACCTCAGTCCTGCTTCAACAGGGACACCCTTTTGTTCACAAAAAAGCTATCTAGCCTTACACTATGCAATGAGAAGTGAAAACGCGCTTCTTCACAGAACGTTTCTCTGTCAACCTGTAGGGTCGCACTCTTTGGTTTCATTATTAGTGCTCTTAAAATTGTTCCAAACAAGTCCCTAAAAGTAGCATTGGCTCGCAACCCGTGCTTGCTTTCTATTGCGTCATAGCCAGGTTCACGCTATTCAAATGCCCACATACACATGACCTGTGCTTATCTGTAGATTCGCATGTTTAGTGGTCAGTCCATATTTTAAGAGCGTTGTTTTGGCACTTGCTAAAGAAGGGCACGGCCTCGGCATTTGATCTCTCATTTTGACTCCTGACATGCTACGGTCATTTCTTACCTTCTGTCGAGATTTCAGTCGCACTATTGGTCACGTTAATAATCTCAAAGCCAATATTCTACATTATGCTTTATGGCTGCGCCTAATGCAGAATGCAATATGTTTTTCTCTCTATTAGAAAACAGCCCGAAATATTCAATTTCCAGATTCAACGTTGTAATACATAAATTACTAAACTGTGCTGTGTGAAAATAAATATTTCATCAGCCGGTGACAGACTTATGAGCTAATTAAAGTCTCAGCTATGAAAGAAGAGGTGCCATTAGTTCAAGTCAGGAAGCTGTGAAGTGTGCTGCTCCTCATTGACTCCCAGGGAGCTGGTGTAATGGGAGTGAGTAGGCTGGCTTATTAACAGCACAATGCCGGTCGCGGATGAGAGGAAATCTGTTTGGGTGGAGATATGAAACGCAGCGTCAAAAACAAGATTGCGGCGGTTGCTTTCTGCTGTCGCGTGCTGCGATCTGACTTCTTAACGGCACGGGCGCTTCCCTTTCTAGAAGTGACAGAAGGATGCAAACAGCCTGTTCTAGAGTGATGTCTGGCTCGAATTGCCCGATTGCGAGACAACACGTTGCTATTAATTGACTGAGATACGCATATGCGCGCTCACTCACTTACCCATAACACGCTCCATTCCTAACTCGAATAAAAAGCGCGTCTCCTGCAGGTCGAGGGGTTGGCTTTCGGTGCGGTTCGGCACACTTGCACAACAATGAGCAATGTAATCTTCACGTACCTGTATTCCTCAAGTCGAAATTCGGTTTCGGTGCTTGGACCGTAACTCCACCGCCCATATTCTATTGCTCGAACAAGCATAGCCATCCATATATTTAGTTCCAACATGTAGGAAAATAAAAACTCCCATTAGCATATTTATTTATTTATTTATTTATTTATTTATATCATTTATAGAGCGCCTGAATCACCCCGGATGGGGTATCTCCGCGCTGAGGACCTGAAGAGTTGAGGACCAGGAGCTAGAAAAGTGATGTCTTGAGTTTTTTCCCGAAGGTCAAGTAATTAGTGCATTGTCGGATATCTAAGGGTAGTTGGTTCCAGATATGAGGGGCTAGGTAGGAGAATGCTTTATCTCCTAGTCTGGCTTGTTTTATACGCGGTATGGTGAAAAGACCATACCTATTCTGGCATCTTTGTACAGATCGGTTCTGGTTTTACCCAATTGTCAGATGCACGGTAACGGGAGCACATTTGTTATTTGGGTGTGTTTTCTAATCACTTTTCCTTCTCACTCAACAAAGGGCGCAATGAATAACCTACCATATAGCACAAAACAGTACAATTTATATATGATATATTTATATAGTGCTGTATCCCAAATGAGGTTGTGGATGTGACACTGCATATACTGGATGCTTGAGAAACTCCATAAATTAGGCCTTACTAGTACAAACCAGTGCTGGGACTGTAACCTTGCACTTGGGTTAATTAAACGTATGGTCTATGGTTGCATTAATTTGAGTCATGCTGTGCCAACGGATTCAGGACAAAATACAAAATATTATGGGCTTTCATTTAGATATTGACACTGTTATTTTCACATAAGGGATTTATGCATCCTCTCAAGCCAAATATATTTCCCCAACATTCTGTTTGTTAATAGACCTCATGCTCGATATAGGCATAAAATGGATTCTCTCCGAGTGGAACAGTACTTCCAAAATATCATATCAAACATGGTAGGAATGGCTATGCTTTGTTAGAATTTCTGACAGTGAATGTTTCCAAAAGTTATACACCATTTCTTCTCTCAGGGCATTATGGGACTCTCGACACCTATCTACAGGAAAACAAACCCTCTAATTGTGTATTGTTACCTTCTCCCCTTTCATTCCTACCAGTGCAAACAGCCTGTATACCAGTGGCGTGCCCCTGCTTTTTTAATTTAATAGATTCCGTTTCCCTACTTTATTTAATTTTTAACACGTCCCAGGACGGCAGAACTTGCGAAGGTGCATAGAAGGCTTGGCATTCGTGGATGGGCGGGGAGGGCAGAGAAGATAAAGGACTGTCTTTTCCTTCTTGCCAAGATAAGACAAGGGCAGTGTCGAATTCTCCTGCTCTGTTCTGGCAGCTACCCCCCCTTCCTTCCTCTTATTCCCTCGCTTTCTGTCCAGCTCTTACACACTTACTGAAAACCGTGACTCCTTTAGTTTATTTGTTCTTCCATGAAATGGATCCAAAAAAATAAAACACTTTTGCTGGAAGTCTTTTTTGGACATCTTTCTATTCCAAAGTGCAGCCTTGAGACGGGGAGAGAGGGTAAAAATGTGAAAAATAACTAAATAAAGCAAGACCAAGTGGTTGCAAAGTGGCCTGATTTATTTTATCCACACACAAACACATTAGCAGCACTTTACAGAGTTTGCCAGTGAAGCACTACTTTTGTTTTATCGTCTTTGTTTAAACAACATTGTTTTCTCTGGGTGGGGAAATGCACCAATCCTGGAGGTACTTTGCAATACATGCTTGATGGTGGATTGGAAAACAAATTGGGTACAGCGTCTCTATATTCAGGGATGTGGTCTTTTTAAACCATATTGCTAACGGCTTGTAAGGAAATAAGCAATGGACATTGAAACGGGTCCCTTAAGGGCCCTGTTGTCATGTCCTTAACTTTTCAGGCAAAACACTCACTGCTTTCTGAATATTAAGTGCAAAAGCATTAAGTTAACCATGTTGTTCCTGCTTACATTTCACATGATTTACTTTAATCTTGCGTTCCCTTGAGCGTTTGCTTTTTCCAGGATGTTGATAGTTTTTTTTTAGGCAGCATATTACTCTTGTCTAGTACATTCACATCCAGGTGTTTATAGCAGGGAGCAATTAGGTTGAAGCTGAAGGCAGTGTGGGTTTTGTCTCAGTGGGGAGAGGGAGCTGCACGGACCCCCTACGCCTTGAAACCCTCACGGGTGAGTAGTGCGCTTCACAAATCCCTCATTGATTGATTGATTGAGTGGGATAGTATGGTGTTCAGTGGGGGAGAGGATGTGGCTCTATGGTCAGAGCTGCCGAATTTGGAACTGTGGAACCAGGTTCCGCCTTCATGACCAGACCACTTTCCTGAGGGAGCACATTCCATGCAAGACCTTAGAAGCCCTGGTGTCTTAGCACCAGCAGGTGGACCCTAGCTGTGGCATGTGTGGGGTAACCTTGAAGGCCTAACCACCACAATCCATGCTGAAATTATACTCCAGCCTTGCGGGCAGGCCTATGAAGCAGCACACCCTAGAGATGAACAGCGTTTACTACGCAACTTTTACAACGCTGTACCTTTACGACGCAACTTTTACAACGCAAGTCTTTACAACGACTTGTGCTTGGGGGCGCTCCAGGATAGGGAATAGTTTAATTTACTATCCAACTCCTTCCCTACTATCCACGGGGACTGGAGTTGGAATAGTAAATTAAACTATTCACTATCCAGCGCCCCCAACGCAAGTCGTTGTAACGACTTGCGTTGTAAAAGTTGCGTCGTAAAGGCATGCGTTGTAAATGCATGCGTAGTAACAAAATACATCCCACCCTAGAGCATTAGTACTCACAAACAATTTCCTGGGGGCCGCAAAGTTTGGTATGTGGTGTGACTGAGGGCCGCACTAATGCCAGCGGGAATGTAAAGTGAGAGTAGGGGAAGCAAAGCATGTACATCTAGTAGCTGTCTTTAAAAATGAAGTTGTTCCTAAAGTTAAGGGCCTAGTTACTTCTTTTCCCTAACTGCAATTAACCTTTCATATATTTTTCCATGCTAGTGCTGAGTGAGGTAAACAGCAGCCCAGTGCTGCTGATGCTCAGGGGGCAGCAGGTAAAGGTCTAGAGGGCTGCATGTGGCCCCCGGCCCGTACTTTGACTGTCACTGCCCTAGAGCGACAGTGACTCTGTCACTGAGGTCACAGGACACTTGAGCAGGGCGGCTCTAGTGCTATGCGACCAGTGCGATTGCACCAGGCGCTGACTTTGGGTGGGGGAGAGATGTGTTTTTTCAAGTATATTATGGATTTAAAAGCAGTTAATGCCTCCATCCTGGCCACCAGCAATTTTCAGCAACAACTAAAATGTCATGATAACTGCAGTGATTAATGTTCTTCCTAGAGAGAGATGGAGTTTTGTCAAGTGGAAGTTTTCGCTCGTGGAAAGGTAGTACAGAGGGTTAATGTGCCTGCTACAAAGAACATGTACCAAGCAGATCACAAAGTGCACATGATGTAAATAGGTCTGTGGGTTACTGCTTTTTTCAGAGAGATCTTTTTGTTACTTGCAGTTTATAAGTCAAAATCCTAACATAGAACAGTGAGCTATTGACTGCTATTAAGCTATAAAGAGCTGCAGGCAAACTGCAAGGTATAAATTAGAGCGTTATGTTTTTTTCCCTAGATTTGATTATTTTAATGTTGCAAAACAGGGTTCATTTGGATAGAAATCAATTCTGGTTATTAAAGAGAGCCACCAAACATGGTATTATATTCTAAATTCAGAGTTTGTGTTTCGCTAGACCAATCACTATTAAACTATACGGCCTACCAGCATGGTTGTCATGTGACTCCTACACCCAGTAGTCCTTTGCCTTATGTAACATTTCCTATGACCGATTTACACATGTATGATTGATTGTCTCTGTGTGTTGAAAGTGCCCTCACACCCTTCACAGGTGTCAGTGGTGCTGTAAATCAAATTAAATGCATGTGAGTGCGAGTGTGGGGATGGAGACTTGAGGGGCACTGCTAAAGGGTGGTAGTGAGGGAATCCGTGGCAGAAGGAGTAATTGGGGGGGGGCACCAACAAACATTGTTGCAGAGAGCTCCAACAGTGCTAAAACCGGTCCTGCCATTGAGGCAAGTCTGTCTCACCCATTGGTACCTCCGTTGGCCTTGTTTCAGCAGTAGTAGCTGCAGCTCACCAGGGATTGGCAATGCAGGATCTGCACGCACAGCAAACTAAGTTCACAAACTTCACAGCCTCTCTGCTTCAGGCACATGCATGTTTAACATGTACCGCCTGCTTTGGGGCAAATGGAATGATGCAGCAATGGAGGACAAAATTATGCCGCAGTGTTGACTAAATTATGCAGCATAAAAAAGGCTGCAGCGTAATGCGGTATATTTTCTGATACTTTATTATTTTGACATTTTTACACATGCTAACAGTCTCTGCAAAGATTTCGGCCTATTATTTCCAGTGAAACATACAAATGCTGCAGTGAGAAAGGTGATTAGTCAACCATTGCAAAGGGCTGTCCACTTCGCAGAAAGACAATTCACATTTTTTAGTAACTTTTGACCCGTTTCAGCTAAAAACAATTTATTAGTTAAAGCCGTGAAATTATGCAGCAGATGACACATTATGTGGAAAATGTTGCGGAGCCACAATTATATAGAAAGCATTTGTAAACTAGGATATTTTGCAATTCATGTTCTGCTCTTGTGGAAAAAAGGGAGGAGAAGTGTTGATGACAGAAACTCCATGGCTCGAAGACAAATGGCTTGTGCTTCCACTTTTAGGCGTATTTGGGACATTCTGTGATTGGAATCGAATCCCACTTTGTCAATGAATTATCATGTCGATAACTCATATTAAACCTTAAATAAAACGTGTATCCATTGTTTGAATTAAATAACATAATAAGGAATTGAACTGTCAAACAAATACTAAAAATTAGAATGATTTACTCTTTCTGGCCACTCCTCTAACCCTGCCCACTGACCCAATCCTCAGGTTATTTCCACCCTCTGATTATCCGTCTACAGTTCCCTTACTTTTTCACCCCACTTAGACCACTGCCTTATACTCTGAAGTAGCCTCTTTCCTCTTTGTTCTATACACATGCCTATATGTGCCACAGTTGTCTACATTTTCCTACTTTTTTTCTTTTCTTTTCTTCTCCCTTCCTCTTTATTTTCTTTTACATCCCCTTTATTCAACTCCTTTTTATTTTCCACGTTAATCTTTTTTCTGAACTGTTTCTTTGTTTTGGAATGTTCGGTACACAACTATATATATTGTGTTGATTCCTTTGGATTATAGCCATGTCACAACCAATTTCTCTTATCTGGCCGTACTTGGATCTTAACTATATCAGGATGATCTGGGAAATGATGTTTTGTTCGAATTTGGATGTTTCCCCATGTCTTTACTTCTAGCCTCAGAAGGGTGAGGTATTTTTGTAACACATGGTATACTCATAACCAAACAAACTAAAGAGGAGTGGGATCTCATGTTCTGGGGGTATCCCTTTTGGAAAAATCTGTAGGACCCTCAACACCTATTTTTCAATTCGTGGTAAATTTGGTGCCACTGACATATCAGTAGCTAATAGCTGCATAATCAGGACTTTTAATCTTAGATAAATAGAAGATTTTCTACACTTTAGGAAGAAGCTCAAAACTTGGCTCTTTCCAAGGGTGTAATGCAGATCAGTCCTCTTCATGGTAATATGTGCAAATAGGGGAACTAATGTAACCCCAGTGCCAGGATACCTGTGGGGTGAGAGTGCACTTATAGGACTATTTGACATTACATTAAATTACATTTTCCTCCACCAAGATGTAATCTCTCTGAATGACGAGATTGTTTGGGATCTGCATCCGAATACATTTCTAAAATTACCTTTTATCTAGTAATAGGTAATTTAATAGGATCCTGGGTTAGGGTAAATTTAAAAACAAAGGTAGATGTGTGTTGGGATGTGTAATGTGTCCCCCACATCACTCTATAAAAATAGGTCTGTGTGTTTGAGCCTACTTGTGTCCCAACGGGTTTGCGGCTTTCGTCAGGACCCATAAGGATATTTGGATATCTTTGTGTCCAAGACAGTGGAGACAATGGGGCATATTATCAAGGACGGGCGATACATTATCGCCGCTTTTATCGGCAGCAAACTGCCGATAAAGCGGGGATAATGGGCTTGATAATATGCTCTATGAATTCCTATCGAAGCCCATGTTAGGTGTAAAGACATCTAACATGGGCTTCGATAGAAATTCATAGAGCATATTATCAAGCCCATTATCGCCGCTTTATCAGCAGTTTCCTGCCGATAAAAGCGGCGATAATGTATCGCCCGTCCTTGATAATATGCCCCAATGTCCTCTGGCTTTCGTGTAGTCTGGTTCACTTATTCCAGTTTTGGAGAGTACACTGTTCTCCTCTCTTAGCTTGATCATGTAGCCCCCATAGGAATTGGCGGGGCAGAATAGCTACTCTATTTTGGTGCAGCACGTCCGTGTAAATGCAGTACCTCCTGTCCCATGACTGCATTCACAAGCACGTGCTGCACTACCTACCATTGGCTAACAGTGTAAAGAAAACTGTTTCAGACATGGGATATAAGTTCACAGAACATGCCATACTATCCCTGGCCTCTTTAGTCTAAAGGGACTCCTTAAAACAGTGCCATTTGAATGCACGTTGTTTGCAAAAGTCCAATTACAACTAAAATATAGAAAGGGCAGCATGAATAAAAACAACTTGCTCCAAAGAACATGAAGAACAGATACAGGGAAAGAATGGGGAAGATATGATGTCTTCTCTAGTTTAGAGAATGTGGTTCTTGGCTCGAACAAGAGTGCTGGGTAAACCAGTAAAATAACACTAGGGTTGAGTGCCATTGTAGTAACCTGCTTGTAAGAGGAAACTTTCATGCATGAATCCATTCTGGGAAGATTAAGCCTTTTTTTCCTTTGAGAGTGTTTGGTAATAAAAAACCTAGGGCCTGATTTACATCTCAGGGCATGGAGTACTCCGTCACAAAGGTGACGGATATCCCGCCAGCCAAAATATAAATCCCATAGTAAAAAGTTGCTGTGCTGCGTTGTGTGAACTGGAGAAAGCAGAACTGAGCCATATCTTCAAAGTAATAGTGCAGTTCTGGTCTCTCATTGCACTGGCAGAATGTTGTTGAACCATGGTCCAACGCAGGCACCCAGCACTTCTCTGCATTGTAGTTGGCATTGTGTTGTGCAGGAAGTGGTCCTTCTTGCACACAAATAATGGCTTTGCTTTAGGATCACATTACATCAAGGTCTACTGGTAGGGTTTACAATCCGACACAAATCATGATTAATTTTGAATGATAATCCAAAGTAATGCAACACAGTGCCGTACTGTTAGAACTGGGGGTCTCTAGTTGGCAGAGGTAGGTACCACTGTCCAAATAGGGACTCTTGCTTCTAGTCAGGGTAAGGAGGAAACCCTCTGAGATAACCCCTGCACACCCTCTTGGTACCTTGGCATGAGCAGTCAAGGCTTTTCAAAGGCAATGTGTAAAGTATTTGTACCAACATTCACAGTAACCCAGTGAAAACACCACAACCTGACTCTACAACAGTTTAGAAAAATAAAGGTATTTCATCTAAACTACACAAGACCAAAACGACAAAAATCCAACATACACAGTTCAAGAATATGGTTGCAAAAGAGTTTTTAAGGTTGCGCTAAAATAATCCACAGTTGCGTGAAAATAGTTCACAGTTGTCACATTTAGCCATCAGTACCTTTAGATGCGACAAAGTTCCAAACCAGAAGCTGGTGCAGTGGAAAACAAATGATGCATCACTCCTGAGACCTTGCGGAGGCGATGCGACAACCCCGCTGTACGCAGCGGGTGTGTTGCAACGAATCCGGTCTGTATGGGGAGGGAAGCGATACCTTGTATTGATTCCGGTGCATAGGTTCCGTAGGAAAAAGGCTCGTAAAGGCACCATGCGACGATCTTTGGGGTTGTGACGATCTCCGGTTCGGCGACAATGCGCGGCTCAGCGGTGTTCTTCTCCTCTCGCAGCTCCTCGATGCGATGGTTCTTTGACGATTCTCGCAGCGATGTGATGCAGTCCGCAAGCAAGCGGTGCGACGATCTCACCCAGTGGCGACAGGCTCTGGGACGATGTTCGCAGCAATGGTAATCTTCCCGCACCTGACTGGTGCACTCCGCAAATGAAGGATGCAACGTCTCTGGCAGCTGCAACAGACGCTGCGGCGATCTCGGCCTTCGTAGTGGCGGGAATTTCCTTGCACTGACGGGGATGCACTCCGCAAGTGAGCGATGCGATAACACTTGCCGAAAGTTCCTTAAATCTTGGTTTCCAGCTTCCCAACACAGGTACAACTTCCAGAGGCAACACAACTGGCCCAAGCACTTTAGGAAGGACAGAACTCTCTCAGCAGAGTTCAGGGAAGCTGGGGTTTTAGTCCTTTTGTTCCTGGGACTTCTTAACAGGGAGCCAGCTCTTCTCAGGCCCTTGGAGATTCCTTCAAGCAAGGGGACACAGCACAAAGCAAAGTCCTTCCACTCTCCTTGGTAGCAAAGCAACAGCAGGGCAGTCCAGCAGAGCAACAGCAGGACAGTCTTCCTTCTTCAGTTTCAGCTTTCTCCTTGGCAGAGGTTCCTTCTTGATTCCAGGATGATCTAATTTTCTGTAGTCAGGGGTCCTGTACTTATACCCCTAAAAGTCTTTGTTCCCGTTGTGCAGAAGGGCTCTGAGAACGGTCTGAACCAGTTCTGGGTGTTCCTTGAGCACTTTGTTTTCCTGGCTTCTCCTTTCCTTTCAGAGTGAGAGGCAGGGTCATCAGCCGCCCAGCAGGAGGTGTAGCCAGCATTGTGGAAGGCAGGCACAGCCCTATTCAGGCCCAGGTGCTATCCCCTCCCACCACTCAAAATTCAGACGCAACCATTCAGCCTAGGGCTGACCCATCCAGCCTCCTGGGTGCTCCCCAGCCCCTGTCACTCTCAAACCAGACAGTCAATTCACAAACAGGCCAAGGCACACAGAAAGGTCAGACAAGAGAGCAGCCACTTTCTAAAAGTGCTGTTCTCAAACACAGGATTTAAAAACCACTTTTCCTAAAATATGTGTTATTAAATTCTGAGTTCAGGGATACCAGACTTTTATGTCCTATCTTTCTCCTATGGGAAGATATGCTGGTAGCCACTGTAGCCAGCATTCCCCGTAATAGCTCATGGGGCAAGATAGCCTTACAATGGTGAAAAACAAAAATGGCTGTAATTCACTACCAGAGCATGTCACCTGCACAAGTACATGCTCTAACTTTCACATACACTGCACCTTGCCAAAGGGGGTACCTTGGGCCTTGCATAGGGGTGACCAATGTGTACAGAAAGAGAAGGGCTAGGACTGGTCAGTGAGGAGACTGACCAGGCGGACATGGCAGTTCACAGACTGCACACAAGCACTGTGGTGGCAGGCCTGAGACACCATTTTAAGGCTACTCATGTGGGTGGCACAATCAGTGCTGCAGGCCCACTAGTAGCATTTGAATCACCAGCCCTGGCACACTCAGTGCACTTTACTAGGGAATTCTTGGTGATACAAATATGGCAATCATGGATGACCAATCACAATAACAATTTACACAGAGAGCACTTGCACTTTGACCCTGAACAGCAGTGGCAAAGTGCCCAAAGCATCGAAACCAGCAAAAACGAAATCCAGCACAGCATAAAAAATACAGGAGGTAGAGGCAAAAAGATAGGGGGAAACCACGCCAAGGATGCCAGGTCTAACAAGTACATTGCCTTGTGTTACTTGCATTCCTAATGTGGACTGGTTTACTGATGTTCGGCCCAATAATCATGTAAAAATAGTTATGAATAATTCAGACTTTCCATAGCAAAGTTATTTTTTGTTTTCCTAATAACAAATGTGCACAAAATTTTGCAAAAAGAGATTCCACTTTTGCTCCTTTATGGAAACTTTTGCGCTGATCACCAAGTGAGGGGCAAGAAAAAGGGAATGCCCAAAAGGTTGATTTCTCATTGCAATTTCCTTAGGAAAGGTTGTTCTCATAAAACAGAAAAAAGGGTGAATGGAATTACAATACATTTGCCAGAAAGTTAGAACTTTACACCAAAAGAATACTTTTTTCTATTTGTTGTAAATTTGTTCAAATTTGTGCTGCTCATGGTGAACATCAAGGGGTTGTCCACCAGAAAATGGTAGTGATATCCAGACAGTTACTACTCAGATGTGCTCCAGCTGGTAAATGTAAAAGGGAATGGTCAATCCCTATTGATTTGACACAACATCAATAATATGTTTTGGCTGTTAATATCTCTAGTTGGCAGTGGCTTGCACCCTGTCAGGATAAGGGAGTTAGACACCCAAAATAATCCCCTGCTCACACCCTTGGTAGCTTGGCACGAGCGGTCATGCCTATCTTAGAGGCAATTTATAAAGCATGTGTACATAACACAACAGTAACACAATGAAATGGCTACAAATGGCCAACACACCAGTTTAGAAAAATGAAGCATATTTATCTAAACAAAACAAGACCAAAATGACAAATATCTAACATACAGAACTCAAAATTTGACTTTTCAAAGGCTTCAAGCAATTCTGTCCATAGAACTCTATGGATGGAAAGATTTTTACACAAAGTACCTCATATGCATCAAAATCCACACAGCAAAACAGCCGCAGAGGCACAAAGTGTCAGAAAACACAGCAATGGGTCCATTCTTGAGTCCTTGGGGAGGTGAAGCGTCAGTTTTGCTGCACGCAGGACAAGTGTTGCATCAAATTCGGACTGTATGTGGAAGCAATGCATTGAAATCCAAGGTGGTTCTGCTCTGTGGGTGATGCGTTGGAAAAAACAAGGCACGTAGGTGCGATGCATGTAAATCCGGATGCGCTAGAGGTCGATGCAGCCGCAGCAAACAGACGCTGAAACAATTTCTTCAGGCGCGGTCCAATGATGTGTCAATTCTTTCAGTCGCACAGCTGGGCCTGCGTCGGAGTCAGAGCAGGGGTCTTGGACTTCGGAGATATGATGCGCTGAACTCAGGCTGCAGCAGTTTTTTCAACCCCTGACGGGCGCTGCAACAATTTCTTTGGTGTGTGGCAGTGATGCATTGAAATTTCTCTTCCACAGTGGTGCTGCATCGGAAAAACGGGCGCTGAAAGGGTGACGTTTCGATTTCAATGGTTTCAAGAAGGTCTTTGCAGCAGGAACAACCTCCAATGGTCCAGAACAGGACTTGGCACCAAAAGGCAGGTCAGAACACTCAGCAGTGGAGTTCAGAGATGCTGCAGATGAAGTATTTGATGGTCCTGAGACTTCCAAAAGGAGGCAATAGGAGGCAAGCACACACACACCCTTGGAGAAACTTCACAAGCAGGATACAAAGCAAAGTCCTTTTACTCTCCAAAGCAGAAGCAGCAACGGCAGACCAAACCAGCAAAGCAACACACAACAAAAGGGCAGTACTCCTCCTCACAGATCATTGGCTCTTCTCCTTGGCAGAGGTTTCTCCTGATCCAGAAGTGTTCTAAAAGTCTTGGGTTTTAGGTCCAATACTTATACCCCGTTTCACATGCTATAAGCTTTATAATATCTAATGCTATAACCCGTGCATGGCGAAAGAGTGAATTAATGTAGTGTGGTGTGCAATGTGACAAGACTGTGTACAGAGGTACATGATGTATTGTAAATTGAAGGTAGTGCTTACATTATAAATGTAAGTTATACCTGGTGGTGTACATATTAGAAATTTAAGTTACAATTATAACGTTCTAAAGTTTATATAGCTTTATTTGGGATTGTATAGAAAGAATAAATAAGGTTTTCCTAACTATAACTTACCTTTAACTTTTGTTTTTTTTCATAAATGTGAAATATTTTTATATTTTTTGTTTTAATATGTGTTTCAAATCTTAGTGTTGAGTGTAATTCAGTTGTGTGATTTTAAGAAGAATGTGGTAGAGTATAGAGTAGAATAGTGTTATACTAGGTAGTGTCATAGAGTGTATTGCTTCATATTGGAATAGTGTGGAGTGAAGTAGAGTGAAGTATCCTAGGGTGGAGTATGGTATAGTGCAGTGACATACAGTGGAATATCATAGATTGGAGTGGCATACAGTGAAGTGGTAAAGAGCAGAATAGTGTATAGTAGAGTGGTGTAGAGTGGATTGACATAGAGTGGAGTGGCATAAAGCGGAATGAGGTTAAGCCTGGGCAAAGCACTACACTACGCTCGCGCAGTTTGCGAAGTTTGCGCTACTTCGCACTACTCGAATTGCACGTAGCGCAGTGCAAACACGCGTAGCATAGCGTAGTGCAGCGGTCATTTTTTGCTTGCTTGCGATCCTCAACGTCAAGTTGGCAACCGCGAGCATGCAAAATGACATCCTGGCGAGACTTTTTCCTCGTTCGCGATCAGCAACATCAAGGTGCCAATCTCGAGCGTGGAAAATAATCTTCCCGGCGAGCTTCTCAACGCTGGGAGGTCACGTTTCTCATTGCGAGTGTTCGCTCGCGATGAGAAACTACCAGTCCACGTTGAGAAAGCTGCTCTCGAGTAAAAATCTACTTAAGCGGCAGCAAAAGACAGCTCGCACTGTGCAAGATGCCGTTTTCAATGATTGCACAGTGCGGACAAGCATCCGGTACTGTGCAATTATCGCGAACAGTGCACTACGCAGTTCACGTATTGCTATGCATAGCTCATGTAGTGCGAAGTGCACTTCGCGTAGCTACGCGTAGTGCTACTTTGTGAACTACGCCCAGGATTAAATGAGGTACAGTGTAGTGGCATACAGTGGAATCGTTTATAGAGAAATAGGATTCAGTAAAGTGGCATACCTTGGAGTTCCATACAGCGGAATAGTATACATTGGAGTAGCATAGATTGTAGTGACGTACAGCGGAGTTGTATAGTCAGGAGTGATGTAGAATGAAGCGTAGAGCGGAAAAGTAAAGAGTTTAATGGTGTACAGTGGAGTGGTGTACAGAGTGGGGTAGAATAGAGTGGCATAAAGTGGAGTGGCGTATAGTGAAATCTGGTACAGTGTGGCATGTAGTGGAGTGGCGTAGACTGGATTGGCATAAAGTGGAACACTGTAAAGTGAAGTGTTGCACAGCGGAGTGGTGTAGGCTGGAGTGACAAAGAGTGGAGTGGCATAGAGTACATTGGCGAGGAATAGTTCAGGGGGTGTTTTGTAGAATGGAGTGGGCTAGAGTGGTGTGTGGGTAGAGTGTTGTTGAGTACAGTCTAATAGTGTACAGTGGAAGGGCATAGAGTTGAATTGCCTAGAAATTAATGGTGTAGAGTGGAATGCTATAAAGTGAAGAGGCATAGAGTGGAATAACATAGGGTGGAGTGGTGTAGAGTGGAATAGCATTCAGTGTAGTGGCGTACATGGGAGTAGAGTCGAGTGGCATACAGTGAAATAGTGTAGAGCGCAGTGGCATACAGTGGAATAGCATACAGTGGAGTAGCATAGAGTTAAGTGCCATATAGTGGAGTAGTATAGACTGGAGTATCAAAGAGTGGAGTGCCGTTCAGTGCAGTAGCATAGAGTGAGACAGCATAGAGTTGAGTGGGGTACACTGCAGTGGGGTAGAGTGCAGTGGTGTGCAGTGTAATAGTGTAGAGTGGAGTAGTATAGAGTTTAGTGACATAGGTTAGCATGGCATACAGTGCAATATGGTAGAGTGGATTACCATAAGTGGAGTGGTGAGGAGTGGAAGAGGATATAAAATGTCCAGGGTGTGCAAATCCCGAAGAATCATTGGGCCACTTTTTCTTTGCCTGTAAGGCATACATTCTACCTAGGAAGAAATGGTTAAAACCAGCACTAAAGAATCTTGGTGTTAGAGATTACAAATCAGCCTTACGCATTCTTATTTCCAACACCACTTCCATGGTTATTATTTGTGGAGTTGCTAAGTTTTTATCTTGTGCATGGATTATCAGGACTAAGATTTTAAAAAATGTTCATCAAGTCAATTCTTCCACATAATTTTTATATGTATTTTTGTAAATAATGAACTGTTTTTTTTATAATTGTGTGTATTATATGTTTGTACTTTTTATGATACATGTGTCGAATAAAAGTATAATGACTTGACTTGGAATAGTATTGGCTGTAGTGGCACACATTGGAGTGCCATACAGTGGAGTGGCATAGAGTGGAAGAGGTGGAGAACTTAGCGGTGTAGCCTGGAATAGCATATTATGGAGCGGCATAAACTGGAGTGGCGTAAAATGGAGTTGCCTACAGTGGAGTAGGGTAGAGTCTAGGGCATAAAATGGTGTGCCATACAATACAAAAGCGTAGAGTTCAATGGAGCGGGGTGGAGTGGAATTTTAGAAGCAAGAGTGGTATACAATGTAGTAGCATACAGTGTAGTGTCAAACAGTTAAATAGTGTACAGTGAATTGGGGTAGAGCAGTGGTCCTCTAAGTTTTTACTGCTGCACTCCCTCATCGAAGAAAAAAAATCACCGAGCTCGAAATTATTCTATTAAAGTGGCAATATTTAAATTTGTCTAGACTCATTTAAACATTGCAGTTAAATTATGTTACCATTTTGAAAATGCAATAAAATACATGATTGCCAAATATACTATTGGGGTCAGGCAGACCTTAATATCTTGTAAAAGTATCCAAGTGACAACATTTTTTAGTGATCATCCATTAGATAGCGACTTTCTGCCGCTCGTTTTTTTCTGCTTAAAAAATGCACTGTTATTAGCATAATGCTTCTTTTGGCGAAACCCTGGCGCCCTCTCCAGGGTAAACTTAAGGTCCCCATACATGGGCCCTCCCCCAAGTTTGAAGACCCCTGGTGTAGAGTGTAGTGACATACAGTGGAATAACGTAGAGCGGAGTGGCGTACAGTGCAGTGGTATAGACTTGAGTGCCTTACAGTCTACAGCACAGATTGGAGTGGCATAAAATTTAGTAGAGTGTTGTGGTGTTAACTGGAGTGATGTTGAGTGTAGAAGTATATATTGGAGTACCATACATTAAAATAGGTAGATTGGGGTGGTGTAGAGTGGAGTGGCATACAGTGGAGTACCATAGAGTAGAGTGCCATACATTGAAATACTACAGAGTGGATTGGCATAGAGGGAATAGTTTTCAGCACACTTTCGCTGCATTCTGGGTTAGGTTCTTATATATAGGTAAGTCTTAAGTTGTATATTTGTTCCCTATTTTCAAGTGGTAATAGTTAGAGAAATGTATGTATAATTTTCTGTATATTTTTCCAGCAGTTTAGGGAGAACTACTGTTTTTTAAAATGTTGTTAAGTATCATGGTAATTTTTTAGGTCAAGCATTCAAGGCCTCTTGTATATATTTATATTGGTATGTACTTTGTGGGCTCTGGAGATCAGCCCTAGGAATTGTCTGCTTCCGCTTAGAGACCTTTTTTCCTGTTCAACTGCCTCTATTTAACTCACTTGATAGAAAACAACCAGTAAAGGTCAGTAAAATACCTGAATTGTTTGCTTGTTCAACTGCCTCTATTTAGCTGTCTTGATAGAAAACAACCAGTAGAGGCCAGTAAAATGCCAGAAATGCTTTCTGCTGAGAGACTTTATTTTTTTTATTTTTCTGGGAACTGCCTCTATTTAACTTTCTTGATAGAAAACAACCAGCAGATGTCAGTAAAATACCATAATCACTTTAGCATTTGCTACATTCTAGTCAAAGAAATTGTCTTGCATGAGCACCTGTAGACAATAATATATTTTTCAAATCTTGTATTTTTAGTGATATAACCACCGAAGGCCCTGAATTTATATTAAAAACAGAGCTTTGGACAATACCATTTCCCACTGAAAGGCAATATTTCTCTCCATATGTTCCCATATCTGGCGTTTCAAGTGGTTTGGTGCTTACTTTCCCTCCATGTTAAAGAACAGTAAATGTTTCAGCACCCAGGCTAATGTGCTGCATAGCTAAATACATATAAGGTCTTAAGGGTGAGACTGATTGCATTGCAAATGCTTGTTATGTATTGCCGCTCTACATTGTAGAGTTTTTGTGAGATTTAAATATACTAAAAATTGAAAATACACTGTAGTACACTATAGTTGTAAAATATAGTGTGGCACAGTGTATTTTCAATTTTTAAAAATATTTTTAAGTACTGAACAACTTCTGAGGCAGTACCACGGTACTCCACAGATATTTAAAAAATATATAGAAGTGTATAAATAATATTCCCTACTGATTAGTATTTTATAAAGTGGTCATAGGTAGAGGAAACTATCAAACCTAATGCGTACATATGTCTAAGGGCAAAACGCAGAACACAGAAAAATTATTCCGACAAAAAACATGGCTGTGATTAACTTTTGTAAAGGCAGTCATTATTCAATCACATAATGCCTTGTCATTGCTATGTACAGCAGCACTTCTGTGAAATACCACAAAATTTTAAGGAAGTACCACGACAACAGATATCACTAAGTTAAAATGCATTATAACTTAAAAAGACTTACCATCCTGACTTGTAGTACGCAAAAGGATCTTTTGTACACCATAAAATGTAATCCTGCATAATTCATGGTAATGCTTCTAGGCATTTGGCTCCAATGTATGAGTACAAACTCTATAGAAAAATGCATTGGTGCATATTGGACTAGGCCCTTTTTGAAAGGTTATCCCCAAACTTGTTTCTTCTTCCTCCTATTTTTTCCTGACCTGTTTTTGTTGGCTATAGGACTCTGGGCACTTTACCACTGCTAATTGGTGCTAAAGTGCATATATTCTCTGGGTAAATTGTGAACATGATTGGTTATCTATGATTGGCATATTTGATTTACTGGTAAGTCCATAGTAAAGTGCACTGAGTGAGCAAGGGCCTGTAACTCAAATGCTACTAGTGGGCCTGCAGCACTGACTGTGGAATCCACATAAGTAGCCCTGAAAAGGTATCTCAGACCTGCCACTGCAGTGTCTGTGTGCAGTTTTAAAACTGTCATGTCAACTGTAATCTCTCCTTTTCTTACATGTAAGACACTGATATGGTAGGCCCAATGTACCCCCATGGGCCGGGTGCAGTGTATGTGAAAGGTAGGACTTGTACTAGCATGTGTGACATGTCCTGATAGTGAAATACTGCCAATTTCATTTTTCACGATTGAAAGGCTATCTGCCCCGTAGGATAGAATGGGAAATACTTTGTAACATCTTACCAGTATAACTTCCTTTTGGGACAAGATGGAGAAATAAAGTTTAGGCTCTCTGAACTCAGAATTTAATAACACAACTTATAGCAAAGATGGTTTTTAAATTGTGTGTTTGAAAATGCCACTTTTAGAAAGTAGGCATTTTCTTTTTTAACCACTCTGTGTGCCTCTGCCTGGTTGTGGATTGACTGTCTGGTTTTGGAGTTACAGGCGCTGAGGATGTGATTTTACTGTGGACAGCCACTGGAGCGGTTGAGGTGTGTCTTGCCCTTTCTGGATGACTCAAAGCTCAGCTGAAAAGGACGTGGCTGCATTTAGAGTAGTAGGGGGAGCTTTCCTTACATGCACGGAGGAGCTGTCTCCCTTGCACAATGCTGTCTACACCCCCTGTGGTCATACTTCACCAGTGAGGACAGAACCGGTTTTGATTGGCTCAGAGACCCTTGCACAAAGAGAACAAAGACAAAATGTAATATAAGTAGTAGATCTTAAACCCCAGAATGTTGGATCACTTCTGGACTCAAGAAGAACCTTTGCCAAGGAGAAGAGCTGAGAGGCGTACTGCCCCTTTGCTGGGTGGGGTTGGCCTGCAGTTGCTGTTTCTGCCAAGGAAAGGACAAAGACTGGAACTTTGCTGTGAACCTGCTTGAAGAAGATCTCCAAGGGACTATGGACCAGATGAACGATGTAAAATTGCGTGCACAAACGGGTTTGCAACCCGTTTGCGCATGCAATTTTAATCTGGGACATGTACTTACACTATTTTGCGATTTGCACATAATTTGTGACTCGCAAAATAGTGTATTGCGACTCACTATTAGGATGGGGCGTTCCCTTCCTAATAGCGACCGCAGAGCCATTAATGAATGTTTTGCAACAACTATTGCAGTCGCAAAACACTTGCAAATTACTGTCCTCTTCAAGAGGGTGGTAATGAACTCGCAAATTGTGACGGGCTCCAAGAATATTTTTTAAGCACAGGAAGTGGTCCCAGGGGCCACTGCCTGCCCTTAAAAAATAAAACAAAAATGTTTCATTTTTCTTTTTTTATAATGCATCCCGTTTTCCTTGAAGGAAAATAGGCTGCGTTAAAAAAAAAAATAATAATAATTAAAAGCAATCCCAGACATGGTGGTCTGCTGAGCCCAGCTGGCCAGCATCCCTCGGAGGGCCATTCCCAATGGGCTTGCAAATTGCGAGAGGCTCACTAATATTCATGAGCCTCGCAATTTACGACCCCGTTGGGAATTGCAAACAGTGTTAAACACACTGTTGTACATGCAAAACAGAGCCTCGCAAATTGCACTTCGCATAAGACTCACAATTTGCGGGGTGCTATTTTGCGCGCCGTAGATCTGGCCCTATGTGTGTGTGCTAGCCTCCTGTTCTGAAGTTATAGGGACAGAAAGACTGACCCCAGCTCTACTGAACTCTGCTGCTGAGAGTTCCGACCTCCCAGAAGGTGCCTGTTTCAGTTGTGGGCCTCTGGAGGTTGTTTCTGCTGTTAGAATCTGGAAGAAACCTAAAGAACTGAAGAAATCAATGCATCAATCTTCTTGGTGCTGCTTTTCATGACACAGCACCACCGTGCAAGAAGAATTTCCACGTATCACCAAGCCGCTGCCGAGCCCATGCAGCGACTTTTGCGGCTGCAAGAACCAACGTATCATGGAGCGTGGCTGAAGAAACCTATGCAGCTCCACTTGTCGCCACTGCATTGATTGCAGAAGCATCCCGTCTTTCCATGCATCGCACCTGTGTTGCAAGTTTTCCTGACACATCACCCTCGGACCAGAACCATCGTGGAGTTAACAAATCACTTCCCCGTACAGTCTGAATTTGACGCATCACTTCTCCTGCGGGCAGCAGAACTGTCGCATCCCCACTCCAAGGACTCAAGAACTGACGCATCTCTTTTTTTTCTCAATGCTTACCATCTCTGCAGTTGTTTGGCCTTGTGAATTTTGATGCATCTACAGGTACTTTGTGTAGAATCACCAACCATAGTTGTCTATGGACCCAGTTGCTTGAAACCTTTAAAAAGTCATATTCTTATTACATGTATGTTGTATTTTTGTCCTTTTGGTCTTCTTGAGTTTAGATAAAGATACTTTATTTTTTCCTAAACAAGTGTTGTGTCCATTTGTGGTGTTATCACTGCATTACTGTGTGTTTTTAATACAAATACTTTACACATTGCCTTTGGGATAAGCCTTTCTGCTTGTGTCAAGCTACCCATGGGGTGAGCAGGGGTAATCTGATGTGCTCATCCCGCGTACCCTGACTAGAAGCAAGGGTCCCTATGTGGACAAAGGTGCCTACCTCTGCTAACTAGAGACTCCTGTTAGACATGGGGGTCTCTAGTTGGCAGAGGTAGGTACCTTCGTCCAAGTAGGGACCCTTCTCCCCAGTCAGAGTCAGGGGAATACACTTCTAAAATAACCCCTGCTCACACTCTTGGCAGCTTGGCACGAGCAGACAGGCTTATCTCAGAGGCAGTCTGTGCAGCATTTGTGAGCACATAAAGTAATACAGTGAAAACACTACAAATGGAAACCACACCAGTTTAGAAAAATAAGGCATCTTTATCTAAACCAAACAAGACCAAAATGACGAAAATCCACAATACAGTAATAAAATATGTCTTTCAAATGGTAGAAATAGTTCAGTTCAAAGCAAATTGCAGATGCAACACTTTTCACGCAAAGTACCTTGGATGTTTTCCGCACACAAATAAAAGGGTCGCAGGGAAAGAGATGCGTCAGTTCCTTACACTCAGGGGCAGTGATGCGTTGGTTCCTTGCATCGAGGGAGGTGATTAATCGGTTCCTTGCTTCGAAGGAGGTGATGCATCAGTTCATTACCGGAGAGGAGGTGATGCATAGGTTTCTTACTGCTTCCCGCAACGATGCAACAGACCTGGCTCCTTGAGGAGATGTGATGATCCGGGACGATGCGTGCATTCATGCAGCTGCACAGCAGGGCTTCTGTCAGAGTCAGTGCAGTGATCTCGGACTTTGTAGACCAGTGTACTTGATGCGGCATGCAGCAATTTCTCGAGCCGCAGGCAGGCGCTGCATCGATTTCTTCAGCGTTGCATCAGAAACAAGTACTGATACGTCGCGCTTCTCATCGTTGCGTTGCTTTTCCAGCTCCCAACAGCCAGATCAACTTCTAGAGGTCCAGAGCATCAACAGGCACCGCTTGGCAGGTCAGAACTCCCAGCAAGGAAGTTCAGGGGAGCTGGGGGTGAAGTCTTCGTGGAGGCAAGCTTTTCTTTAAGCCCTTGGAGATTTTCCTCAAACAGGGAACATAGCAAACAACAAAGTCCTTTTCCCTTTCCTTAGCAAAATGTAGCCACTGCAGGTCAACCCCAGAGAACAAACAGCAAAGGAGCAGTATTCCGCCTCAGTTTCTCCAGCTCTTCTCCTTGGCAAAGGTTCCTCATTATTCTCAGCAGTGATCTAAAAATATGAGGTCTCGCCCCCTCTTTTTATAATAGAAAATTATTTGTTCTCTGTGGGAGAGAAGCTCTTTGCCCAGCCAAAACCAGTTCTGTTCTCTCTGGTGCAGCTTCCTGGCAGGAGGTGTAGACAGCATTTTCCTTGGCAGACCATGCCCATTCAGGTGTTAAACAAATCTCCTCTCCCTACTCTGAATGACGCCCAGGTCTATTCAGCCCATCCCTGACTCACCCTGGAAAGGCAGGACACACCTCCACCCCCCAAGTGGCTGTCTGAACAAAGTGCATATCCCCAGCCCCTGTCACTCAAAAGCCAGACAATCAATACACAACCTAGCAGAGGCACACTGGATAGGCTAGGAAAGAAAATATCTATTTTATAAAAAGTTGTATTTTCAAACCCAGAATGTAAAAATCCTCCTAACTAAAAGATGCATCATAACATTCTGAGTTCAGGCATATCAAACTTTATTTTCCTACCTTGTTCCTATGCATAGTAATGCTCATAAGAATGTATGAGCAAACTCCCCATTCTATCATATGGGGACAGATAGCCTTACAATAGTGAAACATGAACTTGGCAGTATTTCATTATCAGGACATGCAACAAACATCAGGGCATGTCCTACCTTTCCCTTACTGGCAAGTGGGTGCACTTGGCAGATCAACATGACAGTACTAGACTGCATAAAGGCACAACAAGGGCAGGCCTGAGACCTTGTTTCAAGGCTGCTTGTGTAGGTGGCCACAATCAGTGCTGCAAGCCTACTAGCAGCATTTGGTTTACAGGTTCTGGGCACACAGGGTGCATTGTGCTAGGGACTAAACAGATACCAAACTGACCTATCAAGGAAACACCAATACATAACAATAATTTACAAAGGAGCACTTGCCCTTTGGCACTGAACAGCAGTGGCAAAGTGCCCAAAGCATCTAGAGGCAGAAGAATGGAGCAAAAACAAAGGAGGCAAAATCAAAAATACAGGGGCAAACCACGCCAATTATGCCAGGTCTAACAACCCCCATTTGTAACAGTGCACAAATGTATTTTGGGACAACCCCTTTATCTTTGCTCCCCCTTGACCAATCAGCACAAAACTAGCCATACTCCACCCATGTTTAAAAAGCAATAGGTCTGAAAAGTTTCATGGAGACTCGTGAAATGAGGGCAAAATTATTCATGGTGAAAACCCGAGGAATTCCTATCTTTGGTAACTCTAACTACAGCTACAGAGCGGCTATTGCCACTCTGTAATTTAAATATATTGGAAATACTGTCTAAAAATAATTAAATGTATTACAAATCTATATATTGTGCATTTAAATAAAGGAATTTTCAATTAGTAGCTTGCTGAGGTTTGGAAATCATTTAGTATTTATATTTTTATATTTATTTATTATTTTTTATTTTTTATTTTATTTTGCACAGAGATGGTAATTTCCATGAACACAGCTCTTGGCCTACAACCCCCCTGGGCCGGCCACGTCTCAGGCAGTACAGTACACCCCACTTCACCTTTTACACAGCTTGGTGGCCAACAACCCGGGGGTCTGGCGGCGTGAGATAGTACCAGCGGTCACAGTATCTGGGATTTTACATTTGTACTAACAACAGCCAATATTCGTGTGCATTTTAACTTTTTCTCCCTCTCATATAACACAAAACTCCCCCCATTAAACTACCCACCCCGTACCCTCGCCCAAAGCCTCAAAGAAATTCCCCACCCCGCAGCACGCTGCCCCTGCCTGCAATAACCCTCCTCGCCCCCGGCTCCCCCTCTGATTACGTCTGGAAGGTCGTTGGTAGCTATGCCCTGAAGGAGGTCCAGTCCCTCTTCTTATCGTCCGGGCGGCATCTATAGGTATCCTCATGAGGTGTGTCACGCCTCCAATCCACTCCCGCAGGTGCACTCCTAGCTCCAGTCATCTCTCCCACCCCCCAACCCCCCCCCACCAGCCCGCCTAGCCCGCCCCTCTCACACCTCGCCTACGTCAGGGACCTGGGTAGCGTCACACAAAGGGTCTTCCATCAGTTCGTGTAACGTGTCGTCCCCGGAACTCGCATCGTCAGCTTGTTGTCCCTGCAAGTATGTGTGGTACAGGGCCCAGAAGTTTTTCGGGCGGCTTTTTGGGGGCAACAGTTCACTGTACGTCTCCGCCTGTGTGCTACAGTACAGCATGTCCCGAGCCCATCTGGCCTTAGTCGGCAGGGGGCCTCGCATCCAACACTGGGCTACTACTCTCCTGGCCATTAGCATCCCCATGTCGGTAAGTCTGCAGATCGCCACCGGGAGCTTCCTTGTGCTACCTATGAGTGCTATTCCCGGGTCAACTTCCAAGTCTACCTCCAGTATTTTGCTCATCTCTTCGAATATTTCACGCCAGAACTTCTGTACCCCCGGGCACCCCCAAGACAGGTGCAGGAAGTCAGCGTCCGTTGCCCGGCAACGCTCACAGTGAGCCTCCGCACACAGTCCATAGCGGTGGAGCCGTGCTGGGGTGTAATACACCCTCTGGAGGAATTTAAAATGTATAAGCCGGTGTTTCCCATTAAGGGAAATGCGCTTCGTGTTTTCGCAGCAATAGCGCCACGTAGCGTCGTCCAGCGTGATACCCAGGTCGCTCTGCCACTCCAGGCGGGCCTTCACGAGCTGGTGTTCTGCATGTGACCTTGCTGTGTTGTAGAGATTAGTCAGTAGTTTTTTGGGGTCTTTGTGTGTAATGACGTACGATAATTCTGGGACGTCTGGCGGCTCTGCCATGTCCGGGCCCAGAAGTTCCAAGAGGGCGCTCCGGGTTCTATGGAAATGGAATCTCTGGAGTAGTGGAGGGTCACCACCATCCCCCCGGGTTTGGTCCCAGGTTTTGGCGGCGCCATCCTGGAACAGGTCGCCCGCCTTGCTCAACCCCAGTTTGTTCAGTTCCTGCGTGACTGCTCTGTCCATCATCGGTGGAAGCCAACGCATCCACTCTATCGGCATTTCCGGCGAATAAAGCAACGCCCCTCCTTGGCGAAAGAGGAGTGAGTGCCAAGCGTGATTGGTAGATGAGATGGAGTCCAGCATTCCCGTCCGACGATCCTGCGGTTGGCAGACCGTCGCCGGGAGCGGAAGTGGATAGGCGAATAACCGTTCCATCCTGACGTGTGGGATAAGCCGGTCTCCGTGGACCCAGCTGTGCAGGTGCGACGCCTGGGCCACCCTGTAATATAATTCCAGATCTGGCGCCGCCAATCCTCCCAAGTTGTATGGGAGGGTGAGTGTTGTCCACTTGACTCTCGGATGCTTCCCCGCCCATGCCAGTTTTATCATCAGGCTGTTCAAGCGGTGAAAGAAGGCCTTGGAGAGCACAATAGGCAATGCGATGAAAAGGAACAAAAATCTCGGCAGCACTATCATTTTCATGATGGCTATGCGGCCCAGCAGCGTAAGGGGTAGTTTGCACCATATCTCGATATCGTCCTCTAGCTTACTGATCGCCCTCCCGTAGTTCTGGCTAATCAGTTGGTCCGGATCCGTGTGGACCTGGATCCCCAAATATCTTATCGGGTCTTCCGTCCACTGTACTGGGTATTCCGTCTCCACCCGTGTGGTCACCGGGGTGAGCGGTAGTACCACCGATTTCGCCCAGTTAACCTTGAGCCCCGAAAGGGCACCATACCGAACCACCTCCCTCAGGAGGGGGGGAAACGTGGTAGCGGGGTCATGGGCGTACAGCTACGTGTCGTCCGCATACATAGACACCACAATTTTATACGTGGGGAACCGAATCCCCTCGTGGCTGTGATACTCCCTGAGTGCACAAGCCAGAGGTTCTGCGGCAATTGCGTATAATAGAGGGGATAAAGGGCAACCCTGACGAGTGCCCCGGCCTATGTAAAGAGGGCTGGAGATCGCATTACCGACACGGACCCTCGCCGAGGGGCGATCATAAAGCGCGCCAATCATCTGGATGAAGGGCTCACCAAGTCCCTTGCGGCGTAGCACCTGCAACAGGAATGGCCACTCGACGGAGTCGAATGCCTTCTCCATGTCCAAAAAGAGCGCTACCGCTGGTGTGTCCTGCTTTACATGTTGGATGGTCCCCAGCACCGTCCTAATGTTGTAGGTCAGGTTTCTGGAGGGAATAAAACCCGCCTGCCCCGGGGCCACCAAGTCGGAAGCCAGTAGCGCCAGCCTATTCGCTAGCACCTTGGCGTAGAGCTTAGTGTCAACGTTCAGCAACGAGATTGGGCGGTATGAGCTACAGTCGTCATGTGGCTTACCCGGCTTCAGAATCGTTACTATCATCGCCTCTCTCATCGTGCTGGGCATAGTGCCCTGCTCACCTATATCCTCGAGAAGGGTGCGGATATGCGGCAGTAGTTGTTCCTGGAACGCTTTATAGAATTCGACTGATAGTCCGTCAATGCCTGGCGCACTGCCTGATCTCATGGAGGCCAGCGCATCTCTGATTTCGTCCATCTGGATAGGGCACATCAGGAACTCCCTCTCGGGGTTTGAGAGAAACGGGAGACGTATATGTTCCAGATAATCCAGAATGTCGGCAGTCATGTCACCGCTTTTCGAGGAGTATAGCTCCGAGTAGTAGTCTCTGAAGGCTGCGGCGATACTCGTCTCGTCCGTCACCCTATCTCCATCCGGGGTTTGTACATCTGGGATTAGCGTCCTTCTCCTCTGGCCTTTGACGATGTTCGCCAGTACTGAACTCGGCCTCTCCCCCTCGCCATAGGTCCGGGCCATGGCGTATTTGCCCAAATGTTGTACCTCTCTGTCCGCGGCTTCGTGGTATTCTACCAGAAGGCGCCTAATTTCACACTCTGTAGCATCGTCTGGGCTGGCCCTACTTTGTGCTTCTAACGTTTGCAGTCGTAGCTGAAGGTCAGCCAAGGTGGCCCTAATGGACTTTAGGACACTGGAGTGCTTGGACATCGCTATGCCTCTGATATACACTTTAAATGTTTCCCAAACTATCTGGAAGTCCTCTACAGAACCAACATGTTTCTCAAAGAACACTTCTATCGCCTCTGCCAATTCGCCGCGGAAGAGCGGATCCAACAGGGAGTAAGGTAGGAAGCGCCACGCGAAGGGCGTGTGTCCACTCACTGTGGTGTCTAAAGAGAGCAGAATGGGGGAGTGGTCTGAGAGGGTGCGCGGGAGGACCGTGCAATGCTCAACGGCACGGAGAAGTCCCGCAGTGACAAACCAGTAGTCTATCCTAGTGTGTATATTGTGAAATGCGGAGTAGTGTGTAAACCCGCCCCTCCCAACATTTCTGTTCCTCCACACATCAACCATATCCAGCATCACTAGCTTTGCCATGAGAGATTGTGCAGCTGCGGATGGCCGACGGGGGGGTCCCGATGACCTGTCTATGTCTGGGTTAAGCGTCAAATTGAAGTCCCCGCCCCATAATATGTGTGGATTGTCGTATCTAGCAATTTCACTGGCTAGGGCATCAAAGAAATCCGGGGAGTCGTAGTTGGGGCCATACGTGTTAACAACTAACAGATCCCTCCCCCTCCCTTTGCAGGACGCTATGACGTATCTCCCTTCTGCGTCAACACTCAGGGCCTGCAGCCGAATACCCGATGTCGGGTTTACCCATGTAATGACCCCCCCTGCGTGCGTGGTGAACCCGGCTGCCGCTACATGCCCCGCCAGACTTCTAGTGTGCAGCATAGTACTCATGAGTGGGAGGTGCGTCTCTTGTAGGAGTGCAATATCGATATTGTGGCGCTTAAGATAGCATAACACCTTCCTGAGCTTCCTGTGATCATTAAGCCCTCTTACATTCCATGTGAGGACATTCAACAGTTTGGGCCTCATATCGGCCCGTTCACCACCTACTACAGCCATGGGGACAGTGCGCAGTTCCTAAAATCGCATTCAGCTACGTGGAGCAGGCAGCAGTGCAGGCAAGCAGGCAGTCGCATCACGCACCAAGAGTGCCTTGAGGCAGGGCACAACGAAAAAACACAAAACAACCCTAGATTCTCAGCTCCCCCCTCCCACAGCAGACCAACCCCAACTTGGCCCAGACTGCATCGATCCCCCCCACCCCAACTCCCGAAACATCCCCCATAGGTCCCAACTGGAACCTGTTGTGCTGTTAGCATGAGGGCGGAGGTCACCAAAATTAGAACAAGTAACATTGGTACCAAACAAGTTCTGCAGGTCAGCTCCCCGCCTCATACCCCTTTCTTGTCGTTCAACGGCCATGCAAGTCGAGATGTATGAATATGGGAAAACAGTAGACACCGCCTGGGCTGGGACCCACCATCCCCCACCATCCAGCAACCCCAATGCGAATGCATCGTTGAGGGAACAGTCCCACTCCAACCACCAGTTAATAGATGTAATCGGGTTAAGAATCGAATAGTAGGAGTGTATGATAAAGACTTGGAACATTCTCACCACGTCTCGGAGATAGCAGTCGTTCAAGAAGTGCCCACAGGACACTCCGCCGCCGAAGTCCTCAACCTCCGGGAGGGAGACAGTCAGTGTTGGCAATCGACCGCCGGTCAGCCATGCGCCGCCGGCCAGGGTCACCCGGGAGGGAGTCAGGGACGCTGTACTGTCATTCTTGTTCATCCAGCCCGCTAGTGGGGTCCTGGTCTCCTGATTGTGACCTGGGACTGTTCCGCATTTCTTTCAACCAGGTCTTCAGCGCCTTTTGAAGATCTTTGGGGTCCGTAAAGATGTGGGAATGGCCTCATCGATTGACCCTCAACTTCGCCGGGTACAACATCGCATAGTCCAGCTCGAGATCTCGCAGCTGCTGCTTGTACGGGGCAAACCGGCGCCGCTCTTCCTGCACCCTAGCGGTGAAGTCCGGATATAGGGAGATGTTTGATCCCTCAAATTGCAGCTGGCCCTTCTCCCTGGCCGCTCGCAACGCCATGTCTCTGTCTCTATAATTCAGGAGCTTGGCGATAATGGGCCTGGGGGAGGCTCCCGTGCGTGGTCTGGGGCCCAGCGTGCGGTGCGCCCGCTCCACAATGAACATAGGTGAGAATGTGGTTTCCCCCAGCAAGGTGGTCAGTAGTTTTTCTACGAATAGCTCCATTTTACCCGTT
This sequence comes from Lissotriton helveticus, assembly GCF_964261635.1. Lineage (NCBI taxonomy): Eukaryota > Metazoa > Chordata > Amphibia > Caudata > Salamandridae > Lissotriton > Lissotriton helveticus. The sequence continues at coordinate 473,046,833 of NC_136071.1, read as the reverse complement.
TGGGTCGTCTCCGGAACTCCCGTAATTCGAATGTTGGACCTCCTGGAGCGGGCTTCCAAATCTTCCGATTTGTCCTGGATCACCTGCAGAAGCTTTGCCATGTGCTTGCGGTCTTTGTCAAGTTCCATCTGCCCCTCCTCGACCTCCGTGATTCGTCTTTCGGACATGTCAAGGCGCTCCGCATGTTTATCGACCCTCTCCGACATTCTACCAATGCGGTAAGTGAGCGCGTCTAACTTCGTTCCGATAGACGCCATGCTGTCTTGTAGGCCTTTCTCCATGGTGACCAGCAGCTCCTTTATGTCTGCGTAGAACGAGCCTTCCTGTGTCGCAGTGGGCTGGTTGGTGTCCGGCTCCCCAGTGTCTTGGGCCCTATTGCGACGCTGTTCGAAGGGCAGTTTGGATTGCGTTTTATCGCCCTTCCCCATCTCGTAGCGTTGTCGTACCACCAGGCCGCTGCTCGTCGAGCTGTCCCGGGGGTGAGATGGTCTCTGCCGCCTTCTCGGCGCGATTTCTGCCGAAGGGAGGGAAGAAGGCCGAACTGTGACCGGCTGTTGCACCTCCCGTCGTCCGAATCCAGGTCCAGGTCGCCTCAGGCTCACTCTGGCAGCGATAGGATATGCTCCTACGGATCAGGCGGATTTGACTTGCAAGTGATTCATTTATGTCTCCTCGAGTGTTATGAATTTAGACACTCTAAGATGGCGCTCACTCAATGAAGACTGTTGAGATTGATTTTGGTCCTTTGTCAATGTTGATGATGCATCATTGGTTTAAATTTGTGTTTTGAGTGGCGCTTCGGTAAACATAGATGAAGGTCTTTTACCGAAACGCGTCTGTTTGCTATTGTGTCTGGTTTTGGTGAATAAATGACCCAAACGACCTCTGCGAGTGCTTTTTTTCTGGAGGATAATTCCTTATGTACAGAAGGCGAAGCGGCAATATGTATATATATATATATATATATATATATATATATATATATATATATATATATACATATATATCCATCACACAAAAGAACCCATTTGAAGATGCCACACACAGGAAAGTTTACACCTTCTTTATTCAGAATCTCAGGTAAGAGTACGAGGCACCTCACTTTCACAAAGGCAGCATGACACGTTTCGAATGCAGTTCATTCTTGTTCACAGGCATTCTCTGACTATGCCCAACAGCTGCGCTGTTCTTCATATCCACATTGGAACAGAGAGTCCCGCCCACAGGGCGTCAACAGCAAAGTGCTTCTGGTATTTGCAGTTTTGAAGACAACAATCTTTCTCCAGTGAGCGCCGTAGGTATTTGGCAGATAAAACAGTATTATCGCAGTGGGTTTGAAATGAGGCGCAGACGAAAAACTCACTGTTTTTAACAATCCTGCATTGCGGTCTCTCCCGTTCTTATAGCGCGACCCGGGTTGGTCACACAATATGATCCGCAACAGCAGAGGGGCATCTTCGCGACCGGGCCGGCCGCCATTAAATCCATCTCACAAAAGAACCCATTTGAAGATGCCACACACGGGAAAGTTTACTCCTTCTTTATTCAGAATCTCAGGTAAGAGTACGAGGCACCTCACTTTCACAAAAGCAGCCTGACGTGTTTCGAATGCAGTTCATTCTTGTTCACAGGCATTATCTGACTATGCCCAACAGCTGCGTTGTTCTTCATATCCGCATTAGAACAGAAAGTCCCGCCCACAGGGCGTCAACAGCAAAGTGCTTCTGGTATTTGCAGTTTTGAAGACAACAATCTTTCTCCAGTGAGCGCCGTAGGTATTTGGCAGAAAAAACAGTATTACCCCAGTGGGTTTGAAATGAGGCGCAGACGAAAAACTCCCTGTTTTTAACAATCCTGCATTGCGATCTCTCCCGTTCTTATAGCGCGACCTGGGTTGGTCACACAACATGATCCGCAACAGCAGAGGGGCATCTTCGCGACCGGGCCGGCCGCCATTAAATCCATCTCACAAAAGAACCCATTTGAAGATGCCACACACAGGAAAGTTTACTCCTTCTTTATTCAGGATCTCAGGTAAGAGTACGAGGCACCTCACTTTCACAAAAGCAGCCTGACGCGTTTCGAATGCAGTTCATTCTTGTTCACATGCATTATCTGACTATGCCCAACAGCTGCCTTGTTCTTCGTATCCGCATTAGAACAGAAAGTCCCGCCCACAGGGCGTCAACAGCAAAGTGCTTCTGGTATTTGCAGTTTTGAAGACAACAATCTTTCTCCAGTGAGCGCCGTAGGTATTTGGCAGATAAAACAGTATTACCCCAGTGGGTTTGAAATGAGGCGCAGACGAAAAACTCCCTGTTTTTAACAATCCTGCATTGCGATCTCTCCCGTTCTTATAGCGCGACCTGGGTTGATCACACAACATGATCCGCAACAGCAGTGGGGCATCTTCGCGACCGTGCCGGCCGAAATTAAATCCATCTTACAAAAGAACCCATTTGAAGATGCCACACACGGGAAAGTTTACTCCTTCTTTCTTCAGGATCTCAGGTAAGAGTACCAGGCCCCTCACATTCACAAAAGCAGCCTGACGCGTTTTGAATGCAATTCATTCTTGTTCACAGGCATTATCTGACTATGCCCAACAGCTGCATTGTTCTTCATATCCGCATTGGAACAGAAAGTCCCGCCCACAGGGCGTCAACAGCAAAGTGCTTCTGGTATTTGCAGTTTTGAAGACAACAATCTTTCTCCAGTGAGCGCCGTAGGTATTTGGCAGATAAAACAGTATTACCCCAGTGGGTTTGAAATGAGGCGCAGACGAAAAACTCACTGTTTTTAACAATCATGCATGCCTGGCCACGAGGAAGCCCGCTACCTATCCGACAGATCCAGCGCTTTGAAACTTCAGAGCGCGTTGGAGGGGAAAGGTCGTTTGGAGGATTTGTAATTTGAGCAGTGCAGTGAACAAAGAGTTTTATCTTCTGCCTACAAAGGATTTTATGTGGATTACATAGCAGATGGTGAAAGCACCCACAAGGGCAATACTATGTGGAACTACAGGCTCCGGCATGCCTAGCAGCACTCATTGTCGGAGGTGGAGCCAGGTGTACTGATCAAGGTGTGTTCCCCATTAACGCTGCCATTGACTGCTTCCTGTGCCCGTGAACAAGAACACTCGCTGTTCAAAACGCGTTGGGCGTTGATAATAATTGGAGAGACACTCTGTTTGTGGCGTACTGCTGCAATCCTACAATAAAGCCTGTCAACTTTCCGCTGAGGCTCCTCTAATGGGCGTTCTTTGTGTGATATATATATATATATATATATATATATATATATATATTACCTACTGGCGGTCGCCAGTAGGTATATATAGTTAGGATTTTTTCTCTATGGGTTTTTTGAAAATTCTATGTCTAATAACTTTGGCGTTTGTGGACGGAATTGGCTGAAATTTTCAGGAAAATGGCACATTTTGTTTCTGAGCAGCCCTTGAAAATTTGGGGGGGGTTCGTCAAGGGGGGGCCGAGAAAAAAGGGGGGTCCCAAAACGTGTTTTTAACATTGAGTTTTCCATAGGGCGGTTGGCCTCACTTTTAGCCCGAACGGCTGAATGGATTTGCACGAAACTTGGCAAAATTGTAGGGACTGGTAGCCCGATGTGCCTTTTGTAGGTCTCAATATATGTGCTCCAGTGGATTTTGAGAAATTAACGTTTAAAAAAAGATATATATCTGTAACAGCGGACCGGTTAGCGCTCTGGTTCGCGGACTTTTCGCGCAACGGAGCTTTGTGAAGCGAAGCTGATTGGTTCTCCGGCGTCTGTCAACATTCCAAACAGTCCGTAGCGGCCGCCATCTTGTCTCTCGGTAGGATCGAGAGACAAGAGGAGGTCAAAACAAAGGGGGAAATAACTATAAGGGGGCATAGTAGATCCTCGCTGACCCCCTAGGTTTGATGTGGAGGTTTTAAAAGGGCCCCGCGGGGCAAAAAAAAATAATAAAAATAATAATTGAACGGCTGAATGGATTTGCACGAAACTTGGCAAAATATTAGGGACTGGTAGCCCGATGTGCCTTTGCTAGGTCTCAATATATGTGCTCCAGTGGATTTTGAGAAATTAACGTTCAAAAAAAGATATATATCTGTAACAGCGCTCCGCTTCGCGTAACGGAGGTTTGCGAAGCTGATTGGTCATTCTGTCACTGGGCTATAGTTGGGCTACATCTGGCTGATATTTGGGCTACATTTGTTTTTTTGTGTGTCTGGCGGCCATCTTTGGGCTACATTGGGCTACATTGGGCTTCATTGGGCTACATTCGGCTAATTAGCAAATAGCTCATCGCAAACTAGGAATGGTAAAGAATCGCTATTTATTCCTTAAAGTTCGCTATTTAGGAAATGCAAATAACTTTGATGATACATATGGCGGTTCATCTCTAACAAGATAAGAAGCATAGGGATAGATTTATGATGACTGGCGCATCACCAGGGATGTGTTAGTCATTCTGTGCCGCTGTTCCGTCACCTATGGTGTGCTGCATTTACAATGCGGCGCATCACGGGGCAAAAACAGCACAGATGCGTGATGTATCTGTGCCGTAAAGGTGGCGCATTGCTGGAGTTGTATCGCAAGTGTGATGAAGCTCCAGCAAGGGTCGGGGGTGCCCCTGTCGCAGGGTTTCTGTTCTCACACAGAACTGTGGACAGAGGATTGGAACCTCGGCGAATTAGGGTGTCCCAAAACTCACGTTAGTAATCAAAAACTATTTAGCAAGCTAGGTACAGTGTCACATTGGATATAACAAACTCTCAATGTTTAGACAATCCAGAATATGAACTTATAGTACCTCAGGATACGTGGAACTCATGAACAGTCGGTCGTTATATATTTCTTAGAAACCAGAACATGGAGTTAAGAAGAACACATGTGTATTTGAAATGTTTATTTACTAATGCCGTCTTCTCAGGCGTAGTACCTTAGATAATAAAAGTACACATATTATCAGTAGCAAAATTACCAGCATAGTTACTAGTACATAAAAAGTGAATGGTGATAGTATGTTAACATGCTGTAAATGAATAAGAGTTAGCAACACTTATAAGCAGCCGCGGGCCGTGGAGGGAGTTACGGTGAGGCATGGAGGCGGGGAGGGGGAGAAGCAGGGTGGAGAATACAAGTACACATATTATCAGTAGCAAAATTACCAGCATAGTTACTAGTACATAAAAAGCGAATGGTGACAGTATGTTAACATGCTGTAAATGAATAAGAGTTAGCAACACTTATAAGCAGCCGCGGGCCGTGGAGGGAGTTACGGTGGGGCAGGGAGGCGGGGAGGGGGAGGGGCAAGGTAGAGAGGGCTCCACCCTGCTTCTCCCCCTCCCCGCCTCCCTGCCTCACCGTAACTCCCTCCACGGCCCGCGGCTGCTTATATCTCACCCTCCCTAATACACATATTATATTATTTGCTAAGAAGGTCTCTTTGTGTTGGTTTAGGGCGTGCCCATACTTTAGTGTCTTAGATTTGAAGGAATCACATCAGCATACACCAGCTCTCTCTTCATGTGAACCGCATCAACTGTTGTGTATGTGTGTTCGGCAAAGCAATATAAAACCCGCCTCATGCCCAGAATTGGCAGAAGTTGCACTTATGTTATGAGTATGAAGTCGTGGAGATCAGACCTCATAACAATTCTGTACCGTGTTGTTCTTGAAACTTTAGCACTCGCTGTACAGATATAGTTTAACAAGTAAAGCAGATAGTAGACCAATAACATATTATTCTCATGTAAACCACGATGAACTACTAGGTGGAAAGCTAAAGCAACAACTAAATGTCGTGTGCAGAAGTTGCAAAAAAGGAAAAATGGCGTTTAAACCGGTAATGAGCCCATGCTAACTTAACACGGTGTAAAGATATCCAGGACCTAGATGACACCTCCTCATGATCCGGAAACGAACTGAATAAGATAATAGAAGTGCCATCTCATGAGAGCAGATTGCAAGTTTATATGTGGACGGTCCGCAAGGTAAAGCATTAAAAACTAGGAAAATTCAATGCTAAAGAAAAATAAAACAGCCAAGTACTTTATCGAGTCTTAAGCCAATAGGCAAGGTAAATAATAAAAACTTGACAATTAAGTCAATGAATTGTCAATGAAATGCTAGTACTCAGCATATGAAACATGAAAAAGGTCTATGACATAACTGTGTATGCAAAATAAGCTGCAACAGCCTCCAACAGGAAGTCACCGTCTTCATCCGAAAACAGTTCAGCCATCCAATTTAAAAGCGGAAAAGAACATACGTGCTCTCCCAGCACCGGATCCTCTATCACCATCAGAGGACAGCTCGGTGGGTTTTCAAGAAAGCTGTGTTCCAAGAAAGACTGTGCTGCCGCCAGTAAATTCCAGGGACCAAGTAGTCCATGCATCAATGCCACAGCCATAATCCTTTCGCCAGGACAAATCAACTCGTGAGTAATGATAGGAGTCATCAGCTGATTAAAGTCGACGTCAGGAGAAACCGGTCCGCAGAGACACAAATCAATGGCCCAATCGAAATCACAGGTCAGGCAGTGAAATACAGGCTGGACACAGGTGAAGTAGGAGAACCGAAAAGATAATCCATATGCCGTGCTTAATATCGCCAACGGCATTGTGCCATAATATTCTAGCATGCGATTGCGGAACAGTGTCAGCAGCTGCAGGGTCGGAGGTTGCATAGGAGGGACATCCATATTTAAAAATGTAAAAAAGTACAAGAGCGTCCGCTGGTAATGCAAGTAAAAATGCAATCCACGAACCAGAGTGGAGAAAATGGAATGAAAGGGAGCAGGGATGACTCCAAAGATTTTCTCAAATGAAGTCACGAGACCACTGGTAACAACTTTAAAAAAGTGTGCCAGGGATTTTGTGGAGGATGCGTTAAAGATAGTCGGAAACATGTTGCTGAAATTGAAAGGCAAACCTGTGTACGGGTGTTCGCTATGTGAAGTACGAAAGTTTCACGGGCCGAACTCAAGGCCACCTCTCTCTGAGACAAAAGAGCTCTTATTCTTGTCATGCTGTTGAAACGTGTCCCAAGGTTGGTATTTGTGGCCAGATTGAAAACTCCCTATGTTCATGTGTGGGAGGAAATAGAACATTTCTGCAGCAAATAACCCGTTCACTTACTGTTACGATAAAAGGAATACTTTTAATTAACTCAGAACAATCTTCATTATTGAGCATCAAATAACTACCATTTTCCAACAACTTGAACGTGGGGATGATAGCAGGAACTGGCGTGCCTTGCATCACGCAAGCCATATTTGGTCGCTGTTTGTTGCATGAATCGTGTAACTGTATGTGCCTACACATTAGTGAATGATCTGGCGTCTCAGTGCATTCCTCTCCATTCAGATAAACTTCTTGATCATCTTTGAAACATCTGTATGTGTATGGAAGCGACCAGACCTCATGAACAAAAGCACTACCTAAAGGTTCATAAAGACCTATTGGTATATATTTCATACAATTTGAAAACTTATATAAAGCAAAAGGCAGCGTTATTAAACCGTCGATAAGGCATGTTGCCAAAAAACCCGCAATCCTCTGCTGATGATGTCACTGAGCATGTCATGAATGATGTAATATGTGACATCATCAGTAGTGGATTATGGGTAATAGTATCTCTAGTTTACTCCCCTATAGCTGTCTTTCTTTTAACATAAGTGTGTGTTTCCTTCCCTTATACTTACTGTTTTTGGTTCGCTTCCAGTTCGCGTACCAGCGAGCGAACTAGGAAGCGAACTAAGAGAAATAGAGGTTGGCACAGTTCCAAATATTGTACCAATTTTTTAATAACGGGGAGGTAGTTCTGAAAAGAACTTTTTTTTTTATTTTTCTGAACATTTTTTTACTGTAAGGTTCCCGATTCGCGAAGCGGGAACGAAGAAAAAAAAATATTTAAAAAAATAATTATTCATAAACATATAAAATATATTTTTGGATTTAAAGAAGAATAAATTTTACAGCTACAGATATTAGCTGTTAAAAAACCAATGAAATTCACTGAAAAAACCATAGGTTATAGACCATATATAGTTAGGAATTAGCATTTACAAAACCTTGAAAATTCACTGAAAAAACCATAGGTTATAGACCATATATAGTTAGGAATTAGCATTTACTAAACCTTATTTTACTCACACAAAACCATTGAAATTCCATATATAGTTAGTTGCACTAACTATATATCGCGCACCCGCAATCCACTGCTGATGATGTCACATATTACATCATTCATGACATGGTCAGTGACATCACTGATGACATCACTGATGACATCTCAAATGACATCACTGATGACATCATCTAGTGTCTGTGTGTTTTTGTAAAGTTTAAATACGTTTTACATATTGAAGAATGACTGGATGTATGGAAGACTGAGTGTGTGTGTGGCTGGCTGGGAGGTGTGTGACTCTGTGCATATCAATGTGTACTTGTATCAGTGATTGTATAAGAGAGTAAGTATGTGTTAGTATATGTGTGAAAAGTATGGTGTTCTGTGTTTAACTATAGATGAGGAAATCGAAGTGTGATTGATTCTTCACAGGACTGACTAGGTGTATGAGTGCATATGATAGTGTTCTAATAATAACTGACTGTATGTATGAGTAATTGTATGGGTGAATGAGTGAATGTGTGTGTAGACGTACGAATCAGTGAGTGCGTATGTAGTAACTGGTATTGGTGTGTCATGATGTCATCAGTGATGTCATTTGAGATGTCATCAGTGATGTCATTTCAGATGTCATTAGTGATGTCATCAGTGATGTCACTGAAGTATGGTGTTCTGTGTTTAACTGTATAGATGAAGAAATGGAAGTGTGATTGATTCTTTACAGGACTGACTTGGTGTGTGAGTAACTCCATGGATGAGTGGCAGTGTGTGACTGTCTGCATAGGTGTATGAGTGCATATGATAGTGTTGTAATAATAAGTGACTGTATGTATGAGTTATTGTATGGGTGAATGAGTGAATGTGTGTGTAGACGTAGGAATCAGTGAGTGCGTATGTAGTAACTGGTATTGGTGTGTCATGATGTCATCAGTGATGTCATTTGAGATGTCATCAGTGATGTCATCAGTGATGTCATTTGAGATGTCATCAGTGATGTCATCAGTGATGTCACTGACCATGTCATGAATGATGTAATATGTGACATCATCAGCAGTGGATTGCGGGTGCGCGATATATAGTTAGTGCAACTAACTATATATGGAATTTCAATGGTTTTGTGTGAGTAAAATAAGGTTTAGTAAATGCTAATTCCTAACTATATATGGTCTATAACCTATGGTTTTTTCAGTGAATTTTCAAGGTTTTGTAAATGCTAATTCCTAACTATATATGGTCTATAACCTATGGTTTTTTCAGTGAATATATATATATATTCCGTCGGTGACCGGTTGGTGGATTATATGGGCAGTATACAGGGGGAAAAAACGATATTTATGTATATTTATTTATATTTCCTGTATACTGCACATATAATCCATCAACCAGTCACCGACAGGCAACACAGGAAGATGGCACAGTAGGAAGCTGGAGGTTTTGCTTTATTATTATATATTTATTACGTTTTTACAAAGCAAAGTGCATTGGCACGAATTGGCACCAAAAAGTAAAATAGACCTACGCTTGTTGGCTGTAGCTTTCAACCAAATGGGCACCGGGGCACCCACCTAAAATTTAGAGAGCCCCCGGGGGATGGGGTCACCCTCCCTTTATAATGGCAAAGTGCCCTTGGAATGGGGTCCTCTGGCCTGTTAAGTCTCAGGAAGGAGGCTGCATGGCCCCTCCCCTTTTTAATGACTTGGCCCCAGGGGCTAGGGATCTGCAGGACCTAATAAGGCTTAGGAAGGGGGGGCTCACGGTCACTTTCCCCTTTATCAGCCGTGGCTGGCAGAGGGATTACCTGCAGGGCGGTGACGTGGGGAGGGGGAGGGGCAGGGTGGGGGGTAGTAATGTATGGATTACGGAGTTTTACAGGTAAGTAAACATTTAAATAAATAGAATGAATTTCGTTGAGTGCACTGGATCCCCAAATTCGATGCAGTGCGCGCAACAAAATTTGTTTTATTTATTTAAATGTGTACTTACCTGTAAAACTCCGTAATCCATACATTACTACTCCCCACCCTGCCACTCCCCCTCCCCACATCACTCCCCTGCAGGTAATCCCACTGCCGGCCATGACTGCCCTTTATTATGGAAATCGGCCATGGGGTATGTGGTGCTAGGGGCATAGGTAGGCTCAGGGAGAGGGGATGCACAGCCCTCTCCCCATTTTAATGTCATGTGGTCCTGGTGGGCGTGCTCCCAGACCCACTATTGGCTCAGAGAAGGGGACTGTGTGCTCCACTTCCCTTGTAGGTTCTAGGATTGGGGTTCCAGGTCCCTTGTGGCTTGGGGAGGGGAGGCACGCACCCCCTCTCCTTCACAAATATATTTTTTTCCCTGAGGGAAGGAGGACCCAGGGACCCTGAAATGGCTTGGGGGTTCCCTTCCCCTCCCCTTTAAAAAAAAAAAGGACTTGAGCTTTGTGTCCCTGAGACTCAAAAGAGCATGGGGCGGGGGGGGGAGTGGTGGCATAAATGGCTTGGACACAGGGCCTTGCCACAGGCAATGTCCTGTGGTCAACCCCACGCTCTGCAGGACCAAAGGCCATGCACAGAATGGGGTTGGCTGGCAGAGGGGTGTTGGCCACAGACCAGGACATGTGGCCAACTGCCAGACGTGCATGGCAGAGGGCCTTACATATGGTGACAAAATATTATTTTATGTTAAGAAAAAATGTAGAAATTAACTTAAAAAACAAAGGTTAAAGTAACATTATAGTTAGAGGACAATTTCTGTGAGGTTACATTTTAACCGTACAAAACCACTGAAATTCACCAGTTATCATCATCTCCGGTAAATATAACTCATGCCCTACGGTAAATATGACTATCACCCTCACCGTGTACTGCTAATTACCTACGTACAACATCACTCATGACATCTCTATGACACCATTGATAATATCACTGCAACATTCGTAATGAAATTAATGATGAGAAAGCTATGCATGGCAGTGCATTAATAGTGGTGTTACCCGTGATGGGCGGCACGTGTTCTCCTATCTTGAGGCAGCACCGTCTGAGCACGTTTCTCACTATAGAAATATGTGTGCACTTAAAAAATATAAGGTACTAACCATGTTTCTTGCAAAGTAGAGTAAGTAACATCGCTATGAATATTGCAGGAAGCTCCCCCCCCCCCCCCCGCCCCCCGCCCCCCATTCCCCTCCACTCCCACCCTCTTCCCCTGCATTTCACAAGAGAGCGCAGGTACAGAAACGCCCAGAACATGTTGTGAAACTTCTTGTCAGATTTTCTAACCCAAATGTTTCAAAGGAAAGACAGAATCGCCCAGTTGAACTAGCTCGAGAGCCGGCCTGTTCCCCTCCTGACGTATCGTGGCTCCTCCAAAAACACAGGGCCGCACAGGAAAACAAACCCGCGCCCGCATGAATAAATGATCCGCTCCTTAATATTTCAGTGTATTTGTCAGGTTGATAACATTAGGCTCAGCTGCTCTCAAGCCCGACCCTTGCAATATTTGGTGTTTCAGCGCGAGCCTCGGTAAATGTAATACAGGGGCCGCAGTAACAGAGGAAATCACTTTAGCACTTGGCAGTTTGCTACGCAGTATAAAATTGACTGCCCTAGAAGGCGAGCAATGTGATAATAAAATCCGTGGTCAGCAGGGGTGATTGTAATGCATTTCGCTGCACTACTATACTTCCAGATGGAATGTATTGAGATTCGAGCCATTTTGGGCAGAGATCAATAGAGCTTTTGTTAATAATTTGTTGTTGGGGCATTCACCGGGGAGGTGACATTTTGCTTTGAAAATCCAGTAGCTCTGGAAGCAGGGCCGGTGATGACAGTGTCATTCCATAAAGGATAACAGGTATGACATTTTGCGTTTTTTTTCTCCCTATTCAGTAACGGCATGCTGTTGTAGTGATTGCCCTTCTGTTGAGTGAGTGACGTGTTAGGCTGTCAGTTGTTGATGCCTTCTTTGAGCAGGCAGTGTTGTCAGGGAGCACTTCTTCATACATTAGAGGGACACAGAATGGTGACGGGCTTTGGTGTTAGGTTTTGCGTTGGCTAAAATCTTTTGTTTTAAATAAAAAATATATACTATACATGCTTAGGTACAGGGATATCAGTGAGCCCGCTTCAATCAATGAACTGATGTCCTATCATTATTTTTTTTCTTCCACTCACTGGTGGACAAGGTGCGCCCATTTCAGACGTTGGCTTAATTGACTGATTGATACCATTTTGTATTTATATATAGGCTTTTAGACATTGTTTGCTTTCATACAATGCTTGTCTTCATACGAAAAACATTTAAAAAAACAAAGCTAAAAGTCATCAACCAATGCATTCATTTTCATCTTAGCCAATGCTTCAAACTTGGTAAAGCTGAGGCATCTGGTGGAGAGATAGCAACAAAGAAATATTGAACTAGGCCCTCGGCATATATGTGCAACCCTGACTACCTCAGCATCCCAATCGATTGTTCGCTGTGTGTCTCGTTCGAAAATGGGAAAGAAAGTGGACAGCAAATGAAGCGCCTTGCAAGGTAGAATCTCATTTTTTTTAGGTTCACTGGTGTGTAGCAAGATATGGATGTCTCTGACTTTTCTATCAAAGAAATCCACACAGTTGTTGTAGCAGGTCGCTGACGGCTCAAGAGCTTAAGTGGTGGAGGGGTAGTAGTAGTTGGTGCATGAAACTCGAACAGGAGCTGTTAGAAATGGGATATCTGGTTGGATAGGGCAAGAGCCTAAGCGAGGCAGAAACCACCACTCTAGTTGGGGCAAGGGAGTTACACGCTGAAGATAACCCCTGCTCACCCCCTTGGTTGCTTGGCACAAACAGTCAGGCTTATCCCAGAGGCAATGTCTAAAGCGTTTGCGCAACACGCACACACACACCAGCGACAAACTAGGCACACCACAAAAGAAACTCCATGCAAGGTTATATCAAAAATAGCCTTTATTTTACTCATAAAAACATTAGAGCATATTCACATATACACACTGTCCAACCTGGCACTAGGTATTACTTTACTGGGGATTATATACATTACAGGGCCAATTGGGCCGCTGTCATAACCATCATATCACAGTTAAGGAACACAACCAGTAACTACTGGCAATAGGGCACTGTACGTAGCATAAACACAAATTACACATAATCATGAGCATGAACATCATAATTAGAGCGTAACGATCACAACAGCAGGGCATAGTAAAAACAGCCAGTGATTACTGGTGACACAGCATTTGGCTTATGCAGAGTAGAATAAAAAACAACCAGTAATTACTGGCGACACTGCATCCAGCAAAAATGCCTTAGGCATATATCCTACTCATCGACATTTCATAGAAGATTACATCTACTATAATCCCATCAGGGCATACCAGATTAAGTGTGCATGAGATCCACAGCGCATCTTAGTCATGACCCGTCAGGTACGGTATTTCCGAATCGCAATGAACCATACTGGTCGTGCTGGCACTTTCCGTAGGGGTGAGGGTGTTCCACTCCGAACCCCACCAACACGAGGCTTCAAACTGCCCCCCTAGTTGCAGATGCAGCCAAAACCATGCTCCCAAAATCCAATACGGGTGCAGCTGCCCGTGACCATGCAGTGCAGCTGCACAATGCGGAGCGTTTCACCACAGCGGCTGCGGGTCAGGTTTAAGGACCATACCTGCACCAGCTGGGAGAGGAAGGGTGATGCAACTCCTCCCCTCACTTCTCCCGCTCCTCTTCTGGTTGATGCAGGGCTGCTGTGGAGGAATCTGGAGTGCAGTCTCCTCTGGGCACAAGCAAAACTTCAGCAGGAGGCCTGCGGAGCTCCGGCTCCCAAATGCCAACACGCGGGACTCCTCTTTAGCCCAACTTTAGCCCAAGGAGCCCTGCCCACCATCAGGTGTCAACACACCTGATGTCCTGCCTTCTGCCTCGACCAGCAACCTGGCCAACCTCCCGAAGGGAGCCTGCGAGGCTCCGTCTCCTTTTGTGGCTACGCGGGGGTCCCTCAGCACAGAGCGGAATCTCCATCGATCCCTTCTCCATTCTGGGTGATGCGCAGGACTCCCACCAGCACACGGTGCCCTGGCCGACTCCAGGCACAATCTTGCCTGACTCTCGCTGGCCACGTCCGCCCTGTTGGTCTGCTGTGTGAGGCGCAGCCCCGCCCACAACCACGCAGCTAGCCTGACTTCCTGGACGCATCAGCACGGAGGAATCCCCACGTCAGGATTCCTTCTCAGTGGAATACCGCGATGGATCAGGCTGCACAGCACAGCGCTTTCAAGTGCAAAACTCCTGGCACCTTCCTCACACCTTGGTTATGTGAGCCCTCACCTGGCGTCCCGACCACATAGGAGAGGGAACACTGCCCACTCTGGAGGGCACAAAGCACCCCTCTCTAGCTGAGCCAACTCAGCAGGAAAAAGAGCGCTCACCACGCAGTCGCACAGGGCAATGCTGAGCCCAGGCAGGCTAGTTCACAACAGAAATAAAGGTCCCTGATGCTGGGGACACCCCAGCAGGGCACAGCCAGGCATTCCAGCAGGCAGGGAACCCCAGGGAACAGCAGCTGGGTCCCATGGCAGTTCTTCCTGGCAGTCCAGCAGCCTACTGCCCCTCAGTTCCAGGTCAGCACATTGCAGATCACTTACATGTGGTGACAGCCCCAATTCTTATACCAGCCAGGTCTTTGTTCTGCCCTGGCACAGGTCTTGGGTATCCAGTCAAACCAGTTCTAAGGGGCACTCAATATTTTATTTACTGTGCACAACAGTCCCCTTTGACATTGGAGTTCCTGGCCCCGGACACACCGCAGGGGGGCAGAGCCAGCATTGTACAAGGCAGGCACAGACCTATTCAGGGTCAGGGGCTACTCCTCCCACTACTCCAAATGCAGATCTGCCTATTTAGCCTAGTGCTGACTCACCCAGCCCCTCTGGAGCCACGGCACCTCCCCAGCCCCTGTCACTCCAGAGCCAGGCATGCAATACACATCAGGAAAGCACAAAGACACCCAGCGCACAGAAATGCCAACTTCTAAAAGTAGAAGGCATTTAGCTCAAGAGGAAGATAGAAGAACAAGTTTAAAAAGAATGAGAAGATGCAAGCAATTACATTGAGAGCTGGCCACTGAAAACCCTACCCCGCGAATGCTCACTCTGAGCACCAAGAGAAATACAGACCTAGTAGAAGCAGAAGTAACCGGAAAAGAAAACAGACCGAGTTAAGAACGGTTCCAGAAATGTAAAATGACACGGAAACCAGCAGGAATGGCCCCATTGTAGCAGAAGAGGCAAGCTTTCAAGTTGCGAAGAGGAACACCAAACATAAGAAATGCAACACTGTTGTTTAATTCAAGAGCCCTGATGAGAATCACTGTACTCCATGCGGAGACACGAAACGCGTTGGCATATATTAGGAACGCAGATGAACGATGAAGCAAATTAAGTCTTGACAGAGAAAAGTACCCTGTATAAGACACCAAAGTGTTCCCTGCTGTTCCCCCTTCCTTAATTGATACCTGACGCAGAAGTCCTTAGAGACAGCTAAAGATTAGTATCCAGATCCCTTTACTAAAAGTCAGCCTAGGAAAATTTAAATATTGGATGTTTGCTTATTTATGTCTTATTTATGTATTTTTTTCATTGTATTAAGTAGGTTCACTGTTATTGTCTAATGTCTTGTGAATCAATAAAGTACATATGGACTTTTGTATTTAGATTGTAAAGTCTTTTTGTGTGTTTGATTATAAACTGAAAATACTAAAGAAATTGAAAGAAAAGGTATAAATAAAATACCAGTTCAAACTGTAATTAATGAGTTTGTACAAGCGTGAATCCAAACACACCTATTGAAACAATTCAGGGCCAGGCCCACCCCCCTTTTGTTCTACATATTAAATACAGCCCAGCCTGTGCCTTGCCCCTAGGGCCTAACTCCCCTTGTTGCCCAACTTCTAAAAGTGGCATTTCTAAAACAGTGACAATAAATCTGGGTAAACAATTACGCATCATTTATTACGCCTATTCCAAACATACCAAACTTGACCATACTGCCCCTCTCCTACCAGGAATTACCACTCAAACACTTATCAGGGAATCCCCTATGCATTCCTATTAGAGGGCAGCCTCACAGCAGTGAGAAACCAAAGTGGCTGTTTGTCACTACCAGGACATGCCATACAGTTATGGCACATGTCCTACCTTTTACCTACAATGCACCCTGCCCATAGGGTTAGCTAGGGCCTACCTTAGGGGTGACTGACCTGTAGTAAAAGGGGAGTCACAGACGTGGCACCTACTTTATGTGCCACATCGCAGTCCTTGCCATGGCAGAGGCCCGAGACAGGTTTGAAAGGCTACTTTGGTGGGTGGCGCAATCAGCGCTGCAAGCCTACCAGTAGCATTTAATTTACTAGCCCAGGTATATGAGATACCATATTACTGGGGACTGATAGGTAAATTAATTACGCCAAACAGGTGTAGACCAATCTTACTATGTTAACCACAGAGAACACACTCACTTTACACTGGACAGCAGTGCTAAAATTCCCAGAGTCCTAAAACCACCAACACCAAGTCACAAAAAAGACTAGGAGAAAGGCAAAAAGTTCAGGGATGACCCTGTAAAAAGGACCAAGTCCAACAGGCAGTTTGGTCAGATCTTTGCAGAATTCACAAGTGCTCTGAAGTGAGAGGATTTGGCTCTAAGGATTTAGTCTTTGTATTGTTTTCACGCTATGCAAAGTTAATTTATACTCAGTTGAGAGGGTGCTATTCGCCATTCTTTCTCACACTTTCTGATAAGCATTCTTTGTTCGTAAAGTTCTTTTGAGAACCAAGGATTTGAGGGTTTTGGTCTATTTAATTTGTGTTCCAGGAGTGCAAATTTGTCGATAACGCATTACATGCAGGAGTTGTATTTGTCGGTGGCCTTGTTAATATAAAGGTGGGGTGTAATCAAGATTAGGGTGGAAAGGGCCATTATGGCCATGGTTTCTGTGACAATGTTGTATGTGTCCCTAAAACATATTTTCTCTTTCTTGGGTTGCCAGGAAGTTTTGGTATAAGAGGGAGAATGGGATTACCCGTTGACTGGAATGGGGTTGTATGACTGTAGAATGGGGGAATTGGAGATTATCAGGTCAAGAATGGCACCTTTGTGGTGTGTGGGTTTAAGGCAGTGTTGTTGGAGATCATTGTCTTTGAGAAAGGCTGTAAAGGTGTCCACCAGGCTGTTATCCACAATTCCCCAGTGGAAGTTAAGTCTCCATGGAAGATCGTATTGTCTGAGCTGATCAGTTGAGAGGTGAAGAGATCCATACATTCCTCAATAAAGGAACTGTTATGACCCAGTGGATGGTAAATCACATTCAGTCTGATATTGGAGGAGGTGGATGTGGGCATTTCCGACAACATGCATTCGAAAAACTTCAACTGAGTCATTTGGAGGATCCAACATTTCAATGAGTTTCTGTGAATGAGTATAAGTCCTCTGCCTAGTTTATCTTACCGGTCTCTATATAAGATGGAGTAATTGGGAGGAAATAGAAGGTCTAGAGCGTAGTTAGATGAGTCGTTGAGCCATGTTTCAGTGAGGATACGGATATCAAGCTTATGGTCCATGATCGAGGCCGATATCTCTAGACAGTGTTTGAGTGCAGACCGACAATTGTGTAGCATGCAGTTCAGGGAGAAGCTGATGGTATCTACTCTTTGTTCAAGGCTCTGAGAATATTTTCACAACACAGGAGTCAGGCAGAATGAGGTTAAGTAGGGGAGAATTTTTTCTTTTTACATGGCCTTGCTAGGACGGAATTTGTTCAAGCAGTTGTATCCCAACCAGCAATGAGAAGGGATGAAAGACACATAGGCAGTTTCTTTGATAATTACGTATAGCCATATGATATGTTGAATGACTGATTCACTCCACAGTGCAGTTGTCCTGGAATTCACATTCACAGAACGGCCTCTGGTTACATTTTGTAGCACACATTCAGTGCAGTGGATTTGTCCAATGTCAGCAAAGTGACTGTGGATCTGTCTGCTGTTTGCTGTTTGCTCCACGGACCTTTGCCCTCGGATACTCGTGTGGGAGCCTCTCACTCTTTGAACGCCCACACCTCGCCGGACCCGCTCCGCGGGTCCCGCATCGCTCCTGAAGCCTGAGGGGAACTGTTGCTTCAAGGACAAGTGCTAGCTGGGGAGTTCAGGGCTGCTGCTGGGCTGCAAGCGAAGACCGGGACTACAGATCCCAGGAGTCCCCAGTCGGCCGATCACCATCACCTGGCCCGCTCTCCCTGCAAGTGCCGCCCCCAGCTCACAGGAGGGGTTAAAACTTCTCCCTTTACCCTCCTCTGTGGGACCTGTCTGCTGTTTGCTGTTTGCTCCACGGACCTTTGCCCTCGGATACTCGTGTGGGAGCCTCTCACTCTTTGAACGCCCACACCTCGCCGGACCCGCTCCGCGGGTCCCGCATCGCTCCTGAAGCCTGAGGGGAACTGTTGCTTCAAGGACAAGTGCTAGCTGGGGAGTTCAGGGCTCCTGCTGGCCTGCGAGCGAAGACCGGGACTACAGATCCCAGGAGTCCCCGGTCGGCCAATCACCATCACCTGGCCCGCTCTCCCTGCAAGCGCCGCCCCCAGCTCACAGGTGGGGTTAAAACTTCTCCCTTTACCCTCCTCTGTGGGACCTGTCAGCTGTTTGCTGTTTGCTCCACGGACCTTTGCCCTCGGATACTCGTGTGGGAGCCTCTTATTCTTTGGACTGCAAGGCCCAGCATTCCCCACATTGCGCAGCTGGTGCCTTTTCCCCCGGCGGCCACGCCCCCTGCCTTCACGTATTTTATCGGCGCAGCACCATCGCGCCGCGGGACGTGCACGGGACGCAGCACGGGGCGAAGACCGGGCAAAGAGCGGGCCGTTTGAGGCCGTTCGAGTACGGAGGAGAATGGGACGGGCCCACCCCCCCTGCCCGTTCATCCTATTTAAGGATTGAATAGAACGTAACCCCAGATAAACTGTGTTTTGGTTGAAGGTATTTTACCTTCACTGTGTGGGTTTCACAGAGCTACACGTACATTTGATACTATTAGCGGGATACAATATAGGCACTGCTGGCCCAAGTAGAAGTAGATTGAAACATGCCCTTAAGATCAGGTAAAGATCGTACAGTCCAAATACAAACAACCAAGGGAGTTGTTTCGGGCCCACTCAATGCTTTTATCACCCGAGCAACAGGGATATTGGAAAAGGAAATAGCGATGGTGGAAAAGAGACTCTCCTTAGATCTAATTAGCGGTAAGCGTTCCTCGTTGGGGGGATAGCAACAATTCTTAGTCCTGCTGCCCATGCATTATCAAATGCATCTGTTAATACTGAGGCACTGGTTCACATAGAAGGAGAGGGGGTGGGTCCTTCAGCTCCTCCGGTTAATGTCGACCAGAACTTGGATGATACTCAGCTAAGCAGGGGGGATGAAACTCAGAACAGTGGGGGGGATGAGACTCAGAACAGTGGGGGGGGATGAAACTCAGAACAGTGTTGGGGATGAAACTCAGAATAGTGGGGAAAACGACGTTAGTTTGGAAATTTTATATTCATCTAATAATGCTGTTTTGAATCTTCCAGTAGAGGTGGACCCCTCGGGATCAGGATTAATATCCCGTAAGAGAAAGCAAGTTTTGAGCCACCAGGGGGGGAGAGATCATAAGATGCCCAAACTAAATGATCCATCTGGTATTGATACTTCCGCCCCTGTGCATCCCCCAGATTCACAAATACCCTCTGTATTCCCTAACGTGCTATGCCCTCCCTTTATTCCTTTGGGGTCTTCTGATCCCTGTTCAACATGCCTTAATAGTGACGAAGTCCTATTGGTAAAAATGGAGGCCATGATTAAAACCCTCCTGCTCCCTGTTTTGGAGAGAACAAGGTTGATGACCGCAAAAATAGATGCTCTGGAGACGGTAGTGAGCACAAATTTGGGCCTGCTACAAAAGCTAACTATCTCCAGTCCAGTGGGAGGGGTTTCTACACAGCCAGTAACTAAAACAAAATGTATAAACAACGCTTCCATTAGTACAGTCAATAACCCAGTACCAACAGGGGTAGCCATTAGTAAACCGACAGCGGGGGGAGGCCTAGAGATAATCCCAGCACCGCAGCTGTAGGCACATTGTCACAGGCTCTTAAGAAAAAGGTCATAGCTAAACCCAACCCAGATAGGTCCCAAGTACCCCGGTCGGCTGATCGAGTAAAACCTAACCCTAGCACCTTATTACAGCCACCCCCAGGGCAAATAGTTAATCACCAGTCCATCAAAACCCCAATTGTGGGGAAACAAAATAAACATACTATTCCCCGCGCAGACTTACCCCCGGAGGCTACCCAATACACAATAGTGCTAACTGGTGTTGCTCCGTTAAAAGTTGGAACTAAGGAGTCATATGGGGATTTACACAATAAAGTGATATTCTGGTTGAATAAAAACCGTCCATTGCCATCATCATCTCCCACTGAAATTCTTTTTGTAAGGAGAGTTGACTGGGTAGGATATGGCACTAAAGACTTGGAGGGCGATTGTATATTAATATCGTTCAAGGACCCTTGGGTGGTGGATACCATTCGAAGGGAAGCCAGGTTTGCTAGACAGGGGGACGTACAAACTTTGGGGCTTGCTTATTTCTACCCCCAAAGACATAGTAACTTTCCATTAGGCCCCACTTACCTGAGACCACCAGTTAGGAGGCACCCTATAGTAAGAACACCACACCCCCAGCAATATCCTCTACTTTTTAATTATTTTGGGCCCCTTTCAGACCTTGAGGCTATAGACTGACTTCATATTCCGACTAAGAAGATTAAGTCTGTTGAGGACTGTGGGAATGTGGCAGTGATGCGAAGATGGGGGGTCCCACCTCTTGTAAATATTGGAGAGGCAAGTCTGGGGGTACAAGCAACTGAGGAATATGCAGCAGCAGCTGCTGAGGATTCAATAGATGTTATGTCAGTGGGGGTAAGTTTGGTTAATGTTGACAACAAGGAGAGTAGGGTAGGAAAAGGGAGTGAATTGGTGATCCCGTCCGTATCAGTAACAACGGTTAACCGCCCAGCTCCCATCGCAGTTCCCCCATCAGAAACATCTGAAACATTCAATATAGTGTCCTGGAATGTTGCAGGGGTTAAGGGACGTATGCACTCTGAAGACTGGCTGGAGTTTGTTGACAAATTTGATGCAGTTTTATTACAGAAGACTTGGGCACCAGATCCAATTCATAGGACAGGCTTTGTAAACTTTTTCAAACCAGCTATTAGGGGTAGTAAAGGGCGAGCATCAGGGGGGTTGGTGATTTGGGTGAAGCAGTCGTCGGGCTATCATCCAACTGAGATATCTGTAGAGAACCCGGACCTTCTGGCCATTAAATTAAGTAAGGATGGCCTTCGGGACCTGATTATTGTTAACATATATGCACAAGGCCTACCTGGTGGTCGCTACCCTGGCATCTTGGATGTCTTGGACAAATACCTTGCTGGACTGGATAGAGAAAATTTTATTATATTAGCAGGAGACCTGAATTGTACTTTTGAGCCTCTTTATGTTGCTGGGGACAGCTGGGGGTCCTCAGAGGACACAGCATGGAATATTCCGGATTTGATGACTAATAAAATTGTTAAAGCGACTGAGGCTGCCTTGAACTGGATGGCTCTATGTCTAACCTGGGGGCTAAGGGCTGTAAATGGCCGCTCTTCATCTGATCTAGGCGCCAATTATACATTTGACAATGGATTAAGGAAAAGTCGGATAGATTATTTCTTGTTAAAGTTGGAATTTTGGCACCTGTTGGTAGACATGGAAGTGGTACCCCGCCCAGAAAGCGATCATAACCCCTTGACACTCAAGATAAGGTTGCCGGGAATGAAGAGATTGAAGGAACCAGACACCTACCGGACAGGGGATGTTGTTTTGACTAATGACCGAAGAAGGCTAAATTGGTCTAGGCTAGCGGGGGATGACACCCTACAGGAGAGCATTGAGACTGTGGTTTCCAACATGTTAAACGAAATTCCGCCCGATGATTCAGTGGGGGGTAGCCCTGAGAACATTATTATTGACCTCCATGAGTGTTGTTTTGATCAGCTTAAGCTTCTCCTTTCTCTACCATGTCAGAAGGGAACCGTTAAATTATACGCACCCCGCCAGAAATGGTACAATAAAAAGTGCAGGGAGGCCCATAGTCATCTTGTTAAAGCGGTTAAGTCCCGAAACATGTGCGTTGTAAAGGCAGCTAGGGTGCAATATAAGAAAATTCAGTGGGAAGCTAAACGGGAGTGGGAGGACATGTATTGGTCTGACCTCTTGGTTGCCTCTACTTCGAATAACCAAACAAAATTTTGGGAGTTAGTAAAATGGGGCAAGGACTTAGACTCCCGTACTCCTACAAACCATGTGCCCCCTGAAGCTTGGGTGAAGCATTACTCGGCCCAATTTAGTGTTGAGAACTCTGTACCCCCGTTTAGTTTGGGTGAGGTGCCCTTGACACCTATATGTGGGGAGAAACTGATATTCTCAAAAATTGAGGTAGAGCTAGCTCTCGGCCTGACCCAGCGGGGGAAAGCACCAGGGATGGATTTAATCCCTGCTGACTTGTTCAAAGCCAACCCCGCCCTATGGGTGCCGTATATAACCAAGATAGCAAATGCAATAGCTAAAGGGGCAAGAATTCCCAAGTCATGGAAGGGGGCGGAAATCCTCCCGATCTACAAAAAAGGCGACAGGTCCAACCCGGGCAACTATCGCCCGATCAGTCTCATTGACTCCCTCCAAAAAGTCATTGCACGTATGGTTCTGGACAGAGTTCAGGGTTGGATTGAACTAGAGGATATCCTTTCTCCTATGCAAGCGGGCTTCAGATCGGGTACGAGCACCATCGACCAGGTGTTCAGATTTTGTCTGATCTACTGGAAGGTGGTTCTGCTCGGCGGTGGAACCATCTATGCCGCGTTTATTGATCTGAAGTCCGCTTTCGATCTCATGCCGAGGGATAAATTGTGGTGTGTTTTGAGGGATTTAGGATTACCAATGGAACTACTTGATCTAATAGTTAAAATGCATGAAGACAACTATGCAAGGGTGAGGTGGGGAGATCAGGGACAAGTGACGGAATCCTTTCCTGTGACCCGAGGAGTCCGTCAGGGGTGTATCCTGGCGCCAACACTCTTCCTGTTATTTATTGATCAGGTAGTCAAATTCTTCGTAGACACTCTCACTGATGCCCCCTCGCTGGCAGGGACAAGGTTCCCAATGCTTATCTTTGCCGACGACACCCTACTCCTCTCCAAAACACGTAGTGGCTTACAGCGGGCTTTGGACCGCTTTGAGGAGTTCTGTGTCATTAATGACCTAAAGGTAAACGTGGGCAAAACCAAGTTTATGGTCCTCACTAGGAATCATTCTGTCCGGAGCTCTGTAAGTATGAGTGGAGACAACTTGGAACAAGTTGAGACCATGACGTACTTGGGGGTCACCCTGGATCGTCGCTTGCGATGGAAAGAGCAAGTAGGCGCCCAACAGCTTAAATTTGCCCGACTAACTGGCTGTCTTTTGAGTGAGCAAAAGAGATCGATTACAAAACGGGTCACCCCAGCATTAAAGATTTACGACACTAAGATCAATGCTGCAATCCTATATGGCGCAGATCTCTGGGGATACATGGATCTCTCAAGCCTATTCAAAATTCAGTGTAAATTCTTACGGAGTCTGGTAGGGTTACCCCAATCCTCCCCCTCTATACCCCTTTGCCAGGATCTGGGGTGCAACCCAATTAACGAGATGGCAAGATTTAGACTGGTGGCCTTTTGGAGGCGTATATGGACCTCCCCTGATCTTACCCTCTTTGCGAAGGAATTGGCTGAAGTCAAGTCAATTAGGGGTTCTGGGAGAATTCCATGGCTACAAACGGTAAAAACCATTCTGGTCGAAATGGGTCTGGAACAGCTGTGGGTATCTCCGAGTACTAATGCCTTTCCCTCCAAACAGGAATTCAAGGCATTGTATTGGGCCTCGGTCCGCCAATCGTTGGTGACTGTTTCCAGCTCTACTAGTCTAACGGGAAGGTTCCTGACCATTAAGTTGGATCCCTCCCGTGAGACTTATTGGGATATTTTCACCAGACCGCTGGATAAGAAACTTTATCATCAGTTTCGGGTAGGAGCCCTGCCACTGAATTCTTTCACAAAAAATTGGGTTAATGGAGGAACGGAATTTTGCAGTTGGTGTCCAGGTCACAAGGAAACAGAGGGTCATTTCTTGTTTGCCTGTCCGACCTATTTAGCGCCATGAACAAAACGGTTAAGACCTCTGTTTAAGCGCCTCATTTTCAGAAGGTCATCTGAGGCTATTTGGGTTTTAAAAACTAATACCTCAGAGGTGTTCGTGGTGAGCCTAGCCACATTTTAGGGTGGGCTTGGGCCATCAGGGCAAGAAGCAGAAAAAGCCATCAATAGGGCCTCCCAATTTAACCACTTAAGTATAACCGTTTTCCTTAAATGTAGGATAATGTATACTGTATTAGGAATGGTTTTATTTATCTTGTATTTTTTTTTTAAAACTCTTTTTTATATCTTCTGGTCAGGTTTGTTGTCGTATTTCTTGGATGTTTAATAACCTTTTAACTTCGAAAGTGTTTTTAGTACAATCAGAATGAACTTTGACAATGTCGCTGCTACTGTAAAATGCTATTATAAAGGAATATTGTCAAGATGTTCAATAGTCTAAAACATGTTTTAATTGTTGTCTTTTATGATTTTGATATCGAAATAAAGACTTTAAAACCTGAAACCTGAAAACCTGACTGTGGATCTTGGCTTCAAGGTCAATGCACTGCCAATGTGTTGAGGAAGAGCCACCATGCTGAAAGTAATAACAAAAGTGATCCAAAGAGATGCCAATCTCATATATATTTTTAATTTAAATACTTATTGTACTCTGCAGTATTCCAGCAGACCTGCAGACTGCCAAGAATTACTCTGACCCCCACCTGCCCCCCATATGCTGCTCTTTGGCTGTCACCTGATGTTTGACGCTTGGTTTGAGGTCTTGGAGTCTTTCAAACTATGAACGACTTCAAATCTTTCACGCTATGCTCCTTGCCAGAGAGATGTCTCCTGTGCTATTTCATCCCAATGGAAGCAAAAGCCCCTTGTTTACCATAGATGTCAAGCCATTTTTCTGAACTAGGAAAGCAGTAGCTGTCTGAATACGATATTACACAGGAGTCCCTGCAAGCTCAGGATTGCACAGTCAAAGAGTCGAAAGTTTCTAAGCAATGCAGACATTATCAGAGGTGTCCAAATTATGGAAAATATCAACAAAATGAAGGGAGAAATGCAGACAGATTCAAAATGGGGAACATGCACACACAATGATGCAAATGATCTTAATGGCCATACATGTAGTCTTTAAATTGATGACTAAGTTTAGGGGTCATAGAGTGACTCAGCTCCCCTTTCTCCCTTAGTGACAAAACCTTTCTCATCACTATATTGTAATAATATAATATTCGCAAAGTACACGAATAACTCAGATTTATCTTTAATTTGTTCCAATGCAGTCACAAAAAATCATGCAAACCAGGGTAAATTCTTTCCAGCACAAAATGTGTTTGTAACAAATAGCACTTTGCATTTCTTTAAATTGCTTATCATCAAGGGGAAGATCACTGGTGATAGACATGCTTCCCATGCTGCCACCTTTGGTTTTTGATGTAAAGTCCTATCTACTAATACTGGTTGAAAGGGATTTGGGTAAAAAAAATGTTTCATTCAAGGCTGCCACTAAGAATGAAAAATGTTTTAATGTATATAACTTTTCCAACATTGCTTGTGTGCTTCACGGTGCTGCACACATCCATTGTGGGATAAGTTTTAAAGTATGTCTACGGGTGGTATTTTGTTCTGGAAGGGACCCTTCCAGTACAAAACCTATGCTAGACACCAGACACATACATTTGCACTGATGTACAGAGGTGTAATCATGGGTTAGACAGGATCAATCAGCGCTGGCGAAGAAAGTGATGCCATATGTTTCTTGGTGTACTGCTGTCCTGGTCTTTCCCCGTTTCAAAATGCAGTGTATCTATTTTGGCTGCTGTGCTGCGTTAGAAAATAGTAAATGTACCTCATAATGTCACAAGCTACAAAAAGTGCTTAGGGTTCAGCCCTAGCCAACATATATTGCTCAATAAATACCTTATAGTGTCTAAAATGAATGTATAGGTAACAAAGCTAGAAATAGTGAGTTCCATGGCGGAATTTGTGCAAGTGAGTAGAGGTGTTGGCCACTTGCACTCATTTCTGGGGACTGCAGTCCTTAACTCCGAGCAAGTTGTCGAAAGGCAATTCCTTGGATGAAAAGGAAGTACAAGGGGTTTTAATTAAACAGGAAGTTGAGAGTGGTAGGTGAAAGAGGCAGGAAGTATCCTCAGATCCAGTGGTATTTTACAACCGAAGCATTTACAAACCTGTGGTTATAAGGCTGGCAGCGGTTTAAATGTACCATAAAACAGTCTATGCTGAGATAACTCCAATATTTTGTTTTGTAAAATCGTTGTTCCCTTTGCAACAACCCTGATGTTTTCTTGATTTTGGCTGATATTTTTCAGAGATGAGGTTGCATATTTATCAGTTCATGCAGCATCACTGATGCTCCACGTAGGCATACTTCAATATATTTGGAGTTCTGGGTCATTTTTCGTTTTAATGGAGAGCAATAGAAGGTATATGCACCACAAATTGTAATCGTTTTGTATGTTGGTTGGACTTCCATAGGAGGAAGTCCTCTCAGTCCTCTCTCGCTCTCTTTGACGCACGCTCTTGGTTCTGAGGCTAGGTGTAGTGTATTACAGATGTGCCACTGCTGAGGTACTGTTGCAAAACTCTCTCATACATTGCCTTTTCCATTTCTTCGTTTAGTGGTTGGGATAGCAGGTGGAGTTGCAACAATTCAATTGAGCCCACTAAACAATTCCTTCCTTAGTGCCTTGCCCAAGTGATCCAGTCTTTGATGAAGTGTATTCTCAATTAGTGCCCTTTGGGTATAAGGAAAGCAACAATTACTACTGCACATTAGTTTCAATATATGACGCCTGGAATGGCAAGGCAACGTCAAGCATACTGAAAGGTTATTGAGGCATTGCTTTCCTTATATTGGGGCTAAAATGTACTATATGTGGAGAAAGGAGGTGAATCTCTGCCCTGAGTGCCTGAAACTGATATCCTGTGCAAAGGCTAGACGTATGCCTGGTAAGGTGATGCCCAGAAACCAGTCTGTAACTTGGAGGGGTGCACCATACAGGGCCCCTGCACATGCCAACTCTACACCTGACCTGACAGCATCTATTCCCAGACTCAGGTAATCGCAGGATTGATCTGTGTGTGGACGAGACATTAAATAGCAGAATGTGGTCTGCCAAAGACTTTGTTATGACTAATTCATGAAGTGAAAAGTAAATTGAACTGATGGGCGCATATTCACCCTTGGGGATGATTGAGTTTACTGAACCTATGCTTAAGCAGTGCTGTGCCCCTGACTAAATGCCAGGGATTATAGAAGCTGGGGAACTCCATTAGCAGGGGGTGGGAACCAACAAGTGTAGATCTGTGTAAGATTAAGTAACACTGTGGGACCTATTATGATGTCGGTCATAAGCCTTCCGACCTCAGGTCGGAGGCCATACGGACAACATTGTTAGCTTTAATTCTGACCACCTGATTTTGATTCAGCCAGTCGGAATTGAAACTGGCTGGTCATTCTGGCTGGCCTCTGACTGGGTCATGGAGCCTGTCAGGCAGTCAGAACTGGCACATAATCCAAATGGACGGCGGTTTATGCCGTCTGGATTACAATGCATGAGTCCCAGCAGGAGTTCCATGTCAGCCTTTCTGACATGTAAACCCTGTCGGAAAGCGTGTTTGGGGGTCCCTAGTTAATCCCTGTGCCATGGTGAGCAGGGATTAACACCAGCTCCAAATATCTTACCGGAGCATGTACTAAAGCTGGTTTGTGGCCGTAACACATGCTACTATGGGTAAATGTCAGAGTATGACCGAATAGTATTTTATGTCATCCTAGTCAGGCATTCGGGACCGCTGAACGGTGGTCGGTCGGTATCATTTCCGAGATGGTGTCGGGCGGACTTGCGTCCGCCTGACATCATAATAGGCCCCCGTGTGTTTAAAATACTATCTTTTATTCAAAAGCAGGCAGTGGCTGGACAATACATTATTGAGTCTTGTTGGTTGAAGGTTGAGTTGTGGGATATTTTATCCACAAACTCTCCAGGAGATACTTTTAGCTACTTGCCCTCGATACCCTGAGGGCCAAGTGTGGTATAAATGTATTTGGCCCAATTTGCAGACCCATAGTAGGACAGACCCCAGTACACAAGAGTAAGGCAACAGCAACCACCAGGGTTGGGGTGCAGTACTCCCTGTCTATCATGTGGTCCCCAAATGAGGTCTACAACTTAAGCAGAACAACCCCTGTCAGGGATTCTCATTGCCCCAAAGTACCTGTGCTCAAGCTGTGCACATAGAACCTTCTGTGAACGAGGCTGGGCTTACCGTATCAGGTTATCTGGTCAATTACCACATTTACTGGGACATTCACTTGCTTCCAGAATGTGCCAGACTGAAGTGTGCGGAGCAACTTGCTATTTATTGCTCTGCTCAGCAGTAAGACATAGCTGAGACACGTTTGTCCTCCTTGAGACAGTAGCCTTGTTAAATCTTCCTTCTGTGCATTTCAAGTCCTTGAGTAAGAAAGTACGGCCAATATGGCTACTCATTGTGGAACTCCAGTAAAACCCTCGCAATCAACCTTCTGAAAGTAGGCAAATAAAAATGAACACGCATGATACGTGCAAAGATTATATGCTATGGGGGGGGACTTGTCTGTTATCTTAACACAATTTTGCATATATGAAATGTTTCTATCAAAGAAAATCATCTGGAATGGCTAACTGTTGGAAAACGACGATAACTAAATTGTGATGCTTTCTTTTTTACCAGTTGGTGAGTTCAGCTGCACACCAAATGTATATCCACTAAGGAAAGATTAACCTTTGCTATACTTTCTACGAAACAGTAATACATTGTACACCCAGTAGCGGCCGCTAAGAAAGTGTAGTTGTGGGGCGGGTGTTGAGGGGAATGACAAAACAATTTAGAAGAAAAGAAAAGTTCACTTTCCGGCTGGTCGCCGCCTCTCCTCCATTTACTTCTGTAGTCTCCAGGTAGCACACAGGCTCCCCTAGCCAATCATGACGCTGCTGTCACCAGCATGACAGTAGTGTCAAGATTGGTCTGAGTGCCCTGGTTCAGCGCTCAGACAGAGAGTGGGAACTGGTGCATGTTCTCCACCCGGCCTTGAAATGCAGCTGGGAGGAGAACAAGCTTAGTGTGCATGACAGTTTGGTTGGCCCAAGACGGACAGGTAAACCCTTCATGTGTACTTATGGTGTTGCAACCACTCCTCCTCCCTATATGGAGAGTCAAGCCCTGCCCTGACCTGGCTCGGCCTCCGTACAAAAAATAAAATTATATTAGCGTAATGTTATTAATGTTGCACTATTATCATTTTATTCTTCCTTTGAACTCAGTGTGGCGACGTTCCTCCGCCTTAGCCGAGGAGCCGCTGCTGTGTACATCCATAGTTATATAGTTTGGCTCTAAAAACAGAATGCATTTTCCCTGTGGAGAAACCCCTTTCCTTTCGCTGCTATTATGTTGTAATCACTTCAATTTGTCACTCTAATTTCTGTTGCCTTTCCCAGAAATACTTTTATATGCATTTTTTTAACAAGAATCTATAACCTTTGTGGGTGCTCACAGCTCATTGCATGGATAACCTGCATGTAATGTTATTCCCCGTTCCAAATCCTAATTTTACGAACATGAAAAATGTGCCATACAGCTGACTTTGCACCATAAAAGGTGGCATTAACAACTGGAATATTTTAGAAATTCAGTGTATCCTAGTGCAGAATTTACAAACAGAATTACATTTGCACACTGCGGGCTTATTGAGGAGAGCCCGGCCTCACTTTTGCACCACATATTGTGGTTCATGTGTGACGCAGGGCTGTGAATCGTATTTATGAAGCCACACAAAGCCACCCAGCTTGTCTCTGAGTGGCCTCATAAATCTGGAGTAACGCAATGCATCGCAAATTCCTGCGTCGCCTTACTCTGCGCCCGGGAGGGGTTCCATGGGCGTTGCTGTGGGTTTTCCCACGCAACACCCATGGATTTTGACGCAGCCCCAGATTTACAAAATCATGTAAACCTGGGGAAGTGCCAAATCTTAATGCCTAATAAGGTGAGGTGTAACAAAGAGAAATATCTTTATTTCTCCTCGTTTTTTCCTCATTTTCTGTGTGTTGCATTCTGCAGCACACATAGACGAGAAAAACAATCCTGCATGCAACTGAGGCACCCTTGCACTGTGGTGCAAGGGTGCCATTATTGGCTCTAGGCTGCCTAAACAGCGCCAGCGCAGGGAGAAAAGATAGGAATGCACTGTATTGCATATATACCGAATACGGTGCATTCCTTCCCTTTTACTCTCGCTTAGAGCAGCACAGCCTTGCCGTTCTGCCCTTTGCCAAAATCCAGTAAATGAGGGCCCTGATTATCACATATTTACACAATCATTTTTGTTTATTTGGGCCTATAATTTCTACTGTTTCTCTGAGAAAATATTTGTATAAATCAAATGTAATAGCCACATCTGGTGATAATCCGGGCCAAAATTCCTACATTTCCCTAGTATTGGCAGATGTGTCTCTCAAACTTCAGGAGTACATTGATGTACTTGCACCAGAGAAATGTTTGTACTGACGTTTGCACTGAATAATCAGTACAAAGTTACTTTTTGCTGTTCAGTCAGTTTAAAGGTCACTTGCAGTGGTCAAGTGGTGCATATTTTTGTAAAAAAATGAACCTGCACTTGTGCAGTTTATGTAATCAATTCTCTGGCCATTACATGGTGGATCAAGGTATTGCAATATCCCAGCATAGAACCAGCTGTACAGGTGGAGCCTTATGGAAGAGAAAACATAAACCAAAATGCCAGAGGCTTAGCTAGATTAGTTGATGCCCATGGCAGTCCCTGAGGCGGCCACCCTATGGGTGTGCCGTGTGTAAGAGGAGGGTGATCAGAAAAAACAAATGCCAATACTGCTCAACTTGTTCCAACCTATTCTAAGATGAGCAACCAATCTCTCATCTCTATAGACCACTCATACAGTCCAGAATGTTATCTCAAAAAACTTTTTATTTTGTTTTACCATTAATTAGAATTAATTTCTCTTATTATCAAAAAAACTGGCTTTTAGTGTTTGACAATTTCCTTTAAGTCAAAATAACCTTCATTTTTACATAGGACAACGGGGGGAGGGCTCCTGTTATTAAAACTATGTGTGAGTATTTACAAGAAAGTGAAGACGGATTGCAGATACATAAAGGAACTGACATCCATAGATTTAACTTCCAATTCATCCATCAATTTCATACCAAGTTTCATACACCACATACATACCTGAATAAAAAGTTGTAAAGAGAAAGGGAACAGTAAAGAGATTGTGTGTGAAAAAATGTGTAAAAAATGTCCCTGTGCTGTTTTTTATTTTCTTAGGGCAGGGCACGAAAAACACCAGAATTGCTTCAAATATTTCTTATTCAAAAACGGTATAAACCATTAAGCCATCATACACTTTTTACATTTAGTCAGTTTTAAAATGATTGACCTAAATAAAAAACAGAAAAAAGGTCGACGCGTTTCGAATCCCCAAGAGTGTAAGAGGAGGGGCTGGCAATGCTGCAGGTAAGAGTAGGGGGGAAGCTGCGTCCCCAAAACTCGTGCTTTCTTTGGGTGGACCCTCCTTGCAATGCCACTGACAAATGCCCTTATTTAGAGACACAAAGCAATGGGGGGGCCAGACTTGTCACTAGGACCTGGGTAAGATATGGTACAGAAAGGGAGTGGTCCCAGTGGAAACAAACTATGACAACACCAACATCACCTATTAAATCAATTACAATGAATGTTTATTCACATTTGAACACATTTAATCATATTGAACATGCGTTTGCATGTTCAAAAAACAGCACATTTGTCACTAGAATTGTGCATAGGTGCCCCAAAAGGGGGAGGGAAGAAGTAGTGCAGCAATGTACAAAAGTGAGGGTAAGTGAGAGAGGGAAGGCAGTGCCCAATATATACATCCAGCACATAAATTGCCTATCCAGCCTTAACCAAGGCTAAACTATTTACACAACCAAAACGTTAAGAAAGGCCAAGTGAATCTATCCCTGTCGTCTACATTTGGAAGAAAATTAGAGCTCTAGACATTTCGATCCAGGGGTAGTGTAGGAAAATCTAGTCCTTACAGTAGGGTCTTCATCAGGGCCGTGGGGGGCATCCTATGTCAACCAAGGCAAGCGGTGGAGAAACTGGCAGTAAGAGGCCTGCAGGCCCCAGGGTCAGAGAGGGGTGGATGCTTGTACAATGTTAGCAGATGAGTTAATTTCTTTAGTATTGTCGAAAGGTCTTGATTAAATCAAGATGCTCCATGAATCTGAAGGCTGAAATCACGTCTGATCACTGCACAGGAACGGACGTGATTTCAGCCTTGAGATACATGGAGCATCTTGATTAAATGATGCCCTTTCGACAATACTAAAGAAATGAACTAATCTGTTAACATTGTACAAGCATCCATCCCTCTCTGACTCTGGAGCCTGCGGGCCTCTCAGTGCCAGTTTCTCCACCGCTTGCCTTGGTGGACATAGGGTGCCCCCCACGGTCCTGATGAAGAACCTACTGTAAAGAATAGATTTTCCTGGTAAACATCGTTTACAACGTGGTGTTTACACCGCAGTGCCTTTACAACAATGCCATTACAACACAAGTCGTTACTACGACTTGCGCTGGATAGCACTGTTGGACAAGGAATGTTGTAATTTTATATTCCAACACCTTCCCTACTGTTACGTGGACTGGTGTTGGAATATAAAATTATAATATTCCACAATCCGCGCCCTCCAATGCAAGTCGTTGTAAAGACTTGCGTTGTAATGCCCGCGTTGTCAAGTACCGCGATCAAAAACATCGCGTTGTACTGACATACATCCAATTTTCCTATACTACCCGTGGGTCAAAATTTCAATAGCTCTACTTTTTTTACCAAATGTAGACGGCAGTGATAGATTTCTGGCGCCTTTCTCAACATTTTGGTTGTGTAAATAGTTTAGCCTTGGTTAAGGCTGGATAGGCCATTTATTTTTTGGATGTATATATTAGTCACTGCCCTCCCTCTCTCACTTACCCTCACTTTTGCACATTGCTGCACTACTTCTTCCCTCCAGCTTTTGGGGCAGCTATGCACAATTCTAGTGACAAATGTGCTGTTTTTTGAACATGCAAACGCATGTTCAACATGATTACATTTGTTCAAATATGAATAAACATTCACTGTAATTGATTTAACAGGTGATGTTGATGTTAAATGCCATAGTTTGTTTCCACTGGGAACGCTCCCTTTCTGTACCTTATTTAGGGACGGCAAAAATCTGTGGAGTAGCCAAAGCGAGAAATGCGTGAGCGGAAAGATCTTTAGGGCACCCAAGGGTGTGCTGAGAAGAGATATTCACAAGCCTGACAGAGCCAGTGCATTTTCCATCTTCTTAGCCTTTTAAACATTCAGGACTGTAGAAAATAAATTAATTCAGCCTGTGCAATTTTGTATATTTTTGGCTTCATTTTTAGCATTAAACCGAGAAACATAAGCATACATTTTCAGTGCTGTTTCCTCGTTTTTCTAACTTTTTATTAATTTTACTTGTCTCTCTCTTTGAAAAACACCTGATATTTCCCCTAGATTTTCCCGTATTTTTGATTTGGAAAGCCCCTACGCACATCGAGGGTTCGGACCAGGCTGCCTTGGAGGAGCGCTAATTTGTTCAACAACTTGAGGGAGCATGTAGGGGTGTCCCAATAGGCAGGAGAGGAGTGTGAGACAGATAGATAACAAGCAGGCCAGCTGATCTCTGTCCGGTTGCCATGGCGCGGAAGGGCCTGAGTCCAATGCTCAGGTGAAGATGCTGCGAACGAGTCTGGTGGGAGCCGGCGTTTTGCATGAGCAGCATGGTCGAAATGTACCAGCTGCGCCGTGCAGTTGCAGGCTTGATGGAAATGCTGTTTCGCTGGAAGAGAGTTTAGCCCCGTTGTTTCCATCTGCCATAGGGCTTTCCGCAGGACACGCTGATTGCCAGCCTGGCAGCGAATTTTCCTGTGCGGCACTGGCTTGTCAGCATATAGTCATTAACGTGTTAGTACACCTTCATCATTTCTTTTGCAAGAACGGATTCCCGCGCGCTGATTTCTCACATATTTCACGAGGCCATTTTGGACCGTTAACCTACATTTTGCGCGGGAAAACGTCTCCATTTACACCTACCAGAGATCCATAAACGGATATATGTCAACAGTAGATTGTTTTACTGCTGCATAATTGTAAATCATGGCTCTGTGCAATTATACCGCAGTAAATTCCATTCACAGTCTAGGGAGTGTGAGCTTTTTGAGTATCCACAAACACTGGCTTTCACAAACTCCTCTCTGAGCTCTTCACACTTTAAAATATTTCACACTTTTAAAATAGTCAGAGATTTACTGGGCGACATTAATTCTCTTCTAGGATGGGAAGCTAACAGAACACCCCCAAAATGTGTGGACATGTAGGACAAGGGGATTGTCCCGTGGAAATATATTATTATCCCCGTTAGAGAATAAAATAAAAAAAAAATGCATTTTCACATTCTGCGGCTTTCCACGTTGCATAGTTGTACGTCGTGTAGAAGTGCACATAAGGTAAATATGAGACTTTGGGGGATGGGGCGGTAAATCCAAATGACTCTTACTAGTACGATGGAAAAGGCATACTGAGCCTTTCATTTTTTTCAAAGTGAATCACATTTGTGAAGAGTAATGTATGTTTTCAATACATGCTGTTTTGCCCTACACCGCATATTTGAAAATGAGTATTTTTGTATTTATTGTGTTACATACTTTTGAATGCCGAAGACAAGGTTTCTTTATATACTTTATAAGGCAGTGGACTCTTCTTATAACACACATCAGATTATGTATATGCAGAAAAAGATGTGTTTGATGCAGAACCATTACAGATCACAAATGCCATTCAAGTCGAATGACGTCCCACACCAAGATGGCTTCCGGAAGCAGGATACTGTAGTACTAGGACTTCCATCTTGGAAAGTAAAACCAATGAGTACAAACTCAGTCATAATTTATACATGCCTTGGAGAAACAATGAGGCTTTTCTATTATGCGTGCTTACAAATTAAATATATCTGCACGGAACACAAATATGTAATAAATGTGGGGATAGTATTTGGGAAGGGTGGTTTACTGTTGTGATTCCCACATAACATCATCCAAAACAATGACAGTACAGGTAAAGTGAAAAACTACAATGCTGGCCATATATCTCAAAGTAAATGTGTCCGCCTCCTTCAACCCAACCAACAAAGGAATATTTAGAAATGGTTATTGAGTATGAGGTCTCAGAGGAGCGACAGGCAGTCTCTCATATTAAGAAAAACAGCTTATCTTACATTGCCATGGTCACTGCAAACATTTCTACTGTTTTAATAAAGGGGTAGACAATGGGAGAAATGCTGTTTTGTTTAGAATGACATGATTAGGATGGGTGAGGTAGCTTGGGTTAGAATTCATATCTTCTGCATTCACAGTCAACATTTTAGCCATACAATAACAATCAATCAGTCAATACATTTGTAGAGCGCACTAATCACCTGTGAGGGTCTCAAGGCGCTGAGGGGGTGGATGGGAGCAACTACTGGTCCAGCAGCCAGGTCTTGAGGAGTCTCCTGAAGGCCAGCAGGTCCTGGGTCAGACACAGGTGTGCAGGGTAGGTGTTCCATGTCTTGGCGATGAGGTGGGATAATTATCTGCCACCGGTGGTCATTCAGCGGATGCGTAGGACGGTGGCGAGGGTGAGGTTGGCGGAGGGAAGCTGGCCGTTTGGGGTGTAGAAGGACAGTGGTTCATTGAGGAATGCTGGTCCGGCGTGGTGGATTGCTTTCTGAGTGTGGGTGAGTAGCTTGAAGGTGAGCCTCTTGTCAACCGGGAGCTAATGCAGGTCTCTAAGGTGGGTGGTGATGTGGCTGTGGTGAGGGAGTCCAAGGATGAGGCGTGCGGAGGAGTGTTATATGCATTGGAGTCTCTTCTGAACTGTGGCCGTAGTTCCTGCGTAGAGGGTATTGCCGTAGTCCAGCCTGCTGCTGACAAGTGCTTGGGTGACCGTACTTCTGGTTTCGGTGGGGTTCCATCTATAGATCTTGCGGAGCATGTAGAGGGTGTTGAAGCAGGAGAAGAAAACAGCGTTGACTTGCTGGGTCATAGAGAGTGTTGAGTCTAGGATGAACCCCAGGTTGCGTGCATGGTTAGTGGGTGTCGGGGCAGCTCCTAGTGTGGCCGGCCACCAGGAGTCATCCCATGCAGAGGGGGGTGGAGCCGAGGATGAGGACTTCCGTCTTGACTGAATTCAGTTTCAGCCGGCTAGTCTTCATCCAATCTGCGATGGCCTTCATTCCCTCGTGGAGGTTGGATTTGGCGGTGGCCGTATCCCTGGTGAGGGAGAGGATCAGCTGGGTGTCGTCGGCATATGAGACTATGTTGGGGTGGTGTGTTCAGACGATGTTGGTGAGCGGTGCCATGTAGATGTTGAAAAGGGTCGGGCTGAGGGATGATCCTTGGGGTATGCCACAGGTGATTGTGGTGGCTTTGGATCGGAAGGGGGGAGGCAGACTCTCTGGGTTCTGCCGGTGAGGAAGGTGGTGATCCAGTCCAGGGTTTTGCCTCGAATCCCTGCGCCATGGAGGTGTGTGCACAGGGTCTGCTGGCTGACGGTGTCAAAGGCGGCCAAAAGGTCCAGGAGGATAAGGATCGCTGTTTCGCCTTTGTACAGTATGTTCCTGATGTCGTCAGTGGCGGCGATGAGGGCGGTTTCGGTGCTGTGATTGCTGTGGAAGCCGGATTGGGAGGTGTCCAGGATGTTGTTCTCCTCCAGGAAGTGGGTCAGTTGTCTGTTGGTGGTCTTCTTAATAACTTTAGCCGGGAACGGGAGAAGGGAGATGGGTCGGAAGTTCTTAAGGTCTTTTGGGTCCTCCTCGGGTTTCTTGAGCAGGGCTTTGATCTCAGCATGTTTCCAGCTTTCTGGGTAGGTGGCAGTCTTGAAGGAGCTGTTGATGATCTTTTGGAGTTGGGGTGCGATGATGGAGCTTGCCTTATTGAAGATGTGGTGGGGGCAGGGGTCGGAAGGTGAGCCGGAGTGGATGGTGTTCATGATCTTGATGGTGTCTTCGTCGTTGACCTTGTGCCAGGAGAGCAGAAGGTTGGTGTGTTTGGTGGGTGTAAAGTCGGGGATGTCGGCATCTGTCGTCTGCGCCTGGGTGTCGAAGCTGTTGTGGATGTCTGCGATCTTGCAATGGAAGAAGGTGGCCAGGGAGTCGCAGAGTTCTTGTGGCAGCGGTACATCATTGGAGCTGGAGCTGGGGGTGGCAAGTTCTTTCACGATATTGAAGAGCTCTTTGCTGTTGTGTGCGTTGTTGTCAATGCCTTCCTTGAAGGAGGTTCTTTGGCTGATCGGATGAGTTGGTGGTGTTTGCGCCTGACGTTCATGAGGGCTGAGTGCTTGTCTGGTCATTGCGCCACTGCTTCTCTAGTCTTCTGCAGGTGTGCTTGGAGTTCTGGAGGCCAGCGTTGAGCCAAATGGCTCTCGTCTCAGTGCGCCTGTTGGAGGGTTTGCTGATCGGGGCGAGGGTGTTGGCACAGTCATCGATCCATTGTCTGAAGTTGTGTGCTGCTGCGTCGGTCTCGGAGGGCTCGGGTGGGGGGTCTCGGGTGAGTGAGATGATGAGATGATCTTAGTTGATTTTTTCCAGTTGCGGTGGGGGATACGTTTTGGTTGGTTGTGTGCGGG
This sequence comes from Lissotriton helveticus, assembly GCF_964261635.1. Lineage (NCBI taxonomy): Eukaryota > Metazoa > Chordata > Amphibia > Caudata > Salamandridae > Lissotriton > Lissotriton helveticus. Next base: position 473,008,635 of record NC_136071.1, on the reverse strand, counting down.
GTGTTTCTCAAAGGAGAAGTGGATGCAGTTGTGGTCGGTCCAGTGGAGTTCAGTGGTGTGGCTGAAGGTGACGTGGTCGCTGGCGGAGAAGATGGGGTTGAGCGTGTGTCCAGCACAGTGGGTGGGTGTTGTGATGAGTTGTCTGAGTCCGAGGTTGGCGAGGTTGTCGCTCAGCGTTGTGGAGTTGCTGTCATTTTTTAGTTGGAAATTGAGGTCTCCCAGGAGGATTTAGTCTGTGGAGGCGAGGACGTGCATGCTGATGAGGTAGGCGATGGATTCGCTGAACTGTGGATGGGGTCCCGGGGTCTGTAAACGAGGGCTCCTCTGAGGATGGTGTTGTGATCAACGTGGATCTGGAAGTGCAGGTGTTCGGCCATGTTGCCGGGGTCTTCGGTGTTGATTGAGATTCTGATGGTGTTCTTGTGGACGATGGAGATTCCTCCTCCTGTTTTTTTGTTGTTTTGGTTGTGTGATCTTGTAGTTGTCCGGGATTGCTATGGCTATGTTGGGCGCAGAGGAGGTGTTCATCAAGATCTTCATCAGGAAGGTGACGTCCGGGGCAGAGGAGTCGAGTTGGTCCTAGAGTACGACAGCATGCTTGTGGACTGAGCGGGTGTTAAGAAGTATGCAGCTGAGATAGTTGTGGCCTGCAGTTTTGGGATGAGCAGAACATGCAGGTGTGCGCTGGTTGGTGTAGCTGCAGGTTCGACAGGTGAAGGGTCCATGGGTGAGCTTCTGGGTGGCCTGGAAGCAGGTGGAATTTCGGCCGGCGTTATGTGCGTGGAGGGTGTTTGCGTCGTAGCGGCGTCAGGTCTTGTGGTTGTCGCGGAGGCCAGGGGATCTGGCGCTTGGCGCAGTCCAGGCACGGACAGGCCCAGACAGGCTTGTCTTAGGCGCACCTTTGGCAGCGCTCGCCGTAAGTAGAGGTGGGGGGAGGGACCAGAGGAGGGAAGGCGGGAGCGGAAGCTGTGTCGGGGGTGGGGCCACAGGGGCAGCAGTGGCGGGAAGGGATACAAGCACAGAGATATACGATTGGGGCTAGGAGAAAACAAACGCTAATACAATAACAGTGACAGGTTACAGCGATACAGAATACAATACAGTAAACCAAAAATTAAAATAAGCTAATGCAAATATGAGACGGCCACACAGGGGAATCAGGGGCGAAGGTGAGGATGGCGGCAGCAAAGATGTATGAGGTACAGGGCTGGCGCGAACCCTGCTCATGGGCGGCTCTGCTGAGGAGCTGGTCGATGCTGCGACAGAGCTGCAGGGAGAGTGTTGGCCTGGATCGGGTCCAGGTATCACACGCGCTCCCCGCAGCGGTCGCCATAAGTAGGGGAGGAGGGCGGGACCAGAGGAGGGGAGGCGGGAGCAGAGGCTGTGTCGGGGGTGGGGCTGAGGGGACAGCAGCGGTGGAAAGGGATACAGGAAGGGATACACTCAGAGAGATATGATCGGGGCTTGGAGGAAACAAATGCTAATACAATAACAGTGACAAGCTTCAGTGATACAGAATACAATATAGTATACCAAAAATAAAAATACTCTAATGCAAATATGCTACAGCCACACAGGGGAATCAGGGGCAAAGGTGAGGAAGGTGGCAACAGCGATGTACGAGATACAGAGCTGGTGCGAACCCTGCTCAGGGGGGCTCTGCTGAGGAGCTGGCCGGTGCTGCGACAGAGCTGCGGGGAGAGTGTTGGCCTGGATCTGGTCCAGGTATCACCACCCTTACATACTATATTCTCATTGTATTATCCTGTGTAATGCCCCCTAGCTTCAATCATGTTAACGTTATAATGTTTTACTATCAAAGATGAACGGGCTCATGCAGGTATGTTTTTGCATCCTATGCTCCCAAACAGGGTGTGACTTCAGGCCCTGCCTCCTCCGGGACCCATGTCACACAGACACATGTTAGCTGGGAACCGTAAGTTAGCATCACTCTCAGGAGAGAATAATTTTCCTCCTACCCCGCACACAATTTAGCATGTGCACACACACTTTCTGATGACCGAGCTAGTTGCCCGGCCTTTTCTCACTTGGTCCTAACGAAAGCCAACAGAGCTTCTGGTCTTTGGCTGAAACATGTAGACCGCATTTAGGATATAAGAATAAGGTTAAATAATGCTACCATATCTGCATTTTTTAGTTTTTAATCCTATCACAGAGCCCTAATATTGAAGTTTCTCCTGTGGAAGGGGACCCTGTAGATAGTTTTAATCCCCCTCCATCACATCACACATAAAAAAACGAAAAATAACAGCTCTGATGTAATCAGGCGTCAAGCACACTCGAGATGCACTTGCCATCTTGGGTGGGAACCCGATGATGAAGCATGCCATCAACTAGGTTGGTGGGTGAAGGTTCTTCTAAAAAACCTACTGCTTTTATGGCCCAATAGCTCCCTTTTTCTTGATGCAAAAATATACCTGCATGAGCCCGCTCATCTTTGATAGTAAAAAATTAACATGGGGAAAGGAATGTGCTGCTCCTGTTTTTTCCTCGCTTTTCTTTTGATTTCTTGTTAACTTTATCATAACACAATTGAGAGGTGAGGAGCTAGCCTCTGACAAAAAACAACTATCGCACTAATGTAGTAATGGTAAAATGAACTTCCTTCAAGGAACTGAGTTTTAAAGGATATACACTTTTTAATTAGGAGTGTGTAAATGTGCGTAGTTTGCTTTTGGTAACTGCACAACATTTCTGGAACACTCCTTGGAATTACACATTATACATAATTATGCACAATTCAAATGTGTCTTTTCATATTGTAGCATGATATTTGTCCTCATGTAAATTTTTGACAAGAGGATCAATTTACCACTAAAAAATAGCACAAAACAGAATTGCTGCGAACAACAGCAACTTGTGTTCTGGTTGTTTCCTATTATTCCACTGCTCCCACACTTTATTTTTACCATGAGCACTGGCTTAATTAGGCAACTAGCATGATGGTGCAAATTCTGGAATTTCACACCGTGTTATGTACATTTCAACTTGTGAGGAGAGAAATGGGTGAGGCATGCCCGGTTACTTACCGGTAATACACATTACTCCGAGTCCTGGTCTCCCCGTCCCATTCCTGATACGTGAGCAGCTGGTCTGCTCCAAAGAAACCCCTACCTAGCTGAGCTGTTTGCACTTCCCCCTATGATGATGTCACTATCACGTGACTATATAGGGGAAGTGCCACAAACAACATCCTGAAAATACCAAAGATACCCAGAATGAAAAACACAGACAATCACCCAAACAAAAACCCAAACCAGGGAGGGAGGGAAGGGCTCAGGAATGGGATGGGGAGACCAGGACTCGGAGTAATGTGTATTACCGGTAAGTAACCGGGCATTACCTCCTCGTCCTGTCTCCCCGTCCCAGTCCTGATACGTGAGCCCATACCCAAGCACACGGTGATTGACAGAAAAAAACAGACCACACAGGTTTGAGACAACAAACAGGTCCATTTAATCCCCAGAAAACAGTACAATTCAAACATCATGCACCGCAGAAAGGACATGAGCCCCAAAGGCAGCAGAGGCCGCCATCCCCAACTGAAGCCGGTAATGGGAAACAAAAGTATGGGGAGAAGCCCATGTGGCAGCATTGCAAATGTCCCTCAAGGAGGCCCCCTTGAACATGGCCCAGGAGGACGACACGCTCCGGGTCGACCGACCCTGAACAGAGGAAGGAAGAGGACAGCCGGCAGAGCCGTAAGAGGAAACCACCGCACCCCTGACCCACCTAGACAAAGTGGACAAGGAAGGACGCAGCCCCAGACCCGAGAGGCCATAGGTGACAAAGAGGGAATCAACCTTCCTGAAAACAGCCGTACGCTCCAAATAGATGCGGAGAGCCTTCAACACATCCAAAGAATGAAGGAGCACCTCCTCAGGAGAGGCAGGGGCCGGAAAAAACACAGGGAGAACAATATCTTCCTGACAGTGAAAGGAAGACACCACCTTAGGGAGAAAGAACTGACTCGGGCGGAGAATCACCTTATCCTCGCAAAAACGCAAGAAGGGCGGGGAGGCCATCAGCGCCCCAATCTCACCAACCCGCCTGCCAGAAGTAATGGCCACCAGGAAAATAACATTAGCCGAAAGGAACTTCAGGGCCACGGAGTCCAAAGGCTCGAAAGGAGGACCCGTCAAAGCCCGCAGAACCAGGGGAAGATCCCAAGGAGGCACAGGAGAACGGGAGACAGGACGCTGAAGCAAGAAACTCCGCAGAAGGCGAGCCACCAACTGGGAGACAGAGGCAACAGAGGAACCCCAAAAAGCAAGAACGGCCGCCCACTGAGCCCGCAGGGATGAAACAGCAAGACCCAGGAGAAAACCATCCCGCAGGAAGTCCAAGACCCTCACAGCGTCACAGGAGGCAGAATCGAGACCCTTTCCAAGGCACCAAGTAGAGAAACTCTTCCAGTGACGAGCATATGACTTCAAAGTGGAAGGACGCCGAGAGAGCTGAAGACAACGGGCAACCTCCATCGAGCACCCAAGATCCAGCAAATTCAACCTCTCAAGTGCCAAACCCCCAGCCGGAGGCGGCGCAGAGAGGCAAGGCTCAGAAGAGGAACCCTCAGAGGGGAGGGACACAGAGGAAACCGCCAATGAGGGCGAACAGAAAAGGCCAGCAGAAGGGGGTACCAAGACCGCCGAGACCACTCCGGAACAACCAGGAGAACCTCCGCCCGATCCCAACGAACCTTCCGGAGGACCCTCGGAATTAAGGCAAATGGAGGGAAGGCAAACAGCAGACCCTTAGACCAAGGAATCGAGAAAGCATCGGAGGCCCACGCCAGGGGAGAGGGAACGATGCTGCAAAACCGAGGAAGAAGGGCCGACTCCTCCGAGGCAAAAAGAACCAGCCAAGGAAGGCCGAACCGGAGGACAATCAGATCGAAAAGATCCGGAGACAGACAGAGGGACACCGAGGACGGGAACACCCGGCTCAAAGAGTCGTCTCCGTCCCCGGAAGATAGACCGCCGCCAGAGACAAGAGATTCGATTCGGCCCACAGGCCGATCTTCCTGGAAAGGAGAAACAGGGCACGACACATGCCCCCCTGGTGATTCACATAAGCACGAACCACCTGATTGTCGGTCTGCACAGAGACCGCCCGACCCCGAAGGAGAGGAGCGAACCAAAGAAGAGCCAACCAGACAGCCCGCAGCTCCTTCCAGTTCGACGACTGGAGAGACTCGAAGCCGGACCACCGACCCTGAGCATTGGAGGCACCCAGAACGGCACCCCACCCCAGAGCACTGGCATCCGTGGACAAAACCACCACCGACAGGGGAGGAAGGAGATCGAACCCCCGGGACAGAGACAGAGGGGACAACCACCACTGGAGATCCGCCTGAATCCCTGGAGTGACCGGGATGAGAGTCTCGTAGTCCAAGGAGGCAGGATCCCAGTGAGACAGGACATGATGCAACAGGGGGTAGAGATGCAGCCTGGACCAAGGAAGGCGATGCAGAGTGGACGCCATCTCCCCCTGACCCCGCAACCAGAGACGGGCAGACACCCGGGACTGGGACAGAAGCCAGGAAAGGTGACGAAACAAAGTCAACTGGCGCTCCTGCGAGAGAAAAACTATGTCCAAGTCCATTCTGAAGAGAGCCCCCAGGAACTTCAGGGACTGGGAGGGCACCAGGGAGGACTTCCTGTGGTTGATAAGGAACCCAAAGGACCCCAGCAGAAGACACACCCGGTCCACATCCAACAGAGCCTGCGAAAAAGAAGGAGAGACAATCAACCAGTCATCCAAGTAAGGAAAAACCAGCAGTCCCATGGAATGAAGAATACCCACCAGAGGGGCCAACAGCTTGGTGAACACCCTGGGCGCAGAAGAAAGGCCGAACGGGAGCACCCGGAACTGAAAGTGCCGGCCCCCCACAGCAAACCGGAGGAAACACTGGTCGTCTGGATGGACAGGAACATGAAGATAAGCATCCATCAGGTCCAGGGACGCCAGGAAGCCACCCGGGAGGACCAGAGGCAGGATGGACTGGAGAGTCACCATTTTGAAAGGACGATGGAGCACGAAGCGATTGACCCGCTTCAGATCCAAGACAGGCCGAAGATCCGAAGTGTCTTTCTTGGAAACGAGAAAAAGAATGGAGTAGCACCCCAGGCCCCGCTCCAGAGGAGGCACCGCCACAATAGCCCACTTCTCCAACAGGAGCCGTACGCCAGCCAACAGAGCCTCTCGCCTCAGAGGAAGACGGGGCAGAGGGGTCCGAACAAACCCCGGAGGAGGAGGAGAGGAAAACTCGATCCGGCAACTCTCTGAAACAGTCCGCACTGCCCAGGCATCCGGAACCGACAACCACTGGTCGCGGAAGGACTGAAGGCGACCACCAACTGGCAAAGGCAGAGAGTCATTGGGAAGAGGAGGAAGCGGCGGCGGCAACACCAGCAGCGGCCCGGGGCTTGGCACTTCCAGGGGCCCCCCGGCCACGACCCCTGCCACGAAAGGGCTGAGAAGCGCCACGAGCAGGAGGCCCAAAGGCGCTACGGTAACCAAACCCACGACCCCGGGAAGGGGGGCGGACAGGAGCCACCAGCTTGCGATTCTCCGCAGATTGCTTGACCAAATCCTCCAACCGAGGACCGAAAACCTTGTAACCCTCAAAAGGCAATTTAAGGAGTACCGACTTCTGTGAAGAGTCCGCCTTCCAGGAACGCATCCAAATATGACGACGAGCAGCGATGGAAGCACCAGAAGCAGCCGCCGCCGCCCCCAAATTGTCAAAAGAAATATCCGACAGGTACCGAACCTGCTGCTCCATCAAAGACAAAAGAGGAGTGGCATCCTCGCCGTCCTGCAGCAAAACCGACAGGGACTGGAAATCCTTAAGGAGCGACTGAACCATATAGTTGGAATAGGCAGTCGCACGGACGGAAAAATTGGAAGCAGCATAAGAACGCTTTACAGCACCCTCAATACGCTTATCCACAGCATCCGCTGGCAGGGCGTCCTCAGAAACGACCAAACCCTGAGAAGAGAGGCCAGACATCAGATTGTCCACCTTCACAGCCTGAGGAAACTCAGCAGAAAAACCCTCCAGAGGGTAACGCCGAGACAGGAAACGAGGAAAAGCAGACTTATCCACCTCCTGCCATTCGTGGGACAACACCTTGCGAATAGCACAGTGCAAAGGCAAAGAATCCGGAGCAGGCTGGACATATTGCTTGAAGAAGTCATCCTCCAAGACATCAGCGGCAGGAGGAGAGAACCCCAAGTTGGACCGAACATGTGCGAAAAGTTCAGAGAGCTCAGCACCCTGAACAAAACGTCCACGCACACCCTCATCCTCCTCAGGACCCAAGTCATCCTCCAGGGCGGCCTGGGGATCCACAGAAACACGAGGTCTCTTGGGAGGAGGATCAGCCGCATCCCTGGCCAGGAAAGCAGCAGCCACGGCCTCACCAACAAGGAGGCGCAGGGCATCCATAGGGGACGCAGAAGAAGAAGCCTCAGCATCCATGAACGCACAAGTCCAAAAACCACACCAACAGGCAAAAACAAGGACAAAAAAACATCCAAGAAGGACCCCTTAAATACAGGATGAGGACCCGAACACCTGTGGCAGGTAAGGCAAAGGGCCGGCATAAAACAGCCCAATCAGCAGGCCACACGCCCCCAAAAAGACAAAAAACAGGAGCGCCACAATACCAGCACCAGCAAAGCCCCAGCCCGCTAAAGCAGGGCGAAAAAGGACCGAAGGAAAACCAGGGACGGCCGCTGGAGCAGGCCAACCAGAGCCCAGGTGAGGAAATCACAGAAAACGGCCGCTAACGCGAGCCGCGTGAACAAACAGTGCCCCAGAACACAGACGGCCGCTAACGCGAGCCGCGTGTACAAACGAAGCCCCCAGGACAGAGACGGCTCGCTACGCGAGCCGCGTAGAAAAATACAGCCTGGGGGAAGGAAAACAAAAAAGAAAAGACGGCCGCTAAAGCACGCCACCGACAACATCAAAAAACAGCAGGGAACTCACCTCGTCAGCGAAGACCCAACAGCACAGCCAGGAACGCGGTCCACAGGATCGCAGAAGAAAAAGAACAGGATGTTGTTTGTGGCACTTCCCCCTATATAGTCACGTGATAGTGACATCATCATAGGGGGAAGTGCAAACAGCTCAGCTAGGTAGGGGTTTCTGTGGAGCAGACCAGCTGCTCACGTATCAGGAATGGGACGGGGAGACAGGACGAGGAGGTAATGAGCAATTACATGCATGCACCCATGGATGCATCAAAATCCTACGTCTTCACCAGGAGGTGTAACAATAAGAAATATATTTCTCCTCATAATTTCCTATTTTCATCTGTGCTGCATTCAGCACACATAAGAAGTAGACAATGCCTCTATGGATTGTTTGGGTGCAGGAAGGTGTTCCATCCTACACAAAAGAATCCTGTCATAACACAGACACCCTTTCAGTATGGCTCAAAGGTGCCTGCTTTGGCACTAGGCAGCACACAACTCACCAGCATAAGGAGGGGGCAGAAATTCTCCATAACTTTGTAAATATAGAGTATTTCAGTGATCTCCATTTTATGCAACACAGTGCAGAAATGTTGCCTGCTTCCCTGAGTTGTGTGAAAGAACATGCCCCACAGTCTTTTGAACTGGATGGGTACCCTTCTAGTACAAAAGCTATGCTAGAGATGACACACACCCTTGCACTATGGTGCAAAGGTGTGTGTGTTGTGCTAGAAAGCCCAATTGTACTAAAGTGCCAGGGAGAGATCAAGACAGTGTGATATCTTCGTAGATATTCCACCTTCCACTCTCTCCCTCTCATGCAAACAGAATGCAGAAACTTAGGGTGCTGCCCTGCATTCCGTGACATCTCTGAAAATCTTGTCCATACTGTTTATTTTGTAGAAACACTTTTTTTGTCTTTTTAGAACCACCTCAGATCTGATTTTATTTTGGGGGGTTAATGTTGTCATCTCTGAGCAATATTTAGTCCTGTAGTTTGATAGCAGGTTGATAATGTTAACCTTTTTCTTGAACGGTAACCAGATTGTATTTCCTGGCAGTGTAAGTCATACAGGCATATTCGTATTATCCAGCAAATCCATCATTCTTGGCATTATGAAAGGGAGAGACAGTCTCGATCAAGCAGGACCATTGTGACCTTTGCTTTGTTAAAAATCAAAGACACTAATTTAGGTAATAGTACCCTCTTTCTGACTTAAAGAAGTCAACATCACAGAACTAATGTTGATTGAAAGATGTGTAATAAACAACATTGTTACATACATTTGTTTCATGAGTTTGTTGTTCTAAAGTTGAACTTGCAATTGAAGCTTACAATATTGGGGCATGTGGCATGCTTCTTCCCTTTTAATGATTCTTGTTCTTCCAAAAATTGATTTTGATCAATAGGTCCTTTAGTAGGACAAGTCAAAGATGAGGTTGAGACATGATCATTAGAGTGCAACAAGAAATTAACTAAATGATTGGACTTTGGTCGAATTACTACTCTTTTACACATGCACTCATACAATGCTATGCTGTCATTTTTGATGAAGACTTGCAGAAACACGTGCATCTCTCAAGTTCCTAGAGCTAAAGTTTTTGCTGCAAAATCTGATGCATGCACAGTGGTAAAATCACTTTACATTGCTTGGGGCAGTGATTTAGTAACAGCACAGAATCTCTGAAGATCTAATGCAAAGCCAGACTGAACGACGACCTAGCTTTGTTTCAAATCCTAACACCAAAATTAAACAGTGCCAGTCAACAGGCAAGTGGCATTTCAAGTAATATTCAAACGCATATCATTTAATATCTGTTAACACATTTTACGCAGTTTAATCTTTGCTGCAGACTGTAGCTCGAGTCCAGAACATTATGCTAGACACTACTGGCACTCCCTTGCACTTAGTGTCATGATAAATAGGGATGTTATGCAAATATGACCAATGCTGTCAATGTTTAATCAACAAATATCTTCTGCGATGAATGTGGAAAGTGGATGCCGTCCACAAATCTAATGGAAATCTCTCAAAGATGTATGAGAAGTGACACACTGCTAAACAATTCCACAGGCAGCATTTCCTTCAACAGGAGGAGCACCGTTAAACTCTGAGAAAGCTCTGGGCCCATTGATTTGTCTTCTCTTCGGTCGGTGGACCTTTTATTAGTTGCCTGGGAGGTAAGAGTGAGTTAGCATCATTCCAACTATCATAACACCTGAACAAATATGGTCATGTAATAAAGTCAGGACTACTAGATAAAGTTAAAGTGTTTTATTACAAACTCAGAAACAGGCTAACATAGATGAGTCTCAGAAGCATTATAAAAGTATATCACAGGGATACATCTGAATCTCCTCATGAAATTCATCCTAAACAATAAGAAGCACACCAAAGACTCAGTGGCTGCTTTACAAAAGATGAGGAACAGGATCTGAAGATTAAACTGCAAGGTTAGATCCTCCTGCCTAGTCATTAGTAGATATGAAAACACTAACTTGCTACTCTATCCTAAAATAAGAAAAAACGGATTAATCTAAGGTAAGGAAAGAAAGAACAGATGCCAGCATTATGGAGTTTTGCGTAAAGTACGCCATATCTATAGAATGTATAACATGAAGCCACACAGCGAGAGGAAACGCAAAGGAGGTCTACACCTCATGAAATCCTAAGGGTATCTGCACTCTAGCTAACAATAACACACCAATTAACACACAAAATATTCAATGTAACCAGCATCATCATCTCCAGTACATTTCCATCTTCCTTGGTACAAACTTGCCAACATGCAGCTCTTCTCCCACACCTTCAATTGGGTACCTTCAATCGACCTTGATCCTCCTCTCTCCACCACGAGAACTCATCTCCAACTTCATTAGCACATCTTCGTCTTGTCAAAAGGGTCCTCCTGTACCTTACTATCACTACAAATTAGACCTTTTCACTAACTAACAAAGCCTTGTATCTGCACCTGAAGAGGAGAGAACATGTGAAAGTTAAACATTGAAACTCAGGAACTTAAGACCTCTAACTATGCTAAGTTAGAACAACAGAGAAAGGGCACTTGACATTTGAATATAGATGCACGCACACTCATAATTAGTACATATAAGGAATGTGAAATAAAGTGATGGTTACATATAACTGTGTGTTACATCTTAAAACATTCATATAGCTATGTACAAGAATGACATGTTTGCTAGCAATCTTCAACATTAGTATGCATGCATTAAACAACTCATATTATTCTAGTATGGGACATTTCAGAAATACACTTGAAACTCCATTGTTTATTAGAATGTTAGGCCGCACAAAACATAAGTGCCAATCTGCACAAATCAATGTAAATATATGACATTTAAGGGTAGAGACAAAATTAAGCTGCTCCAACACCAATGGCCATTGATGTTTGCAGCATCAGCTCTCAATGTTGGCTCCAACAATCCTCTATCCTGGCAATGAAATGGCCAATTATTCCCATGCGGCCATTTCTCTCCTCGTCTACCACCTAGATATGAAATGAAATGATGAAATGATTACGCACTTGTATAGCGTACGACTACCCGTAGGTATCTCGGCGCTTGTACGAATACCGCCGAGGAACCCTTCCTGGCCTTTTTCTGTGAGGAGCCCACTCCTGGGCACCCCCAAGGTGAAGTCAGGCATCCTCAGCGTTGTTGGGGCCCTTGTAGAGTCTAAGCAAGCTATTGCCCAGAGCTGCAGAGTGGGACTCATGATTAGAATAGGCACCGAGGCGAGAATGACCCGGTCCGAGGAAATTGAGCCCGAGACCCGCCAAGGTAGGAATTGAACCCTGGTCCCAGCCAGACTACTGCATCAGGGTCTGCCGCTCTAACCATTGAGCCACACTTCTGGTATTTTGGTACTGTAGTCTCGCTACACTAAACTCCTGTCCCCCATCCTGCTGTATGAACAATGTTTCTATTTGTTGTATCTTTTATTCAGGCTTACAATTACCTAAAAAAAACACACACATAATCACATGATGGAAACATGCAATTGTATGCCCATGTCAGTCAGAAAGGAACCACACGTTTCCCTGTGCAAGGAAGAAGGATAGGTTTTTCGTCCCCACCAATGCCCCCCTCTCATGGGCTCTTGAAAAGTGACAGACAGTACTGATTGTTCGCCAGGAAATAGAAATTTGTCAGCACTTTGCTGTATGAACACTGGGCTCAGCAGAACAATTTATTTTCAATGAGCATGCACAAAGTAAGATTTATGACTTCTGCAGCTCGGATGACATGCCTTCCATGGCTGCCGAGCTGCAGCAAATTAAAGGGATCCAGGAATACTATGAGGTGTGTTTTTGTAATGAGGGAGTGGAGACAGAGGCAATAAGGAGATAATTAAGGTAACAACTTGTGAAAAATTAAAGTATTTCTGTCTTTCATTTTTTGAATCTCTAAGCATAAACTTTGTAGTTAATTTAATTGCCGATGTTCTTTGTTTCCCAGAAGAATATTACGGATTAATCATCTGGTTCATTCGAACAAGAGATAAGGCCTAAGCGAATTGAAATTTCACCAATTTAACCCTGTCTTCTTCTTAATATGACATGATTAACATTTTTCAATTAACAACATGTAATTACTCGGAAGGCAACGCTCCTTTTATTTCTTCCTTGCAAGCTGCAAATTGTGTTTTTTTTTACCCAGGTATTTTAGATCAGAATATGTTCTTCTCCGATTACAATTCATGTTCCTCTCTATTAGCGTTGAAATCAAGGTTCTGGGGGAGGATCTCATTGGCAGCATTTACAATTTTTCTGTGTTAATGTGGAAAATGAAATGCTTATGCAAATTTGTTTCATTAGTTCCATCTTGGGAAGGATTTGCTCAGAAAATGTAGAAGGTAAAATTCGATATGTATTTTCTTCCTGCGTGAAGCAGCCAGACATAAGGTTGGTGAATAATTAAAAGCTTTTTTTATGCTCTAACATTTGTACCAGACCACCAGCACTGATAGAAGATACGTCTTTTATGCGTTTTGTTCAACATAATGCAGAGCAGAAGGCCTTGCTGTCTTTCAGCAAGTAATTAAATGCTCTTTAACAGCTGCACTTTGCAGATATTGTGATGCAGCCACACATGGCACTGTCCCAAAGCCAGAGTGTCATCGTTGGATGCACAGCAAAATATTGTTTGGCCAAGGACGGCCAGGCGGGGGTGGCCGTACATTATTAGGATGGGCCAGTGGCGTAGCAAGGGGGGCGGGAGGGGTTGTTATGCCCCGGGAGACACAAGTTTTGGTGGCGGCAGCACCCCGCTCTTAACTGTGGCCGCCTGGGGTGCCAAAAGCAGGATTGAATCGCCAGCGACCCCCGCTCTTCCGCCGCCGCGGAGTGGCAAAGGCTGAGACCGCCACGGGCGATATGCGGCCTAGCTATACCACTGGGAGGTGCACATCAGTCAATGTCATCACGGACACCATGGGCCTCATTTATGAGAAATGACGCATCGCTGCGTGAAAGCAGCGATGCGTCACTTCTCAGTGCGCACTCCTTGCGTCATGATTGATGTGTCATATTTATAATATGATGCATCATGTCGCAAGGAGTTACATATCCGTCAGTATTTCTGACGTATCTGTAGGCGCAAAAGTGACGCATTGCTGGAGTGTGTCACAAAAGTGATGCAACTCCAGCAATGTGTACTTTCACATGGGCAAGTCCCATGTTGTTAGTGCCTGCGTCAGTCTTATGCCTGCCATGAAGCAGGCGTAAGATTTTGACGCATTAGCGGCCAAGAAATGGCGCAGTGAAATCTTATAGATTTCACTGCGTCACTTCAATGACTCTTTCTTGCGTCAAAACGCCCCCCTTGCATACATTATACCTGGCCCAGGTATAACGTGGCATAGGGATTTAAAAAGTGACGCATCTACCTAGATGTGTCACTTTGTAAATATGAAGCAACAAGGCGCATTTTTCACGCCACCGGTGCGTCACAAAAAGTGTTGCACCAGCGGCGTAAAAGTGACGCACAGCCTCATAAATGAGGCCCCATGTTCCCAGCCATATGTTTTTTACATTCATATTATTGCTACGAAGCCTGTTAACTTCATCAACACACCAAGACTACAACACTCAGAATGTGTTAGGTTGTCCCATGTAAGCCGAGACTGGCAACATAGTAACACCATGCATGACACAAGTAGGCTGGTAGTGAACAATACTTTGCACTTGGACCAGATGACCCAAACATGTCTGGTCTCAGTAGAACAGGAAATAGATTTCCTCCTAACTGAATGTCAGAACACTTGGGTTGAGAAGCAAAATATTTCATGACTACGAGGGCTAAGATTGTTAAAGAACTGCAACTAGACTGTGACCTCTAACGATGAAAATATGCTAACCAAGGCAATTTGTTGTGCGCTCAGATATTATGCTAATTTCCTTCCAAAAAGATGCAAAAATAGTGGGAGACGTGACTGGTAGAGATGCAATTTGATATTATTTATAACAAGGTCCCAGTCCTGGGCACAGTGACTTAAACTATGCATTTGCAGCAATAATTTACACTGCAATGTTATGTAGCAGAGAGGTGGGAGAGCTGGGTGATCATACACTGTAATTGCCACCCATTTCTGGCTGTGTCTCATTGCAGAGCAGTGAAAGATGGCAACGGCCACACCTTTGTGAAAGGAAATTGTTTTTTTTTATTGAGGTAAGTGGCAAGTTTGGCAGTGCAATTAGCTTATTTGACTACACCTCGTCATCAAGACCCTCTGCTTGCATCCACCAGGAGGCTTCAGAGGATCTCTTTATCCACTATCCTTTTGACCAATGTCCACATTTTATTTCACAATGTGCTGCCCAACTTGGGATGGCTTTTAAAATTAAATAAGCAAGCAAGGAGCAGGCTCAGTTGCACATTTTATGTAATGGGACATTTGCGATGACACTGGTCTTCCTTACACTCAAATATTACACCACGCTTTTCTGGGAGTCAGGGGAATAAGAGAAAAAAATGGGTTGTCTACATCTGTATCCTCCCTCTTATGATGCACAACACGGAAAAGCAAATGAGACACACTAAAGTCAACATTGGGATATTTTCCCTATTTCAGGAGACAGAAATATAACAGTTTTTGTTTGTCTGTGAAGGACCCATAGAATAGGGGGGATGGCGCAGTGGCCAGAGTGGCTGACTCCAGAGCACGGGGGTCGCGGCTCTATTCCTGGTGCCGGTGACAGCTCTACTCAGCACCATGTTGCTCTGGGCAACAGCTCACTTGATCTCCCCAACAGCTCCCAGCACCTTGAGACCCTTAGGGGTGATTAATTCACGCTTCATAAATACCAGATTTATTTATTTATTTATAGACTATCAATATTCCTATCACACTCTGGGAGTCAATTAGAAAAAATGAAACATATGACCTCACACACGCCCTGGATGTCATTCTTCAACATCGACCATTCTTGGTCGCCAGAGAATGTTTCTATTGGTGTGCCGGCTCACATATGAATTTATAGGGAGCACTATGGATGAAGGTTGGGAATGTGATCCAGGACTATAAGATCTGAAAATCTAGGTGACCTTTAATCAGGAACTGACCTTATTCTGTTTGCGTAGAAGCAAGATGCTGAAAAGCTAAATAGATGCCTAGGAGTTGTTATTACTTCTGCATCTGTGGGCCATCATGTTTCAGTCTAATGCTCCTTCGGGGTCCGTGGCTTTCATCTGAACCAGGGATCACTTATTCCCTAGATTACTAGTGCAAATTAATTATGCATACAGTAGGCATACACACACACACACACGATACTCTTAGTGTATGTTTCCTTTTCTTGCTAAGAAGAAGACCACTTCGTTAGTGTATGATCAGGAAGTCCTGTAATGACATATAGACAACAAGCATTAGAAATGCAAACAGTCTGGCATTATTTTGAGATAGAGCTTTTGGAATTGTAAGTGGCAATTTATTTTAGCTATGTGTTAATGCATAGAAAATAGGCCTTTATTTGGAACCTTATGGGATCCTTTCGAACCTTATAAGAGATTATTAAAGCTATGTTGTTGCTTGTACTTAGAGGTGTTGTTTAGGCGGTAATATATGCCCTCGCCGAACACTCTCCAGGCTACGACTGCCTCTGCACACTGTGACTGTCAATATTGAAAAGATATGAGGACAGGCAGGGTAAAGGCTATGGGTGGATGGATACAGGGTATGCGAGGGTGGTGGTGCATCGGGGATGGGTTAAGTGCTATATAGTTGGATAAATGGGAGAATGATGGATTATGGGACGATAAAGGAGTTGATAAATGAATGGATGGGTGCGGTGAATGAATGGATAGATGTTCACAAAAAGTTAAATATAATTTTCCTTTAAATATCTATGCTAAGTTTTTTAAACTTCGTACATGCATTTTTTTCTAAAAAATGTCTAAAAATAACAAAGTTAAAAAACAGGTTAATACCCTACCCCATATCTCACACTCCAGGTGGTTATGAGCACACAGGCCATCTTGAGAGCCAGCACTCAGTAGGGTGACAAGATTTTCCACCAAAAAAACGGGACATTTCACAAAAAATAGAAGGGCTAATTCGACATCACACGAGGGGCACAGAATGACAGCATTCATCAGTATAGAAATACAGAGGCGACATTAAGGGAAGAAATTAAAAGTCCGTTTTTAAACTCAGTATCAAACATGTTAAACAGCTTTCTAATAAGAGCTGCTAACTAGTATTGCTTTGTGACATATACAACTGTGCCTCCACTGTTTGTCATAGACCCTCACTGAAAACTGAGACATGACCAAAATTTGCCGAAATCTGCCAGGACAGCTGGTAAAACACAGGACTGTCCTGGCAAATCAGGGACGCGTGGTCATCCTATCATTCCGCCCTATTTAGAATTTGCCTTGCACTGTAGGAAGCAATTAGCAGAAAAATTGTTTTGCCACTAAATCTGCTAGCTTGTTTGGGAATCTGATGTGAAAGGCTTACCAGAAAATGCCTTTTTCTCTGTCTTCCAATAATGGGGAAGATCTTTTCATAATAGTGTAGAGTGAAAATTAAGTCTGGGAACTAGATCATGGGACAATTTTCCTGCACCCAGTTAATAGTTTACTCATGGAATGGGTCACAATGTCAGGCAGTATTAAAAGAAAAAGTCCTTGTATGTTTCACACACTATTGTTTTAATGAGGTTGTGTACAACACTCCTACAGTAGATCTTCGGCAACCATACTCTGTTAAAAGGTAATAAATCGTAGTTTCAGGATTTGGGGTCAAAGGGCAACCCCCATAAAAATATGCCAGTTTGTAATGCAAGTGGCGCTCATGTTAAGCATTTAAAAATCTTCCTTTGAGTTTGTGCTATATAAAACTGGAAAAAAACAAGAGGAAGAGCGTGAGGGCGAGCTGGCCCTGGAAACATCCCCCTACCTGCTGTTTATTTTATGTTTGCAGTGGGGAAAGGGAGAAATGAGAACAGCTTGGTTGACTAACCGTCAATGGAGCTTGGAGCACTGGAAACAAGCGATCGGTGCAGAGAGCAAGGGAGTGAGGGGGAAAGACGGTCCTGGTCAGATGTCCCCACCCGTGCCCCTGTGTTGCTACCCCCACCCGCTTTAAAAACCTGCATCAGTATTGCATGCACCTCTCATCCCCTGTGTTGCGTCTACCTCCACCGCTTCCGTGTTGCTCCTGCCCCCCTATTGTTCCATGACCACCGTTTCTCACCACCTACTTTAAAAAACAAAAACAGAATACTTTTGTACATTTTTTTTTCTTTTTGGTTTCCGAATCAACTTGGTTTCAGTAACTAAAAAAAAAAAAAAAACAATATGCATAATATAGGTGGTGCGCATATGTGTGTACAACAAAATGAAGCGCAAGGCTGCATCAAAAGCTTTTTTGGAAAAAAATGTTTTTTAACAAAAATATATTTGCGAGGCAGCACAGCATTGAAGGTGCTGTGCCGCATGGATGAGACCATTGACAATGCCAGTAGGTCCTAAAGGTGACACCTATTGGCTTTGCAAAGTTTACTCTGTAAGTGTACTGGTAAATTTAGAATCTATATTACATTGATGCGAACATGCATACACGCTTTATTGGTGAGTACTTGTTATGTCTTGCATGTGAACCGCCTCAGTTCTTCTGCATGTGCCTTGACAGGCCTTACTATGGGCATCAACTAATTTTGGAGCTGACGCAAACACTAGTTGTTGTTATTGTTAGGCGGTATATGTTTTTTTTTCTAATAGACTTTTATATATTGCGAACATCGGGTATCAGAGCGCTTTACATGAGTTAAACGTAACATCTAATGTTTGAGTGGCCTCTTGGCATTGGAAAGGCCACACCCGGACATTTGCCCTGGCTCTCATCTGCACTGCTTATTTTGGCCCATGAACTACTTTGACTCAGTTCTTTTACTTTCAGCGGCTCTACCCTCGAGCTACACATGCATTGGTCTGGAACGTGCACAAACAATTCTGTTTACCTCTTTCACTGGCATAGTTGTGCACCTGCGCTGCCTCCCAATTTTTCAAATGCACGGTCATGATTTTGTATCTGCAATGTCACCAGGCACGCTCTCTCTCTCTCTCTCTCACGTTCTGCATGTGTGGTGGTGGCTAGTGTGTCCCGGTGACATGAAGTCATCTGGTCACCCTCTGCAAGTGGAGTGGCAATTGTGCCTATGTCTGAACGTTCACTGGCTCGGTTTTTGAGTTCCACTTGTTGGGTCTGACCATGATTGCTGCTCGTGACTCCGGCGTCCTGCATTTAGGAACAGTGCAAGTATGTGTATCGTGCTCTTCCATGAAAAACTGGGCAGTATTTTGGTCTCTTCAATTTCAGGTGATATTGCTGATTAAATGATAAACATTGGCAGAAGTGGCACGTTTCTCCCCGTGGGCTGATCCTGCCACTCCCATGGCACAGCAAGCTCATGAATACTCCCAGTCCTGGCACTGCCCAGGCAAGAGGCCGGGTCCTGGTTCTGCCACGGCCCCGCCAGCACACATAAGCTCTGGTTTTGGTCCTGGCATGCCCTGTGCCAAGAGCCAGTGAGGACGGGCACTAACCCCATTCAGACAGTGCCCTGTCCCGACAAGGAACTGGCCTCAGTGACTGACATCCGCGCCCAGCAGAGGGAGCCTCGGAACTTCAGTTGCAGAGTGGGGGAGGCTGGGTCACCGCAGCACCAAGCGCGGGCACCGGAGAAGGCTGTGGGGGAGACCCCGGCAGTAGGCACGCCCAGAGCCCTGAGGAGTGATGGACCCCGGCACCCCACCCAGAGCACTGAAAGAAGCAGTGGGGCGCCAGAAGCGAGATGGCCCCCTGAGGAGCTATGGCGCAGATGAAAAGACAGGTGGCAGCCAGGTGGAGCGGGGCTCTCGTATTGACATATAAGCACGTTGTCTTGTCTAAGGTAGGAAAAACTCAATAAAGGAAATAGTTCACACCCTGTGTAACAACCAGTAGAGAGGCCAGTAACCAAGGGAGGATACAAATGACGAAATGGCCATACTAAGGAGGGACTAACCAGCCTATTTAGGGATCAGACGCCAGCATTTAGGAAGGGCAAAGATGCAAGCCAATGAAAAATATGGGCGGGGAGTGGGCGGGGCATACTGAAATAACACAGATCAACCCCAGAGCAGCGTTTGCGTGCTGGCTCAGACTCGACCTAAAAAAAGACAGAAATCTTTTAATTGACAATCAAATCAAATAACAAAAATATTACTTGGAGATGGCGCCCCCTGTAATAGGATGCATTCCAGCTGATAATAGAGAAAAATGCTATCCACATGGATGTTGTTTTTTGCAGTCCAACATTAATTTGTAAAAGTCACATCTGTGAAGGAACGTAAGTTAACATTCCATAATACACTCCACATCGGTGCAAAATCATGTGAGTGGTGATCACACATGGACATTCACATATTGTCACATCGAAAGTTTCTTTATGTACCCTGAACTAAACTAGGGAAACGCCTCATGGAGGACTATGTTGAAGGTGGCCTTGTAGTCAAGCACTGAAACAGTAAAAAAGTATTAAAGATTGTGCAGTCACAAAAATAGTGGCAAAACCCTTGTTGACCCTTTAAACATCCTGCAATGACCATTGTCCTTCTGTTTTTTAATATTGAGTACCAAATTATAGTACATCCCTCATTGGTGCATATATATCAAGGAATAACCTCAAGCGGGTCTAAACCCAGATTTGCAGGGCTCCAGTTCCCATGAGTCCAGTGCATCACATGACCATGTATGCAGGCACACCTACATGGATCACGTGACGGCATTCATATACACACGCCTACGAGGCTCTCTTTTTCTACTGGCTTTTCACTTCCCCTCACATCGTTGGGAGGAAACAGACGTTGTAGTAGGTGGGAAAGCAGGAGGCAACCTTTGACAACGTGAGTAATAGAATATTGCTTATCATGGGATTTTCACAATTTTTCACAAATGTGCATTGGACTGCAAAATACAACATCCACTAAAACAGCGTTATCCTCTATTTTCTATTTTAGTTAAATCACTGCACCAGTCGGATTGCACATGCACTACATGATTTGAGAGGTCAACAGCTTCATCAATCAATAGCATCACATATCTCCAGAAATTAAACAAGTACTTTTAGCACTAAAGGCAAAATCAAAGTTTGCATACATGAGCACTTCGCAGACTCTTTAAGGAAAGTCAGCTATTTGGGTCTTTCTCTGCTATTTTGTGTGACATGTATGTGGTGCCCTAAGACTGTGTCTTCAGGTGCCCACATGTAGGCACACCCCTTGAGTATATCCATTGGTACAGCTGACTAACAAGGATTATGTTGTCTTTCGTCAACATTTAGATTTTTGTTTTACTTCACCAACTTTATGAATTTGCTAAAGGTTTAAAAAATGATTGGGTGAAAAATACCGCATATTTCAAGTAGCTTGTAACCTTTGCAAAACTCAACATTAGAGTCATAATTGTGCACACCCGTAGTTATACCCACATTCTAAATTGACTGCTATT
This sequence comes from Lissotriton helveticus, assembly GCF_964261635.1. Taxonomy (NCBI): domain Eukaryota; kingdom Metazoa; phylum Chordata; class Amphibia; order Caudata; family Salamandridae; genus Lissotriton; species Lissotriton helveticus. The sequence goes on along the minus strand of NC_136071.1, from coordinate 472,987,612 downwards.
TTTTTTACCAGCATCAGTCACTGATATTCAGTGAAGACACCTAGGGGGTCATTAGGATGGCATCGGTGAATGGGACCGCCCGCCATAAGGGCGGGGGTCCCGTGGGGGGCATTAGGATGCGCCCGCCACTATGGCGGGCACATCCTGCATGTTTAGCATTGTGGCGGGCGGTGCACTCAGCCCCGCCCTCCACAATGCTAAACATGCTTGTGGCGCATTTACATAAACAAAGCGGCAGGCACCGCACGGTGCCTGCCGCTTTGTTTATGCAAATGCAGGGGGGTACCCCAGGTACCCCCCGTGTGCACCCCCCACCCCTCCCTCACTTTGGGGGCCCCCAGGGGGCCCCCAAAGTGAAGACCGCATGCCTTTCCGTGGCGGCATCTCCGCCATGGAAAGGCATCTGTCCTGGCCCATCTTAATATGGCTGGCGGTGTCTAATAGACACCGCCACCATATTAAACCTTTTCCGCCCCGGCCGCAAGGCGACCGGGGCGGAAAAGCGGCGGACGGTCTTTCCGTCCACCGTGGTCCCCCCCCCCGCCATACTAATATGGCGGGGGGGCATTCAGGAGAGGATGTCAGGCGGATTGCCCCCGCCAGGCCGGCAGTGGCTACCGCCAGCCTGGCGGGGGCAATCCGCCCGACATCCTAATGGGCCCCTTAGCTTGGTCCCAAATCACCACCTCAGAGTCTTTTTTTCCTCTTGTCTTCCCACATGTTAACGAGTATCTCTCTCTGCTCCCCCTCTCCTTGCTCCCCTTTCTCTCCTCCTTCAAGCCCATCCACAAAATGTACATTACACTCAAGTGTACTGAAGTTCGTGCAGTTCACAACCACGTAAAGGTGCGTTTTGTCCAGTTCGGAAAAAGGCAGTGGCTGCAAAAAACAATCAGTGCCATTTCCCCGGGGTCATGTTGATTAGCTATTTACGAACTGGTTCCTCTTCACCTCAATAGAGAAAGCCATAATACTAACAGTCAAAAAGTAGCTGTATTTTACGGCACACACTAAGCAGTTTTCACTCTCATCGAAAGACCTGTGTGCAGTTTACTGAGGCCCCTTAACTTTTTTTTCTGCTACTTATTTAAGGACAATTCTGCGTTCAATGTCGGGTCATTACAACTCTGCACCATACATCACTCAGGCCATACCACTCAGCATTCCGCCCCTAGGGTTCCATAGCGGATAATGGCTTGGAAGAAAAAAACTATAAAACATATTACTTACCACATTCTGCCGAATATAAAAGCTGCATTTTCTATACACACGCTCTAGTTTAGGGAGATTAATTGGCAAATAGGAATGTGTGCGTAATAGAGGTCTCATATAAGCAGGGCATACATTTAAGACCAGGTTTCTCTAATGTCATTTTTGGTTGATTTTTTTGAGAGACCTGAAGGGGCCGGGCTGACCTCAGCCATTTCTGGTCAACTTAATATCCACATATTATTGGCCTGACCTCCTAGGAGTATGCAGCTGTATTATGTATTATAAAGCAAATTAACCCGCCTCTGAGACACAGAATCACTTCCAATTTGTGCCAAATATATCACAAGAGGATTTTGTAAATGTGGTTAGACCAAAGAACTTTGATTAGTGTGATTAAGACTGTCAAATATATATTAACATATGTGGGTGCTTTTCTTGCCCAACATGTAGTGGTATAAGCTACTATATTTCAAGGATGAAATATTCCTGTGAAATATGGATTTCATCATCATAGATAAAGGCAAAAACCATCTTCCAGAGTTTGACTTTGTCTATGTTCCTAGGATTCTATGCTATGGACGATCACAATATGTGAAAATGTTATCTTAATTATGTACCTTAATTATGTACCTAAAAGCCAAATTATGAGACACATTGCCAGGAAATTGCATTGCTACCGTAGTTAAATGCTCTATGATGCAAGAGCAGGTGGATATATGCCCTTTCTTGCTCATAGATTACTGGCCTCACCCATGTGTTTATCTTTTTCGTATTGGTGAATATGCTGCTCCAAAAGGATTTGGATGGTTAGAAGCGGGTGATTGTCGTAGTCTTCTTATGTCAGGATGGTGTGAGTTCACCTTCTTCAATAGGCGAAGCTGAGACGAGAGATATTGGTGATCATTTAACCCCTCCCATGCTCATGACGGAACCGTTCCGTCACGAGCCTCGGGTGGGCTGTGCGGGTGACGGAACGGTTCCATCACGGCCCGCTCGCCGCGCCTGCGCTGCGCGAATTCCGCGCCTGCGCTGATGTTCTAAAGAGCGGGCGGGGCCGTGACGGAACCGTTCCGTCACAAGCACAGCTCACCCGAGAGCCGTGACGGAGCGGTTCCGTCACGAGTACGGGAGTGCAGCACGGGCCCGCCTCCCTCTTAGCGCTGCGGCAGAATAGCCGCCACAGCGAAGGGGTTAAAGCCCCTGAGATGTCTGACCTTGGCAAACAGGCAACAGTCTTGCTACATTTGTTAGACCAGCTGCATATTTTGATCTAATTCTTGAGCAATGAGTTGCACTGTGACTGAGTTCCAGCAATCCCATTACATTTCCAAATGAAAGTCCTATAATAACCAATGGCCTTCCTTAAGTATGCTGTCTGTTGGCATGTAGTTAAGAGCCATAAATATCAGATTTTCCAGTGTCTCATGTTATGGTATGTTATGTTAGGTTATGAAATGTTCTGTTATATTATGACAGCTTATAGAGCACGCGGCTGCCCCAGTGAAGGGGGGTCCCGGCGCGGAAGCAGAAAACTGCACAGCTAGTGGCCAGAAGGCAACTTACATCAGAGGGAAGAGGAATGTTTTGACAGCTTTACAAAAAGGCAGATAGGTCTTTATACTGCAGATGGAAGAGGGCAGCACGTTCCAGAGTTTCAAGGCCAACACGAGGAAGGAGCGCCCTCCAGCACAGACCCTCCTCACCCTAGGGACAGCCACAAGATTATGTCCCATAGAACGAACTAGGAGGGAGGGGGAATAAAAGGTATGCAAATTGGCCAGGTTACCAGGAGAAGAAAAATTCTGAATTTTGAACGTAATGCAGAGGGCCTTAAATTCTATGCGCTTGGCCACAGGCAACCAATGGAGGCGAAGGATGGCATTAGAAGTGGTATATCTCCTAGGCAGACCAAGGAGAGCTCAGGCTGGCGCATTCTGAACCCTTTGTAGTCTGACAATTTCAGTCTGGTTGGCCCCCAAATACAGGGAACTGGCATAGTCTAGTTTTGACATAATCAAAGCCTGGACAATACCCTGCCTGATTGGGGATCAAAGAAACCCAACAGAGGTTTGAGCCCCCGCATTAGCCCAAAACAAATCCCAGCCACCTTCTTGGTTTGGGTGCAGGAGCTAAGGGCGTTGTCAATCCAAACCCCCAGGTTTTTTACTACCTGTTTAGGGGCAGGCACCAGCCCCAGCGATTGAGGCCACCAGAGCTCGATCCACAACCCCGATTCTCTCCCTACCAGCAGTATCTCAGACTTGCTGGCATTGAGCTGGAGACAGTTGGCATTCATCCACCCGGCGACAGCCTCGAGATTGCTCAAAACTTACAGGCGTCGCGAGTGCTGTCGTCGGTGAGTGTGACTACCGACTGAGTATTGTCTGCATACGATACGTAAGCCCTATGTTCTTTGCAACCATCGCCAGTGGTTGAACATGTAGGTTAAAGAGGGTAGGGCTCAAAGCTGAGCCCTGCGGTAACCCCTGCTTGGTGGCATAGACTCAGGAGACAAAGGGAGGGGCGGCTACCTGGAAGGACATCCTAGCAAGAAAAGAGGCAAACCACTTCAGGGCGGAACCCACAATGCCCACCTCCTCCAGACGCCTCAACAGTTTCTGGTGGGAGACCGTGTTGAACGCGGCACTGAGGTCAACTAAAATCAGTGCCGAGGTACGACCCTCATCTAGGGCCCCTCTCAGATGCTCGGTGTCAGCAAGAAGAGCAGATTCGGTACTGTGCCCATAAAGGGAATAGCAAATAGTGTAGCAGTGTTCACTCTGCAAGTCTGTTCTTCTTTTATTCTGATATTTTGTGATGTGTGCTGGAGCCTTGCAGTAATTGAAAGTCATATTTGAACAAGCTCCCTACTTGTGCATTCTCTGTCTAATAGATTTAGATTCCTGTTTGTTGGCTCCCATCGGTCTGCAAGCAACTACTGGCCCAATTTACAAGTCTTTTGAAAAGGATATAGTTGAAAGTCTATCTCTCAAAAGATTCTCCATTCTTGCCATCACCCACCCTGGCCCTCTGGATAAAATGGGTTGTCTAATTAATATTATTATTAAATTAAATTTGTAAGGCGGACAGCTACCCGGAGGATTCCCGGCGCCAAGGTGGGCTATTCTTTATTTTAGGGTCTTCAAGCATGTGTCTGTGCAAGTATACTCTTGATTAGTATGTACATTAATTTAATGGCACACTACTATCATGGAGAAATATCGAGGGACAAAATATAAAAAGTTAAGTGCATAGAGGGAAGTATACATTTACTAATCTTAATTCTACATCTATGTGCCTTGAAGATACATATATATATATATAGACAGCAGAGGAGATGCGAGGAATCCGCAGCGGGGCAGTGTTTAGACAACTGCCAGCACGGGGCCTTGGTTTCCCAAGTCTAGAAAAGCCTTGCCCAGGAGACTGGCACACTACGTGACTGGGCACCGCGGACGCCTATGCCGAGGCGGTGAGGAATGTTTGGCAATAGTATTTTTTGTTGATTGATCCCATCCGACCTCGTAGTTTTGTTTATTTTGCCATCGTTATTTAGTGCTGCTTGTTACTGTGAACATTATGGTAATTTGACCATTTAGAGACTGTTTTTGTTGCTCTCTGCTTTAATATTTTGACTATTGGCACCGGCTCTCTACAGCTCCCTAATGAACTTTCGTATGAAACAGTCCATGATATTTTGACTGTTATTTGACCGCCACACTGAACTGTGGGAGTGGTAGTCTGTTCACCAGGAGTAAGGCATTCAATCGGGACAGGGTGCAATTGATGCTACTCAAGTCCGTGGGATGACAGCAATCATTTACTACAATGTGTGCATGTGATTCACATTACAGGGTTCATGCGTGAGCACCCTGAGACTGCTTCTCACATTTCAGTCAACTGACTGTATGCCGGCTGGTCGACATCACTTGTAAGAAGTGCATGAGCGCTAACCCGTCTCTATTTCAATTTATAACGGCAGCAGCACGAGTTTTATTTTATCTTATATTTTTCAGTTGTACCATATTGCATGGTCTCATTATGTAAAAGGCAACATTTTTAAGAGAAATTGTCGTCACCTTATGGTAATGAGGTCAAAGATGTCCCTCCTCTAGGTTTGTACTGAAATTAATCTGCAATCATGTTCGGAAATGTAATATGGCCCATTGGTGTTACAAACACATACCGTTGGTGCACTATGTAATAATTAGTTTTAACATGTATTTGCAATCAGTGTTTAATACACACAGTGCTATTGCGTGTCATCACTGGCTTTACACCTTTTCCGATGTTTGGTTTTGATTGCCATGAATATGTTTATTTAAAAACAAACTGCTACAGTATTTTTTTCAATGTCTATGAAAGGCGTTATGGGGGATGGGCCATTTATACTTACAGAGGTATGGCGACTATTTGATTGACAAAGGCTTCTGTGAAGCTGAAACCCGTCTCTTTTTTACCGCAAGGTCGAATGGGACCCAGAGAATAAAGAAGGCCATGTGCAAAACTTCCTCGAGTACGTGCCTTCTTCCTTTCAGGAGTGGAATGGTATATATATATATATATATATATATATATATATATATATATATATATATATATATATATATATATATATTCAGGACTTAATTTGAAAAATAGTCATTATTTGTGTGTTTAATAGCCCATCCAGGGCACAATTCTGTCAGTGATATTAAATGAATTTACACCACTTAGAAATGGTGGTTGGTAATGCACAATACATATCCTTTCTTTATTTTGTTGATTGGCTGTATTTAAACCTTGCCTGAGGGTGGCGCCGGCCTCTAATTGAGAAAGGCGGTGGCCGAAACGCGTCTTGTAAGAGTGTTTGTTTAATAAACCATATTGGAACAGTAAAAAAAAATAATTGTAAGAGTGTTTGTTTAATAAACCATATTGGAACAGTCCCCCGTGAGTGCTGCGTGCTTTTGCATCAGAGCTTTGTCTGACTGTGACCGACGTGGTACCGTCTCCTGCCATTGAAAGTACCCGGTCGCGAGTGAAGGAGAGCAGACGGATCAGTGAGCCTTGAGATATATATATATATATATATATATATATATATATATATATATATGATATATATATATATGACCTCCTTTGCGCAGGCACATTGTTTGAAAAAAGTATATATATATATATATATATATATATATATATGTATATATATATATATATATATATATATATATATATATATATATATATATATAAAAAGTTTTGTTCAGATTGAAACATTTTAATACCTTACTATACCAGTGAACATGAAAACAATGTGTTCTCACAAAGTTTCATGATTGCCTACGGCATAACAAGATGTTCTATTTGTGTCTAAATACATACATTAGTTACAATTGATTCATTGCCTAGGCTTATGACAAATTTGTGATGTGAGAATCCAGGTTAAGCATATCCACATAATTATGTATATATAATCAAGCCACAACCAAGTGGAGTAAGGTATACAAAATGTATACATGCTTACTTTTCGATATTTTGTCCCTCGATATTTTGTCCATGATCTAAGTGTCCCATGATATCTTGGACTAGATTTGCAGGAGCTGCACCATTGTTATCCAAGCTGGATCTTGTATTTGGACCAACAGTTTTCACCTAAGAAATCTGGAGGAGGGTATTGAGTTTGCACTTTATAAAAAGTTTCTGCACCAAAGAAAATGACTCTGCGCCCTAGATGCCCAGAGAGAGGAAGGAATTTATTTGTATGCATAATGAGATATCCAATGGAACTAATTGTTCCCTTACTACTACTAAAATAATGCTATAAAATGCATGATTAACAAAACTGAGTACAGTTAAAAAGTTGTCATAAGTGCAAATAGGTAGATTTGCATACATTCTGCCTCCGTTTTGAGACTCCGCCATGAATAAAATAAAAAACATAAATTACCTATCTCCTCTGACCAACTTTACTCCAAGATCTCCATAAAATGCAACTAACCAGACATGTGGAACCAGTTAATATATCCTCGCATCTGCTTTATATTTGTGGCTAGTGGGGAACATCCTTTGCTCACAGTCAAAACAACAACCTGCCTTTACAATGCAGTCACTACCCCTACTGCGATGTTACCACATGTTACTTTACCATGCACGTTGTTACAATAACTTTTGTTAGGGGGCTTGTTGCTGGACTGGTGTTGGATTTTTAAGTCCAACACCTTTCCTACTGTTGCATAGACTGGAGTGGGAATAGTAATTTAAACTATTCCGAAGTTCAGTGCCCCTAAAGCAAGTCATCATAAACACTTACCTGGTAAAGTAACACATGGGAACATTGCAGTTGGGGTAGTGACTGCATTGCGAAGGCATGCAGGGTAAATGCATATGAGATTCCATCCTAGAACCGTGAATATTCTGTTGTTTGACATGTTACATGCAAAGTAGAAAGTGACTGTTTCACCGCAAGCTGAAATGTGGGTGATAAAAAAGACAGAGATCGAACAAAAGAAGGATAATGCAGGGTGGTATGGCTGGGCAGGATGTCATTAGTGGGAAACATCCGTTACTGCGCAGACTTTTCTTTGCATACCGTTACTACGCAAGCGTTAGTACGCATGCGATGTAACAACGCGTCACCTTTAGTACGCTTGCTGTTACATCGCATGCGTTGTGGGCGGACGCCGTTTTTGGATGTCGTTGCGTCGGCCATTTGTTCCCTGGGTCTGCTGCTGCTGCTGCGGACGTAGGAAGCCAGAGGAAGCAGGAAGGGGGAGAAGATTGGAACCACGCGTGGGAAGAGGTAAGTGGGGCTGTGTAGGGTCATGTAGGGGCTGTGTAGGGGAGTGCAGGGTTGTGTACTTGTGTAGAGATGTACTGTGTTAGGGTGGTGTCATGCAGGGTAGTGTTTGGGAGTAGGGACGATTGTGTAGGTGTAGTGTAGAGTAGTGTATTTGGGTGTCGGGTAGTGTAGAATGTAATGTTTAGGTAGTGTAAGGTTAGAGTTTAGAGTAGTGTTTTAGGGTTTAGGGTAGTGTTGTAGGGTTAGTGTAGTGTAGGGTAGTGTATTTGGATGTAGGGTAGTGCGGAGGCACGCCCACCCGCCCGCCCGCCGGTGCCTAAATCCGGTGCTTAAATCACCTCGCCAGACCCGCTGGCGCGGGTCCCGCAGCGCCAGCAGTGAAAACACCGTAAGGAGGCAGTTCCTGCTCCCGGAGGAGCCCTGCATCACCTGCTTGAGCACCGCACGGGGACTCCATAGCCCAGGAGCCCGTGCGTGACAGCTCAGAGCGGAGGAACGCCCACCCGCCCGCCCGCCCGCCGGTGCTTAAATCACCTCACCGGACCCGCTGGTGCGGGTCCCGCAGCGGCAGCAGTGAAAACACCGTAAGGAGGCAGTTCCTGCTCCCGGAGGAGCCCTGCATCACCTGCTTGAGCGCCGCACGGGGACTCCATAGCCCAGGAGCCCGTGCGTGACAGCTCAGAGCGGAGGCACGCCCACCCGCCCGCCCGCCGGTGCTTTAATCACCTCGCTGGACCCGCTGGCGCGGGTCCTGCAGCGCCAGCAGTGAAAACACCGTAAGGAGGCAGTTCCTGCTCCCGGAGGAGCCCTGCATCACCTGCTTGAGCGCCGCACGGGGACTCCATAGCCCAGGAGCCCGTGCGTGACAGCTCAGAGCGGAGGCACGCCCACCCGCCCGCCCGCCGGTGCCTAAATCACCTCGCCGGACCCGCTGGCGCGGGTCCCGCAGCGCCAGCAGTGAAAACACCGTAAGGAGGCAGTTCCTGCTCCCGGAGGAGCCCTGCATCACCTGCTTGAGCGCCGCACGGGGACTCCATAACCCAGGAGCCCGTGCGTGACAGCTCAGAGCGGAGGCAAGCCCACCTGTCCGCCGGTGCTTGAAAACAACGTCAGGTTGATGCAGCGCGGGACCAACGCCGGACGAAGCCCGGACAAAGGGCGGACAGTCTGGGACAGTCCGGGACTGGTAGGGACTGGGCTGGGACAAGTCCCTTGGATTTACACCTAAGGTACTGTGTGATTCGCTCATAACTTATAGTGTGCTTTAGTGAGCCGGAGCCATGGGGAAAAGAAAAATGACAGAAGAGTCTGGCGAGTTAGTAGGCGGGGTGCCAAAGGGTGGAAAAAAAGCAAAAAAAAGCAAAACCAAACCCAAGCGAATGTCTAGCGCAGGAGCCAACTGTGTCATGGATCAAATAGACGATCTTATACAAGAATGTGGGGACATACTGACCCAAGCACCCAAAATTGCTGAGACACCTGACGAGGGGATTATAAAAACTGGAACTGATCTTCACAATAGGCAGGATAAGGGTGCGGTCAAAATTCCGGACATGTTTCTGGGTAAATCTGTAATGGGGACAGGGGTTAACATTGTATCCAATGGTGTGAATGAGATATGTGTTGAACAATCAAACCCACCTGCAGAATGCGATGCTAGTATTGTGGACTTAGACTTAGAACCCTTATTTAGCTGTAATAGGTACTCTGTTTTGACACAGATAGGGAGTGAAGATTCAGTAGGAGTCCCGTTGACGCCCAACACCATTGAAAATTCTATATCTGTGTCTGGGCATATCAACGTACCGGTGTCCCCAGAGCACACTACCAGTTCCCTTTGGGTAAATATCAAACAACTGTGTGGTATGGTGGAGACATTGCAAGTCAAAATCGATCTCCTGACTGATATAGTTAAAGCCCAAAAAGATTCCTTAGGACAAGGTACACCTATCCCCACAAAAGCTCGAATGAAAGGCCCAGCAAGTAACAGCACGGCTGGAGGAAAGATCTGTGTTCCACCTGCTCCCTTGCCAGCTACTCCATCTATATCCAGCCTGGTGGCAAGGAAAGCAGGTGGAAATACCCAACCGATAGGCAATTCGCATGGTAAGGGGAATAGTTCGACAAACTTACCCAAAAGCGTCCCCACAAAACATAAAGCCATGCAAGTGGATAAGAATAGAAAGGGTGAAAACAAAAGGGAAAGCTGTCAGCAAGAACGAAGATCGAGTTCCCTTAAACCGTTTAGTCTCCACCGAAATGATCATCATAATTACACACAGGCAGTTTATATGGTGAACGTTCCTAAAATACCCAGGGGACGAGACCATGAAACTCCAGATTTCTTAACCAATAAGACAATCCATTGGATTAGGTATATCAGGGGGTGTAGGTCTGTTATTCGGGAGGACATCCAAAAAGCCACCAGAATTACATCTCCTGGTGATACCTATGATTGCATTGAGGTGGTCCTAAAAAACTCGAAGATAGCAGAGGACATGCTAGCTTTGGAATATAGAACCTGTTCCCCAGACAACTCCCGGATACAAATAAGATCACAACCCTGTCAGAATAGAATACTGGTAAGAGAACTGACAGAGGAGTATAGATATGCCCAGTTCAGGTCTGGACAGTAATGATTGACTACAGATCCAGAATGTAGAAGCTCTAATAAGGGAGACAAGTAGTGAAGAGGTTTCAAACCATGCACTAATTGAATTGAACCCCACTTTCTTAACCATAGAACCCCCGCTCTCAGGGTTGTCAACTGTACAGAACCAAGTTCAGACTACCCAGGGTAATAATACAATTATAAATTTCCCTGTTCCTACTGGGACACTTCTTACCTGGAACATCGCCGGATTGAGAACGAAAATGCACTCTCCTGAGTGGTCTTCTTTAATCAACCGGCATGAAATATGTTTATTCCAGGAAACCTGGGCTCTGGAACAGTTGCATTTCCCAGGGTATTTAAACTATGGAATCTTAGCGGAAAAGAAAGGGAAAGGGCGTCCGTCAGGTGGACTGGCAATCTGGATCAAGCAAGACCTTGCTGTAACGGTCAAGGTAATTCCCATCAATCACAGGGATCTCCAGGTCCTCCTCCTGGAGTTCGCGAAGCGAGACCCTATTTACATATATAATGTATATGCCAGAAGTACCGGGGGAAAGAACTCGGAAATTCTAACACTTCTGGAGGAACATCTAGAAAACAACCCTCTCCACCCTAGTAATATTATTATAGGGGGAGATTTTAATGTAACTTTTGAACCCCTCCTGAATGACATTTGGGACCTTTTAGATGATGAAGATAGGGCATGGGGGTTCCCAAACTGGATTTAGCTCCCATCAAAAGATGGACACAAATCACTATCCAAGTAAACTCTCTTTGCCTTAATAAAGGAGTCAGATCTGCCAACGGAAGAACAACGAGTGATAAAAGGGGGCCAGCACATTCAAGACTGGCCCTCGGCAGAGTAGAATAGATTACATTCTTGTTAGTCTGAGTCTGTGGAGGCATTTGCAGGATATGCAAATTATAGACAGAATAGAGAGTGATCATAATCCCCTATCGGTAAAAATCTCCTATTGGGAAGTATCAGCTCCTTTAGAAAGGGCGTTTGACGCCTCTACCCCAGTAGATGTCGTTATTTCTAATGATATGCGTCACGTCCGCTGGACTAAAGTCGCAGTCAACCAGGAGAATGTAGAATTCATATCTGGTAAGCTTATTCAGGCAACAAATGATATGAAGAGGGCAGTGACTGAGGAGTGCACAATTATTGGAAATGATAGTATAACCAGGATACATGAGGCCTTCTTTAAGGACCTACGAACAGTGTTTGTCAAGCCTTCAAAAAAAAGTGATTCTAGTAAACAACTCTCTCCACGCTGGTATTCAGAAGATTGTAGGCAGGCTCGTTTGGAGTTAGGTAGAGCACTTAAAGATGACTCGAGTATAAATGTCCGTGTAGCGAGGGCAGCGTACAAATCGGCCACTTTTAAATCCAAGTGTTTGTGGGATGAGCAGAGGTGGGCAGACCTACGGGAAGCAGGACAACATAAAGACCCACAAAAGTTTTGGAATATTTATAGGAAAGGCTTAGATAGTAACTCAGACAAACCGCAGAATTGGGTACCGCAGGATAAATGGGTATCCCATTTTAAACCTCAGTTTGCGATAGCAGCAGGGCAAGATAATACAGCTAAGGTGTCTTTTACACCTTTTTTGGAGGACCCATTTACCTTGGGGGATGTTCAGCTGGCACTGGATAACGTTGTTCCTGGTAGAGCGCCAGGAATTGACGGCATCCCAGCTGATCTATTCCTACAAGATAGGGACACTTGGGGACCATATATACTCTTACTGGCAAATGCAGTGGCAAGGGGAGCAACGGTCCCCTTCTCATGGAAGGGGGCCGAAATAATACCAGTCTACAAGAAGGGGGACAAATCCCAGCCCGGAAATTATCGACCAATTAGTTTGATCGACACTACCCAGAAGATCATTGGTAGGCTTATCTTAAATAAGGTTCTGGACTGGGAAAGGGAACACAGCATCTTGTCTCACTTGCAGGCTGGTTTTCGAACTTGCGTTAGCACGGTCGACCAAGTTATGCATTTCACTATGCTATACTGGAAGACCGTCCTTATTGGCAAAGGCAGCCTCTATGCCGCCTTTATAGATCTTAGGGCAGCATTTGATCTGGTCCCTCGCCACACGTTATGGAAAGTACTTAATGAAATGGGAATGCCAGGGGAACTTTTGTCTCTAATAAGTAAGCTCCATCAGGAGAATTTTGCTCAGATTAGGTGGGGTAGTCCTGGTAATGTCACATCACAATTCCCGGTAGAAACAGGTGTCCGCCAAGGATGTGTCCTGGCACCAACATTATTTTCCCTGTACATAAATGATGTTGCAAAAATTTTAATTGACTCTAACGTTGATGCTCCTTTTCTTGCTGGAGGCAAAATCCCGATATTAATGTTTGCAGACGATTGTCTTGTAGTTTCCAAGACCCCGAGCGGGTTACAGAAGGCACTAACAATTTTTTAGGACTTCTGTGCCGCCCGTGGTTTGGAAGTCAATGTTCTTAAATCTAAGTACATGTCTTTTAATGGATGTACGACGTTACGACGCGTACCATAACAACGCGTGCTTTAACAGCGCGTCCCTTACAACGCAAGTCGTTACCATGACTTGCGTTGAGGGCGCGGATTGAGAATAGTATAATTTACTATTCTAACACCAGTCCCCGTGGACACTAGGGAAGGTGTTGGAATAGTAAAAATACTATTCTTAATCCTCTAGCGCCCTCCAGCGCAAGTCGTGGTTTCGACTTGCGTTGTAACGGACGCGTTGTGAAAGCCTTGCGGAGTAAAATTTGTGTTGTAAAGGATGTTCCCCCTTTTAATTCACCTAAAGCCAACAGGGGTACTGTCCATATGAGTAGCGGCCCACTCGAGAAGGTACAGGCATTTAACTATTTAGGTATTTGTATTCAGCAGGACTTGTCCTGGAGGCAGCAGATTGACTTGGCCACCCTGAAGCACCATCAACTTTCTGGAGCTTTGTCTGTAGAGCATTCCAGGTCTCTGACTAAACCAATAAGCCCAGTGTTAGAGGTTTACAATGGCAAGGTAGTTAGTTCTACCCTGTATGGTGTGGAAATGCGGGGTAATGAAAGGCTAAAGGGGATGACTGTCTCAGAAAATAAATTTCTTAGGAAATTAATAGGTTTACCTCAAAGTACCCCATTGAATCCGCTGCTTTTTGATCTGGGTATGTCACCAAAAGATTTAATTGCATCTCTGCGCCCAATATTATATTGGCGGCGAATTTGGACTACCCCGGGACTGGAAACGTATACCAGAGGGCTGATGGATGTGATCAACAGTGACGGTTCCCGGAAAGTCAAATGGCTGGGGCACATTCAAAATCTTTTGACTGAGCTAGGACTAGGCGAATTGTGGAAGGACCCATTGCATGCCAGGTTCCCACCGAAGAAGACATTAAAGACTTTGTATTGGAACTTGGTGGCTACAAAGATCTTTAGCACTACTCCTTCACAATCTCTTGTAGGCCTATTTTTTTAAATCAAAGATTGTCCCAAATTTGAGGAATTCTGGGACGTCATCACGAAGCCCCTTGACCGCAAACTCTATTTTCAGCTAAGAGTGGGAAGCTTGCCCATAAGAGCATTCTCAAATAAATGGTCCAGTGGGGGCAAGGTGGCTTGTCCAGCTTGCTCAGACGTTACCGAAACTGTTGCCCACCTTTTGTTTGAGTGCCCAATGTATGCAGCGCCGAGACGGAGGTGGCTAAAACCGATGTGCAGGACATTGGGAACAAGGAAAGGAATGGTCGCAGTTAGACTTATCCGGACTAGCCCTATTATGTCTGTGTATATAGCCGTGGCGAAATTTCTAGGATGGGCATGGACGATCAGAGCCCGACTCTTAAAAGAATAATATAACATTCAAGGTCGTAGCACCTCTGTTGAGAGTAATATTTTGCACATTTGTACTGTTTTTGTAATGATTTTACCTATTTATTCATGAAATGTATATCCTGAACTTTTTTAATGGTTTTAATACTAAAGGTTTATACATGTACTTATATATATTGAGCTTGCTTTTATGACAATTGTCGAATAAAGCTTACTTGACTTGACTTGGGTGTAGGGTAGTGTAGAGGGTAGTGTTTAGGTAGTGTAAGGTTAGTGTTTAGAGTAGTGTTTTAGGGTTTAGGGTAGTGTTGTGGGGTTAGTGTAGTGTAGGGTAGTGTATTTGGGTGTAGGGTAGTGTTTAGGTAGTGTAAGGATAGGGTTTAGGATAGGGTTGTGGGGTTAGTGTAGTGTAGGGTAGTGTATTTAGGTGTATGGTAGTGTAGGGGGTAGTGTTTAGGTAGTGTAAGGTTAGGGTTTCGGGTAGTGTTGTGGGGTTAGGGTAGTGTATTTGGGTGTAGGGTAGTGTAGAGGGTTGTGTTTAGGTAGTGTAGGGTTAGGGTTTAGGGAAGTGTTGTAGGGTTAGTGTAGTGTAGGGTAGTGTTTTAGGGTTAAGTGTAGTGTCAGGGGGTCGTGTAGGGTAGTGTTACAGTGTAGGGGAAGGACATGGGATAGGGGTAGGGTCGTGCTGGGGTAGAGTTTTAGGGTTTAGGGCAGTGTTGTAGTGTTTGTGTAGTGTAGGGTAGTGTTTTAGGGTTTAGTGTAGCGTCAGGGGGTCATGTAGGGTAGTGTTACAGTGTAGGGGAAGGACTTGGGGTAGGGGTTGGGTTGTGCTGGGGGTAGTGTTGTAGTGTTTGTGTAGTGTAGGGTAGTGTTTAGGGTAGTGTAAGGGGGCAGTGTAGGATAGTGTTACAGTGTAGGGGATGGACTTGGGGTAGGGGTAGGGTCGTGCTAGGGGTAGTGTTATTGTATTTATGGTAGTGTTGTAGTGTAGTGTAGTGTAGTGTTTTAGGGTTCAGGGTAGTGTCGGGGGTTGTGCTGTGTTGTGGTTAAGTGTAGGGGACAGACAGGGGGTAGGTGTATGATCACCAAGTAGTGGTATGCGTAGAAAGGTTAGGCGAAGTAAAAGTAAATTAATATCTTATTAATGCTTTTGCGTAGTAATTGAATGCTAATTAAAATTATGCGAAGTAAAGGCATTTGCTATGTAAAAACATCGCACTAAAAGCATGCGAAGTAATGGCATGCTAAGTATCGTCATACAACCGTCATTAGCTCTCATTAGTGACATGTTGTCAAAGTAGATGTTTTGCTTCTTTTTGATCCTCAGTGTAGGTGGGGAGTTCCATAGCATAAAAGTGAGCGCTGCAATTCTCTAAATTGTTGGTGGTGAGCTTATATTTCACTGGATCCAAGGGAGATGCTAATCCTTTGAAAGTGTGAGAGGAGAGAAACAGGATCTTTTTCCAGATTGCCCATGGGTGGGGCACTACAACACATTGTTAATTTGTGACCACATATTGTGATTGCAGAGTATATTTTTAGAGGTATCGTATACATTATTATGAACAAATAAATAATGTATTATGGAAAATTAATACTTTTTGTAGATTCCATTTTTTATTGTGAACTCATTGTACCTGTGCTTTGAAAATTGTCTGTTTGTTAATTTTGCTGTTTCAAACATCTACACCAGCAAGGATGGCACAGAAATGTGTCTGCAGAGAATCAATAAATGTGAAATTTTGCTTCACTGCCCATGTCCATTGCGATTGCTTCAAATAATTAAAAAGTAACAGTTATTTTTCTTAGTATGAGCGACGTCTAATACAACATTTCATAAACAGCTCTTCTCAAGTGTATGAACTGGAAGCCATCTTCTTCTCTTAAAATGGATTATCCCAAACCTCGAGGCTCACAATTAGTTACTTAGCCCTGGAGTAACATAATTTGTGCTCCACCCCTAAAACGTCACAATGTTAAGTGTATATATATATATATATATATATATATATATATATATATATATATATATATATATATATATATTTATATATATATATTTATATATATTTATATATATTCGTATGCAGCATTTATATAATGTGGGGTTGATTTTATTAACATATGTAATATACTTAAACCGACTCACAGAATGTAATTGTTGTAGCTACTAGAAATCCATATTATTTGATTGATTGATTAATGTAACTATGTTTCTTTTACATATTATATGTCGACATTTATTCTACATATATTTGAATGCGTTTGCATAATCATGTAACTAAGGTGCATTTATTTTTGAGTTAACCTAGCCTTTATTCAGACCTCAGATAAAAGTATGTGCTTTAGCCTTGTTGGTAGGTTGTGTCTTTCCTTTTGCAGGTGCAATAACATGCTTGTCGGTAGCTTGAGAAAAGTTCAGGGTTTGTATTAGACAACTGATAGTGAGGCCAACAGGAAGAGGCCTGGCAGCAGACTCCGAGTAATAATGGTCAAAGGAGGCCTTCTATTTATCTCAAACTAGGATGGTGAGAAGCTCAAAGTTGACCTTTGTGGTCCCAGTTTCAATGAGATGGGACACAATGGAGTGTGTCTTTCATATACAGCAGGTTGGTTGGTTCCTGATGGTGTAAGAAGAGATAAGCATGCTTTTGAAGCTACTGGTATTTTAATTGGTGTTTTCCAGAGTTAGGCAGACTTTCCCTGACTCTGACAGGGAACAAATCTCTCTCTTGCCCGACTTTCCCTGAAGTGGAAAGGTTTATGCTGAACACTTACCCTATTTCATCAAACTTCTACTGAAGTTCAATTCAATAATGACACCTTCTATACTCCCTGGTTAGAATTACCCTTTTAGCAAGTCTTTCCTCTATCTATGCTTAGAATAGAAAGGAGAAGTTTCCTATTGAACACTTGTTTGCAACAATGTGTTTTATTCTGGTTGTGGCTTTAACCATTCTGCACCTCCTATTCTTACGGCTCAACTTATTGAGAGATTTTAATGTGCATGTCATATTGCTGTATCTCGCACATTTATTTTATACTGTTTATATACTGGATTGACAAACATTCTAAAATAAACCCATTTAATCCTAATTATGGAATCCTCATTGTGGAGTCATATTGGCTTTGCAAGCTAGAAATCTATTTTGAATGTTTGATTCCTTGCAGCATTTCAACTCAACTGGCAAAGTTCCATATGACCAATGGGGAAACATCTTTGATGATTTTATAACGACCTTATGGTGTAAGTAATAGCACTACTCACATATGAGGGGAGAGGGTAAAAAAATACGACTCCACCACCCGAACCCCCTAAGGCAAAATGTAAACACAAGAAGGGGTGGGGAGATTAGAATACATGTGCAACAACACGAGACAGGTAAAACAAATCTGTTTTGAAAACTGCCCTCACTCACACACAAAAGTGTGTGACATGCTTCATCATCGGGTCTGCTTACAAAACACCCTGGCGTAGCCACGCTCAAGGTGGAGCATAAGGGAGGGGGAAGAAAAACAAAAAAGGAACATAATGACAGGACACAACACAAATGAAACAAACACAGTGGTAAGACAGTGAATATGACCCTGTGACTGGTGATAGAACAAAGTGCAGTGTTGAAAAGTGCTTTAAAACTGGCTTGTGAATACCACTTGAGCCTTTATTTGTAAGTTCCACAACCAGGGTTAAAAACATTGAGGATGGGTCATGTTAGTAGAGAAAATTAGGTTCTCACAACACTCCTCCTGGTACTGCTTGTGGCAACATGTTTCGACCGACTTACTGTGCCACAAAGGTCACCCCGGTCTTCTTCAGGACGTCTATCTCTCCCAGTCCCGATACCCACCCAACCACAGTTCGGTCAATGGGTGGACAAGAAAAGGTTTCTCTAGATCATAAGTTGATCATGATATGTGGAGGAAATTCCCACCATCACTGGATGCAACATACTGAAAGAAAGCACAATAAATCATATGCTTACATGTATGATGCTAGTTCGTGGACCCCATCCAAGGTGTCCAACTATATTTTGTCTGCAATGTCCCCCTTAGAAGACTAGTTAATGAGGTATTTAATCAAATGAACCCCTATGGTGGTTAAAAGCATCAACCACACCGAATAATAAATGAGAAATATTGCTGTATAATGGGTTACCACACCCCCCTGTGTAGATACACACCTTCCTCTAGTACATCACATTAAAAAGGCATGCATCTAGACTAAGAAAATTCAGCCATCTATACCTGACCCAAGCGGCGTACTCACCGAGTTTATCAAAGATTAAAACACGAAATGGCGCCCGGCAGGAAGGTCTCCAAAGAACACAACCTGTGTGCAAGTCAAAGGAAATTTACACAAATTAAAAACGTAAGAAGGAAACATAAAGTCACTCTCTGTAATAGAAATAGATGTTAGAGACCCGTATATTGCCTCCACACAAGGTTAGCCATGCAACTACTGGCAGTCAAGAATAGTATATAACAACCGGTTACCAAAAGCGGTAAAGTTTAAGATCCCCTTCCCGTCCGCACGCCAATCCTCCTTACTGTTCTGCAGGAAAGCCCCTCCAAATATGCCTGCTTCCGGATCGCCACGCAGTGTACAAAGCGTCTGGCGGCTCCATTTTTAAAGGGGATTTCCCCGGCAGTCCTTCCCTCAGAAGGTCGTCATGACTCAACGACGTGATAAGCGTCAGAACGTAATGACGCGGTAATGTCACGGCGTCGGTACGTCGAGGGCTGATGGGAGATTGAGTCTGTTTGTAGAACGTGAACTTCACTGCCCCAATTCTAAAAGCACAATCGGCAGCCCGTTCAGAGACATGCCGACAGCGTCCTCCGCGGGGCCTAAAAAGGCCCCGGTTCGTGTAACAACACAAGACCCCCAAAGCGGGTGTTTATGGAGAGATGCAATCACACCTAGTCTTTTAATGGCAAATCACACATGGATATTCCGGTGGATAAAGAACACGTCCCCCCATCTTAACGGGACAAAGGTGTGTGTGCCGGTAGTGGGGTAAAACAGGAAGGGAGAGAGAAGGAAATTAAGCCAAAACGGGGGTGAGTGACACTCCACTGGGGACAAAACAGAAGAAGGAAGAAGATAAAGAGCCCATAAGATAGTAATACAGAACCAGGGCCAATAATATCTCTCAAATCTAATCATCACAGTCCCTCATAGTGTTCACATAGATCCAGACACTCTTGGACCTGTGATGCAGGTCGACAAAACAGGGGGCAGAAGACTATCTCCCTAGAGCCTGCCAAGGTATATCATCATTGAGGCACACAATATGGCTCCTGAGCCGATAGACCCACTTTTGTTCGCGCAGCAGTAAGGTACGGTTATCATCCACCGCATACCTGCCCAATTGGAGTTTTTGAATCACAGTCCACCTTGGGTCTTCTGAAGTGTGCCCTACCTCTAAGAAGTGTGCAGTAAGCCTTATTTAGATCTGCCACATCTAATAGTACTACGGTGTTCTGTAATTCTGGTCTTAACCTTCCTACTGGTCATGACTACATAATGTTTATGGCACGGGCCTGTAATGAGATAGATTACCCCCTCATTTCCTCATTTCTGTTCAGTCTACAAGCCACATATCCCCCTTTATTTGGTAACTAACTCTGAAAATACCTTAGTGCTGGTATAGAGACTTTGGTATCTTTTTGAAACCTCGGGGATGACTTCTGGCTCAAAATCATTAGGGCAAAGTCTTAAACGTAAACTGGTGTCAAATGCTAGTGCAGGCAGTTTCATTCCACCATGGGGAACTCAATATCTCATTGCCATTAGAGTTGGCATAGAGTTCTTTTGTTGATGTAAGCCCTTTGATGATATTAGACACCTAAGCAAAATTTAGGTACTTTATTCAGAATACATGCTTGTGCCTCATCTAGTTGGTTGGCTGTGCTGTGCGTATCTTGGTTTAGCTTACTTTCTGACTGACAGGTATGAAATGATTGACCTTCTCACCATTTTCAAATGTTACATGCCTTCTTTTGAGGAGTCTCTGAGGGTACCTATTTGCCACACTTGCCTTTGACCACTTGCTTTCATTACTAACTCAATCAGATTCCAGTTTAACCACTGCTGGCAGGTGCACCATCAAATTTTGGGCTTGATGGCGATCTTAAATCCACGTCCTTGATTCTAGCAGTGTGATAGGTGTTCATGCAAAGCTGGGTTGCGTTAAAGGGTGACCAGATTTTCAGGAGCAAAAACTGGGACAGCCACAAACATAAAAGTAGAAACAAATGGAGGCCCCGACCTGGGATGCTGAAAGGCTAGAATACAGCATATCGCATTGGAGAAGATCCACTCTGCCACATCCCAAATATCTACAAAAAACTGGACCTACGAAAGACCCCCCCCAAAAAAACATCATTTTATCAGTTGTGCAATTCCAAGAATAGAACAGAGATCTCAAGATGTATATCCTATTACACATGTGTAGCTCATTCAGACCAGGTTTCTTTGCATTCTGGAACTTCTAGTACAATATTTGTAAAGTTTAATTAAGAGGGGTACCAGGGGAAAATGTAAAAAAAGACTAGACAATTTAATGTGTTTTTGTGAGGGTAAGCAGAAGGTGGTGAAATTATATCCACAAGACTCTGAAGGAACATTATTTGCATATTACACACGCGATCACACAGAACACATTCAGAGCTCTTTTACCAATGTGCATTAGGGTGACCAACCGTCCGTAAATTTCACGGACAGTCTGTAATTTTGGCCGTCTGTCCGTTGTCCGTGAAGGATTCTTTAACGGACACCATTTGTCCATAATTTTAACCGGGCACAGCTTCCACCCACCTCCCTCTTTGACTCCGAGGCTGTTCCAAAGCTCAGATACCCAGCAGCATTGGAGAGGCACAGCGGGATGGCAACGCCTCACACCTTCAGCCCGTGATGAGCTGTTAAGAGGCGCATGAAGGTAACTGAGAGGGGGGGGCGGCAGCTTCAGGAGCAGGAGCATCTATTCAGATGCAAACAGCCCTGAATGCGTCATGTCTCTGTAATTTAGAGGGGCCTCACGCATTCCATTTCTACCCAAGGCCCCAAACATCCTAGACTCGGCCAGATTACACCGCTCGGTTCTTCAAACATGCAGTCTATGTTGTCATAAAATTAAGAAATGGCACAATCGCACCCACACTGATTAACAAAGTATGGATGACAATCAGTTAAACCAGTTCTCTTAGCGTATCTCCTTTAAGTACTGTAACTCACAGTGGGGGAGAGCATTTTGGACAGAGAACCTGTCGTCTTGTTGTCTTGTGCAGGAGGGGATGAGGAGCCGAAAATGATACTAGAATAATGCATGCCCACACCTGTGCCCACCCTGGTGGATCCTGTTCCCCCCGCCTGTGATGGCTCCTATCCCCCCCTGTGATGGCTTCTGTCCACCCACTGTGATGGATCCTGTCCCCCCCCCGCCTGTGGTGGATCATGTCTCCGCCCTGGGTGGCTTCTGTCCCAGTCCTGGAACGGCTCCTGCAGCGAGGGTGAAGTTCCTGATGGGCCTCTTCTCAATTAATATGGAAAGGTGGGCGAGTAAGTAAGTGAAGGGATGGGTGGATGGCTGAATGAATTAGCGAAAGGGTGATGAATGAAACATTGAATAAATGGATAATGAGAGAGGATGGATGTAGTGATGAGTGAGGGGAAGGAGAGATGAGAGAAAATGTAAATAGCTGGATGTATGGGTGGAAGGGTAGCTGGATGATGGATGAGGGGAAGGATAGATGGATGAGTGGAAGGAAGGATGGATGGATGAGGGGATGGATGGATGGAGGGGAAGGATGGATGAGGGGAAGGATAAATGGATGGGAAGGTTGGATGGGTGAGGGGAAGGATGGATGATGGATGAAAGGATGGATGGATGAGGGGAAGGATGGATGGATGAGGGGAAGGATGGATTGATGAGGGGAAGGAAGGATGGATTGATGAGGGGAAGGTTGGATGAGGGGAAGGATGGATGAATGGATGGATGAGGGGATGGATGGGTGAGGGGAAGGAAGGATAGATGGATGAGTGGAAGGAAGGATGGATGGATGAGGGGATGGATGGATGGATTGATGAGGGGAAGGATGGATGGATGTATGGATGATGAGGGGGTGGGTGAAAGGATGGATGATGAGGGGAAGGGTGGATGGATGGATGATGAGGGGGTGGGTGAATGGATGGATGGATGATGAGGGGGAAGGATGGAAGGATGATGAGGGGAAGGATGGATGGATTGATGAGGGGAAGGATGGATGAGGGGAAGGATGGATGGATGAGGGGATGGATGGGTGAGGGGAAGGAAGGATGGATGGATGAGTGGAAGGAAGGATGGATGAGGGGAAGGATGGATGGATGGATGATGAGGGGGTGGGTGAAATGATGGATGGATGGACGATGAGGGGATGGATGGATGATGAGGGGAAGGATGGATGGATGATGAGTGGGTGGGTGAAAGGATGGATGGATGGAGAGTGGGTGGGTGAATAGATGGAGGGATGGATGATGAGTGGGTGGGTGAAAGGATGGATGGATGGATGATGAGTGGGTGGGTGAAAGGATGGATGGATGGATGGATGATGAGTGGGTGGGTGAAAGGATGGATGAGTGGGTGAGTGGATGGTGGGTGGGTGAAAGGATGGATGAGTGGATTGGATGGTGGGTGGGTGGGTGAAAGGATGGATGAGTGGGTGGGTGGATGGTAGGTGGGTGAGTGGATGGTGGGGGGGTGAAAGGATGGATGAGTGGATTGGATGGTGGGTGGGTGAAAAAATGGATGGGTGGGTGGATGGTGGGTGGGTGGGTGGATGGATGGTTGGGTGGATAATGGGTGGTTGCGTGGATGAGTGAAATGATCGATGGATTGATAAGTGCAAGGGTGAATGAATGTACATATGAGTGAAAGGATGGATGTAAGGATGGATGAGTGAGTGAAAGGGAGGGTAGATGGACAAAAGAATGAATAGATGTGTGAAGGAGTGAAATGATAGATGGATGAGTGATAGGGTCAATGGATGGATTCATGAGTGGATGAGTAGATGGATGGATGGGTAGGTGGATGGATGGATGGGTGGAAGGAAGGATGGCTAAGTGAAAGGGTCGATGGAGAGAGAAAGGGAGGATGGATGGATGACTAAAAGAGTGGATGGGTGGAAGTATTAGTAAGTGAAAGGATGGCTGGATTTGTGAAAGGGTAAATGGCTGGATGGATGGATGGATGGGTGAATGGATAGGATGAAGAGTGGATGGATAAGTGTACAGATGGATAGGGTGAAAGGGTGGATGGATGGATAATGGATGGATGAGTGAAAGGATGGATGAAGGGATGGATGAGTGAAATGATAGATGGAAGGATACATGATGGAAAGGTTTGCAAATAGTTGAATATGTTTGGAAATGGCTGGGCCTAATTATATACTATTGCGCGACCTCTGATGCGTCTGTAAAACTTACCTATTGTCCTGAAGTTTTGTCCTGAATTTTGACCTCCTGTCCTGAATTTGTGTCCTGAATTTTGACCCTTTGTCCTGAATTTTTACACTCACCGTCCTGAATTTGCACCAATGCCAGATGGTCACCCTAATGTGCAAGTAGAGAATTGTGCACGCCCCTGTTACGTGACACTAGCAGAAGGAAAAGAATCCCTTTCACATGCTGTGATGAGTCTCCGGGGCTGGTTGGTATTCCCAGACATTGGTTCCTTTGAGAGTGATTCCCTCCTTGTTAAAACCTGCTTCAGGACAGCAGGCTGCTCTCTAAAGGAATATATGCCTGACCATGATGTAAAGAGAGGGCTGGTGAAAACGTCACCAAGGACAACATTTCCATTTGTGTGCCCATTCACTGGACCCTCGCCAAAAAAACAGTATATATTTGTAATATTAGGAAAAAGTTCCGGGATGCTGGGACAGTTCTTGAAAAGCTGTGAATCTCTGGACAAAACTTTGATCTCTGGTCACTCTGGCTTAAGCTCAATATAATCTCAGTCCAGATACGAGTCATATTTAAGTTTATAATAAGCTTTGACCAGATCAACTGTATGTTTGTGTTTTGGGGGAGGTATCCCATTATCCCTACATTATGAAGCGCAGGCGTTTTAGTGGTGTGTACTTGTTTCTGTCACCTTAGAGAGCCACAGAAAACTTTCCTCAACTTTCATCTACCTGCTAATAGCATGGACATCTGAAGTCTGGACTTGAACATTTAAAAGTATACACAATGTCAAATAGTGATGTCTCAACAGCAGAAGCAGGTGATTATCACTGTCAACAATGGAAAATGAATGAGATCATCGACCCCTATACAAATATGATGATGGGGGTCACAGGGGTGTAAGATGCATATTAACTAAAGCTCTGTGTTTTTGTGAAATTATTTTGACAATACAGTCTGTGTACATTAGTATTTATTTTGAGTTTAGGGGAAAAATGTCCACAGTTATTTAACCAATACATTCTTACTCATACATGAATGCCTGATTTTTATGCAAGAGCACCCATATTTAATACATCAACCTTGAGATATCAAAACTTAAGCATTATAGTAGAAACACAGGTGTACATATACATCGTTTTTGCTTTATTTGGAAACCCTTTCTCTTTTTTTCATTAACTACAACTAGCTAATTTGTACAACTATTGACATGGCAGTCATGACTGACAACCTTGAGTAAAACATATTTTCTGTTTTTACTCACATTTAAAATAAGGAAAATTGATTGTTTTCAGTCTGTATATATCTATAAAAATGGAAAACTGTGAGCCATAGGTCCAGATGTACAATTTACAGAGCGTAAAATACTGATTGCAATTTGTGATCAGAATTTTTGCGACCAGTAAAGAATTTTGAGTAGCAACCTGTGTACTAATAGCTTAGTTCTTATTATTCTGAATCGTATTGAAGCTCAATCCAACCTACCTCATGAATATTCATGAGGTAGGTTACAAATTGTGACTTACTATGATTGTAGGCCATCAAAGGGATTGTTACTTGCTGTGGTCACACCATGTCTGCGATTGCTTTCAAATAAAGGATTTTTTTTTATAATCACATCATGTTTTGCTTATAGAAAATGGGTCTGCAGAGTAAAAAAGAGGTGTGTGTTCTATTTTTCAAGTGTGTTTAAGGGACCTTTTCCTTTTTGTGACTGCATCGCCACTCTTTTTTGAGATGTCTGTAGAATTTCAATGTTTTGTGACC
This sequence comes from Lissotriton helveticus, assembly GCF_964261635.1. NCBI lineage: Eukaryota > Metazoa > Chordata > Amphibia > Caudata > Salamandridae > Lissotriton > Lissotriton helveticus. Next base: position 472,961,961 of record NC_136071.1, on the reverse strand, counting down.
AGATTTCCGTAGCAAAATATTGATGCCTGTGATGCCATTCAGTATTTTAAAGGGATTCTTACAAAAACTTATAACGGTTGAAAACATTGAATTTTTGTGTTTGCAACTGTTAAAACGCTAAGTACATTTGACCCATCATAAGATATTTCAATACTACTAAAGGTTGGGTAATGATTAGCACAAGAATCATTTTCTAGAGGAAATTGCAAATCCGGTACTACTGATGTTCCAACTCCTATGGACTGCACTCCTGTGATTTACCCAATCTGGCATGTGAACTTTTGAACATTAGGATGGTTTGGTGTTTGCTGCTTGTAGTAGCACATTTTTTTTATTCTGTTTTCCAGTTATATTAAGGATTTGCAAAGAAGTAGGAACATCAATGAGGCTAATACAATTATAAGTCAATAACAATAATATGAAAAACAACTACACATTTCAGGAATTTACAATTCATGAAATAAATTATTGATATTAAAAAGAATTCACAAAGTGTTTATGAGCAATTCAATTGAAAAGAGACGCGAAAGGTTTATAAAATGATTAGACAAATATGCTGTTAAAGAACAGAATAACTTAATGAGAGAGGAAAAGAGAGAAAGGTAGGGGAATAGAGAGAGACACAAATAGGATCAAATATAAAAGGTTGAATGTTAAGATTAAATACATATATAGTTGGGGAAGAATTCAAAGAAAGATAAAATTATATTGAATGTTAGTGCAAAAATGAAGACAGTATATATGAAGAATTTTATGGAGGATTACAACTTTCACATTGAGAAAAAAAGAGTTGAATACATGTAGCTTTGTTTCTTGATAAATTTAGCAAGTTATTTGTGCCTGTTATCAATGCTAACATGCAGACATTTGAGTTTCCAATACTGATTGTGAAATACCGTGCAAATACACCATCAACACAAACTTAATTTGATGTATTTTCCTGTAATGGCAGGTCAAAGGGCATTAGATGTAACTTCAGCAACTGATCTTACTTTGATGAAAAGACCACTGATGAGTAATTCTAGAAGCATGTTTGAGGTAAGAAGAAATGGTGAAGATCTTAAGAAGTATTGCATAAAGTGTTCAATAGTACAGCCATAATCAAGCCGCAAACTTTTGTTTACAGAACCACAATACCGTATTTCTAATTCCACCTTTCCTACTGAATGCACATTGTGATATTGCAGAAATTGATTCTTCTCTGTAAGTAATCAGGTTTTTTAAACAGGTGGGTGAAACCCTACTCAAGCAACAGCCACATTCCTCGTAGAGGTGAACTACAAAAGTCACTAAATTAACCTGAGCGTAAATGTCTGAAAACTTGGCACAAAAGCAGTCAGGGTTTACGTAGAGCCAATGTGTTGAGCATTTATACAGCACACAAACAGTTATAAAGTGAAAACACAATACAAATCAATTTGGTAACATAGAGAATTGTTTAATGTAGAAAGTAACACCAAAATGAATTAAATCCAATCAGTTGAACTGAAGGTATGATGTTTTAACCCCTTCGACGCTCATGACGAGCTGGGCTCGTCATGAGGTAGCCTCCTCGCACGCTCATGACGAGCCCAGCTCGTCATGTAAAGTGCGGTTTTAAATATCTCAGCACAGGAGCGGAATTTCGCTAGCGCGCATGCGGTTAAAGATTTTAATGAAATCTAGCACCTAAAAGATCAAAGTGCCAATTATGGGTATCTGGACTTGCAAGACTGGGACGAAGTCAAAAGGTAAGGCTGATCACAATGGGTCAGATACACAAGGTGGATTGGGATGGGTCTCAGCTTACCTTCGAACTTAGAAGTAGTTTTGAAGAAAAGCCTAGGTGAAGGTAGATTTCAGTGGGGCAAGGCAGCAGGCTGTGTCTGAGGAACAGTAGTCTTCAGTGGGGAACGCTGAATCAGGTCTCTGTGAAGCCATCCATGGTGGCAGGGAAAAGGTCAGCGTGGGAGTAGCTGGATTTCCAGGCATAGGAGTCAGTAGTCATAAATGGGAAGCCTGTTGCTGTCGAGCCTGGAGAAGATTTTTATCTTTGGACTGAAAAAACATTTTCAAAGTCACAAACTTTCAGCAGGGCAACGCTGTAAACTGGAGCCAAAGAGGGCTCAATGAGGCCAGCTACTGTTGCTTGGAGGGCCTGCTGATCAGGATCTGCTGCTGCAGAGAATAACATAGCTGAGCTACCATGAAGTCAGGCCAACCAGCGATGCACCCTGGGCAAATTGACTGGCAGGTCCTGGTTATCTGCTGGTTCTTCTGGCACTTTTTGCTGAAAGGTGTTCGAAGTCCCAACTTTTAGGGTTAGGCAGGAGCAGCACCTCTAACACCACTTTCAAGGGTTCTGGACTTGGATGGCACCACTCAGGGTTACGACTCACTCCAGCATAGGCCAGGTCCAGGGTCCAAGGTGTAACTCACACATGAGGCCATGAACCCTTGGAGTCACTTTCTACACTTAGATATACCAGGTTGATAGACAATCTGCCTAAAATTCAATGTGATATGCTTCAACCTTCTAACCCATTAATTGCAGGCTTTCATCAGAACTGACATTGCAATATACAGAACTAATAGCAAAATAAAACAGTTAAGTGACTGCAGAAAACCCATGCTAACCTATAAAGAAGTTAATACCATTAGACAATGATGCTGGGTTCTCTGCAAGTAACAATTCTTTAGCTTGATGTAAATGATTAAAATAAAATTGACTTGCCGTTAACCGTTGTTTGCCTATGAGTTGTAACTTGTAGGCAGTACTTAATTCGTAAAAACAAACATGTTTCCGTTCAACATTGGCGACATAGTGATAGAGCTAACAGGCAATTCGGTTTGTAGTGTTTGCCCTATAATGAACAATATAATTAGCATTTTAAATGGCGCAACGTCCACCAACGGAATTCTTCTTTGAGACATTTCTAGCAAATGCATGTTTATTTTCTAGGTTGAGCCGGTCTTACTATTCTTTTTTGTATATTTGAGTAGTCAAATGTATTCATATGTAACAACTCTTGTACTTTATCAAATAAAACACTTCAAATGTTCCTTAATGGTTTAGATGGTGTCTTTGAGGTAAAAGATCACAGGCTTTGAGTCATCAAAATGGCAGCCATAGCAGAAGTGATAGTAAACACTGGTAAACTTAATTGGCATTAAAGGCTTGGCAACTTGTCCTTTCCTTACTCCTTTAACAAACTCCTATATGCTAAGTAGTAGTTAAGGGATGGACAAGTAGTGGTTATTAAATAAAGTCAAGAATGATCTTGTGTTTCTGTGTGTCTTCTTTTGCTAAAGTCAAACACGTCCCTATAATTCCCCAGGGGGAGAAGAGGCATAGATGTCCACTAACCACTCAAAAAACACTTTATGCCACTGTCTTCTTTTGCTGCCACTGTCCAGAACTATTTAGGCATGTGCAAAAAGGGCATTTTCTCTGGTCCACCACCTTCCAGTGATTGGGATGGTCAGAGCCCCGCCACAAAAAGCATTGGGTATGTTTACCAAATTGGGTTATTAGTTGGGCAGCATGTGAGGACTGCACAAGTAATAGATCCACAAGTGTCTCCTTATTGAGAGCCAAGTGCTCTATTGCAGCACCTGCCTCGCTCAGGGTGACAAAGCAGAGCTACTCAAAGGAGGTGATGCGGCTAGTAATCTCCATCTGCTGCCACGCAACTACAACATTCAGTAAATCATTGCACAGTCAGTGCCTTTTCTATGAAAAAGAAAAAGCTAAAGTACATTTATTACATACACTACCCAATGTAATGCATTAATTTACAAATGTATATGTCAGATAGATGGAGGTAACTTTGATGACATTCAGAAATCACATTTGACCCTTAGTGGGTCATGACTCCCGTAAATTAATACCCTACCTATACTAATAGCAACATCAGAATACAAGGGGTGTACTTTAAAATAAATCAGGATTATTGGCTTTTTAAAGGGTCACTACATCAATGTATAAAGCAAACCTTTTCGCTTTGTCAATTTTTCACCATATTAAAATATAAGGCAAGCCTATAGGCTTTGTCAGGGGGTCGCCACATTAAAATACATGGCACGTCTATTGGCTGTGGCAAGGGATCATCACTTTAATACCACTATATCACAGGTTGGTATTCAACATTAAGGTCAACAAAATCCCCAAACATAGACAATGGCATACATTATTCATAAAAAGAATTATAATGTTAATCAATCATTTTTGTCACTATCACACTTTAGGTAAAGCATTGTGAAGCAAAATTGCCTGTCAGAGTTTTTATATACTCCATAGTCTACATAAAATGCAACCATAGAAGCCACCACCAGGTTTCCCTGCACCCTGGAACTGAAAAGCAAAAGCTACAGCTTGAGGAATACTTTAAAATGAACTCAACTTTGCCTGGGTGGGGGTCCTAATTTCGCTGTCCCCAGTAACTTAGGGCCATTCAGTAAAACCTCAACGGAGTGCTGTTGCCACTCCTGCAGCCCCCAACACATTGGTAGGATGTTGGTGGTGCCCCTATCCATAACAGAAGCACAACAAATATTTAAATGAGCCTGTGTGGGGCATTATGGGTCGTTTCCTGGCTGGGAGCTTAGAATGTTTTATGAGCGGGTTTCTGTCTGTTTTGTTAGCTGTGACGACCTTGCACCATGTATATTGCGAGTATAGGCCTTTGTTTGATTGAGGGCCTGACCACACCCATAATACCCTGAGACCAGTTTTAACATTAAGGGCCCAAGGGGCGGGACCAAGGCCCTCGCAACTCTGACCAATTCCATGGATGCCTTCCACGACAGTCGTGGGAGCCAGCATCCTTGTCTTTGCATCCTGTTGTGGGAATAACCTTTCTTACTAGCTCCCGCCCATGGTAAAGCTACTCTGTTTCACTCTGCCCTCACCTGCGGGCAGAGTTGCATCAGGCTGGTGCAGCCGTGACAGCTCCTGGCTTCTTTGTTGGCCCCTGGGGTTGGGGCCCTTAGAGGCATCTGGAAAATGGACCTCAGAAGATCGGTTCCCCATGGCCGGAAGCTGACTTGGAGGGGGACTCCACGCATGCCCCTCTCCCCAAGGATTGAAATAAAACAAAGATGGCCTAGCCCCATGGTCATGGCATACTCTGAGGATATTTACAGAGATAGCCGTGGAGCGCCAAGCGCTTCATTTCTTTTGTGAAAGGCCATAGGTCAGATCTTTAACTGTGATCTCTTGGGCCCTGTTGGGCTGATGTTGTTAATCTTAAGCTTGTTTTGCATCTGGTGGCAAGCTCTAGCCCTGCAGAACACTTTACGCAAGCCTCCTGCCTTTTAAAGTGGCACAGTCTGGGGCGGGCTGGTCTTACTTTATCTCAATACCAGTTTTCTCCTCTGCTTTGCTCTCCATGGCCCTCAGGCCTCCTGATCATCTGGGAGAGCATCTGGGGGCAGTGGTGCCCAAGTCTCTCCAAAATGGTCCCCTGGGGGAATGTTATGAAAGCTCAGTAGGTTAATGTGAACACTGCAGATTTGTGTGTATGTAATCAAAGAGTCACAGAAGTGTATCACGGTTGGTGGACTGGGAAATAGTAATATGTTTACTTGCAGTGCTAGAGAGTCCCAGCCTAGGAGTGGACACACTGTGACTATTCAAGTCATTATTTTATTTTAAAATTACATAGGCTGGTGCCACATAGTGCAAAGAAACTTAGTGTTTAAGAGAAAACAATTGTGTCAAAATATGAATAGCTTTAATAATATGCAAACAGACTGTACATAGTGCAAACTTTTTTATATAACTTTCCATTAAAAGGATATCCTTCAACACTCAGTTGATACCACTAACCCTGATGAGACCTGTCTAGTCCTGGGGGTCAGCTCGCGCCAAAATCATTTGTCCATCAGGGGCATCAGGCGGCTTCTGCTTCTAGCTGTCAATGATTTTGGGTTTGTTGCCATCCAGTTCAACTGTTTGGCTCTCTGTTTCTCCCATGTGTAGGTGTTTTTAAGTGTAGGTGGAAAGTTCAAAATGACAGGTAGTCCATGCCAATCCTAGTATGCCCCATCATCCCTCCGTCGATGTCCCAACCCTCCTGCACAGTATTCTTAGACAATGTTTTATGGCAGATCCCTTCTACCACTGCTCAAAGCTCCGTGTCCCATCATGGGTCTGGCTACGAAAAAGGGCAACCCTCCCTTGAGGTCACTCCAACCCATTTCAGCAGCATCTCGTACTCCCCCACCGGTATTGGAGCCATTTTGGCTAGAGGGACAAAGGGAAGGGCTCAGGCTCAGTGTCAGGTCCTACTGTTTATGACTGGTTAGACCCCTTTGAAATGTAACTAGTCCTTGGTCACAGCTCCCAGGCCATCCTGTCAGAGGGAATGCCAGCACCTACCATCACCAAAGCCCTTTATCCTTTGGGAGCAACCCAAATCTTACCACAGGGGAGCCAGCTGCTAGATGACTGTTAAATGCTTCCAATATTTATGCATGAAATTTTAACTTTTTAAAAGCCAATGTTGCTCAATGGGTAGGCAAAGTTTGATTTAATCATTAAATTGGAATTTGGTTAACTATAACAATTAATCATTGAATTATTTCTCCTGCTTTAACCAGTTAAACTTAGCATTCGCTAAATGTAACATAATAGCCCAATGGTCCCCTATTGAAGCAGTCACCTTTGCTACACTAAAAATAGCTTTTGGGGATATATCACTGTACGGCCAAATTCAACACTAACTATATGTCCTACCTTTAAGTACCATGCACTCTGTCTTTTTGAGCAGTAAGGACTACTTAGGGGTGAGTTATTAATATTTAAAGGGAAGGTTTTGGCCTGTGAAAAGGGGTTATATTGACAAGTTCCGTTTCCAGTTTAAGACTACCACACTCATGTTACTTTTGTCCATCTACCAGGCTGTACACAATGGGAATCTTTCATGCTCACAAGAGTGTATACACGTGTTCACGTGTAACCAGCCCAGTGCCCCTTACCCTCACTGCTCTCCAGGAGCCTAATCTAAAAAAGGTGGACATTCAGTGATAAACATGCTCAGTACAATTACAATGAAAGGACCATGAGTGAAACTCAGTTAGTGAGAATCACCCACAATAAAGATCCAAAAACAAGGTGATCAAAAGCAAAATACCAATTGTACTCAATGAACGAATCCATATGCACCAGTATGTCAAACACATTTTGTTTAAATGTAATAGCCACAAGCTTCTATATCTTGCTGTAACAAACCGATCACTAACTCAACAATCTCTAAATCACTGCCTTTCTATCTCACATCCCTAGCTACCTCACTCAGACTACTTCTATGCAACCTGGCTCTACTACCCTCGACTCTCCCTTTAACTACCTCATTAACATTTCAGTCTCATGTTGCCATCCTCACTAAAACTCACCCTCTTTCTTTTTCTATGTCTCTGCCTTTCTTTACAAATTGTGTATCAAAGAGGTGTGCAGTTCCTGGTGAGAGGGACGGGAAAAGGGAGGTCTTTCTTCGTGATGCCCTCACACACCCCAAAGGATATCATGCTTCATCGTTGGGCCAAGCTCCTCGTCAGGCCGGCGCTGCAATGCCCGACAGGCTCCCATAAACGGGACTCGATGGCGGAGATCTTTTGAAGAAGCTGTAGGGTGCGTGCGGTGTGAGGGCTGGGTAGTGCACAGGGCGGTGAGTTAAAATAAGTCTAAAGCCGTCCTATTTTTATATGTTTTTATTGCTATGGTAGCTCAGGCTTAATTAAAAAATGTTGGAGCCCTAACTGGATATAATGTCCTAAAGGGCTGTCGTGATGGGATAGGTCAACATGTTTCGTGCCTAATTTGCCCCTAACAGGTCAGGTGGCACTTATCAGGACCATGAAAAACGAAAAAAGTGGGTGGTGCACTATCATAAGTCTGGTTCTAGTAATTAATTCCGATAACCAGACGCTATGGGAGATACCTTAGTAGACTTGTACGGGGGTAGGAGACCTGGTGGGAAAGGGGAGAAAAAGGGGGAGAGAAACAACCAAAGCAGAGTTAAGCGAGAAAATCTTGGTGGCGTGCTGATAGCAGTCAACATGCTTGATATAGTGGTGAGTTAGCGAGCGCATGCAAGTTTGGTATCTCACAGTGCCCATACTTCCCTCATGACTTCTGTTGCAGGATGTTGAAGACACTGGTACGCTGAAGTGTGCTGAGTATGCCTATCCCTATCCCACCTCTCTCAACCGAAATGTTAAATTCACCCCATCATTTGTTTGCTACCTTCTTTATCCACCGCCTCCTTTTCTTTTTTCTGTTTTGTCTACCTTACTGCTATCATTATCTTAAATATTCCTGCTGCTTTTCCTTGTCTACCTCTAATGTTTTTACTCTTCAAATCATTATCTCCGTTCTATTTCTGGACATACTATTCTAATTCAACTCATCCTCACTACCTCACTTTTGTCTCTCCAACTACCTCTCTCTTTACACATCTCTCTCCCTTATGCCTTTGTCTCTGGCTCACTATTCTCTCTTTAACTCTTCATCTCTAATTGTGTGTAACTCTCACCTCCTTCTCTATCTCTCTAATTTTCACTTTATGTATCACTTGTTTGTCTTTGCCTCTTCTCTTGTTCTATACTTCACCTCTTTCTCCACCTTTCTCTCAGACTCCATACTCTTTTACCTGACCTGTTTATCCCTTTGTGCTCAACTCTGTTCCTCAAACTTTCAGTTTACTTCACCCCCTCAATCTTGCTACATTTTGTCCTCCATGATTCTAGATCGCTCTAATTTCCCTATAAAAATGTACCTATATTTATATTGCTTTTTCTCTACTTATAAATACTGCAATGTACTACTCGGCCTCTTTCTTTCTAGGTACCCACCTGTCTCACCTATTACGTTTCTCCCTGTCTTTCCTATCTCTCACCTTAGCTGTAGCTCTCTTCTCCTGTACTTTACCTCTCTTACTATACCATTCAAAAATGAAAGAAGAAACTTACCTGCTGATCATGCCGGTCATCAGCCACCACATATCCTCCACACAGAAACCAGGAAGCAAGCCACCAGGCTCCCAGCCAATCACAACGCTGCAATACAGCATCGTGATTGGTCTGAGCACCTTGGTTCAGTGCTCAGATTGGGAATGGGAGCCTGGGCTTGTTCTCCACTCAGGCTTTAATGCAGCCTGGGTAGAGAACAAGGAAGTACACATGACGGTTTGGCAGGCCCGAGAGGGCTGGCCAGACCTCCATGCACACTTAAGGTGCAGCCACCACTACTCCTCCCTGTGATGTGGGGAGCCCAGCCCCGCCCACCCCGCTGCTTCAACTGCAAGCTCAATACAAAAAATAAAATGATAATAATGGAGCATTGTTATCATTTTATTTTTTGTATTGACCTTGCAATTGAAGTAGTAGGGCGATGCTCCTCCGTCTTAGTGGAGGTGCTGCCACTGGCCGCACCTCCACTTGCCGAAGGTTTAATCTATAATCTACTATTGTTTGCAATAGTAAATATTTGAACTAGCTAAAATGGAAAATAATGTAAAAGTCGTTACTAACAGAGGTACGCAAATGTTGTCTTCCTCAGGGCCCCAGAAATCCTTTAGATTGCACTGTATATATTGAATGAATGTAGCAGGAACTTGTAGTTTGTACATTTATTACAATATGCTATATATACTAGGGGTGGGCAGAATTTTTAATTCCGCCGTCAGATATGGAGGAATTTAGCAAGGTAATGCAGAATTACTAATAAATTCTGCCACTCCGCTAGTGAAATTCATTTGCCCCGTTTGGTTTTTAAATAGGGCTGGACGAGGGAGGAGTCACTCTATGATTGTAAACCACTACTGATTAAACATTAATCTCCAGTGAGTTTTAAACTTTAAAAAAGATTGACTGCATTGCTGTGCATACCCCTTGGTGCCCTTACATACTCAGCGTATATAGAGTTTATGTACTCTGAGGGCCATATTCATGGCAAAGTCATTCAGTGCAACACAAAACAGCACAGCAAGTCACTATGCTGCACTTTACGACAGGGTAAGGGTAGGAAAGTGCCATATTTAAGTAAATACGAAGCATTGCTACATTTTCCCCTGTGCTGGCACGCTTTTGCTGCTTGGGCACCAAAGCATGCACCCTTGCACCATTGTGTAAGGGTGTCTACGTTGTAAGGAGGACTGTTTTTGTGTAGAAAGATGCACCTTCCTGCACTAAAACAGTACCCTGTGGCTTTTTCCTCTTTCTATGTGTGCTGCAGGATGTAGTACCCATGGAAACCGGATGTATGACATTACAACGCATGCTTTTACCACGCATGCTGTTACAACGCAGTTTTTACAACGCATGCTGTTACAACGCATAGCGCTTAGGGGTGCTTGATAGTGAATAGTTTAATTTACTATTCCAACTCCAGTCCCCATGGATAGTAGGGAAGGTGTTGGATAGTAAATTAAATCCATTCCCTATCCTAGAGCGCCCCCCATCGCAATGCGTTGTAATGACATGTGTTGTAATAGTTGCGTCGTAAAGGCACTGCGTGGTAAAAGTTGCGTTGTAAAGGATGTTTCCCATGGAAACCGGAATAACAAGGAGAAATAAACATATTTCTTCTCTTTATGCCTCCTTGGGAAGGCATAGGTTTTTGGCATATTCACAGGCCTACCACTTCTGGTAAATTGGGAAATCCATCACAATCCATGGATGTGGCGTGGAAACACCCACACAGTTCCCATGGAAATGCCTCCCTTGCAAAGAGTAATGCAACGCCGTGATTTGCGCTGTGTTGCATTGCTCGAGATTTATGATCCTACCTGGGGCCACGCAAGGTGGCTATGCGTGGCTATAAAAATCTCATTTTTAATTTGCAGCGGCCTTGCACCATGTTATATGGTGCAAGAGTGATGCAAAGGAGCTCGTAAATAGGCCCCAGAGTATGTAAGGGAACCGAGGAGTAGGCACAACAGTGCATATCCCTTGATGCCATTACATACTGTGAAGTAATCATTGTAGAGTATGTAAGGATGCCGAGGGGTATGCACTGTTAATGCATTTGGTATTTAACAGCACTATTTCTTAGCGCAAAATGCATTGTCACATACCCAATTTTGGATACCAGGGTGCATTTTGTGCTAAGAAAATGACGCCAAAGCTCACTCCGCTCTGTCACCCAGTTTCCCGGAATCTCACAGAATGTTAATGTAATTCCGCTGAATCAAATTCTGTGCCTCCCCCACCTGTAATATATACATTGAAGAATTAACTGATGACATCACTGGTGTTTTTATTCACATGGTCGAAACATTTTTTATATCTTTATGAATGCTGTAGAAAATGCCTTCCCATTTACTAATACGGCGGACGGGACATAGCATAGATTCATCATGTATACATAGAGGTAAACAACACAGCTCATATATATTTCCCATTTGGTCTCTGGGTAGGGAGAAGTGCCCTTGGATCCCAGAAGAGGAGGGTCGTTTTAAATAAGGCAGTTGAGGAGAGGGTTGAGTTTAATATGATAGCCAGTGTTGAGACAGCCATTTTTTTTGCTTCTGCAAGTTTAAATGTGAACATATCCATGATGCACGTGAGAAATGTATCTCGATTCTGAATTGTAGGGACAAGACGGAACGGAGTCACTGTTAGAAATGAGTCAAGCGGATTGGATGGCGCGCTTAACATTTCCGGTGAGGCTGTTATGTCAGGAGGAAGGCGAGGAGAAAATCGTATTGAAAACTTATATTGTATCCTATTAGAGTTTATTATGCCACTCCATTTTCCGAGGCTTCAGTGTCATTACGGGTATATTGCTGCGACGGCACGGGCAGGAGTGTTCTCATCAGCGCAGGTTAATGGAAAGAGACACGTCTGATCATCTCTCCGGCAGTAACGCAGCAGTCGCCTTGTATGTCGAAAAGCACTTCCTCATGCATATGCACAACGTGACAGTCCGTTGTGACTTAGAGGCGCGCGGGGTGATGGGCGCGTGGGACCATATGCTCGGTTATTAAATGAACACCTTGGACGGAGACTCCATCACCGAAAACATGCCATGCGCAAGTGGCTGTTTTAATCCGGAAATGGCTGCAGGGGAACGAGGGAGTGGATTCAGAAATGTAATGACGCTATCAGATGAAAATAAAAACGGTAGATAGTGTGGGGTTGGGAAGTATTTTATACAGCGCTGTCTGGCATGGATACATAGAATTGTATAAGTAAACCCTCTGAAAGATGTTCTTCTTTTTAATATGTGAAAGAGGGATTTTAACGTTACGAAACACCTGTTTTATTCACTGTATATTTTAATAAGTTTTTAACTTAAAGTTTGAAACATATCTTGTCTAATGAACTTTTATGGTTTTGCACAAAAAAAACGAATAAAGTATTTTGAATTTGATTCACGGAGTAAAATTTGATTCCATGCAGAATTTCCTGCCCCTTGAAAACCAGTGACCAACTGTGCCCCACTGCTCTTCTGTTAATATGAAGCTTAGGGGGCATGTTTGCAAGATCCTTTGCATCGCCCCAGCAACGTGGTGCAAGGGCCACGCATCTTCAAAATGAGATTTAGAAAGCCACGCCAGGCCACCTTGTGTGACTCAGACTGGCTTCATAAATCTCAAGTAATGCAACACGTCGCAACCCGCTGCACCAGGGAGGCGTTTCTATGGGTATTGCATGGGTGTTCTCATGCAACTTCCATGGATTTTGACACATTTCCAGATTTACCACAAGTGGTAGACTTGGGAATGTGCCAAAAGCCTATGCCTCCCCAGGTGAGGAGTAACTAAGAAACATGTCTTTATTTCCTCTTTCTGTTGTGCTGTATTCTGCAGCACTCATAGAAAGGGGAAAAAGACTCAGGGGATTATTTTTGTGCAGGAAGGTGCCTCTTCCTGCACAAAAACAATCCTCTTTACAACACAGGCACCCTTGCAGCATGCCTGCGTTGGTGGTACGCAGCCAAAAAGTGCCAGCGCAGGGGAAAAGGTAGGAATGCGACATATTCAGCCAGATTCATCAAGCCAAAATCGGCTCGCAAAGGGCCAGATTATGAGAATCTGGCCCTTTGTGAGCGCTATTTTTGCATTTGGAATTCATCATCCCAAATGCAAAAATTGCAATTCTAGAAATCGCTAAATTGTGAATAATTGCATTTAAGGAATCTCAATTTGAGATTCCTTCAATGCAATTCATGAACCATTTTAAAATTGCGAATTCGCAATCTGGGGCCGCTATTTACCGCGAAGTCTAACTATGTGGTAAATAGCAAAAACTTAGAAAAATGCACTTTAGTGCATTTTTCTAAGTTGTATGTTACACACACACATGTCCTTTGGACATGTGTGTGCGCAACACCAGTGTACATTACCATTTCAGGGGTGCTACAGGGTGTCCTTTGGACACCCTGGCACCCTTGAAATCGCTTCCTTAATTGCGATTCGCTAATTGCGCATCGCAAATAAGGAATGACTCCCCATTCATTCCTATGGGCCTTTAGGCCCATAGGAATGAATGGGAAAGCCATTCCTTATTTGCGATTAGCAGTTAGCGAATCGCAAATAAGGAAGCAGTAGAAATCGCAAAAAATATTGCGATTTCTACATGCATCCCGTTTTGCGAGTCTTTAATAGCGATTCCTTAAAATTCGCTATTAAGGACTCGCAAAACAGGACTTTGATGAATCTGGGGGATTGACTTAAGTACAGTGCATTCCTGCCCTTTCCCCCTGTCACGCAGTACAGCGCAGCAAGGTGACTTACTGCAGTGCACTGTGGGGCTTGGCCATAAATATAGCCTGTGTTTCTACTAATGATATAGTCCAGTGGGCAGTGTACATGCTGCAGTGATTTGTATGGATATATTGTGTCAGTAGTTGAAGGTGGTGGACACCAGCGCCTATTTTTGGAGTCAGGGACGTATTTGTCGTAATCAAACTTTGATATTTAGTAGAAGAGATAAAGGCAGAAAAGACAGGGTGGAGGAGGAAGAGAAAAGAAACTGTCACCAAAGGAGGAAGCAAGGAAGTAAAAGAACATTCAAAAGTGAGATAAAGAGACAGGAATTCTAGGGTGGTGAAGGAAAGGGACACTAGGAGGAAAGAAGGCTAGAAGCCTGGTGATTCAGAAAGAGCGGCTTTTGACAGCCCTGATACCTGGTGCCAACAAAAAAGTCTGTGCCCCTTTATTGAATTATTATCAGTATTATTGTATTTATTATTACAAATTGAGCACTCTGTGCAACCAACAGGCCAACGGTTCACTTTTGGCAGAGTCGAATCAGCCCCCCCCCCCCTCCCGACGCTGATAAACGGAGTGTCAGTGGGTTGTGGAGGCTTCACTGGCAACTCGCAAAGCTGATTGGTTCGGGGGAGGTATAAATAGCCGATATTCTAAACGGTTGTTATTATTTTTATTTTTAATGTCGGTGGCAAGACGGGCCAAATTGCCTCCTTCAGATGGATGGATGCAGAGTAAAATGTGCTGAAAACGTAGTGGCAATATTTCCAGTGCAGATTGATATGGTTAATAAGCGCCGAGCCTAAGAGCCGGGGAGGGACCGGAGTCCACGCGCTCAAACTGTCATCTGGAAAAGTACCGCACAGCCCCATTCTGCGCATGCAAAATGCTGACGCGCGCTTCTTAATAGGCTGAGAACGACGGCGCATTTCTAATGCTAAAATAACGCAGAGCTGCATGTTAGCAGGAGACAGTTGGAAAAAATGACCCAGTGCATTACATATTTAGAATATAATGATGACTAGATTAGTCAGTTTCCAGTCTGCTCCAGTCCCCCTCTGTGCCACGAGCTCATTGCGAGGCAGACTCGTCGGTGCAACAGAGAACGTCCAGCTTGTCTAATGATAGGAGTACAGTCTGCAATGTAGCATCTCACACCCATACACAAGCCAAAAATCCAGAGCCAATCTACTATCATTTCTCTGCTTTCGTGTGCTGACGGTTCGGGCTGGACTGTTCCCATGAGGCACAGGGTCAGACTGATTTGCATATGGCCATGTCTGAACTGGGGTGGCAGAGTGGGCTAAAGAACAGTGATGGATTAAACCCAGATCTTTTGACTGGGTGTGAGTGTTTGATTGATTCAGATGCTCCGTCCATCACCACCCCCTTTTGTACCGGTCTAAGAAATGTCACTGAGACAAACAAAGTAGGGACACGTGGAATGCTTAAATTAATTTCAGTCACATGTAGGTACAGTTGTTTAGATTTCAGTCCATCCATTTCTTGCCCACTACCCCACCAGAGACAGAAACTAGCCATATGCAAATCCTCATTGGGGCTTTTGGAAGGTCAGGCCTGTCCTAGTTACAAGGCCAGGGCCCATGGGCCTGTTTGGCGCGGGGGGCACTTTAACTCTGCGCTGAGCTCAGACCGGTTATGTGGACCCAAACACAGTGAGTGCACTGTTCGCAGTGCGAGAACGAACCCTTCCCCTGCACTTAGAACAGTGAATTATTAGTGAAAAGCTGTCTGGTTTTTTGAAGCAGCCGGTCTGCCTTTCAACAGGCAGACAGGAATCCGACTTGCATTTTAAAGGAGGACAGAGATGCACCTTCAGGTGGGTGCAGTGAGTGATTGCACTTCCGGAGAGTGTCTGTAGGGGGCCATAAGATAATTTTTCAAGGGCGTCCTCTTGGGCACGCTGACCGTACTCCTGTATTTTGCACACAATCAGTATGCATTCTGGCGATCTCTTGGACTCTGTACCCCAGTCTAGTTACATTTTGTGGTGGTCAGTGATCCAAGTGGGGAGCTGGTGGATGGGGATGATAGCTGTCACTCGGCAGGTGCTCTTAGAAGTAAATAAATGTGTAGACTAGATTATTAATGGCCCACCAATCATTGTGATGCCTATTATGGAACGCAGACCATCAGGGTTCACAAGCAGAAGAGGCTCTGCGTAGGAACTATTGCTGTATCATTGTTTCAAGAGGTATGTACGATGTTACAACGCGATCAAAATGATCGCGGTACATCACAATGCATCTTTTACAACGCAAGTCGTTACCACGACTTGCGCTGTAGGGTGCCGGACTTAGGAATAGTAACATTTACTATTCCAACTCCAGCCTACGTACAGTAGGGAAGGTGTTGGAATAGTGAATGTACTATTCCTTAGTCTAGAGCGCCCTCCAGCGCAAGTCGTGGTAACGACTTGCGTTGTAAAAGACGTGTCGTAATGGCACTGCGGTGTTTTGACCACGGTGTAAAGGTTGTAGACCTTTCAAGAGTAAGACTAGTCCATCTTTAAATAAGTGCACTTGATATTTTCAGCAATGGCTTCAACCCAAACATTGGGAACATGGTACAGTACTTTTAGTGAAAACGCAAACCTCTTTAAATCGCCAGCAGCACTCTAACACTCCCTCAAGGACTAGATGTCACACAGTAGTGGAAGCATTAGCAGACTACTCAATGAGATCCAGTCTCAGGCTTCTCAAACCATTCACACATCCATCATGTACACGCAGTCTTACACCACTGATAGAACTCCCACAGCCCTCAAGGTCTACCAGTTACATTCGAAAAAACACTCTCATACACCTGGGCACTCCCCGTCACACACAGCACTCAGACCTCAGAGAGAGCATCGGTCTGACACTACGCAGCGAACTCTCACGTACAAGCAGTCTCATACTACTGACAGCACTCAGATACTCCTCACAGGCTAGCAGTTAAACATTAGTGATGGCACTCACCCTCCACAGAAACTAGCAGTTACACTACCAAAAAAGGCCCACTGACACCTCTCAAAACATAGCAGCAAAGTGAAGAGGTGTGGATGGTAACTGAAAGTCTCTCATCATTCATTGGTGAGGTTGTAAGTGTTGTTTTGTGGATGGGCAAGTGTGTGAGTACAACAATGAGTTGAATGGTGGATGTGCAGAGGCATGAGTGAAAGGACAAGTGACTGAATGCATAGATGATGGTTGACTGGGTGAATGTAAATATGGATGAGTGGTTGCATGAATTTAACCATGGATGGAAGCCTCCAGGCACTTTCATTTATTAGCTTATTAGCTTTTCTGACGCTGGTTAGGTTTTTGGAGGATTTTGCATTTCCAGCATTAATGCAAGCGCATGACATGGTATAAAGTGTAATTTCCAATACTATGGTATTAGCCACATACAGATGCCTGTTGCAGATGGTTTAAAATCAAATATATTATTGAATGTCTTCACAGATGGCTGACTTGACAAAGTTTATGATATTGACATTTCACATGTTCTACACGGGTGGTTGATAGGCATCTCCTTGGGTGGTTAATGGTTGTGGATTTTGATAGCAGTGGTTGCATGTTATCACACAGTTTTCCATTATCTGTTGTGCACTGTCCTGCAATGTGTGCCGTAAGAGGCAATAGTATGATCATGAATTGTTTACAAAGTAATCAGCAGGTTTCCTTAAAGGTTGCTCTGTGTGAAAGCTGACAGAACTACCAGCATCTCATTTGCAGCTTCTCAATTCATTTAACCTGTTAATTTAAATTTAAATAACATGTTCTGTATAAAATGGTGTTTTCTTTATCTCTTTTTTATGCTTTTTTAATGTCAAGATATAAGAGGTCTGTTGGGCCTCTCTGCAGGGGCATACTCAAACTTATGCCTTCAGCCCTCCTATTTTTCAGAAATCGTTTTTGTTGACCATAGGACTCTGTGCACTTTACCACTGCTAACCTGTGCTAAAGTATTTTTGCTCTCTCCTTTAAGCATGGTAAAAATGGGCTTACACATGATTGGCATATTAAATTTACTTATAAGTCCCTAGTAAAGTGGTACTGCAGGTACCGCAGGCCTTTAAATTCAATGCTACTACTGGGCCTGCAGCACTTAATGTGCCACCCACTTAAATTGATTTACAGGCCTGAAATTGCAGCCTGTTGGCAGTTTTAAAATACCAATTCTACTTCGCAAACTAAACCCCTTGCCAGGTCTAGCTCTCCCTTTTTAATATGTATAAGTCACCCCTAAGGTAGACTGTAAACAACCCATAGGGCAGGGTGTATTGTAATTGAAACGTTGGACATATACTTTTAAGTTTTACATATCCTGTTAGGGTAAAATCCCAAAATTAGTTTTTACTACTGTGAAGCCTATCTCTCCCTTAAAATAGCATTGGGTTTCCTTGTTGCCTTTAATAACTAATGCATTTTGTTAAGGGCAGGTAGGAAATCATGTTTGGTGCCTGAGGTATTGTAATTTTGCAATGCTCTTTAATGGTAAAGTCTGTTTTTAAGTCACAATTTTGAAAATGCCACTTTTAGAAAGTAGCATTTTCTTGTCATAACAATTTGGTTCCTACAGTCTGTTCCTGAGCCACATGACTAGGTGTTGTTGGCAGTTGACCACTGTGTTTTCCTCCCAGACTATCACACAAAAGAGGGTCTGGGTTCTGGATGTTGGCAGGATGGGCCATCCTTACTTAATGGGGGGAGTGGAGCTGTCACCTACCGCACTTGAACTTCAAAGGCACTGACCCAGCACACACACAAAAGATTTTGCACTAGCCAATTGTGCACCCAGATAGACTGGAACGAGGGCAGGGAGGCAGAAAATTCCAGACTCGTCTGTAGGGAGAAACTCCATAAGCTTCTCCTCTTCAAAGTGGGAACCAAGTATGAATAGTGGACCCTTAGACCCAATTCTTCAGATCACTTCTGGACCTGTGAAAGACTCAAAAGAAGCTCTGTGCTGCTGCCCTGCTGCTCTGCTGCAAGACAGCCTGCAGAACTGCGCTGCTGCCTTGCCAGTAAGAGGGATTTCTCTGCTGCACTGCTACCTAAGGAAGAATGGCTGAACATACACCTTGAATCCAGCACCATCAGAGTGACTACAATGGCTAGTTGGCTTGTCTCCTGTGCTGAGTTACAGGGACACAACATGCTTCAACACCCTTGAACCCTGAACCCTGCATGCTGCGAGTCCTAACCCTCCAAGTGGTTCCTCCCCAGTTCTGGCCTCTTAGAAGTGGGGATAATGGTGCCTTGCCAGCCCAACTGTGGTCCCATTGGAACCAATGCATCCTGGTGCAGCCATCGCAGGTCCTGTTTGGAACCAACGCAGCATGACACAACTCGATGAGGACCTCACCTCGCAGCCCTCACAGCTCCTCATTGGAACCGACGCAGCTCGATTCAACATGATGCATGACTCTGCAATTTTCAGCGGGCCCAACCTGGGCCCTGTATCTGGTCTGTGCTCCATCGCAGTTGGACTAAAATTGTGACTTTGTCTCGGTCCGCCACTACCAGATAACCACAGCCTGCACTTTGTGCTTTTAAGCACTATTTTTATCCAAACATTTAAAAATTCATACCTCCAGATTTATAGATTGGATTTTTGTTGTTTTGGTGTCAAAAATGTCGATTGAAATGTACTCTATTTTATATAGTTTAAATTGGCATGGGGGTTTCTTGTTCTGCGTTTTCACTTTATTTCTGTTTAAGTGCTGCATAAATATTTTACACATTGCCGCTAAGTTAAGCCTAACTTCTTTTGTGCAAAGCTACCAGAAGGTTAAGCACAGGTTAAGTTAGTGACTTGTGGTTCACCTGGACATGGATTGTGGTTGTTCCTTGAGTAGGGTTTCGCCCCTGTTAGAAATAGGGGTCTCTATTTGGCAGAGGATTTTCACCCTCTCCAAGTAGGGACCCTTCCTTCTAGTCAGGAGAAGAGAGTTATACACCTATATACCCCTGATCACCACCTTGGTAGTTTGGCACAAGCAGGAAGGCTTATTTCAAATGCAATGTGTAAAGTGTTTTTACAGAACACACACCGTAACACAGTGAAAATACTACAAATGGACGCCTCAACAGTTTAGAAAAATAAAGTATCTTTATCTAAACCAAACAAGAACAAAACAACAACAATCTAATATACACAATTCAAAATATGACTTTTAAAATGTTTCAAGCAAATATGTCCCTAGAAATCTATGGCTGTGTGATTGGGTCACAAGGTACTTCAATTGCATCAAAATCCTCAAGGCAAAATAGCTGTGGAGGAGGGAAGTGTAAGAAAACACAGAAATGTATCAGGTCCTGATTCCGTGGGAAGTTGATTCGTGAGTTCTGCTGCACACAGGAGAAGTGATGCATCAACTCTGGACTGTAGGGGGGATTTATGCATTGATTCCAAACGGCTCTGGTCTGCAGGTGCTGCTTCAGAGATGTGTGACGCACAAGTGCGATGCGTGGAAATCTGGATGTGTTGCAGGTCAATGCCGTGGTGGCAAACACGCACTGCACTGATTTCTTCAGCCATCGTCCCATGATGCGTCTTTTCTTTTAGCTGTACCCCGGGGCCTGTGACGGTAAGGCGGTGGTCTCGAACTTTGGAGACTGGTGCGCTGAACTCCTCGTGCAGCGATTCTTTAGTGGCATGGGGCTCTGCAACAGGAATTTCTCTCGCACAGTGGTGCTGCATTGGAAAATACAGCCACAAGAAGGGCAAAGTGTTGATTTGGAAGGTTTTTGCAGTTTTTTGCAGCAGAAACATCCTCCAAGACTCCAGGACTGGGGTGTGTACCACAAGGCAGGTCAGAACTCCCAGCAGTGGAGTTTAAGGATGCTGCAGATTACTTTCAACAGGAGGCAAGAATGCACAAGCCCTTGGAGAAACTTGGAAAAGCAGGATATAAGAAAGCAAAGTCTCTGAGACTTCTTAACAAGAGGAAAACTCTACTTCAAGCCCTTAAAGATTTTTCTTTAAGCAGGATAACACAGCTGGGCAAATGTTCAGTCCTTTCCTCTGCCCAAAGACAGAAGCAGCAACTGCAGGTCCACCCAGCAAAGCAACACACAGCAAAGTAGCAGCACTTCTTTTGGTAGCTCTTTAGTTTTTCTTCTTTGCAGAGTCCTCTTAGTCCAGAAGCAATCTAAAAATCTGAGATTTTAGGTCTAAAATGTATACCCTTTTTTCCCTTTTAAGTCTTTGTAAAAAGTCTCTCTTGCCTAGTAAAAAAACAGTTCTGTCCTCCCTGGTCCACAGCCTATTCAGGTGCTAGTGACAACTCCTCTCACCACTTTAGCCCAGGAAGACTCATCAGCATATGCAGGGCACACCTCAACTGCCTTTGTGTGAGTGTCTGGAGTGAATGCAAAAACAAGCCCCTACCAGTCTAAACCAGACATTGATTCCACAGGCGGGCAGACGCACAGGATAGTTAAACAAGAAAATACCCTGTGGGAGGGATTGGTGGAAATAGAAGATAGGAGGCTTGATGAGTTTAACAATTTTAAAGATTTATTTGAAACTCGAGTTACAATAAAATGTACTTCTTGAGTTAGTGTTCTTGTATTGACTCCAGTTTTTTCTGCTGTCCTGCTTTTCCCGGCGTTCCCTTCTCTGCTGTCCGTCCCCCAGGTAGCTCAAAGGAAAAAATAAGGATGGTGAGTGTTAGAAATTGGGGTCTCTACTTGGCAGAGGTAGGTACCTTTGTCCAAATAGCGACCCTTGCTTCTGATCATGGTAAGGTGGATAAACACTTTAGATAACCCCTGCTCACCCCTTGGTATCTTGGCATGAGCAGACAGGCTTATCCCAAAGGCAATGTGTAAAGTATTTGTACCAACACTCACAGTAACGCGGTGATAACACTACAGACAGACAACACACCAGTTTAGAAAATAAAGTATCTTTGTCTAAACTTAACAAGACCAAAATTACAAAAATCCAACATACAAGTATTAGGAAAAATGACTTTCAAAAGGTTTTAGCAACTGAGTCCATAGAAAACTATGGATGCATGATTTTTTGCAAAGTACCTGTTGTTGCGACAAAGTTCTCCAAGCCAAACTGTCGCAGCGATGAGTAGTGTCGAAAAACAAAGAGATGCGTAGTTCCTGAGACCTTCGTGGATGCAATGCGACAGTTCCGCTGTACACAGGGGAGCGATGCATTGGGTCCGGGCTGTAGGGGAAGCAAGTTGTCGCTTCTGAGACAACTCCGATCTGTGCGTGATGCGCTGAGAAAACTTGCGGCACAGGGACGATTCATTGAAATCCGGGATGCATCTGTGAATGACACGACAGCGAGCGGCGCTGTGCTGCGTCAAACTTTTCTGCCGCGGCGTCTGTTTCAGCAGCGGTGGTGCAGGGAGATTCTTCTCTCACTACGGCGTTGCATTGGAAAACTGTTGCCAGAAGAGCGATGCGTCGACTTCCTTGTTTGTTGCGTTGCTTTCCAGCTCTCAACAGCAGAAACAACCTCCAGAGGCCCCACACAGTCACAGGCACTCCTGGCAGCTTAGAACTCTCAGTACGTTTCAAAGGTTGGTCGGAATAGTCAAAGCATTAAATACACATAAATAGGGATGCATGTAGAGCAAAAAACAGATCACCACATACTCAAAATAAGTTCAAAAAATGGAAATTTAATATCCAAATATTACCAGCATATAATGCAATTAGTATTCAAAGCATTCTTGGGTTGTTATGCATTACATATTTGTAGTGCTCATAGGTGTAAAAAGCAAAGGAATTAAAGGGTAGTGGTAGTGACTTGACGAGTGAGGGACAGGGTAAAGGTGTTTGTGACATAGAAACAAATACACAATATATACAAATAGACCTTCTCAGCCTATGTACAGTTATTTAGTTCCTATATATACATTGCTCAAAGGTACATTTGCATTTAATACGTTTAGTGCAATGAGCATGTGGAAGTTTGAGTAGGACGGTCTACGTTTCGACCCCAGTGGAGATGAGGGTTAGTGATTGCCTCACAGCGGGGTCTTCTTCGGGACAGTAGAGCACTTGTGTGTTAGGAAAGACAGACAATGTTCAATCCTAGGTGGGCTGTCACGGCATTCCCAGTTTGATAGATTAAATGACTGACATTGGGAATCAATCTCCCGATGTGGACAATGGTTAATCCGGAAAAAGAGAGTCTGTTCACTGCGGCTGAGGAGCTCAAGGAATGAGAACTCCTTCCCAGAAAGGAAGTTCAGGGAGCTCGGGGTAAAGTCTTTGTGTCCCTGAGACTTCAAAACAGGAGGCAAGCTCTACTCAAGCCCTAGGAAACTTTACTCAAGCAGCGGACACTGCACACATCAAAGCCTTCTCCTTTCTTTGGCATAAACAGCAACTGCAGTCCAACCCCAGACACACAGCAAGGGCAGTACTTCTCCTCAGTTTCTTCAGCTCTTCTCCTCAGCAAAGGTTCCTCTTGATTCCAGATATAGTCTAAAATTCAGGGGAGTTAGGTCCAAAATGTCTTAATTCTTTTTGTGCAGGGGTCTCTGAGCCCAGTCCAACCCAGTTCTGTCCTCTCTGGTGCAGCTGCCTGGCAGGAGGGGGAGACAGCATTGTGTAAGGCAGACAGGCCCTATTCAGGTGCAAGGGAAATAACCTCCCACCACTGTAAATGCAGACCTTGCCTATTCAGGTGTTAGTGAGAACTCCTCCCCTACTCTGAATGAAGCCCATGTCTATTCAGCCTCGCCCTGACTCATTTAGGAAAGGCAGGACACACATCAACCCCCCCGGTGGATGTCTTAGAGAACGCACCTCCCCAGCCCATGTCACTCCAAAACCAGACAGTCAATATACAAACAGACAGAGGCACACAGAATGGTTAAACAAGGAAATGCCTATTTTAAATTGTGTGTTTGAAAATGCCAATTTCTAAAACCATCTTTAGTAAAAGATGTGTTCTTAAATTCTGAGTTCGGAGAGCCTAAATATTACTTTTTATATCTTATCCCTATGGGAAGATATGCTTGTAAGATGTTACAAAGCATTCCCCATTCTGTCCTATAGTTCAAGATAGCCTTTCAATAGTGAAAAACGAAATTGGCAGTATTTCACTATCAGGACATGTTACACACGTCAGTAACTTTCACATACACTGCACCCCGCCCAGGGGGTACCTTGGGCCTACCATAGGCGTGTCCTTTATGTAACAAAAGGGAAGGTAAGGGCCTGGCAAGTGGGTGCACTTGCCAAGTCGATATGGCAGTTAACAACTGCGCACAGACACTGCAGTGGCAGATCTGAGTTATTTTTCAGAGCTACTCATGTGGGTGGCACAATCAGTGCTGCAGGCCCACTGGTAGCGTATGATTTACCAGCTCTGGCACACTTAGTGCACTTTACTAGAGACTGACCAGTAAGTCAAATATGCCAATCATGGATAACCAATCATGTTCACAATTTACACAGAGAGCATATGCACTTTAGCACTGATTAGAAGTGGTAAAGTGCCCAGAGTCCTAAAACCAACAATAACAGGTCAGGAAAAAATAGGAGGAAGAAGCAAAACGTTTGGGGATAACCCTACAAAATGGGCCAAGTCCAACAGTGAAGCTCTTGGAATTGACAAATTTGGTTATCAGGAGGTTGGATAGTATCTGTCACCACACCAGGGATGTGAGGGGTCTCTATCTGCTGCTGTGGCGAAGTGCTTAAAAAGGAAAACAAAAAGGTAAAAAATGGAAAGAAAAGTGCCCTGGGATTCCTTGGTCTGTTCCCTGGACTTCCTTTCAGGATTCTACCTGGCTGCAGGTATAGAGATTTTTTTTTTATTGAATTTTTCAAGAAAGAAAAACAATGACAGATATTCAATCATTAAAGCAATTATCAAACAGAGAAAATACTGCACAAGACTCTTTATAAAAGGGGGGAGGTGAGGGAGGAATGCCCTCCATTGGTGCAGAAGATACATTGCTTTTCAGTCAGCTGCACTGGGAAAGAGTTGTGTATGTCTCCCATGGTGGAATTCAAAGAGACTCAAAGGTTACTAGGGCCACCTATGGCATGGTCTTTGCAAACATGAACGCATGGGGTTCTTTAGCTACTAATTGTCGGCTGGTGCTGGGGGGATGTTGGGAGAGGGAATCTTCGAAACCGCCTGAATGTCAGGAGAAGGAGTTTGGGACGGGCGCTGTATTTGTCGTAAGTAACTACGGTAGATGTGCCATATGTCCTTTGGCCGTGAGGTCAGGGGTTGGAGCGTGGCATATATCTCAGTCTGCAAGTCGCAATATGACATGCTGCGTATCCAAGCTGTTTTTGTGGGGGACTGTTTGGTTTCCCAGTGGATTGCTATTTCCCTGTTTGCCAGCATCACTACTATGGCGACGAATCTGAGGTAGCAAAGCTTAACGTTGCCGACCATTCCTAGTACAGCTAATTTCTGTGAAGGAGGGAGGGGCATGGCAATTATGTTGGAGATTGTCTGGAATACATCTATCCAGTATGTATTTATATGGGGGCACGTCCATGTCATATGGGCAAAATCAGCCTCCGGCGCTGCACATTTGGGGCACTGTGATGACTTAGTGTGGTCATATTTGGCCAGCTGGCATGGAGTGATGTATGCTCTATGTATGAATTTAAAATGGAGGAGTTTGGGTCTGTGATTGGGGGACACCCTCTGTACCTGGTCATTACAATAGGTCCATTCTTTATCAGTTATTGAATAGCCCAAGTTTTCTTCCCATCGCTGCCTCACTCCTCTATCTTTGACCTGCTTAAGTACCAAGCACGACTGGTGCAGTTTAGTCACCTGATGTGTTCCTTCCTTATCAATTATAAGTAATGTAAGTGGCATGAACTCAAAAGGCCGGAGCGGAGTGCCCCGAGAAGTCTGGCAGCTATAAATTTGTCCATGTATGTATGTTCAGCGCGTGAGGTTGTATCAGCCATAGTGAGTGCCCGAACATCTGGAAATAGTGAGCCTAGCGTACCCAATTCGAGTTTAGTTAGGGCGTGCTGCACCAATGTTTCTGATGTGAGAGTCAATAACAGGTTATTTTGCAGTAAAATATCGGGGGAGTATAGAGGTCCGCCACCTAGAAGTTTATTGAGTTCCCGCCAAGCCCAATATGTAGTAGAAAGAGGTTGAATGTCATGGGGATCTTGTGGTATGCCCATTGGGAATATCGCTCCTAGCGGCATGGGGGCAGCCAGGTCACGCTCAGGTTTTGTGTATGGTATATGGGCGTCGGGGTGGAACAAATGGTAAGCAAATTGAGGCTGCACCCCTAAAAAATAGGAGTGAAGATCCGGAACTACAAATATGCCCCCGGTTATTTGGAAGCATCAGGGTATCCCAAGCGATTTGTGGTTTGCATCCTGCCCAGACCAGTCGGATAAGTAGACCCCATAATTCGAAAAAAGGCGTTTGTGAGTGGAATAAGCATATTGACAAATAGATACAAAAACCGAGGTGATACATTCATTTTAATAAAGGTATTGTGCCCGGCCATAGAGAGAGGTAATTGGATCCATCTTTCAACCTGCAGAGTAAGTTGCTCAACAACCGGCCCATAACTCAGGCGGATAACCTGTTCTTTATCTTTTGTGCAGATGTATGCCTAAATAGTTAGTAGTATCACCCGCCACTGGAGGGAGAGCTCCACCTCATCTGCAGTAGCGGCATCAGTAATCGGGAATATCACAGATTTGCCCCAATTTATTCTCAGCTCGAACATGGCTCCGATGCGACTAATCTCGTCAATTAGGGGCTGCAAGTTGGTGTTGGGGTGTCTGACGAAGAGTAGAAAGTCGTCCGCGTACATGGACATCAACAAAGGCCCCGAAAGGCACTGAAATCCACAAAACATATGTTTTTCCTGTAAATGTCAGACCAGTGGCTCCATGGCTACTATGAAAAGCAGGGGGATAACGGGCATCCCTGCCGGGTCCCGCGGGAGATAGGGATCAAAGAGGAAAGGGTGACATTTACCCCGAGCCGAGCGGTGGACGATGAATAGAGCAGCACAAATAAGGCTAACAAATTACCCAGGATACCTAGCTTGCGGAGCATTGCAGTTAAAAATGCCAATCCAGGGAATCAAAAGTCTTTTCCACGTCCAAAAGTGCTTTTGCTGCAGGAGTACTTTGTTCTATTCCATTAATGACTGAGAAGATGGTTCGGAGATTCAAAGCGGTGGACCTGTGTGGAATAAAGCCCAACTGTACTGGGGAAAGAATTTGTTCTAAAAGCAATGACAGCCAGGAGGATAACATTTTGGCCAGTATTTTGTTATCAAAATGTATTAAGGAAATTGGGCGAAATAGTGGGTTCCTTACCTGGCTTAAGTAATAAAGAAATAGCAGCCTCTCACATAGAAGGGGGGAGTGTACCAACCTCTAGTGCCTCCGCATAGACCTCAAGAAATTGGGGTGCCAGGCTGTCTCTAAATGTCTTATAAAATATTCCTGACAGCCTATCGAGCCCCGGTGCCTTTGCCCTGGCCAACGCATCGATATCGAGCAAAACCTCCTCAACCGTGAAGGGCTCGCTTAGGAACTCTGCCTGGCCTGTAGTAACCCACACCATTGCACCCTCTTCTAGATATGCTAAATGATGAGACAAATCCCCAGGGAGATTGGTAGTGTACTGAGAACGATAGTATGCAACCAACTCAGCTATTATTTCTGTATCGTCCGTGTCCATGGAGCCGTCTGAGCGATTTATTGCAGCTATGTGACCAGCTCCCCCGGGGGCATGTACCAGACATGCCAGATTTCTACCAGGGCGCTCACCTTCCCCATATCGGCGTGCAGTGTGAAACTGGCCCAGTAGGGACACTTCCCTGTCTGCATGTGTATTGAATTTCAAAATAAGAGCACTACGTGTGTTCATGGTGTGTGGCGCGGGTGGTGTGGCATCCAGTGAAGCCAAGTCACTCTCAACACGAGCAAGGCTCCCCGGTATCAGTTTCAAGACTCCTGCCTGTTTAGATATACTAACACCCCGGATATATGCCTTAAAGGCATCCCACAATGTTGCATATTTGGCCACTGTACCAGTATTCAAGGTAGAGTATTCAGTAATGGCCTCTTGTAATTAAGACCGAAATACGGCGTCCATTGGTGCAGTAGTGGGAAAATACCATTTACGTTCTCTTCTGTTTGAGGGTGGAATATGGAGATGAAGGAGCACCGGAGCGTGATCTTTCAATGTTCGCAGTAGTGTGTCAATGCCCCTGGTCCATTGGCATCCTTGGGCATCTGTAAGCCAATAATCTATAAGTGTCTGCGTGGAGTGCGGTGCAGAGTGAAAGGTGTACCTGGGGATGTCAGGGTGGTGTGTACGCCGGATATCTCATAGGTAAATTGGATAAGGTCCCGCACCACTAGAAGTGCACAGGGTTTAGTGGTTGCAAGTGGGTTGGAGGAATCATGTTGTGGATCAAGCCCGAGGCTCATGTCACCCACCAATAAAGATTGCATTGTAGTCATATCGGTGTAGTAAAACATGAAGGTTCCTAAAGAACATAAGATTGTCCGTGTTAGGCGCATACATATTTAGAAAAAGTACAGTCCTGCCCAACCCCTAACAGTTATCTCCCCTGAGTGTCCCCTGAGTGTCAGCTATAGAGGCCTTGAGCGTGAATGGGAGGGTGCGGTGGATAAGAAGATGTGCCCCTTGGGAATATGTACTGTAACTTGCAAAAAACCTGTGTGCATCCCAGGAGGATGCAACTAAGGGGGGGGTCTGTGGCGGGAGGTGTGTTTCTTGCAGAAATGCTATTTTCACATTATGCCTCCGGAGGGATCACTGACATAATATCGATGTCACAAATATCGAGATACACAAATATCGAGTGAAAAAAATCGAGTGACAAAATATCGACTCCCTATCTACAAACAGGTAAGTACCAAAATATCGACTCCAAAATATCGACTTACAAAAATATAGACTGTCAAAATATCGATTTTTTTAAATGTCTTAAAATTAAGTTAAAACTAATATAGTAATAAATATATTTAATATAAACTTAGAAATAATTATTTTAAATTTTTAATTTTAATAAATAATTTCTATAATTAAAAAAATTATATCACCAAAAATAATATATATATATATATATATATATATATATATATATATATATATATATATATATATATATATATATATATATATATATATATATATATATATATATATATAAACATATTATTAAATAAACATATATAAAATTTTTAGCGTAGCATAGAAAATGGTTAAAATTTATTGTAACAACTATAGTGAGTTCAACATTAGCAAAAGTGTTGGATAGCGTAGAGGTAAAATTTACTATTCCCACTCCAGTGGGTGCAACAGTAGGGAAAGCGCTGGATAGCGTAGGGGTTAAAATTACTATTCCCACTCCAGGGATGTATGACGTTACAACGCAAACTTTTACAACACCTACCATTACATCAAAACTTTTACAACACAAAAACTTTTACAACTCATACATTTACAACGCAAGATTTTACAACGCATATACCTTTACAACGCATACCATTACAACGTAAGTATTGGTAAGTATATAATATTTTTTTTAATATAAATTAATTTAAAATATTATAATATAATTTAATTTTATTTAATTGTATTTAATTAATGTAATTTAAATGTAATTTTACTTTATTTTTACAAAGTACCCCTGTACCCCAAAAACCCTAAACTGACCCTGAACCCTAAAAATACCCCTTTACCCAAAAACTGAAAACTGACCCTGAACCCTACAAATACCCCTTTACCCAAAAACTGAAAACTGACCCTGAACCCTAAAAATACCCCTTTACCCCAAAAACTGAAAACTGACCCTGAACCCTAAAAATACCCCTTTACCCAAAAACTGAAAACTGACCCTGAACCCTAAAAATACCCCTTTACCCCAGAAACTGAAAACTGACCCTGAACCCTAAAAATACCCCTTTACCCAAAAACTGAAAACTGACCCTGAACCCTAAATATACCCCTTTACCCCAAAAACTGAAAACTGACCCTGAACCCTAAAAATACCCCTTTACCCAAAAACTGAAAACTGACCCTGAACCCTACAAATACCCCTTTACCCAAAAACTGAAAACTGACCCTGAACCCTAAAAATACCCCTTTACCCCAGAAACTGAAAACTGACCCTGAACCCTAAAAATACCCCTTAACCCAAAAACTGAAAACTGACCCTGAACCCTAAAAATACCCCTTTACCCAAATACTGAAAACTGACCCTGAACCCTAAAAATACCCCTTTACCCAAAAACCCAAACATATAACATATTAAAAATAATTATATACTTAGCAATACTTACGTTGTAATGGTATGCGTTGTAAAGGTATCTGCGTTGTAAAAACATGCTTTGTAAATGTATGCGTTGTAAAAGTTTTTGCGTTGTAAAAGTTTCATTGTAATGGTAGTGCATAGTAAAAGTTGCGTTGTAAACGTTGCATACCCACTCCAGTGGGTGCAACATTAGGGAAAGTGTTGTATAGCGTAGGGGTTAAAATTACTATTCCAACTTCAGAGAGTGCAATAATAGGGAAAGTAAATACTTCACAAATAGATATAAATAACATAAATAGTAATACCAATTACAAATAAATAAAATATTGTACTTGTGTATAAAAAATATTACATATTTATTTATAAATACAAAATAAAAATATTTAATTATAAAAATTGCCTACTCATACTAATTAATTACCTATTAACAATAAATTAATTTACAATTTCAAAATTAATAAATTAATTTTAATTACCAATTATATTTTAATTAATTACCTATTATAAATTAATTAACAATTATTTCAAAATAAATACCATTAATTTAAATGACATATTTAATTAATGAGAATTAAATTATTTCCCACCCTATTCCCCTATAAACCCACAACCCGCTACAGAAAATAAATGTATGAAATTAACATATTTATCAATTAATCAATTAAAATTATTTACCAATCATATTATTATTAATTACCAATTATTATTTAATTAACAATGTATTCCAAATAATTAAGAATAAATAAATTAACATATTTAATTAATTATAATTAAATTACTTCCCACCCTATTCCCCTATAAACCCACAACCCGCTACAGAAAATAATTTAATAAAATTAACATATTTATCAATTAATCAATTATAATTAATTACCAATTATATTTTAATTAATTACCAATTAATACATAATTAACAATAATTATAAATAAATATCAATAAATAATTAAATTTTTTTAATTAATTATAATTAAATTACTTCCCACCCTATTCCCCTATAAACCCACAACCCGCTACAGAAAATAAATTACTAAAATTAAAATATTTATCAATTAATCAATTATAATTAATTGCCAATTATATTTTAATTAATTACCAATTAATTATTAATTAACAATTAATTCTAAATAAATATCAATAAATAAATTAACATATTTAATTAATTATAATTAAATTACTTCCCACCCTATTCCCCTATAAACCCACAACCCGCTACAGAAAATAAATTACTAAAATTAAAATATTTATCAATTAATCAATTATAATTAATTACCAATTATATTTTAATTAATTACCAATTAATAATTAATTAACAATTAATTCTAAATAAATATCAATAAATAAATTAACATGTTTAATTAATTATAATTAAATTACTTCCCACCCTATTCCCCTATAAACCCTCAACCCGCTACAGACTTATATTACACAAAAAATAAAAATTAATATTAACTTACCTTAAATTCGATATTTTTGTTGGCTATATTATGTCTAGTCGATATTATGTCCATTCTATATTTTTGATTCGATATTATGTCCATTCTATTCGATATTAATTTTCTCTAGTCGATATTTTTGTTGTCTATATTATGTCTAGTCGATATTATGTCCATTCTATATTTTTTACTCGATATTCTGTCCAGTCAAAATAAAAGACTCGATATTATGACTGCCCACCCTCCGGAGATATGCCAGTACCAACTTACACTTCCTATAGTTACTGAGCCCCCGCACGTTCCAAGTGATAAGAATTACATTTACTGCGGGGTCCAAAACTATGACCTTAGGCCTAAAAGGGTGCACATGTCTTGCCAGCGCGCATTGACCATGCCATGAATGGAGATGGGGGGATCTAGGGAGGAACACACCTACAGAAAAAGTCACAACACGACAATAACATAACACAGAGATCAAGTTCCTGAGCAGAAACAACAAAACCCACCCACCTCCCACACCTGTACTCAAAAGTTCTGTGACATACTCTCTCACCGACTATCCCGAGACAAAGGGCTAAAAGTAAGAAAAAAAAAACCAAGAAAAGCATAGAGTCGTCCGAAGGAGGTGGGCAACGCCTCAGACATCCGAAGGCCATATTTGTACTATGTATACTTTTTAATTTATAGATATGGAAACAAGGGTAACTGAAGAGTTGAAAAAAACACCACCATTTTTGGTGTAGGTTCAGTGCAGTATTTAGCTGGCTTAACAAATGAACAATCTCAAACATTGTGTCCTCAGTCTGCCGTGAAGATGTCTGCACTCGCGGCCAGCTGCCTGTTCGGAGAAGAGTGACCAGAGGACTGTGTCAGGCTCTTGTGGGGTGCATTCTTATGCTGCTTGCAGAAGGCTAAGACATCAGTAGCGTTCTCGAAGAAATGGGGTTTGCCGTCCACCATTACCCGCAGCTAAGCCAGATAGAGCATGGCATATTTTAGGTCCACTGTGCGGAGTTGACGCTTTGCTTCTAGGAATTTACGCCACGCCTCCTGGACCACGATGGTATGGTCAGGATAAAAAAAGCACAGCACCCTGGTAGTGTACAGGGGAAATCTCCTGTGCTAAGCAAAGTATTGTATCACGGTTCCTGTAGTTGAGCAGGCGGGCAATGATGGATAGCGAAGGGGCCCCAGAGGAGGCCTCGGGCCAAGAGAGCAGTGCACCCTTTCAACCAAGTTCCTTGAGAGATTATCAGTACCAAAGAACTCACTAAGTATAGATTTTATGAAAGGTTCAGGACGTCCCATATTCATGGACTCTGCAAGACCCATTATGCGGATATTATTTCTGCGAGACCTAGCTTCTAAGTCCTCGTTCTTGATTGCCACTGTTTTGAGCAAGTGCTCCACTCGTTCCAACTGGTGAGTCTCATCCTTGGTTTGATCTTCCTGGGTGGAGATTCTTTGTTCTGCCGCATCAAGCCAGGTACCATGCCCTTCTAAGCCTTCTCTCATCCTGTCCAGTTTGGAGGTGAGCAAGTCAAACCTTGCGTCTGTGCCACGGAACCCCGCTCAAAGTTCCGCCATTATGGCGGCGGCAGCACCCAGTGGCGGCGGTGCCTCATCTCGCTTCAACCCCCCACCCCTCTCTAGGCTGTGGTCCAGCCGATCTGCGCCGCCCTGCTTATCAAAGGTCTGCTTTCATTGTTCAGGGTTCCCGCAACTCATCCTGGCAGTGTGCAGGACCAGGCATGTCTGTTTATCGCCAGCTAGTGGTGTAGAGCTTCCAGTAATGTCTTATCTGAAGGCCAATGCTGCCTTTCACCGTGAGATGTGCGTAGGCTGCAATGACAGGCTTCTGCGCAAGGAGCACATGTGATGAGCTATTTGCAGAGCTCCAGACCCAAACAGAGCCCAGGTGTCCTTGCCTAGGGGCCACTTCCCAAGGGGGGGGGAATGATGGAGCCCCAATAAACTGAGTCCTAGCCTATGTCGCCAATGTCCCCTGTTCCTGATTCCGTGAGTGGTTCTTGCCCTGATGGCAGCTAGGTTGGTACTCCCATCCATGGGCCCCCAACAGAGGAGAAAAATAAGTGTCAAACAGGTGCAGTGGCAGTAGTCCCCTCAGTGGATCTGCACACTCCAGAAAACTGTAACGCTGATGGAGCTGAGGAGAGAGGAATCCCCACCGCAAACTTGGAAGAGCCACAGGGCCCGGGTGCCGACCGCCGCTTCAGCAGAGTGCTGGTAACAGTGCTGGGCCCTGGTGCCCACAGCCTGACCAAGCGAAGGCAACTGAAGGGGGCCCACACAGGACCCCCTGAGCTTAGTGTCCTCCAGGGGTGTAAGCAACAGCGGCCCCCTGTCAAGTAGAGAAGGCCTCAGGCAGCAAAAAGATTGTTGGGCTTGGCTTACTGCGCCTCACCTCCCTCCACACTCACCCTTCTTCCAGCACCGGTCGAGGCCTTCAGGATCTAGTTAAATGCCTGTGGCGCTGCCTCCTTTCCCTCGCCAGGCAGGGAGTGTCAGTTATGGGAGAAGACCTGGCAGAGCAACCGCTGCTCTGGCCTCAGACGCGCACACTGACCCTGTCACCACCCAGGCAGGCCGGGTCTTCGCTCAGTTAAGGCTGGTGATGCCACTCCCGCTCCAGGGTCCAGGAGGTCTACAACCTGGGTTTGTCTAGCTCCGGGCCGGTCACTGCGTGGGGGAGGATGTTTTTTCCGGCAGTTGCAGCATGTAGCGGTACAGATACAAGCTGTTCCCATCATCTTTAAGGCATCGGATGCCAGAGCTTCATAGCTGTGCGGCCATCTTGGTCAACAGCTTGGCCATGCCCCCCTGCAGGTAGAGAGTTGATTAACCCAAACTCTATATTCCAGAACTGGGGGTACTTCTGACCTATACTTGGTCTTTAATTATCCATTTTCTTATTGCAGTTACCACTCACTAGTAGGGAGCTCCATGCACTTGCTTCAGTGGCAAGATGCATTTAATGAGTGTCCTGGTCAACAGAACACTATGTGCGTACCCCCAACACACAGGTTAGGTGAAATGAGTTACCTGTGGAACAATTAGGAAAGGAGACACCAACAATATGGGCAGGTTCACGTGGGGAGATGAACCGGCACGAGAAAGGCAAAATGTGGCTTACTCACATGTAGAGGATACTCCTGTTAACCTATGCTTCCTTTCCGGCACCTTCTCTGGTACTGATTCTCACTCTCTGCACCCTTGAGGCACTCTCCCCTTTAACATAGGTCCACACACCTGGCTCGGCTCACCAACCATCCTGGCCGCAGGCCGGAAGCAACAGGTTAACCCTTGCTTTCCCCTGCCGTTCCTCAGATTGTGGCGCTTCCTGCTTTACCATCCATGGTAGGTAATGTGGGTTTGGGGCAGGTATCTCGGGTGCCTCCTTTCATACCCACTTTCTAAAAGTGGCATTTTCAAACACAAAATTTGAAAACCAACTTCACTAAAAGATGTATTTTTAAATACTGAGTTCATAGAACCTAAAGGCTAAATCTCCATCACTTCCTATTGAAAGTTACACTTGTAAGATGTTATAAGGCATCTCCAAAGATAACCTATGGGAGAGATCGACTTTCAATAGTGAAAAACAAAATGTGCTGTATTTCGCTATCAGGACATGTAAAACATACCACTACGTGTCCTTCCTTTCATAT
This sequence comes from Lissotriton helveticus, assembly GCF_964261635.1. Lineage (NCBI taxonomy): Eukaryota > Metazoa > Chordata > Amphibia > Caudata > Salamandridae > Lissotriton > Lissotriton helveticus. Next base: position 472,926,844 of record NC_136071.1, on the reverse strand, counting down.
ACACTACACCCTTCCCATGGGGGTACCTTAGGCCTACCTTGTAGTTGACTTACATGTAAGAAAAGGGAAGGTCAGGGCCTGGCAAGTAGGTGCACCTGCCAGGTCAACATGTGTATGCAGGCACTGCAATGGCAGGCCCCTGGGCACACACAGTGCACTTTACTAGGGACTTACCAGTAAATCAAATATGGTAATCATCGATAACCAAACAGTATAACAATTTACACAGAGAGCATATACACTTTAGCACTGGTCGGCAGTGGTAAAGTGCCCAGAGTCCCATAGCCAACAAAAACAGGGTTAGAAAACTAGGTGGCAAGAGGCAAAAAGTTTCGGGATAAATCTGCAAAAAGTGCCAGGTTCAACAACCCCCTTCAACCAATAACCCAATTTCTCACAAGGTCATCAGTAGCCATTTGAAATGCTCCGTCTCGCTTTATCAGCACGGGCTGTTCTTAGATTGGATGCTACAGTACAGGAAATATGTACCATGCAGCGCGTAAACCCAAATTATGCAAAGACAATTAAAGTCCAGTCCAAATGTTTTTGTGGGAATCCCACTCGCTCCCTACTGAATTGAGGCAATTTAACATGTACATTTAAAACTATGGGCCCTTGGGGTGGAGCTAGCCAGACACTGGCCTAGTTTTCCACTCACTTTAATAGGACTTTATGGGTTTGGTCACTTGCAGACCAACCTGAAATCTCCAGGACTTGCTCGAGTGGCTTTGACTGCCGCATCCCTGAAACCTGATTATAGTTAGTCACTACCCTCCATATCAACATCCCACTGCTATGATGATCTGCTAGCACAGTAAATGTGAAAGTGCATAAACTATCACAGAGCTTCAGTGCCTATGTGCCGAGGGAAATGACTTTGCAGCAAACCCACTGGCAAGTGTGAACACTCCTCAAAGACTGAAGCCATATCATGCAAATGTCCGGTGAAATACGACTTTTAATGCTGAAGTATTTTATTATTTTATTTAAATTATTATTTTCGTTTCCGCTATTTATAGTGTTTTTTGACATTTTATTGTTATTTTGCACAAATCAATAATATCCAAATTTACTAAAGTACTGTCACCCCTTGAAAGACATACTATTGCCATTTCATTTTTTTTCTTCTAATATTTTGTGGTCAGTGGTTACGATATTTTTCTGTTCTATTAACTGACTAGGGACTTTAAAAATAATAGTTTTTGAGTAAATGTTTTCTTACACCATCTTGAGTTTGTGCTTCTAACATGCTAGACGGAGATTATTTTAGTGTTTCTTGGTTTGCAACTGAAGGGGCAGCCAAACCATACGTCGCAGATTAGACCCTCTTCACTCTGCCGGCCTGAGTTTTTACAATCTATAATTCAGGACCGCCTCCACCCCGTCCCCAGCACACCACCTTCATATCAAAGCCTTCTTGCTGCCTACTTAATGTGTGAAGAAGTCATTAATGAAAGTGCCCAGATGTCAGGCCCGGCATATAAACACTGAGCTTTCAGCATAAAATAACAACGTTACATGATGTGATGTGAAGTACATTTCTATAGCGCACTACCACTCCACGGAGCATCTTGGCGCTTTAACACGTGCCACTGAGAGATGGTCGCAGCTCTTCTATTATCAATCACAGGGAAAGATTTATACCAGTGTTTTACATACAGCGTCCGGCAGGCTATAGATCCATGTCTTCAGGGATTTCCTAAACTTCTGTTCGGTGGTGATCGCGCGAAGTTGATGGGGCAGTTTATTCCATGCCTTTGCACCTATGACCGCCAGGGATTTTCCTCCCTTAGTCGCCAGTCTAAATTTCGGGACAATCATCAGATTGGCTGTAGCAGATCTAAGTTCCACTGTGGGATGGTGTAACGTAATATAAGTAACCCTTGCAAACTAACACGATCAACAACACCATACGCACACATGACAGAACAAGCAAAGCTACTGTATGATCCACGCCTCGAATTAATCAATTTATGTAAGTTAGAAATATATTACATTCATAAAGTAACAATGATTTCCAATCGTCCAGTCTATTTCCTGCTCTTTAGTGGCAATATGTGCCTGAGCAAGACAAATGACAGCCATTCTGCTATTCACACCTGGGTAACGGAATTACTTAATGAGGCAGCCCCTGTGACTAAGAATCATGACTTTGGGGCAGGTTTCAGTTTCCCTATTTCTAAAAATTGCATATAAAAACATATTTTGACTATCTTCATCTACATAGTGCTTTGCAAACAATAGCTAAAAAACTACAGACAGCCTGGAGACCTGGTGCCCATACAAATGCAGGACTCTTCCATGTATTCGATGTGGTGGGCTGCAGAAGAGAAACTCACATGCTCAACAGTACACACCCCTATCAGGCACGTTTCCGGCTGAGGTGCAGCCAATAAGCCGCCCAGCCACTGAGATGTATGCCCAACAATTCTGCATCATACATCATCATGGGAACAACATAGGTATCTAATGAGCGATATGTAATATTTTCACCTCTGCAGGCCCCCCTTCTTCTGAGAAGTAATTGGCTTCTTTTGAGAGGGGTATTCATCATATCATCTTTGTGGACTCCATATCCTTGCATTGAGAATATGTTTCAGTCAATAAACCTTACATCCATTGTTTGTTCCTTTCAATGTCTTTAGTGTCATAACCAAAGTTACATGTATCTCTCAGGTAAGAAAGTGACACACTCCCCTACGTAACCTACAATGTTCAGACCTAGGTTATCTAGGATGTTTCACAGGTTGAAACTTAGTTTATTCCTTTTTTGTTTTGTTTTTTTGTCCTCATATCACTATAGTGTCTGCAAATCTCAGACTGCTCTATCTGTGCACCTCGTGGTCCTTCGCTCTTGGCCCCTCCACTCAGGCCGGACAAGCAGGTCTTTTACCTAGGGCGGTACCTCAGTGTAGTCATAGGATACATCATTCATTCTATCCAGACATTCTCCCTAACTCCCACTCTATCTGGAGAAGTCGACCCATATCCCATCTGCACTTCCTGTCTTGAATTCCTGAACTGGTGTCAAACGTTAGGCTAGGTTAAATTAGAACTTATTCACTTTACTATTGGATTTAGAACATCTAAGTATGTTTACCTACAGCAAAATATGCGTTTTATTATGTTTGCTCTTTAAACATACTGTTCCACAACTCAAATAGAAGTGCGCTTTTGTTTGCAAACAAAAGAATTTGCTATTGCATATTTAAGTGGCATTTAGGGCCAGATGTAGGTCGGTAACGGCCGAATTCGGCCGTTACCGACCGGTATTTGGTGATTGAGATGTAGGGGGCATACATTTTACAGAATCGGTAAATTTACAGAATCGGTATATTTACCGATTCTGTAAAATACCAAATCGGTAATTTTACCGAATGGGTCAATCCATATGTAGGTGGCACTGGAAACAGTGTCACAGGCCCCTAAGAATTCGTTATTTACCATGTAATACTATCTGTGCATGTACACCTGTGCCATGTGACACACATACATGCCCTCAGGGCATGTATGTGTGCCACATGGCACACAAGCCTGAATCAGGGGTGCAACAGGGTGTCAAAGTGACACCCTGTCCCCCTTGTAAATTTGGTAATTTTACCGCATCGGTATTTACCGATTCAGTGATTGACATTGGTTCCTATGGGCCTCATGGCCCCTAGGAATCAATTGCAATTACTGAATCGGTAAATACCGATTCGGTAATTACTGAATGTTAAAGATTCGGTAAAAAAATTCGGTAAATATACCTACATTACATTTACCGATTTATAAATAACGAATCGGTAAAATTCAGTATTTACGAATCGGTAAATGCAATTTACCTACATCGGGCCCTTAATGTCCTGTCGGCTGGGTTAGTTCTTCCTTCCAAGGATCTGTCTCAGCCTTAGCTTCATAACAAATGTTCTTGTTAATGATTTACAGAACATTAGTTTCAGTGCTATGATTGAGAAGTTAAAAGTAATGTTAGGTCCTGAAAAAAAGCACCACTATTAGAGGGACGCTATCAACTGATCAACTGAAGACGGACGTGGCTCAAATATGATAAACAATCAAAGTCTCCTTTTAACCCGCTTAGGAATTTTACCAAGATAATTATATTGTATGCTTTGCTGAGTGGTGGCAAATACCATGCAAGCAAACCCTGCTGCAATGGAGGATGAAAATTAAACATTACCCATGTTCATATACACAGCCCATTTCAGGGAATGAATGAAAGATTCCTGTCCCCACAATGAAGGCACAAGAATTATGCGAAGATTTCAACATTTTCAAACAATAACTCTCATTTTTAACTTAGTAGGTTCTCACCAAAGTTCAGGGTAATTTTAGGAGTGTACACCAGAGCTATGTTAGATGCCACATTTTTATTGTCTAAATTGGCCCAATTCAGCCAATGGGCCAACACTTCAATAAAGCTTGAACTAGGGTCGCAGGGAAAAAGGAAGAAAGGGAAACCCAGTATAGGCCAAGATTTGTGTGAGTGGTCTTCAGGTTTTGTAATGATATCAGTGGGGTCATGGGAGTCAGTGTATGAATGTGCCTTTCGTCATCCAAACACACAATTTCTCAATGGTGTTCAACAATCACAGATTTAATTCACCTTTTGAGTCATTGGTGTAGCGTGGTACCCAGTGAATGCGGGGTTGCAAACCACCTCAAGATATGTGAAGTACTGAAGGCTCTGGCTCAGCAAAAGGTGCCCTTGGGATCTCGAGCCCAAAACGAGCCAAACTTTCATGTGGTTTCTGTCTGTCGCCCACTCTCTATCTTCATGCACTAAGAACTAAAGGTAAAACATTAGCCTTTGATATAAAACAAGAGAGAAAGACATACCCATCAAGTGGCTGAATCGTAAAATATGAAACCAGAAAACATGCAACCAATCCTTGCTCCCCCATTTGACTAAATTGTGTGATCATAGGCAAACATTTTATTTCACTATGCTTACTTACTGCATATAATTTCTTCCTTACTGTGTATGAGAGCGCATTGAAATATGTGAGTGTGGGCTGTGCGCAGTACGAAAACGTCTCAAGTTTTTAATTGAACAGAATTATGTATGGAACCATGTCAACTGACCAGCCTGGCTCGTCAGGGCAGGGGCCAGAATGATTCTAAATTCATGCTGGAAAAACTATCACTTTTAATAATTGTTACCCAATGAAGTGATATAATCTGATGTACTGAGGTAAAATGCATCCATGTGTTAAGAAAGGGCACATCTTGAATCTTTTGAAGAGATTTTACCACATTTTTTAGTGGTTTGTTGTATGATTTACACGCTAAGCAGTTTACTGGAACATAGAGCCACATCAGAAACATTGACTTGGCTGTAGCTCGGCTCGGCTTGGCAATGTGTTGGCTTCCCTACTCCTACGAATACCAAAGTTTTTAGTTTTGATTCCCCCACATGCCTCATTCTTCCACCAGTCTACACTTCCTATCTCTATCTCACTCTTGCGGGTGTTTTTTCATCCCTTTCGCCCCCATTTCTTACTGCTTTCCTTTCTTTTTGTCACTCTTTCCTTCTTACCTTTTTATTTTCTCTCTTTTGTTCTGGGTCCAATGATGGCGAAAGACAAGTCTCAGTCCTTAAGAATGTGTGCCAGTGTCCACCAACTGCAAACATGGACACCAATTACACACTGGTAGTTGCATGCTAAATGAAATGAGAACAAATGGATGGATGACGTTACAACGCACGCTATTACAACGCCTGCCTTTACAACGCAGTTTTTACATTGCATACCATTACAACGCATAGCGCTTTTGGGTGTTGGATAGTGAATAGTTTAATTTACTATTCCAACTCCAGTCCCCGTGGACACTAGGGAAGGTTATTGGATAGTAAATTAACCTATTCCCTATCCTAGAGCGCCCCCCAGCGCAATGCGTTGTAAAAGTTTTGTTGCAAGTGATGTTTACCGAACAAATCAATGGATGTGGTGTGCTGCAGAAATTATGTTCATCCGAGATGAATGCATACACATCTCACCAAAAATGTGTTTCTTAGCCTCCCTTAATTTGAGAATATCTCCCCAGAAAACAGGCAGCAAAGTACTACCTTTGCTCGGGGGCGCTGTGCATGTAGGGGGAGTGCAGGTGAGGGGGGGTTGCGGAGGTGTGGGTGTGGTATGCAGGTGGGATGGGGGGCTGTGCAGGTGGGGGCGGGAGCCTATCCCCTATAGTCGGCCTATTTAGCGAGGCGAGCAGCCATTCGACAGGAAAATGCAAAGCAGGATCTCCGGGAATATTATTTCAGCATTAAGTGCAGTCTGGTTAGTGAATTAAGTGGAGCAAAATGGTTTACTATGTGCTGAATCAATCAGTATTAAAGTTCATTTGCAACTGACAGGTGGGTTTTTTATGCACTGCAACTTTCTCTTAATATCTCTGGCATACGTGTCCTTTTTTAATGTGCTGTTACCTGTGCCTAATGAAGTGGTGTAGGCATGCTGGGTGGGTTAGTCTGGCGCGCGAATGGTAATTTACAAAGAAAGTTGTTTTTCGGCCTAGGAACACATTTTTTTTTGAGCTACAGTAGGGGGCAGGATAGACTAAGGAAGTGGGTCTGTGTAATGGCAAAATGCAGAATTGCTGCAACGTTAATAGGACGGATGTTTGTTGTTAAAAATGTGAAACTGAATGTCTGGGTGATTATATAATTGGCACAATCATGCTGCGCGGATTCCCTTTCATGCAAAAATAAATATATATTATTTCACGTCTGTGTCATTTTTCTGTATAAAAATAGCTCTTGTGTTTTTTTTAGGTTTGCCTTTGCTAACTAGACAGTACAAAGTGCGTAGCGTGAGCAGTGAATTGGGAGAAATGCCTAGTTTCATACTGTGAAGGAAAGAGAGCAGCGCTTTAATCAGTGGCTAGGCAGAGTGTCATGGTACCTATGGCAAGACAAAAAATGCCAGCCCGACTGGGTAGTAAAAACGTATGTAATTGGGATGAAATGAGCCCCTCACGCGCCTTGGTCCCTGTGCCGTTGCACCAGCTGCCCGTTTGATAGATACTTGTTTAAACAATGCTTGTGTGGTTGGCATTTGATGATGCAGTGCGCGCAACAAAATTCGTTTTATTTATTTAAATGTTTACTTACCTGTAAAACTCCGTAATCCATACTTTTCAACCCCCCACCCTGCCCCTCCCCCTGCCCACGTCACCGCCCTACAGAAACACCTACTGCCGACCGCTACTTCAGACACTATGGCTGTTTTTCTTAAATCTATGATCAAGCACTGTAGGGGACACCAGGCTTTCTGCAGGAGACTGCATTTTTTACAGCAGCGCCCCGCGCAGGTAAGCGTGGTGGGGCGGGGCAGGGTGGGAGGGGGTGAAGTAGACAGACGACGGAATAGGTAAAATTAAATAAAGAAATAAAACCTATTCTGTCATCTGTTGACTTTCTCCCAACCCCGCCCACTACACCGCCCCACCGCACTTACCTGCACCAGCCACGACTGCTCTTTTAGATATTTTAGAAAAATGTCTCCACCTGCAGCACAGGGTGCCTTCTTTAACTCCCGCAGAGGGCAAGCTGCAGAAGATCCCACCAGATGGAAGTGTGTTAACTATGTCTATTGTAATAAGAACACGGTAAACATGCTACTATCTGCCCCTATATCTCCATAGTACTAAACATTTGTTTTCCCACTATCTTCAGACCTTTAAATCCTTATGAAAGGCTCAAGGTGATACATCAAGCATAGTATGTGCAGCTTTTATTGTATGTATTTATTTTTAAGTGGTGTATTGGTCTACAGTAGCCATATCTCTCCACAGGGGTGGGCAGGCCATTGGGCCACACAGGAATTTTCAAGTGGTCAGTGGTTGCTTTCAGATCAGAATGGGCTACCATGAAATAACCATTCCCCTATGACCTCAAACTAGTTGTGGCCTCCTGCAGTGCCGGGCTGGTTTGAACATTTTTGCCAGGGCTGATTTTGATTCCCACTTAGGAACTCACCCCCTTATACAAGAGTAAATAGAGTGAAAACAAATCACGTCTCTGAATCTAAGAAACATTTTAGGAATTGAGCTCAGAAGCAGTTCTCTGTTGATAACCCAAATTTTATTTGGGGTAATCAGTACATATTTTCAGATTGGTTCATACAATCTGTGTTTACACCAGATGGCAAATAAACTCACTAATACCCTGCAGCCATATTTCTGCACATAGGCACTGAACCAAGCACTGTACTCCTTTTCTCACAAATCACACCTCTCACAGTGCATGTTATCACGACTAGGACTGGGTGGAGTTCGGAGAGTTTTACTCCGCAGACTCTGCGAAGTGGCGGAAAAACTCTGCCACTCTCTGCGGAGTTCTGCCAGTAGCAGAGTATGTTAAGTCATGCTGCTTGCGCTGATTTTTAGCACCTTGAGTTTGTCCCGCATTGTAAAATGTGCATGAACGGCACAACACATTGCACCAGAGGGTGCTGCTGCTTTCTGCTGCTCGAGTAGATATTCTACTTGAGCTGCAGCTTCCTCAAAGTGAACAGCAGATTTCTCAACGCAAGCTGTTGCGACTTGCCGTGACCGCCCACTTTGAGAAATCTCACCGATAGGTCTAGCACTCTATTTTTTTCTCGTGACCACTCGCTACCTTTATGTTGGTGAGCCGCTCGAGAGAAAAAACTCTGCTACACGTCTCTTCACTGACTTTTTCAGAACTCCACGCAGAGTGGGCAAATCTTCGCGAACTCCGTCGGCAGAGCTGAATTCGTTTCCCACCCCAATAACAACAAGTTAGAACATGACCTACGCACAACACACAACTGCAGTATAGAGCAGTGGAGGCATATCTGAAATTATGAGGTGTGCGGTCTGCAATTTATGGTCTAACCTGCGATGTTCCTGCATTATTACACCAGTCGTTACCAGCATATTTTCATGAAATTAGGCACACAGCTCTACTCTATGAGCGCTTTCTGGAACATAACACGTTCATGATATAGCCCAAGGACTGCAAGCTCTTTTCTTTGGATAACAACTAGTGTTTGATGCTTCTATGTGCTGACGGGGACGAAGGCGTTTGCTGTTCGGTGCTGGTAGTGGTGGTATGTTTGTTTGTTGCAAGCAGAGTGATGTGTGGCAGCAGTATTTTCAGTTATGAGTGCTTTTTTTTCAAAATTGAAGGCCTAGTACTTTTGAATATTGTTGATTTTTCTGTTGACATTTTTGGCTATGGAGTCAAAAAAGCGTGCTATGGATGTGTTTTGTTTGTGGATGCTATTCTCTGTGATTTTGGCCATTTTGGGGATTGTGAATTATTATTCGGAGTTACCAATCTGTCGTCGTGATGGCTGATGGTGATTTGTAGCATCAAGGTGTTCATAGTGTTTCTTACTGTGCATTCTGTTCACGTATTTCCCATTATTTTACCATTGTTGAAAGGCTTTAAATTATGTCAGTGGAACAACACGTCGACGAGCCACCACTGAAGGATTTTCATCAGCAGATGAGGTCAAGGTGTCTTTTAACATCATTGATTGCTAACTATGCTAGATCACCAATCTTGGTGGTCTTGAATGGCAAATCTGGATGGATGGACCTGTCCTTGCTGCTGGTAGGGAAGTGAGTGATACTGTGAGGTAGAAAGGGATGACAAGGTGATCTCTCCAGGGTCGGGCAGCCTGAGCAGGCTTTAAGTGAGAAGATAAAGATATTGTGTGACATGCAGAGTGCTTTTTTCTTTAATCATCTTTTAATCATTAGATGAAGATATGGAGTTCCATAGTTTTCAACGAGAAAGCGGGTTTTGTATTTGCTGGGCTTACACCAGCGATACATCCAACATGGCCAGTACACAATTCTAAAGAAGAAGAAAACACCTTCATTACCTACACCATCAATGACGCAATGGAAGCACATTTTCCTTGAATTTTTCTACTATTTCCAACCTGAATGTAATTAATGCCCATGAAGAGATTGACAAGTATTTTTATAATGAATATTGATTTTGTTGGCATTCCCTGGTGAAACGTTTCCACTCAATGGTACAAAGATGTTCCGGTTTGATAAAAAAAAGAAGCATATATATATATTGTCTGCTTTTTCCTATTTCCACGAACCTCCCCTGACATTCTGTGTTTTCAATCCGCTTCATTCTGAAATTGACACCTTCACAGTCCTCGCCTTCGCCTCCCTTTTTCAATTGCATGTTCATGTAAATGAGCACCTGATCTAGTTAGGTGCTTAGCAGATGAGATATGCCGAGCCTCTCCTGTAAATTACTATTTAAACCTTTGCTATTCTGCCCCCAAAGCAGAAGTGTGGCTCACTTAGATACTCCGTTGCATCTGACTTCCATTAAACATAATTGGCTGTGCTCTAGTCAATTCTTCTATATTAACGAGAGCATCCCTTCCTGCAGAAGCACTCCGGTAATGTCACCGCGTGCCCATGAAGAAATTTAAAAGACGCCTGAATCAATCACTGCTGATTCTTTTCAAAATATATCATGTCAACACACTGCACAATAGCAATATAAATATGATATTTGAAAGCCTGCTTGGATACAGGTTAAGTACTTACCAAGGGAGTCCGAACAGGGCTGTGCGTTTATCTCTATACATTGCCACCGGATAATGCATCCTTTTATCAAATATGCTTCGTTCAAATAGAAGATTTTAAAGTTCTCCATCCTAAGCATTCTGTTGGGAACATCTTTTTTTTACTGAGATGCCAAGAATGAAAATCAAATGGAATTTAATATTAGGGGCATGCGAAATCGAGAAGATTTTTTTGTTGTTGCAACATTTCATTAACTTTCCAGAAAATTATGCAAAATTACGAGGCATCTTGTGTGAAAATTGAATACAGGGTGTACCTCGCATTCAAAAACGTGATATACCAGCAAGAGATTAGCTTGAGCAGAAAATGTTTTTGGTCTCCCGCAGAACATTTTCTGCTCAAGCCAGCCTCATGTGACACAAAGGTAAATGCATTTTCTCGCCTTTGTAATTCATGAAATTCAAATTACGCAAGCTACCACACACTTTTAAAAAATTGCTTGGGCTTGTTTAATAAACAAGCTTCCATTTAAAAAGTGTCTTCATACTAAAATGCAGCAGGCACGGATTACAACGCATGCCTTTACGAAGCAAGTTTTACAACGCAAGTCGTTACAACGACTTGCGTTGGGGGGCGCTGGATAGTGAATAGTTTAATTTACTATTCCAACTCCAGTCCCCGTGGATAGTAGGGAAGGTGTTGGAAACTATTCCCTATCCTAGAGCGCCCCCCAGCGCAAGACGTTGTAAAAGTTGCGTTGTAATGGTTGCGTCGTAAAGGTACTTCATTCTAAAAGTTGCGTTGTAAAGGATGTTCCCCAGCAGGCACATAATATTTCCAGCATGGCAGATTTAGGAATGGCCGGGCGCGCCAGTCTTCAGAAGGTCTGTCCTGCAGACAGTAGCGCCTCTATTACTTGGCTCCAATGATTTAGATTAATCTGCTTTTAATGATTTGTTTTTTACTTGCCCATGTGCATTTTTACATCCCAATAATCCTCTTCCATCATCCCCCATCTCCCGCTCAACCCCTGCCACCATGCACCAACAACCCCATTCACAATCGCCTTAGAAGGTATTTTCTAACAAACAATATGAGAAAGAGAAGATGGAATACAGATCGAGGAATTTGTACAACAAAGCGCATATTTACAGGATCTTCAATTTTTGTACTCCTCAAAGTGAATGTATACTACTGAAGTTGGAATGATAGTTACAGTTCAGTTGGAGAAGCACACAGACACTGCTCTAAGAGGAAGGCGGAAGAGGGCATTCAACTCAGGGAGCATGTGCATGCTGATATTTCCGGCATATATTCATTTCAAAACCATCAGTTCAAATTTTAAGTTGAAAACTCATTAAAACAGTAAACGTCTGATTTAGCACTACCACATTTATATGAAACAGCCATGTTTACTTGCGTCTCTGTTTAAATTATGTACATATCTTCTTGAGTAAGGATGGTTTTGATTTCCTCTTTCTTAAAACGTACTTATTTTTAAAGAAACTGAATTACTTGAAAAATTATCTATTTATTGGGCATTATTTTTATGTTGCATTCATAGGAGAAGAAAAAAGTTGGTGATGGAAGAGTGAATGACCTAAAAAAATGTATTACTTGGTTAAAGAACCACAACCATTATTTATATTTCACTGCGACTTACAGCACTATAGAACTATTTGAATTTAATCGTAAGATAAAGAAACAATGTTCTGTACACTAATCTATACTAAAAGCCGACAGACACAAAAACCCTATTGAGATATAACAGTCATCATCCTCAAGCCTTGAGAGACAATTTACTGTATGACCAATTCTTGCACCTAAGCCATAGTTGTTGTCTCAAGGAAGACTACTTCAAAGAGACAGCAGTACTTAGATCAGAACTTCTAGAATGGGAGTATCTGAGGAGAATCATCTCCAGAACCATACAAAAGCTTGGTTTAGTCCCAGGGAAAGTTTGTTGAACCTAGAAAGAGAGAAGAATGCAGAGATAGAATGGTGATGGTGAGCACATTCTCTCCCATCAGTAATAAAGTCAAGAAGTTCATTAGAAAACATTGACCTCCAATTAAAGTAACATGTGAACAACCTTCCTAATTTGTCTTTAAGCGGAACAGAAATGTTAGGGTTTATGTCTTAAGGGCCCATAAAGAAACTATCAATAAAAGTGACATTAGAGCAGTACGGGGCTCACCTGATGTCTTAGGCAACTAGAGATGTGGTGGATGCACTGCCTGCAAAGTTACTTCTGGCACTAAAACTCTTTCAATCAATAATATAATTTTCAATTTACAATCCTTTTTTAACTGCAATACTCATAATGTTGTATATGGCATTATATGGCCTTGAATGAAGATATGTGTGGACAAACAATGCTGATGGTGAAACAGTGTAGAGCCCAACACAGAAGCCGGATCAAATGCACAGTTAAAGGAACCTCTCTGGTACAACATTTTGAAGAATGTAGGCATACAGAAGATAAAATCTGTTGGCAGATGGTGGAAGTCATAACCCTGTACAGCAGAGGGGGCAACATCCAGGCACTTCAGGATTGGAAAGAGAGCACATAGATATACATTTTGGAAAGTAATATGAGAGGTTTAAATTAGGTCAATGGCATTAGAAAATTATCAATAAGACAATATTGAATCTAAAGACATTCTTGTTATTAAGGCCACTTTATATTGGATCATTATGCTTTGGTTAAAATGTCAATTAACACTCCCTCTTGGTTGTTTTGTGTTATTTAACTTCAAGGGATTCAACACTAACATATACACACCCTGTTATTAATTTTATCAATGGATGCCTAAAACCATTGGGAATTGTACAGTGTCTTTTATCTATGTTCTTTGTAAATATAATTGCCATTGGAGCACTGTGTTATCTGCACTATGATCACTTATTTTGTTGATTGTTACACTTGATTGGAGTCAAAACATTACAAGATGCAAACTATATCAGTCCTGTCTTTTGTCTTCTTTTAATTAATTTTGGTTCAGTGACTACATTTGAGTAACTCTGGCTTCCATCTAAGACACATAAAAGGTACCATTTTTGAATGAATGCCACTAGACAATTGTTATATTGATTCATTCCTACTCGGGTCCACGTAGTCAGGCAGGGTTGTCCTTGTTATTTAAACACATAGTGATGAAAAGGATGACTTGCTATTTTGTTGGTTTGAGTCTAATTCCATTTTAAAGGAGCATATGCCCCTAAATATATGGCTACTGTCCTCTTTAGGAGATAGAATGATTTGGAGGAAGACAGGGCTGCTTTTGGTTACAGTTATTTTGATGGGTTGACTTGACAGCGCTGTTGCCAAACAGTTAGTGAGCATCACTAGAGAGGGGCTTTCACTTTGCCCACATGTGGAGACAGGGGTATGTTTTGATTGGGAAGAAGATGTGTGCTTCCACAGAAAACGTGCTTGCCCTCTACGCAGCTGTGATCATTTTTTTTAATGATCCAGCTGCCTAAGTTTGAACTTTCAGGGACACACTCTTGACATTGAAATGCTATTCAAGTGTCTTACATGGCTAAACCATTTCTGTTTTTTTCTGACAGCAGCACAGAAGTGAGAAGGGCAGTCATTAACCTAAAAGGATTTTTAGGTCTGACTTGACAGTGCAACTGCTCCCTGAACTTTTAACCTACACCACTATTATTCTACAGTTCTTTGCTTCCACCAAAATGCCTATACATTCCCATGTTACTTATTTGCAATTCTTTACATTAACATACTGCAGTCGTTTAAAGCCAGACCTATTGGCATTGCCTATGCTTGCTATTAATGTACATGCCTATGTGCCAGCAACCGTGCTGCAGAACTGTAGCCGTCCAGGAGCAGGTGTACTCTGTCCACCCGCTGACCCATTCCCCCACTGGATCCAGTGGTGTCCACTCAGCTTCTGCTGGGCAAGATGGTGATAACTGGATTCTCCATGTCTTGCAACATTGATATTTGAAATGCCATGCCTGTTGAAATGGGAAGCTGCAGGCCTATAGACATTGACAGTGTCTGGAGGAGAAGGAGGTGTATGACATGCAAGAGCATGTTGCTGAGGTCAACACATGACAGCCACCCCCTGCCTCTTTCTGCAGAGTGCAAGCTTTTGTTGGTGTGTGATTCAGGTAAAGATGGGATGTAAAGTTATATACCCTGTCTACTCCCTTAATTGTCTTGCGTTATAACATTTTGATTTCTCCTTCTCATCACTAGTTGCCCTTTCCCACCTTATTCTTATGCCAATGTTCTCTACAAAATCATTTGAATTCACACGAAGCACTCAGCTTTTCATACACATTGTACTATGCACCAGGATACCCTTCAGTTTAGATTGTGTGCTATAATAATACACATAACATCACATAACATAATCTAGCCCTTTCATCAAACCATGCTCACCAGCCTTACCACAGTCCATTCATATGCACTTCTCCCTTGTAGTAATTTCCGCAGAAAACAGGAAGTGTGAAGGCATAACCTTTGGGGGTGACCCTACAGAAAAAGTCAAGTTCAACAGTCATCATATTGCAGAGAGTGGGGATTCAAAATATTGGAGGAAACATTAGAACACACTTTACACAAGTTAAACATCAGGAAAATCCTGGCCTAAGAAGTTACCATAATGCATCTTATAAGATATAATTCATCTGTATAGGGTGTCAGCCCACTTATAGAATCTCAGCTATAGGTGACAGAATTCACGTCAGATTGGCCACTCCCTCTAATCTGCCTGTGCTTGTGGCCATTATTTGACCTGCACCCCAGAGTTACTGATATGAGCACTACTGAGATAATGCGTCTAAAAGGGACTACCGAGGTTATGATGGGAAATGAAGGAAGTACAAGGGGAAATTAGTAATTTCATGTTTTGTTCCATATGAAATTCCTCAGTTTTTCTTGGAACTTTACTAAGGCATTTCAACTGTTTTCAGTAGCCAAAATCACCTGGTGAAAGTAGACCTTTTTGTTAAGTTTCTGCAGATATCATAGTTCTGATAGCCCATTGGAATTAAGTAGCCACTCATAATTAAGATCCTTTGTGCTCATGCAGTAATCTTATTTCACTATAAAAAAATGCATACTGTACTTCAGTTTCTTCCTTAATACTTTATGCTTGGGCCATGTTTATGAGGGTTAACACACAAAACCATGCTCGTATGCCTAGTTTAGTGAACCACCATTGTTATTGGCACCAGTGCTTGCTAGGAAAGACATATTATCTGAGAAAGACTAAGCAACATGTCCCATTGACAAGCACTGTGTGTCTGAACAAGAGCCTGGAAGTGCTTCTGCTACATTTTTCTGTAAGACAAGGGATTATTAGTTGAGAGTGATGGAAGCCCCACTCAGATAATAAACACATTCTTTGTCAGGGAGTTAGACCTAGAGGTTTCTGGCTGGCTGGGACACATCGAAGCCTGTTAGAATCCCCATGTCCTAGATAGGATGAGTATGATACATGTGTCCCATAACCTGCACTGACCCTTGGGTAGCTTATCACAGAGCAGTCAGGCTTATCTTCAGGATCAATGTGTAAAGAATTGGCACAACTCCAAACTTGCAACACACTGTGTACACTACAAAAAGACTTCACATCGTATTTATAAATCACTGGTATTTGTATTACACACAAACTTTGAAATCAACATAATTTATACATCAACTATTTGCATATTGAATATATACTTTACAGATATATGGAATTGTCAAACTTTCCCATTAGCAGCAGAACAGCACAACCATATATGACCTATTCAGAGATAATCAACAAACACGACATTCCCACTATTGCATACCTAAACATTTGCAATGGTCAAGAAATCACAAGTCTTTGACTATGCCTCATCACCTGGCCCCTCAATCACTCACGTGCACCAGTCAGGGATACACATTGCCCCTGCTGGCGCCAGGTAATTCAGACTGTCAGAATTACCTCAAGCAGAAAGAAACCATTACTTAGTGTCATCCATCTGGATTGGACCTCTTGGTGCCCGGCAATACCTGTATGAGGGCATTATTACTATCCCCCCCAGTAGACAATAGGTTGTGACCCAGGAAGTAGGAGCGCTTCCTGTCCAGAGAAATGTTTATGCTCAAGCGGAGGTGTGAGCTGTCTTTGTTCCGGGAAGCCAGCCATAGGTGCCCACGTGGTTTGGCGGAGTTGCTGTCCGGACCCGTGCAGACACGGTGCAGCGCGGATCCTTGCAGCCTGTGAAGCGTTCATTTCTGAAGCAAAAGGTGAAAACAACAGCCCAACGAAGGCAAGTCATCCTTTTGGCCACCGGCTCCCTTCATAGACGAACTCGCATTGCCACACCAAACATCCCTCAAGTTGCGCCCTCCAAAAGATACGGTGTATCGCCTTTATGTTTCTCCACACGACCTCGTACTTCTGAGGCTTTCAAGATAAGTCGGTCTCAGACCATTTCTCCCCTCGTCTGAGAGGCAATAATTTAATATATGTGTTAAACACGCCTGTCCTGGCGTAATATACCGCCAGAGCACCAAGGCAATTAACCATCTTGTATCAACATTTTAGCGGGAACAAGGGAGCTTGTTTCCCGCGTGTGGACAGTCCAATTACTTTAAAAAGTGGTGGTTCCCCACCGTTATTGTTTGACCGCGACTCCGTAGCGTGGCGCAAATCCAGAGTACAGAGCCTTCCCTGGCCGTACCCCATGTTGGCCCGCCCCAAGACACCCCCCCCCCTCCTTCCCTGTGTGACGTCCTGATGAAGACCCCGTGAAAGGACTACATTCAGCCTGCTAATAGGGGTCGAAACGTCGACTGTTCTATTTTTGATATACCGGACATTGTCCTTACTAATCTGATTTATCAGACATACCGGATATATTTTGGACTATTTGTTAATTGGTTGTAATTGGTCATAGCTAGGCCTTTATATTGTATATTTTTTGTACTGTGTCACGCAACCTTGTAATAATTAGGTCATTTTTACTGTGTCTATTATCTTTACCACCTTCCTCCCTAGTATTTCCTTCTTTCCTTCCCCTTTTTTCCCCCACCTTGGGGTTTTGACAATATTGAATTTTGTATTATTATTGAATTTGTGTTCTGCTTTTTTGGTAATAAAACTTTATTACCATTTGAAATGTCATTGTTTATTGCTTAAATATTGAGTTGTTGTGTTTTAGTGTGGTCTTACGGCACACACTCTTTTCACGGGGACACTCCCCTCTATATGTATCATAGGTGCCCACAAGGCACATGAAACCCTACGTGCCCGTCACAATGTTCTCAACAAGAAAGTACCTTGTGGCATGGGTCCAGGGAGAGGGAGCCAGAAACCTCAGACAGAGGATGTGATGTTAGGCACTGTCATCCTCCCAATATGGAGGTCAAAGACAGTCTCAGCTACTGGCTCAGGTACCCTAACACCCCTCTGACACACACCATATGCTCAGGAGTGCAAGTTAGCATGGGTTCCCTGGTTGCAAGAATGGGAACCTCAGACTTGACAGGCTTCCTATGCACTCCTCGAACTCTTCACGTCCCGGCACCTCAGGTGGGCTGCTGATCTTTCCGAGCACACTCCTCTGCACAGTGTGATGAAAGTCCTTGTCCCAACCGACAATCACTTCCACCCATTTCCACCTCAACCTGTGCAGTCCTTATGATCTTGTGTAAATGGAGAGATCCTTTGTGTATCTGGGATCTTGTGGACCGGAGGCCAGCCAATCTGCCCTTGGAGAGTACTTAGGGACCAGGGCCATATCAGTTGCAGACGGGCAACGTCCAGGCAGAATCCACCAAGTGATGGTTCCCTTCCTGAAGCATGGCAGCTCCAGGCCACCACAAGTCTGAGGATAGTCCAGTTGCAGTCTCTCCTGTCCTAATGATTTCTGATGTTGATGTCCCAGCGTAGAACCAGAGCAGTATGGTTCTAGATCCAAAAGCGTCTCTAGCTTCGGATGCCCGAGCCCCAGTAGTTATAACCCAATGGTCGTTGAAGATACAGCCAGTTCAAAGGACCACCTTTGAAATTCACAGGCCCTCTCTAAATGTTGTACTGTCTGCCATCCTACCCTGGGAGGTTTGATCACAATCTTTAGTGGTCCCAAGACCCTGCCCCTTGGAAATCAGGTCCCAATTCCACCCCAATGTAACCATGCCAGAAAGGCACCTCAGAGCCAGAGGTCTGCAGTTTCCTCTGAGCCCCTAGGTTAGGGCCTTCTAACAGGAATGCACAGATATAGCTGTCCCCCCAGCACCTCGATGTGAATTAGGAGATAGGCTCACAGGCACACAGTGCCCGAGCATTGAAATGCCCACTTTACATTTCCACACCCTTCAGGCCTGATGTATGACCAATTTCAGCATGCGGAAATGGGTTAGCGACCTGTTTGCGCATGCTAAAATTAGTATGGCCATACACCATCACAATTCTGCGAGTCACAAATGAATTGTGACTCACAAAAAAGTGTTTAGAGACTCGCTATTTGGAAGGGGCATTCCCTCCCAAATAGCGACTCTCTAACCCATGTATGAATTCTTTGCAACTGCAATTGCGGTCGCAAACACTCACACATTACCACCCTTTACAAGAGGATGGTAATGCAGTCGCAATCTTCCATGACTGTCTCTAAAAATGGTTTTTAAGAGACCACTACCTGCCCTTAAAAAATGAAACTAAAACGTTTCATTTTTTAAAATAATGCATCCCATTTTCATTTAAGGAAAATAGGCTGCATTTAAAAAAAAAACTGCTTTATTAAAAAGCAGTCCAAGACATGGTGGTCTGCTGAGCCCAGCTAGCCTGCCATTTCCAATGGGCTTTCACATTGTGAGAGGCTTCTTAATATTAATGAGCCTCGCAATTTGCGACCCCATTGGTAATCAAAAACAGTGTTAAACACACTGTTGTACATGGCAAATTGCAACTTGCAAAAGAGTCGGAATTTATGAGGCAGAATTTGGTTGGTCGTACATCTAGTCCTTCATGTCCTATCCACTCACAGTACTGGAGAGGATTCGCCATTATGAACTCATCAATATCAATCACTATACTGCTACTATTCTACACATAGGAAACACTTCTCAATAGCTGTTAGACTTGGCATTTTTTGGCGTGTTTCCCCTGAGTTTTTGCTTGCTGATCTCTCGGTTTTTGCCTCTGTTTTTGCTGGCGTAGCGTTTCTGAGCACTTTTCACACTTCTGATCAGTGGTAAAGTGCAGGTGCTCCTATAGTAAATTGTGTTATGGATTGGTGTTTCCATGATTGGATATTTGATTTATGTGTCAGTCCCTAGTAAAGTGCACAGTGTGTGCCAGGGCCTGTAGATTAAATGCTGTTGGTGGGCTGCAGCGCTGGATTGTGCCACCCACCCAAACAGCCCGTAAATGTGACTCTGGCCTGCCATTGCAGAGCCGGTGCGCAGTCTGGTACTGCCATGTCGACTTGGCAAGTGCACCCACTTGCCAGGCCCTAACCTTTCCTTTACTCACATGTCAGCCACCCCTAAGGTAGGCCGAATGTACCCCTGTGGGCACGGTCCAGTGTATGTGAAAGGTAGGACATGCCCTGGTATGTGTGGCATGTCCTGATAGTGAATTACTGCTAATTTTGTTTTTCACTATTGCAAGGCTACCTCTCCCCCATAGGACAGAATGGGAAGTTTGCTTATAAGATCTTATAAACATGACTGGCCCTGGGAACTGGATAGGAAAATAACGTGTAGTATGCCTGAATTCAGAATCTAAAGTTGCGTCTTTTAGTGAAGGTGATTTTTACATTCTGTGTTTGAAAATACCACTTTTAGAAAGTAGGTATTTTCTTGCTCAGTCATCCTGTGTGCCTCTGCTGGAATGTGGATTGCCAGTCTTGGTTTTAGATGACAGAAGGCTAGGGAGTAGGAGTTGCTCCAGATAGTCTAGGTAGGTCACGAAAGGGCTGAATAGATCTGGGCTGCAAATGGGGAAGGATGATGAGATTTCCTCGTACATCAAAGGGCCTGGTCTGCCTTTGCCAGGAAGTCACACCAGAGAAGGCAGAACTGGTTCTGGCTGTGCACAGACACTCTCTACCTAAGACGGTGGTTCCCAAACTTTTTTGACCCGTGGCTCCCTTGACCGGGTTGGCGGTTGGCCGTGGCTCCCCACCATTTTGTTGCCGGTGGGTCAGGCAGAGCACTGTGCTAGGCACGGATTTTAGGCTTGAGTTATTTAGGCCACGCCCTTTGTTACATCGGCCACGCCCTTTGTTACATCGGCCACGCACTTTGAGACACCCCCCTCCGATTTTTTTCATCCCACTTGGGGCCCTGCATTTGCATGGTTGTAGGAGTGCTTCTCCCAACACATTTTACCTAGAATTCCTGACTAGTTTTGCAGTACAAAGTGTGGGAAACGTGCAGTATTAACTTGTTAACTCTTTGTTCTTACTATGAAACTCATAAAGGGGAGAGAATGCCACACCCTGGCGTCTCAGTTTACCAGGTGTGAAACACGGGGTGGGGGGAGATAATTGAGGCTCAGTGTCTTGCCACTGTGATCTCTTATCAAGGGTGCTCAGGTGTGCATTGTTTCCTTCAACCATAAAGTCTGTAATCTTATGTAATGCCGAAAAGTACAGGAAGATCTACAGGGCACTTCACTCCCGTATGCGAGACCTATTGCATTGCAAATGCTTGTTAGTGTATGTTACCTAAACAGTGAATTTCAGTCAGGAAAACTGGAATTAAGCTGCAATGGAGGACCAACTATGCGGCAGAGGTAAATTAGTTAAGCTATCAGAAGAGAAAAATGATTTGATTTCAAACATCACATTATGTGGCAGAATTATTTTATTATTTTAACACATTAATACTTGTTTAAAGTGGTGACCAGTTACTCTTTTGTAAAGAGTGTCAGTGCGTGTGACCAGCTATGACATCTTTTTTTGTAACTTTTGATCCATTTGAGCTGGAGCCAACTTTGTTTGTGTCGGAATCTGTGCATTATGCCGCTGTTGGTGGATCGTGTAGTAAGGGTAGGTTTTCCATATTTATGTGGAAAACGGCGCAGTGAGTCGCAATTTTTACTGCCCTGGTCCAGGTATGTAGATGAGTGCAGGCCGGGATGCATGACTTCTGATGTTTATAAGGCGCTATGATACATGGTCCTTTCAGCCAATCCTTAACCCCTGTTTATCCAGAAACATAGACAGTCGGTGAATCCTGTGTGACCACCTAATTAACTCCAGGGCATTATGGAACCTTGGAGTCCAGCCACCAGCAATGCCTTGCCTTTATCTTCCAGAGCTCGACCCAGCAAAGAAACCGGAAATGGCGTACTTATAAAGAGCTAATTAGCTATCAGCACCTGGGCTCTCGGTCACTGCTTCTTACTCACGAAAGGTACCCGTAAAGAGGTCTTTTCCCTCCTGTGGGCTTGCAGAAAAGCTATTTTCTCTGCTTATGACTTTGCAGCTAAGAACGCCCTTCTCTTAAGATTCTGTAGGGAAGAGCTCCGTGGGTTTTGTGTCTCTGGAGCTGGAAAGGGGGGCGGGGTACAGCTGCCCAGTCCGGTTGGGCGCTGTGGAAGAGTGTGTGTGGTGGGGGTGAGCTTCTCGCAGCCTGTGATTGCAGCAATGGGGGCGGGAGGTGGAGAGAGGGCGCTCTGCGCCAATGTTTTGAAGCACGTGCGATGTGGCAGAAGGTGGCATTTTTTCAAGCCCCCCCACATCCTGCGTGGCACCGCGGCGCCTCTGGCTGCTCATCACGGCGCACCGGGGTGCCGCGGCGCACACTTTCGGAACCACAGACCTAAGAGATCAAAGGATTTGGGGATATAAATATTGGGGCCCAGGCCATTGAACTTTAGAACTCTTTTGACCATTAAGACTGCCAATAAGAAGAGCCGGGGAAGCTGTGAGTAGGACCTACCACTTTGCTGCGTGCTTTGCTGTGTTGGCCTAAAGTGGCTGCTTCTGCCTTAGGCCGTGAAAGGACTGGACTGAACTTTCTGCAATCTTCTTTGTGAGTTTCTCCAAGGGCTTGAGGTAGAGCTTGCCCCGTGTTCACAAAGTCTCAGGAACAGCAAAGACTTCAAGCTCTTCTGCCCAGAGCACTGGGAACTGTGTGTTTTGTGCTGCAACAGAAGAAAAGCAACTTGACGACGTCTACAATGCGGCTGCTGACTCCGTGTCCAGAAGGCACCGCAGAGGGCACCACCGCAATGCCGCACCGCAACCCTGGTCTCACAGACGACGCATGCTGACGCCGACCACTGAGCTGCTGCTTGCACCTCGACCTGTGGGCACTACACTCCGCAACACCTCGCTTCATGACTATGCCTTGTTATCCCTTACGACGCCGCTCCATGCCAAAATCTACTTTGCTGCTTGCAACGTGGTTTGAGGGCACTGCTTGTAAAGTTACATGACACACTGACCTCATCCCGCACCACAGCGTTGGCCTTCCGACACCGGTGCCACCGACTCCAGTTCGTCAGCCGACGACAGCACTTCAGCAACGATGACGCCGCTGCTTGCACCGCAACCTGCCAGCACCGCGACGAGCACCGGATTCACTTCTGGTCTCACCGATGACACCATCGGATGCCACCACCGAGCAGCTGTTGGCACCGTGACCTGAGGGCACCGCACGCCGCACCGCAGCATTTCGCACCGCAGCACTCGACGCCTGTCGACACCAGCACTCCTGAGTTCATCAGAGAAGAGTTCGATCTGCAACGCGTGTGACTTCAACGGCCCGATGACTCCTGCACTGACCTCCGGAACCGACGCCTGAGGACACCATGCTTTCGGAAGCTCATTGAGAGGTCGCCGACACCCTACATTTCTAAAAGGTACTGTTTGCGGGTCTTCCCGACACCGCAGCTGGCCCGCAACGCTGCGGTCAGCCAGAACTGTTTGGATTTATTTCTTCACTACGCCGCGATAGCCCCAGACGGAGCTATCGACATCAAGGAACTGTTTTTCAAGCATATTGTGATAACTAAAGATTTTTAAGTGCTGTATTGTGGATTTTTATAGTTTTTGGTCTTGTCTTAAGTATATCAAAATATTGGATATTTTTCTAAACTGGTGTGGTGTCCTTTTGTAGGGAAACATCCTTTACAACGCAACTTTTACAACGCAATACCATTACGACGCAACTTTTACAACGCAAGTTATTGCAACTAATTGCTCTGGGGGCGCTCTAGGATAGGGAATAGTTTAATTACTATCCAACACCTTCCCTACTATCCACGGGGACTGGAGTTGGAATAGTAAATTAAACTGTTCACTATCCAGCACCCCCCAACGCAAGTCGTTGTAATGACTTGCGTTGTAAAACCTGCGTCGTAATGGCATGCGTTGTAAAAGCATGCGTTGTAATGTCATACATCCTCTTTTGTAGTGCTTACACTGTATTACTGTTGGTTATGTGCAAATGCTTTACACACTGCCTCTAAGATAAGCCTGTCTGCTCGTGCTAAGCTACCAAGGGGGTGAGCAGGGGTTATTTTAGGAGTGTAACTCCCTTATCCTGACTAGAGTGGTTGTTTCTGCCCGACTTTGGCACATGCCCTAGCCGACCAAAAATCCAATTTGTAACAATAGCCTTCCCCAACATTCCCCATGCTAATTGAATGTGAGAAGCAGGCCCAGTCGTACCGAACACACCATCTGGTGCCATTCATAACCCTGGCATGTAACAAACAAGCTCACATGCCTTACATCTTCCCCACATCACACCCTGTGCCCAGGGAGAACTCCCATACAGCAAGAGACATGCAGAACATTGGCACTTAGCTTTTAAAATGCCAAGCCGAGTAACATTAGCCTGTGCACACAGGCTCACCAGGGCAAACATGTGGGATGATCGATGGGCTACCTCTGTAGATGGCACAACCAGTTCTACAGGCCCACAGAGGTTTATTCAAGGTACATGTCCGGGGTATATGTCTTACCCCTATACAAAGAACTTAGAGCTAACTCGAATCAGCAAATCATGTATACAATGAGTGCTGCTGCCCACTAGTAGCATTTAATTTACAATTCACGGGTACATGTACTACCATAAACCAGGGACTTACAAATAAATTAAATGTACCATAACCCAGCTTTACCATGTTTTAGGGAGAGCAGACAAGCCCTTTACCATTGGCTAGCAGAGAAAAAGTGCAAAGAGTTCTAAATTCAACAAAAATGACTTCAGAAAAGGAAGGCACAGCAAGGCAAGCATCTGGGATAACTCTGCAGATAGGGATTGGTCAGAAAATGTCAATTTCTATTTCCATGCCCTTTTGACTCAAATACCCCTTATGGTGTGCTACTCTATAGAACATTGACTGCTTCCAATTTACTAGGATCACCAGGCTAGAAAACGGAAAAGGTAACTCAGGTCTAGAACTAACTGGAAAATACCTTGTGGAAGTGAAACAATATTGATTAAAGGTGAAATGAAAGAACATTACAAGCCGAAGGGCAGGAAATAAGCAAGTGAGGACCTAAACATCTGATGTTGGAGCTTAGAGTCGATGAGAGGGTGAGAAAAGAGAATGTTGCACTGCAAAGAGCACGGTAAAGGAGAACATTGTAAAGATAAGAGTTACAATGCATACAATAAAATACCTCGTGAATGAAAGTTTCATCATATGTAAAAGTATTATGTATTTACTTGAATTTAACCAGATCAGGCTTTTCCATGTTTTTCTCGACATTTTAGGTCATTGCCCATTTCCTTTTGGACCTCCTAGTGCTGCAAAGTGGAACCTAAGCAAAAAGCACCCCTTGCTCATATGTTTCTATATTTCAAGTTTAGTGACATAAATTTGTATTTTCAATAAAATGTAGTCCAAATAAATTCTTGGTACTTAAACGTTGTGTTTTTAATGTAGAATACTACTAATTTTTTTTAATAGTCTTTTAAAAATCATCACGTTTGTGTTTAATTTTTATATGGGACTTTGAATATATATTTTTTTAAATCATTGTAATTATTTAAAAAAAATGAGGGCTAGGTTAGGTTTTAGAGTGGGATTAGGGTTGATGTAAGGTATGGTGGTAATGTTGTGGTTGGGGGTATGATGAGTGTTAGGGCCAGAATAATAGTTGGGTTTAGGGTTGGAGAGTAAGTATTAATGTTAAAACTATAGTTAGGATTAGGGATTAGATTAAGGGTTGAATTGAGGTCAATAGGCATATGAGATAAACGTCGCCTTTGATACAACCGTGTGTTCAGCTTTCAAATTGAGATACATGTAAATCACATATTTACCAGAGGCTTTTTACATCTATGAATAGCAGACTTTTGAGTGGGTGTCCTTAACATACAACCTAAATGTGTCCTCGGTGCTCAATTATTACCTTAGATGTATGGATTTGTCTGGCACCTAAGACATTAGGCAAAAATTATTGTTCAAGCTCCACAATGCCCGACTCTCATCTAATACAGATCATCACTAAAGTCAAGTTGCACATTAATAGCAGCATCATCGTACACATGGATGTTTTGTTTATCATGATGGGTAGGTTGTAATTTAGGGCAGTACAAGGTATAAAACTCAGAATATGCTAAATGGGTGAACATATATAGGGCCTGATGACGTTGCTATTGGAGACGATTCTGGGATTTCTGACCTGTGTTTTTGAGAGCTTTGAGTGATGAGGGTGATGCCAACGATATTTACACCTTTTATGCTCATTTAAATATTTATTTATGCGATTTGTATAGCGCGCAAATACACTGGAGTGTCTCGGCGATGTAAGGTAACTGAAGAGTCACTTAGATGGGCGACTACTCGTTGAAGAGCCAGGTTTTTACTTGTTTCCTGAATGTCAGGAGGGAGGGGCACATTTTAATGTGGAAGGGGAGGGTGTTCCATAGTCTGGCTGTGGCAACTGTGAAACGTCTGTCTCCCCAGGAAGCTTTCTTGGTGCGGTAGATGGTGAGCAGGTGAGCCGAGGGGAAGCGCAAGGATCTTTGGGAGTGTATGTGCGCAATACTTTTTTTAGGAACTCAGGCCCTATATTGTTGATAGCTTTATGTGCAATGCACAATGCGTTGAATTTAGTATGGCTTCTGATAGGCAGCCAGTGCAGTTGATGAATGATAGGGGAGATTGATGTGAACTTAGGAGTGCAGGATAGAATTCTTGCTGCTGCATTCTGGACTAACTGCAATTTGTTAAGGACTTTCTCCTGAGCATTCAGGAGGAGTCCGTTGCAATAGTCCACCTTGGACAAAACTAAGGTGCACATGAGGGTCTTGCCGGCACTAGGTGAAAGCCAAGGCAGAAGTTTCCTAACCTTTCTGAGGGTATAAAAGGAAGAGGAGATGACTGCATTCGCATGGTTGATGAACGAAAGTTTGTCATCAAACATTGCACCTAGGTTCCTAACCTTCGTGACAGGTACTGGAGGGGGACCCAGGTCGGTAGGCCACCAGGTTGGGGACCATGAAGGGGTAAGACTACCAAAGATCATGACCTCCATCTTATCTGAATTAAGTTTTAGGCAGTTGTTTGCCATCCAGGAGCTGATGGCTAGCATTCCCTCCTGGAAGCTGGTGGCAACTGCTCCTCCATCGTTATGTACTGCCAACACCAATTGGGTGTCATCGGCGTATGTGGTTAGTCTTATCCCATGAGCTTTGATGACCCTGAGCAAGTCTGACACATAGATGTTAAATAAGGTCGGACTTAGCGAGGATCCTTGGGGTACTCCACAGGGAAGGGTGAAAACGGTGGAGTAAAAGTCGCTGATTTTAACTGACTGGGTACGGCCAGAGAGGAAGGAGGTTAGAAGGGATTTAGCCTTGTGATGAATGCCGATGGAAGATAAACGGTCAATCATACACGGTCATCATGGTGACCCGTACATTTGTTTTATAAATTCGCTCATTCATAAACTCATATGTGCTTTTTTTTTACTCAAATGTCCCTAATGGCATTTGAGTGCAACGATTGGATCTGGGTGAGATGAAAACAGTGGACGGCAGTGACTGTGAAATTGTGTATACTATGATAAGGAGCAAAAGTCGTCCACATGTTTGGCTAAATGGGTATGTCACCCTATTCATAATCTGTATGAAATGTAATCTGATGGAATACCTAAATGCAGAAAAATTGAGAGCAACTATGTTTTCTTTCAGTATTAGGTTCTCAATTATCCAAATTGCATAGAAGCTATTTTTTAAATAAAAAATAAATGTCTGGTGGCAAATATTTCTGTACTGCACATATTCTAAGCAGTATTAGAACATTCAAACATTTGGTACTCCATTGAAGACAGTGAAGTGGCTCAGGGCTAATAATTACCTATGTGAGGCTTCTGCACCAACAGTCCAATGTGTGTCTTTCTCTTTCTTTCTTTTTGATTTTGAATACTCTACGCTCAGTGATTGGAATGTACTAATAAACTTACAACCCTTCTGCCTTGGGCTATGCCGTCTGGTAAAGGCTCTCTCTCTTGGTTTAGACCCTTGTTTACGGCTTGGGCATATAAAGTGGGCTCAGGGCCTTTAACAACTATTAGAACATTGGAACGTCGGAAGCTCCATTGAAAACAACGGAGTAGTTCCGGGCTTATAATGGCTGGTATAAGCCCAGAGCTCCAACATTCCAAAGATTCTTTGTGGCTGTGAATAAAGGCTTCAGGGAGCCTGAGGGGATTTCAATCACCTCGCGCTCCCTGAAACCTGTTTAATTTGTTAGAACATTCTGCCCTCTAGTGGCAGAATGTTCTAATAGCCTTATAGCCCTTCGTAGCAGAGCTATACCGGCTATTAAAGTCCCGTGGCCTTGTTAAAGTCCCTCGCCTTCGGCTCGGGACTTTAACGCTGCAGCGGACCTTTAATAGCCAGTATAGCCCACTACGGCGGGCTATACCACTATAGTATAGCCTTCTGCAACAGGCTATAAAGCTATATTAGAATGCTGAGAGCTCTATTGACGACAATGGAGTAGCTTAGGGCCAATAATTGCTGGTTAGGCCTTCTGGTCCAACAATCCAATGTTTGGTTCTCTCTGTTTAATTTAGAATATTCTACGCTTAGTGGATGGAATGCTCTAACAGCTGTATAGCAAGAAAAAACAATTGATGAACAGAATGCGGAACAATGTCATACATTCACCCCAGTACAGAGATCTGGGCCTAAATCCATAATTTCTTTGCTCACCATGCCATTCCAGTTTGAACCGAGCCATATGCAAATCAGTCTTGACCCTGGGCCCAACAGTCCAGCCTGAACTGCCAGGCCAGGTCCTCCCAACAGCTAAAAGCTGTACAGCCCTTCTGCATCCAGTTATTCCAATTGCTTAAAAGCTCTCTCGCTTGCAATTCGAGTGCCAAAGCTTTAACCACCAGTATAGCCCTCAGCTGTGGCCTATTAGATTATATAGGTTCCTGTAGTTATAAATGTACACCTGCTTCACCTCTTTGGTTGCAATTCTTTTCTGCAAGTAAAATGCAATCTTGTTTTACCCCTTGGATTTACAAACAATACTATATGTATCACTGACATTAGCAGAAAAATGTGAGTGTCCATAATGTATTCTACTGAAGTGCTGCTTTAGTGGGTCTCAGGTATTCTATGATCATCTATCCTCAACTAAAAAAATACTTATTGCCTTTTTTTGGTAAACTGAAGTTTCCCAACAACTGTGTTTGATTATGATGACTTGCTCACGAAAATGCCAAGGATAGGAGTAGTGACAGAAAGCACTCTCAAGACTGATGAATTTACATGTTGAACCCCCATTGTCCACCATTGCTCCTCAGTAATCTCTGCTTGCTGCAAAAGTGTTGGATGAATGGCCCAAAAAGTATATAAGCATTTCAGACCCTTATTTACTTACTGTCTTAGGCACTGCTATCAGAAGCACACATACCGAAGATTGTAAGGAGAGTGCCAACGGGGTAGCAGCTGCTAGCCTTGGCTACCATTAATAGACATACTTGGCACTTCTGCATTTGACACCCAGTGCGCAGGTTTCTGATATGTTACCTGGGAATAAATATTAATGTGCACTTTTTATTGTTTTCGATATTCCAGGAAATAATAGACAAGATTTTTAACTAATGGGATCGTTATGATTAATACAGATGAGGAGATCAGATGTCCCATCAGGGAAAAATTAGAAATGTAAAGGACAAAGAACATATAAAGTTGTGTGTGCATCCTGCTTATTATCTAGCCAGGAAGCAATACAAGAAATGGGTAATTTATATATTTTCATGGGTACTAGTTTGTCACAGACAATACCGTTCAGTTATTCAACAACCACCATTGCATCTAAGAGCTCAATTACGAGTTTGGCCATCCAAGGACTGCTAGACTTGCGCGGGAGCGGCAGTGGCAGACCAGGCACAGCTGTACTGCTGGTCCGACCGCCCTATTACGAGTTGGATGGTCAGATTGCCCTGGGACTGCCAACACCGGCTAGGAACCACAGTTCCCTGGAGGTGGCGCAGCGGTCAGAAGCCAGAATATGCTTGGCGGGATCGCCACAGTGCCACTTATCGCAAACATCAATGCCATTCCACTAGAGAGAAATTGTTTGATGGGCAGGAGATATTTTCCTTAACCTCATATTTTGTATTACCCTAGAAAGTAGCTATATATGATGTACAATGCAGCAGCTTTTAGGCTGCTAGAATCACAATCTAACATGATATGTTCTACACCACTACTATGTGCATTTGGGGACTTCACTGTAGCCTTCAATAAAGTTGATAAAACAAACTGTAGGATAGTCTGCTAGAACGGGGACCTTCACACTAGCTGGTTATTCAAATAAGCACACTCTGCTAGGGGAATTGGGACGCTACCGGTAATGTGGGCAATTGGTCATAGCATGGCATCAATCGCATTAGTTGTTTGACTCTGGTATATATCTACAGATAATTATTAAGTTGTCATTATGGGAATAACTCTTATCATGATCTTCAGCAAAGCCAAATTTAAGAATCAATGTTAATTAGACATCAATTAGCTTACATTCAGATCGTCTAACAGATCACTGGGTATAATTTTGTTCAGCCTCAAATGTAAGAGGTTAATCCTTACTGAGGCTCAGATGGGTTATTTGACATTTTCACCACCTGCACAGCTTCTCTGCATTTTACAGAGGACTTTGAGAAAAGTTAAATATGTCAATTAGTTTGTCCAAAACAATTGCTTGGTTCTAAAGGATATGCACATGCAGTAAGAGCTGTTTCGTACAATTTCATCACCAAGAAGGAAGAAATAACAAACATCATGATCAAATAACAGTGGTAGAGACACAAATAAAATCGATTTTCTACATATCCTCCCATTCTGTAAACTACAGCTCATGGAAATGAAAAAATGTGCTTTGATCACCTATTGGACCCAATAAAAAGGGGGGCATATCCAAAACTCTGAGAAAAGCACTTATTCATTTCACAAAGTCAATTGAACTATTTTCAAAGGTCAACTCAAAGAGTACTGATTCACTAGGATGGTTTGTGAGGCAAGCATGATGTGTGCTGCAATCTATACAGACTTATCACTGAAATATATATATTTTTAGAGTTTTATATAGCGTGAACTAGACTCGAGGATATCATGAGCGCCAGTTTCGTTACAGATCAACACATTCATTTTTAGGCACGGGGAGATTAAGTGATTTGCCCAGAATCACAGGATGTTGAGTGTCGTTGCCGAGACTCAAACCCAGTTCCCCAGCTTTCAGGTCGACCACTCTAGCTGTAGGCCTACATCCTCTCCCTGAAGACATTAAATCAGAAAGTTCAGGTAAAAAAATGGAAAAGATAAACCACGTTTGTGTACATAAATAAGTAAAGAAAGCAAGTTTGGGAAGGGATTTTGAAGTGCTTCGAGCAAATGTGAGGGAAAACAAATAAAATTGCAGTTTGCATTTGACAGATTTACCAGCTACAAACTGCTCCTTAGAAAATATTGTTACTGTGAGAATTGGCATTTCTCTGTGGCAATATTCCCACCCCATGCTGTCCTATGCTGATGACACACAAATTATTGTGTCTATCTCTAAAGACACAGAGCCATCCCCTACCAATTCTAAAAATTGTGTGCAGGCTGTTGTTACATGGATGGAAACAAACTATCTACGATTTATTGAAGACAAGATTGAGTTCTTGATCTTTGGCAGTCAATGATCCATATGGATCCATTTGTGGTGGCCAGATAGGCTGGGGGCTCTGCCCAAGCCAACTCACTCCGCTAAGAACCTCACGTACCGGTCAATAAAAATGTATCGTTTGACCTGCAGTTCAACCAGATAGTTTCGACCTGTTCTTGGATTATAAAGTCCCTTAGGAAAATGTTTGCTTATATCTTCTTTCCGGCACACAAACAAGCAGCTTTGGCACTCATTATTTCCAGGTTGGACTACTGCAATGCTGTGTACCTGGATATTATTAAGACTTTTCACAAAATTCAATGTCTTTTTGGGGATTCGGAAGCTTCACTGGCTGCCTGTTAACAAACAAATCATTTTTAAGGCTCCGTGTATCTCCGGGCCTGGAGGGCTTAAACGTTGTTCTAACTTTATACTCCCCCAGACAGCTGTGATCCTCAGGCAGAAATCTGCTAACTGTTCCTAAAAACAGAAAAGCGAGAGGGGGAGGCAAATCCTTTTAGGTGGCCACATCCAAGCTTTGGAATTCTCTTCCTTATTCCATACCCAGTCTTCAAACTAAGGTTTCTTTTCATAAAGCCTTAAAAACTTTACTTTTTACTCTTTAATGACATGCTCAGGGCCTATATCTTCTTCAGCCTATCTTCCTACCAACTACTAACTGCTACCAGTGCTTTGATGCCTTTTGGCAATTGTTTGCGTGTTATAAGTTTATTCAATTTTATTTATACGTTTTTTTAAATTTCAGACACAGTACTCCAAAGTGACAATTATTTTGGAAATTGGTGTTATTGCACCAATGTCTTAATGTTTCTCCCACTATCTGGGCAGTTTACCATAGGAAAACGTTGCTAAGTGTACCTGAAAAAATATAAAGTTAGGTATTATTTCTGCACAAATTATAATACTTTCAAGGACTGAATGCAGTACCTATCTCTCTAGTTTCCTTATTGATATTACAAAGAAAGGGTAATTTCACGCGGTAGCCATGATGAAACCTTGCTCTGAAATATACAATTGAAAGGGGTCAAATATCACCTTAAGGTTGATGCAGGAGATAGCAGGACAGGCCTCCCAAGTTACCATAGACAGCGCGGTTGAGATGTCCTCCGTTGAGATGGGGGCCCCAGTACAGGGGAGGGAGACACAGGGTGACCCCACATGATTACTGCAATACGTGGACCTTGAGTTACATAGACCCGGCAGAGGGGGATGGCACAGAGGGGGGATGTTGGGAAGGGGAGAGGGGATAGGAGGCGGGGGGGGTTATCACAGTTGGGTTTGATTATGTATAAAAAAGACAAACCAAAGATAATGTTGAAGGGAGTGGTCCACGGTTGCGAATTCAGATATTATCGCTGACGTCTATTCTTACCGTGATGTAAACATGTTGTTTTGGATATGAGCTGCCAATTTTGAGAAAAGCTAATAAAGAATTTTTTTTTTTAAAGTATCACCTTAAGGTACTCTGAATTAAATGGAAAAAGTCAAAATGGGCAAAAAAGAACCTCCTTGATTATACTGGCCATTCTTGGTTGAGGGTAATGTGATAATTACTGGACGTGCAAAGCAAGGTACCAGATCCACCTTGAATCAAGGTTGAGAAAGAGCCTTACATGGGTCTTCTAGTAACGAGTGGCTCTAGAAGGAATTCTGTTGCAGCAGAAATCAGGGACAGAGGGCAGCATCCAGCTCAAAGAAATGCTTCCTTGAACATAATCTAAGCAAGAAATGACATCACATGAAAATATACTTATAGCACCATCTTGATTTGGGATGAACTTCATGCAACCACAACTGGAAAAGCAAACATCTCTATTAGGCTTATAAATATTCTAGAAAGGCAGTGGTTTGTCTGAACCCCATTTTGAAAATTGTAATACATTTGCCTACAACTTTACTGTGCGCAATACATTTTATCAGAAGAGGTCATAAAGTCATCTCCAACTCACAGCACATATACTTGGCATAATCTCAAGTTTCAATCTACACTCAAAGCCATTTTTTTAGTTTCAAAGGTAATTTTATTAGGAGAAATTAGGACACACGTATATAATACAACAAAATAATAAACATTCATACAATTGAGATTATGAAAATAAAAGGAATAGCTTGGTATAAATATGTGTTGTACATGGTTTGAGAAGAGGAAAGTTTGAGTAATATGGGCAAAAATGTAATACACTGCATATAAAGAACATAATAGCAATACTAAGCATATTCAAACAATTATAATGTCAATAAAGGGAAAGTCAAGGAGGTTGAGAAATTCTTGTTGAATAGGGGTACATGTACGAAAAAGAGCGCTTTGCACTAACGTCAAGGAATATTGTAACAGGTGACCATAAAGAGCAATCAAAGCCATTCGATAATACAGTTTACAGTTATGGGCTTATTATTAGCACACAATTTCTTGCTCATTTGCTCAATTTACTTTGTTGTGAATTCTTCTCACTAGGAGCACAGCACAACAAATCTTCACATCTACTGTATAGACAATGTTTACTGTTGTGCTATATTACATTTTTAGATTGAGCTACCAGCAAGGTCAACTGTAATTGTAGCATTTGACACATGCAGCAATTCTCATTGATGAAATATTTAAGTGTGACAACATTTATTGTATGCAGCAAATTTGTACTATAAAAGTGTTACAATTTTCTAAATGAGTTCCAGACGAACCACTGTTTTATTTAGAAATGTACTGACCTTGGGGTTTAGCATATGGGATGCTCTTGTCTGTTATGACATATATTTAAAGCTAGGCATGCCCACATCTTCCTGGATGGGACATCTTTCTAGTACGAGAAGAAAAAATCTCATACTTTAAATTCTTCATACCTCTTTTTATTGACTGTTGCCTTCCTAGGCCACCAATTCACACGAGCCATGGACTACCCTGCAGCCAAATATGGCTGTGGAAAGGTTATTACTGGTCCCGCATGAAGATGTGAGAAGTGCTGCCTTTCTGAACACTGAGCACAAAGACATGTTGAGCTGCTTTACTCTCACAGGGCACGAGTTCCATCTCACATGCTGCTGCCTCTGGTGAGCTTTCAGTGCAGTTGTAAGAAATACTTATTTGGCTGGAAACTAACCTTTACAACCTACAAGGTATTTCTAAGTTACCTCTAAGATCGAGGAACATGTTTAATCAAAGACAGTTCAAAACATAATGGCTCATTTGGAGTTAAAGGGTTATTAACTGAGCTGAAGTACCTTCCTTTCACAGTAGACAAAGTATTGTAAGACAGAATTATTCTTAAGGAAGTCTCAAAGTACAACGTTTTGAAGATCTGTTGTAAATCACAATTTGCAAGCACAGGACTAACTGCTTTTTAATTTGGTTCATCTGAAAGAAGTTCTTTCATAAATTTTAATAGCACTACATTCAATAAAAAAGCATAAAATGTGTAATGACAATAAACTCAAATTGCATTCAAATAAATATAATGACTACCACAAATCACACTAATAAGCAGTGCACCGACTTTATCACAGATTGCCCAAATACCGCCAAATTAACTTTCTAAAATGAAAATCATGCCACATAGGCAGTTAGTGTTATATGACATGTTATTAGTCATGAATCCTCAATTTTTCTAATCTTTTAGACTTTTCTGGTTACTTCAAAAAAATATTTTACAAATAGAGAAAAATAGATATTTTGTAAACCCTAAATGAACAAATGTAATACTTCCATCTGCATCTGCAAAGTATTCCACCCTGATATGGACGATTTAGATATGTTTGTTCGTATAAATAGAATATAAATATAAATATTCATATACAACTAAAAAGTATTAGTACTGCAAAGTAAAATATGTGGCCATTTGGGGTTTTGTCCATGCCATCCTTATTTCTTGGGTCAGCATTTGACCAAAAGGAAATTCTGAAAATAATTTAAGGTGCAGGGCAAGGGGTAAGGAACACGGCAACTTATCAACTACATCTCCATTCCCTGGACCATTTTATAATTTGTATCAGTTGCAGAGAATGCAGATTTAAAGAGTTTTGACCATCTCACTAGGCTTTTTCAGAGTATTCGTTCTATATGCCACTTTGAAATTGGGTTTATGAGCAAGAGAATAGCCAGAAAATAAAATACTCCCACTTTGACTATTGAATAAGTGATGGAAGTGTGCAACCCTGACCCTTTCAAGAAAGGTCCCCAGGAATTGCGCCTCTAAGGAAAGGTTTTTTCCTCTCTCATTTTCTTCTCTTTTCTCCTGTCTATTTTGTTTCCTTATTTCCATTTTTCTTTCATTCTTTACAACCTTCTTTCCCTACTTTCCTTTATCCTTCAATATTTCTTTCCTTCTTTGCATTCCTATTTCCGCCCATCTTTTGTGTACACAGTTCCTTTGCCTCTCTCTTTTTCATTGTGATAATTCTTTCTCTCAGTAACAATATTTTGTCTTTTGACACCCTGTGGCCTCACCCTACAATTGTGTCGTGCTATCTTCTTTCTGTTCTTTATTATTTTCTGCTTCTGCCTTGTGACCTGAGAGTTATATTTGAAAGTTATGCCATCTGTTCGACGACACACCACACAAGCTGGTCTAATAGGTACTTCACTCCTCCTTTCCTTAGTTATACTCATTTTAAGCGTAATGGAATGCCAGCTTTTGTCATGTTTCTCTTTCATTGGCTGGTCCTCATCTTCCTGATAGTATTAAATGATCCCAGCATGAACTATTGCTGCTAACTTACTAAAACCATAAATGGTGACACAAAGTTAAGCATAACGCATTCCTTTGAAGTATTTTCCACCTGCGACACCCACACTTTAAATTAACTTTAGGGCTGCAGGAGAGACCCAAGGTCTTAGCAGTCCCTGCTGGCTTCCAAGCAAGCACCAATACTCGGTGCTGATTGGGGGGGGGATGGCCATTGTTTTTACAGTTGGTGCCTTCGTGCCCACATGGTGCACTCACACCTTTTTTAAATGTTGGGGGCTGTGGAGAGAGCCCCAAGGTCCCCACAGGGTCCTCAAAGCCAGCACCCTTGCAGGAGCCAGACATTTTTCTTTTTAATCATGGGCTCTGGTGCTTTGCTCCCGAAAAGATGGAGCAGGTTTTTTTCTCTTCTCCTGCCGGGTGGGAGCAAAGCTGTGTGCCCTTCTTGGAAGAGTTCTGGCTTGGTACTTAATTTGTATCCTCTGCCTATATTCTCTTATGAAGGGTCAGGAGTCTCCTGGGGATAGAGTCCCCGAGACATTGCAGTCATCAGGTCATGTGGGATGAGGTCCCAGGGCCAAAGGATTGCTTGGGGAAGGGTAGCCGATGTCGCCTTTCGTAATTAAAAATAGCTGGGCCCCAGAAAATTGGGTCCCCAGGGCCATACTGTGGCTTGGAGAGGAACCTCCCTTCCCAAATAAAATAAATTACATCTGCCTCTGGGGAGCCAGGGCTGAAAATGGTTTGAGGGGGAGGGCACATTACCCCTACCCCATAAAGAGGAAAGTAATTCTGGATGGGGTCCGAGCGCCTAAAAATGGCTTGGAGAATGGAGCCACACATCCTTTCCCATTAAAAATAAAATCGGCTTGGGTGGAATCGGCTTCCCCTTACTCAAAGCAAGCCTTTTTGTTTTTTTACTGCTTTCTCAGAATCCTCCATTAACCCTTCGCAGATCCACCAAGGAAACAAAAATATAAAGGAAAAGCAAGAAGTAACAAGGCAAAAGGAATAGGAAAGTGCCTTGGATTGATCCTGGAAAGGATAAACAAATGGCATAAGGAAAAAATATAGTTTAATTTTGTTAGGCTAGTTGAAGAATGAGAATCAAGGTGTAAGGGGAGTAGTTCCTTTTAATCGGTGTTTTAGAGCTTAGGGCTGCTTGAATGCATCAGAGAACCGGATGATTTTAAAGTCTTTCCAAAATTGGATAATACTCATCTCGATTTCTCATGGAGAGTGGTGAGTTATTTCAAAGAGAGAGACCAAGGAATGTTAATGAATTTCCTGCACGTCTGAGTAACTTGGGTATGTGCTTTATGAGGTATGATATGTTTGTTGATCTTAGATGCATTATTGGTTGGCATGGTTAGGCCAGAAAATGAACGTATTTGGGTTCAGATTTATATAGGGCGTTGAGCATGTTGCATGATATCATAAATGTTATCCTGTATCACATCAGGAACATGTTGAGATTCAGTAGTAAGTAAACTTTATTGTTTAGTTAATTAAAACCATAACAAAT
The DNA here is from genome assembly GCF_964261635.1 of Lissotriton helveticus. NCBI lineage: Eukaryota > Metazoa > Chordata > Amphibia > Caudata > Salamandridae > Lissotriton > Lissotriton helveticus. The sequence goes on along the minus strand of NC_136071.1, from coordinate 472,888,997 downwards.
ATCCTTACAGTTAGTATTCAATATCAAAAGAGAAGGTAAAATTCATCAAATACAGTTTAAAACAGAGGTTAGAGATAAAATGATGGTCTTATTAAATCTAAAGGTGACCAATTACTTTCAAGCGTTGTTCTAAGGCCATCAAAAACTTTATCAGATAGCAGTTAAAAAGAGAAAAAGTTAATAATAATAAGAAGCCTGATTAAATCTAAACATGACCAGTTGCTTTTAAGCGTTTTTCAAAAGCTATCAAGAATGTTATCAGTTTGCAGTTAATTATAGGAGCTGTTGAGTCCAAACCACCAATAACAGCAGTCCTGCAGGTGCGTAGTCTCTTGACCCGAAAAATGTTCTTTAAAAAGAGCGTGCGCTCCTGGCTCAGATTCTTGCAATGACATATGATATGAATTATGTCTCCTTTTGTGGTGCCACAGAGGCGACAGACAACTTTATCGTAGTGTTTCCAAGCGGGTTAGTCAGCCAAGGTTGGGTATTTACCTAGTCTCAGAGCCATCAGCTTTTTTTTTAAAAAGACGGAATAGGTTGTGAAATTTGGCCGCCTTTTTTAAGGCCTGTTTAAAGGAGAGGAATGGCAAGTTTTTGTCCCACAGGTTAGCAGTGCACGTTTGCTCCAGAGCGAAAGTCAAGTATTTGTTAGCTTCTGAGTTTTTATGTAGTTCCAGTTCCTGCCATAAAAATCTATTAAGATTATTATCAATAGCATTCATCTTAATTTGGTACCATACCCTGATGCTTGTATAGAGTCTTCCTAGTGTTTCATTCATGATGCCAAATTCTAGGCGCATCTGCGCTGGAGAGGCTGAGGTAGGAAGTCTGAGAGCCTTTTTATAAATTGTTGTCACCAGTTTGTTTAGAATAATAGCGTCCTTACCCAGCATGGCTACACTAGCATACGCTAATGTTGGAAGTACTTTGCTGGCAATCACTGTCTGTAGTGGTTTAAGCGAGGGGCCCTCCAGTTTTTTTGACAGAATGCTAAGTGCAAATATTAAAGCTCCAGCTCTTTGCGTCATATAGTTTTTCTGAGTTTCTAGGGTACATCTGTCGTCGATATAAAATCCTAGATATTTATAACTTGCTACCCTTTCCAGGTGTTTTCCTTCCAGCACGATATTAAGATGTGCTGATCGTCGATTAGTAATTAACATTGTTTTTGTTTTGGACAGGTTAAGTAAAGTAAAGTCCACATTTGTAAAGCGCACAATCACCCGTAAGGGTCTCTAGGCGCTGGGGGGCCGTCGGGAAGATTAAGCGAGCTATTGCCCAGAGTCACATGGTGCTGGGCTGACCTGCCGCCGGAGCCGGGGATCGAACCGTGGTCCCCAGATTCCAGCGTCAGTCGCCCTGGCCGCGGCGCCACACCTCTTCGTTAAGAGCAAGGTTGTTCGCGGACAGGAATTCTGATAGTTCTGTTAGTAATCTGGACAAACCGACTTTAGTTAGGCTCATAAGCACAATGTCGTCGGCATATGCCAGATGTGTAAGTTGTAAGTTGCCAAGTTTCGCGAGTGAGAATTGCAGTTGTTTAGTATACCTGAGAGATCTGAGATAAATAAATTAAATAAATGTGGAGCCAGGACGCATCCCTGTTTTAAGCCGGTTGTTGTGTAGACTTTTCTTGATAATAGTGAACCGTCCCCTAGTTTGATTTGTGTCCAGGTGTCTGAGTAGAATAACAGCAGGCCCCTTAATATGTTCTCTGGTATATTCCATGCTCTCAGCTTTGCCCATAGAAGATTCCGATCGACACTATCAAATGCCGCCTGCAAGTCGATAAAACACAGGTTCAGCTCCTGCTTAGTGCGCTGGCATTTTTCTGCAATCATAGTTAAAGATAAAATGTTCGAGATTGTTCCGATTCCTGCTCTAAATCCAGTTTGGTTAATTGGGATCATTGCTTTCTCTTCTGACCAGTTTGCCAAATCTTTTAGAAGGAGTGATGCGAAATATTTGGCTTCGACGTCCTGTAATGTTATTAGTCGATAATTTAGGGGGTTAGATCTATCTCCTCCTTTATATATAGGCGTGATGATAGATAAGATTGCAAGTTTGCACATCTGCGAAGAGTTTTTCAAGAGGTGGTCCCCAAAATTCTGGTGCCTATTTAAAGGTGGCTTGCGGGATACCGTTCGGTCCTGGTGCCCCATTACTTTTGCCCTTTCGGATTATATTAATTATCTCCTCTACAGAGTAGGTGCCACGTGGTACAGAAAGGTGTGAGGTGTACCTTGGGTCAGTTGTTGGTGACTGACTACAGCATTCTTCTTCGCTACTGGTTTTAATAAGATTAGCTGAAATAATTTGCTGGCCAAGTGCCTTTGCTCGATTTTCTTTGAATTTTGACGACAGGAAAGTTACCCATTCAGATTCCTGTATGTTCGATGTCAGGACGTTTAACGGCCTTGATAGTTGGTTTATGATCTTCCAGAATTTACTTGAGTCACGGAGATTAGAGCTGGCCAGCAGATTGATACAGAAGTCTTCGTTCATCCGTTTTTTATACTCCCAAACCCTTTTTTTAATATAAATTTCTTTGTGCAAGAAAATTATCCAAGTGACGCCGATCTTTGTAGTTCAGCTGCAACTTCTTTTGACTTCTGCGTAAATCCCTTCTTTAGTCTTGCAGCTCCATAGGCAGTTTCTTTTTTGAGTTGACTCTTTTAACCCTTGTATTGAATGATTTCATTTTTGTCTTTAATCTCTCTAGAAAACAAGTCCAAGCTTGTATCTTGTTTATTGTAGTGCGTCCTAACTCATTCAGCGTGTCCTCTATTACTGACAACCACTCCTCTTTGTTGGAGTTAGACCAGTTTATTCGTTTTTGATTAATTGTGCCTAGTTGGCCCCCTAGCGAATACAAAGGTTGAAGTCTTTCCATGCAGAAGTTTAATTTAAGGTGTTGCATCGCGTGATCACTCATCGGTGTATATTCAATATAGAAGGTGTTCAGTTGGGGGATCAATGAAAGACTAATGATAGTGAAGTCCAGTGTTGATTGGGCATGCGTGCCGAAATACGTTTTTTTCGGTGGTCTATCTTCTTCAGTCCTTCCATTCAGGACACGCATGCCTAGATACTCCAGCTCCGTTACCAAGTTTATGCCTATGAGGTCCTTTCGACTCCTTGTCGCGCCTTGTGTCTGCTGAGGAACGCTCCAGTGCCTGTTCTCTGCAGCTAGTATTTCGTCTTCCTCTGGAGTATATATCAGGTTGGAATTGAAATCTCCGGTTAGTATAATGTTCCATGATGGCTCAGTGCTTCGAAGACTCATTATTACCATGCATAGCAAAGCATTTTTTATCTTTTTTGCTTGTAGATTAGGTTGAATATAATAATTAATCAGGATTGTCGTTTTGTTATCGTTTGAGTTTTGTCCTGATAATTTAATAGCTGAATGCTTGGATCTGGGGATTTAAGTTGTTCCGAATTGATTTTTAAAGCAGTAGACACATAAACTGAGAGGCCTCTGATTGCTCGACCGTAGGATTTACATTTTTCCGCGGGTACTGTATAATGAATGAATCCAACCAAAGCTATGTCTTCCTGCAGCCAAGTTTCTTGCAGGGCGATTATGTCGCAGCTATCCCATTCATCTAAAGCTAGTCCCTCCTCCAACAGTCTTTTTGCACCAGCGATATTCCATGATAGTATGTGTATATCGTTGTTTGCTACTATGTTTGTCACAGCTCCGTTCGGTCAGTTCTTCCGTTTATTGTTTAGCATACTGGGGAGCCATTTCCAGGTATCGACATGTTGAGATTCATTTTGGCAGGTGAGGTTGGTTCAAATTTTCTGAGATAAAGACAGATTCTCGCAGCTAGATTTCATATCCTTTGTAGCATCTTAATTTGAGATCATTGAGGCCTTATTTTTTAGACAGTACGAATAAGATATCTGCTACCCAGGTTGCTATGAAAAACAACCTAAAATCATGTTGTATTTTAGATGCTGATGAAAACATTCATCTTTCATACTACCCTGTGCTCCTACCAATACTCTGTGAAACAGTGCAGGGGGCTGGTGCACCAGGAGTTTCCTTATCAGCATCAAAGCTATGGAAATTAGGAGATGAAAGCTGTTGTCTGCATTGTTATGTTTGGGTGCATATGTGACTAAATAAATAAAGGAAAACTAAGCAGAATCATTTGTCTATAAAGCATGGTTTAATAATGACTTTGATGGTTCACACTTATGATGATTATGGCTGTTGCGGGGGAAGGTCTCACACCCCCCTCAACCAACAACGGGTTTCCCACAGTAGGGCATTTTATTGCTAGCTTTTGAGATTTTTAGAGTACCAGAGTTTCAATGCAAAATATCTTAGGGGACTGTGACTTTTGTATTAGACTGGGATTTTGGCTTGCAGTACTGATGACTCATTGAGACACCACCCTTCTTTTCCAAAGACCCCTCACTTCTTGTTGGGGTCTCAGGCAGGCAATCGTCTACTTTGTCAGTAGAATCAATTAAATGCTTCCTCAGGAAGAAATATCACCTTGAGAGGATTGAATTTGATGAGGCAGCCCTGTCTTGGGGTTAGATGTTTCAATATACTGGTCACAAACTAAGTCACTTATTGTGCCCCAACCAGTATTTTATTTAGTGAACTGACCTATGTACTAGTAAGTTGACTTGCAAAATCACCATTTGCAGCAGTGCGAGAATAGTCTACTTCGTAAATATTCATTTTGATGGTTTTAATATGTGACCTCCTACGATTGGCTACAAACACAGGGAGGGTGGCCTGCAAGGGACAGAAGACCGCCAGCCCTGTGTTTTCATTTCGAAATAGAATTTCTTTTTAAAGCATTCCATGTTCCTTCCTTCAACTGGGGAAAAGGAGAGGGGCAGCAGGAAGTGGTATTCTGGACCACTCCCTACTCCGTCTGAGACTACCATCATGATTGCCAAAGTGGAAGTAGTCCCAAAAGAAATCTTTCTCCTTTACAAATCAGTTGCCACGTACTTTGAGGCATCAGTAACTGGTCAATCGTTTGCGACTAAAGTTACAGTTGCAAACCATTGACACATAATATACTGCATTGCCATGTAGACTTAATCCCTTTTTCACTCCGCCCTAAAAAATGTGATTCGGTATGGGCTGCAAAACCTATTTAATAAATGAGAAAAACTTTTCCGACTCCTCATATGGGCTATGTACATTTCAGAAAAGAATTTTTCAAAGTCAGGTGCACCTAATTTTTCGAACATGAAAGGTGATCATGCGTTGGGAGGGCCGTAGAGGTAGAATACTGCTGTACGACCTGTTTGGAGCAGCTAAGAGACTGATTACATTTTACTGGGTAAAAACAGTGGCTCCGGCAGTAAAGCTATAGATCCGTAGCCTGTGGCAAATAATGGCCCTGGAAAAACCTATTGGACAACAGCGGGAAATTTGGCAAAATGTGGTCCCTCTTTGTCGATCTACTTCACCACCTTACCAATGAGGTGATCCATCACATGATATGGCCAACCACCTGGGAGCCAAACACAAATCTGACCAATACAAACATGGGGAGAGTCTTTTGAGAATGACGAGTGAGGGACCCCTTGAATGTTACGAAATTCAAATACACAATTTCTGAGTGTTGCGTGAGAGGAAGAGGGATAAGGGAGAGGGTTGAGGTATGTTATTATGTTTTTCTTTCCTTATATTTCGCAAAAAGGGTGCAGCAAGACAGATATAGCCCAGTGGCCTTACAAAGCAGTGAAGTAGATATATGCTGCACAATGGACCTCATCTCTGTGTTTACTAAAACCTCAATAAAATTTGTTATACAAAAATTGATTTTCAGTTCCGACATCCACTTAGCATGTCGTTTCAATCTTTAGCATGTGTTTCTTCTAACATGTGAAATGGAATCATTAGAAATAATTTGACTCATTACCCCAAAACCGGTCCCTCCTATTCCAGTCCATACCACGTGAGGATGGGCTCTTCGCGGGGAACATCCTTTACAACGCGGATGTTACCCCGCAGTGCAGTTACGACGCGTCTTTTACAACGCAAGTCGTAACCACGACTTGCGCTGGAAGGTGCTCTAGGCTAAGGAATAGTAGATTTACTATTCCAACACCTTCCCTACTGTACGTAGGCCGGTGTTGGAATAGTAAATGTAACTATTCCTAAGTCCAGCACCCCTACAGCGCAAGTCGTGGTAACGACTTGCGTTGTAAAAGACGCGTTGTAAATTACCGCGATGTAATACATCGCGTGGTAACAACGTACATCCCTCCTCGCATGGTAAGGAAGGGGAGGACTAAGGTTTCAGGTAATGAAGATAAATGGTAAGTAATGTATTTATTCTCTGCTCGTTTTGGGAAAGATAATCGTCATGCTATTGTTTTTGAGGCAGAAAACACACAAAAGACCACAATGGATACAGAATTCAGGTTAGAAATGTAAAGATGAGTCGTGTAGTATTATTCACCTCTCATGACCCTTTGCACATGACATGATAGGTCTGAGGGGAGATAGAACACAAATGTCAAAAGGTATCTTCTTTTCTGACACAGTTCAAACTGCACAATAGGTGTGGGATCTAGCATTGTTATGGCACATCTTGACTTGCGTTTATGAAACAATTCACAGGGTGTGGTAGATCTGACTAGCACACTAAGGGCCAGAGGTATGACTATTCCATTTTGCGAGTCACAAATTGCGTCAAATCGTGACTTGCAGTTTACGACTCGCAAAATGGAATGTACAACAGGGTCTCAGACACTTTACGATTCCTAATGGGGGCGCAAATTCATGTTTCATTAATATTCATGAGGCAGGTGCAATTTGTGACACCATTGGGAATGACTAGCACTCCCAGGGATGGTGGCCTGCTGGGGTGAGCAGATAACCATGTCTGTGGCTGTTTTTTTAATAAAGCAGTTTTTTTTAAATGCAGCCCATTTTCCTTAAAGGAAAACGGGAGGCATTTGAAAAAGAAAAAAGAAAACTTTTTAGTTTCATTTTTAAGGGTAGGCAATGGTCCCCTGCTTCCCAAAAATATTTTCGCACCCATTCACAAAGAGGAAGGGGTGCCCTGGGGACCCCTTCCCGTTTGCGAGTGGCTTACCACCTACTTGAAGTAGGTGATAAACTGCAAGTGCTTTCCGACCACATAAACAATCACAAATTGCCGTTAGATTCGCTATTAGAAAGTGCCACCCTTGTCAAACCCCTAACTAATAACGAGTCGCAAACCATATTTTGCGAGTCTGTAATATGTTACCGATTCGCAAAATATGATTTGTGTATGGGACAGGCCATTTTTGCGGTCGTAAACAAGCCGAGTTCCTGTTTGCGACCCCCCAAAAATGGTTGTGCATCTGCCCCATTGCCTCTCGTTGTCTAATTGAAAGGCACAACAGTTTTGATAGCATACTAATGACGCAACCTGACTTCATATCGTCTTCCGTTGGAAAGATACTTTAAAGTTGCTAACATATTAACTGAAGGCCCTGCCGTCCTATTATAGCCTACATAGGCCTGTGAGAGGCTAGAATACTAATGCCACGATTCCACTTCCTGTCATGACCCAGTTCCGTTATGTTTACTAATTCAGCTCACAGCACAATAAATAACAATTCACAGTCTCCGCTGCGAGCCTTTATTGTTTGCAGTGGTAGCTTATTATAATTTTCTTTGGCAGTGCATATGGTGGGTGATAAACTAAATAATAAAACTGCCACATGGAGCATAGGCCTGCTTTTATTTTTTTTATGACTCTTTCTTTCATCCGATACAAAATTAATGTCCTCAGTTCAAAAATGTTTTGTGTATATGATTTCAGTTTTGTTGATGCAGTCGGAGCCGTAAATGTGGTGAGGCCCCGGCTTTTCTGAATAAATCAGCAAAAAATGTACTCGCAGGTTTCCGCACAAAACAAGATTGTCAAAACCCATTATTTCTAGTATCTTTTCCATTTCCTTTCTTCTGGATTTGCAATCGGCGGATCATTTCTGTCAGGCATACTTTTAAGGAAGTGTGAGTTTTTCCTCATTCTCCGGTAATCATTTATTTTCTGCATACCGGATTCTTTCAGGGTGCAAAATGATAGAGCATATTTTATCTATTTTTTGCTAATGAACAGTTGTAGAGGAATCTGCATTTATTCACTATTTATTTATTTATTATAATTCGGTGTCCTTTGAGTGGTTGCAGATTCTGCTCTGCTGTCAGTTATGTTTGGTCAGCCATCACAAATGATAATTGTTTCTCTGGTTCTGTTTTATAGTGAAATGATGCACTGTGGGAAAGAGAGTTCGCCTTTTGTCATAAAATGGACCATTCAGTTAATAACTTATTTGTATGTGTTGGAAAATGGGTTGTTGGTAGAGGGGGCTATGAGCCCTCCTAAAGCAACAGCCACAATCCTTGTCAGGGTGAACCACAAGTCACTAAATTAACCTGTTCTTAATTAACTCTCTGGGGCTGTGTTATAGAAAGGGCCCCTGGTGCACAACAAGAATTTGCACTCGCTATGTGCGCCCCCGGGGCATTTTGGTATTACAGATGGGGCTGCAGACACCTGTGCTGCCCCTTCTGTCATACAGATAGTGCTGGTGCACATATAACACTAGTGCTATCATCAGAGAGTGTGCCCTCATTTGCATGGTGGCGTGGCCCAGTGCAAATGAGAGAATGTCTTTGCCTCTGCATCTGTGCCGTATTATACATGCAGGTGCAGAGGCAAAGAAGCCGTTAGGATGCACACTGACAGTACGCAACCTGAAAGGTACCGCACTGTCAGTGCCCCCCTGATGGCAGCCCTCTAAAGGGGGTGAAAACCCCCTAGACATCCCCTTGCAGGCTGGTGCAGTAACTCAATGCACCCGCCTGCAGGGGGATCTCTCACCCCTCTTAGAAGGGCAGGCGGGTGGCCGCCCGGATAGTGAAACACAGAGCTACTGCTTCAAAGCAGCTCCGTAACTCACTTGAATGTGCTGCACCCAGGGCAGCCCAATTTTGGGGCTGCCCTGTGGGCGGTCATTCAGTATAACATGGCTCACTCACCATGTTTGCACAGAATGCACCTTTTGATAGGTGCTCCCGTAAAAAATATGGAAAATGCACCACCTAGCGTAATACGTTCCCAGGTAGCTTGCACACAATTGGCACAAAAGCTATCATGCTTAACTTAGAAGCAATGTGTAAAGTATTTATGCAGTACACAGACAATAACAAAGCGAAAACACAACTCAAGAAACATACCACAGTAATTTAGAAAAAAAGAGCACATTTAAATAAATTATTTGGCACCAAAACAATAAAAATCCAATCAGTAGAACTGGAGTTATGCAGTTTTAAAGATTCCAGGTAAATATACGAACGGCAGTGGCGCCGTAACTTTAACATAGCTGACAAGATTAGCTACAAAAGCGCTCTCACTAACTACAAACAACTCATAAAAATAGAAAAAACCACTTACTACACTAGCCAAATTAATGAGGCGAAAAACTCCTCAGGGAAACTATTTCAAGTAGTAACCTACCTGTCCAATCCATCTGCTCCTCAGTCAGAAGGGTCTCAAGCCCTTTCTGATGCATTAGCCAATTTTTTCGAGGACAAGGTTAGAGCTATTTTTAATACTTTTACACCTGAGGTAGCGACCATTCCCTTTCACTCCCCAGCTCACACCGATCCCTCATTTGCAGGTTTTGAACCTACCTCTCGTGAGCTTATTCAACCATTGATCGCTCGAACCAAATCCGGTTCACCTTTGGATCCTTGCCCTCCAAATATCCTCAACCTCATCTCGGAGGTTATTGCTCCTCCCCTAACCACCATCTGCAATGCAATGTTTGAATCCGGTGTATACCCCCCGCAATGGAAAAAAGCTATAATCAAACCGCTGCTGAAAAAACCTAGTTTAGACCCTCTCCTTCCTGCTAGTTATAGGCCCATTGCCTGTCTCCCATTCCCTGCAAAAATCTTTGAAAAGATCATGAATATCCAGTTGTCAAATTACATCCATCACAATAATTTACTGGACGACACCCAATTTGGGTTTCGACAGGGCCACGGAACAGAGACGGCACTGCTGAAAGCAGCAGATGAGATTAGGTCTACAATGGATAATGGAGGAGCCGCAGTTTTAGTACTCCTGGACCTATCTGCGGCTTTCGACACGGTCGACCACGCCACCTTGATCGACCGTGTCGAAGCCATAGGAATCACAGGCAAAGCAAAAAACCTCCTGGCCTCATTCCTGTCAAACCGTCCACAAACTGTGAAACTGGGAAATTTCACATCCCAGACCTTCTCCTTGCCATGTGGAGTACCACAGGGATCCTCGCTAAGTCCGACACTGTTTAATATCTACGTGTCGGACCTGGCGAGGGTCATAAAATCCTGTGGAATCTCCCTCACTACCTACGCTGACGACACCCAATTGGTGCTGTCGATATACAATGACGGAATCTCAGTAGCAGCCAATTTCCAAAGGGGAATGAAGGCAATAAGCTCCTGGATGTCATCCAACTGTCTTAAACTCAACTCGGATAAGACAGAAGTGATGACATTCGGGAGGCTTCAACCCACCTGGTCCCCTCAATGGTGGCCTCACCAAATGGGACAACCGCCAGAACCGGTGACGAAGGTACGCAACTTGGGCGTTATCTTCGATAACAAATTGACATTCCAGCAACATGTCAATGCTGTGGTTTCCTCTTCTTTCCACGTACTAAAAAAGATAAAAAAACTAATCCCATACCTTCCGTCACATGCAGGTAAAACCTTGGTCAGTACATTAGTATTCTCCAAAACTGATTACTGTAATGCACTGCTACTCAACACTCAACAAAAGGTGCTTAATAAACTGCAAACTGTCCAGAACGCTGCCGCCAGAACACTTCTATCCATCCCTAGATTTGCATCGGTCTCCCCCTACATTCGACAATTGCATTGGCTACCGGTGAGGAGCCGCATCAAGTTTAAGGCTTTATGCATTGCATATAAGGCCATTCACGGCCAAGGACCCCTATTCTTAAGAAGAGCCTTCCGTCCGCTTGAGCATACCAGAACTCTGCGGTCATCCTCAGCGCACCTACTCATGGTCCCCCGGACAAGAAGGGCCAACTGGGGTGACAAACGCTTTGCTGTGGCCACGGCCATACTGTGGAATGCACTTCCTCTAAACATCAAGTGCGCTCCGACCCTTCTGAACTTTAGAAAACAACTAAAGACACGGTTGTTCCCTGCTTAATTCCACCCCCCTTCTGGAGAGTTCTGCAACTATAGCGCCGAGACACCCCAGGGTATTTGCGCGCTCTAAAAATCGCCAGAAATAAATAAATAAATAAAATAAATTAATAAATCACCACTCACGGTTATCTGGTCATGTTATGTTATGTTATGCTGGGGTTTTATATAGCGCACGGCTACTCAGAGAGTGTCCCGGCGCTTTGATTTGCAAGCAATCTGCAACACAACAAGAGGAAAACAGATAAGAACAGAAAGGAAACCCATGGAGTTTAGAAAAAAACTAAGAAGTGAAAAGCCAAGTTTTGAGCCCCTTCCTAAAAGCCAACAAGTTTGAGATACTGCGCAGGGCCATTGGCAGCTTATTCCACAACTGAGGCACCAGTAGTCTAAAAGAGCGGCCACCGATGCGTGTCCTCTTCACACGAGGCACTGCAGCAAGAAACAAGGATTCTGACCTTAGCGACCTGGCTGGATGGTAGAAGGTCAGTCTTTTTTGGAGGTATTTTGCACCGGAGGCGTGCAGGGCTTTGTGCGCCAGAGTCAGGATCTTAAAAATTATCCGCTTCCGGACAGGAAGCCAGTGCAGTGCCTCCAGGAGACCCGAGGCTCTGGCACGGCGAGATAGTCCAAAAATGGCCCGGGCTGCTGAGTTCTGGACCACCTGTAACCGTTGAAGCAGATATTCCGGCAGGCCGAGATAGAGAGCGTTGGCATAGTCAATTCTCGAGCCAATTATCGCCTGCACGGTGATCTTCCTGTGTTCCTGCGATAACAAAGGGAGGAACTTACGCAGCATCCGGAGCAAACCAAAACAGGTGCCCGTGAGACCAATTATCTGTGAACGCAGTGTGAGGCCGTTGTCAATCTTAATCCCAATGTTTTTCGCCACCTGGGACGAACTTGCTGGTGGAAACATGTTCTCAGGCCACCACACTTTCCAGTCCGGATCCGAACTGCACCCGAAAAAGAGGACCTCAGATTTATCCGAGTTGCACTTGAGGCTGTGATGTTGAAACCACTGAAAAACAGCCTCAAGGCAACCCTGGATCCTACCTCCATCGAAATCCGCACCCCTCTCACAGGTGAAGAGGAGCTGGGTGTCATCAGCGTAGGAAACGATCTGAGCCCCGAAAGACTCCGCCAGAGCCGCCAGAGGGGTCATGAAGATGTTAAATAGAGTTGGGCTCAGTACTGAGCCCTGAGGAACTCCGACACCCAATGGCGACATCTCGGCGGAGCAGGCGGAGGCCCAGACCGTTTGTCGACGGCCTGCCAGGAATGATCGAAACCACTGGAGCACCGTCCCCCTGAGACCAATCTCTGAGAGTCTTGCAAGGAGGCCCTCATGGGGGACGGTGTCAAAGGCCGCCGACAGATCTAACAACACCAGCATCGCCCTGCCACCCGAATCCAGCACCTCCTTAATCGCCTCCGAAACTTCCAGGAAAGCAGTCTCGGTGCTAAGATTGGTGCGGAAACCCGACTGAGTAGGGTGCAGTAGACCATGGGACTCCAGATAATCGGCCAGCACCTTGTGCACATGCTTTTCAATGATCTTCGCGAAAGCAGGCAAGAGTGAAATAGGCCTGTAGTTTGCCAACACCTCCGCATCCAAACCAGGTTTTTTGAGCAGGGGGATAATCATTGCCTGCTTCCAGGACAGTGGAACCACACCCTGTACAAGAGAACAATTCAACAGAGGGTTCACATATGGATTAACAATAGCTGCCATTTTTGCCAAAAACTTGGCAGGGCAAGCGTCCCGGGGAGAACCTGATTTGAGACAAGCCATCAGATCGAATGAGGCGGTCATAGAGAGAGGAGGAAAAGTTGACAGGGCCACACCTGCACTAGGCGAAGTGGCAGCAACATTCTCCACCCAACAGGACACCACGGGTCCCTGCATAGGGAAAGAGTCTTGGATCGATTGGATCTTAGAGGTGAAAAAATCCGCGATCGCTCTGACCCAAGGGGCGGGAGGGGGGGTCTGCGTCGGAGCACCGCGTGAAGTCGTAAACTCCCGCACAATAGCAAAAAGCTCCTTACAGGAATTGGAGGCAGCTTCGATTTTTCTCGCGAAGTAAGCCTTCTTCGCAGAAATGATGTCTCGATGGTAAGCTTTCGCCAAAGACCTGTAAGCAAGCTTCGCTGTTGGGTCGTATTTCGCGCGCCATGCTCTTTCCGCTACCTTGCAAGACCGGGCCTTCTGCGATGGAGCATGGACCAGGTACAGGGACCAAGTTAGTCCCAGTGAAAAAAATCACCTTCTAAAGTCTAGCACAGAGCGTCCAGTACACAGTGGAGGAGGCCATGATGAGCAAGAAGAGCATTGTGGAAGGTCTGCGCTGGAGTGCAAAGAGTTGTCCAGGTGTTACAGACAGTCGGCGCTGTAGTGCAAAGATCTTGTAGGGCACTGTGGATGGTCATGCTGGAACTTTCGTTGGCAATCACCATTACCTATCGATGCTCTTTCACAAAGTGAACATCTCATGCTGCCAGACATCACTGGCAATTGCTTTAGCAAGAAAAGTCCAAGTCTGTCTGCAGGTACAATAGACCAGAATGAAATATTTTGTGTGTGAGCTGAGGCAGTGTCTTTGAAGTGTGACAGGTGACAGCCCTGCCTCTCACATCAAGTTAGGATGCCCATCCAGCCAACACCCAGCCACTCCATTGTGTGGCTGTCTGAGAGAAATATACAAAGACCACCTGCCAACTACACCTAGTATGTGACCCAGGAAACAGACGGCAGGCACCAACTTGTTAGGACAAGAAAATGCCAACTTTCTAAAAGGGTGCATCAATTGTGTGTCTTTAACTTTCTAAAAGTGTCATTTCCCAAATTGTAAATGCGACTTTACCATTAAAGAGGCCTTAAAATTACAATTCCTCAGGCAACAAAGATGACATTCCTACCTGCTCCCAAAGAAAACCTATCACTTATTAAATTGGACAAGGTAGCTCAATGTTATCTCATGAGAGAAGTAGGCCTTGCAATAGTGAAAAATACATTTGAGAGTTTTTTAGTACCAGGACATGCAAGACTTAAAAGTACTTATCCAACTTTTTAATTACCATGTACCCTGCCTTATGGACTGTTTAGGACCCATCCTAGGGGGTTACTTAAATGTAATAAAAAGGAATGTTTAAGACCTGTCAAAAAATGTATTCTGCCAGTTCAAAATGGCAGATTAAAAATGCACAACACACTGCAGAGGCAGACCTGAGACATGTTTAAATGGCTATTTAAGTGGGTGGCACAATAAGCGCTGCAGGCCCACCAGTAGCATTTAATTCACCAGCCCTGGGTATATTGTATAACCCTATACCAGAGACTTACAAGTAAATAAAGTATGCCAATTGGGTGTCAACAATTTCCCAGGTTTACAGGAGTGAGCACTTTAGTACTGGTTAGACGTGGTAAAGTGTGCAGAATTCTAGAGCCAACAAAAACAAATTCAGCAAAACAGGAGTGAAGGCAAACCGTTTGGGGAGAAAACCATGCACAGGATGTCAGATGTAACCATATCTAAAAGTGATCCTAAAGAATCATTTGACAGGCCATATATCTCAGCATGTTCTGAGGTTCATACAAAAAAATTACTTGAATGAATTATGTATGAGCCATTGTTTGATATATTTAAAGGTGCCGTCAAGTGACTGATGTCACAATAGGGCTCAGTACCCAGGCTGACATCATATAACAATAAAACATTGTAGTCTGTCAATGGTAGCTGCCTGTTCAGAAGTGTAGGGCTGGATAAGTAGAATTGTTTACTTCCTCTGCGCTCAGTGTCATCTTTTAAGTCAAGTTCAGGTTAAACCCTTCATAACATTAGACTCCTACTAGCATTAAAGGTGTCCTTTGCCAGTCATTGCAAATATCACTCCATGAATATAATAAATGAATATAAAACTTTTAAAGCGCAAACTTAGCCCAAAGGCATCAAGGCGCTGCAGACAGGGTCAGTATATCAAAGTTCACAGATTACTAAATATCAAGGTTTAAGGGAGATGAGGACTGGTGCAAGAGAAAAGCCAGGTCTTCAAAGATTTCCTAAAGGCAGAATGTAGTTCCAAATTAGAGAATGAGAGAGGAAGCAGACTCCACAAATTGGCACCCAACAGCGAAAAAGCCCTCCCCCCATCTGACTTTCCTGAACGTAGCTACTGTTACCCAATTCCTAGCAGAAGATCTCAGGTTCCTGCTCGGAATATAACGGTGAAACAGTTTTTGAATGCCTTCAGCACCCTTGTTGTGCAAGGCCTTGTGTACCACACACAGTGCTGTAAACACAATTCTCCTCCCCAGCGGGAGCCAGTGAAGGCTCTTAATGGTGGATGAGATGGCATGAAATTTAGGGAGACCCATCACCAGCCTAGCAGCTGCATTCTGCACTAGTTGGAGTCGATGCAGGTCCCCCATTTATTCCTAAATAAAGGGCATTGCAATAATCCAACCTAGATACCACAAGGGCAACCACTGCCTGTTTCCGAGCTGAAAGGGAGAGAAAAGGAAAGATCTCCCTAAGAGTCCTTAGCATCCCGAAACAGGTTGCGACGGTTCTATTTATTTGTGACTTTAATGACAGAGAGGAGTCTACAATAATGCCAAGATTCTTGGCACTTAGACAGGGAACAGGGCAGGCTCCTAGAGAAACAGGCCACCAGGCCTTTGACCAAATATCAAGCTTATCTCCAAAAATTATAACCACAGTTTTATCCCCATTGAGTCTTAGATAATTCTCCACCATCCATGCAGCCACCGCTTGCATGCAATTATTAAAATTTGCTGCTGAAGCTGAGGCGCTCTCTGTGATGGAAATCAGAATCTGAGTGTCATCAGCGTAGGACAGGACTTCTAAACCAAAAGACCTAAACACAGCAGTGAGCAGGGCTACATAGATATTGAAGAGAGTGGGACTCAATGAGGATCCCTGAGGTACTCTACAAAACAATTTTTAGGAGCAGACAAGAATTGGCCCATCCTAACTATCTGTGACCGCTCCATAAGGAAATATGACAAAAAGCTAAGTGCAGATCCCTCTATCCCAATGTCCTGGAGCCTACCAACCAGCCTACTCGGGGAGATCGTATCGAAGGCTGCAGTCAGATCAAGGAGGATCAGCAAGGTGGTGTGACCAGCATCAACCTGTTGCCGAATGTTGTTAAAGACAACGGTTAGTGCTGATTCTGTGCTGTGCTCCCTCCTGAACCCATGCTGTGAACTATCGAGCAGTTGATATTCCTCCAAGTAGCAACTGAGATGGCGGTTAAGATGTTTTTCCAGGATTTTGCCAGGGACAGGCAACAACGAGATAGGTCTATAGTTTTTGGATTCAGCTGGATCAAGGGAGGCCTTCTTGAGCAGGGGTTTTACTACTGCAGTTTTCCACGCGGTGGGAAATTGGCCAGCCGAGATAGCAGAGTTGATAATAGTCGTTAGAGGAGATATAACTACCTCTTTTCCCAGTTTCAGGATCTTAAGAGGACACAGTTCAAGTGGGGACCCAGACCTAATCCCACTTAACAGCGAATCAGTTTCTTCTTGAAGAATAGGTGGAAAAGATCGTAAGTGACAGTTCCCCATAGGAACTTTCACTGAATAAAGAGGAAGAGATGTTTTATCCTTACCCAGATTTGAATTCTCTAGAGAGGTATAAATGTCCTTAATTTTGGTATGAAAAAAGTCTGCCATTTTATCGCAGAAATCCTGGGAAGCCTCTGTGCTGGCACTAGTCACAGGGACTAAGAGGGAGTTGATAATAGCTATACACAACCACTTGCACAGTGCCAGCGCCACCTGCAGGGTTAGTGCACTGAATCTGGGAGAAATCCTTAGCCCAAGGTTTATTCGGTCTACAGCAGTCAAATGATCAAACTTTTGAGGCATTAGCTTCAGCAGATCATTCATTATTCTTAGGCTCTCATCACAAGTCTCCTGTTTACTCCAGTGGGGCAGGTCTCAGGAGATACTTTCCCCTTTGGCGAATCAGATAGGAACACAGTGGGTCAGAAGAGTTATACACAAACACTTCCATTGCAGAAGGTAGGCGAAAGACACCAGAAAAATTAGGAATAACCTGGTTGGGTGGGGGGGGGTGGTCGGGGGGGTTTATGCAGTAGTCCTGATTCCAGTAGTAGTACCCTCTTTCTCAGAAAAACCTCAAGGACAAACTTGTGCACACAGTGCCATTCCCCTCCTAGAGATAAACCAATGTTTGTGGAAAGTACCATGATCTGTTCCAGCCAGCACATTCATAATGTGCCTCTTGTGTTTAAGGTGCCTCTAAGCACTATTGTACTAATGGTCATGTAATGCCTTATGGGAAAACAGACATGTTTATTTAGCTTAAAAATTCCCCACATTGGTGGATTCAGCATTTTCAGTGGGCAAACATTTTTGCCGAAATGAGTGACCATTCCATTCCATTTGATTACCTGAATGTGCTTATCAACTGTCTGTTGAATGCAAACTATAAGTCAGGCATTGGCGACCCCTCTGCTATGTTTCTTGGATGTAATTCCCACTTCATCACACTGATGACAAGCTTAGGCAGGGACTAAGGTGTGTGTGATCGTTGATCGCCTATGGGACATGCTTCACATGGCAGGCAACTTAACAACTAACCTTATCTGTGCAGTCTTTATAAACAAGAGTTTGGTATGTCCACATGATTAATTACCTGTCCCTACCTGCTGTATGTATTTTTATTCCCAGGTACAATATTTTAAAAAAAGATTATATAAAGGTGTGTGGTATTTAGATGATCACAGCACCAGAATATCTTACACCAAGCATTAGAGATAACATATGATCACTGAAAATTGGAAATTATAAGATTCAATTAATTGGGTAATTTGTTGTGTCTGAAGGTGGGAAGTATGGAGGAATTCCGCAAAATGGTGATACTTGATTGCAACCAGTGTGGATGTCATCCCACAGTTATTCATAAACTTCGGATGCTTGACATGAATTCTTAGCAATAGGAGCTGTTATCACTAGTACAGAGAATGCTACCTGTGGAGTGAGCAGAATGCATTTTCTGAGGGATTTCTACAAGAAATAATATGGAATAGTGTGTAGTTTATAAAACTTTTCAAAAGCAAACAAAAAAAATCCATGATTTTCTTTTTTATAAACAGAACTGATTTTTACATAAGTAATTGGGTTTAATGGGTATCACAGGTGGGGGACCTTACAGAGACATATTCCAATCCACCCACCAAGGCCTCACCCCACACCACGATGCGAAGTGAGAATCTTCCCCCGAAATAACAGAGACAAGCTAACAAAGTTATTGGGTTAGAAAGCATAACGATTCTCTGATCGTATTTATTACAAACCATAAACACAACATTAAACAACATTTGCATTCTTGCATATTATTTACAATATGTACATCACTTCATTGGAATATCTAATACATAGAATTATCTAATAATAGCTCTCAAAGGATTCATGGTTGACCACCTCCCAGGCACTTATGGTATTGACTATTCCAAAGGTCTTGGGGCCATGATACACCCAACAAGTTGCACATCACAAGGCAAACTCACCTGCTCCTTCAAGAGAGAGGGAGCATGGTCCATTAGGAAATCGGGACCCCAAAACAATAATTCCAGAGCCATCCCAAAAAAGGAATCCCCCCTGGCACCCAATGGGAGATGGGCCTGGGAAACTGGGCCATACCTTGGTCCCCTTGAAAGTCACCCCCCAGCATCTGCAGGGCAATGTAGAGGAGTGCCGTGGGAGGCTTCGGACAATTACTGTAGTGGGCACCCTGAGCCATTCTCTATATACCGCAGTACCCAAGACCCGGTTTGAGCCAAAGGCTTCCAATTTTATTCTGAATTCGCCTGCTCTTCTATTCCTGATGCCAATGTTATCCACCTGCTTTGTGTCCAAACATGACTCTTTCCTACCAGGACTCCCCCCTCTCCACCAAGAGGCTATATACAGAGATGGAGGTTGGGAAAAAGAGTCTTATTGCTGTTCAGAAGGCAGATAAGAGCAGTTCTAGGTGCAAAGAGTGTGTTCAGTCAACAGGGGCAGCCAGGCAAAACCAGGTAGCGGAGAGCGGGGCAGTGCCCCAGCTTTTAACCCTTAACCCACCTGGCTGGCTCTGATGCCCGCCCAGGTGACCCCATCACGTTCCTGCCAGCCGCTGGCTGGCGTCGCAGGATATCCGTGAAAGTTCAAACACATGATGGCCACAGTTGGCCGCAACCTTCAGCTGGTCTGATCTGGCCTGCACCTGTCTTTGGGGCTCACTATCCTGGCGCTACCCCCCAGCAGATACAGATAGTAAAAAGCTGTGCGAGTTGGACATTTTTTAAATTAGAATGAGGTGTAAAGGTAAATTTCAATGTTTTACCTTGCACCAACAAACCCACTGCTCTCAGTCACTGATGCAGTCCAGATCGAAACCCAAAACATAACTGGTTTGATTCCCCCTAATCAAGCATTCTCTGGGTTATCCCCCTTCATTTTTGCTTCCCAATTCATCTTTCTTCAGGACATAGTGCCTTATTATGAGCCAGCCTAGGTGGAACTACCCCGTGGAATTCCACTGTGCTTGATTCCGAGGAGTTAGGGTCTCTCCCATTTGTTTTTTGCTTGCAACTAGTCGGGAAATCATTCAATGTTCACCCTCTGCAGAAGATACTTTCCAGTTCCCTCCTCTGCCCCCCTCAACAATCACTCTCCACTCCACAGACCTACACACTCACACAAATGTTTATCACCTATCTGAGAGCAGATGTCAATTGAATTCAGTAAAAGTCAAGGGAATGGCAAATTCTGTATAGTTTATGACCCAACAAATCGGTCACAAACAGTAGTTCGCAATTCTATTTCTTGTTAATGTTGGTACTACTCTGTGATGGTAATGTGACATAGTATTTTACTTTACCCCTTATTTGCACATTTGATTGCAGTTGGTGCACAATGACACTTGATTGATTTTGGCACCAAAGAGAAAGACAGAAAATGGGACAGAAGGAGGCAGAGAAAGAGAGGAAAATAGTAACAAAGAAAAAAGAAGTGATTATAAAGAATCTGAAAGCGTAGGATGGTGGAATAAAGAGGCTTGAAATGGAATGACAAGTGGGCGGAACTGGTGTTCAGCAAACATTTTCTTAGGTATCTGCAATGGTGTAGCCAGGGTATTTGGCTGCACCAGTGCAGACACACAAGAAAAAGTTTGGTTTCCTACACTTTATTTTGAAATAATTCAGCACTGTCCTTTTTCAAACAGTTCTTCCTTCTTCTCCATGTTTGCTGTCTAATTGGCCTTTTTTGTATTCTGTTTAGTATTTTTTCCCTTTCCAAATCTGCGATGTGTCAAGTAAGGCTCACGTGTCATCTCTGTTCTTGGACTGAATGTAGTCTACCTCCCAGACAAGTCTTCTATTTCCCCAATACATGTAAACACTATGAAACTAAGAATTGCTCAATCATATCAATTTAACTTTGGAAATAAAGATTTGCAAGTTTACCCTAATTCATACAACATACATTTCCTACTCTCTTGTAAATGAAAAATTAACGTACTGTAACCATTATCCTTGTGCTAGGCATTTAATCTCTATCCAAATGAAGAGATAAAAAATGTCATTTTCAAGTTTGTGTTTTATATGAAAAATATAACTTTGATTTATGCCTCTACGTGTCTAAGGTATGTGTCAAGTAAGCCTCACTTATGCTTCTGATCTTTGTCTCTGTACCCTTGATCGTGTTGATATGGTACTTTTATACCCTATATATATAACAACTAGAACATCCATGCACTATTCAACCCTATCTATTTAACTCAGTAAGTATATAATATACTATGTGTAATATCCAGTGCTTAAGTTGAGCCAGTGGTTTCCATTGCTCGGCACTGGCACTTAATTCTCAACCCCCGCACTAATGACAACCCACCACATGGAGGCACCGTCTGTCTAATTTTGAGATGAACACAACCACAGTGTTTACTAATGTAATGTACATTAAAATGTATACTACCCACCATCCACAGTATTTTTATAGATTTGGGTGGCTAGGAACAGTGTAAGTTGTCAAACTTGTAAGAGTGCGATGTTAGTAGTTGTGCTGGTACTGTCATTGGCAGAGCTGGCTGGGGCAATGGGTGGTGCAAGCTGCAGTGGCCTCCTGAGAACAGCGCTCATTAGAAATTAAGATTTGCAGTGTGCACTTTCTAAGCAAAATAAAAAGAAATATTTAGAAGGAGGCAGAGTTTGCTAGGCCATTAACTTATGTTTTACGTGCCTAAATTATGCAGAAGCGATGCACAAGTTCCTTTGTTTGCCGCCTGTAATTTGTATACACCTTCTCAAAACTGCCAAACTTATTGGCCCTCCACTGAAACTCATGTGTAGGAAGATATGTTTTGGATGGTGTCAGTAGATTAGAAATTGGATGTGCAAGCAACAGGCCCTCATTATAAGCAGCTCTAAAAAGTTGCTGATAATACCAAACCTGGAGAGAAGAGCTGTTCCAGGTTCAGATATTAACAGAAATCACAAATTGATCCCAGATAAAGTCCTACACAGTGGGGAGCAGTAACTAGAATTTGGTACTATCACACTGATTTCCACTTGTAAATGTATGATCCCATTGTTTTTAACAGGAGAATGTCCTATAGCTCTGACATGGAGCATTGGTCCCAGGTAAAACATGCAGTATTACAGTCAGGAAGGCCGGGTGCCATAATACCGCACAACTTTTTGTTTTCGTGTCCACCCGCCTCTGGATTTATGGGCCACTAGCAACAACGTCCAGTGGATTCGAATGTGCACACCTACACATTACCAATGTTGTGGTGGGGCATGGCTGAGATCAGTGGATGAATACATATATGCATGGTATAAAATAGCCTAGTGGGTGATGTGGCCATGGTACCTGGACTCCCAACAGTAGCTCCAGATCAATAACCCTGAGATCAGACATCTCTTTCATTTAACTGATCTCATTCCTATATTTATCTCTATCGAGCAACTTGTTACCTCCATGCACTGCCAGTAGCCATGTGCTGGGAATTGGACCGCTGGGCTATGTATGTCTGTGGAGGGTCTCTGGATTGCAGATCAATCAACGCGTGCTGTGTTCGTTAATTCTAATCTACTGCTCAGTGAAACAGAATAAAATTGCAAGGCCAGTGGCTGTGGAAACCCTAATGGCTAGTCAAAGGAATCCATAATTCACCAGCATGAAGGCAACAGACATTTGTAATTCATGATGTGCTGCAAATATGATTCACAAGACATTTTCAAAGGCACAGTGCATTCAGAGGAGTAGCCATGATGACGATGCTGAGATACAGTAGAAATATAATCATTATTGCAAAGTATGCAAACGATCAATGATTCTGATGCAATATTTTTAATATTTGTCTTGCCTCTGTTGCAGATGACTCAATTGGCTTTATCACTCAATCCGTGGTACAGAACAAGCAAATAATACTGAGGGGTGTGTGCAATTTGCATAATTTTCTTTTGCGTTGTGAGAAAGTAGTGTATTAGTTGGGGTGGAATTATGTCCACTATAAGTAATAAAGTCACTATCCTGTTAGGTAGAGGGAAAGTTTCCATGATTTAAACCTAAGCTTAACCTCTAGCAGGTATGGCACAGAGCAGACAGGCTTAACTTAAAAACAATTTGTAAAACATTTAAAAGTATCCAGTGAAGTTGAATACACAACACAAAAATAATCTCATTCTGACTTATTACAATAGAAAACTTTTATGAATCAAAATGGCACCATGACTGCGAGATTTTGTCTGCTTGAATTACTCTCCTGCTGATATTTTGCATGACCTTTGTATGTAATGCATGACCTCACGTTTAATTTTCTGGAAAGATACTGGCTTCATATGATTTGAATGATACGCATAATTTCACAAATTTTTGTAATGAACCCTTTAGTTATTTTGGTAGTCAAAATGACATTCCCAGTCATTACACATTTTCAGAAGTAGCCGGTGCAGTGTCTTATGAAGGGGATATTGTTGCCTTTTCCTTTTTCTTTGAGCACAAAACACGACTTCAACCCAAAATGCATAGTGTTCAGTGCTTAATTTGAGCTGGTAGTTGCAGGTGGGGCCTGCAACTCCTCATTTTTGGTTACCCCAATTTCAGACTTTCACCCAGGGTAAACATAAAAAAAACACAGCTGGGTGAAGAAAGAGGAAGAGAAAGACTGAAAACTGTTACAAAGGAGGGATGAAAAAGAACCTGAAATAATTGTGTAGGACGTTTTTGGTGGTGGATTAATATAGGCTTGTAGTAGAATCAAGACTATGCTGTCTTGATATTTGACAAGCCCGATATTTATAGCTCCTGCCATAGGCTCAAGAGCAACACTTTGAGACAAAGCACTCATTGTTTTACAAGTTAAGCACTGGACTAGCAACAAACGTATAAGTCTTCTTCCTCAAGTAGCAACATACTCAGTCCTGGCGTCAAGTTTCAGCACCATCTTATGGCAAACTATCCCAAAGCATTGTTCGGCGTCCAACTTACTACAATGTACTTGGTAGACCCAGACATACAGGGGCCCATTATGATGTCGGGCGGATTGCCTCTGCCAGGCTGGCGGTGGCCACCGCCGGCCTGGTGGAGGCAATCCGCCCGACACCAATGCCTGGATCCCCCCCACCATATTAGGATGGCGGGGGGGACAGCGGCGGACAGAAAGACCGTCTGCCGCTTTACCACCGCGGTCGCCTTGCGACCGCGGCGGTAATGGAATAATATGGTGGTGGTGTCCAATGGACACCTCTAGCCATATTACAATGGCTAAATTTAGGGGCCTTTCCGCGGCGGCAATGCCGCCACGGAAAGGCAGGCTGTGATTGCTGCGGGGCCCCCAGGTGATGCTAGTGTTGGGGGTGCACATGGGGGGTACCTAAGGTACCCCCCCACATTTGCATATGCAAAGCGTCAGGCACCGCGCGGTGCCTGCCGCTTTACATATGCAAATGCGTGCTGAAATGTTTATCATTGTGGCGGGCGGTGCTGAGTGCACCGCCCGCCACAATGATAAACATGTAGGATGTGGCCGCCACTGTGGCGGGCACATCCTAATTCCCCCTACGGGACCCCGTCCTTATGGCGGGCGGTCCCGTTCTCCATTAGGGTGGCGGGCGGACAAAGTCTGCCCGCCATCCTAATGTGCCCCACAGTGTCTTCCCAGCATCCCTGTCTCCAGGGAATTGGAATATAGTATTTGTCTCTTCACAGAGTTTCCAAAACAAACCAAATCATCCAGCATATACTTACAGCACCCTTTTGAGTCTGGGTAATGACTGTGCAGTAGTTTGGCTAAGATGAAGCTCTGCTACTATGCTCGATGCAACATTATGGTCCATTTCAAGTTAAAGTAAACAGATGGAAAGGTACCTTGGGGAAACTAAGTTAACTGGGTAAATCTGCACAAATGCTACCTTTTTTGGACCTCTCTTCCCCGTGCAAATGTTACCAGGTGTGGCTTGATGAAATCTGCAAGGTGAAATATCTTTGGAGCATTCACATCTTTCACAACGTGTAAAAATGTGCTGCATGCAAAAAATGTTTGGGATCAAATCCCTATTTCTGATCATCGCATAATGCGGATTTTAGTGCCTGTGCTTTATTGTAAGAAAATCAAGGATATTAGACCACATACCTCCCGTGTTTAAATTTTCCTACTACTTTCCCAAGTCATGATGGTGCTAGCAAAGTAACCACTCATCCAAATGTAAACACCCACATAATCCTCCATTATCACCAGTCACCTCTTTTACTCAAGGTTTCAGTGTCTCAAATGAGAATTGAGGCATTTTTATCAGCTCTTAGAAGATTTTGGGCCACCATGTCTTATTATTGGTACTCACCCAAGCTCACACAGTATTAAAAATCAACAAAGCTTAGGCTGTTAAGCAGATTGTTCCCTTGAATGATACTCAGATATAAATATATTTGACTGTAGTGTCTGGGAATTTTGTTTGTGTGTGCTGTTTGAAAATCTGTATTTGGGTTACTAAAAGAAATTGGGGCAGCAGCAAAGAGATTTCTGAAAAATATTGGCGATAGGCCCTAACCCCAAATCTCTTGCAATGCATGGATGAAGGCCATGTGCAGCAGGGGTTCAATGCTGCCAGGCCCTGTATCCAACCCCATGCTGCGCATGGCCTAGGGCTGTGGGCTACATGGGGTACAGCACTGGCCACAGGTCAGGTCCTGCACCCGGCTCCATGCCCCTTATGGCGATTGATATTTCACTTTACATTTAAACAAACATGGAAATCTACTGAAAAAAACAAAAGTTAAAGTGAAGTAATAGCTCGAAATTGTTACATTATCTTGTTTTCATTTTTTTTAAATAATGATATAGTTGTATAGTTAAGGTGTAAATATCAGTTAAAACATACATACCATTTTAAATTAACAAAACCACTGAAACTCACCAGTTATAGATATCTCAAGTGACTATAACTCATGCCCTAAACTAACTATATGTTGCTTCCTCGCCATTCACAGCTTCTCCCCTTGCATATTACAGCACTCATGACAAGTTCAATGAGTGCATTAATAACATCCCTAATGACATATGGAATGACATGTTGATGACAACACTAGGCATGATGCGAGTTAGAGCTAATTTAGGCCACGAGTTACAGTTACTTGGGATAACTATAACTTGTGCCTTTTAGTGTTTTGTTTGCTTAAAACAGCAATCTTTTGTCTGATATTTTCGCCTAACTATAACGTCCATTTAGCCTTTGTTTTTCAGTGGAAATAAATATATATATATATTACAATGTATATACAAATTAAGTGAATGGGCATTCAAAGAAACGTGATGAATTGCACTTGCACTTTATCTGAGTATTGTATGGTTCTGAGGGGACTTGCAGTCTCGTTTCCGTCTTTTTGCACTTTTCTTATGATTAAGGATTTTTGACTCAGCGAGTGCTAAAATCGATAATAAGAAAACAACATTGAATAAATGGGTACACATTGTTTCATGTTGAAAAAATTTAATGAGACATGTGAGAGGAACCCATAAAGTAGAATTATTCATTTGTGCAAATCCCCAATGAGACACATCATTGTGTGGAATTATTGGACAAAAGGGCACTTGTCTTGGAGTAGCATGTAATTGTGAACACTACATGTACATATGTGGAAAAAGAATAGGCACACGTTGGTTATTAATGACAATGAATTTTTAAATTGTTGTTTTTACTGTGACAATGCATTAAAATGTGGTTACAAACTGAAGCAGGATTCATCAACATTACTAAGTGTTGAATAATGTGCAAGGAGTTTACAACGTGGGAGCTCTATGTAATAACATGAGTCTGTCTTCTCTGCCTATTGAAAGTCAAGAGTCATGTGACCTTGTTTCTCTGCCTTTGAAATGCATTCTGTTCATAGCGACTGTTGTGTGATCAAGCCAGGTGTGCCAAAACGCGTAACAGCGGAGATTTGAATAAACCATAATACGTAATTGCAAACTCTACCCCTGTGTGAGTTTTTCGATTCTTGAGGTGGATTTGGAAGTGGTATCTATATATATATAATATGACGCGTTTTGGCCTTCAGAAGGCCTTGTTCACATAACGCGTATGCAGAGTACCTCCACATTTAATGTGCAAGTGCAATAACACGTGACAACTACAGGACCCGGTGGAGGTGGGTAGATCGTAGGACGCCGACACGAAGCATTGCATGATCTGAGCCATGTGTTAGGATCCACCGGGCACTGTTGAAGCCTGGGGACCACTAAGGGTGGGTAGATCCAGGCAGGTCAAATAGGATATAAGTACTATCCTTGACTTATTATATCCCGTTTTTGTTTACCAGTTACAACCTATTGTAGATAGCTCACATTTGTAGGTCCTGAAGAATCGCAGGGTTAATACACCATTAGCGAGAAACATGGTGACCAACACACGTTAACAAGAGCAGGTAGAAACGCGCAGTGGACGAGATAGCGCCTTGCTACATTGCTTTTAATTAGGACAGGAGACCCCCAGAATAAAGTTTGTCCGTTCTACGTACTCCCAGCCCTATTTTATCCCACATCACAGCATCTACACCATTAGTCCCCACACCCGCACTTCACCATACGGCAGTTGGATAGAAGATCTCTGACAAAGAGCCCCTTTTTAGGGAGCCCGTTGGGGATTGCACCGCCGCCCCAACGAGGAGCAGCCCATATGATGAAGCATGACACCTTAAAGGGTGTGTGAGGGCATTATGATCCAACAAATGGATCTCCACTACTACCCTCTCTAGGGAATAGTGAGATCCAACCACTTGGCTTCTCCAATCTGCTACTGTTTTTTACTGAGGAACTTCATAGAAATCCCCTTTTTGTATTGCTCTCAGTGAGGCATCCTCTTTGTTGGACCTCCCCACTCCATGTGAAGTGGGAAAACACCTCTAGTCCCCTCATTTTGTCTAAACCACATTACATAGTCATAGACATAGAGGAGTCTGTCTAAGCACTACAAAAAGCCAACAACTATTTGAATAAGCATAGTGAATGACATTAAACAAGTAAGAGCAATAACCTATTAAATATTAATTGATTCATAAATATTTAAAATATAGCATTGCAATTTAAACTGTTGAATAGAAGCTTTCAATCCGAAAATCTACATTAAAAGTTACAATGCGTATTGGAAGTGATATGTGGCAGGGATACATGATGGGGAAATTCATTAGCATATACTCAGATTTTTCCAACCTGCATCGGTCCATCACATCAACCCTGTATCTCAAAATTGGACCAATGTCATGCCAAATAACACTAGTTAGTCCCTTGCTTTTACAAAAAAGTGCTAGTGTAGAACAGTTCAGCCCAAGTGGGCCATTGAACCTCCCCCTATGCTACAATAGTAAAGTGCAATTGCTTAAAAAAGTGCCACCCTAATAAACCAACTTTGGTTCATAAAAGTGCAAAGTGCTTATAAAAGCTAAAAAAGTTACAGGAGCAAAACAATTAAATTGTAACAATTGTGCAAATCAATAGAAAAAGTTAAAGGCAGGTAAAGAAGTCCTCACTGGAGTTGAGGCCCTGTGGCATCTTAGTACCTAACTCCAGGATATACCTGGTTTCCAGTCTACGGAGAAGTGCTTCCCGGTTGCCGCCCCTTCTAAGGGATTAGGACAGTGTCCACTACAAAGTATCACAGATGGTGTAAGTGCGCTTTACAAGTAATTTTAACATAACATAACATGTTCCAGACTGCTGCAGTGGAAATCTTTAAAATGCCTGGCAACCGGTATGATGCATTGCTATTTTTAATCGCCCGGATGTGCTTCAGTGTTGTACTTCCTACATACTGCAGGCCACCTGGACATTCCAGCACACATACCGCATACTCAGTTTTACATGTGAGCGTCTTGGTAATGGGCACTGGATCCATCTTAAAAGGGGTTTTATAAGCTGTTTTGCTAGTGCCGTATTTGCATGCTTTACACAAGCTACACTTGAAAAACCCCTTTCTGGAATTTAACCAGGTTTTTGTTGTGGTTACTTCTGGACTACTCTTGACCAAGGTATTTCACATGGCACGTGCTTTCCTGAAGGTTATGCCCTGGTTTTTAGAAAGGAGATCCCCAACTACTGGATCGTTCTGTACCAATACCCAATACTTATTGAATATCTTACGTAAAGCTTGGTGCTGTCCATTGTAAGTTAATATCAGTCTTCTGGGTTGAACATGCTGGGCAGAAGTTGTGCTTCTGGACCTGACTTTACTGACCAGTGCATCTGATCTTGGGATCAAGGGAGTCTTCTTGATTGCATTGTCAATTGTGATGGTAGAATAGCCCCTAGCCAGGAAACTATCCTTACTTTCTCTTTGGGCCCTTTCACAGTCGTCATTCAGACTACAGATTCGCCTGAGTCACAGCATTTCCCCAAAAGGAATGCTGTGACTTAGGTGTCCTGGATGATGGCTAGTCGCGTGGAGTACTGAATTACCTGCTGTGAGCTTTCTATGCAACCTAGTCTCCAACTTGCCAACAGTTACAAACACCTCAATATCCAGGAAACATACAGACTCTTTGCTCATGTGGGCTGTGAATTGTAGGTTAAGTGGATTGCACTTTGCTAATTCTTTGCTTAAAGACTTTGATAGAAAAACAGACATTTGAGGTGAGCAGATCTAGAGTGTCGCTGGTGTTGAGAGTGCTCTAACAGGAGCTGCTTTCCACCAAAACTTGAGAACTACCCAGAGTTCTCTCCTTCTTTTTTGCCTAATTTATGCTTCACTCTATGCCTGAAAGGGTTTGTTTTGACTTATACTGGGTGCTCCCTTGTGTCTGGACAAAGCTATACCTCTCTGAAGAGCTCTAGTTAGAGCGAAACACTGTGTCAGGGGTTGCTTTTACTCATTTTAGGTTATCTTGAGTTGGTATTTTACCAATTCAAAGCTGTAATACTGTGCCTGGAGTGATAAATGGCTTTTGTCATTTTACAGCTCGGCAAGGACTGCACTGGCTAGTCATGTGCTTAAAGACTTTGCTGTAGAAATGGCCCCCTTTCCCTTGGACATTATCCCCCGGGCCAGGCATTTTTAGAATGGGAGGCCCTGTTGCCCTCTCCCCGGGTGGTTTTTGGCCCGGGGGACCTCATCCCCCGAGGGCCTCTGCTCGAGCTGGTACGAAGCGGAGCAGCATTTGCTATGGCTTGGTGCAAGTGGTGCTCCCACCAAGCCATAGCAAATTGCAGTGCCCCTGGGGTGGGCACCCCAGGACATTGCAGACGACGACTCTGAGGAGTGGGGGTCCCCAGGGGCATCTATGGCTCCCTGAGGGGGGATGTGCAGTCCCCCTCAATTGTTTGATTTAGACCCAGCAAGGTGGTTGTCCCTGGGGCTGTGGGCCAGCATGGCGCCACCCATTTAAATTTACTAAAGCCATGGGCAGGCAGGCTGGGAGTCCCCCTAATTTATAAAATAATAAGCCTCGGGGAGGCTTTTTGGCCATAATCTATGTTCATATTGGAGAAGCCCTTAATACTGACAAACGTATTTGCATAGTGTTGCTAGTATTTTTTCACTCATCATTGTGCACTACTAGGGTATTTGTATATTTGTGTCAGTCTGTTTAACACAAGTTACTTTTTCATGACTTCTGCATATCCTTTCGGATCCCCCTTTTTTTTGTTCATTTTAAACTCTGGCCCTATTCATGTTCCTGTAATGATTATTAACATCTATACAAATAGTACAAACTGTTCAACCCTCTGGGACTCACCCCTTCTCCCTGTACCCAAGAAAACCAAAGACAAAGACAATTTCATGCAGCTTCATTACTCATTCAGATCGACTGTTGTGCTTAATAGCCAAACACCTCACTGGCCTTTGTTCAGAAATTGGCATTCCAAATCCCACCTCAAGCGCAGAGCACAATGAGAATTGTAATCCCTGTGTCTTCGGTGTAGATTTCCTTTACCCACAATGCTGCCCTATTTGTCACAATTGGCAGCCCCTGTTCAGGACTCTCTGCAGTCCTCGGGCTCCAGCTAAGTAATTGTCACCAGGGTAACTGACGAAGGTTGAACAAAATAGATCTTGTGTCATTGTTAAGTATTACACACCACAGGAGCGATTTCCCAAATGATCCCTCCCATTCCCAACCCTGCAGCCAAAACGTTCTACAAACGGGTCCGCTTGCACGCAGGATGAAGAGGCTTGCACGCAAAGAGCAGGCGCAATGTTAGCCAAGATGGATGGTCCTTGTTAGCCCTGTAGGGGATACACACACATTGCTAGTTTATTCTAAAAATCCAGCTCGCCAAGAGTGTGATCCTACAGAACTACAGCTCTGTGACATATTCGTGTACCAGACCAGCACATTCAGTGAATTATCTGTACAAGAGCCTCAATTCATTTATGCCCATGAAGGTACTTGAATATTACAGTTTACAAAATAGCCAGATGTGTCTATTAGTGAAGCAGCCCTTTGTGTAAAAGCCTCTTTACTAACCCTGTGCAAAGTTTGTAGCACCTTCACGAATTTTGTTAATTCTGAGCTTCACAAAAATTGTGACAGTGTCCAATTTTCACAGGCTTGACATTTCCCAAGCTTTTATTCCACAGGAAGCTGATTTGAGCAACTAATGTCTTGCTGGAAGCATTTGCTCCCTCAGTCAGACCCGTTGCCGGTATCCTGCTTATATCTCAGTGAGCGAGACGTGCCCTTATGTTTAATATATGATACCATTTTGATTTTTCAAAATTCTACATGATTCCACATAATTTTTATGAAACTGCAAACTAAATTTCTCAGTTTTACACTTACTTGATTGTTAACCATAAAATATTGCTTTTTTTTAAAAATATGCCTAGTCCTTCACCTGGAGTAACGGACAAACTGGCACAAGTACGCAAATTGCGCATGCAATTTCAGGGTGCTAGGGTGTCAAAAGGTCACCCCGTTGTACCCCTGAAATTGATCTGTGCATATAAGTTGTGCACACACATGCCCTAAGGGCATGTGTGTTCGGAACATGAAACTGTGAAAAATGCACAAAAGTGCAATTTTCAAAGTTTTTGTAAATTACCATGAAGTTCAAGTTCATGGTAATTTGCGCACCCTATCAGCGAAATCTCTTTTTTTTTACTTTAATGCATTGCATTTAAGGAATCTCAATATGCGATTCCTTAAATGCAATTGCAATTTAAGTAATTGCAATTTAGAGATTGCTTAAATTGCGATTTTTGCATTTGGGATGACGCATCCTAAATGCAAAAATACTGGTCGCAAAGGGGCAGATTCTGGTAATCTGCCCGTTTGCAACCATTTTTTCATTTGATGCATGTGCCCCAAGATTAGGTGTGTCTCTCACCACAGAGACCCTTCAGTCGTCACCAATCAGCAGAAAAGATGTTGGCGCTTCACAATTTTCATCATTCTAATTTTAAATTCAGGCGAACGTACAGTACACATTGAAATGCAAAAGAGTAACTAATTAGAAATGGCATGTACCTGCACGGGAATTATGTAGGTGAGAATCCGCACCTTATAAAGATTTTAAAGAGCTGGAAGCTTTGGTTCAAGAATCTTCGGAACCAGTTGCAAAATTACATTTTACCTTTCGGGCAATCCGTCTACTTTCGCAAAGAGAATTTGTACAGCCTTTTTTTTCCAGCTGTACCCTCCAGTGACCATTTATTGTGACCCAACGCGACAGCACCTATATTGGCCTAAATTTAGCACTGGTCATAAAAACATGTGCCCGTTGGATGTATAGTAGCAGAACATTTGATGGCCCTGCCACAAAAAGTGCGTAGAAAGAATGGTCAGGTTTGTTGCAGTAATCACTTTTTGGTCATGTTCTGACAGAGCTGTCATTAACCCCATGGAAGCTCATCATATTCTGCTGCTGCGCTGGGATTTACAAAAACCCATTATTCATGACGAGCTGGGCTCGTCATGAGCGTGCGAGGAGGCTACTTCATGACGAGCCCAGCTCGTCATGAGCGTCGAAGGGGTTAAGTGCGAATTCATTGAAAACCATGAGCCTCGGAGGGCCTTTCCAGAGGAGGAAAGTCATATACAGTGCTTGCTTGGGCAGTTCATTGTTGGGAGTGGTTGGCGATCAAATGCAGCGGTGTGAAACATAGGCATGGTTGTGGTTTTCTTGAATCTCCTGTGAACTATGTGTTGATGGCATAATTACAACATTTGACTGTATAAGTGTCACAATATTGCAACCTCCTGGAAGCATCAATGGTTCACAGATGTTTTGGGCTTCTGGGCAAAATGTTTGCATTCTTCGTTTCCCTTAGCAACAAGGAAGTTTAGAACAGTTGTTGCATGTGTCGCCCTCGTGTGGCCATTCTTGGTAGCACTTTAAGACAACTGCCTCCAAATGCTTTAAGGCTGTGCTTGTGATCTTAGCAGCCATAAAAGTACCACTATTGTTCCTTAGATGGCTCACCAATGTTTTATGTGACCAGAGATTGGCTATATAGTTCTCTTTATTTTTTAGCCATGAGATATTTTTTCAGGGAGATAACGGAGTAAAACTAGGAAACCTTACTTGAATGAAAAATGCTTCAGTTACTTATCGGTAATTACATTACTCTGAGTCTTCTGCCCTTGCTTTCTATTCATTACAACAGTGAGGCATTCCTGCCTCACCAGACAACCATAGCACGTGATTTATTCACAAATAAAAAATACCCTCTGACCCTCCTTCCTCCTGTAAATACCACATAGCCCGACAGACCACCAATGAATGGTTGGCCTGAACTACCTGCCTGGGAGGGAGGGATGTAATGAAAAGAAGTGGACTCAGAGCAATGCAATTACCGGTAAGTAAATGAGGCATTACCTCATCGTCCCCTCCATCGCTTCCCTTCATTATAGCATTGAGATGTACAAAGCCAAACAGGACAACCAAAAAGGTGATGCACCAAATCAGGTTTATTAAACAGTGAAGGAAAAGGCAATGAACCACTATTCCGACACCATAGTGGATAACACTTTAGACTCAAACACCTCAGATGCTTCAACCTCCTGAACAATCCAATAATGAAAGGCAAAAATCAACAGGGATGCCCAGGTGGCAGCCCTGCAGATCTCAGCAATGGAAGCCCCTTTGATATCATCTCAGGAAGTAGACATAGACCTTGTACATCTACCTTGAACCCTAAAGGAGAAACCAGACCTGAATCCTTGTAGGCCAGAGAAATTACATCCCAAACCCCCTGACTCAAAAATGAGGAGGAAGGCCTTAACCCCTTATTCACAAAGGAAAAATTCCGTGAATCAGATAGCCGAAGAGAAGAAATCCTTATCCCAAAAAATCAGAAGAGCCCTCCTGTTATCCAAACAATGCAGCCTCATTTCCTCCTCAGAAGAAGGAGTTTCGATAAAGGAGGTCAAAATCAACTCCAGGTCCCTATCGAACTTCTTCAAACCAGTAGTCTACTGGTTCTCGAATGAGGCGCACTCTTTGTTGGTACAGGAGCTCTTATGACTGCTGCGGCCAGATGCTGCCTACAATAGATGAGGAGTATCATCCTGGCATGCAGTAAGCCTGAGTAGCATCTGGTATCCATGTCAGCATATAGAAATGGCGAGGTGAAAACCGTCCCGACCGGAGTGAGCATTACATCTTTTTCTGACAGGACTTCCACTCATTGAGACCCAGGTCCTGTCTCGGCCCCAGGAGCTTCTCTCATTTGGACAAGGGTCACTTCTCCCCTTCCTGGTGGGTGCAGTGTTTTTCTTGCGCCACTGAGTAGTTCCCAGCTTGGGCTTAAATGAAGGTCTGTGAATAGGATATTCTGAGATGTCCAGGCAATTTCCCAGGATTTGTTCTTTTCTATATGACTCAGGTTGAGATTTTCTGAAGTGTTTCCAATCCTAGGAGCTCTCTGTGTTGCGGACCTTTCAAGTCAAAACAGCGTCACAGTTCCATCACGATTTAAGATTTAAAAACAGCTGAATTTGCTTGCAGTTCATTTTACATGTACGAACTGTAACATTCTTTCCTATGCTACTGTAAGCATTGAGTCAGGGTTCAGACCAGTAAGTTTGAATTACAAATATAAACATTTGGTTTTCTAGCCACAAATTATTTAATCCTCAACTCTTCATAATGTCGTATGTGATTGGAAGGGATTGGAATACGTGTAAAGCGACAGAATCTGCACAGTGTGTACAAGAACTACTTATGCTAGTTTTTTGTAGTGCATCCTCTCCCCCAAACCGCAGAACTACTTTGGTTTGGTTATCTTTCAAGTACCCTCATTATGCTGGCCTCCAGACTCAATCTTTGTGTAAATACAATACAAGAGTTGTGAGATGTAGGGCTCTGCACGTGGTTACCATCAATTTTCCTGAAGCTGCCATTAACCCCTCCCATGCTCATGACGAGCTGAGCTCGTCATGAGTCACAGAGCTTCGGTGCTCATGACGAGCTCAGCTCGTCATGGCCCGTGGAACGCTCAGGTGCAGGGAGAATTCCCCTGCTGTGCTGAACGTTCCACAGGAGCCAATGCACCTGTGACGAGCTGAGCTCGTCATGAGCACCGGAGCGTCATGGCTCATGACGAGCTGAGCTCGTCATGAGCATGCGGGCGCTGTGCGTGCCCCCTCCCCCCCCAGCACAGCGGGGGAATAACCCCCGCAGCGAAGGGTTTAAAGACAGCTAAAGGACTAAAAAACACTATCATTTCTGAAAACAGAAACTTCAGTCCCACCCAATACCTCTGCTGTCCATCAAATGACAGAGCTTCAAGAAGATTACCCAGCAGTTCATTGATAACAAAGTCTTCATGGAATATCTAAAGGAGACCCTTTCACCAAGCTCCTCGCTTCAGTGTATCGGTCTTCTCCCCCCAGACACAATAATGCAGGCCATGCACTTACACTGTCTGGGAAACTGTCCTCCACCCCATTTTGTGCTAAACCAGGAACATCAAAGAAGATTTTCATTTTGCTATTTTACTTAATACTGTGCATAAAACTTAAAGGGTGTACAAAAGAGGACTTGTGTTCCATCATTTATACAATCAAATGTCAGTGTCTGCATTGTTTACCCTGTATTTTCTCTCTATTGCTATGATATTGAGGTTACTACTTCTTTCAAGTGCACCCTAAAGCTCTACATAGTTAGCTATATATGCCATTACTTTAAGTTTTCCATCCTCTACTAATTCATACAGGCCAGGCCATATAAAAACCACAGAGAAGCCACTGTTACTCAGGTCCAACTTAATCATAAAGTGTGCATATGTATTTAATCTAATCTTTTTCTCGAATAATGGTAGAAATAACTGTTCATAGTGCTGTCCAAGTTTGCCATACTCAAACCGAATACAGGGGTGGGATGACATACCCTGTTTTAATTCCTGAGTCAATGAAATTCGCGGAAAAAGCCAACCCTGCTACCCAGGTGCATCTTGACTTAGGTTCCTGAGTTTAAGAGTTGAGTTCCACTCAGCAGCAATGGACCGGTTTCCCAGTTTTTCGTTTTACTCACAGGATGTACTTGTTAATTTATCGAGTGGACTGAGTAGTCAACATATCAGTTTTACCCACTGATAGCACTCTGTACTGTTTGCACAGAAACACGGCCTGTTTTGGTGAATGCTCGAGGTTCAAAATCAAGTTTTAGCAGCAACTGACAACATTTATTTTCCAGAGGTACTAATTCTCTTTTGTAGACATTCCTATGATAAAATGGATCGTCCATGTATTAACTTACTACGGCTGTGCAAAATTACCTAATTTTTTCCTTGAAATTTTGAGGAAAATGTATAAATTGAATTTTGATAAGTGAGGGCATACTACACATAACAAGTTAGTTTAGATAGCAGTAGGAGAAAGATTTGAACAGAAAATATCTCACAATGATAATTTTGCTGTGCAAACCAATCCCCCATGGGCACAAATTTCGCAAAATGGCATAAAGAGAAAATGTATTGAAATGTTGTGAGTTTATATTAACAAAC
This sequence comes from Lissotriton helveticus, assembly GCF_964261635.1. Lineage (NCBI taxonomy): Eukaryota > Metazoa > Chordata > Amphibia > Caudata > Salamandridae > Lissotriton > Lissotriton helveticus. Next base: position 472,852,300 of record NC_136071.1, on the reverse strand, counting down.
AATTCTGGAATTTCATGATGTGAGTCTGAAAAATATACATTTTACACCGGTCGGCTAGGTAGTCTATGTATTTGGAATGTGCCTTTTTTGTATATTCAAGCTTAAAAGTACACCAATACCTACACATGGCTAAAGGAACATTCTTCTCTTTTGCTGGTTTGTCTCTTTTATTGTGAATGCCAAATTATGTGTGATCTGTATTGATATCAAGTGTGGTTTACCCTTTCAACGACACAGTGTGGACGTACAGAAGCTCTTAGAACCCCGGGCTTCCCCGCGAGCCGCCCATCTCCATGATGACAGGACAGGAAGTAGTTCGTCGGAAGTCTACAACGTCTTTCTACTACCGTATTGATTCGCGCTGCTGATTCCTTTGTTACTTGTATTGGGTAGTTCATTTCAGCCTGATAGATGAGGCGGTCCGAAGCGCAGTGACAATGTTATCTTCACTCTTTGAAGAACAGCTTAGAAGTTACTTGCTGGATTAACTGCTGAAGACCAATATATGCAGTCAGAAAACCTAATCAACTGCCAAAGAAGCTCTCGGCTTTTTTTTCAAAGGCAGGCGGTGTGTATGCTTTTTTAAAAATTGTTTTCAAAGTAGTACCTCTGCCCGGAGCACTGAACAATTTTACTGAAACATATGACGCACCTCTAGTTTTTAATCCTATAGGTCCACTGTGTGTTTTCATAAACGTTCGTTACCTTTAACAGGAAGATGGGAAATATTTTCCCACATTTTTCAAGAACCCCAGTTTAACTTTACATTGCCGCAGAAAGAAAATACCTTTACTCAGGCAATGGCTAGAGGCAGCATGATGCGGTTTGTTGTCAGGCGATGGGGTCTTGATAGATATTAAGGCCCAGCACTCTACCCAGAGAGGGTCAGAGCAGAAATACCTCTCACTGTGTACCCAGCATCCACAAGATTCTCGGGATGCTAGAGATGATATAATGGTGCTAGGGGGCAAACAATAAAATGGCCAGACATATCTTCTTGCTGACTTATGCCGCGTGGATAAACAGACATAACTGATGTGGATAGAAAGAAAAAACTCGTAATATTCCAGATAATTAAGACAAGGCCCATGCATAATGAGCATAAGTCTTTACTCAGTATTTCGGGAAAATTATCGAAAATTATGCAAAGTAGAATATAAGGTTTTGGCCCAGTACCTCACGTGAATTTTCTAGGTGACCTCGCATAAAAAAGCTATTTGAAGAGGGTGGTTCGAACCGAACAAGAGAAAATGTCCCTCTGTTCTGCTCACACTAGTATCCCACAATCAGAAATCAGGTGTATGTTTGTGTTAGGTAAAATGTTAAAAATTATGTAAATTTCGTGTAATGTGAAATGAAGACAGTATGTAGGACTACATCTGCATATTGAAAATTAGAATTTTCCTACTTAATTCTACAAAAGCAGTTTTATATGTTGAAAGTTCTCTAAATAGCAGGATTATATGGAAATAACGTGGGCATAGGTCTAAGTGAACGCATTCGAAATAAATAAGCGTCAGTAACACCATAGGTGATTGTGAGTTCACGTCACTTTGCAGCTTCTTTCGAAGCTTAACATAAGATATACGTAGATCGTAGATGCTCTAACAAGCCTTGAAGTTTTTGTAAACAAGCGGCTAAATGGTCACTGGTGTGCCATAATGAAGCTATTCCAAAGGACGTGTGTTAGCTCCGAAAAGGGTTGCATAAGGCAAAAAATACATTCTGTAATATTTTAACTAAAATGCTCTTAGTCTCTCGGTACACGCTGAACCCACACAACGCCTACTATTAAGAACAAGGAAAACTCGTTAATAGACAAGCTTTCGCTGACCATTACAATTCCTTTCACCTAATCCCTTGGAAATATTAGCGTACTTCACCTCCATATCTGAATGAATTACGTTTTAAATCCTATTTGGACCTATGACCTCTGTAGAGTATTTTTAATTCAACCATTAGTTATGAATCAAAAAGAGGGGGACTATGAGCCAGATTAAGGTCCAGTACCTGTGCTCCTCACTATAATTGAAACGTCTAACCAGTGTGGGTACTTGTTCCTATGTGGATAGTGTATAGAAAACGGTAAAGAAAGGATGTGGTTGGCATATATGGTTCCAGGGGGATCTTCCTTCTATGGAAGTGTTGCCCTCACACACCCTTGTGGGTGTCATGCTTCATCATCAAGCTTTTTGCTCCTTGTGGGGCCGGCGCTGCAATGCCCCATGGGCCCCAGGAGAGGGCTCTTTTTTGGGGGATATTTTCTTGTATCAGCTGTGATGGTGCCTGCGGGTGTGTGGGGTATAATGTGTAAGGTGGAGAGTGTGATCTTTAAATTACCTAAAGGAGATCAAATGTTATTCAGAGACCCTTTGGTAAGCTTAAAAACTAAGAAGCGTAGTGTGGGCAAGGTTATGATACACCACTACTCAGTGAGATTGTTGTATGTGCATGACACCCACAAGGGTGTGTGAGGGCAACACTTCCAAAAAAGGAAGATCCCCTGGAACCATATATGCCAATCACACCTTTTCTCTAACGTTTTCTACACCCTCTCCACATAGGAACAAGTACCCACACTGATTAGGCATACCTCTAATAGTTGTCATAAGGCACTATTAAGAAAGACCAATACAAGATTTGCAACTCTATGAAGAATACAATTAATATCATGCACTTTTTTGGTGCAAAATATAAAAACATGTTACATTTACTGGAGACTCACAGGTAAATGGGTGCCTAATTTTTAACTGGTGTAGAGTGTGGAAATCCTGTCAAAATCTCAAAGCACTCTTTGCATTTGTGCACAAGTAGATACATTACTACAATAATGAAAAAGAAACATATACAGTACAGGTTCAGGAGAAAAGTGATGAAGCAAACTTTTCAACAAATAAAGGCATCAAAGAAGAGGAAAAATAATGATTATGCCACATTTTGAATGAAGAATTTGTTAGACAATCAGAGCAAGAGAGCCTTTTAGAAAAACGTAATGCAAACTACTATACAATACAAGTGCATGCAACAAAGCTATCAGCAACATCAAAACACCTTTTCAAAGTCTAAAATATATTTTTTTGTATGAGAACAAACTGAATCACTTGGCAGTACAGAACAATTTTGTTGAATTTGGTCAAATTTAAAATTCCACTTGTCTCCTTTGGCGACTCCATTTCTGTGTGATAAATTGCATTACTTCTAACAGTTTTCAAAGGCTCGTGGCTACAAAATTAATGTAAAGAAAACTCAATTGAAAGCAGTTTTCAGCAGCTTTCTTCAGGGCGCCCTTGAGCGCTTTCTAAGTTTGTGTTTAATCACAGAATCTCGGTCATGATATTTCTGACAGGTAATTTCCTTAGAGCATTTGACAGAGATGGATTGCGCAGCAGCTCATTGGGTCCCATGCTTTGTCTGCAAATGATAACATCAGACTTTGGTCGTCTTGCACCTAGTGTGTGTCGCGATACAACCTGCTCATACACCCCAGGCCAATAAGGGAACTCTTTGCAATTCGGGAATCAAAAACTCATGATCAGGTTGAACGCGGTTGTTTATGGAACATGTACACTTGTATTGTTTTCCTTTATCAATCCATATAGTCAGTTGTTGATTTCATTAACAGTGAATTGCTTTTATGCATTGCTTGTCTTTGAATCTTGTATCCTCTTGGTAGCACAATAGCCGAGTTGACCGAACATCTAAAACCTTCACTTGTAGGAAGTAATTATCTGAGTTCCCCCTGATTTTCCACTTGACCAGATTCTCTTGCCCTGGGCAAATCTCTGGATCTGTATTTGCTTTAGCTACACTTTTTGTCTAGTAGTGTTGAACACAGAGCAGGTGCAGTCCTTAGAAATTCTTCAAATATGCATCATAAAGAGAATCATTTCCCCTAAACTATGTGGCACACAAGCAAAACAGGAAAATCAAGATTGAATATTTGCAATATTAAATACTGTATTTAACAGGTCTATCCACTGTTTCTCAAGAAAAGAAAATATTTATTTATTTCCTGGTATCATTCACCAATCATTTGTTTCACCATTGCATTCATCTTCAGAATGGAATGTTGTGTCCTTCACTGGCTACTTTAGAAAATGGTGGTTCAGAAAATATAAATTATCCTGAAGTCTATCCCTGCAGCCCTTCTTACGATAATGAGTGAATATCTATAAAAGGGGGAGAGTTACGTAACGTTCAAAAGAAGGTTATGTAATTTAACTTATCGGGCCTATTGAAGCCTGAGAAAGCAATATAAAAACATATTGCCACCTTTAATACTCATTCTGGGAAATGAGTCTAGTCAGGTGTCTTGTTAGTTTTTTGGGCCCTTGCAGACACCTCCAAGTTCGGAAGCGAATCTTCATTGGCGTTCCCTTTTAAAAAAAATTGCCATGATCAACCCCACTTCATTCACAGTACCCAAGGACCTAGCATCTTGAATCTAAGCAATATCACAAATCAAATTCAATTTAAAAAAAAGTAATTCCAGCCATTGCTTGCTGACCAAAAAAGCCAATTGTAAGGCAAAAGGTTTGCAGAAATCTAGACATCGGTGTTCAAGAATTCCTCTTCCAGGTTAGATTTGACAGTGTGATTGAAGACCATTCTCTGTGCTGTTGGTGAAATTCAACAATACAATTGACAAACCATTCCTTGTCCATTCACAAGTGCTTTTGTACATTGTTCAGTCCTTTGCATTTGCACAAAATTGCAAACATTTATTTTGTCAATTTGTAAAGAATCAGAAAATCATGTCCTGGCTACTGTTGAGAATTCATGCATCTCTAGGGAAAAAGAGAACTTAGGAGCTGTAAGAATCATTTCAATATGTGCTCTGCAGGCAAACATAAGATTTATTTGAACGTTCCTTATCTTGATTACCACCACTCCAGTCGCTACCAATCAGCCAGTTTTTGTTGATATTTTATAGCACATTCAGCAGTAGCCATTATTACAGACTTTAGAAACCAACTCAAATTAGACTTTGTGTAAATATTAAGTTTAAACCTCAGATATAGAACAGAAGACATGCAAAATGAAAACATTCTTCAACTGAAAATGCAAATGGCCTATTTGCAGTTTAGTTTAACAATTAAATGAATACTTTTACAGTGAAGGTTCAATTAGAGAGATCATGTTTCACAATATCATAATTAATCTATGATTTAATATCTATCTACACACACAGATATATATTTTCACTTAAAAAATGAAGATTACAGGGATGTTGTAGTAATGTGAAAATGCCTGTTAAAACATACTGTTTTAATCTACAAGCATAAAGACGCACTGAAATTCTCTAGTTATAGTCATGTCAAGTAACAATAACTCTTGTCCTAAAGTAAGTATAACTTGCTCCACCTGCATGCACAGTGTTGTTATCAATGACGTAATTTCAGATGTTGCAGGTTATTTGTGTACATGGTGATGCTGTGATTTATAGTAACTTTATGGCATGAGTTGTATTTGCGTAAGATACTTGTAACTGGTGTATTTCAATGATTTTGCTAATTTGAAATAGCAAGTCTTAACTGATATTTTCACCTAACTATAGCCTCCCTTTAACCTTCATTTTTTTCAGTGAACATCCAATGTTTTTTTTAATTTGAAGTAAGATATTATTTCAGTGCCAAATGATAACGTCATTTTAACCTTTGTTTTTTGTGTGATTTTTTAAATGTAATGTCAAATGTCCATCATGGTGCATCCACCCACAGGCTCCCAACCTCCACGTGGTAGGGGTGGTCACAGTGCCTGGCCTGTGACCAGGCCCTGCGCTAAACCACCCACAGGCACCCAACCCCTTTATTTTAGCATATGCATATCAAAGGCAGGGCTATTGGCTTTCTCAGGAAGTAGGAACATCAAGATATTTAAAACAAACCTATTGAATTTGTCAACAGAACATTTAAAAAATGCACACTCTGCAAAGTTTAATAATACTTTTTGTCACAAATTATTTTACAAAAACATTTCTTTAAAACAACTTTAAACATTACATAAAATGTGTATTTGTAAAGCACACATAAACCCTGAAGGGTATCTTGGCACTGAACAACAGTTCTTTATTGTTTGCCAACTCAATGGCACTCATTTTGTCAACCTCAGAAGGATGAAAGGTTGAGTGGACTCGTTGGGATTTGAACCTTTGACCATGAGGTCGAGTACAGTGGGCGCATTAGTCCATAATGCCACCAGAACTGGCTAAACATGTCTTGGAGTTTTTTCTAACATTTCTCAGTCCATAAATGTAGCCGTAGAACCTGCCACAAGGGTTCCTGGTGGGAAACGGCCACTACAACGCGGAGGATACAGCTCCAGCTCGGAGTGCATTAAAACTAATGGTAAGATCTCCTGTTTCATGGATTCAAGAACCCAGGAGACTTACTGTGCGTTTTGTAATATTGCTAGGGTAGTGGGGGCTGCTGTGCTCCCTTCAGCTCTCCACAACATTAAAAAATATTTGGTGATGCTCCTCCCCCTTCTATGGGCACCACCATGATAAAAAACATATTATTTAAAAGGCCTCATAAGGCACTATTGGGTGCTCCTTTCCTGGAGCAGAGAGTAATTAATGAGCAGCTCCTTATGTTCATGCTTGTTTTTTCTTTGTGTTTGTTTTTTTGTGGGAGTCTCAGTCCAACCTAGGACACCCATATTTAAGGCACACTTTGTGGCCGTGTCAGCCCCAAAGTTTCACCCGGCGCCCCCACATACTTTTTTTAATGTGGAAGATAGCTGGAGGAGCAGCAGGGCTTCTGTTGCTCCTGCCAATTCCCCAAGCAGCACACACATTGGGTGCAGAGGCACCCTGCCCTGTTCCTTTGCTCCCACCCAGGCGAGAATTGCTTTTTTCTCTACTCCTTCTGAACTGGAGCAAAACTGTGTTCTTTGCCTGGGAGCGTATGGGCAAAAAAGTAAAATGTATTTACTGCCCACACTCTCCTGGGTAGGGGACCGAAGTATTCCAGTGGATGGATTTCTAGAGAACTACTGCCAATAGGGCCCAGAGGGTGGGCCCCCCGGGGCCACAGAATGGCTCAGGGAAGGGGCCCCCATGCCCCATCTCTAATTAAAATGAGCTTTGAAACCAGGTGAAGAGGTCTCAGGGCCGTAGGATGGCTCAGGAGAGGGGCATTGAACAAAGAGGGTATGACGTTCCTCAGGGTCTTATTAAATAAACGTGAGGATGCAGGTGGGGGTAACACCAAAGCCCGGGTTAGATGTGCAGGACATCTATCCTGGGCTTCTATTTGAATTCTATAATGCATATTAGCAAGCCCATTATTGCCGTTTTAGCGGCATTTTCCTGCCGCTAAAACAGCGATAATTTTAACGAGGTTCTTGCTAATATGCCCCTAAGTTCATATAGTTAGCAAGAAGTACCCTTGTTTGTTAGAGATTTCAGTCTTTGTATTCTCGTCCTGTTCTGAAGACGAGGAATCATTTTATCACAGATTTGTGGATTAAGACACTCGAGGAACAATCTCATTGCCTACATTTCATGCACACAAGGTCATTGGAGACATTTCCTCATGGCCCATTATGCAGCTGTAGTGTAGAATATGCAGTAGTTATTATTCAACAAGGTAGCACTTACTAAATAAATAGTTGAAAGTACTCCAGTTTGGTAGACATTTTGTTTAAACTGTGGACTCATGTTGGATAAAGAGGCAGGTGAGGTTCTGTTCTGACCCAGCCACTCACACAGCTACTGACTCACCCACAAAGCTACTCAGACACTCACTTACACACCTATAATGCAACTCATGCATCCTGTCACTGACCCATACAGCAACTCATACACCCACTCACAGACTGATAAAGACTCACACACCCACTCACAGCCCTATCTAGCCACTGATACACACACTCACAGACCCATACAGCTGTTCCGAAATCCACTCTCTAATCCATACAGCCACTCACACAGCTACAAAACTACTCATACACCTATTCACAGATCCATACAGCCACTCACACACCCACTAAAGGACCTATACAGCCACTCACACACTCACTCTCAAAGGTTACAGTTAGGAATTTATTTATTTTTAAACTTAGAAATTCACTAAAAAACAAAGGTTACAGGGACAGTATAGTCAGGAAATAACATTAAAAACCATAGAAATTCTTTAAAAAAAACAAAGGAGACGTTATAGTTGAGAAATAGAATTAAGAGAACATTAGAAATTCCCTGAAGGGGACCGCCGAGTGTCCACAAACTCTCAGATTGTTGTTTTAACTTGTTATGACATTGTGCTTTTATGGGTATCAAGGTACCCGAATAAAGATTATGAACTGAACTGAACTGAAGGGTACAGGGATGTTATACTAAGAAAATAACATTAAAATAGCCTTAGAAATTCACTACAAAAACAAAGGTTACAGGAACCATATAGTGAGGCTTAGATTTCACTCATACAAAACCAATGTAATTCAGCAGTTATAGTTACCAGAGCTAACAATAATGTAAGCTCCTGCATTGCACTGCCTATTACCTCACATCCTACATCACTCACTAATGACAGTAATTCACTGATGACATCATGAATGGCATCTCAAATGACACCAAGGATGATGTCACTGACCACATAAGCCACAGAACTACTCTCACACCTGCACAACCACTCACACACCCATACAATCACTCACACACCCAGTCACATACCCATACAGCCACTCAAAAAAGGCCCATAAAGGCACTCTCACATCCACTCACCCACTGACTCACAGATCCATACTACTAATCACATACCCACTCACACATGCATAAAACCACTCACATACCCACTTACAGACTCATACAAACACTCACACACCCACTTGCACACCCAAACAACCACTCACACACCCACACAGCTACTCAGACACCTACTCACACACCCATATAAGTACTCACACACCTACTCACACACCCAGACATCTACTCCCACACCCACTCCCATGCACCCACTTAAACAGCCACTCACACACCCAGAAAATGACTCACACACCCAGTCTTACAGACCCGTACAGCAGCCAATCACACATCCACTTACAAACCTATACAGCCACTTACACACCCATGGTAGGTCCATATACTACTCACCATATCATATATATTCCACCAATCCCGCTTCCGTTCAAAACGGGCTGACACATGCTCGACGGTACACCAGGTAAGCTTTATTTTCACCTTCAGGGCATTTTACTGAAAATGGCCAGTCGCCATCGCTGTCCCTCTGGCAGACGCGTTTCGGCTTGGATTGCCTCTTCAGTGCCAGTTAAGTGTGACAGGGTGCACTGGTGAGGGTCTTTTGAAAGTCCAGTGTATTAATCCTATTGGATGGTGTTGTGCGGCCACAGAAAACGGACTGCAGGATCCGGTCCAATGCCTCTCACTGCATGCTGGTAGTTTGAGTCCGTTTCCGCTCACAAACTTCCAAGCCCCCATTCAGTCAGTAAGATGCGTTCTTTGATGTGCAGAACAAACAAAGGAAGAAAACTCGTCCAGGTTTGTGAACATAGTCCAGTGTCTATGTAACAAGCAAACTTGTAGTGCCCTGCCTTCATCAGCAAACCGGTCGTGTTATTCCTGTTGCTGCACTTTGAAGGTGATTCCACTCGCCTGGAGACTCGTCTTACGGCGGACGATCCGCCGCTCTCTCCCCTGCCGAGTCTCGTGGAAGCCCCTGCTGGGGGGGCGCTGCGATGCGTATTTGGTACGCTCTCTCCACAGGTTTGTTGGTTTCTCGCAGAGCACCAGAACGAGAGGCATGCCAGTCGTCAAACACCAACCGCTTGACTTCACACTCCACCAATCCCGCTTCCGTTCAAAACGGGCTGACACATGCTCGACGGTACACCAGGTAAGCTTTATTTTCACCTTCAGGGCATTTTACTGAAAATGGCCAGTCGCCATCGCTGTCCCTCTGGCAGACGCGTTTTGGCTTGGATTGCCTCTTCAGTGCCAGTTAAGTGTGACAGGGTGCACTGGTGAGGGTCTTTTGAAAGTCCAGTGTCTTAATCCTATTGGATGGTGTTGTGCGGCCACAGAAAACGGACTGCAGGATCCGGTCCAATGCCTCTGACTGCATGCTGGTAGTTTGAGTCCGTTTCCGCTCACACACTTCCAAGCCCCCACTCAGTCAGTAAGATGCGTTCTTTGATGTGCAGAACAAACAAAGGAAGAGCACTCGTCCAGGTTTGTGAACATAGTCCAGTGTCTATGTAACAAGCAAACTTGTAGTGCCCTGACTTCATCAGCAAACCGGTCGTGTTCTTCCTGTTGCTGCACTTTGAAGGTGATTCCGCTCACCTGGAGACTCGTCTTACGGCAAACGATCCGCCGCTCTCTCCCCTGCCGGGTCTCGTGGAAGCCCCTGCTGGGGGGGCGCTGCGATGCGTATTTGGTACGCTCTCTCCACAGGTTTGTTGGTTTCTCGCAGAGCACCAGAACGAGAGGCGTGCCAGTCGTCAAACACCAACCGCTTGATTACACACTCCACCAATCCCGCTTCCGTTCAAAACAGGCTGACACATGCTCGACGGTACACCAGGTAAGCTTTATTTTCACCTTCAGGGCATTTTACTGAAAATGGCCAGTCGCCATCGCTGTCCCTCTGGCAGACGCGTTTCGGCTTGGATTGCCTCTTCAGTGCCAGTTAAGTGTGACAGGGTGCACTGGTCAGGGTCTTTTGAAAGTCCAGTGTATTATTCCTATTGGATGGTGTTGTGCGGCCACAGAAAACAGACTGCAGGATCCGGTCCAATGCCTCTCACTGCATGCTGGTAGTTTGAGTCCGTTCCGCTCACACACTTCCAAGCCCCCACTCAGTCAGTAAGATGCGTTCTATGATGTGCAGAACAAACAAAGGAAGAGCACTCGTCCAGGTTTGTGAACATAGTCCAGTGTCTATGTAACAAGCAAACTTGTAGTGCCCTGACTTCATCAGCAAACCGGTCGTGTTCTTCCTATATATATATATATATAAATGGGTAAAGCGCCACGAAGGTCTCTGTATGGTTCTTCCAAATTGGGTTCTGCAATGGATGGATTTGTTGACTCAGGTCGAGGAAAGAGCCTGCCGCTTCCAGCCGGTCCCGGGTGACAAATTTTTGCTGCCGGTTCGGGACGGAGAAAAGCCTGTTCCTTTGCAGTTGGGAACATGCTTGAGCTTTGATTACAGCAGGCAAAGCGAGGCAGAGACTATCAAGGGTGTGTGCATTTTAATTGTGACATTTGGACTCGGGCAGATGCACCCACTGAGGCTGACAGCAGCGCGGACTGCATCAACCAGAATGCCGTGGAGCCACGCCCATAGGGGGCAGGTACGATGTTAAAGAACGGTCCGCGCTGTCTATGCTTCCCCTTGTTTGTCAAAAGCCACTGAAGAAGGGAGTTTACCTCCTGAAACTCGTCTGGCCTAATTAAAGAGACTGCCCTCTTGAATATCGCTCTGCTGGCATGCTGTAAATAAAATGGGTAAAGCGCCACGAAGGTCTCCGTATGGTTCTTCCAAATTGGGTTCTGCAATGGATGGATTTGTTACGGCCTGACTCAGGTCGAGGAAAGAGCCTGCCGCTTCCAGCCGGTCCCGGGTGACAAATTTTTGCTGCCGGTTCGGGACGGAGACAAGCCTGTTCCTTTGCAGTTGGGAACATGCTTGAGCTTTGATTACAGCAGACAAAGCGAGACGGAGACTATCAAGCGTGTGTGCATTTTAATTGTGACATTTGGACTCGGGGAGATGCACCCACTGAGGCTGACAGCAGCGCGGACTGCATCAACCTGAATGCCGTGGAGCCACGCCCATAGGGGGCAGGTACGATGTTAAAGAACGGTCCGCGCTGTCAATGCTTCCCCTTGTTTGTCAAAAGCCACTGAAGAAGGGAGTTTACCTCCTGAAACGCATCTGGCCTAATTAAAGAGACTGCCCTCTTGAATATCGCTCTGCTGCAATGCTGTAAATAAAATAGGTAAAGCGCCACAAAGGTCTCCGTATGGTTCTTACAAATTGGGTTCTGCAATGGATGGATTTGTTACAGCCTGACTCAGGTCGAGGAAAGAGCCTGCCGCTTCCAGCCGGTCCCGGGTGACAAATTTTTGCTGCCGGTTCGGGACGGAGACAAGCCTGTTCCTTTGCAGTTGGGAACATGCTTGAGCTTTGATTACAGCAGACAAAGCGAGGCAGAGAATATCAAGCGTGTGTGCATTTTAATTGTGAAATTTGGACTCGGGGAGATGCACCCACTCAACCAGAATGCGGTGGAGCCACGCCCATAGGGGGCAGGTACGATGTTAACGAACTGTCCGCGCTGTCTATGCTTCCCCTTGTTTGTCAAAAGCCACTGAAGAAGGGAGTTTACCTCCTGAAACGCGTCTGGCCTAATTAAAGAGACTGCCCTCTTGAATATCGCTCTGCTGGCATGTGTAAATAAAATGGGTAAAGCGCCACGAAGGTCTCCGTATGGTTCTTCCAAATTGGGTTCTGCAATGGATGGATTTGTTACGGCCTGACTCAGGTCGAGGAAAGATCAAAACCTCCCTTTACAGAAAGCCTACAGCAGGAAATAGTACGCTCCATGCGTCTAGTAACCATCCCCAGAAACTTATTAAAAGCATACCCTATGGCGAGTTATTACGGTTGAAGCATAATTGTTCAACAAATGAGGATTTTGAGCTCGCAGCCAAGGAGAGCATCGAGAGATTCAAAGTAAGGGGGTACAACAGGACACTATAGCAGAACACCTTAGACAGAGTCAGGATGCCCTTGAGAAGCACTCTGTTTTCCAAAAAACATAAACCCATGACCAACATAGAGAAATTCAGAATGATCACTCCCTACTCTCAGAATTGCCAACAACTCAGAATCATTCTGAAAAGACATTGGCATATTCTGAAAAATGACAATATCATAGGGAATGACGTACCTGAGAACCCTCTAATTACTTTCAAGAGAGCTCGCTCTCTGAGAGATATTTTGGTACAGAGCCACCTGAAACCAATTCCAACAAAGACAGGAAAGCTAAAAGAGGCAAAAGGTTTTTTTCCCCTGTGGACGCTGCAAGGCCTGTGCCAACAGTAAAAGGGTTTATGCGTATGAGATAATAGGGTGCAAACAAAAGAAGATTAATCAGTTTCTAACCTGTAGCACGCCGTTTGCTGTTTACTGCCTGAAATGTCCATGTGGGCTCAAATACATAGGGAGCACCATCAATCCTGTAAAATTGTGCATTTTAGAACATATGAGGGCCATAGTCAACAAGGACTTCTCATATCCTGTCGCTAGACATTTTTCAATTAAGCATAATAGCGACAGAAGTCTTTTGCAATACTACGTTTGGATGCAATTCCTGACAATATCAGGGGAGGTGATAGGCTACAGAAGCTCCGCAGATTAGAATCTCGACACATTATAGACTGTCAGACTAAGACCCCGGAGGGACTTAACTGCGGAGAAGAACTAGTAGTACATCTGGGCAGGTAAACAATAACAACTCAAGGCAGGATTTGTCTGGTCATATGATGGAATCTGTAATTTGTGATTTGCTGTGATTTTCTTCTTCTTTTTGCTTCAGATGAGGTACAACTAATCAGAGAAATTGATGAGTTCTATTGATGAAATAATGCTTGATGGATAAATATTTGTGGATTCTATGAAATTTTGTTAATTATACAGTGAATTTTTTAATTATTCCAATGAATGACACGGGATATTCTTTGGGGACCGTTTGAACAATTTGGGCTTAGGTAAATACAATGGCAACCAATAAAAAGGTTGCCATAGGCCGATCCACGGCAAAATTTCATCTCCTGCCCGCTTGTAACAACTTGAGAGGGCATTTGCCGATCCACGGCGTTGATTGAGCATGAGGTTTCTCATTGTTTTCGTAATATGTATGTTCTAATTTTAGATCTGCTATTATGTTTAATTTGATATAATATCAAAATAGTACTGTGATTTTATGTACTAGCAATATGGCGCTCGCGCGTCAGTCCTCTCTCTATGCCCCATACTTTAACCTGTGTATGTTTTTTGAAATAAAATGGCGCTCTGGCGCGCGTTGCGATGTAACAACATTGAGGAAGGAAGCGCAGCTTCCGAAACGCGTCTGTGCGAGTAAAGTTGCTGTTTGGAACTAAAAGATCCCCGTGTGTGCAGTCCTTATTTTCTCACCCGGGACCGGGAGGGATTGAGCTTTGATATATATATATATATATATATATATATATATATATATATATATATATATATATATATATATATATTCACGCTCCAAGGTTGTCCACCTTATGAGTAGCACGCGAGCAGCAGCTTTATTTATGTGTAGGTGAGGACGGGGATCCGCTCGTAGACGCCGCTCCGTAATGGATCTGCCCGACGCGTTTCGAAGCTCCATCTGCTTCTCTTCAGGGGCTTTAACGGAAGCGGTGTGCGCACCCGTTACACTTCTCCAATTTCATATAACTCACCCGCCAATGGGAGGCTCCAATGAGACTTCTGGGAAGTGTAGTGCGGAAAGCACACAATCAAGTCCTGTATGGACTCCACGAGTGGGCCCGTCCTCGATCCCATGTACGGCTGCTACTTCACTGCCGTGACCCCCACGTTAACGGGGTGGTGCATACTCTGCGGCTGGACTGCCGCATATAGATTCACGCTCCAAGGTTGTCCACCTTATGAGTAGCACGCGAGCAGCAGCTTTATTTATGTGTAGGTGAGGACGGGGATCCGCTCGTAGACGCCGCTCCGTAATGGATCTGCCCGACGCGTTTCGAAGCTCCATCTGCTTCTCTTCAGGGGCTTTAACGGAAGCGGTGTGCGCACCCGTTACACTTCTCCAATTTCATATAACTCACCCGCCAATGGGAGGCTCCAATGAGACTTCTGGGAAGTGTAGTGCGGAAAGCACACAATCAAGTCCTGTATGGACTCCACGAGTGGGCCCGTCCTCGATCCCATGTACGGCTGCTACTTCACTGCCGTGACCCCCACGTTAACGGGGTGGTGCATACTCTGCGGCTGGACTGCCGCATATAGATTCACGCTCCAAGGTTGTCCACCTTATGAGTAGCACGCGAGCAGCAGCTTTATTTATGTGTAGGTGAGGACGGGGATCCGCTCGTAGACGCCGCTCCGTAATGGATCTGCCCGACGCGTTTCGAAGCTCCATCTGCTTCTCTTCAGGGGCTTTAACGGAAGCGGTGTGCGCACCCGTTACACTACTCCAATTTCATATAACTCACCCGCCAATGGGAGGCTCCAATGAGACTTCTGGGAAGTGTAGTGCGGAAAGCACACAATCAAGTCCTGTATGGACTCCACGAGTGGGCCCGTCCTCGATCCCATGTACGGCTGCTACTTCACTGCCGTGACCCCCACGTTAACGGGGTGGTGCATACTCTGCGGCTGGACTGCCGCATATAGATTCACGCTCCAAGGTTGTCCACCTTATGAGTAGCACGCGAGCAGCAGCTTTATTTATGTGTAGGTGAGGACGGGGATCCGCTCGTAGACGCCGCTCCGTAATGGATCTGCCCGACGCGTTTCGAAGCTCCATCTGCTTCTCTTCAGGGGCTTTAACGGAAGCGGTGTGCGCACGCGTTACACTTCTCCAATTTCATATAACTCACCCGCCAATGGGAGGCTCCAATGAGACTTCTGGGAAGTGTAGTGCGGAAAGCACACAATCAAGTCCTGTATGGACTCCACGAGTGGGCCCGTCCTCGATCCCATGTACGGCTGCTACTTCACTGCCGTGACCCCCACGTTAACGGGGTGGTGCATACTCTGCGGCTGGACTGCCGCATATAGATTCACGCTCCAAGGTTGTCCACCTTATGAGTAGCACGCGAGCAGCAGCTTTATTTATGTGTAGGTGAGGACGGGGATCCGCTCGTAGACGCCGCTCCGTAATGGATCTGCCCGACGCGTTTCGAAGCTCCATCTGCTTCTCTTCAGGGGCTTTAACGGAAGCGGTGTGCGCACCCGTTACACTTCTCCAATTTCATATAACTCACCCGCCAATGGGAGGCTCCAATGAGACTTCTGGGAAGTGTAGTGCGGAAAGCACACAATCAAGTCCTGTATGGACTCCACGAGTGGGCCCGTCCTCGATCCCATGTACGGCTGCTACTTCACTGCCGTGACCCCCACGTTAACGGGGTGGTGCATACTCTGCGGCTGGACTGCCGCATATAGATTCACGCTCCAAGGTTGTCCACCTTATGAGTAGCACGCGAGCAGCAGCTTTATTTATGTGTAGGTGAGGACGGGGATCCGCTCGTAGACGCCGCTCCGTAATGGATCTGCCCGACGCGTTTCGAAGCTCCATCTGCTTCTCTTCAGGGGCTTTAACGGAAGCGGTGTGCGCACCCGTTACACTTCTCCAATTTCATATAACTCACCCGCCAATGGGAGGCTCCAATGAGACTTCTGGGAAGTGTAGTGCGGAAAGCACACAATCAAGTCCTGTATGGACTCCACGAGTGGGCCCGTCCTCGATCCCATGTACGGCTGCTACTTCACTGCCGTGACCCCCACGTTAACGGGGTGGTGCATACTCTGCGGCTGGACTGCCGCATATAGATTCATGCTCCAAGGTTGTCCACCTTATGAGTAGCACGCGAGCAGCAGCTTTATTTATGTGTAGGTGAGGACGGGGATCCGCTCGTAGACGTCGCTCCGTAATGGATCTGCCCGACGCGTTTCGAAGCTCCATCTGCTTCTCTTCAGGGGCTTTAACGGAAGCGGTGTGCGCACCCGTTACACTTCTCCAATTTCATATAACTCACCCGCCAATGGGAGGCTCCAATGAGACTTCTGGGAAGTGTAGTGCGGAGAGCACACAATCAAGTCCTGTATGGACTCCACGAGTGGGCCCGTCCTCGATCCCATGTACGGCTGCTACTTCACTGCCGTGACCCCCACGTTAACGGGGTGGTGCATACTCTGCGGCTGGACTGCCGCATATAGATTCACGCTCCAAGGTTGTCCACCTTATGAGTAGCACGCGAGCAGCAGCTTTATTTATGTGTAGGTGAGGACGGGGATCCGCTTGTAGACGCCGCTCCGTAATGGATCTGCCCGACGCGTTTCGAAGCTCCATCTGCTTCTCTTCAGGGGCTTTAACGGAAGCGGTGTGCGCACCCGTTACACTTCTCCAATTTCATATAATTCACCCGCCAATGGGAGGCTCCAATGAGACTTCTGGGAAGTGTAGTGCGGAAAGCACACAATCAAGTCCTGTATGGACTCCACGAGTGGGCCCGTCCTCGATCCCATGTACGGCTGCTACTTCACTGCCGTGACCCCCACGTTAACGGGGTGGTGCATACTCTGCGGCTGGACTGCCGCATATAGATTCACGCTCCAAGGTTGTCCACCTTATGAGTAGCACGCGAGCAGCAGCTTTATTTATGTGTAGGTGAGGACGGGGATCCGCTCGTAGACGCCGCTCCGTAATGGATCTGCCCGACGCGTTTCGAAGCTCCATCTGCTTCTCTTCAGGGGCTTTAACGGAAGCGGTGTGCGCACCCGTTACACTACTCCAATTTCATATAACTCACCCGCCAATGGGAGGCTCCAATGAGACTTCTGGGAAGTGTAGTGCGGAAAGCACACAATCAAGTCCTGTATGGACTCCACGAGTGGGCCCGTCCTCGATCCCATGTACGGCTGCTACTTCACTGCCGTGACCCCCACGTTAACGGGGTGGTGCATACTCTGCGGCTGGACTGCCGCATATAGATTCACGCTCCAAGGTTGTCCACCTTATGAGTAGCACGCGAGCAGCAGCTTTATTTATGTGTAGGTGAGGACGGGGATCCGCTCGTAGACGCCGCTCCGTAATGGATCTGCCCGACGCGTTTCGAAGCTCCATCTGCTTCTCTTCAGGGGCTTTAACGGAAGCGGTGTGCGCACCCGTTACACTTCTCCAATTTCATATAACTCACCCGCCAATGGGAGGCTCCAATGAGACTTCTGGGAAGTGTAGTGCGGAAAGCACACAATCAAGTCCTGTATGGACTCCACGAGTGGGCCCGTCCTCGATCCCATGTACGGCTGCTACTTCACTGCCGTGACCCCCACGTTAACGGGGTGGTGCATACTCTGCGGCTGGACTGCCGCATATAGATTCATGCTCCAAGGTTGTCCACCTTATGAGTAGCACGCGAGCAGCAGCTTTATTTATGTGTAGGTGAGGACGGGGATCCGCTCGTAGACGTCGCTCCGTAATGGATCTGCCCGACGCGTTTCGAAGCTCCATCTGCTTCTCTTCAGGGGCTTTAACGGAAGCGGTGTGCGCACCCGTTACACTTCTCCAATTTCATATAATTCACCCGCCAATGGGAGGCTCCAATGAGACTTCTGGGAAGTGTAGTGCGGAAAGCACACAATCAAGTCCTGTATGGACTCCACGAGTGGGCCCGTCCTCGATCCCATGTACGGCTGCTACTTCACTGCCGTGACCCCCACGTTAACGGGGTGGTGCATACTCTGCGGCTGGACTGCCGCATATAGATTCACGCTCCAAGGTTGTCCACCTTATGAGTAGCACGCGAGCAGCAGCTTTATTTATGTGTAGGTGAGGACGGGGATCCGCTCGTAGACGCCGCTCCGTAATGGATCTGCCCGACGCGTTTCGAAGCTCCATCTGCTTCTCTTCAGGGGCTTTAACGGAAGCGGTGTGCGCACCCGTTACACTACTCCAATTTCATATAACTCACCCGCCAATGGGAGGCTCCAATGAGACTTCTGGGAAGTGTAGTGCGGAAAGCACACAATCAAGTCCTGTATGGACTCCACGAGTGGGCCCGTCCTCGATCCCATGTACGGCTGCTACTTCACTGCCGTGACCCCCACGTTAACGGGGTGGTGCATACTCTGCGGCTGGACTGCCGCATATAGATTCACGCTCCAAGGTTGTCCACCTTATGAGTAGCACGCGAGCAGCAGCTTTATTTATGTGTAGGTGAGGACGGGGATCCGCTCGTAGACGCCGCTCCGTAATGGATCTGCCCGACGCGTTTCGAAGCTCCATCTGCTTCTCTTCAGGGGCTTTAACGGAAGCGGTGTGCGCACCCGTTACACTTCTCCAATTTCATATAACTCACCCGCCAATGGGAGGCTCCAATGAGACTTCTGGGAAGTGTAGTGCGGAAAGCACACAATCAAGTCCTGTATGGACTCCACGAGTGGGCCCGTCCTCGATCCCATGTACGGCTGCTACTTCACTGCCGTGACCCCCACGTTAACGGGGTGGTACATACTCTGCGGCTGGACTGCCGCATATAGATTCACGCTCCAAGGTTGTCCACCTTATGAGTAGCACGCGAGCAGCAGCTTTATTTATGTGTAGGTGAGGACGGGGATCCGCTCGTAGACGCCGCTCCGTAATGGATCTGCCCGACGCGTTTCGAAGCTCCATCTGCTTCTCTTCAGGGGCTTTAACGGAAGCGGTGTGCGCACCCGTTACACTTCTCCAATTTCATATAACTCACCCGCCAATGGGAGGCTCCAATGAGACTTCTGGGAAGTGTAGTGCGGAAAGCACACAATCAAGTCCTGTATGGACTCCACGAGTGGGCCCGTCCTCGATCCCATGTACGGCTGCTACTTCACTGCCGTGACCCCCACGTTAACGGGGTGGTGCATACTCTGCGGCTGGACTGCCGCATATAGATTCACGCTCCAAGGTTGTCCACCTTATGAGTAGCACGCGAGCAGCAGCTTTATTTATGTGTAGGTGAGGACGGGGATCCGCTCGTAGACGCCGCTCCGTAATGGATCTGCCCGACGCGTTTCGAAGCTCCATCTGCTTCTCTTCAGGGGCTTTAACGGAAGCGGTGTGCGCACCCGTTACACTTCTCCAATTTCATATAACTCACCCGCCAATGGGAGGCTCCAATGAGACTTCTGGGAAGTGTAGTGCGGAAAGCACACAATCAAGTCCTGTATGGACTCCACGAGTGGGCCCGTCCTCGATCCCATGTACGGCTGCTACTTCACTGCCGTGACCCCCACGTTAACGGGGTGGTGCATACTCTGCGGCTGGACTGCCGCATATAGATTCATGCTCCAAGGTTGTCCACCTTATGAGTAGCACGCGAGCAGCAGCTTTATTTATGTGTAGGTGAGGACGGGGATCCGCTCGTAGACGTCGCTCCGTAATGGATCTGCCCGACGCGTTTCGAAGCTCCATCTGCTTCTCTTCAGGGGCTTTAACGGAAGCGGTGTGCGCACCCGTTACACTTCTCCAATTTCATATAACTCACCCGCCAATGGGAGGCTCCAATGAGACTTCTGGGAAGTGTAGTGCGGAGAGCACACAATCAAGTCCTGTATGGACTCCACGAGTGGGCCCGTCCTCGATCCCATGTACGGCTGCTACTTCACTGCCGTGACCCCCACGTTAACGGGGTGGTGCATACTCTGCGGCTGGACTGCCGCATATAGATTCACGCTCCAAGGTTGTCCACCTTATGAGTAGCACGCGAGCAGCAGCTTTATTTATGTGTAGGTGAGGACGGGGATCCGCTTGTAGACGCCGCTCCGTAATGGATCTGCCCGACGCGTTTCGAAGCTCCATCTGCTTCTCTTCAGGGGCTTTAACGGAAGCGGTGTGCGCACCCGTTACACTTCTCCAATTTCATATAATTCACCCGCCAATGGGAGGCTCCAATGAGACTTCTGGGAAGTGTAGTGCGGAAAGCACACAATCAAGTCCTGTATGGACTCCACGAGTGGGCCCGTCCTCGATCCCATGTACGGCTGCTACTTCACTGCCGTGACCCCCACGTTAACGGGGTGGTGCATACTCTGCGGCTGGACTGCCGCATATAGATTCACGCTCCAAGGTTGTCCACCTTATGAGTAGCACGCGAGCAGCAGCTTTATTTATGTGTAGGTGAGGACGGGGATCCGCTCGTAGACGCCGCTCCGTAATGGATCTGCCCGACGCGTTTCGAAGCTCCATCTGCTTCTCTTCAGGGGCTTTAACGGAAGCGGTGTGCGCACCCGTTACACTTCTCCAATTTCATATAACTCACCCGCCAATGGGAGGCTCCAATGAGACTTCTGGGAAGTGTAGTGCGGAAAGCACACAATCAAGTCCTGTATGGACTCCAGGAGTGGGCCCGTCCTCGATCCCATGTACGGCTGCTACTTCACTGCCGTGACCCCCACGTTAACGGGGTGGTGCATACTCTGCGGCTGGACTGCCGCATATAGATTCACGCTCCAAGGTTGTCCACCTTATGAGTAGCACGCGAGCAGCAGCTTTATTTATGTGTAGGTGAGGACGGGGATCCGCTTGTAGACGCCGCTCCGTAATGGATCTGCCCGACGCGTTTCGAAGCTCCATCTGCTTCTCTTCAGGGGCTTTAACGGAAGCGGTGTGCGCACCCGTTACACTTCTCCAATTTCATATAACTCACCCGCCAATGGGAGGCTCCAATGAGACTTCTGGGAAGTGTAGTGCGGAAAGCACACAATCAAGTCCTGTATGGACTCCACGAGTGGGCCCGTCCTCGATCCCATGTACGGCTGCTACTTCACTGCCGTGACCCCCACGTTAACGGGGTGGTGCATACTCTGCGGCTGGACTGCCGCATATAGATTCACGCTCCAAGGTTGTCCACCTTATGAGTAGCACGCGAGCAGCAGCTTTATTTATGTGTAGGTGAGGACGGGGATCCGCTCGTAGACGCCGCTCCGTAATGGATCTGCCCGACGCGTTTCGAAGCTCCATCTGCTTCTCTTCAGGGGCTTTAACGGAAGCGGTGTGCGCACCCGTTACACTTCTCCAATTTCATATAACTCACCCGCCAATGGGAGGCTCCAATGAGACTTCTGGGAAGTGTAGTACGGAAAGCACACAATCAAGTCCTGTATGGACTCCACGAGTGGGCCCGTCCTCGATCCCATGTACGGCTGCTACTTCACTGCCGTGACCCCCACGTTAACGGGGTGGTGCATACTCTGCGGCTGGACTGCCGCATATAGATTCACGCTCCAAGGTTGTCCACCTTATGAGTAGCACGCGAGCAGCAGCTTTATTTATGTGTAGGTGAGGACGGGGATCCGCTCGTAGACGCCGCTCCGTAATGGATCTGCCCGACGCGTTTCGAAGCTCCATCTGCTTCTCTTCAGGGGCTTTAACGGAAGCGGTGTACGCACCCGTTACACTTCTCCAATTTCATATAACTCACCCGCCAATGGGAGGCTCCAATGAGACTTCTGGGAAGTGTAGTGCGGAAAGCACACAATCAAGTCCTGTATGGACTCCACGAGTGGGCCCGTCCTCGATCCCATGTACGGCTGCTACTTCACTGCCGTGACCCCCACGTTAACGGGGTGGTGCATACTCTGCGGTTGGACTGCCGCATATAGATTCACGCTCCAAGGTTGTCCACCTTATGAGTAGCACGCGAGCAGCAGCTTTATTTATGTGTAGGTGAGGACGGGGATCCGCTCGTAGACGCCGCTCCGTAATGGATCTGCCCGACGCGTTTCGAAGCTCCATCTGCTTCTCTTCAGGGGCTTTAACGGAAGCGGTGTACGCACCCGTTACACTTCTCCAATTTCATATAACTCACCCGCCAATGGGAGGCTCCAATGAGACTTCTGGGAAGTGTAGTGCGGAAAGCACACAATCAAGTCCTGTATGGACTCCACGAGTGGGCCCGTCCTCGATCCCATGTACGGCTGCTACTTCACTGCCGTGACCCCCACGTTAACGGGGTGGTGCATACTCTGCGGCTGGACTGCCGCATATAGATTCACGCTCCAAGGTTGTCCACCTTATGAGTAGCACGCGAGCAGCAGCTTTATTTATGTGTAGGTGAGGACGGGGATCCGCTCGTAGACGCCGCTCCGTAATGGATCTGCCCGACGCGTTTCGAAGCTCCATCTGCTTCTCTTCAGGGGCTTTAACGGAAGCGGTGTGCGCACCCGTTACACTTCTCCAATTTCATATAACTCACCCGCCAATGGGAGGCTCCAATGAGACTTCTGGGAAGTGTAGTGCGGAAAGCACACAATCAAGTCCTGTATGGACTCCACGAGTGGGCCCGTCCTCGATCCCATGTACGGCTGCTACTTCACTGCCGTGACCCCCACGTTAACGGGGTGGTGCATACTCTGCGGCTGGACTGCCGCATATAGATTCACGCTCCAAGGTTGTCCACCTTATGAGTAGCACGCGAGCAGCAGCTTTATTTATGTGTAGGTGAGGACGGGGATCCGCTCGTAGACGCCGCTCCGTAATGGATCTGCCCGACGCGTTTCGAAGCTCCATCTGCTTCTCTTCAGGGGCTTTAACGGAAGCGGTGTGCGCACCCGTTACACTTCTCCAATTTCATATAACTCACCCGCCAATGGGAGGCTCCAATGAGACTTCTGGGAAGTGTAGTGCGGAAAGCACACAATCAAGTCCTGTATGGACTCCACGAGTGGGCCCGTCCTCGATCCCATGTACGGCTGCTACTTCACTGCCGTGACCCCCACGTTAACGGGGTGGTGCATACTCTGCGGCTGGACTGCCGCATATAGATTCACGCTCCAAGGTTGTCCACCTTATGAGTAGCACGCGAGCAGCAGCTTTATTTATGTGTAGGTGAGGACGGGGATCCGCTCGTAGACGCCGCTCCGTAAAGGATCTGCCCGACGCGTTTCGAAGCTCCATCTGCTTCTCTTCAGGGGCTTTAACGGAAGCGGTGTGCGCACCCGTTACACTTCTCCAATTTCATATAACTCACCCGCCAATGGGAGGCTCCAATGAGACTTCTGGGAAGTGTAGTGGGGAAAGCACACAATCAAGTCCTGTATGGACTCCACGAGTGGGCCCGTCCTCGATCCCATGTACGGCTGCTACTTCACTGCCGTGACCCCCACGTTAACGGGGTGGTGCATACTCTGCGGCTGGACTGCCGCATATAGATTCACGCTCCAAGGTTGTCCACCTTATGAGTAGCACGCGAGCAGCAGCTTTATTTATGTGTAGGTGAGGACGGGGATCCGCTCGTAGACGCCGCTCCGTAATGGATCTGCCCGACGCGTTTCGAAGCTCCATCTGCTTCTCTTCAGGGGCTTTAACGGAAGCGGTGTGCGCACCCGTTACACTTCTCCAATTTCATATAACTCACCCGCCAATGGGAGGCTCCAATGAGACTTCTGGGAAGTGTAGTGCGGAAAGCACACAATCAAGTCCTGTATGGACTCCACGAGTGGGCCCGTCCTCGATCCCATGTACGGCTGCTACTTCACTGCCGTGACCCCCACGTTAACGGGGTGGTGCATACTCTGCGGCTGGACTGCCGCATATAGATTCACGCTCCAAGGTTGTCCACCTTATGAGTAGCACGCGAGCAGCAGCTTTATTTATGTGTAGGTGAGGACGGGGATCCGCTCGTAGACGCCGCTCCGTAATGGATCTGCCCGACGCGTTTCGAAGCTCCATCTGCTTCTCTTCAGGGGCTTTAACGGAAGCGGTGTGCGCACCCGTTACACTTCTCCAATTTCATATAACTCACCCGCCAATGGGAGGCTCCAATGAGACTTCTGGGAAGTGTAGTGCGGAAAGCACACAATCAAGTCCTGTATGGACTCCACGAGTGGGCCCGTCCTCGATCCCATGTACGGCTGCTACTTCACTGCCGTGACCCCCACGTTAACGGGGTGGTGCATACTCTGCGGCTGGACTGCCGCATATAGATTCACGCTCCAAGGTTGTCCACCTTATGAGTAGCACGCGAGCAGCAGCTTTATTTATGTGTAGGTGAGGACGGGGATCCGCTCGTAGACGCCGCTCCGTAATGGATCTGCCCGACGCGTTTCGAAGCTCCATCTGCTTCTCTTCAGGGGCTTTAACGGAAGCGGTGTGCGCACCCGTTACACTTCTCCAATTTCATATAACTCACCCGCCAATGGGAGGCTCCAATGAGCTGCTGCTCGCGTGCTACTCACAAGGTGGACAACCTGGAGCGTGAATATATATATATATATATATATATATATATATATATATAGAGAGAGAGAGAGAGAGAGAGAGAGAGAGAGAGAGAGAGAGATAGATAGATAGATAGATAGATAGATAGATATTGAACTCTGAACATCATGTTTGGCAAATACAGAAAGTTCATAGTTGTTAAAGTAAACACTGCAGTCACAGAATCACAAAAATCCACTGGCCCTCAGTATTGTCAATTGTTCTATCAACAATATATTCACTTGGAAGAAAACAGCTTTTTCAAGCTAATTATTAAATATAACATGTAATATAAAAATTCCTAATGAGTAATGTGTTATGTGGTCCTTTATTGCCATCTTGGGTTCTGGTGACATGTTCAAATCTTTCAGAATTTGGTATCATGGTTAATGATTGTCCCAGAATCCCTTGATACCTGTTGTTATGTATCTTTTCTTTGTGCTAAATTATGGAAAATAACTACCTGTCAAATGATGACTGAACATCCAAAGATATTTAGTTCCAATTTCCTTTAACAAATGAGATTAGAAACTAATCATAAACATTCAGCGAAATTAATAATAGATGCAGATAATTATTATACGCTTTAAATCAAAATGAATGTTGGTGTTTACTAAAAAAAAGACTTACAAAGAATTTCCATTTCAACAATAAATTGCAGAGGCTAAATAAATCTTACATTTGTAAAAACAATAATGTTTTTGTTTTTTACCCTTTCAGCATCATGCAAATGTGAAATGTGTAATACAACTCATCTTGTGTATTAAATATTAAAAGAATACATTATCCATTACTTAGGGGTCTTTATTTATGTACCAACATCTTTGATTATATTCAATCAAATTAATGTGATGTGCGATATTCTGGACCTCATTTTCTCTTTCTGATTTCTTTTGTATTAAATGCAAAGCACAATTAAAGATATGTATTTTTATCGCAGTGAAAACATTGTGTATAGGCTGGAAAATATAATACAAAAGTTTATTATACTTTGAGATGTTTGCAATGCACAATGCTATATTAATAAATGCAGATCTGGTTGGGAGGATCTGGTTTTAATCTATGCATCTTTTAGATGGGTGTTCCTGGAGATCATAGCTTTTGCATAATTGTGCAGCTTGACAGATCCATAAAGTGATGTTGCGATAAGAGCAAAAATAATTATTCAGTTCAAGAGCGTTAACCAATAACAGTTTCATCAAGGAGGTTCTAGATGTTTGAATCAGACAGTACCAGTGAAGAGAGCTTAGAAGGGGTGCATTTGGCTTTATGTCTCAGATAGTGACTTTCGTAGTACTGAAAAATCTCTGAGCTCCGTGAAGAATTTTCGAGTCCAGTTACGTTGCATCAAGGCTTTTGAGTCTATTCTAACTTCTGAATGGCAGAGACTACACTTGCTCTGGTGCAGCACCAGATGTATTTCACTTTAAGCTGCTCTCAACAAACACATCCTGCTGGCATAACATTCTGACTCAAGACCTCCAGAAACACAAAGAATAGACCCACCCAAGCAAATACTTTGAATCCCACTCAGAGATTTCAAGATCAGATGTCTGCAGTACAAAGAGTACTTCCACAGAGAATGCATTAGATTCTGGACCCAAGTATGAAAATACTTTACTGGTTGTCACCATAAAATAAGTTTTCTCACTAAAACTTTAAGATAGGAGTTTGTAGGGAATTGGAGTTTTTGACTGGGAGTGTTATAAGATATAGTTGTGATGTAAGCTATGACAGAATTCTCTTAAGGCTCAAACAATCTGACTCAAAAGTAAATTTGTTTCTGTAACAAATGGCTGGCTCTTTCACGGTAGATTGACTGAACCTGCAAAGCCTTCATAACAGAAAAACTATATGGTATAGATCCATTGACCAGCCAAGCGTAAAATATATAAAGAAAAAAGAAGAGGTCTAATCAAAGGTAGCCAGTAAGACAACCTTAAGTAAGGAAAATGCTACAAAGAAAAAATATCATATGTAGATATTATAAATTAGAAGGAGTAAACGTAAAGAACTCACAAAAGAAGTTCAGGATCATCATAAAGTGATTTCATATAACATATTAAATAACTAAATGTACGTCATGCTTTGGACAGGCATATGAATGTGGTTGTGCAGGTTGTGTCCTCAGTCCTCAAGTAATGGTTCTATAACAAATTCCAAACCTTTTGCACACGTTTGGTTAATCCTACTACCCTGAAGCAAAATTCTCTTGTTGACCTGCACCTCAGATTCCAGTCCATCTTTTCCAGTTGCAGTTGTAAACCACAAATGTTCAAGTTCCATCTGGTTCAAACTGATTTTTCAATGCAGGTAGTAGCTTCTTCTATGTCCTTAATCACAGCTGAAATGTTTTATTGGAGCTGACAGACTTCATGGACAAGACCTCCTTAGCTCTGTGGGTTAACAGAAGTCTAGTGCTGTCACTTTACCCAGTACGTATCTCATTCCATATCCTCCTAAAGATAATAATCGGTGTTCACTTGATTATTCACCTTAAATTTCTCTTTATATATTGCTTAATTAAGAATTTTGCTGTCAATGTATGTACCTTTTACTTTACCTAGTGACATATAAGTTTGATAGGTGTATAGTAGAATGTCCTAAGAATGATAAATACACTCATTGAATACTTTGGATCAAAGTCAATGTTTACTGTATCGATACGATGTACCATTCTCAGCACCTCTTATTTTATTTCTCCATTTGTGTTCTGTTATTTTTCTTAATAAAAAATTGCTGTAATAAAAAAAATTTGGACCTCATTTAAAAAAAAATATGCATCACTATGGTAATGCAATGGTGCATCAAAATTACTAGCGCCTGCAGCAAAAATCTCTATGACCCCATAGACGTGAAGTATTTACAATATGGGGCTCAATGCCACAAAGCCCCACAGATGTTTCAGAAATACTGATGCATAGGTGGGATGGATGCCGCAAGGCATGATGCCCAAAAGTGACGCAGTGCTGTAGTTGGTTATAAGACTGATGCATCCACAGCAATGCATGAAAAAAAAACAGAGGCTATGCGTCAGTATCGACTGGCGCAAGTAGCCTACTTTATTGGGAATAATGTAATAGTATGAAAAGGTGAAAAACTCACCTTGGACTCTATTACATTGGTCCTGTATGTCTCGCAAACAAGTGGGCAAAGTGTACTTCTGTGTACCACTCTACCTACGTTTGTGTGACATATAGGGTGAGACTACTACTTGTGTGAATACAAGTCATTAATGTTGTGTAACGTCAAATTTAATGTGTTTACCTACTTTATGCGTGCACCTGTTGAGGGGACGTGATTTCCTTGCAGATTACATTGTTGGAAGTGATTTCAGCTGGTCAGATTCCTATTCACAGCCAATGGTCATTCCAACACCTGGATTTTAAATGTGTAGGAATTTGGACACCTTGCAAGGGCAGCGACCCGCTTCCCAAATATGTGTTACTTTTCCAAAAAGTCATGAATACCACTGCATTCGTTTTACAGGGTATTTTACATGGGAACTCCTACCTTGCATATATAAATTAGAACCAGACGCAGCTTATTTCAACTAAAGGGAAAAGCAATGCAGGTCGACAAATGTGACACATCTGCCTAGATGCATCACATTGTACAAATGGATCAAAGAAAGCACCGCTGGTGCATCAAAAAAGTTTTGCAATGGTGGCACATGCTCCTTGTAAATAAGCCCCTCTGTTTCTATTACACTCCAGAATTTTTAAAAAATGCTTAATTTCTGCTTTCTGTTTATTTATTTTGAAATATTTGTTCAATAATTTATAGGTATTTACGTTTGCTTGTGTGTAAGAAGACAACAACATCCTACAGCCTTTCCTTTCACACTGGCAAGATTGCTGCATATTTCACTGTACAAATTCCTCACTCTTTGGAGAACGAGAAAGAAAAAAAACATCAGTTTCCATGTTAAACTATAAGGAATACATTTGTCTGTAGACTTAGGGCTAGATGTAGGTGGGCTAATACCGGTCGGTAACAGACGAAAATCTGTAAATTTCCCGTTACCGCCCGGTATTTAGCCCTTTGCGATGTAGGAGGCTGGATTTAAGGATTCGGTTATTTACTGATTCGATATTTTAAGGAATCGGTAAAATACAGATTCCTTAATTTAAGGAATCGGTAAATTACAGAATCCTTAAATCATATGTAGGGAGCACTCAAGTGAATGCATTTTTGGTTTAAGGATTCGTTATTTACCACCAACTACAAGTTGGTGGTAAATAACGAATACCTTAAAAAAAGCAGTTTTGTGCTTTTTTTAAAGTGCCATGTGGCAGACATACATTAGCGCATGTATGTGCACCTCATGTGCACATATGCATGATTCAGGGGTGCAACAGGATGTCAATGTGACACCCTGCCACCCTTGAATATGCTCCCCCTATTATCAATTCGATATTTACCGAATCGGTAATAGTGAATGGCTTCCCATTCATTCCTACGGGCCTCCAGGTCCATAGGAATGAATGGGAAGGTATTCCTTATTACTGATTCGGTAAATACAGAATAGGTAATAATGAATATTACCAAATCGGTAAAATTTACCGATTTGTTACCTACATTCTACTTACCGATTATTAAATACTGAATCAGTAAAATTCGGTATTTAGGAATCGGTAAATAGAAATTACCTACATCTAGCCCTTGATTGGCATTTGACCTCTGTTTTTGAACACAGAGCAAATGTGACAAGATGAAAACAAAATGTTAACCCACTTTTAATGTTCCTTCATCTTCGGAACTTCAACATGTGTGTGTGGGGGGGGTGCTGCATCTCCCCCAGCACCTCTGCTTCCAGCCCCTATGATTTACATACTAAGACAGACTTTCCCCACATATTAATCTGTTTCTTACATTATTTGTTTTTCCATAGTCCAACACAATACCAGAAAGTTAACTTTATTGTTCTCAGAGAAACTAAAAATCATTCAAAATATGGTAAGGAAGATCGGGAGGATAGTGCAGAGAGAACATATTTTCCAGAAAAATGAGCAGAAGCATAGTGCCCTTGAGTTAACAGCCAAGGTTATTTGTAGGAAAAACAAATATTGTGTTTAGGTTTGTTCAAAAGTGACTAAAGCCAAGAGTTTATCTCGAATGAAGGACTCTCGTTGCAGATTTTGTTTCCCGAGTAGGCAAAACATTAAGAGAGTTTAAATTTGGAGCTGTCAACAATAGAAAAGGGCATTAACAATGCAGGTTAAACCATATGTGATGTTACAACTCAAGCAGAACAATGCTTGCCTGAACCACACATATGCATGGTAAAGGCAGTCAGCGGTCTAGCATTGGGGCGAGTGGGTGAGGGGTGTTGAAGACTTCCTGTGGATGGCATTCAAAGGAAGGGCAGCTTGGTGAGTAGTCTTTTAGTTTTATTTAGGTTTCAGGGTGGGTGGAAGTGGCACTTTTTAGAGCTGGGCAGGTTTTACGGCTGAGGGTCTGAGGTAGTTATTAGAGCTGGGGCCAGGCTTTAGGGCTCAGGTTGGGGAGCTGGGTTTGGGGTAGTTATCAGGGCTTTGAGCTGCGTTTTAGATCTCAGGGTGAGAGGTTCGGAGGTTCGGGTAGTTTTTAGGGCTGGGGCGGGGTGAGTTGCAGGACCGGGGACAGGGTTTTTTTGGCTCAGGGCAAGGGGGCTGGGGTATGATCTTTATCACACACATGTCTTTACCAATCATGCCTTTACAATGAAATTCATTTTAAAGGCATGCATAGTAAAGATGCGGCCGTGGTTGAGACCATGTTGTTTAGGCATGCGTTGTTCTGTCATACAGCCATCACATACAGACAGTGTTTGAGTTTGTGGTAAAAAATGGTTTATCTTGGATTACTTAAAATTTGTTTGTGATTCCCAAATTGTATTGAAAAGCCAATGATGCCTACAAAGCTCTGCTAGTTTTATGAGCTTTTGTTTTTATTATTGTTTATCCTGTATTTTTTTACTTTGGATGTATTTTGCACAACAGGCAAGAACTTGCATCATCCTCTTGAGTAGAAGTGGTTACATGAATTATGACATTAGGCCAATGTTTTATTTTTGTGGGCTACAATCAGCCATAAAATTGGGAAAATGAAGAGAGCAACGATTTCTCTGAAGCTTCAAAAAGTTCTACATTATTACATTTTTATGAACGAGGGCTACGGCAAAACAAGAAATCTCAAGTTAAAGTACATTTGTTTGTCAGAGGAAAGATAATTGGGAAATGTTGGGCATTAAATCGTCTTGGATGTAGTATCACTCAAGTTTACAAAGTAGATGTTTAACCAAGAGAGGAAAAACAAACTGACTAATGTACCATTGTTTAAATTACATGTAATACGTTGTAAATTGGAATAGATACATTGTAGCCCAGTGACTTACCTGACCTCAGGCTATCTTGTACATCCTTTTTGTAGTACACATGACAAAGGTCAAGAGCAGTGACAAGTATGGTACTCAGTCATTACTTTGATAAAGGACAAACAGGGTGTTATATGGACTGTTGGGCTGAGAGGAATAAGAAGGTCATTAGGGACAGAAATGTGAGTAGCAATGACAGCAGTTTTTGGTGAATATCCTCTGGTTCGACTCCACACAGTTGTTTTACTCACATATGCTGTCATGCAGTCTCATCTTAGCTGAAAGAATGTTTCACCATATCCTTTCCCAGAACTTTAGGTAACTTAGGGCTTGAAAAAAGTCTGGCGGTCTGTCGAGGTGTTGCAGATGTGTCAGTCTTCTGATCACTCTATTACCATCATTAGAGCAGTTGGACCGTCAATGCCCCACTGCAACTGTTGGGGAGCCACCATTCACTGGCTGTGGTGTGGTGGTATAGAGGCAGTAATATGCTTGCCGGGACCTCTATAGTCCTGCCAATCATACTACAAGTTTCCTATCCGCCACGGTTCCTCCTCCATGTAAACCGTGGTGGAGAGGAAACAAATGGGCCCTCCAAGGCCCCCTGGTGCTGCACACCATTTGGATGCACACAGGGGGGGGCACCACATGTTTTCCCCCTGTGTGCATGGTCCCCAGTTCCTGCACATCATGGCTTTTACAGACCATGCTGTGCAAGAACAGTTTTTGACGTTTTCTTTGCGGTACCCATTTTGGGAGGCACTGTCATGGGAATGTAAGAAAAAAACAGTCCAACCACGGGTTAGGCGGTGCGGTGCCAGCAGGCAATCTGGTAGGGCAGAACCGGCGCCACACTGCCACACTCATAATCAGGCCCTAAGAGTCTGAACCACTGATTCCCAAGGGTCCAAATCCCATGTTTAGGTATATGTATGTACGTTTATTACTGATGTTGTAGTTGAATGGAGTATCTAAGTACTAATGTCATGGTGTGGCAGTGGACGTTAGCATGTCACTTGTTCCCAAATGCTTTTGCATGATGGAAAGGTCTTCCATCAGAGGTAAAATGGTTCTTAATGGCTCTTAAAGAGTCCGTTTTGAAGAACGAAGGTCTATCTATGACCTCATTTGGATCTTTTGAAGAGTGTCTGTCTCATTTTGGGAGATATCACATATGAAATGATAGGTTTGTAATCAAGTTTAAAGAGTCATTTGATCAGCTCTGTGGGATTATTGGTTTGGAGCAGTCGTAGGAGCTGTGGAAGCAGCGCCAGCTGGAAATTGGTCCTTTTCATCAATGAGTTAAGTTATGTTTTGTTATTTTATGGTATGCTGTGGTATGTTATGTTGAGTTGTATGGTGCAGGTTATTACCCATGAGGGTATCCAGGTGCTGGAGTAGGAGCATTGGTCCGGCGATGCTCCTAGTTGAAAAGTCAGGTCTTCAGCTTCTTGCGGAATGGAGGAGTGGATTGGTGGTGATGAAGTGAAGAGGGAGTTTGTTCCAGCTTTTGTTGGAGAATGCACACCCTCCTGTCCTGCTTCTGTGGATGTTGGGGATTAGTGCGACAGAGAGAGATGTGGAGCAGAGCTCGCTGGAGGGTAGGTAGAGTTGGAGTCCGTCATTGAGGTAGGCTGATGTTGCTTTATGGAGGGCTTCGGAGGCATTAATAAGGAGCTTGAATTTCCAGTGTTTCTGGATGGGTAGCAAGTGCAGTTCGTTGAGGAAGGGAATGATGTGCGCATTTCTGGGTACGTCTAGTGTGAGTCTGGCAGTGGTGCTCTGGATGGTTTGGAGGCTTTGCGTGAGTTGGTGGAAGATGCTGACATAGATTGTGTTGTCGTAGGTGAGTCTGCTGGTGATAAGGGCCTGAAGGACGGATGGTCTTTAGTATGTGGAGAGTCATTTGAAGATTTTGTGCGGCAATATGAGGATGGAGTAGCAGGTTGCAATCACAGCATTGACCTATTTGTTCATAGAGAGATAGTTCTACAGGATGATGCTGAGGTTTCTATCGTGGTCTGTGGGGGTGACCGTGGGACCCAGTTTAGGTGGCCACCAGAGGAATCCCAGGGGGAGTTCCAATTTTAGGTGATCAATATCTCCATTTTGTTTGAGTTGAGTTTGATTGAGGCAGTTCTCTTGAACCCAGTTGGCCATGTCGGACATGCAGGCAGTAACATTGTTTCTGGTGGTATTGATAATGTCAGTGAGGGTGTTGTGGGTTCGTATGATGCAGACAAAAGACACAATGAAAATGTTGAACAGGTTTGGACTGAGGAATGAGCCCTGGGGGACTCTGTAGACCAGCTTTTTGTGTTCAGAGGTGAAAGTGGATAGTCCGACTTGTGTCCTGTTGGAGAGGAAGGAGGTGATCCAATTTAGGGTGAACTAGCTTAGGGTTAGGTTTAGCTAGAGGTGAGCAGCTGAGCTCTGAATAAAAGCTGATTCCCGGGATGTCCTGTTCGGGGAACATCCTTTACAACGCAGTAATGACACCGCAGTGCCATTACAACGCGGGTTTCACAACGCAAGTCGTTACCACGACTTGCACTGGAGGGCGCTCTAGGTCAAGGAATAGTATAATTTACTATCCAACACCTTCCCTACTGTATGTAGACTGGAGTTGGAATAGTAAATTATACTACTCCTAAGTCCAGCGCCCTCCAACGCAAGTCGTTGTAACAACTTGCGTTGTAAAACCTGCGTTGTGATGGTCTGCGGTGTTTTATACCACGTTGTACCGTCATACATCTGTCCTGTTCCTCTAAATCAGAGGTTGAGGAAATTCTTTCAGATGTCATGGTAGACTCAGAATATTTGTGATGTTGGCCTAATTCCCTCACCTGAAAATCCAGCCAAATGTGGCTCTAGGTGTCATTAGCAGTCATATGGAGTTGTAAGAGAAATTTTGTAATCATGGTGAGAGGGGAATATATAAACATTGAATTGAAGAATGAGAAAGAGGACTGCTTTGTGAGCTGCATCATAAACAGAGTGGAGAACAGTTGGGACTAGGCACTTTCTCTAATAAATAGAGTATTCTGTATTTCATACTTAGGCACTTGATTGATTTATTTTGATTGTGCTTCATTTTATAAGAGCTGTTGTTCCATATTGTTAATACTTTCTTAGAGCTGCTTTTTTAGTGCTCAATTGCTCACAGGTATCCCTATATCTACTGTTCTATTAAGTCATGCTTTGAAAATCAATTAATTGTCTTTCTGCCTGTGTGGGTAGAAAAGTGATAGACACTCCTAAAGCCCACATTTCCAAATGCTTCTCATGTTCTATCTACATCATAGCTTTTACCTGACAAAATTGATGATTAGATCATCTGATGTGAAGGAACATAGAGTATCCTGTCCCTGATAAAATCACAAAAATATTTGTTGTAGTATATTGCAGTGGGTTATCATAGCATAGGTTGTGGAGAAATGTGTAAGACTCAAGGCGGCCTAAATGTATTAATAAGATCCTCATTTGCATTAGACTGGTTTGAGACCATGGACAGTGTTGCTTGTGTTTCTTCTGAAATTCCACTGTAACATTTTTCTCCAGGGCTTTATTGGCCAAAGCTGCTTCAAAATTAACTTCAGCATAAGGTTTCATTAAGTATGGAGTTAATATTGTGTGCTGTAGTAATCCATGGAGGAGGATCCTGATATTCATGAAAATAGAGGCCATGGAATGGAGAAAGCTTTTAGAAAATGTTGAGGCACAAACATTTACAGACATACTGGATCACTCTGTATTCTACTGTCCTGCAATAGAACACATCCTTGTACCTCTAAACGTAATACATTGCATGAAAATTTAGTGGACAGTTTGTTGATTTACTGACGAGCTACTCATTGTGTGATGTGTTTGCATTTCATTCCAATGGCCAACTGGCCTGGTTGTGCATTGTGTTTCCTATCAGCGGGCAAGAAAAGAGAAAGGAATGCCAATATTTTTTTCAGGTTTAGGTTCTGTGACATTTGGAAGCACCAGTAAAGCAAATGTGTTTTTCTATGGCGTTTGAGTGGATAAGTTATATTTCTTCAAACCATATCATATAGGAGGACAGAATCCGAATTTTATAAAATAGTGTCTGTAAAAGAACATGAGCTGTCCCATTATAAATCATCAAGAAAGAGGTGGAAATGACAAAGGGTGTGTTTTGGCTTTTAATATAGGGTTATGCAAATAGCAGGGATTTGTTGCCATTTTTTAAGTTATTGAATAAACTATTGTTTTAGTCGCATTGAACCATTCTTGCCTATATAACGTAGAGCAGCATCAGGAGTGTGAATATGGTAGGCCATTTGTAATGCTAAAACCTAGATAGTTTCATTTAGCAAAGGATTTAGCAAGCAACCAGTAATATCCTGCTACTTGGTTTTGTATTCATTCATTCAGCTCTTCAAAAACCTAGGTGCAGCTGTATGATTTGTATGGCTCTTTTATTTGTATAATGATGTTCTCTGTGGTCATTATTAGTTATTTGATTCTAGCTCCTCAGTGACTTAGTATAATGAGCATGTTCACACCATGTTGTACAGTTTTTTACACCATTTCCAGGGCCATCTATTTGTAGCTGTCGGGCCTGTTCTCTGGGGCCTGTGTGACCGAAGTACCCTAAGGCAATTCTTGTGAAAAGTATTACTGCTGTCCTTGGAAAATGTAACCCTAAAATATGCTGTGAGCTCACCAAATTGACAAAGTCCTGCTCATGCTTTGTCTTTTGAGGATAGTGAGATTTAGAAGTTAAGGCTTACACAAGGATGGTGGTATGAGACAGAACACTAAGAACAGCTAGAATATGTATCTCAAATAACAAATATTTATTTGCAGCAGTGTTTTCAATTTAGGAAAATCTTAAGGGAAAATATAGCACATTACTTATTATAAAGAAATCTGTTTAGTAAATTCAAAATGTTTTAGCAATAATCATGTCCCTGAATAAGGCTTTTCTGGATACTCTGCATTGTTATTTTAAAGATGAATTCACATGCTTATACCAAAAGATTCAGTTTTACTGGGTTTATCTCCAGCCAAACACCGCTTTGAGCATGTTGCACGGGCCACAATTCAATCTTACTCAGTTTGATTGATGCAGATAGATATCTGAGCTTGAGGAGGAAGGAGAGTTTGAGGATAACAGCCTTGTGGCTCACGCATGCTTTTTCAGACATTGTAAGGACGGCAGTCAGGTGGACTGTAGCACCTGGAGCACATAAGCAGTGGATTGCAGGTGGGTTTTGAAATCTCAGTATAGGCATGGTCTTTTTCTTGCACAGCCTGGGTCTAGTACCCTCTTGTGGCTCAAAATCCTAAATATTATTAAACACCTATGTTTAAGACTCATGACATAGGTGTACTAGGTCTTACAAATTATAGCATTAGGGACAGAGAATGACATGGATTAGATGCAAGATGGTTGCTTGCTGCAAGTAATGTCTGGCTGCCGGTCCCTCTT
The DNA here is from genome assembly GCF_964261635.1 of Lissotriton helveticus. Classification (NCBI taxonomy): domain Eukaryota; kingdom Metazoa; phylum Chordata; class Amphibia; order Caudata; family Salamandridae; genus Lissotriton; species Lissotriton helveticus. Next base: position 472,815,503 of record NC_136071.1, on the reverse strand, counting down.
GAGATGTATTCTATTTTTTAGTGCATTTGACTAACACGTTTTCACCTATCTGCTCTATATTGGTTGGGGGTGGCTTCAGCTGGGTGGACATTTCCTCATTTCTCCAGTACTTTTGGGTGGCCACCAGATGTGATCCTGAAAGGCTTACAGAGCTGAGAGGATGACAAGTAGCAGGCGAGGAGTGGGGACAATGTCATCCAATGGTTCTCAGTGTAGCAGAGAAGGTGGCACTTTGTTTCCGTGGACAGTGCTGGCTCAGCTGACGAAGCATCAGGGAAGTTGAGAACTGGCCAGTGAGCTGCGGATACACTGGTTGCTGACTGTCGAAAAATATTGAAATATACTGGCTACATTACTCCCCTTGCAGTTATTGGGTGGCCTGCTATCTGGGTTAGTACTTTGTTACCGCACTTCACAGAGATTTTACTCAGGCTAGAACTCCCGCTTTACAAGATTACTGATCCCCTGGCCTTGTTACTTCAGTTGATTTACTATACCTTGGTTGGGATGGCGATTAAGTGGGCAGCAGTGGGGGGTTGTTGGTGGTTGCTGTTCCCCCACCCTGCGAAGACTTGGAAGGAAGCAGTTCTTGCCAAACAGTTTTGTGAATAATAGTGTAAAAGGCTTTGGGGTGCCCAGAATACCTGTGAAGAATGCTATCACCACCACCCAAACTTTGGGAACTACTGGATGAGATCTTACCCGGTTTGGGTCGGCACCTAAATCTCAAGGAGCTGAATCAATTTTGTTAATCATTTCTGGGATTGTATTACCCATCGTGGATCCAGCAGCTACTGGACGTGGAGGGACAAGCACATGCTCTCAGAAAACTATGGAATGTAATATCTCCCCTTTTCCTGTAATTAAGAGCAGTAATGGCAATAAAGTGCTGATCTCTAAGAATACATCAAGGACTTTAGCCGTCCCCCTTCAACCTTCACACCGGGCCCAAGGCAATGGAGCTCTCTGGTTGTGTCAGTACCACCCCCTATATTCTAATGCTGTAATGACAGAGGCCCTGGCTTTAGAAACAGAGGAACCCCCCTGTATGTTGTCTTTGACTGATGTTCCTGAAACTCAGCAAAAGGTGGCAGACAAGGATAATGTTGATTCTAGGAATGATCAAAGGTTTGAGACAGGAAATGCATGGATCCAACTTTATCAGTTTTGTTGCTGGGAAAGCAACAACTAAAGGGGAATCAGCCCCTATGGCTATTTCCGCCACAGGGGTGGAAAACTAGGAGGCTTTCTATTCTCTCTCAGACTCTACTAGCCTATCCGATGATCAAGATCTACTTGTCGGGTCAGAGCTTATGAGGACTTGTTAGCTCAGTTTGAAGGCTTCAGGCTCCACTGCTGCTCCAGATACTGGTTACAGTCAAAGTTGTACCAGGGGCTTGACGTCTTTTTAGCTGAAGGTTAGAGTAACATCTTCTTTTGAACACAAGGTCCTGGACCCAACTTTCTCCATAGGGGAGGAAGAGCTGTTTTGGGATCCTGATGGGACTGAATTAAAGCGTTCTAGTCCTTGTCAGCCAGCCTATGTCCTCCCGACCTTCCCCTTGGCTATTAATCTGTCTGCCTCTAAGAGCTCAGCGGTAATGGGCAAATACCCGCATTAGATGCCATCTGACCAGGATGCTCCCTCGTTGGCTGCTATTTATAATCTTCTCCTGCAACATAGGGAAGAATACAAGAAAGACTCTCTTGCAGTGAAAACAGCCCACTTAAAGACTCAGGTAGTTCTGAGAAAGATGTAAAAAAATATGGACTTTATTCAAAGTGCCACGCTGAGGTGGAGACATCCCATGCTGCTCTTAATAAGACAGTTGGAGAGAACAAATCGTCCACTAGCATGATTGTCAGCTCTCTAATCTATCGACAAAGGTTGAAGATCGAGAGAACAGAACACAAAGAAATAACCTGAGAGTCCTGGGCATCCTGGTGGGGATGGAAGGAGGTGACCCCACTGCTTTGTTGTTGTTCTCTTTAGAGAATCTTTCTCTCCATTAAGCGACTGGGACATGAATGGTATGATTCAGAGGGCACATCGTTTTCCATTCAAGTCTACCAGCAGGGGCAAATCTTCTTGCTACCCTCTAGCCATTCTCATCTATTTTGGGAACTTCAAACTGCAACAGGATATTTATTGAGCCACCCAACCAAAATCACCTATCAGGTCCTGTGAGATTTAATTTTTTGTTCGGTCTGACTTTTGTCATCAAATGGTGGTGCGTCGCTGGCAGCCCAAGGAACATATTCCAGCTTTACAAAATAATGGTGAAATAGTTTCTCTGATGGAGCCAGCTACATTGTGGATTAAAGTTGATGATCAAACTTATTTCTGCTTTGACACCTAAAGGTTTTTGAACTGTTGGCCAAGCGGAAGCCTGGGAAATTAGTTCTCTTTTTCTGTTCTCTCTTTTGCTTGTTTTGGGCAGGATGGCTCATAAGACTGTTGTTTCTAACCCTTTAAAAAAACATTTTGGTTACCTGTTGCCACTATACTTGCTTGTAAAGGGTGGCTTAATTTGGAGGGTAGGGCTAACTGATGTGGGGCTTTTTGTTCTTTTATTTTTCTCTTTTATTTAGTCTGGGATGCTCCTGGAGAGGGCCTGGCTCTTGCCTTTCTGGCAATTTGAGCCATTTATTGTGATGATTAGGTGTGTGTGGTGGATGACCCTTCACTCAGGGCATAGCTCAGCGGGATCACTTACCTTTAGGGGGTACGGGCAATGGGGGAGCCGTGTGGTGTTAGAGTGACTGTATGATTTGTTCAGTGCCTGAGGGTTTTGAGAGGTTTAAGGCTAAACAATGGAGAAGAGTGTGGTAACGGGTAAAAATTGGAGCAATTAATTTTGGGGTTTAGGTACAGGTTAAGAGGCGGCAGAGGTGCGGTGTATTTAGGGGAAGTGGGAGGCTTCTGACCGGCTGTGTTAATGGCTGGTAACGATAAGGGTCTTGGCCAGTGTTATTATTAATAAATCTTTATTGATTGGTTTAGAAAACCATTTACAATTTAAAACATAACTAAAGCGAACAATAAAATAACAGTAATTAAAGTAAAAGACGGTGGATTTGAAATTATTAAACAAATAGGTTGAGCGTTATGGGCTAGTAATGTTCTGCTGGAAGACCTCGCACTGGCTTTCTGAAGTTCTGGACTCCGATTTGAATATTAAGTCTGTTCATTCAATCGCCATACTAAGATGAGGAGGGTTTCGCTGTGGATTTGGCTTCTAGTTGTATTGACGCTTTGTAGATAAATTTTGTTAGCCCAATGTTTAGCTTGGTGTTGTCCGGGTTAAGAGCAGTCATTATTGCTTGGCGGCACGATCGAACTCCCAACTTGATAAATTGTCCTCGCAGCAATGACCGTCTGGCTTTAAGCAATGTGGGGCATGCACAGACGATGTTGTAGTGTAGTTCCTATATTCCCAATAGGCTCTGCGCATTGAAATAACATAAACAGCAGTTTAGGCATAGGCCTGAGGTCATCTAGGTCTCTACTGACTATGTTAGACTTAATTAGGTTTGCCAGCTAGCTCAGAGGTCACTAGAAACTTTCTTGAGTAAACAAGGATGAGTTAACTTCCCTGAATAGACAAGAAGGGATTAGCTTCTGACAACCGCATAAACATGACAACTTTGCTCCCTCAGAATAAAGAGTATATCTCCAGAGTCATGTGAAAACAATAGACAGCTATTTCACTCAGTCAATCGTGCATACTTAATTTCAACAGGAGTGCAGAGAAATAGAGAGACGGGCGTTTTCAATAAAAGTTGTTATTTATTGAGCAGTCTTCTTTCTCATGCAAGAGAAATCAATTGCCACAGTTGCAATACTTATCATGAAGTAAAGTGCGTACAGTAAAAGGAGTATTATGAAATAATACTGTAAAAGGATTGATATGGTTTCTTAGCCATATGATACTTTAAAACGGATAAAATATATACATACATAAAAACATTGACTAACGTACTCAACTGGTACTTCTAATCTACGCCTACCCCGGTGTACCTGACCTAAGCCTAATACGTGGGAAGGAGTAAGTAAGTTGCAGTTTAAGTTAAGTTGGTTTTTTGCCAAGAATCTGAATCAAGAAATCTCTTAAGGTTTTAGTCAGCTCCGTACCTTGGTTATAGAATGAAGGAGGTCTTGTATCTCGTGTCTCAGGACTCGATCTCCCAGCAACCCGCAAGGGTGACCGGAAACACCGGAGCTGGATTTCTCGGCAGGAGAAAAGACAGCGTCTCTCTCAGTGCGTCAGATGGGAGGGGCGGCTTCCTTCAGCACTCGCATCAGCTGGGCGTCGGGCAAGTAGATAGCCGCTCTGCTCCAAACCACTGTGTGTTTGCTTAAGGCAACATTGGTATATTGATACCTGAAAGGTGCCGTGTTTGACGTAAGGTTGGACATAAGACGTCACTAAGAACTAACAGTTCTTTCTGGACTCCAGGAGTTCTTGTGCAAATCAAAACAAAAGCAGGGGGAATTCCCGGGCTGCTGGAGGCTTGGTTTGTTTAAAGAATGCGTTGTACTTTCTAGGAGTCTATGGGAGTAGCCTTGCCGTATTTGGACTGCATGGGCTATGACTAGATATGGACATGACTCCTATGCCTTTATAAGGATATGCTTTGATATAACCACATAAGGGCATGAATCTGGATTATCTAACTAGGGTCCTAGATAGATTCACAACACCCACTTCACGTATTATGTCAATCATTACTAAATACTAAGCAATACTAAACATATAACAATGCATGTGTGTTTTCCAACCCACCCTAAAATACATAAATTGCATTTGAAATGGTTTATGGTATATACACGAAAATGAGTATTGGTACTGTACGTTTTTTAAGCAGTGATGTCATTCAGATAATGCATATATAAATATCGGCTGAATGAGTTGCGAAAATTACATTTATGAAATGGCTCTTAATACAGAAAAGAAGGTCGAGACCATTTCATCATATATTTACAAAATACTGTACATATGCTAGAGGCTGAGGTAAAATATTGTCTCTAGTGTCTCTAAAAATAGAAGCTCTGTTCTCTAAGAATAGTTCTACATTAACCAGAGTACCATGTGCCAAAAAAAGTAAATATTTTGGAAGTGGAAAAAAAATAATTTTACTTTCAGGGGAAAAAAATAGTTCCAATTGTTTTCAGTACTTTAGTTTATCAAAAAAACTGAAGGCCAAATTCAGAGTTCAGGGAACGCTGTGTGCTCGTTGTTTTTAAAAGTTATTCTTGTTGTTAGGAGAGAACATCATATCAGACAGAGTTGCGAAAACTTGGTCTACAACATCAGGTGAAAGTTCGACCAAGTTCGAAAATGCTGAAATTGTGCAAATGTGAGAATCATTACCATCATCGATGTCGGGATCAGCAATGCTCACAGAAGGTTGTACCTGTGTGGTGCTGCTTTCATCTCGTACTTCACTGCCACCTAATCTTAATGGTGAAGTCTCAACGAATGCCGTCATCAGAATAGGTAGCCGCTGGGGACAACACGTTGCATGAGCCGTTACCGAACCAAGCAAAGTATCGATATCCATTGGTACTGCTGATGGTAGTGTAAGGCAGACGTCCAACACGCATTCTTCTCCGCATAGCAGACATCGAAGTACAGGTAAGATGCAATCTTGCCAAATTGGTCTGAATGAAAGAAACCAGGTTGTATTCAGATCTCGTAGCCGAGCTAATCCGAGGACTCTAGTGATTCGGTCTCGGTAGCGTATTGCTAAGATCGTTTCTTCCATTGTAGCTGGAGTTCTGTCTGTGGCTTGGCTTGCCATATCGGAGCAGAAGGATCAAAAATAAAATTCCTGCCACGAGTCCCAAAAGAAGAGGCAGGCCGCCGAATAACGAATGCACAAAATTCGGGAAAATGCCCAGAACTTTTCAAAGGGTGCTAACAGTCCCGAAAAAATTGTCTTAAATACATGTGCGATGCCACTGTTATCAGACATGTTTAAAATTTGACCAAACATTTCTACGAAATGCACGGGGCAATTTGTTGATAATAGGGAATGTATCTCTGCCGCTGTCCTTGCAACTTGCAGATCATACGTCTCTTTGAACAAGGTTAAAGGCACAGTTGTCTGTAAAAGAATAGACTTCATTCTGCTTAAAGTATCAATTTGAATAGAAGAGATATTCAAAGAAGGCCATATTGCCGCCTCCATGTCTGGATTGCTGCTTGGATACAATACTTGCATACAGCAAGTGACCATGGAAGTAACGCTCACAAGATAGGCTTTTCCTGGCACCATGCCACAACAGCTGTGGTCACTTATTAGAACATAGCTGCTGTTGGAAAGCTGTCTGAAAAAAGGCTTTATCTGTGCTGCAGGAGTGCCGTGCAGGTGACATGAAAGGTTATTTGATGAACCTTTGCAGGCTCCATGCAAGTTAATACCTTGACACAGAAGTGTACCGCTTAGTGATTTTTTTCAATTGTTACCACTAAGGAATACCTCTTTTTTCCCTTCACTGTAACATTTATGTGTATAAGGTAAATTCCATGTTGACTTGATGCATCCTTTACCCAACCTTTCATACAGGCCTGCTGGTATATGTTTTTGGCAATACTTAAACTTGAAAGTTGTTATTGGGATTGTAATCGTTCCATGTATTATCCGTTCAATGACAGGTCTCTCTGACATTGTCAATGGTAATCTCTCAAGTTTTTCAATGCTCAGAATCGTATAGTCTGCTCCTTTTTGTGCCAAACTGATTTTTTTATCAATAAAGGTTAAAGATAGAGAATAATGATGTTGTGTTGATTAAACGCCATGGCACGTAGCCTAAGCGCAAGTTTTGCAACGTCCAGCCTAGCTGTACAATAGAACGTAATTGGGACTGACCATGTTGTAACATTAGCAAGTCCTGCTCTATTATATCAATAGCAGATGATACAATGCTGTCCAGTGAATAAATTCTGGAGGACAGAGCCGTTAACACATTGTCCACTACAGAAAGTGATTTTTCCAAATTTATACGATCAATTTCTCGTATTTTTTCTGTTGTTTCAATTTGCATTACTTTCCAAGCTTCGTTGGAAGCTGCGTATATACCGGCGTATATGAAATGTTTTTGACGCTGTTTGCGAGGTCCCAATATGAAATCTCGCAAGTCAGCACTTTCTTTAAGTAAAGTCAAGTGTTGCTTAATTTCAGCCAGTGTGGATTTTTGTAGCCATTTGAGGCATAGTTTCCCTACACTGTATCTTGTAACTATCCCTGGATGTTGTCTCTTGGAATATCTTGGGTCTGGCCTGTTCTGTTTGAACCCCTGTGTTTTGTTCAGGAATCTATCTTGACAGTTATTTGTGTCTGTTGGCCAGATCAACCATTTTTTCCAATCAGGATTTGTTCTGTTTTGGTGTAAAATATGGGATACGTCTATCTCCACATCTGTAGTGCTATTACTATCAGGTATGGGCTTTGGAATAGACGGTTTGTTTAATTCTTTTATCTTGGCTAAACCAAGACAGGTTGTCTGTTGAATGGTGTCATTCAGGAATATTATCTGTTCTGGGATCATGCAGGCTCTAAATAATGCTTCTAAACCTTGTACCTGCCAGTCTTTTGAACCCCAGATGGTTTTTGTTTCAATGTTGTTTTTCCAAAATTCAAAACCAAATGTAGTAATTTTTTCATAACATTTTTCAGAATAAATCAATTTAATATTTGTCAACATTGTTTTCATTCCTGTCTTATTTAACATTTTTAAAATAAAACGTTTCTGGATCACTGTTGTTAAACCCTGAGAAGTATTTGAATTTCTCATAAAATGTTTTCGAGCTGCCTTTAGGCGGTGTTGGACAATGTTCCCATTGATTATAAGTTAAAACATTTCTAGGTTGAGCAGATTTATGCAAATAGTGATGACCATAGTGGTTAAAACAGTACATTTCTTCATAGTTCGATGAACCCTGTAAATAATCATGTTCTGTAAATTTTGCTGACATTACTAAATCTGACATCATATTATTAATATTTTCAAAGTCCCAATCATCAGAGAAAGTTCTTGGTGTCACAAAGTCACTTAAGGAAACCTTAAATTGGTGTAGATATTTCAAGAGCTCAATCGGGCCATAGATTTCATAATCCGTTTTGTCCCATGCTACCCCACCGGGTATTGGATTGGCTGTGATGTTCACTGATGGCAGTTCTCTTTTCTCGATGTGAGAGGATGTGTGAGGCTTTAGGACCAAGTTGATGTTCTGACTTTCTGTGTCCATTGTACTATATTTTCTATCAATAAATCTACCCAAACATAAAACCATGATGAGCCAAAGCAGGAGGAAAAGTACACCTAACACAATCCAAAATTCAATCCATGGTAAAATCAGATGTTTCTTTTAGTTGATGAAAGAGTTCAGTTACTTTGTCTTTGAAAGTTTTTGTTGCTGGCGTTTCTTCATGTTCACTTGGATCATCAGAAAAGTAATCGAAATTGATGAAGTAGCCAGATGCAGTTCTGTCAATCGTTGGTATTGCTTCTGGATTCTAATTAGTCTTTGCATTTTTCTTTGTTTCATTAGCATAGTCTGAGGCTACATCGTTGTAGACAGGCATTTCTTGACGAACTGCTGCAATTTGGATTTCAAGAGGCACAAGTTCCATGGCTTTGTTGCATAGTCCTTTTTTGTTCACTGCAGGTTTATCAAAAGTGATTAGTCTCTCAGTTTGAACCTCTTGGATTGTAGCAAGATTTGGTCTTCTGCTATTTCTTGGGGGTCCACTGGGCCTACTACTTATTATTGGCCACATGATTGTGGTTTTACAAGGTCGACGGATACAACTCTGTTCTCCTTTTTACCAGCAAGGGGCGGTAGTACTACTGATCTTGTTCCGCTGACAGCTAAGACAGTTACTGCTTTTCTGTAAGAAGGCCCAAATTCCTTCTTCACCGCGATCTTTTCTCTCACTAGATCCCCAATCTTTGGAATCCAGACAGGTCTTGCTGGGACAGGTGGTTTCTCTTCAGTGGCTGTTGGCTTTACCTTTATATTACTCAGACTTCTTCTTGTTTCATTTAATTCCTGTAAAACAGCCAAACGATCTTTGATATCAAAGGCTTTTTCTTCTACCACTTAAGTCTGACAATCTAAGTCCTGTAAGTGCATTCTAGTACCGAACAATAGTTCGTATGGAGTGATACCTTTTAGAGAATTTCTTGGCAGATTTTTAAGACTACGTTGGACACTTGTTAAATGTTTGACCCACCCATCACCCGAACCTAATACCCTCGTCGTTATAGATTGCTTTATGTCCCGTTTTTTTCTTTCCACTACCGCATTTCCCTCAGGATGGAAGGGAGAAGAGTACCGCAATGCAATGCCCATGCTGGTCATGGCCTCTTTGTTAGCTAGAGAGCTAAACGCGGGACCCTGGTCAGAATGTAGCATGCCAATTGCGTATGTGCCGATAAAGACTCGCAAATCTTTTATAACAGTTCTGGCGTCAGCCGAGCGCTGGGGCCTACATTTTAAGTAAATCTAGTCTTAATATTTATGGGAACGCATTTCTCCGGCTGGATTTCTGCGTATAGATAGCCTGATGCTTTCTAATAAAGGAGTCCTGGCAGTAGTCTGGTCCGGTTCACAGCTGCGATCCTTGTTGCAGTCTTGACAATCCATTGCAAATTTGTATTTTGCAGGCTCATCCCTGGCCACCAGTATTCTGATTGTAATTCTTTTAGAGATTTCATGATCCCTTGGTGCCTTAGACCCTGTCCCATGTATGCTTCTCGAATAAAGTAAGCCCTTCGGTTCGTGTTTGGAATTACTCTATCCCCCACTCCGGGACTTGAGCGAAAGGAACGGAGTTTGCATCAATTATGTATGTATTATTGAGTGGATAGTCGAGAGGTAATGCTGCATAGTCGTCTTTTAATGAGGCTTTTACTGCCAGCATGGTTTCTCCATCTATGTGTTTTTTAGAACGCTTTTTTGTGGCTACGGAAGCCGGTTGAACCGTTGCCGCTGTAGCTTAGCCAATGAATTACCTGCAACGTGAACGCCATCACGTTGATGACTCAGTGAATGTATCACGTGAGTCTTTTGTAGTTCTTTCTGTAAAAGAAATACTTGTTCCCAGAGCTTTTTATGCTTTATTGTGGCACCTGTGTCATCTTTGTAGCCGGTTTGAACACAGTTTTGCAAGTAATCATTGTAAGACTGAACGCAGTAATATGAATCGCACACTATTAGTGTGGGGAATTCGCAATCGGTATTTTCAAGCGCCATCTTAAAAGCCAGTAGTTCAGCTCGCTGAGCTGTACAATCTCCTAGAGATTGAGTTTTAGTGACCAGTGGTCTAAATTTTCCTTCGTGCCAACGACCTTTAACAATCGCGCACGCAGCACTGTATGCTTGTTTACCCCCAACTGCGGGTTGTGCTGAACCGTCTGTATATATTATACAGCTGTAATGTTCCAGAGGCAGGATTTCAGTCGGCAGAGGACATTCATATTCGTATTGGAGGAATTCCTGTGTTTTTAAGTTAGGATCGAATTCGTATACTACGTCTGATGCAGCAAGAGAATTAACCCATTGTATCCATCTCCATCTCGGATGTAGAGCTTTAGCATTCGGAATGCTTGCTCTTGTTACCGCTTCTAGGACAGGTACCGGTGTAACGATTATTATACGTTTACCTTGTGCAAGGGCTCTTTCTTTTGCTACAGCAGTTTGAACCGCAGTTAGAATTTTTTCAGTTAAACTGAATTTCATTTCAGCTTGTGTGTACAAATGTGATTTGTAAGCTATTGGTACCGTTCCTCCCTCATTAGAGGTCAGGTACGTGAATCCGCATCTTCCTGGGATGACTCGGATTATAAGGTTGCGTTCATTTGCGCGTGTTTTCAATTTTGTTTTAGTTAACATGTCAGCTTGTTATGATCTTAAAATTTCTGTGTGTTTCTGAGTCCAATTAATTGGTTTGAAATCAGGTTTTATTAATTCGTAGAGAGGTTTAACCCTCTCTGCATAATTTAGAATGTATGTTCTTCCGAAATTCAGGAAACCTAGTATTGATTGTAAGTTCTTCAGCGTTTTTGGAGCTTGGAGTACTGCACACTTCTCTAAGAAGTTGTCTGCTAGGCTTTTGCCTTCACTTGATAATTCATATCCCAAAAACAGGACAGTTAGATGGGCAATTCATGACTTCTTAAAGTTGAATTTATACCCTTCAGTTGCGAACCCAAGTATTATGGTGTTCACTCTTTTAAAGTGTGTCTCCAGGTCATCATCTGTAAGATAGATGTCATCGACATATGATAATGCCTCATCATCATACATTTGTAGTAACTCTGTTACCCTTGCTGAGAATAATCCTGGGCTATTCTTGAATCCCTGTGGGAGTCGACAGAATTTTTTTTTGCGACCCCATTGTTGAGAAAGCGGTCAAATACCTGCTTTCAGGTGCAATGTTTTGACAAAAGAAACCATTTGAGATATCCAATGTTGTTTTATATTTTTTGCGCATGATGTTATTCATTAGTGCTGCACTGTGTGAGTTTTGTACTGCAAAAGTTTTGCAGCAGGAGTTTAGGTGTCTGTAGTCCAAAACTAGACGATATGAATCGTCTGGCTTGGAGACAGGAAAAATAGGATTGTTCATTTGTGAGGTGCATGTTTCAATCACCTCCTGATATTCAAGTTGATCTAAAATCTCCCTGACTTGTTTTTTAGCTTCTTGCTTAACAAGATACTGCCTTTGTGCAGTTGGTTGATTTTTTGACTGAATTTTATGGTGAGGAGAATCCTCATCCCATCCTACATGGTTTTTATATAATGCCCATTTTCTAGCAAATGTGTATTTTTTATGAAGTGGAATGTGATTTGAGAAGGCAGGCAAAATCATTTCTTCGCCATGAGGGCACTACCTGACAAACTCTGGTGACCAGTCTTTCTCAGCTAACAGGATGTCATAGCCTTTCGAAAGGTTATCCCAAAAGAGACCCCTTACTTTCCTAGTCTATACGTAATGTTATTTCATATAATGTATGGGGTTTGCTAACTCTGGTGTCTGCAGTTTCCACTTGAATGTATTCATTCGTGTCCACTGTCTCCAGAAGATTCATCAGGATCTTGCGAGCTATGGTTACTTCTGCTGCGCTGTCTAGCATTGTCTGGGCCCACTCTCCGTTTTTCAGTTGTGTCCTCAGAATCCTCGGCCTGTTTTATTTTAATACTAGCTACCTTCTTCTTTGGAAATTGTAATTTTTTACTTTGATGAGCAGGTTCCTTGTCTTTGGACTTGACGTGCTCTTCCTTGTGTTCTGACCGTCCTCTTCTTTCCGATTTCTTTGAGGAAGTCTGAAAAGATCGAGAGGGACGTGTATCAATATCTTGATATCTGTCAGGTTTTCTTAATTTATCCCTATCTCTAAGGTTGTATCTTTTCTTAGAGGGCTCCCTCTGGGGAGACTTGCCTCCTTGTTCTGGAGATCTATTTCTCCGTTGAGGAGACCTTCCTCTGGACTGAACCCGTTTTTCTCTGGGAGTGGATTGTTTATTACCCTCCCAATTCTTTTTTGGAGTGTTGAGATTATTTTTAATAAATGTTTTTTCAGGATTTTTAATTAGTTGGGGTTTTACTGGTTTCCCACCCAAACTATCCCTACCTAGTTCTTCATAGGATTTTTCTATGATTCTGGCAAGTTCAAAAGGTTGTTCTGCTATATCTGTTTCTTTCAATTTCTGGCGGATTGCCACAGAAGCTGCTTCTCCTTTTATGTTGGCTGGTAATATAGCCGAGACTTGCTTAAAGTCTTTCAGTAATTTCATACCTAGAGTTAAAGCAGGTTCTGGACCGTATTCATTTTGAATCTGTCTTAGAACGTCTGGTATAACTGCCATAGACGGAACACCATGTATTTTTGTGTAAATCAAATCAAAGACTGTGCCCCAAGTGTCACAGTCCTCCACATGTGGTGTGATCCCCATTGGAAGGCAGATAGTCAGAATTCTGTGTTTCTCATGAGGTGTAGTATCAGGAAATACCGCCTCTATTTGAGTGATTTTCTGGGCTAACCAGAATGGAATCTGTTCCCCTTTTGCGGGAATTTTGCCAATCGCTGATTGTATATTCTGTGGTGTGATTTTATTTGTGTTCCCCTGGTGAGGGGTGATCTGTGTAATTTTTATTGCTGGTTGGACTGTTGAAGTCCGCATGACATATTGGACCAATTGTCTGTGTATTTTAATTAATTGTTTTAGCTGAGCTAAGAGTTCTCGGTCTGACATCTTTTCAATGTCGGGATGTGGTGTGTAGCTGGCAAGAACCGGCCACGTGGCTCCTGGTCTACCTAGTTGACCGAGCCTGATGATGTGATTTTGATGTTTTAGGGTGCCATTAAACCAGAGCAGGTGCTCTTGGTAAGTTAGTGGGATTTCAACGTCCTCGAAAGGAGCGTATTCATCCGGAGGTTCCTCTATTTTGTAATAGTGCAAATCTTGTGTCACAGCGTGTGCTGCTGGAAAATGTATCTATGAATAGAATACCTCTGTCAGACGATATTCATGGGCCTCTACCACAAATATGACTGTACCACCTCTTGGTGATAGTCCATTTTCTATAAGTTTAAGAGTAATAGTTCTTCTTACATTTAGCGGAATGATTATAGCATTCGGGTCATCATTTTAGAGACTTGTGTCATCCGCTAGGAGTTGAGCTGCTATTCTAGCTCTCTCTCTTTCATCGTCTTCACTTTCTCCCATTTTACTGACAGAAAGTTTTGTTTGCAGATCAATTTTCAAGGGAAACAAAGATTAGGTGCACAATATTTTGGAACACTGTATCCTTCAACGTTGACTAAACCAAAAACTAATACATAGGAATCTCTTCCTACTAAGTTCCGGCGGATATTAACCTTTTACCCACTCCAGACGTCTTTTGGAGTATTTACGGAAAAAGGGGTCTGTGTGAAAAAGCACGACTGAGTTACTCTAGAGCAGAGGTCTTCAAACTTTTTGATGCCGAGACCCCCTTGTAAAACCTTTTTAGGTGTAAGGACCCCCTTACGACAAAAGATTCTAGAAACTGGTACTCCTCATCATCAACCACTATCGACAACCATAAATGCGCCTGTTAGACCTCATCACATCCATCCATCCATCATTCATCCACCCACACTTTCACACATCCATCCATCCTTCATCCATCCACCCTTTCATCCTTCCATCCATACGTCCATCCTTTACCTATCCACCCATCTATTCATCCACCCACCTTTTCACACATCCATCCATCATTCATCCATGCAACCTTTTACCCATCTATCCATACATCCATCCTTCATCCATCCACCCTTTCATCCTTCCATCCATACATCCATCCACCATTTCACCTATCCATCCTTCATCCATCCACCCTTTCATTATTCCATCCATACATCCATCCTTTCATCCATACATCCATCCTTCATCCACCCACCCTTTCATCCATCCATCCACCCATCATTCATCCCCCCACCTTTTCACACATCCATCCATACGTCCATCCTTCATCCAGCCACCCTTTCATCCATCCATCCACCCATCATTCATCCCCCCACCTTTTCACACATCCATCCATGCATCCATCATTCATCCATGCAACCTTTTATCCACCCATACATCCATCCTTCATCCATCTACCTTTTTGTCCTTCCATCCATACATACATCCTTCATCCATCCACACTTTCATCCATCCATCCTTCATCCATCCACCTACTCTTTCATCCATCCATCCATCCATCCACCCATCATTCATCCCCCACCTTTTCACACATCCATCCATACGTCCATCCTTCATCCATCCACCCTTTCATCCATCCATCCTTCATCCATCCACCCTTTCATCCATCCATCCATCATTCATCCATGCAACCTTGTATCCATCCATACATCCATCCTTCATCCATCTACCCTTTTGTCCATCCATCCATACATACATCCTTCATCCATCCACCCCTTCATCCATCCATCCACCCACCTTTTCACACATCCATCCATTCATCCTTCATCCATCCATCCACCCTTTCATCTTTACATCCATACACTCATCATTCATCCACCCACCTTTTCACACATCCATCTATTCATCCTTACATCCACCCATCCATCCTTCATCCTTCCTTCCATCCATCCACCCACCCTTCATCCTTCCATTCACACATACATTCATCCTTCATCCACCCATTATTCCTCCACCCACCTTTTCTGTGCCTCTCTCATGGGGGTGGGGTCAGTATCTCTCTGCGTCTTCTTCCTTCTTCTTCCTCTCTCATGGGAGGGCATCTCTGTGCTTCCCTGCTTGGGGGTGGGGGGGGGAGCAGACAGGCTGTATAAACACCTCACCGTGAAGAACAGTCTCAGGCACATTTCTCCTGCACAGGCGCCAGGTATGAGGGCTCGTGGGACTTGAACCAATGACTGTAATGTCCTTCTGCTGTTTACTATGTGTGTTTGTAAAGCGCTCTGATACCTACGGGTTAAGCTAGCGCTATATAAAATGTTAAAAATAAAAATAAACCCCACAGCTAAGTCCATTGAACTCAAAGGGCTACAGCCTCCTCTCCCAGACACCCACCCCCCCCCACTCCCCAGCACGTGTAGGCTGAAACCGCTTCGGGACACACAGAAAGGCACACCCGAGTACTTCACAGGTTTTCAGAAGACCTTTACTTGTTAATGAGGCGTGAATTAGGCCTCCGCCGTGATCACCCGGCCTCAATCAGCCTGACGCCAGGAACTGCTGCACGCTCCAACAGAATCTGCGACCCCCTTCCCAGGACTCCACGACCCCCCTGGGGGTCGCGCCCCACAGATTGAAGACCTCTGCTCTAGAGTCTTGCGTTAGATTATCGCCTTACCAAACGTTGGGCGCCATGTAGTGTAGTTCCTATATTCCCAATAGCCTCTGCGCATTGGAATAACATAAACAGCAATTTAGACGTAGGACTGAGGTCATCTAGGTCTCTTCTGACTATGTTAGACTTAATTAGGTTTGCCAGCTAGCTCAGAGGTCACTAGAAACATTCTCGAGTAAACAAGGAT
Source organism: Lissotriton helveticus (assembly GCF_964261635.1). Taxonomy (NCBI): domain Eukaryota; kingdom Metazoa; phylum Chordata; class Amphibia; order Caudata; family Salamandridae; genus Lissotriton; species Lissotriton helveticus. The sequence continues at coordinate 472,799,440 of NC_136071.1, read as the reverse complement.
GAGTTAACTTCCCTGAATAGACAAGAAGGGATTAGCTTCTGACAACCGCATAAACATGACAACTTTGCTCCCTCAGAATAAAGAGTATATCTCCAGAGTCGTGTGAAAACAATAGACAGCTATTTCACTTAGTCAATCGTGCATACTTAATTTCACCAGGAGTGCAGAGAAATAGAGAGACAGGCGTTTTCAATAAAATTTGTTATTTATTGAGCAGTCTTCTTTCTCATGCAAGAGAAATGAATTGCCACAGTTGCAATACTTATCATGGAGTAAAGTGCGTACAGTAAAAGGAGTATTATGAAATAATACTGTAAAAGCATTGATATGGTTCCTTAGCCATATGATACTTTAAGACTGATAAAAATATATACATACATAAAAACATTGACTAACGTACTCAACTGGTACTTCTAATCTATGCCTACCCCGGTGTACCTGACCTAAGCCTAATACGTGGGAAGGAGTAAGTAAGTTGCAGTTTAAGTTAAGTTGTTTTTTTGCCAAGAATCTGAATCAAGAAATCTCTTAAGGTTTTAGTCAGCTCCGTACCTTGGTTATAGAATGAAGGAGGTCTTGTATCTCGTGTCTCAGGACTCGATCTCCCAGCAACCCGCAGGGGTGACTGGAAACACCGGAGCTGGATTTCTTGGCAGGAGAAAAGACAGCGTCTCTCTCAGTGCGTCAGATGGGAGGGTCGGCTTTCTTCAGCACTCGCATCAGCTGGGCGTCGGGCAAGTAGATAGCCGCTCTGCTCCAAACCACTGTTTGTTTGCTTAAGGCAACGTTGGTATATTTATACCTGAAAGGTGCCGTGTTTGACGTAAGGTTGAACATAAGACGTCACTAAGAACTAACAGTTCTTTCTGGACTCCAGGAGTTCTTGTGCAAATCAAAACAAAAGCAGGGGGAATTCCCGGGCTGCTGGAGGCTTGGTTTGTTTAAAGAACGCGTTGTACTTTCTAGGAGTCTATGGGAGTAGCCTTGCCGTATTTGGAATGCATGGACATGATTCCTATGCCTTTATAAGGATATGCTTTGTTATAACCACATAAGGGCATGAATTGGGGATATCTAATTAGGGTCCTAGATAGATTCACAACAATGTGTTCCATTGTTTCGGAATGGTAACCACACAACCTGCATTCAGTACAGCAACCTGGCCGATGCCATTCGGGGAGGTTCTTCAGAAAAGGCCCGTCGCCCATCCTCAGCGCTAAAAACGTGTTTTTCCAATAAAGTGCGTATGTGCTTGAAAGATAGAGTGGCTGAGCCCCCACTTTAAAATTGGAGAGTACTGCCCAAGTGCGTTTCCTCATTGACAATGTAGCCCTGTCCGAGTGAAAGGACCACAATCTGACGTTTTTTTTAATAGCAGTCTTTAATACTGGGAAGGAGGGGTTTAATTCCCAGAGATCTTTTACTGCTAGTAACTGTAAACTGTGGTCTAGGCGTTGCCGATGCTTATGGCAGGTCTGTTTTTTCTGTATTTCCAGCCAAATTCGGGCCTCCAAGGAGCCCTCCTGGGCACGGCGCAATCTATGACTAAGTTTGATAAATGCACCTGCCTCCACTCCATGGTGATCTTGTAGACCCAGTTCGAGTCTCACTTGGGCTAGTGAGGAAGATCTTGGTAACCGAAAAGCTCTTTTAAAAATGTTGGTTGTTAGTTTATTGATCAAAATGTTGGTTGTGCCCTTGGTGACCTCGTGCCCATACGTCAAGGAGTTGATTACCTTAGCCTTCATCACTTGCAGCATGGTAGTTAGGCTGGGACCTAGTAGCTGCTTTGTCAATTTTGCTGCGGCAGCTTCTAACGCCACAGCTTTAGTTTTCAGTGTTTCCTTATGCTTGGTAAAAATACCTCTTGGTTCGAAAAGGATGCCAAAGTATTTATAATTGGGGGTTGATTCAAGCTTTGTATAGTTGAAGTACCAACTTTCTTTTGACTTTTTTTGCTTCCCGAAAGATATTGTTTTGGTTTTTGTAAGGTTCAATTCAAGGCAGTTTCTTGATGTGTAAAGCAGCAGTTCATTCAGTAGCCTCTGGAGACCCACTTTTGTGTGGCTTAACAGCACCAAGTCATCGTCATACAGCAGGTTGGTGACACGGGTCCCATCTAATTGAGGAGGATGGCAGTTTATGTTGTCAAGTACTGGGGAAAGGTCAGATATAAACAAATTAAAAAGGAGTGGGGCCAATACACAACCTTGTTTGATGCCAGTTTCAGTACGAATCTTCTTAGAGACATGAGAGCCATCACCCAGCTTGATTCTTATCCATGTGTTTGTATGGAGTTGGATTATTGCTTGAAGAAGCGGCGGGGATATGCCCCATGATTTTAGTTTCTGCCATAGCATATCCCTGGGCACACGGTCAAAGGCCGCTTTGAAGTCTACAAAGCAGCAGTGCAGCTAGATCTGTTGGACTGTTGCTTTCTCCATCAGGAGTGTTAGCTACGAAACCCATCTGGTTAAAAGGGATGCGCGCGGTTGTTTCAGCTCAGGCCTTTAGCTCCTCCAATAGGATATTTGCGTAGTACTTAGATTCCACGTCGAGAAGTGCAACCATTCTATAGTTTTTTGGCTCTTCTCACTTCCCACTTTTGTAAATTGGGTGAATGATTGCTCCTCGCCAAGACTCTGGTACCGTGCTGTGTAGACAGCAATAAAGAAATAAAGGAGTCAGGTATTCAGGCCATAGGGTGATGTCGGATTTGAACATGGCCTGGGGAATGCCGTTCGGGCCTGGGGCTCCTTCTGCTCTGGCTTTCGTTATGAGGCGTGAGATCTTGGCCAGTATTTGCATAGTCTTTCTGCAATATTAATGGTTTTAAGGCACCTCATAAGCGCAAGTTAGCCAGGGAAGAATTATATACTCTTAAACCTCAAGTTGTCTGTATGCAGGACGTGCATCTTCATTCTGAACAAGTATCATTGTTATGGAGCTTGGATATAGAGTCTTTTGTGCTTCTTGCTTCACCTTGGCCTAGAGAGATGTTGCACTGCTGGAACAGGATAGTAGTTCGGTGATACTGAGGCAAAGGGTTTATTTGGGTGGATGATGACTTACGGCGACTATTCTAAAGACAATATGCTCTTTACTATTTGCATAGTTTATGACCCGAATGATGATGATCCGACTATTGTCAGCTTTTTGCCTGCTGAGCTTCATCTCTAGTTATCACCTCTTGTTATCTGTGGGGATTTCAATGTTACATTATGCCCTAATATAAACTCTACAAACCAAGCCTAGGGGAATGTGAATTTTGCCCAAGGGAGAAAGTAACGACTTAGGGGTGCATTTTAGCAGCTTGTGTCTTTCTATGTACTGGTGGATGTATGGGAGAGCCAACAAATCTGGCTTTACTTTTTACTGTGCCCCCCATAAATCTCAGTCACATATTGAACATGTTTTAGTTAGTCATTCACTGATTTTGCTCCTCTAGATTGAAATTAACCCAAGGGTTATATCTGATCATAATTCTCTGTCCCTTTTCATCAATCGAGAGGGCTTCTTCAGTTTCCTAGATTGCTAGGGTGGACATTTGAGTGAGGACTGCTTCCGAAGATGACTATATCAGCTCAATGGATATGATTCTGAGGGAGTATTTGGATACTGATGCAGGATCAGCCTCCCTCATGGTTGTTTGGGACACACTCAAGGCCTTCTGCCGGGGGCACACATTGAAGTTTGCCACTGATCAGTGGAGGGTAGTTACTATGAAGAAGATCCAAACAGTTCAACTTTTAGCTTGCTTGAAGCCAGTCTGGGGTTTAGTATAAATGCCAAGGATGGTCAGAGCACATAATTTCTTTTCAAGCAGCTAGCTAGTCTGCAGGCATCTTTTAGGAAGAGTTTATGGGATTGGCTGATTAAAAAAGTATTGTGCCAGACAGCTGATATGTTTTGAAAACAGTGAGGAAATGGGCTGATTACTTTCCTTCAGAGTCAAAGACAGTATCAGTACTAATGCAATCCGTCAGATTAGGAATGAAAGGGGGAGCTTGTGGTAGATCCCACGGCCATCAGAGAGGTATTCTGATTATTCTATCAGAATCTCTATTGAAAGGACTGCTCTACCTCCACCAAGACTTTGCATCAATTTATATGGGGCATGTCCCTGGTAAGCTGAATAAGGCTCAGTAGGCTAAATTCGAAGAGCCTATAACTCTGTTGGAGGTAGAAATAGCTATTAGCTCCTTAGCCAAGGGTAAGCCCTCCGGTCCTTATCAGATTCTTTTAGAATTCTAAAGGGTCTTATTCCATAATCTGGCCCCGGTTTTACAGGATATTTTTAATTCATGTTTTGTGATAGGCAATGGTCTGGGATCTTGGGGAGAGACCAACATTGTCATCTTCCTTAAAAAAGAGAAGGGTCCTACCCCATGTGGCTCATATTACCCATTTACTCTACGTAATGCTGATTATAAAATGTACAAAACATGTTTTGTCTAATATGTTAGCTGCAGTGTTTTCAGGGCTGGCTGATCCAAATCAGCATGGATTCATTGCCAGACATGATACAACCTCACATGGTAACACTGCTATTACATATCTTAAGGCTGCCTCATCAGATGGGGCCCTTTGGGGATGATTATGCTCAACATGGAGAAGATCCTTTAATTAGGTCTCCTAGCCATACCTATCTGTGATTCTGGAAGCTGTGGGATTCGGCCTTTGTTTTTTATTTAGGGTTTGTCTTCGTGTTGGGATGAAAGCTAAAATGTATTGCTCGGGATCTCTTTCAGACCCTATTGCCATCTTGTCTGGCACCAGTCAAGGGGGTCTCCATCTCCCCAGCTGTTTGCATTATATATTAAACCATATAGTCAAACTCTCAAAATGTCCGAGGATATCGAACCGCTCTGTATACATTGATTTGAGAGGAAAGTTTTGGCTTATGCAGGCGATATGGCAGTTCTAACTTCTACTCCGATTACAGCCATTAAGGCGGTAGAAGCGCTAGCACTGACATTTGGGGAAGTCTCAGGATAGAATCCCAATCTTTTTTTTTTTTGAAAACTTTTTTATTGAATGTCAAGAACAAGAAAATAGAAAAACAAAAGAAAACAAGGCAGTCCAGTACAAGCATGTCATCATGTGGTTATGCGGGGGGGGGGGGGTACAAACGTAAAGCTAACAGTATCGCATTCAAAATATACTGTGGGATGGGGGGAAGAGAAGGAGAACAGAAACAATCAATATATCTATACTTCTGCGGAGGAAACATCAGGTTGGGAGGAAGACAAGTCGGTATCAAATTCCGAAAGAGGGGGGGTACATATATCTCCACGATACGCGTTCCATTGAGTCCAAATCTTCCCCCACTTGCCAGGTCTGCCCCGGGAGACATACACAGTCTTTTCACGAAACATGGACCAGTCCATGTTCTGTTGCCATGCCAGAACCGTAGGAGGCCTCTGAGCGCCCCAAAGCTGGGCAATGTCACGCTTGGCTATCATGTTACCCAGTGTCACCCATCGAAGCTGCGCTTGGGTACAATCATTCGGTTCCCAAACATTCAACAAGCATCTCCGCACTTCAGGCTTCAACAGCACACCCATAACCTCACTCATTACATCATGCACGCGATTCCAATAGTGTAGTACAGCAGGGCATTCCCAAATGATATGTAGGAACGTGGCCACCATACCGCAACCACGTCTGCACAATCCATCCGCCGAGAATCCCATGCGCACCAGACGCGGACCAGTCACATATACCCTATGAAGAATTTTGAGCTGGACAAATCGAAGGCGTGCCGGAATAGCTACCTCCTTAGGAGAAGAGAGCGCAGCCTGCCAGTCCTCATCATCCAGCTCCAGACCATCACTAGTCCACAACTCCCGAAGGCTATCCAATAGATCAATCCTAATATTGATTAACTTTTTATAAATGAGGGAGATCGTGCTATCAGGGACATGCCCATCCAGTATCCGATCCTCAAGAGGGGACGCTTCCAGAACATCCGAGCCCAGGGGGAAAACAGACAGGACCGCGTGTCGGACCTGCGCATATCTAAAAGATTCTCTATCATTCAGCCCATATTCAACTTTCATTTCATCAAACGACTTGATCCTACCCTTGATCCATACATCATCAACCTTGCTGATCCCAATCATGTCCCATCGATCAAACCCCTTCGACCGCCAGAGGGAGCCGAGTTTATCCGAGGCATAAAGCGGCGTGGCATGGGTCAACTTATCAGCCCAGCCTGTAGCAGACGTGGCCCGATGCCACACCTGCACGACTGTTTTAGTGGGCCCCGTAAGTGACCCGACGGTCAACTTTGCATACAGAGCCCTGTTGTAGTCACCACCGGGCAACAACCATTTATCCATCGCAAAGGCCGGATTTGGCGAAGGAGTGTAGGTGCCATGATTGATGGCCCCCAGCTGAGAGGCCCAGTAGTAGCGACGGATGTCAGGGAGAGCGATGCCGCCATCGTACCACGGGAGTGTAAGCTTCGAAAGGGCAATGCGAGACCGGCCCCCCCATAGCAACTGCCTCTGGAGGCCCTCAATCTCCCGAAAATAGCTAGCCGGTACAACATCGCGCGTATTCTGAAGCGCATAGAGAAATCGGGGGAGCGACATCATCTTAAACAATGCTGCTCGTCCCAGAGGAGAGAGAGGAAGCCGACTCCACGTTCCAACATCCGCACGGAGGCGCTGGAGGGGGGGCAGCAAATTGCGTTTATATCGAAGTGCGGGGTCCAAGGTAATAAAGATCCCCAGATACCTAAAACCCTCCAGCGCCACCGAGATGGGACAGCCACGTGGCAAAAGTGGAGCGTCACCGGAAAGAACATAAATACAGGATTTTGACCAGTTGATAACTAGACCGGAATTTTTATGAAAGGAAGTCAAAACATCAAAAAGGACGATTAACGACTTACGAGGTGACGTAAGGTACAAGAGTATATCGTCTGCGTACAGAGATATCCGATCCTCAAAGTCCGGGGACCATCTAATTCCCCTCAAGGACGGTTCCCACCTCAACCAAGCCGCCAGTGGTTCCAGAGCTAGGGCAAACAAGAGCGGGGACAAAGGACAACCCTGGCGTGTCCCCCTACGAAGAGCAAAGGGGGTCGAGGCCCGCCCATTCACCACCACCCTGGCTAAGGAGTCAGCATAGAGCAATTGCACCCAGCGAATAAAGGCGGGTCCAAAACCGAATTTACTGAGGGCCGCCCAAAGATAAGGCCACTCGATCGTGTCAAACGCCATGGTGGCGTCCAAGGACGCCAAGATGGCTGGCTCCCGCAGAGTCCCCGCTCTCGCGAGGACTCCATGAACTCGCCGAAGGTTAAGTGCCGTGTTTCGTTGCGGTATAAAGCCGGACTGGTCCGGGTGAACCAGATCGCCTATAACAGACACCAGACGATTAGCAAGGACTTTGGCTAGGATCTTAGGTTCAGCATTGATCAGGGAAATAGGTCTAAAGGATTCACAACGGTCACGCGGCTTACCCTCCTTATGGATAACTACTATGGAGGCCAGTCTCTGGTCAGGAGGAAGAAACCCCTCTTCCAGTGACTCCAAGAACATCGATCGGAGATACGGCACCAGTACATCCCGACAAAGCTTATAAAGTTCAATGGGGAGCCCATTCGGGCCCGCGGCCCGCGCTAGAGCTAATCGAGCGGATAGCGGTCGCAATCTCATCCGCAGTGGGCGGAGCTTCCAACAGATCCCTCTCTTGATCAGACAGGCATGGGAGCGAGATATGACGTAGAAGCAAGTGGGAGTCCCGCTCAGGCCGATCGGACACCGAGGAGTACACCACCCGAAAATAGTCAGCAAAGCGCGTCACGATTCCAGCTGGATCAGTGACGTCCACACCATTTTCATCCACCACAACGGGAACTACTCGACTCGCGCATTCTCTCCTATCCAACCAAGCCAGCAATTTCCCAGCCTTATCACCCACATCATACAGCCGCCCCTGCCGTTCACGACCCATCTCTTTCGCAGCATCAGTCACCAGCGCTCTATATTCAAGCTGTTTCAGGTTTAGAAGGTGCAGCTTCTCAGGGGAGACCCCAGAATCCAACTCCCCTTCAAGGGCGGAAATGTCAGACTCAAGACGGACAACCTCCTCCCGCCTACATCTCTTAACATGGCCAATCGATGAGAGGGCCTGGCCTCGAATTACAGTTTTGTACGCTTCCCATAGAGAAACAGAAGAAGTCACTGAACCAACGTTGTCAGTAAAGTAGTGATTGATCGCTGCAAGGAGTTCCTTCCTGATCTTAGGATCGTGGAGGTACCACGGGTTAATCGGGGCGAGACGACCCTCCGAACCCAGATGTGCGTTCACAACCAACCACAACGGGGAATGATCCGAGATACCCCTGGCTAGATGTTTAACCTCCCCTATAAGGGAAGCCTGAGAGGAGGGCATCAGTACATAATCAAGTCTCGAAAGGCTACCGTGGGCCCCAGAGTGGAAGGTATACTGGCGTTGCCCAGGATGATGTAAACGCCAGCAATCAGCCAGCCCCAGCGCCTCCAGGAAGTCCCCCAACCAGGATTGAGATTGTGCGATAACACGGGGAGGGTAACGGTCAAATGTCCCAGACACTACTGAATTAAAATCCCCCCCCAACCACCAGCAAACCTTCGGGGACCCCCAGAATCACTCTTCCCAGATCGGCATAAGTCGTAGTTTGGAGGCCCGGAGGTATATAGACCGAAAACATAGTGAGCACCTTCCCCTCCCAGCGCCCAACAATGGCGGCGTACCGCCCTCTATCATCAAGTATAATATCGTCTACAGCGAGAGGGAGGGAGGTCCGAACCATAATACCCACCCCCCTGGAGCCAGAAGTGAAACCTGAGTGTGCAATGAGACGATAGCCACGCCTATTCAGTGCATGGCACGTGTTGCCGAGCAGATGCGTCTCCTGAAGCAAAGCCACATCCGGAGACAAGCGTCGCAGCATCTGCAAAACCACCCCCCTCTTAATTCTATCACCCAACCCATTGACGTTCCAACACAGTATACGTAGTCCCCTATCCCCCATCCCACAGGCCACCCCAAGGCCCCCCCACCCCCAACGCAACACGTAAATACAGAAGATCATCAGTACAGTGGCTTGAAGAAAACAGAGAAACAAAAATCGAAACCCCTCAACCCCCCAAAATATCATCATACCCCCCCACCCCGCACCCCTGCGTAAGACTCAAGAGCCACCCCAACTAGCAGTGTGCCTGTCGCCCTAATATACAACTAATCTACGAAAAGAACCCCAGAGGAGGAAGATTCACCCGACCCCCGCCCACACCCCGTTCTGACAACACAATAGCAAACAATAGTTGCGTAGCATCAAACCACTGCCGAAAGTCAACATGGCGGCCCGGGAGCCGAGTTCGCTCCTCATTCCTGCTCCACCGGGCCGTCCCCCGCACCACCGGAGTGATCAGGACGGTCAAATTGTTCTCGAGGGGGCAGTGAGTCCAGCCAGTCGCTGGCTGCTCCAGGATGATCAAAGAAAAATGTCCTATCATTGTAGACCACACGCAGGCGAGCCGGGAAAAGCATGGCATATTTCATGTCTCTGTCCCGCAGTCTCCTCTTCACCCCCTGAAATCCAAGGCGCTGCTTCTGGACCTGCTGGGTGAAGTCCGGGTAGAAGTTAACCGAAGCATTCTCATAAGCCGTAGGGCCCGATGTGCGGGAAGCCTGGAGGATCACGTCTCTGTCACGAAAGTTAAAGATCCGTGCAATGATGGGCCGCGGGGGAGCTCCAAGCTTAGGCGGGCCACCCGGGATACGGTGGGCCCGTTCTACTGCAAAAAACTTGCTAAGGCCTTTGGGCGCTAAGTGATTCAGGACAAGGTCCTCCACTAGTAGATCCACCGATGACGAGTCCGTCGTCTCCGGTACCCCGACCAGTCGGACGTTGTTCCGTCGAGCGCGGCCTTCAAAATCATCCAGGCGTCGAGAGAGGTAGTCACGGGCGGACCTCAGGTTACCGACTTCAGTCTGTAATTCGGAGACGTCGGTAATAAGGCTATAGAATCCCAATCTTGATAAAATATTGGCTCTGTTCAATATTACGCTTCCTGCCATAGATAAGTGGTGGGTACATTCAGCCACCTATTTGTGGGTAGAACTGACACTACGAATCGAGGATATCATTCAATACAATTACGGGAAACATTGTTAACAGTCCCTAGGTCTATTCAATAAGTGGAAATGTTTACAACTTGGCCTGATTGGCAGGTGCAATCTTATTAAAATGATTATCCTCCCCAGGCAGCTGTATAGTTTTTGATGTATTCCCCTCTTTCTTACTATGGCCTTCTTCAAAAAGATTGAGGCATGCTGGCAGACATTTATCTGGTGTTGAAAGAAACCCCGCTGTAATATAAAGCTCCTGCAGCTTCAGGAAAGTGGGGGGGGGGTTTCCTCCCGGCTCTGCAGTTTTATGATCTTGCTTTGTTTCTGTTTCAGATTTGTTTCAGATTTGTCTGGTCATGGGGTGGGGATTATAGATGCAGGACGTGTATTTGTGGAGTATGCACCCTTGGGAACTCAATTGCCCCATGCACCAAAACTTCAAAGAGGAGCACCATTCTGTGTTGGCTCCAGTTGTCTGTGCTTTCTCCTGTGATCAGTGGACCTTGCTGTCCCTCTTTTGATTAGCCGTCACAGTGTGACAGCTAATCAAAAGAGCTGGAGGGAATTTTAATTCCACCAGCGGATTTGGTTAAATTTGGTAATTCCATGTTGCTCTTCTAATGCAGAATTACTGATAACATTTTGCTTCTCTGGCAGCAGAATTAATCTGCAGTTGTTCTTAATTCAACAGGGCTGGAAAGGAGATCAATCTCTCTGTGTAATAATCACTGTCGATACAGTTAATCTGTTGTGTTTTTTAAATAGAAGGGCTGCTCCCTCTTCCAGACCTTTTTAACCGCATGCGCGCTAGCGGTTTTCCCGCTGCGCGCTGCGATTTGAAAAAGCCGCGTTACATGACGAGCTGAGCTCGTCATGAGCGTGCGAGCGGCACAACTCATGACGAGCTCAGCTCGTCATGAGCGCGGAAGGGGTTAAACCACTTCACAGCAGGGCATACCCCTCAGCGCAATTACATAAGTATGTACGGGCGCTGGGTGGTATGTACTGGAGTGGCTACTCTTGGTGCCCTTCCATAAGTACATAAGTGCACTGAGGGATATGCACTGCACTTTGCGGTGTCCAATCTGACCCTTGCGGAATTACATGGAATTTTAATGTAATTCTGTGGAATTCCACGGAATGAAACTCAGCCAATTCCACCCACCCCAATGAATGAATGTTCCCCACATTTTTGTTTCCCACCTCTTGCTCCTCCGGAGCTGTCGAAAGCCCTGTTAATTACCCCATTTATGTCGGAGGCCTATGTTGCCTCTGATGGGGAAAATATAATTAGCTTGGACTAGTGAGTTGGGCTCTGATTCCGAGCTGAGCCAGAGAAATATGGAAATTTTGGACAACCCATAAAGTGCACATACATGATCTTGTGATCTGAGTATTGGAACTGGGTGCATACTTGCCAGCCCAGTTTCTTATCGCACAGAAATGTGTAGGCCTAAGGGAAGCAAAACTGAACTCTAAAGCAGATTTCCCCCTATGTATATAATAAAGTGTCATTGCAGACAAAGCAGTAAATCATACTGACTTTACCGACTAGTGCCCACTTATATAATAAGGCCCACCCCAGGTCAAGATCTAGCCCTGCAGATTCCCCTCTACACCAGGTTACCCATGTGCAGTGACGACTGCGTGTGAATATCGTCTTTCACTCACAGCCTGCACACATGTGTAAAGAGCTAAGTTTTTCTTTCCTTAGCTGCGCCACAGCGGCTTTTTCTTGAAAGGCAATCAACGGCAATAAATACGCACAGTCCATTTTCCATATGATTATAGTGGGTGGGGCACATATAGTACGACTAACCCACATTAAAAAGTAAAGAAATGGGTGATCAAAAATGAAAAAAATCTGTATGTACTAAATAGGCGAAACCTATTTTGCAACACAGGCTACTAATTGCTAACTTAAAACTGTGAATCAGCAATGATGCACCTGAAATTAAGAGCCAGATGTACATAGGTTTGGCTTTATGATTTCCAAATAGTGAATTATTGTGATTTGCTATTTGGTAATCACAAACACCCATGTACCAATATGTCTTTGGCCCATATTGCATTTACAAGTGAGTCGCAAATAGGCCTACCTCATTAATATTCATGAGGTAGGTCTCGGTTTGCGACCCACTGGGAATCTCTAACATTAAAGAGATGGTGGCCTGCTGGGGTTAGCAGACCACCATGTTTGTGATTGCTTTTAAATAAAGCAATTTGTTTAGTATTTTAAAATGGGCGAGGAAGGGTATTGTAGCACTCATGGTGCTTGCTAGTCATTTAATTTCAAATCATTTTGCAGGATTAATTTCCCTTTAAAATGTCATTCTAATGAATGCTAGTAGAATTAGTCCAAGAAAGGCAAAGTCCTAAAACAGTTACAATGTCGTAATTTCAATTGGTTCATCAGAAATCAAGGTAACTGCCTGCATTCTGCAACTAGTTTGCCTAGAGAGGTGCCAGCAGCTGGAGGGCTGTTTTGTAACCTGTATGCAGGGCCAGACTGGCCGTAGCGGGCATTGGGAGGCTGGAAGGGTGTGAGCCAATTTTGGAGTTGTGGGCGCCAATTTTGTTACCCGGGGTCTGTTTTGCACTGGTACTGCAATATTGGCCCCCAGTAACAAAAGCAGCAAATGTTTCCAGCCTCCCAGAGCCAAGCACTACTTCACCAGGAGCTGTTCTGAGAAGACTGCCAGGGCTGGGTTTTGGGCTCCCAGTCCAGCCCTGCCTGTATGACTAAGATTTTCTTTGACTTTAGAGAGAAGGGTAAGACTTCTGTTTCTATCCATTTGTAGGCCACTAAACACATGGCTGTTTGCAACGAATTATGGAGTAGTTGTTTGTCTTATTCTGTTTTGCATGATCCTGGTGGCCATTTTCTGGACACTGACTCCTTGACTGTAACACGAACACCATGCATGAGCACAACTAATCAAAATTAGTTTGGCAATGTCCATAGGTAAAAAGTATACATCTATCAGTTGCAATACCCTTTTTCTGTACCAAATTATTTTGAAAGTGTGTATCTGTCATATAATTGTCTTCCATGAAGGCAATGGCTTGGGCTGGACTTTAAACCTAATGAATCAAAGGAGGCAACAAAGTAGTAACTTACCTATTTTGAATACTTTAGGCTGAAAAGTTGTTTTAGGTGACCATCAATGTTTGACTCAAATATGTAGTGTGGACCTACCCCTTATTTTTTTTCAACAAATTTGTGATTAAAATTAAATATACACCAAAATTATACAAAATAAGTTTTGGTATTGCCACATAAATATTTATTCAATTGCAGCAATACCAAATTAAAGGAAGTACCAAAAGGGAGAAGAAACTATCAGAATTTGCATTGGATACAAATATTAGTTTAATTGTGAAGGGTGTCTTTTATATGGTGTGAGTCAATTCAATTCAATTCAATTCAAAGATAGCTTTATTCGGTATTTTGACAAAAAAAAACATAAAAGCACACAACAAGCAAGATATATACATAAACACACAGATTAGCTTTCCCTTTACACAACCTCTTACAAAATGCGTCATCATAAAATCAGAGCGTAAAAACAGTTCTTAAAATACATATAAAAATAGAAATTCATAAAAAGATCATACAATTCATGTGGTTTCAGGGGGAACATGTTTTCATTATGGCTAGTATGTATTATTTGATGTAGTTATGCACAAGATAATACATTTTATCATCATGATCCTAGTCATTACCCATGGTCCCTCTGCATTTTACAGCGAAAGTCAAAAATGTAATCGCCGTGGTGATGGTGCGTTCATCTTGCAACATGTACAGTCTGATCAGTGCAGATTTACAATTTCTCAGACCCCATGATTTTAAAATTGGTATCAGATATCTTTTTCTACCCCACTGATAATACTTGCAAAGAAAGATGCAATGTACATTTGACTGGGTAGATATGTCATCGCATGGACATTTGATCAATTTAACAGACCAGTCATTGGGAGCAGGGAACGATATTAGCCTGTAGAAACAATCCGTCCTCATTCGTGTCAGAAGCATTCTATGGTAGCACGAAAAGGCTGGAGCCAGATAGGGATGAAGGCCCGAGCCGTGAAGAATACGGCGGTGGGCTACAATTGTAGACTTATTCCCGTCTAAATACCACCTCCTCTCCTCCAACAAATCAAGGCATGCCACTTTTAAAGCTTTTTTAGTTATTCGTGTGCATGAGGTTGGGTTTAAATAGAGGTCTGGAGGACCAATAGAGTTCAGGAATTTTTTAACATAGGCTAACCATGGTTGCTTACTAGAAGCGGATTGGTTTAAGCAGTCTTGGATTACTTCCCTGCTAAAAATTGTATCCTCACATGTCCAAATCTTATACCAGAGCATGACTGGAGCTATCTTTATCAAATCAGTGATATGAACTCTATCAAGTTCATTATGGCAAATGGTTGTAGAAGTGGATTGTGGGACTGATAGCAGGTACCTCAAGAATGCTTTTTCCACTGTTTGTATTTGGGTGCAATCTGCCCATCCCCAAATACCGGCGCCGTATGTCGCAGTGGAGACGCATTTAGCTGCATAGATCTTAAGCAGTGTATCTACAGGTTTCCCGCCCAGTCTTTTAGCGAATTGTTTGACTGCACCTATCGTGCGAGAAAAGGCCAAATTCCGCGAAATGATTGCTGATGTCCATGTGGCCCTATTATTAAAAGTGATACCTAAATAAGAAAATGTTTTAGTCGTGGCTATCTTCGTATTGTTTACAAAGGTATTACAGTCTAGTTTGAAGTTGTTTCTAGAGGTACAAGACATTGTAAATGTTTTTCCAACATTAATTTTTAGACCTCTAGTGCTCATAAAAGTTGAAAATCCGGTTAAGGCCCTCTGGAGACCCAACTGTGTACGAGCCATAATCACAGCGTCATCAGCGTATAATAACAGGGGGACTGAGAGGCCGTTAATTTTAGGATAATCAACTTCTAGCTCAGTTAAAAAGACTGCTACCTCATTAATATATAATTTAAAAAGGAATGGAGCGAGGATGCAGCCCTGTCGAACACCCTTTTCTATGGGGAATTTTCTAGTTCGCTCTCCGTTTTTTCCATATCTAACCGTGGCGCCTGCATCTCTGTACAATTCCTGTATAAAAGATAAAATATGTATGTCTATCCCCATATTAAGCAAGGTTTTCCATAACAATCTATGGTCCAAACAATCGAAGGCCGAAGTTAGATCGACGAATGTTAGGAACAGATTCCCTTTTTTTATACCAATGTATTTACTCATGATTAGGGCCAGATTTAATCCCTGCTCTACAGTGCCAAGGCCGGTCTTAAAGCCGTATTGGAATTTCGAAAGAATCCCATTACTCTTGGACCAGGCTTGTAATTTAGTTAGCAGCACTCTGCCTGCTACTTTTATCAAAGTGTCTAGCAGGGAAATGGGGCGATAGCATTTTGGATCCAGCCTGTCCCCTTTCTTGAATATAGGGATTACTATGGCTTCGTGCCATGTATCGGGAAAACCTGTTTTGCTATAGGCATTTATTACGTTTGCAAGCAAGGGGGCCCAAAGATCCACGTTCTCTTTAAATAAATCAATAGGGACGCCATCTGGTCCAGGGGCCTTTAGATTATCACTCTGGCAGATTGCTTGCTCAACCTCTAATGGGGTGATCACTATATTTATTGAGAAACTATCTTGAATTGGTAAGTGTTGAACCTGACCAGTGTTCAGCACATCTTGTGGAGCCGTACATGCTTCTGGCATTGTTAATGTATCTCTCTTGTACAGGGACGTAAAATAACTAACCCATACATCTTCCGTTATGGCTATCTCCATGGTGTCTGTCTTACTATCCGAGAAAAAAGGGGCATTAATTTCTCTCCAAAAGGAGATGTTGTCCCGTAAGGCACTTGCCTTTATCAGAGCTTCCCATGCGTGATTTTTCAATTCATCCTGCCTGCTTCGTAGGGTCTGCTTATAAACTCGCCTAGCGTCTTTGACTACTCCAATGTCTTTTGGCACACTCTTTAATGCCTGTAAGAGAACTTTATGGGCTTTAGTGCAGGCCGAATTAAACCAGCCAAATAGTCTTCTTTCCTCCCCTGTCTTTTGTTTTTTAGTTAGCTTCTCATTTATAGTGGCAACTATCCTGCCATAAGCTACTCTAATCAACTGGGGATTAGGGCAAGATTCCAAGCAAGTAGAAAAATGTTCCAGTTCTTTATGGACTAGATCTTCCAAAAAATTTTTGGAGTCAATCTTCGCCCATTTAATTGCATATCCGTTTTTCCTGGCCAAAGAGACCGAATGACAGTGGAGTATATCGGATATACTTGTTACATGGCTCCCACCCTTTCCTACAGAAATACTGGCGCTGATTGGGAAATGGTCACTTATTGCCAGATCTTCAGTCTCAAACCCACGCAAGCAACCCTGGTTTTTGTTGGACGCTAAGATATAATCAATTACGGTGCCTGCCCCTCGTCCAAAGAAGGTTGTTTGAAATGCTACAGGAGGTTCACAAAGGTCATTGGCAAAACCCAAATCCCGATCGTGCATAAATTGATTCAACCTATTGCCAACAAAAGAATGTTCAAAATGTGTGGTAGGCTCACCTCTTGAATTCAGTATTCCACAATTATTTGTGTCACTGTAGGGACATAGATGACAATTTAGGTCTCCAGCTATGAGGATACAATCTGCATCCCCAGCGCCTCTCTTTAGCATTGCATTTAACTCAGCTATTAGTGCTTTGAAATCATCTTTTGGCACATTATTGTATATATTAATCAGAAAGAGGGACCGCCAATTCACTTTAGTCGCTAATCCTTGTATTGATCTACCTACACATGCTTTAGGTCCACCCCCCTCATAATTAGTCATTTCTAGATTGCACAGATTTGAAACGAAGATACACAGACCCCCCAAGCCTCTGCCTCGATTTCCCTGTGTGGATGGTATATAGAAAGTGCTAAAGCCCTCTATGTGAGTCTCCTCCTAGTCCCAGCACTCCTGTAAACAAAGTATGTCCAGATTTTTCATAAAGGTTACAAATGGTAGGTCCCTTGATTTTTTAGCTAGCCCCGCAATATTCCATGAGGTTACTTTTAATCTGGTTTTACCCTCGTTTTGTGGACTGACTTCTACCTGAGGGATTGAGGTCTTAATGCCCTCTGGACTATGTACTAACCCTTTTTGTGTTTGTATCATATCTGGTGGAGATAGATATATGCTCAAACTGTCAGATTTTCCATCAGCTGAAGATCCTTCCCCTATTAAGCCCATGGCTAATTGATATGGGAGCTGCTGGTCTGGGAGCACAAATTCCCCATCTAATGCATCAGCTATATTCCCCGATAACCGGTTAGTGGTGCTATGAGTCTGGGGATTATTATGGATCTGAACTGGATGATCTGAAACCAGGTATGTGGGACATGACATAGGTGACTGGTGGGCCCCTTGTTCCCCTTTTGATAGCTTTATTGGTCAATCGACCATATCTAAACAGTCATACCTGTTCCTTATGGGGATGCCCCTCCAGTATTCAGGGTTTGGCTCTTCTCTTCTTGGTAACCACGGGCGGGCATCCCATCCTCTGGGCCAATAATTATTTCTGTTGCTATTTCTCTTTCTATTGAAATGCCCCACCTGAGTCCAAGGCCAGTCCTGAGCTTCCTCCCAGCCGGAAGAATCGCCGTAATTATAAGTGTTTAAAGGTGGATAGAAAAAGGAGAGACGCTGGACATCAATCCCCCCCTTTTCTCCAAAGCTGGCCATGATGAGATATAGTCAACTGTGGAAGGGTCATCACAGTTGACTACAACGCAATCACCCTGTATGCTTTTTTTGGTATCGCCAATCCAGAACACTCTTCTTATTGAGGTAATTCTGGTAGAATTTGCCGATTGGAGGGGTCTGTTTTGACTCAACCACTGCATTACCTTATTACGCAGTGACCAAGGGGGTTCATCCACATTATCTGCCAGCTCGGGGACCCCAGTAAGGATAACAGTATATGGGGTCGCCTCTGGAGGCAGATGTATCGGACGCCTATACCTTGCCCCTTTCCTCTCATTGAGCTGAGGTTGTAGAGGCTGGGCTTTTTGTATTGGGTGTGGTACTTCCTTCGTCTTAGCTGGCTGAGTTTTTGCTTCTAAGGAAGCCGGAGTTATTTGAGAATTATCTAAAGCAGAGTTTGGCTTCCCCTTCCCCTTTGTTGGGGTAGATTTTGGAGTGTTTTGTGTGTTTTTTGTAGCCCCCTTAGTGGGTTGAATGTTTGTGGCTCTTTCGGGCAGTGGAGGCTGTGGTCGGGTAACTTGAAAGGGAGGTTGAGCCGGTTTACTATGCTCTTTGGGTTTTCCCTCCCCTGTGGAGAGTGGGCCTAATGATTTCTGTATGAAAACTGGGGTGTTTAGTTTCGCTAGTTGTTTTTCAATAATCATAAGGCTTTTTTCCATAGGTTGCAGGTGGCGTTTTAACAGCTCCCCCATGCTTTTTATAAGAGAGTCATGTAATGTTGCGCATGAGGTGCATGAAGCCTGTATGCCCCCCACAACACCCCGCGTCTCTAAAATCTCCTGCGGGTCAGTGATTTGAGCTACCAAGATGTTCTCAACGTTTTTGGGGGTAGGAGTAGGCTGGTCTAACACAATTATTTGACTGTTTGGGATGGAAGATGTCTTCGTATTGTGTTCGTCAAAGGTATTCTCATGTAAGTTCATCTCTGTGATTGGCCTTTTAGCTATTGCTCCCTCCCGCCTCCCCGTAGAAATCGGCTCTATTGTGTTCAGATGGTTGTGAGAAAGTTGTAAATCAGGTGTTTTTTCCAGGTCCTCACTGTAGTTAGAACCTAGTGACAGTTGGGTAGCGGATAAATCCACGGTGTTTGGGACTGTATGTATTAAAACGTTAATGTTTTCTGCTGGGATGAGCAGAGGAATGATAGGTCCCTGGTGGATGGGAGTTTGGGCAGAAGCTAAAGGACCCATTGAGGATCTTCTCGCAACCTCCAATTCATGTGAGACTCTACGCTCCAACATATGTATGCTTTTCTCAATATCTTCGTTAGTCTTAGTAATGAATAGGTCTATAGGGCCTGTTATCTCGGTGACTTTGGGGGCCTTTTTCCTTCTAGTGCCCCTATTCATTACTGCACAGCGAAAGTAATAATAATAAAGGGCAGAAATAGATTGGCCGCAGTATGCCGCAACGGCGTAAGTCAACACAATATGTATGGAAAAATCAAAAATTAAAATACCGTGGCCCAGTCCAGTCTCTCACAGTCTTGAACGGGCTTAAACGGGCCCGCCCTTGGCCCGGGCTTCGCCCGGCGTCCCGCGAGACGGGGGTAACGCTGTATTTAAGCGCCTCCTGGCGCGCAAAAGTCTCGGAATGTGCCGCTATGGGTGCTGGGTATTGTAGTCTTTTCGCACCACACCACGCTCCACTCGGCGGCCGGACCCCGAAGATGGGACAGGAGTCAGGCGGCGGGAGGCTGGTGGTCGCAGACTCAGATTTTGGCTTTGGCAAGTGGGCTCAAGGTCAACAAAGCTCCGTGGCACAACAGGTATGGTTGCAGAAAGTTCCCCCCCCTCGACAGGGGTAACGCTGTATTTAAGCGCCTCTTGGCGCGCAAAAGTCTCGGAATGTGCCGCTATGGGTGCTGGGTATTGTAGTCTTTTCGCACCACACCACGCTCCACTCGGCGGCCGGACCCCGAAGATGGGACAGGAGTCAGGCGGCGGGAGGCGGGTGGTCGCAGACTCAGATTTTGGCTTTGGCAAGTGGGCTCAAGGTCAACAAAGCTCCGTGGCACAACAGGTATGGTTGCAGAAAGTTCCCCCCCTTGACCGGGGTAACGCTGTATTTAAGCACCTCCTGGCGCGCAAAAGTCTCGGAATGTGCCGCTATGGGTGCTGGATATTGTAGTCTTTTCGCACCACACCACGCTCCACTCGGCGGCCGGACCCCGAAGATGGGACAGGAGTCAGGCGGCGGGAGGCGGGTGGTCGCAGACTCAGATTTTGGCTTTGGCAAGTGGGCTCAAGGTCAACAAAGCTCCGTGGCACAACAGGTATGGTTGCAGAAAGTTCCCCCCCCTCGACCGGGGTAACGCTGTATTTAAGCGCCTCCTGGCGCGCAAAAGTCTCGGAATGTGCCGCTATGGGTGCTGGGTATTGTAGTCTTTTCGCACCACACCACGCTCCACTCGGCGGCCGGACCCCGAAGATGGGACAGGAGTCAGGCGGCGGGAGGCGGGTGGTCGCAGACTCAGATTTTGGCTTTGGCAAGTGGGCTCAAGGTCAACAAAGCTCCGTGGCACAACAGGTATGGTTGCAGAAAGTTCCCCCTGAGTCACATTCAGCTGACAAAGGATGCATTTTGAAAATAGGGCATTTCAAAACCATGTGATTAAGTTTATTTGACTAAAACTGTGTGATTTGATTGATGGTTTAAGTCACTGCAAATTTGCACTTTCACGGGCCGTGTAAAGCGGCAGGTAAAGGGCGAAGTTGACTGTCGCTGGTAGAGTTAGCGTTCTAGTTGTTCTTCCTAGCTCAAGCTATAACAAGCCTGATGACACGGATGCACAGTGGACA
Organism: Lissotriton helveticus; assembly: GCF_964261635.1. Taxonomy (NCBI): domain Eukaryota; kingdom Metazoa; phylum Chordata; class Amphibia; order Caudata; family Salamandridae; genus Lissotriton; species Lissotriton helveticus. The sequence goes on along the minus strand of NC_136071.1, from coordinate 472,778,722 downwards.
CGTGCAGCAGGCATGCTGCTGGCAAGCCCAAGGGAAGGCCTGCTGCACCCGTCCATGGCCGTTCATTTTGTACCCTGACAACCTACTCGAGAGAACACTGATATCGGCTGCAACAGCTCCTACGTAAGGGCTGCACACACAGCATAAACCTCAATGAAGTTGTTTTCACAGGCAATCTTATTTGTAAAGTCTGTAACATGCACTTGGGTAGAGCAGAGGAAAATTACACAAAGGATGATAAGGTACTAGAGGATGAAACCGTCCCTTTGTGGAACTTTTACCTAATAAATTATAGGTCTCTTCCTAGACATAAAACAGAACTTTTCACTTTCCTTGAGGAATAATAGCCAGATCTGTTATTTGTGATGTAAACATGACCGAAAGAAGACTCCACACCAGATATCACGGTCACCCTCCTTTAGGATTATACAATAGTTCATGCTGACTGGCAAAATAAAGTTGAGGGTGGGGTGGTCATTATTTTTAAAAATAATTTTATTGGCAAATTCTTCTCCACTCCCATCCCAGGGAGTGTAAGTCTGACATTGACTATCAATCCCCCCGTACATTCACTCTGTCTGATATATAAATTATCGTCCAACAGGAGGATCTTCTCAATTCCTATAGGCATTACCCGAAATAATGGTGGAACAAAGTATGCAAAAGGCAAACTTTCTAGTATTTGGATACATAAATCTATACTTCAAAAACACAATGTGCAACTCTATAAATAGCCTCATTCAGGACCTCAAGGCCATTCACCTCACCGAGAGATTGACGCTGCCTACACACAAAAAATGGCACCTATTAGATCCAATTTTACAAAAATACCTGGAATAAAACCAAAATCTCAGCTTCCCCAGTGCTGGTATGACCACTATCTGATCCCTTTCCAGCTTAAAAAGAAGGAATTAAACCTGCACGTGCCCGGAAGTCCAGGCCATGTAGAAACTGGCGAAACTGGATGCTGCAAACTGGGAATCTACGACACCCAGCTCGTCCCTGTTATAAAAGAAGAGACATCCGATATGTTTGCCACATTTGAAAATTCCCTAGACAAGCTAATTCAAAGAGAGTACAGAAAAGCTGTTGCAGTCGAGCACCTGCCCCATGGTTCTCAGAAAAGATTTTAATCCTGATAAAGGAATGCAAAAAGAAAAAAAGAAGCTGGCGGAAACATTATGACACTATTAGTAAAATAAGTCTTTAAGCGGATGGTAAAAAATGTTCACTATGCCATAAGGGAGGCCAGGGTTTCCTTTATAATTGTGAAGATTAAAAACACAGCTATCTCAACAAACAAACTTTTTACCGTGGTTAAAATTCGTATGAAGTCACCAACACCCCAAGTAGGACAATACGCCTCTCAAGCTAGATGTTGTGATATGTTCAAAAGCTACTTTCAAGGGTAAGTCAACAACATCTGTGCTTCCATGCCTAAGGTAGGTCCGTCTGTATGTGATGGGCGGAACGGGTAGGTCCAGGATGCTAAGCCGTGCCAGACATAATACCACAGCCAGTACGCAGTCCTCCGCCTTGATATAAGTGCCCTTAAGACAATACTAAATGGGTTGGATTAGAGATTCAGACTCTATAAACACATAGGTATAGTGCCTATTTTTCTAGTGGAGAGTAGGGTAATAGATTTTACAATCTGGTCCTGAAGAAACGCCACAGATCCGCAGGAGCCAAAAAATGCATGAAACATGTTGATCACGATGTAAAGGCACTCCAGTATCAATCACTATGGAACTATCAGGCCTGGACGAGAGCTGCAAATAGGCCTGGCTAGGACCTCACCTACCTCTAATACAATCAGGTCTACACCTGCTGTGACACCCATTGCTCCAACTCATGCTGTGGCCAGGCGGGGCTACATCATTGCATCCATAAGAGACCATTGTGGCAGGGTTTGCACCTGTGCTGGTGCTGAACACTCAAAAGACTGGACAGCATGCAGAAGGACTCAACCTGTACCTGCTTCTCCCTGTGGCCCAGTGAAAATGTTGCTGGTTGTGCACCCCCTCACAGTATATGTGTTGGAAGACTGCCCCAGCCTGCAAGAGGCAACTGAGGACTTGAACATCTCTGCTCCATAACGCTGGAGGGTAAGATTGAACACTGAGTGCACTATTGACTGTGATTAGGAAAAGCCTGTATCTGCGCTTGATTCAAGCTATATTCAAGCTATATACTGAATTACCACAAAGAGGGTCAGGGATACAGAGGATATGTGGCCACCAATGAAATGGAACACCTAAATCATGCAAACATACAAACAAATGGAAAGGCATGTCTTCAGAGTTCCCGTCAACATAGCAATAGAGGTCAGAAACATTTTGATGTATGTAATATGTGGTCTTCAGAAGAAGGGATCAGATTCTAAGCTGTCTACTCCTGGTTCCTCAATGCATGGACCTTGTGAGAACTATGTGAACATCTATGTTATTTATTAGAAGTCTGTGATCTTCACAGGCAGCTTGTATGTGAAGAAGGTGTAATGATATGCAGGTCAGGACGGTAATGAGGCCTGTCTCAGTTACTGCCTGTGAATTTCCTTGGTAGATATCAACCACCGAAGAGTCAGTTGAAATTTGTCTACCTTGGTAGACCGGTTCCTAAGTATATGCTTCTATTTCATTCTGTTACATGTATAGTTATTGCAATTGTGTTGTTTTCTTTTTCATGGACAATTTGATGACTTCAGGTTAGCTATAATGAATCATCACACCTACCGGCTAAATTGACCTTCATAATCTGTATGTTAACAGCACTGCCCCTCAATTTATTCAAAAATAAGAAAATTACCAGACAAAACAAATTAATCAATTTACCTGCCTTAGTAACGGTACCAACATCTCAGCTGATGTCTCCCGCAATGTTCTTTCACTATTATACATATAATAAAGCATTAGTAATTAAGTGAGCCTTTATTTCCGATGAACATAGATAGTTGATGACTTACTTCTTATCTATATTATTTTGGAATATGTTTTGTGTGCAAATACAAATGCGATTAGTAATTGAGTTAATACCAGACAACTGGACATCTTATAACTGAACAATAGTGGTGCAGATGAAAGCCATAAAAGCAAGACTACATCCACAATGTCCAAGCAAGTTATATATATTTCAATGGTCTTAATTAGAAGGTGATGAAGTATTTATTATGTAAGCAAATTCTCAAATAGGTACTGATTATAGGCCTCCCCATAGTTGGCACACATTTTGACACTGCATAGTTATAATATTTACTCATGAAAATTAGTTGATGCAGAAAATGGTGTGGTACAGAATATCCTTTATTGAATACTGTCAGAGATAAAATATGAGCCCAAAATAGTGTCTACAAAAAATATTGTCCAATCGTAGTTAATAATGGGGCCTCTACAACCAATGGGGCAGTGTTTTTAAAAATGATATTTAGGAAACACTATGTATGTATTCTTATATATGATCATTTGACATACAATCTTGTAAACAACTCATCAGTTACATTTGAATTTAAGATCATGACTGAAATTTCGGAGTTTTTTTGCTTAAATGTTCATTCTTATACCAACTTTGAATGGATGCATATGTCCTGATTTTAATATGAAATCCAAGGTACAGGAAGCTTCACAAATTATAGGTCATATTAAAAGTGTTCACAATGATTAAGGAAAGATCATGAAAGCAACCATTGCACACTGCCAGTTATCTAGTATTATTATTATTATAGAGTGTGAAGCTTTATTCAAATAACCTTCTTCACGTGGTTCATATTGAATATTCTGTGAGTGTGGTGGAAGATTGTATCAGTCTTAATAGGATTTGATCGTTTTACATAGTTGTTTCTCACTTACACCCTCATATCGACCTGTTGATCATCCAAATATATTAGTTTGTTCTTCCCTTTGTGAGGAAGACTGCAAGAAGACTGTTTATGTTGTGCCATATTAAATACCCTTGACTTCATAAAACTATAGGCACTAACTAAAACATATCCTGTGACTCAGTATAATTTTGTTGCAGAAGAAGATTCTGGACATAAAAGCCAATCCTGATTCACACTGTAAGAACAGATGTATTTTTGTGTGTAGACTGGAGATGTCACTATGAAAAAGTGTCAATTTCATCAGTGGCACCTAACAGGTATTCTGAGAAAAGTGTCGGGACAGAAGTCCATATAAAGAGGTGAATACTAAAAGTTGCAGATAAAGAGTGAAAAGTCCTTATCTTCACCAGAGGTGTGAATTAAGAAAAATACTTCTGAGGAAAACTGTATTCCAGTGAAAGGGAAAAGGTGCTGGTGAATTAGCACCTAGTCTCTAACTCTACCTGGGCAGATTTTCTGTAGTGTCAGGATTTATGTAATTGAAGTGTAAGGACAGTAGTCCATGTAAATAAGGTGAACATCCACAATATCTTTCACAAAGATTTGTAATTTGTTTCTAACATGTTGCTGAATAGTTACAACGAGTTTTGCTAAATGTAAGTTGCACAGAATATGTTGTTAAAATACATTTTTTTTAAACTTACCTTGACATGTGTGTAAATTAAGGAGCTACTTCTGTCAAAAATGTATAACACTGAATGTAAAATGGTTTGGGTGAGTGTTAGAAATGGGGGTCTCTAGCTGGCTATGGTGTGCATCTTTGTCCAAGAAGGGAACCTACTTCCTAGACAGGGTGAGGGAGTACACTTCTAAGATTACCCCTGCTCACCCCGTTGGTAGCTTGGTACAATCAGACAGGCTTATCTCAGAGTGTAAAGCATTTGTGCACACATACAGTAACACAGTGAACACACTACAAATGGACACCCCGCCAGTTTAGGAAAATATGCAATTTATTATCTAAACCAAACAAGATTAAAAAAATGACAAAAATCCACAAAAGAGTTCTGAAAAATATGCGGTTTGCAAGAAAACCTTAAACTTGTAGAAATATTAAAAAAAACACTGTTCTTCTGAGTCGGTAGCTCCGTCTGGGGCTTCCTCGATGCTCAAAATAACAGAGTCTAACAGTTCCAGTTGACTGCATTGGTACGGGCAATGTAAAGAGCTGATAGACTTGTGAACAGTACCTTTCTCGTTCCGGCTAAGACGTTGGTGTGAGTCTGTAGGAGCCACTTTTGTGGTTGCATTGCAAAATAGAAGCGGTGCAGGGTGCAGTGACCTCACGACGCAGTGCAGGCAGCGGGTCAGTGCCGATCGTCCAGACAGCATCGGTGAGACCAAGGCTTAAGGTGCGGGTGAGGTGGTGCTCGATGCGGTGCTGAAAGGTTACAGTGCAGGCGACGGAGCCGGTCAATCTTTGGGTTGTGCAGCGACTGTGTCGGTGACATCCAGGCAGGGTGAAACGAGGCGGTGTGGAGCGCTGTGCCCACAGGACGCAGTGCAGGGAACGGCTCGGTGACAATGGTCCAGACGATGTCTTTGAGACCAAGGATGCGGTGCGAAGTGCAATGGTGCCTTCTGCAGTGCCCTAACGATAGAGAACCTGCTACGGACTTGATGACAGAGTTGGCTGCCCCTTTCTTCTGCGGCTACTGAAACCAGCGGTTCCAGAGATGGTGCCCAGAAGGATGGTAAGGGCTTTGCTGTTCCTGAGACCTCTTGAATAGGAAGTAAGCTCCACTTCCAGCACTTGGAGACAATTTACACGCAGGATGCACACGCAGTCCTCTCCTTGGCAGAAAACTGCTACTGCAGGCCAACCCTAGACAGCATACAGCAAAGGGGCCATACTTCTCCTTCAGCTTTTCCCAGCTCTTCTCCTTGGCAGAGGTTCCTCTTGAATTTCAGAAGTACTCTAAAAGTCTGAGTTTGGGGCCCAACTTTTTATAGCACACATTCCTTTGTTCTCTGGTGACAGGCCCAGCCATGACTCACCCTGGAAAGGCAGAACACACCTCACTGCCACCCCTCCCCCCCCAAAAAAAAAAAGTGGCTGTCTGAACAGAATGCACATCCCCAGCCCCTGTCACTCCAAAGCCAGACAGTCAATACACTAACCTAGCAGAGGCATCCAGGATGGCTCAGCAAGAAAATACCCATTTTCTTTAAAAGTGGTATTTTCAAACACACAATATAAACATCATCTTTACTAAAAGAAGCATTTTTATATTCTGAGTTCAGGCATACTAACTCCTTCTTTCTACCTTGTTTCAGTGGGAAGTTATTTTTATCAGCTGTTAAGAATTAACTCCCAATCTATCCTATGGGACAGATAGCCTTTCAATAGTGAAAAACAAAACGAATTGGCAAGTGGGTGCACTTGCCAGGTGGACATGGCAGTACCAACCTGCCCACAGACACTGCAGTGGCAAGTCTGAGATACATTTACAGGCTGCTCATGATGTGGCACAATCAGTGCTGCATGCTCAAGGGCAGCATTTGATTTACAGGCCATGGGCACACATAGTTTACTGCACTAGGGACTTACCAGTAAATCAAATATGCCAATCATGGAATCACCAATCCAGAAGCATAATTTACAGGGAGAGAATCTGCAGTTTAGCACTGATCTGCAATGGTAAAGTGCCCAGAGTCATATAACCAACAAAAACAGGGTCCAAAACAGGAGGCCAGAAAGCAGAACGTTTGGGGATACACCCGCTGGAAAACCCAGGTCTAACAGTGCGATAGCACCTTTTTTCTCACCCAAACTATGTTGATTTTCACTAGAGAGAAAGTTCTGAAGACTTATAGTGAGAGGTAGCAGGCACACACTCAAATTATGTGTATGTACAAAACAGTTCTGCTCCTTATTTAAGAAATGCAAGCTGAAGCATAGGTTTAGAATTCCCATTAATCTATTACCACAACTTAAGTATCTACAATGCTTATGTTTAAACCTTTTTAATAAGGCCTAAGGCTGTATTATGTCCAGCTGAATCGTACTACATCCAATTTTACAAAATTAAAATTTCTACAATAGTGTTGACTACAAAGTTTGTAGATGTAATGTAAAACAAATTTGCTATCCAATACCAGGGGAAATAATTGTATTACTCATAGAAATATATGATTATGGATTAAAATTGCTATAAAATAGAAAAAAAAGGGCTTGCGTTGATTGGTAATAATCCCATAAAATTTTAGATGAGCTTGCAGTCCATGGGCCAGATGTACGACCATTTTTTGCATGCACAATTGGGTATTAGACCTGTATGCGCACACAAAAAAGCTGGTGCCCACGTACTATCCCTATTTTGTGAGTCGCTAATTAAATAGCGATTCGCAAAATAGGGTTAGTGACTCACTATTATGAAGGGGCGTCACAAGGGTGTCCCTTCCTAATAGTGAGTCCAACGCGTATGATAGAATGTTTTGCGACCGCAGTTGCGGTCGTAAAACACTTGCAGCTTACCACCCTCTTCAAGAGGGTGATAAACCATTCGTAAACGGGAAGGGGTCCTGAGGGGAACCCTTCCCCTTTGTGAATGGGTACGCAAACATTTTTTCAGAGCAGCAGACAACTTCCTGCCCTTAAAAAAATGAAACAAAAATTGTTTTTTTTAATGCATTCCGTTTTCCTTGAAGGAAAACGGGCTGTGTTTAAAAAAACTGCTTTATTTAAAAGCAGTCCCAGACGTGGTGGTCTGCTGACCCCGACAGGCCACCATCCCTGGGAGTGTCAGCCATTCCCAAAGCGGTTGGCGGGTCATACATCTGGCCCTATGTTCTTTGATGGCTCAGGAGTTCACATTTGAAATGAGTTGATAATGGCCTTGTTTGCTTAGACCTTTCAATAAACTCCGACAACAGTGATCAGGGCATCCAACAAAGTGAGCTCAAGAACGTTAAAAAAAATTCTGTATGCTTGAATTACAGGGATCATGACTTCCTAATCAACAGCGCTCGCTAGGTTTTCTCTAAAGTTCTCGTCAGCATCTTATATGTGGATTAGACTGGGTGTCTCATTACTCCCCAATGTCATTTTAGTGTCTGTGTTTTATTACATTTATTCAAATGTGTCTGCCATCTGAAAGAAAAGCTATTGAGATCTTACAGACACTAAATCTCATGAATTAAAATCTCGGAAATGTAAGCATTCTTCATTTTATTTCAGTATTTTTGTAGTGAAATAATAGAGTTCTGCTTTTGCCTAATACAACTGTTCTAAAGACGCTCTTATCCTCAGATAATCTCACCTCTAAAAATCAGATAGATATTTCAGATAGAATATCTACAACTCCCTGTTCCATTGTTTAAAGATCTTGAATATGTGTACTCAGTGTAAGGGAGCATGAAACATTAAAGATAGAATCATATTGGCTATCACTCACTCAGTCTGGAGTCACAGACTCATGATGAGCACCTTTGCAAAATCAACAGATCTGTATTTGACAAACATATGACTTTATGTCAGATCCCTTGTCAGAATATCAATCGCTAAATGCATGCAAGTTGAATCTGGCAGCTGCTTGTGTTAAACGTTTGCCACAAAGCCTTGAAACAAATAAACAGGAATACAGACAGAGAACCTGCTATAGCTTAACCACATGCGTGCGGTGGGTTTTCCCGCTGCGCGCTGAAGTTTTTAAAACCCCGCGGTTCATGACGAGCTCAGCTCGTCATGAGCGCACGACAGGTAAACCTCATGACGAGCTGAGCTCGTCATCGGCACAGAAGGGGTTAGGAAAAAGAGTGTAGATGAGACTTTTTGTCTATGGTTTAATGAGATTCCTGTTGTGGGAAGCATACCTGAGTTGCTTAATAATCTCTAATATCACCCCCAATAGCATCACCTTCTGCTATACATTGTCCATGAAATTTTGATCATGATATTTCAATCTAGTGAAGTGCGCACTTTGTTTTAATGTATTTTCACACCCTTCAATACACCATGCTGCTGGAAAGCGTGGTAAATTCATAAAACCTCTTATTTTAGTTTGCCACCCTTCATTGTTCCATTTATCACCCTCCTCCCAATTTTGACCTGTGATGTAATCCAATCCCACCACTCATTCTCACTTTACTCACTTTTATCGTACTGCACAATCTGAATTAGTCTTGAAATCCATCCTAATCCCAATATTTTACATCTTACTACTTAACTTTATCTCATTTTATGAACAGGTCATCACGTACACAATATCATAAATGTTTACTATTCAGTCCATACAAATGGTTTTGATCATTGCCTTTATGAAGTCATTCCCAAACAATGGAACCTTGGCCAATGGTACAAGGATAGAGAGCGATTGAAGATCCTACACATAAGAATTGAAAGGAAGGAATAATCTCTTAGCAGTCGTACACAGAGATCTGGAAGAAATCAGAGATCCTCTGTGGGTGGTAGATGATGAGTTCCATGAAGAAGTTTTGGGTCAGCTCTTTTCTTAAACACAGAAGTGAAGCGGTGAGAGTGTTTTCTGTGGTTGTGAAATTCCAGATCGTGAATATACAGTGGTAGAAGGTTTTTCTGCTTGCTTTTTCCTTTCTGCCTTTCTGGATTTAAAGTTAATTGTGGTCATTGATCATTCTCCTGGACCAGTAGAGTTGTAAGCTAGTCATTACCACTTTGTATGTGATGCAGCATCATTTGAAGATGATATATGATTGACGATACAAACAATTAAGGTCACTCAATGCAGGAATTAGTTGGTCTTATTTCTTTACCTTTTAACAAGTAAAGTGATACAGTGCCAGGGCTCTGCCGAGAAGCCAAAATGTAATGGAGTTGAGGATACTGTTGAATATTGTGCGGCCACAATCTGGACAGGAAATGACCTGGCCTTGAATGGTATTGAATGGTATTTTTCAAATCTGAATTGGGAAGATATGATGAAATGTTTTATCAGACAATGTTTGTAGACTTCACCACATCGCTTCCAGTTTTACCAAAAACCCTTATTCCATTTAACACACATCCAGACCACCTCACATTTGCTACTTAACTTCAGAGCATACTGCTACTAAACCCAATCCCACTTACCAAGCCAACCAGTCATGTATTAGTGCCCAAACATGTATATATTTTAAGCCTCATGCCATTCCACTACGAAGAATTAGTCCACTGCTACTCTAAGGTTAGTCCTGTTTGACCAATCATTCTGATCTTTCCTTCCCATCCAATCTTTTTCCATTTAACCAGTATACTAGTTTCTGGCTTGTCTGTTTCCATGTGATGTTACCATTCATCCTCATCACATATTATCACTAATTATAATCTACTAACCATCCTCGATTGCTTATGATGACCCAGACATCATCACTTCTCTCAACCTAACACCTTACATCTTAGGTATTGTAACCTTACTCAGCGACACTCGCTCTTCCTATCAATATAAAAAGGAACATCTCATCTGAGACAATTTACTCAAATTATTCCTGTGCATTTAACACTTGCGTCCTGGTTTTCTACAATGCCAATTATTCATTCCCTCATTTCTACCATCTTCTCTTGGTTATGACAACATACACTGTAATTCTGAACACCTGTTCTTGTAAGATGCAAATTGAAATGCCTTGGTCACTTAGTTTTCACTCATAAGTATGGTGGGCTTAAAAACTATTGGTCTATCTGTCCAGTGCTTCATTTCTTAAAATAAATAAACGCAGATGCCCAATCTGTTTCTAAGAGGTCACCACCAGCACTATGCTGGGGTTGCTAATAACAATCCTTCCAAGTCTTGATTCCTTTTAATGTCTCTTTCTCCCACACCCATGGAACCTACAATTTCTGCCTTTTTATCACACACTTGGATGCTCTTTTTAATCCCCTTTTTCTTTCTTTGTCACTGTTATTCAATATTTTTCTTTCTTCGTGTTTCTTCCTTTACAGTGAGGGTATAGCTTCGGAGGGAGGGGGGTGTTTGGAGTGTTACAGCCCCTCCCGAATAAATGTATTTTCAGATGAATTGTTGGGTACAGTTGCTTTCAGTCAGTTATGGTGAGGTCTGTCGGATTCCACATGCCATTTTTCCATATACACACTGACAAAAACACACACATACTCTCTCTCATCTCTGTTTAGAAAGCACAAAAAAATGTTTACTTTTTTCATTTCACAATTTTTTTTATTGGGAGTTTCCAACAGAATCAAAAAACATACATACAAGAATGATAAAAACAAAAAATAATTGACCATGATTCGAGCAGTAGATAAGGTTGTGAGTATCTCAAATTAGTACATATTGAAAAAAACAGGTACAATGACATTGACAATATGATGGGGTCAAAGCAATTTTAGGCGTAAACTAAAACAAAAGCGATGCTTGGGAGTGACATGGAATTATTTATAATTAGCACATAAAGTATCGACACAGAGGTGGTGAGTATTGGTGTACAAGTGGGAGCCGTCACAGAGAGAGAGTCTCGGGTATAAGCAGCCGCTGCGGGGTAGGCTCAGAGGCAAGTATGCAAGTGGAGATTCGGCCCTAGGATCTGGGAGTGCGGAGGGGGGAATCATGGGGGTTTATGCGCACTGAAGTAGTTGTCTAGTGAAGACCACATTCTTCTATGGGGGGGCGCCAAAGGGTGTTTAGGAGTGAAATATTGTCAGCACCTCTCAGGTTGGAGATCCAGTTTAGCCAATGTTTAAAGGAAGCTTTGCGGGTGTCCTTCCAATTGTTCAAGATTATTTTCACAACCGCTGTAAATAGAAGGTCAATTAAGGCCTTGTCGTCATCGGATAATGAAATAGCTTTAGTGAACCCCAGAACTAGGGTGGAAAATTCCCGTGAGAGGGAGATGGAGAATACGTTAGTGATGAACGCAAAGATTTTGTCCCAGGAGGCTGTAACACATACACATTTGAGTAGCAGGTGTTCTAGATCACCTTTTTCCTCATTGCAATTCCAGCAGGTGGCGTCGTCTCTAATATTATGTAAAAAGAGGCGTGCTGGAGTCCAAAAGGCTTTGTGGAGGAGCCAAAACTTAGTCTGGGAGAGAGTAGGGCTTATTTTGTGTCTTGTGGTAGATTCCCATGTTTTGGCCCATTCCACATCTGAGATTGGTGTCGAGGAGTATGATTCCCAAAATTGCCGTAGATCTTTGTTGAGATTGGACTGTTGTGGGCACAACAGTTTATAGAGTCTGGAGACTTGGTGGCCTAGCCTATTGCGGGTAGCTAGGAAGCCTGGAAGGGAGGGTAGCTGTTTGGCTAGTTTTGCTTTGGAGATTGCTACTTTAATGTTCAAAAAGTTATAACATTCTATTGCTTCTAAATCGAATTTATTTTGTAGTTCTGCAAAGGAGAGCGGTAAGGATTCATTAAGTAGTTGGTGTGGGAAGAATATACCTTTAGCAACCCGGGTATCATTGTGCAATGGTTTCCCTTTATACATTAGTATATGATTATGCCATAGAGATTCCCATTCCGACTGTTTAATCTGGTTAGGTAGGAGTTTATCAATTTTTAGGAGGACGAGTTTTGTATTCCTAAAAATGGATATAGAGCAACTGGCTATATTTAGTTTGGTGGTAAGGAAGGACGCTGGGTCGAGATTCTTGAACAGGGCTTTTTCGACATTGAGCCAAACAGGGGTGTAATCCAGCTGGGGTGCCAGCCAATGAGAACCTTGTTTGGCCAGAAAGGCAATCTGATATAGTTTGAAATTCGCTAGGTTGACCCCACCCAGAGTTTTGTCGAGATTAAGTTTTTTTAGACTAATCCTAGCTCTTTTTCCCTTCCACAAGAATTTAGAGATTAAAGTATCCAATTTGTGGTGGAAGTCCCTGGAGAGGATGAGAGGAAGCATGGTGATGAGGTAGTTAACTGGGGTGGAGATCATCATTTTGACGGTTTCAACCCTTCCCCACCAGGTTAGAAAGTGAGGGAACCATCCATCTAAGAGCAGTTTTATGTTGTCTAGTGTGATGGATTCTTTGTGGCGGAGTGTTTCGAGGATGGAGCTACCGAATTCGATTCCTAGGTATTTAATAGAGCTAGTTTGCCAGGTAAGACCCGATTCACATAGTACATCACTGGTAATATGGACATTTAGAGGTTTAACCTCCGATTTATCCCGGTTCAATTTGTAGCCGGAGAAGGCCGAGTATCTTTCAATTGTGGACATGAGGGCATTTATGGAGGTCTCTGGATTCTCTGTTGCGATTGAGATATATTCGGCCTATGCCGCCAGTTTCACTTGTATGTCTCCGAAGTTCACACCCACTATATCCTTATTTTGCTTTATGTCTGACAACAGAGGTTCGAGGGCTAAGAGGAACAGCGCAGGGGAGAGGGGGCAGCCTTGTCCAGCGCCTTGTTGTAAACGAAATGAGTCTGAGAGATTGCCATTAACGGCGATTCTAGCAGACGGCGATGAGTAGAGGGCCATTACCATATTAATATAGGAAGAACCTAGGTTAAAGGCGTTCATACAGTGCTGTAAGAAGGACCAGGATACTTTATCAAATGCTTTTTCAGCGTCGAGTGTTATAGCAACCATTTGTGTAGGGGTTATTTTGGCTTTCTCTAGGATGTGGCATAATAACCTGGTGTTATCGCTTGATAAGCGGTGTTTTAAAAATCCTACTTGCGAGGTACTAATTAGTTTGGGAAGGATAGAATTGAGTCTAGATGCAAGAATTCTTGCAAATATTTTGCAGTCCAAATTTATGAGCGAAATGGGGCGATAATCTTTACTTAAAAGGGGATCCTTACCGTCTTTTGGGATAGCAATTATAGTGACTTCGCTCATTGATTTCGAGATGCTGCCAGAGGAGGGAATCAAATAAAAAAGTTTTAGAAGTAGGGGGGTGAGCGGCTTGTCAAAAGCCTTTTAGAAGGCTGCAGAAAACCCATCTGGGCCTGGGGCTTTGTTGCTTTTAAGGGACTTGATGGAGGCCAGGATTTCTGTGTCCTTAATCGGGGAGCCTATGTGAGCGCTATCCTCGTCTGAGAGTTTGGGAAGATTCAAGGTATCTAGGTAGTTAGTGCAAGCAATCGGATCAAGTATCGTCTAATTTTTGTAGACATCCTCATAAAAGGATTTGAAGGTGTCTACAATTTCCCCTTGTTTTGTGTGTATCTTGTTTGTGGAATCTTTGATTGACGATATAGTGAGGAACTTTTGCTTGTGTTTGAGGTAGGATGCAAGAAGCTTTCCAGCCCTTTTCCCATTGCATAGCTTTAGGGCTTTGAACCTGTTAATCCAAACACCGGCACGCTTGCTGGCGATTGCGTTATATTCGTATTTTTTCCTGGTCAGTTGCTCTAGGGCGGATGTGTTGTCGGGGTCGGCCGCATGAGTGTCTTCCAGGGTCTTGAAATATTTTTCAAGCCTGTCAAGATCCTGGTTCAGTGCCTTATTGGTTTTGGCTCTGATCCCAATGATAACTCCCCTTATCGTGGCTTTTCGTGCGTCCCTCTCTATAGAGGTGTCTGTGTCTGGGGAGTCATTCAATGAGATGTATTCCGATTTGGCGTTTATTATTTGTTGCTCGTTTGCAGGGTCTGATAGAATTTCCTCATTGAACCGCCAACGCTTTGGGGGTAGGATCGAGCTGGAGCCAGTAAGCTTGGTGCTAATACAAGAATGATCGGAGACTAGCTTTGGGGCAATGTCTGTTTCCTCAATTAAGTGAGTGAACGAGCTCGAGATGAGGATAAAATCAATTCTGGAGTATGAGTTGTATGGGGCTAAATAGAAGGAATAATCCCTTCCATCAGGGTTTTGGAGTCGCCAGGAGTCTTTTAACAGGAATCTGGTAGATAGCCGTGTAAGCGCCTCGTGTGAGCGGGAAGATTAAAACAAGCATTTGGATTGTCTGTCAAGTATAGGGTCCAATGGAAGATTGAAGTTGCCACCCGCAACTAAAAGTTCTTCTTGTGGGATATTCTCTATGGCTAGGGAGACTGAATCCCAGAAATCTGGAGTGTCAGAATTGGGACCATCTATGTTTACAACGTGGATGGGATCATCGTCCCTCAGCAGATGTGTAACTAACATGCTTCTCTCATTTAGTACTCCTATTAATCTGCATTCTTTTCCCTTCCCACTGCATTTTAGGTCCCTCTCATGTGCCCTGCTTGCAGGGCCTGACTGGGAACCAAAACCTGCCCTGGGAAAGTGCTCGGCCGGCCCCCCTAGCCCCCCCCGGGGGTTGTGGGTGCTGCCGAGCTCTTTGCTAGGGCCGATTTTTGGACGATTTTGTTACAGGGACGATTTTGCAGCTATGCTGCATAAACGGCCCTGTAACTAAAAGGGCTCCCAGGGGCCCCAAACCGGCACCCCACCCTTGCGGTACACCGGGGGATTGCCCGGTGTCGCTACGACCAGTCCGTGCCTGCCTGCTTGTCACATAATGTAGTTTAACATTATGTGCTGGCGTGATGGTCAGGAAATCTGATGCTCACTCCACCCACCCAATCTTACTGACCAAGCTACACCCCTGCTTTTCTGCCATTCTATGTCTTGCTCTGGGTCAAAATCTGAGAAAGAAAAATAAGTCAAAGTCACCCAAAATGAGTCCAAATGCCCACCACGTCCAACCATATGTAATTATTAAATAATATTTTGGCCTCACTATCTGTATATTAATATAAATGCAACTATAAATATATCATATACTAATTAGATTGTACTGCGTTGTGCCTCACTCACCAGTAAGAACTGAACATGTAAAAATCCATCATAACATCCATACATCAAATAGCTATTTTCCCACTTACATTCTCCCGAAAGATTAGCACCCATTGTTGAGAAAAACACTAATATTTCAATGTAGCTTCATAACATTCTGTGACGAATTACATTTCTAAAGTAGTAAAACGTTCTTTGGAGCCTGCAATACCTCATTTAAGGAATTGTTTTATTTGAAATGCAAAGATGAAGAAGCATTTATTTTGTATATTATATCGCGCATAATTTTTTTAACTGACATTTAAAACTATTGCAGCTGTTAGCTCAGAAATCCCTCTCAATCCATATCAGTCTTAAACACATTTAAATTTAATAAGTACATAGATTAGATTTGCTTTTAGTCCAAGCATATCATTACACGTCTCTGTTTTCAGTCGGCAGGCACCCTCGCTGTAAAAAGCACACAGTAGGAGTCATTCCATAAAACAAGACAAAAATCGCTCGAAAGAGTGAAAGAGAAACAGAAATAATTAAACACAAGGCAGGAGAGCAGATCGGTATCTTGAATAAATGAGACTGTAAATGTGTTATTGTCAAAGCTGCTGCACAGAGAGTGTATATACAGACTGTCACTGGATGCAAGTGTTTAGCTGAAGGCACTGTAACTCCTGGCAGATCGCTTCACGCACCGCGCAGTTCTCCTGCTATGCACCTGTGCTCCCAGCCAGCTCCTGCCAGGGTTCGAAGCCCGCTAGGTTCTGCCCATCGTTGGTCTTTCTTTTTGATTCTTTTTTGGTTTCTCTCCTCACTGTAATTGTTTGCTGTGTTTATTTGTGCCACTCTCTATCTGTGGTATTGTTTCTGCCCCCACTGTCCCCCTGTCCTCTGCTCTCCCTCGCCACGCGCTCCCATCCCCGGTTCCCACCGCTGCGTCCCCTGCGGCCCCTTCCCCTCATCCCCCATTGGCCACCCCGCTCCCGCCTCCCAGGTGCACCTCCCTCCCACCTCTCCATTTAAGGCAGCTGCACAGCGGACGCGCTCAGCGGGCGCGCCGCTGGCGTGCCGAAGGCGCACCTAAGGCAAACCCATCTGCGCCCGTCCGTGCCTGGACCGCGCCCAGCGCCAGAACCCCTGGCCCCCGTGAACGCCACGACGCCCGACTCCATTACGATGCCAGCAGTCCACGCACTCAACCCCGGACGAAAACACACCTGCTTCCGGGCCTCCCCGAAGCGCGCCCACGGACCCTTCTCGTGCCGGAACTGTAGCTTCAACAGCATCCGGCCAGCCAAACCTCCAACAAAAGAACCCAACTACCTCAGATGCATCCTCCTCAACACCCACTCCGCCCGCAAACACGCCATCGAACTCTGGGACCTTCTCAACTCTACCTCCCCAGACGTCGCCTTCCTGACGGGGACCTGGCTGAACCCCACCTCAGCCCCCGACATCGCCATAGCCATCCCGGAAGACTACAAGATCACCCGCAGGGACCGTACCAACGGCATCAGAGGAGGAATCGCCATAGTTCACAGAAACACCCTCAGAGTCTCGACCAACACCGACGACACCCTCAGCACCGCCGAACACATCAACTTCCAAATCCACACGGACCCCAATACCACCCTCAGAGGAACCCTCGTCTAAAGACCTCCCGGACCCCGACCACAGTTCAGCGACTCCATCGCCGGCTTCATCAGCATACACGCCCTCCCCTCCACAGACTACATCCTCCTTGGGGACCTGAACTTCCACCTAGAGAACAACAACGACACCAACTCCTCCACCCTGATCAACAACCTTGCCAACCTCGGACTTAGACAGCTCGTGACAACACCAACCCACGCTGCCGGCCACATGTTGGACCCCATCTTCACCGCAAGCCCCCACGTTTCCTTCAGCCACACCACCGAAACCCACTGGACTGACCACCACTGCATCCACTTCACCTTCAGGAAACCCACCACACACCACCGCACCCAACAAATTCCCTAAACTCTCCTGGAGAAAGATCACAGAAGATCAGCTAACCAACATCCTCACTCAGATCCCACCTGCCGACTCCGCCGACCCCAACACCGCGGCCCGCAACCTTAGACAGTGGATCGACGACTGCGCCAACACCCTCGCCCCGCTCAAGACACCCTCCAACAACCACACCAGAAAGAAAGCCACCTGGTTCACCGAAGATCTCCAGGCCTCCAAACGAACCTGCCGAAAACTGGAGAAGAACTGGCTCGCCGAATGAACACTAGACAACTACGCAGCCCACAAGGATGTCACCCACAGACACCATCAACTCATCAGAACCGCCAACAGGGCCTCCTTCAAAAACCGCCTGGATAACAATGCACACAACAGCAAAGAGCTCTTCAACAACGTGAAGAAACTCTCCAACCCCAGCTCCAACCCCAACGACATTCTGCCTTCGCAAGACCTGTGCGATTCACTGGCCACCTTCTTCCACCGCAAGATCACCGACATCCACAACACCTTCAATGTCACGATCACCCCGACAACCACCGCCCCCACGACCACCACCTGCACCAACCGCCTGCTCTCCTGGACCAAAGTCAATGATGAGGAAACCAGCGAGACCATGAACACCATCCACTCCGGATCACTACTGGACCCATGCCCCCACCACATCTTCAACAAAGCCAGCAAAGCCATTGCACCCCATCTTCGGAAAACAATCCACACCTCCTTTGAGACAGCAACCTTCCCAGAAAGCTGGAAGCATGCCGAGATCAACGCCTTACTCAAGAAAGCCAAGGCGGACCCTAAGGACCTCAGGAACTTCCGACCCATCTCCCTGCTCCCTTTCCCGGCAAAGGTCACAGATAAAATCATCAACAAACAACTGACCCGCTTCCTCGAGGATAACCACATCCTGGAACCGTCCCAGTCCGGGATCCGCAGCAACCACTGCACCGAGACCGCCTCCATCGCCGTCACGGACGACATCAGGACCCTGCTTGACAACGGAGAAACAGCAGCCCTCATCCTCCTGGACCTGTCAGCTGCCTTCGACATGGTCTGCCACCACACACTATGCACACGCCTACACGACGCCAGGATCCAAGAGAAGGCCCTGGACTGGACAACATCCTTCCTCTCGGGCAGAACTCAGAGCATCCGCCTCCCCGCTTCTGCTCCACGGCCACCGAAATCATCTGCGGCGTACCCCAGGGCTCCTCCCTCAGCCTGACGCTGTTCAACATCTACATGGCACTCCTCGCCCACGTGGCCTGACAGCACAAGCTCAACATCATCTCCTACACTGATGACACCCAGCTGATCATATCCCTCACCAAAGACCCTCAAACCGCCAAGACCAACCTCCACGAAGAAATGAAGGCCGTCGCCGAATGGAAGAGGAACAGAAGACTGAAGCTGAACTCGGACAAGACGGAGGTCCTCATCCTCGGCTCCACCCCCTCAGCCTGGGATGACTCCTGGTGGTCTGCAACCCTAGGAACAGCCCGACACCCACTGACCATGCACGCAACCTTGGGGTCATCCTCGACTCCACCCTCTCCATGACCAAACAGGTCAGCGCCATCTCCTCATCCTGCTTCAACACCCTCCAAATGCTCCGCAGGATCTTCAAGTGGATCCCCACCGAGACAAGAAGATCAGTCACCCAGGCCCTCGTCACCAGCAGGCTGGACTTCGGAAACGCCCTCTACGCAGGAACGTCGGCCAGGCTCCTGAGACGATTGCAAGGCATCCAGAACGCGTCAGCGCGTCTGATCCTCAACATCCCCCGCCGCAGCCACATCACACCACACCTGAGAGACCTGCACTGGCTCCCCGTCAACAAGAGGATAACCTTCAAGCTCCTCATTCACGCACACAAAGCTCTCCACAAGACCGGCCCAGTATACCTCAAATCTCAACTCAACTTCTACACCCCCACCCACCAGCTCCGCTCCGCCAACCTCGACCTTGCCACAGTCCCCCGCATCCAAAGAGCAACCACCGGTGGCAGATCCTTCTCCCACCTCGCCGCCAAGACCTGGAACACCCTCCCCACCACCCTACGACAGACCCAGGACCTTCTGGCATTCAGGAGACTCCTCAAGACCTGGCTCTTCGATCACTAGCAGGACCCCCCACACCCCCAGCGCCTTGAGACCCTCACATTGTGCAGTTCGCTTTACCAGTGTTATGATTGATTGATTGAGAGTGATGGGAACTTACTGCCTAGACTAAATTAGTGCCCTGTTAATTACCAGTAATATTCATTACTCCAAGTCGTAGACTTCCCAGTCACAGTCCTGGTTCCCATCCCTCCCTCCCTACGTTGTGCTTGGTTTTACAAGATGTCTGGAGGTAAGGATAGGGGCTATGATCCACAGGATGTGGGCGTGGCCTGGAAGGTAGGGATGGGAGCAGGGGAGTTTCAGCTTGGGAATGCATGTCTGCGGGGAGGAGCTGTCGCTCACTTACGTAAGGACTGTGACAGGGAGGTCCGACGAGTAGGTAATGACGCTATATCAGTCGTCATGGGTAAACCTTCAGGTGCAGTATTCTGGGCATCAGGTATACCAATCATGGGCCTTTCACAGTATCTGGTACATGTTGGGAGCAATGACAGAAGAATGGAGCTAATTTTTCTCATGCCAGAGCGTTTCTGTTGTTGTAGTGTAGTCACTAAGGAGGAATTGTAGCAATGCACTTTATGATGAAAGGAGTTATTGAATTGCACTACTGTACTAGATGGGCATTGGCCAGTAAGCATGGGCGTAAAATCCGCTCCGCTCGCGGATTTTTCGGATTTTCGGCAAATCCGCAATCCGCGAACGCTCGCGAATTTGTCGAAAATCCGTGAATCCGCTCGCGGCGGATTTTTTGCTTGGTTGCGGCGCGCGGCGTGGTGCACGGCGTTCACTTTCCGTCATTTTAGCGTTTGCCGAGTTGTTTTTCTTTGCGAGTGACGCGCCATTTTAGATCTTGCTGCGTGTTCCCGCGGGAGTTTGTCGCCCGCGAATACGTACTCGCGGCTTGCCACCTTGCACAGCACACCTCGCGAGAGTTCGCAATTGCGAACATGTAGTTGCGGCGGAAAGGAACAATCTCGCACTTGCGAAATAGAGATTTTGCAATTTCGCACAAGAAAATCACCAGCAAACAGGATAAACCTTCAGAAAATTATGATTTTTATCAGAATCACTCCTCAGGTTGACATTTACATGGCCTTTTTTTTTGCAAGGAGTCCATTTTGGGGGGGGGGGGGGAAGGAAGGAAGTGCCCCACAGTCTCCAACTTCCTGTTCCTGTCCAGCAGGCTCCTCCCAGTGCTTTGTCCATCTCCTGGTCACTTTCATTTGGATCTGGAGCTGGAAGGATTACTTTTTGTGGGTGCTGCTGGATATTTGGATTTGAGGCCTTTTTGACTGTCTTTGGATCACTTTTGGATTAGAAATCAACTTTCACAAGTAAGTTTGTTTGGGGCATTACAGTTGCTGCAAGTACAATTTTGGAACTTTTTCAGAAAATTAAATAAATTATATTGTGGGTAGCCACAGTATCCAGTAGGACCAGGGTTGGTTATGGGTGCATGATACAACTGTTTTGTTGAATTTAAACACCATTGAGGCCATGGATGGGCTGGGATTGTGCAGATTTTATTGTTTTTTGTCGTTTTTTTGGGCCTGCTGGTGTGGCCCTTTGCCCAGGGGTGGTGAGTGTTGCATGGGCCTAGTCTTTCTGTGGGGTGTCTTCTTGAATTTAAACATAATTGAGGCCATGGATGGGCTGGGATTGTGCTTATTTTATTGTTTTTTGTCGTTTTTGGGGGGCTGCTGGTGTGGCCTTTTGCTTGCCCAGGGGTGGTGGTGGTGCATGGACTGAGTGTGCCTGTGGTGTTGTCTCACTCTCTTTGATGTAAACATCATGGATGGCATTGGATTGTGGTGATTTCTGGCTGTTTTTCTGTTTTTTGGGGGTGTACTGTTGATGTGGTCTGGCCATGTGGGTGGTGGTGGTGGCCATCTTGAGTGCTGGCTGGTACAGGCAACATGTGCTTGGGGTGTAAGGGGGCCATTTTGAGGAGAGGCAGTGTCTGAGGCCTGCACTTATTTTGCCTACTTTTCATCCCTTATGCCCAGGGGTAGTGAGTGTTGCATGGGCCTAGTGTTTCTGAGGGGTGTCTTCTTGAATTTAAACACCATTGAGGCCATGGATGGGCTGGGATTGTGCAGATTTTATTGTTTTTTGTCGTTTTTTTGGGCCTGCTGGTGTGGCCCTTTGCCCAGGGGTGGTGAGTGTTGCATGGGCCTAGTCTTTCTGTGGGGTGTCTTCTTGAATTTAAACACCATTGAGGCCATGGATGGGCTGGGATTGTGCAGATTTTATTGTTTTTTGTCGTTTTTTTGGGCCTGCTGGTGTGGCCCTTTGCCCAGGGGTGGTGAGTGTTGCATGGGCCTAGTCTTTCTGTGGGGTGTCTTCTTGAATTTAAACATAATTGAGGCCATGGATGGGCTGGGATTGTGCTTATTTTATTGTTTTTTGTCGTTTTTGGGGGGCTGCTGGTGTGGCCTTTTGCTTGCCCAGGGGTGGTGGTGGTGCATGGACTGAGTGTGCCTGTGGTGTTGTCTCACTCTCTTTGATGTAAACATCATGGATGGCATTGGATTGTGGTGATTTCTGGCTGTTTTTCTGTTTTTTGGGGGTGTACTGTTGATGTGGACTGGCCATGTGGGTGGTGGTGGTGGTGGCCATCTTGAGTGCTGGCTGGTACAGGCAACATGTGCTTGGGGTGTAAGGGGGCCATTTTGAGGAGAGGCAGTGTCTGAGGCCTGCACTTATTTTGCCTACTTTTCATCCCTTATGCCCAGTGGTAGTGAGTGTTGCATGGGCCTAGTGTTTCTGAGGGGTGTCTTCTTGAATTTAAACACCATTGAGGCCATGGATGGGCTGGGATTGTGCAGATTTTATTGTTTTTTGTCGTTTTTTTGGGCCTGCTGGTGTGGCCCTTTGCCCAGGGGTGGTGAGTGTTGCATGGGCCTAGTCTTTCTGTGGGGTGTCTTCTTGAATTTAAACACCATTGAGGCCATGGATGGGCTGGGATTGTGCAGATTTTATTGTTTTTTGTCGTTTTTTTGGGCCTGCTGGTGTGGCCCTTTGCCCAGGGGTGGTGAGTGTTGCATGGGCCTAGTCTTTCTGTGGGGTGTCTTCTTGAATTTAAACACCATTGAGGCCATGGATGGGCTGGGATTGTGCAGATTTTATTGTTTTTTGTCGTTTTTTTGGGCCTGCTGGTGTGGCCCTTTGCCCAGGGGTGGTGAGTGTTGCATGGGCCTAGTCTTTCTGTGGGGTGTCTTCTTGAATTTAAACATAATTGAGGCCATGGATGGGCTGGGATTGTGCTTATTTTATTGTTTTTTGTCGTTTTTGGGGGGCTGCTGGTGTGGCCTTTTGCTTGCCCAGGGGTGGTGGTGGTGCATGGACTGAGTGTGCCTGTGGTGTTGTCTCACTCTTTTTGATGTAAACATCATGGATGGCATTGGATTGTGGTGATTTCTGGCAGTTTTTCTGTTTTTTGGGGGTGTACTGTTGATGTGGACTGGCCATGTGGGTGGTGGTGGTGGCCATCTTGAGTGCTGGCTGGTACAGGCAACATGTGCTTGGTGTGTAAGGGGGCCATTTTGAGGAGAGGCAGTGTCTGAGGCCTGCACTTATTTTGCCTACTTTTCATCCCTTATGCCCAGGGGTAGTGAGTGTTGCATGGGCCTAGTGTTTCTGAGGGGTGTCTTCTTGAATTTAAACACCATTGAGGTCATGGATGGACTGGGAATGTGCAGATTTTATTGGTTTTTGTCGTTTTTTTGGGCCTGCTGGTGTGGCCCTTTGCCCAGGGGTGGTGAGTGTTGCATGGGCCTAGTCTTTCTGTGGGGTGTCTTCTTGAATTTAAACACCATTGAGGCCATGGATGGGCTGGGATTGTGCAGATTTTATTGTTTTTTGTCGTTTTTTTGGGCCTGCTGGTGTGGCCCTTTGCCCAGGGGTGGTGAGTGTTGCATGGGCCTAGTCTTTCTGTGGGGTGTCTTCTTGAATTTAAACATAATTGAGGCCATGGATGGGCTGGGATTGTGCTTATTGTATTGTTTTTTGTCGTTTTTGGGGGCTGCTGGTGTGGCCTTTTGCTTGCCCAGGGGTGGTGGTGGTGCATGGACTGAGTGTGCCTGTGGTGTTGTCTCACTCTCTTTGATGTAAACATCATGGATGGCATTGGATTGTGGTGATTTCTGGCTGTTTTTCTGTTTTTTGGGGGTGTACTGTTGATGTGGACTGGCCATGTGGGTGGTGGTGGTGGCCATCTTGAGTGCTGGCTGGTACAGGCAACATGTGCTTGGGGTGTAAGGGGGCCATTTTGAGGAGAGGCAGTGTCTGAGGCCTGCACTTATTTTGCCTACTTTTCATCCCTTATGCCCAGGGGTAGTGAGTGTTGCATACTTGCATGTCCCTAGTCTTTCTGTGGGGTGTCTTCAATGTAAACATCATGGATGGCATGGGATTGTGCTCATTTTTCTGTGTTTTGTCGATTTTTTGGGGTGTATAACTGAACTGATGTTCCTCTGTCTTCCATTGCTTTTAGGTGCACAAGAAGACTCAATAGAACCACCAGTGCCAGGAAGAAGTCCTGCAGCGGTGTGTGCAGCATAACGTCACGCGACGTCACGTCTGGACACAGAACCCTCTGCAACTCGTGCAACTGCTGCCTGCTGACCTGCTCTGAAGAAGATGGCCCCAAAAAAAGTAACCCGTAGCTCCTCTAGCAAGAAAGGTGCCAGTAAGGAGCAGAAGAAGCAAGTTACCAAGGACACTGGTGTGCCGCCCGCCCCTTTTTTTGTGAGTAAAAAAAAAAGTATGCCTGCAGCAGCTGCAGCGGGATCTGCTGGGGACCAAGCTGGCAGCAGCACCCCCGCTCCATTGGGCTCAGTGCCACCACCACCACGCCAACTTAAGTCCAAGCCCTTGAGTGCTGCAGAGGCAGCCAGTATACTTCTTCAATCACCATCGACCAGTGATGTTGGCTCATCGCAAGAAAGCAGCAGCAATGTCCCTCAATCAACACAGGTTGTTGTAGCTCATCTGACGAGTGTTGAACAACCACAGCGGCAACAACAATCACATGTGCAAGTACAAGCCCAAGTACATGTGGAAGGAGAGGCAGCGCAAGGAGATGCGCATGCAGAGGTGCATGGAGGGTCACAACAAGTGCCCACAATAGTTGTTCCTCCCGAAGTAGGGGCACATCAGGAAATCGACAATCAAGGCGAGGTATCATTTGAGGAAGCCACTCCTCCTGATGATCCTTCATTGTCTTCCACAACCCTAGCAAGGAAGAGATCAAGGGTGGTGTCTACATCCTCTTCAAGCACACCTCCTTCTGATGATACGGATCAAACTTGGGAACCAGCACCACAGCCGTCTGAGAGTGAGGCACACCATGATCCAACAAAGGTACTTAAGCGTAAAAGGAAGCTCGTCCAAAGTCTCAGACTTATGGAGTGTGATGAGGCTCAACAAGAAGTGGCGGATACTGCTGCTGATGAAGACTCTGCCAACGACGACCCAGTCATCATAAAGGTCACTGCAGCCCCAGCGGGCATGCAGCAAACAGACATTTTGACCCTAGCCCGAAGAGCTGCTGCGCGTGATGATGATGATGATGATGTTGTCGATGAGGAGGCAGTGGAAACACCACAATCATTGGAGTTAAGTAGTACACCAACTCGTCCCGCTTCCATATTTCTTTCTGGCAAGAAGAGACCTGCGTCAACCTCGACCTTAATTAGTGGCGGTGAAAGTGGAAAACGTACAAAAGTTGGCCAATCCAGATCCTCCACTTCATCTGGCATTAGCTTCATGACCACCACCACCACCAGTATCGCCGCCTCCTCCAGGTCCCACAGACACTTCAAGTCCCCAGTTTGGGACTTCTTTACTGTTTGTCCCAAAAATCCAAGGTTTGCCATTTGTACCCTTTGTAAGCTTGCAGTTAGTCGTGGTAAGCCAGGTAGCAACTATGGTACCGGCGGCCAGAGTGGTCATCTTGACAGAAAGCACGGTGTCCAATGGTTTGCGCACCTAGCTGCGATCAAGAAAGGCCAAAATCAAGGAAACGTTGATGTTTCATCTGATGTTGACGAGCAGGAAGAAGACGTGTCAAACACTTCCCTTACACCCAGTACCCCTCTCAGCAGCACACCCAATGTGAGGCACACTAAGAGTGTTGGAGCGAGTGAGACACCAACGCACAAAAGTTCACCAGCGAGCAAAATTGGGTCAACGAAGTCATTATCAGCCCGTAAATGCTTGGTCCAGGCCAACATTAGAACAATGCTTACTTCAGACGTGCCATATGAACGCAACCACCCACTGACGCGTCTGTATAACACTAAGCTGGCTAAAATGCTAGCTGTGGACCTTCTACCTTTTTCTTTTGTAGAAGCGGTAGGTTTTCTTGAATTAGTTGCAACGCTCTGCCCTAAATGGAAGGTTCCGAGCCGGTTCTATTTTGCCAGAGTTGCGGTTCCAGCACTACATGAAGATGTGCTGCAGGCGATTGGGGCAGCTTTGCAGAAGAGTGCTGTTCACACAATACATCTGACAACAGACATGTGGACCAGTGGCCCAGGCGATGATTACATGTGCATCACTGCACACTGGGTCTCTTTTTCAGGTGTTATAGCAAAGCTAAACGCAGGTGTTGACCCGGACCAAGTTTTCAAAGCTGCTCGGAAACATGCAACACTAGCCATGTTTGCCTTGGAGAAAAGTCACACAGCAGAAAACCTTTTGGAAGAGTTTGACAAAAAGGTGTTGTCAATGCTATCCCCCCTAAAACGCAAGATTGGTTATGTTTCCACGGATAATGGCGCCAATGTAGTTAAGGCCATGTCACAGGGTCACCATGTTAGAGTGCCGTGTTTGGCGCACTGTATCAACCTGGTAGTTCAAAAATTCTTGAGTGATAAAGAGAGTCCAGCGTTCGAGGTAATGGCCACCTGCCGCAAAATGTGCAACCATTTCAGCCATTCTTTTAAGGCCCGGAAGCATCTGCGGAGACTGCTACTTCAACGTGGAATGCCAGTGAAAGCACTCATCCAGGAGGTGGCAACACGTTGGAACTCAACCTTCTACATGCTTGAGCGTCTGCATGAGCAGTATACGGTACTCGATCACTATTTCTTGACAGAGGCTACATCTCAGAAGGAGGACCTGCGGATGAGTAAGGCGCAATGGGCCATTGTTAAAAGCCTGACAGACATGCTTCGTCCTTTTGAGTTCTTCACGCGTGCAGTCAGCCAGGAGGACTGTAATTTGGGAAAAGCTATCCCATTGTTGTGCATACTGGAGCACCAACTGATGGCGGTTTCTTCTGAGTTTGAAAAAGATGAAAAAAAAAAAAAACATTTCATTTTGTCTGAGAAATTATTACATCGCCTACGTGGTGATGAACGTCTTAAAAACATCAACTCAGATCAGCATTACATTTGTGCTACTATTCTGGATCCACGCTACAAAAAGGCGTTGGCAGACAACGCATTCTTTCCTTTCGCTGATGCAGATGTTCAAAAGTACAAACATTGGTTAGCCTGGTCAGCCAAGAGGTTTGAAAAAGAACGGCAGGTTATTGAAGGAGAAGCCAGTACATCAGCATCAGCATCAGCAGGCCATCCGCAGTCACAAGAATCCACTTCTGCACCTGTGGCTGGGGCACAAGTGACCTCTCAGCCGTTAAAGACACCGGCAACTGGATCATCTGCACCACACACAATGACAACACTAACAGTGGCTGGGGAGGAGGATTGGCTAAGTTTGATGGGGTATGGTTCTCTAAAAAATGTCACAGGCACAGCAAAAAGTAAGCAAAGTGGAGGAACAGTTGATGACCTTGAGTCGATGGTGCAGGACTATCTGAATGACTCAACAGTGGTCTTTCTTAATGAGGAGCCATTGCAGTATTGGCATGGCAAAAAACAATTGTGGCCACAGCTCTACAACCTGGCTATAAACTATTTGTCTTGCCCACTCGCAAGTGTGTCTTCTGAACGTGTTTTCAGTGCTGCTGGTGGCATTGTAACTGCCAAACGGAGCCGCCTATCGCCCAAAAATGTGGAGCGGCTGACAATGATCAAGATGAATCAGCACCTCATACCACCAGATTACAAAGTGCGAGAAAGCACGCCACATGAAGACGATGAGGACAGCAACGTAGATGAGGGGATTTTTTCTCTGTTCGGTGCCACTGACCTCATCCAGCCTGAATTCGCAGAGTATGATGACGAAATCTTGTTCTTATTCCCTGACACCGAGCCCTGAAAATGAGACAATCAATCAAGAACTTTCTTTTTCGTCCTTATTCACTTTTATTCCTGTGTGCTTTGTGTCTCTCTTTCTTTGTTTTGCACAGTTAATTTAATTCAAACTTTAATCACCTAATCCCAAAAACAAGACCATCATCAGAACTGTCTTCACTTGTTTGCTTATTGATTTGAAGGTGCCGCAGTCTACATTCCTCAGGTTCACAAGTTCTGAAGAACATGCTCCTCTATCCTCCTCCTCCAGACTGCGATTTCCCTCCAAGCAGAGTGCTGGATTACGCACAATGAAGAAAGACTCAGCACTTGTGGGGGTGTTGTACTTCTTTGCGGGTGAGTTGACGGTTTTGGGCCCATTGCTGTGAAGCTCTAATAATGGACAAAAGTGTTTTGGACCAAATATGAGGTGGAAATTTCTTGCCGTTTTTGCTGACTTGCTTGCCTTTGAGGTGCTCTTTGGCGGGGTTCCGGGGGTTTGTGTGTAATTTTTGGTGTCTGTCGAAGCACTGCTGCGACAGTCTAATCTTGATTGCATTTGCTTTTCAGGAAATCCGTGGTGGAAAACAGGAGTTATGATGATTGATGATGACCTAGCTGCACAGCGCGTTACTTTGGACCGAAGGCCGAGAGATATTGTAAGTATGAGATTTAGCTTTTTCGCTGTTTGGGGGTGTTGTCGGGTGTTTTTTTGCGGGTGGGTTGGCGCCGGCGGGTCTTGCCTGGGGCATTCCTGGGAAGGTCTAATACCGGATACAAGTGTTTTGGACAAAATCCATAAGGAACAGCCTTTTTTTTGCCATTTCTTCAGACATCTTGCTCAATGTAGCCTTTTGGGGGGCTTCCTGCTGTTCGTGGGTGGGTTGCGGCCGGGGTCTCTGTCGAAGCACTGCTGCGACAGTCTAATCTTGATTGCATTTGCTTTTCAGGAAATCCGTGGTGGAAAACAGGAGTTATGATGATTGATGATGATGACGACCTAGCTGCACAGCGCCGCGTTTGGACCGAAGGCCGAGAGACATTGTAAGTATGAGATTTAGCTTTTTCGCTGTTTGGGGGTGTTGTCGGGTGTTTTTTTGCGGGTGGGTTGGCGCCGGCGGGTCTTGCCTGGGGCATTCCTGGGAAGGTCTAATACCGGATACAAGTGTTTTGGACAAAATCCATAAGGAACAGCCTTTTTTTTGCCATTTCTTCAGACATCTTGCTCAATGTAGCCTTTTGGGGGGCTTCCTGCTGTTCGTGGGTGGGTTGCGGCCGGGGTCTCTGTCGAAGCACTGCTGCGACAGTCTAATCTTGATTGCATTTGCTTTTCAGGAAATCCGTGGTGGAAAACAGGAGTTATGATGATTGATGATGATGACGACCTAGCTGCACAGCGCCGCGTTTGGACCGAAGGCCGAGAGACATTGTAAGTATGAGATTTAGCTTTTTCGCTGTTTGGTGGTGTTGTGTCGCGTGTTTTTTTGCGGGTGGGTTGGCGCCGGCGGGTCTTGCCTGGGGCATTCCTGGGAAGGTCTAATACCGGATACAAGTGTTTTGGACAAAATCCATAAGGAACAGCCTTTTTTTTGCCATTTCTTCAGACATCTTGCTCAATGTAGCGTTTTGGGGGGCTTCCTGCTGTTCGTGGGTGGGTTGCGGCCGGGGTCTCTGTCGAAGCACTGCTGCGACAGTCTAATCTTGATTGCATTTGCTTTTCAGGAAATCCGTGGTGGAAAACAGGAGTTATGATGATTGATGATGATGATGACGACCTAGCTGCACAGCGCCGCGTTTGGACCGAAGGCCGAGAGACATTGTAAGTATGAGATTTAGCTTTTTCGCTGTTTGGTGGTGTTGTGTCGGGTGTTTTTTTGCGGGTGGGTTGGCGGGTCTTGCCTGGGGCATTCCTGGGAAGGTCTAATACCGGCTAGAAGTTAGTTGGACAAAATCCATAAGGAAACACCAGTTTTGGCACTTTTTGTAAGTTAGGGTTCGTTAGGGTTAGCCCTAGCAGCAGGATTGCATGTGTTTAGGGGGGTTCTATTGCAACGCGGTTCTGTTGTTGTAGAGCACTGTTGGAGCGATGCTGGCTATGGATACTTTTGCTTGCAGGCAAGTGGTTTGAATACAATCCACGGTCTGTATTTGGGTCTACTGTTACTTTCAAAGTACGTTTTGTAACCATTTTTCTGCTAGGCATCGTTTTTGGAGATATGATTGGGTTCTTCTACATTTTTGCGACTGGCTTTAGTAAGGGTCTTGGTGGGAGCATTGCTGGGAAGGTCAAATTTTGTTCTAAAACACAGTAGTACACCCACCTTGAGGGGAAAGATCCGCTATAATATTTTGGCCATACTTATTGATCCTTAAAAAGGTGACTCAGACAGAGCACGCAATTTCAAAAATATTGTACTGTCTATTAGGGAACTCAAAGTGTGACTTTTTGAACCACACAGCGTACATACCTTTTATTTATTTATCAGTGGTATTGTAATAGCACTTCCTGTTTTCCGTTCAATAATTACAGGCCGGGTTTCAGTCAACATCCGCCAGGCAGGCAGTGGACAGGGTGTCTCTTCTGTCAGTGGTCACCACCACATTGATGGACGAAGCGTCAGCTGGAATGGAGGAGTGCCGCCAATAAGAGGAATTGTTTGCTGCATGCAACTTACTTACCAATTTCAACAGGACAACTCCAACAACATACGCAATACAGATACAGTATCCATTGTTGTCTTTTATTCTATGAGTGTGACTGCATGTGCTTACCTTTACTTTGTAACCAAAGATTGTCTGTAAACTCTGTATCTTCAATTATTGTTTGTCCATGCTCTGCTTTTTTTTTCTTCTCTCAACAAAACCTACCCAAAAAGAAACCCCCATTCCCATCCATTTTACAAACCCTAACCCTCTTCCCCCGGGCTGTGTTGTTTTGCTTGATGTCTGACTAAAATGACATCAATAATTCCACACACTTGCTGGGGAGGATAAGGTGATAGCAGCAACAGGCTGGTGAAGGAATACGAGGATATCTTCTAGACTTACTCAGCTTCAGTACTATATCTTCTAGTAGTAGTAGCCAATGTCAAATAAATTCAACGCAAGTACTAGTTATACTTGCAATACTTTACCATTTGTTAGGCTACATTATGGCACTGTTCTAGTGTACTGTCACCTGCTATTTTCTCGATCGTACCGTAACCGTTGTAATGCTACAGTAAGGAGTACAAACAAGGTTTCGTTTTCTTTTTTTCCATAGGCATGCAACTGCCACTGTGTCACACCACTAGTAACACCGCAATGAGGAAATGTCACCCGCCCAGGAATGACAACGTTAATCCCCATTTCACCTGGAGCCAGCCCTGGGCCTAGCCCTAATTTCTAACACAAATTACAGGTAAGATAAGCGTTTGGTGGGAGGTAGTATAATGGAGTATTATTTCGGAGTAGACAAGAGTTTGACGGTTGTACTACTAAAGTCCTACGACTGTTCAGGAAAACAAAGTTACTGTTACACCCCCGCCCCCCACCCACCAGACTGAAAAGCAGTAAAAAACAGGTATGGTCAGATAAAGTAGTTGAAAAATATATTTATTTATCCCTAACAAAATAATCTCCCTCACCCACCCTAACCCCAACGATTGTCTCTGAAACGTCCCAAAACGATCCCAACTCCCAAATCCCACCCCCCAAAAGTCTATAAAAAAAGGGCAAGGGACACTCCACTACTGGAGGGTGCTGGTGCTGGTGCATGATGCGGCATGGGCATCATACTCCTTGCGGAGGGTGGCAAGCTCGGAGCGGAGGCCCTTAACCAAGGTCTTATACCTCAGGACCTCCTGCTCCAGGTTGGACATGCGGACTCGTAGGCGGTGTTGGCGTTCCTTGCAGCTCCTGTGGGGGGCAGCTGGTGTTTCGGGTGCTTGGCGGTGGCGGTCGGCTTTCTTAGCCCGGCTCGGTCCCGCTGGTTTAGTCACGGAGGAGGATGCAGTGGTCACAGTCGAAGATGTTGCCCCGCTCGACTGCGTGTCCTCCTCCTCCTCCAGGGCCACCAGCCGCCGATACTCGGCGACTGTGGCCTCCAGCCTCCGTTGCCGGGCCAATCTAGCCTGCTCCCTCCTTGTTGTTGATTTGGAAGGAGCAACTATATGAAGAAAGAAAGACATAGTCTGTAACCAATGCTCCTTATTAATAACACAAAGTGATTGAGCCGAAAGTTGGGTCACAGAGTACAAGTAGCAAATTGAAAGCACAGTACATAACTATTGAGGACAGTATCTATGTAACCCTCCCACTTCTGCATCCTTGCTCTAACAGTAGTGGTAGTTTAATGAACTAATTCTACGACCACTATGGACTTCCATTACAGTCGACTATGACAGTACACCAGTCTTATTCTTCTTCTTCTCTCTTGTTTAGGGAAATGGGTACGTTATCTTATGCAAGCCAGCAGAATGACATGGACACAGCACAGTGAAGTTGCACCCGAGAAAAAAAGTTGCACACCATGATGATGGAGACAGACTTGCGTTACTGTACCGGTCCAGTACATGCAGGTGGTGAAGCTATTACTTTTCTATTACGGGTGGCACTGAGAATACTCTGTTACAAGGGCTACTGCTTAATTAATTTACCTTTCACCCTACAGTGCAAATGAGTACTAGAAAAGGAAACTGAAGATGCTAACTAATTTGATTATCTATCACTTCACATGGGACGTATTTAATGACAGATGAGATGACTTTAGGTGCTTTGCTTAATATTGAGTGAACACAGTGATACACCCACACATGAATGACGTACTACAAGTAAACTAAAGTTATTAAGAGAGGTACGGAGTGTCCACCGTAATAACCAGATATATGCTGTGAATGCAAACGCAATACAAAGTACTGCTACTATTCATGGTAGTATTGGACACATTTACAATTTCTTTTCCTTGCCTTCCCTGCACTGGGACGGACGTGCGGGTGCGGTGGTACATGCTCTTCAAGGTAACACTTACTTCACCTGGCGACCATCTACTCTCTCTAGATACACATTTGCTATGTAAGAGTCAGAGAATACCATGCTCCAGGCATCCATTC
The DNA here is from genome assembly GCF_964261635.1 of Lissotriton helveticus. NCBI lineage: Eukaryota > Metazoa > Chordata > Amphibia > Caudata > Salamandridae > Lissotriton > Lissotriton helveticus. The sequence goes on along the minus strand of NC_136071.1, from coordinate 472,745,797 downwards.
ATTCAAAGTATACGCACACATACAGTTTCTGTTTCACCCACCCAGGCTGCTGTCCTTCCACCCATCCTTGCTTCATCATTGACCCAGCCATGCACCATACCATATTCTTTCCTTCCCAGCCACCTCTGGGTCCAAGCAAACACATATCGTTCTTCTTTGCCAGCCATCATACAAGTTCGCGTCCCACTTACTTACACCCTTCTTTCGCTTTTCGTTCATCCCATCCATCACGTTCGTCTAAGAACTTATTGGGATTCTTCTCACCAAAAACTTCACAGCTAAGTCGAAGTACATTTCGAGGAGGCTACTACCTGGTTGATTTGTAATTGTAATACACCCGTGCAGAAAGCACACTATGCAGTCTTCAATCTCAATAAGTAAGGAATATATAGCTTACCTGTTTCCGCCACCACCGTTTGATCCCCCACAGGAACGGCCACCAGCTCTTCTACCGCCGCATCCTCCCCAGAGGCCTCCGAGTCCAAGTCCAACACATCAGCCACCTCCGCGCTGGCCCCGTCACCAGATGTTACACCTACAAAGTACATTTAAGAAAGTTAGAATACACCACTCACTACTATATAATATTTGGTCTAGGAGAAATGTTAAAAAAACAGAATACAATGTAATAATTTGTGACTGTCTACTCCATAGTAAAAATGTCCCATTTTCCAGGGAAGGCTGTTGTCTTGCTGCACTTTTATGCACAACTGATGAATGCTTGCTTTTGATTTTTAACACGCACCACTTTTTCTCCTAACAGACAGAAGCTTGACTCCTGAGTCCTAAGAACACGACCAGGATCAAGTTCAAAGTAGGTGAGAGTTCGGCTCGACCACAAGAAATGTGTCCAATTAATCGTCAGCACTAACCACTTTTCCGTTTACAGTTAAATAGTTTTATGACAAAGTAGATTTCAATAAATGTGTTTACTTTTAATAAAGCTTTTACACTTAAATAGACTCTGTGGTTTTTGTTCCTCTAGACTAGAGTGGATGAGCTAAAGGTTTTGGAATTTTTGCAAGCATGAGTGCCTCTGACACTTCTTGACTGTGCTGTGACTCCGTACTACTCTCTTGTCCTGCGTACGATAATCTAGAGATCATTGGGGATCTATAATCGGTGACTTCGGGAGCTGAATGACTCTGCCACACTATCTAGTCAGTAAGGAGACAGTGCATAGAGGTATTGCTGAATATAATGGGAGTCCAATGGAATTGCCAAATGTCCAATCTTAGTTAGCTACACAGACAGACTAATAAGAATAGTCTAGTAATACCACAGGGAGTCATATTCGAGGCAGGATAAGAATTTATATCCAGTCTACAAGAAGATCAAAGACGATTTAGAAAAAATCGAATGAGGAACGCTAGGAAAAAATAGGTACTGTTTAGTAAAATGTAAACTTACTGGGGCCAGCAAAGGAGCCCTCGCCTGCCCGATCCTGGCCTGCATCCTCAGCACCCTCCTCCTGTGTCCTCTTGCCCTTGGGGGGAGCTGATGTACAACATGAAAGAAAGAAAAACCATAAAACATGGATGAGATTTTTCAACCAAATCAAACATTTCAAAAGAACAATAACAACATATTTTGGAAAAATAGCAAATAGATAGACAACTATTCCACGGGATCTATCTCATGTGGTATACTACGTTATTCGTATTGCCTGATTTGCGGAACGTTGACTTAGAAAGTTCCTATGTAACTCAATAAACAGACTACTAAAGAGGTTTGCCTAGGCCTGGCACTGCAGGCAGTAGTGCACAACACGTGACAGACAAAGTCCATCCTGCTTGCAGATCAGTGAATACTCAAACTATCAATCCACCCGCCACCACCGCCACTATTTCTTCTGATAGCCATGTGACTGTCTAAAGGAAGGACACTGGACTTCAGTCTGTTGGGGCTGATTTATAAGTCCCTTGCGGAAGTTGCGGCTGATTTTCCTCCATTGTTGCGTGCCTTTTCTGACGCAGCGGCAGAACAAAAGACTCGCCATGGTGTTGGTGCGGCGTATATATTAAAAAAAAAAACACATATGGGCATATGGGCGATGCATCACGTTGTAAAGCCCTGCGCCATCAGGGGGCGTTCCGGCGCAAGGGAGGGCGTACCTGCGCAGGAACGAATCCTAAAAGTGGCTGAGGGAAATCTACAAGATGTCAATCAGTCATTTTTATGACAATGATGCATGACTCAAACCCTGCGCGCTTGAAGCCGACGTACGGCTTGATGCAGCATTGGGGAGATAGGGTACCCCAGAGCATTGCTGGAGCTGCGCCATCGTTGGCACGCAACTCCAGCAATGCGCTGCCTTTACGGCACAGATGCGTAAGGCTTCTGTGACGTTTTGGGCCAATGGGTGGTGGTGGCATGGCACACAATTACTGCCGCATCCCTGCTACTTTGCAGGGATGCGCCGGTAATTGAAAATATGACCCTTACTGTCTAGCATTACGCAGTTCTTTTCTTTACAGTACACTGATACATAATTTCTCAGGCCAATGAAATGCTTCTGAACACAACATACAAAACAAAGAAGCATAGTAGCAAGCAAGGCTACTGAGAAGGAGAGCAGTGCACCTGAAAATGAAATGCATAGAAGATTTTGAAATATAATTTACCTCAATGTAATCGGCAGCATTATTGCTCTTGGTAAAGAACAAAGATTTGCAAATAACAGAGCAGGATAAAACAGAGTAGTAAATGTACTACTACTACTACTCACCAAGCCCGGGGACCTCTACGCCGAGCGCGTCCAGCAAGTCCCGCTCCCGGTCCATGACATCGGTCCAGCGGTGGGTGGCCTGGTTATATGTGCGCCGGACCCCAGAGATCTTGTACATGGCCCGGCACACCTTCTCCCACCGCTGGCGGCGCTCCCGGATGCCATAGCCGGTCGCGATCTTGCCGCCTCCCAGGATCGTCTTGGGGAGGCGGCGCTGGACATGGAAGATCAGTGCCGCCACTTCCTCCGCGCTAAAGATCTCCCTCGGGACCACTTGCTCCCCCCTTAAACGCCCGCACGGGAGCCGGGCACGGGGTGCGGGACCCTTCCCCTTCTCAGGGTGCTTCCCGGCTCCCTTTACCATGGTCTGGGCAGAAATAAACTTAAATGATAAAGAAGAAATAGAATAGTGAAGAAGAAAATAAAAGAGTTTAAAAAAGTAGTTTAAAAGTAACTAAAAGCTGCAGAAAACACAAAAATATAGAGCTAGAAAAATAGAGGGTTAGATAATAAGTAAAATTAGATCAAAAAAACTTCAAACAAGCAAAGGATGGCAGAGATTGAGAGAGGATAGAGAAAGCATGCCCAGAACCATAGCAATGAATGAGAAACAAGATGGCCGCGCCCGTTCACGACCGCGTGGGTAAGTTCGCGCGAGATTTTCCTTGCGAGTACGCGCGAACTTGTACTCGCGAGCAGCACACTTTGCGAGATTACACATAGCGGGCGGAAACGGAATTACGTCACGCCAACAAGATGGCCGCGCCCGTGTACGACCGATAGGGTAACTTGGCAAACGAATAGCTAGAAGCGCCTCGCGAACACGCGCAAGATCACGCGAATATACACGTCGCAACAAAAACAATTTTGTATTCGCACGTATTCGCGGCTTCCGAAATCGATCTCGCACGGATTCGCGCCCCAAATAACGCGCGAAATTGCAAAAAAAATGATTTTAGCTAAAATGAAAGCAATGAGCAGGTGCAAAAGTTCAAACTTAACATTAGTAACATTCAAGGTAGTGCTTCCTGATGGGCCCCTCCAGAGTTTGCAACAATTCTATGACCCTGCTATGACCCAAACAGCAGGCTCATAGAATAGCACCATAAAGGTCCTGTAAAAAAAAAATTTCACTGCAACAAAAAGCAAATTACAGATAAGGAAGGAAGCAGGTGCCAGCCAGACTGGAACTTTCAAAATTACTGACACATTAATGAAACACAAATTAATTGATGGCAGTTGAAGAAGGGCAGGTGTGCTAGCTTTTTTCAACCACCATAATCTACAGTAATAAATAAACCTAATAGGTGCCTGTGAGGATGTACTAGAGGGTGGCATGGGTGTCCCAGAGGGTGGCAGTGGTGAAACAGAGGGTGCTGTGAACCTGTGATGATAAACCAGACGTAGAAACAACATAGTCGCGGCCGTTGCAAGCCGAAAAGTAAGTTCGCAATTGCGAACTTGTCCCAAAATCGGCGCGAACACGCGCCAACACAAAAAACGGAAAAATCCGCAAGTCCGCTAGAGTTCGCGGATCTTCGCGGATTGCGAATCCGTAAATACGCAAGTTCGCGGATTGCCAATCCGCAAAATCCGCCCATGCTTATTGGCCAGTCATATTGAATAGTGTGTACTTCCTGGTCATGACAGACTGAACATTTCATACCTTGCCGCCTTGCTTCGTACTCCGGAAGGTCTGTATGTTGTTTAAGGAGAAGTGTTCCTACAAAATACAAGTTAGTTGTTACTAAAACAAAACAATAGCAGTCGTTAGTGTTGGACTGGTATATCGGATGTCAGGCACCGCCAGATGGGCTGGCTTGATAGGGCCATTATGTTGGCCATTTTTGTGGTCTGTGCCCTGTGATGGGGACAAAAAGCAAACATTGGCAAAGCCAAATAGGTCTGGTGTTGGCCACCAACCATTTGGCTTTAGCAATTCTTGTTTTGTTCTTTCAAAGGTTTTGCAAGACTGTATTGTTGGGGTGCTGCCAGCCTCTTTTCAATAAAAAAATGCTCAAGACATAAATACATATTTTTTGATCAGTGACAACAAAGTCAACAGCTGAAGGGGCTAACCCTTTCCCCACTGTATGTATGCTGTCTGGCGGACCCCTAAAATACTTGAATAACACTCAGTGGAGCACTGCTCAATATTGCTCACCTAAAGCTTGTTATGTACCATTAAATTCTTATGTATTTATTATGTTTGTAGATTAGATGACCTCTAAAAATGTCAGTAGGTAAGATCTAAACAAATTTTGTGGTGCAAAAAATAATTTCAGTAATGTAGAAAATATAAATAGTTGTGGACATAGAAGTCTTTATGGTACAACTAACAAAAAAGCACATTACCACAATAGTCCCTGGCACTGAAGGGAATTACTTTGTGTGTAGACCTGCCCATTTCACAGTGAAGACAGCTAGTGACTGAAGTGGGTTGACCCTTTGCCCCATGATACATACGGTGGAGTGGGCAGGAGTAAAATGTGAATGACTTAATCTCAGACTAATAGCATAAATCTGGCTCAAAATCCCCTATAAGTAACTGTTATACACACAATAAACTGGTAAAGTCAAACGGTCTCGGCTAACACCAGACCCAAAAAAGCCTTATGGTTTTATGAATATTTTGCAAATATTTTTTACAAATAGTGTTTGAAATGGGGGGCTCTAGTTTGCAGAGGTTTGCATCTTTGTCCAAGTAGGGGTAAGGGGGATACCCTTCTAAAATAAACCCTGCTCACCCCCTTGGTAGCTTGGCACGAGCAGACATGCTTATCTCAGAGGCAGTGAGTAAAGCATTTGGGCATGCATAAAGTAACACAAAAACACTACAAATGGACAACCCACCATTTTAGAAAAATAAGCAGACTTTATCTAAACCAACAAGATGAAAAACGTCAGAAATCCAACATACAATACTCTTAAAAATAGTAACTGTGCAAAATAACCTTTAAATTGCAGGAAAGGGGGCGTGGCCAAGTCGAGCTACATGATGGCAGCTTAATCTGTCGACTCTGCCGACTAAGCAGGAAATCTGTCAATCATCCGGTTAAATTGCCTACTTAAGGAATCTGATACCAACATTAATGATCGGCTTGGGCTGAGGAGCTGATCGATACCTCCCGCGGCCAGAACGGAAAGATGGATCACCCACAGCGAGCCCTGCGCCATCGGGCCTAGTCGGGAAGGCGGCGCGGCCACGTGGCCTGAGCACCAGGTGGAATATTGTTGGCGTGCACTCACCGGGGCTGTTTTCTCTGGTGTCTGGATGGTGGTGTGCCGCTGAGCCGTGTCCCTTTGTGCCACGTGGGAGACCCTGGACCGTGGCTTCTCCATCTGTGGGCCGTGATCGTCGGCTGGTGCGCCGCTGACGTTCCAGAGCCTACCCAAGCAGCCGGTAAGATTGAAGCTGCGGATCGGCATCTGTGTCTGCCCCTGCTGAAGGGGGCAGTGCTGTGGTGTGACTGAAGCAAGATGTGAGCCCAGCGCCGCCGTTGCTACGGAGCCCCAGATGGACTGTAACCTGGGTGTGTGTCTGATAAGCTGGCGGATGCAGAACTGCGGCATTCGCATCCGTATCTGTCCTGTTTGAAGGGAGCAGTACTGTGGAGAGACAGCGGTGAGAAGTGAGCCCCGCGCCGCCGTGAGGGAGGGGCGTACCCAGGCTGAATACCGCCTTCCTGGGAAGACGTCCTGATGAAGGGAGGGGGGGGAGCCTGCGGTGACATGTGTGCAAACACGCCCTGTGAAATGTTAAGTTGGGGAATAAAGTCCCCTTGAATCCTGAGGGTCCTTGGTGTCCAACTAGCCCACTAGGTACCTCCAGTAAACGCCACAGAGCTGTGTTGCAGAGAGGTGCAAAAAGGGGCATGGCCTAGATCTCCTCTCTCCAACGCAGCGCAGTGGCGCACACTGGAAGCACCTGGTGGGCTAGTTGGCCCCCAGGGTCCCTCAGGATTTAAGGGGAATTATTTCCCCAACTTAAAATGCACCACAGGGCGTGTTTGCACACGTCACCTCAGGCCCCGTCCCCTCCCTTCACCACTGTGTAAACGTGCCCTGTGGCCATTTTAAGTTGGGAGGTTAATTCCCCTTGAATCCTGAGGGTCCCTAGGGTCCAACTAGCCCACTAGGTACCTCCAGTAAGCACCACAGAGCTGCGTTGCAGAGAGGTGTAAAAAGGGGCACGGCCTAGACCACCTCTCTGCAACACAGCGCAGTGGTGCTTACTGGAAGCTCCTGGTGGGCTAGTTGGCCCCCAGGAGCCCTCAGGATTGAAGGGGAATTATTTCCCCAACATAAAACACGCTACAGGGCGTGTTTGCACACGTCACCTTAGGCCCCGACCCCTCCCTTCACCACTGTGTAAACACGCCCTGTGGCCATTTTAAATTGGGAGATTAAGTCCATTTGAATCCAGAGCGTCCCTAGGGTCCAACTGGCCCACTAGTTACCTCTACTAAGCACCACAGATCTGTGTTGCAGAGAGGTGTAAAAAGTGGCATGGCCTGGACCACCTCTCTGAAAGGCAGCGCAATGGCGCTTACTGGAAGCACCTGGTGGGCTAGTTGGCAACCCTTTTCCATCGAGTGTACAACCATTGTCCTTTGAAACGGGCCTCTATCCTCGGTCTAATAACAGTATTCTGCTGATCTTGTAGTTCCGGTAATTCAGGGTGGTATATGGGATGGACTTCCATCATCGGAAACTGGGATACTGTCTTCAGGCTCTTCTCAAACAGCCTACTTCGATAGGCTACCAACGCTGCAACATTACCTCCTCAGGCACCATACCAGCAGCATATACATTGTCCCTGATATCATAAATATTCCGGGGTGCTACATCATTGAAGCATTGTTCCCACAATCCAATCAGTGTAGCCTACATGTGCTTAAGGGCATGCTGCTGCACAAACGGTTCATAATCTCTCATCACACTCCACACATCTTCCGTACTATAGATAGGATGACGAGCCCACTGAGTGGCCTGATTGGCTACCACCCTTTCCTCTTCCTCTCCCACATCAGATGGTATCAATATCCACCCCAGTTGCTCCTTAGCAGTTGCCCAGTCCCAGTCCCCCGATCCACGTACAGCCGTCCCGCTACCCAGTACTATCGGGGAATGAAGGAAAAGGGAAGGAGTAGTAACAGAAGGAACAGGCACCAATGTCATCAATGGCTGTGTTGTGGGTGTAAGGGCTGGAGAGAGGAGAGACATTGACACAATAGGTGTAGCAGGGAGACTAGCAGTTATCGCAGGCGCAGAAGGCAAAGCCAGCTGGGTCGGTAACAGAAGAAACAGAAACAACAGGGCAGAGAGTCAGATGACTGGGGCTGTGGCACGGCCGGGTATATTCTCTGTGGGGTGTATGGAGACAGAGATCGGATGTCTAACAATTCCTCCACAAATGTATCATTTTTTTCTTAAACCACATAAGACTTTTCACGTTGCAATCAGAACTTCCTATCAGCACGCTCTATCCCCTTCTCAGTCTTCTCTTTATCATACGGAACAGCTTTCTGAGTCACTGACTGCATCCTTCCCTTTTGGGCCTCCTTTGCTGCTTTCACTCATCTCTGTTTAGCTTCCTTTTGCCATGTCCTAAGGGAATCAAATATTGACTGACTACATCTTTTCGCAAACAATTTATCCTGCAGGAAATTATGCTTTTGCTCATCAAAAGTGCCTGTTAGTGGCCACTGCAACTCAGCATTGTCCCTCATATATTTGTGCCATAATGTATTAAACATAATAGGGCAAAATCCATGCTTAATGTACATCTCAAAATCTGGAGTGCTTTCCTAAAGCGCAGGCTGACTCTCTTCCAATCAAGCATCAGTAGAACAACGACGACAACTCACACAGCACAATATACTAAAAAGGGCATTTTTTCAAACATTTTTTCAAACAAAAACGTGTTCACTATTTATGCAGAGCAGATATTTGCAAATATATTACCAAAGTTGGTCCTCAGACCTCACCACATCAAAATCAAAGTGGCGCCATATTCACAAAGAACTCAAACAAATTCAAGCGATTGTCCAAAAACGATCTTCAGACCATACCAAACACCAACCAAAGTGGCGCCATAGCCACAGAACAAAACCAAAGCAAACTAACCGGGTGCACAGGTCAAACAAATGTATTTCCCTCTACTGACTCTTCGGACCATATGGTCAGATCCAATGGTTTCGCCATTCAGGACCCCAGCCGGGATGACCACTGGGCGAGGCACTGCCCAGTCAGACATACGGGGCAGCTGCGAGTACAGACTCTCTCGTGCAGGAATCTCCGGTCTGGCCGGCCGACCCGATGTTGCCCCTTCCCCCTTACCCGTCTGCAGGGGAGAAAGGGTCACTCACCCGATGGGGTTCCTGTTCCGGCACCAACTGAAGGAAGTGACCGGATTATGGCCACCCGTTCACTGGCAACCACCTCTCAGCCTTCCATACAAATGAAGAGTCGGTCATACAGTAGAGAATACAAACCAAAGTAATTTATTGGTCACACACTTGAGTGGAATCCAGTCTCATCAGCCTCCTACGATTGCAGCAGAGGGACTGACCCCCGCCAACATGGTTATACAAGATATACATTTCCAGCACCCATAAAGAGCCGCCCAGACTGGAATTTTTCAGTCTGGTCGCTGATGAACAAAGAAGGTACAGAAGGATGGGCTACAATCCTGAGGCTGGGTACATGCTATCTTGGTTTCAAGGTTACGACGAGGAGGCCGTCGTAACCCAGTGCCCAGTGCCCATCTCTCTGAGAGTGCGAGCAGGCCTACATACTAAGAAAGGCATGCAGTGACAGAACAATCTATTCATTAGTGCAGTGAAGCTCAACATTGAACAATAAAGCTAAACCATTGAGGCTGTTTTCTGCTGAGGCAAGCAGTATAAAACAGAAGCTTATTTTTGTTCATGGTACAAAATGGCGTCTGGATACAAAATGGTGCCGCAAATGCTAACTTAACTCGCACAATGCTAGAAGGAGTCGATTAGACCATTTTTGTCAGTCCAACACAGTGAAGTTGTGCATTAGTGCAGCTGCTGTAATACTAGGTGGAAATAGTTTCTTCATAAGTCGACTTTCCAATGCATGTTTCCCTTCTTTTGTTAGAACAGTTCTTCAGTTTTTCTGCAAAATGTACATCAGATGCTTGATGTATATTTTTCACTAGTTTCTTGTTTTAATTTTTTGTGTGTATAATTCTAAATTGAGCACACCTGCCATGATGGCATGTATGTGAGCACTATGAACCAACAGATGAGCTGGAGAAGCAACTCAGGAGAATGTGGCAATGCGTATGTGGGCATGAAACAAACCACGAGGGAGCTCAAGAAGACAAATGCGCACCCATGAGGTGTTGAAACAAAAAGATAAAAGTACCTCCCTCATGTTATATATGGAGGGCACAAGTCATTCAAACAAAAGGGAGTTAAAGAAGCTATGCCTCAGGGAAGGGACAGACGCAAGAAGGGGACAAAACACCATTTAATAACATGAAAGCAAATGAGACTGCAAAGAAAGGCCACTAATACTAAGAAATTGATTGACCCGTAATCCACCCTAAATATAAGTATTGTGCACAATGTCTTTCAACAACTGACAGCTAACAACTACTTGCAGATAAGGCATAAAATACTAATGACTTTCACTTAGTTTAGGTATGACTGTGTCAAAAAATAAACCGTCAATGCATGTAGGACAAAATGTGATTCTGTTCGCAGAGAAGTCAAATATTCTAGCTCATGGATATTTACCTTTTTTGTAAACTTTATTTATTCCATTATGACATACCAGAGAGTTAAATCTAGAAGACAATGGTTCAGGTGAAACATAACTTGACGTGCTTTCAATCATGATATATTATAGATATTACAATCATGAAGCAGTTTCCTCGAAGAGTGCCAAGCACAAGAGTATATGATAAATATTATCCATATTTGATTCTTCTGTAAGCATCAGAGGTGAGGCACTTACAAATGATACATAGGAACATATAGTCTCTCAATGACCACATGAAAATCAACAGCTAATCAGTTGAGCTCAATGAGCCTGTCGGAGTGTCGGAATCACACATAATTCCATAATTAAAGCAGAGGCAGCCTTTGCTGTTGCGATTATGGTATCACTTTCCCAGAGCCTTTCTGTTGGACTTGGCCCTTTTTGCAGGGTCATCCCTGAACTTTTTGCTTTTCTCCTGGCCTTTTTCCGACATGGTGTTGGTGGTTCAAGGACTCTGGGCACTTTAGCACTGCTGTCCAGTGTAGAGTGTGTGTGCTCTCTGTGGTAAATATGGTCAAGATTGGTCTACACCTGTTTGGCATATTTAATTTACATATCAGTCTCTTGTAAAGTGGTATCTCAGATACCCGCGGCCGATAAATTAAATGCTACTGGTGGGCTTGCAGCGCTGATTGTACCACCCACCGAAGTAGCCTTTCCAACCTGTCTCAGGCCTCTGCCATTGCAGGGCCGGTCTGCGCAGTGTTACTGCCGCTGTGACATGCCACCTAAAGTGTGTGCCACATCTGTGACCCCCCTTTTATTGAATGTCAGTCACCCCTAAGGTAGGCCCTAGCTAGCCCAATGGGCAGGGTGCCTTAAGTGTGTGACATGTCCTGGTAGTGACAAACCGCCATTTTGGTTTCTCAATGCTGTGAGGCTGCCCTCTCATAGAAATGCATTGGGGATTCCCTGACAAATGTTTCATTGGTAATTCCTGATATGAGAGGAGCAGCGAGGTCAAGTTTGGTATATTTGGAATGGTAATAATAAATGCTGTGCATTGGTTGTTGCAGATTTATTATACCTATTTTAGAAATGCCACTTTTAGAAGTTGGCATTTCTGTGTGCCATGTGTCTGCCAGCATGATGTGGATTGCATGTCTGGCTTTGGAGTGACAGGGGCTGGTGAGGTGTGTGTGGCTCCAGGGAGGGCAAGGTGAGTCAGCTCTAGGCTGAATGGGATATCTGCATTTGGATTAGTGGGAGGAGTAGTCCCCTGACCCTGAATAGGTCTGTGCCTGCCTAGGTGTATGCTGGCTCCACCTCCCTGTGGTGTGTCTAATGACAGAGCCCCAACCTGACAAAGGAGGGTGGGAGCCCTGTAAACAAAGTGCTCCACCCTCCCAGAACCAGTTGAGGCTGGATTCCCCAACGCCCTGTGCTAGGGCAGACAAAGAAAATGTCCTATAAATATTGGGGCTGTGACCCCATGAAAAGGTTGTGCTTTTTGTGCTTCTCTGTGACTTGGGGACTTGCTGCTGCTGGGCCCCAGGAGGAACCACCACAAGGGACTGCATCCCTGCTGGAGGGCCCTGTGAGTTGGCCTGCCTGGGCCCAGCCTTATGCCCCATAGACTTTGGGACTTAAGCGCCTCATGAGCGCTATATCTACTCCCAAGACGCCAGGAGCGTGGGTGGCCTGCAGCGCTGTGCTGCATGATGGTTTAGGGAATCCCAGCATAGGGATTCCCCCGAGTTGCTGTGAGACAGCGGGAGCCCACCCCGCATTTGGTGTTCCACAGCGGGAGCCTACCCCCCATTCGTAGTTATCTCTCTGCGGGAGCCTACCGGACTTTGTGAGAGAGTCGCTGAGAAGGAGCCACCAAGACTGGCGAACCAGAAGTCAGGCTGCTGCCTGGTTGTGGGCGGGGCCAAGGAGCTCTGATGTGCCAGCCGCGACGCGGGAGAGGCGGAGCCTAGTGATGGCTCTTCCTGCCTCCTGCGGAAATCAGTCAACAGGTGAAGCCTGTTTAGAGGTGGGACCTCTCCTGTGTGAGGAAAGGGAAGCGGCGCGCTGAGACGGAGCCTGTGAGGCACATTATCGGTGCCTTTTCTTCGTGTTCCCATCAGTGGGGGTGAGCCCCCCGGGCTCAATAGATGCCAAGATTAGCCTGACCGGAGGTGACTGAGCTTGGCGGGCCCCATTGCCGCCTCCATGTGAGCCCAGAAGGAGACTGTGAGCTCCCAGTGAGTGGGGCAGAGTGAGTAAGCTGAGTTGGCGCTTCCTTGGGCACCCGGGGGGCCAGTGTCACTTTCTTCACAACTGACCCACCCGTTGGTGGGCAGCTGCACTGTGGGGGCTATCTTTTGGCCGTGAGAATCCCAGTGGGGGCTCAGGAGGCACAGTGGTGCCAGGTCTAATTGCTACAGCTACACCGTGAGAGAGAGTGGGCTGCTGCAACGTGGGGCATTTTCCATATCAGATGACGGAGGAGTGAGATACACTCCTCTGCCGCAGCGCATTGCGCACCTTGCTTTTGCTGCATTGGCAGCCACTTGGAAAGCCCTTGGATTGCATGCCCTGACATTTCGGGACAGAGGACATGTGAGCCCCACAGAAAGGCCAGTTGGCCAGGGGGTCAGATGTGTGTTGGTAGGGCACAAGGCCCAAATATGATGTATGCACATGGGGAGTATCAGTAAGTTGCCCTCCTAATTGTGAGTTATTGCATAATATGTTTATGCTTATGATGCCGATTGCATATGTGTTTAGGCCTACAGAGGTTTCATACTGCGGTTATGTTGCTAATGTGATATGATGCTAGTACAATATTGTACTAGTAGTTACTGGTTGTGGTTCATACGTGTTACTAGTGCTTTCTAAAGATTCTGACAGTGGCCCGATTGGCCCTGTCCTATGTATATAATCCCCTGTAAATATTGCCTAATGCCAGTTGGCACAGTGTATATGAACGCCTATTATTCTAAAGTGTTTTGGATAATACAAAGGCAATTTTTATATAACTGTGTGGAGTTTCTTTTGCGGTGTGCATAGTGTGTTGCTGCTGTGGGTGTGTGTTGCGCAAACGCTTTACACATTGCATCTGGGATAAGCCTGACTGCTCGTGCCAAGCTACCAAGGGGGTGAGCAGGGGTTATCTTCAGCGAGTAACTCCCTTGCCCTGACTAGAGTGGTAGTTTCTGCCTGGCTTAGGCGCATGCCCTAGCCAACCAGAAATCCCATTTCTGACATGGACATCTGACGGCTAGTGACTTTGGGGGCCCCTAGCTTGGCCCCCTTCCCCTTTCCCCCAGGTCCTCTGCTATGGGGCCTGGAGGGCATATATGGTAACCCCCTAAACATCCCTGCACCATGTGGAAGGCACTGCATGGTGCCTGCCACACAGAGCAGAGATGTTCAACAACAACCATTTTACAATTGTAGCTTGTGCTGCTGGCCTTTTCTACCACAAATACTACAATTGTAAAATGGTCCTATGGTCAGTGGTTCCAGTTGACAGCACCGACCAACATTGTAATAAGGCCCTTAAAGTTTTATTTTGCAAAGATTGCGATTTATATACTAAGGAAGAATGTTCTTACATTGATGCTGTAATCAAGAACCTTTCATTGTCAAAGCGATCTGTTATTTACAATTCACATCTTTAAACATTGATAGATTTTTTTTATTTTTAAAAAAAATATTTTTATTCGGATTTCCCCCCCCCCCATTTTTTGTTGCACAGAGCACATAAAAAATGCATTACAGTTTGACATGCAAGGTTTCTGACAAAACATACAAAATATACAAATAGAGCGAAAATACAAGTAAAGGCAAAGCAAGAAAAAATAAATTAAGTTCTAGGCCCCTCAATTTTCTATCCTACCCTGGGTTTCTCTCCTTCCATCTTTGTATAGGTTCCCATATTTCCTTTCCTAATTTCTTGCCATTTCTACCCGTCCTTGCATAGATTGCTTTCTCAAGATTATATGCAGCTAGTAACTTCATTAGCCATTGGTGGAACGTAGGTGGTAAACGATCCAACCATGCCGTGGCAATGCAGAGCCTTAAGACAGCCATAGCCACAAAAATAAAATATTCATGCTTGGTCTGGCTAACATTGTCCTCTACTCCGAGGAGTACAACTGATGGCGTTAAGGTGATCTCTATCCTTAGTGATCTTTTAGGAAATACTTCAATTTCCTCCTGGGTCGTTTTTAGGTGAGTACAAGTAGCAAACATATGGGCTAAGCCCATATGTTTGCTACATTGATCGATTTTTTGAGGAAATGATCCAACACGGTAAATCAATTTTGAAACAAGGATATACCGGCTTTTAAAATATACACAGTGTAGCTAAGAGCAGTATGGTCCTAGAAAATTGTGATCACAATGTCGTCTGACAGAAACATCCTGTCTTAAAGTTTATTGCCAAAAATAACACTAGATTAAAGTTAATATAAGAAAACATACAGCCAATGGGAAGATGGTTTTATAAATTATGTAAGAAACTTGGTTACTGGTTGACTGGGGTGTGAGCCCTAGTCAAGCAGGAAACACAATTCTTGTTAAGGTAAAGCACAATTAACACTTAAAACAGTAAAACAGTGAAAACACCACACAATAAGATCGCACACGAAGTTAGAAAATTAGAACACCACTTATTAAATAAAACAAGACCAAAATGACAAAGATCCAATCAGTAGAACCTGAGTTATGAATTTTTTAATAATAAAGTGTGAAATAGTGCCTAAAAGCAGAAAGCACCAACAGTGGTTATCTGATTGCCCTGGACTGGGTCAAAGTCAAATGTTCAGGCCGACCCCAATGGACTGCAGGCCAGATACAGTCCCAGATTAGTCCTGCTGAGGTTTTACCTTATCAAGTTATATGCCAAGTGTCCGGTTTGCATTGAATAGGGTCACGGAGAGCACAGAGAGCGTTGCAGGCAGTTGACGGCATAGTGCAAAGAGCAGGCCGTGTATTGCAAGTGGGCAGGCTGAATCTTCACGATGGCAGTTTCCCACAGGTTGTTGATGCTGCTGTGTGAAGAGAAATGAATCGAGGCGGCTTGCGCTGATTTTCAGTGCGAGCAGCGCTGTCTTTGTGCAACCAGGCCCATTAACGAAGAACCCAAAAGGTTGATTTAAGAGCCTGTGCGCAATCCCAAGGGTCAAGGGCCTGTGAGGCACCATTTGGGGGTCAGGAAGTTGATGCAGCTCACTCCAGGAGCTGGTTGGAAAGCTTTTTGTATCCCTGAGGTTCAGATCAGGAGGCCAGCAGTCTAGCCCTTGGAGTCACTCTTAGAAACCCTTGGTTTAAGATGAAGTTGCAGGTCCAGTTCTTCTTCCCCAGGCGAGAGGGCAGCAAGCAGCAGGTTATCACAGCAGGGCAACAGTTCCTTTAGAGCAGCAGTCAGCAGAATGGCAGTCCATGTAGCAGTCCTTGTAGCAGTACAGCAGTCCTTCCTCCTAGCTGAGAATTCGCAGGTCCAGAAGTGTACTAAAGACTTGATGTCCTAGTGCCCTGGTTCTGATAGAATGCAGAAGCATCTAGACAGTGGCTTTGAAGTGCCAGGACTTCCCTGCCTCCCCTGGCTCCAAGTTGTCTATAGTGACAATGTGGCATTATTAGGTTCTTTGTGTGAAATCAGAGCATAGGCTATTCAGTTTTAAGTGGGGTTGTGCTAAGATCTGCCCCCCCCATATTTCCAGTAGATGGCCCAGACAGGCCCACCTAATCTCACTATTGTGTGACTGTCTTAGAGGAATTCACAAAGTCTAGCTGTCAGCTACATCCAGTCATGTGACCCAAGACAGGCTACGGGTTGAAAAGGGTTAAGGATAAGAAAATGCCAACTTTATAAAAAAGCATTTTAAAAATTGTAATATAAATTCTGACTTTACCTTTAAAGTTGGTTTATTGCTACAATTTCATAGACACCAAACCTGATATAGCCACCAATTCACAATTGGAAATTATTGCTTATTAAATGTAATAAGGACTCTGAAATGTTATCGTATGGGAGAGGTAGCCTCACATTAGTAAAAAATGAATTTAGGAGTTTTTCAATACCAGGACATGTAAAACTTAAGAGTATATGTCTGATCGTTGAATTACACAGCACCCTGCCCTATCGGCGGACCTTAGGGGCCTTAGGGGTGATTTATATGTTTAAAAGAGGAGTTTAAGGCTTGGCAAGGGGGTTTAAATTCCAGGGTTATTGCATATTAAAAGTTTTACATTGTTGTATGGATGTCGTTTTTGATATGTTTTGTGCTTTTATGATTACATATATTTTAATCGAATAAAGTGTACCTTGACTTGAAATGACAGGTCAACATGGCAGTTTAAAACTGTTTTAAGGCTGCATTGGCAGACCTGGAACATGCTTTAAAGGGCTACTTAAGTGGGTGGCACATTAAGTGGTGCAGGCACACTGATCGCATTTAATTTACAGGCCCTCGGTATATGGTATGCTACTCTACAATGGACAATCAAGTGTAATCTAATCAAACCATGATTTAGGGAGAGAGTACAAGTACTTTAGAACTAATTAGCTGTGCTAAAATGCAGAGTCATAAGGTCAACAAAACAAATTCAGCAAAAATTGGAGGGAAAAGGCATAAAGTTTGGGGGTGACCCTACGGAGAGGGCGAAATCCAACAAATGATATTTAGGACACAATACTACTTACCATCAGGCTATATTTTTCACTTATCTACAACTGGGATGAATGATGAATGCAGCAATTGGAATGGCTTGTACTAACCATTTTACACTGGTTTGAACCCGAAAGAGTCCTATCAGCCTTTCGTCATTCATGTCCCCTGTGGGAACAATCAATGTCTATATCGTCAGTGACAGGAAACCAGTTTGTTTTGAATGAGCAGTTTTTAAAAGAGACCGTTTTAGGAAAGATATCTACATCCTGTGCACACATACAATATTAAACAAGCTGTACAAGTGTAATTCAAAAGCAAATTGTACAGTATTCTTTGTTGGTGTCTCAATTTCTTTATTCTGTTGGACAACGCAGCCAGCCAACACGTTTCGTCAGGGTAAAGCGGTCCCCCGACTCTTCAGGACTGAATGGATTTAACAGAACTCAGTGAAGTCCCTAAACCGGTGTTAATTCCAACCCGGTAGGGCACGAGTGCAAGATCTACTTTGGTATCCTGGATGATGAAAATTCAAGTGACTGTAAGGTGGGTCAGCAATGTGGCGTAATCGTAATGCCGGTGATACTTCTAACCCGGCAAAGCTGAAGCTGGGTCAATAAAGCGTCGCAAGTGTCCTATAACAATCTTAAATAGGTGTGTTGGACAGCCAGGATCGCAAGTAAATAGAGCAAGCAGACCAGTATGCAATCAGAGTCAATGAGCAGGATTAATTCTCCAACGAAAGAACCGGTATCGCCAGGTTGCATGCATACCTCTCTGTCCAAACGGACGTGGCAAACATACACACATGTTTGGCCTCGACTATACCTATATCAACCCAGTATGGGAATTGATCATGCTCATTGACTCTGATTACATATTACGCCACATTGCTGACCCACCTTACAGTCAGTCACTTGACTTTTCATCATCCAGGATACTGAAATAGATCTTGCACTCGTGCCCTACTGGGTTGGATTAACAACAGCTTAGGGACTTCACTGAGTTCTGGTAAATCCATTCAGCCCTGAAGAGTCGGGGGACCACTTTACCCTGACAAAACATATGTCGGCTGACTGCGTTGTCCAATAAAATAAAGACATTGAGACATCGACGAAGAACACTGTACAATTTGCTTTTGAATTACACTTATATAGCTTGTTTAATATTGCATGTGTGGACGGGCTGTAGATGTACTTGTATGCTGTAGGGCTTCCCTACACAGATTAAGGGGTTTCAAGGGTCTCCCCTTCCCAGGTAGTGCCATACGTAACATTGTGAACGATAAACACTGACGTGAATCTGCTGAGCGCCACTACTTCCTACACACTAAAACCCTGAACCGTTAGTATCAATCCGTTTTAGAAAAGATGTTTGTCTGTTTTTACAAGCAGATCCCCATATTGCCAAAAAATTAGAAGCCTTGTTTTGGGATTTGAGTATCATTTTGTCAATCATGCTACAGACAAATTTGTTGGCTTTCACACTGAACTGGAGTCAATGTGCTTCTTATTGTCTCATCCCACTTTTATAAGCTGTGAAAGGTGATCACAGAGTCATGTCAAAAATGGTCCATGGATATGCCGCAAAGAGGCACATGCACCCACCACCTTCTCCGCAATATGTGCGTTGGAGGGTTCTAATAAAAAGAAGGGATTTGTGCCTGCAGACGTTTGTTGGTACGTGTCAGCCCTACTGAATACATCAGAATAAAGGAAGTAGAAGGGGGACATATTTTTGAGAGGCAGGATTTATACTACTAATAAAATCATGCACTTATCGCGAGGAAGTGGGAATTCAGCCTGTGGTGTTTGGTGGAATCACTCTGACTCTAAATACTAGTTCATTCTTTTCCTGCTATTGTGCTGGTTCATTGACAGTTCACATAGTTTGATGGCCTTTCGCAGCCAATTTAGCCTCTCGCGGCTCATCATAATCTCATCCTTCATTCTCACAATTTCAGGAGCTTGATGGAAAAACCATGCAGATGTGTATATATGCCTTAGTATAGTTGATAGCAGAGTCTCAAATAACCCCATCAATCTTAATGACATTTCTTACCTGATCAGCAAGAGGTCTGCAATTTATTTTGCTTTATAGCTTCTTCATTACCTTTTTTCTCTTCTATATATGCCCATTTACATGTATATTGCATCATCAAACAGTGCTTTATTGTAGCCGTTTCAACCATGCCTAGCTTACTCATTCATCCCGATAACCTCAACTTGTCCAGCCATGTTTTTTGACCATACCTAATTCGCTCCTCATTATTTCTCTGCACATTACTCAATCCCTTTTATGTTTGAAAATTAGATGTGGTTTACAGATTAACTTGCTTTTGCTCTGTTTCCTGATCTGTGTTTCTTCCCTTTTCACTTCTGAATTTGCGATTGCAGCTCAAACATGCTGCTTTCAAAGTTGGGCAGGGCTTTTATTGTAAACACAAATAAAACGAATGTGGGTCTGGAGACAAACCTCACTTTACATGTTGAGGAAAACGCCTGGATGCGAATACAATTTAAATATATTTTTTATTCTATCACGTTGGTTAAAAAATTAAGAACGATAGGTCTTTAAGAAGCATTTGGAAACATCTGACCTGGACAAAATATATTATTGCTGAGTACATTATATAAAATTGAGTACTCAAAAGCTCCACTTTGCAGTTATTCACATTAAGAAAATGGGGTCTCATTTATGAAAAGTGACGCATCGCTGCGTGAAAACAGCGATGCGTCACTTTTCGCTGCGCTCTTCTTGCGACACCAATGATGCGTCATATTTACAGTATGACGCATCATGGCGCAAGCAGTTACAGATATGTCAGTATTTCTGACGTATCTGTATGGCGCAAAAGTGACGCAACTCCAGCAATGTGTCCTTTCACATGGGACAAGCCCCATGTGAAAGGGCCTGCGTCAGTCTTACGCCTGCTGTGAGGCAGACGCAAGAAATTGACGCATTTTTGTCCTAGAAGTGGCGCAGGGAAATCTTATAGATTTCTCTGCATCACTTCTATGACCCTTCCTTGCGTCAAAATGCCCCCTCCTGCATACATTATACCTGGCGTAGGTATAATGTAGCGCAGGGGTTTACAAAGTGACGCATCTACCCAGATGCGTCACTTTGTAAATATGGTGCAACAAGGCACATTTGTTACGCTGCTGGTGCGTCACAAAAAGTGACGCTCCGGCGGCGTAAAAGTGACGCATGGCCTCATGAATGAGGCCCACGGTCTTTAGTCAGATTATAGAATTTCCCGTGCCTTGGGCAAACAAACTGGATTTTTTTTTTCTAAATATTGGTAGTTTTTGACAGCTTTACAAGTAACCTAGGCAAATTGGTAGCACAAAGTGACCAGGGAAAAGGCAAGATGACTAAGAGGAGGTGGAATAAGTGGCTTTAGATTCCAGCCAGATACAGAGGATTGGTTTAGAGCCAATCTTCTTCCATCGACCACTGCATAAGATGAAATTTCACCGAACAACCTTTGAAAAGCCCGGTTTTCGGGAGATTCTCGAATTTGTATTTATTTGTTTTTGACTGTGCAATTATCTAAAATTTGTTCTGGAACTAAGTGATTACAGGACGAAGAAATTAGGATAGGTAGAAAATAATCAAGTTTCCTGAAGGGAAGGTAGTTTGGATTGTGATGCAAGGTAAACAATGTAGCAGCCTCTTTTTCTGGCTTTTTGGATTTAATGAGAAATCTGAAGAATTGGTGAAGCTGAGCAAAGTGTATAAGCAGGGCAATACAAGGTAGGAACGTAATTTAATGAAATCAGGACGTTGCCCAAAAGGGTTTTGTGAAAGAGGCAATGTAATGTAAAAAGAGAACATTTGCCCACTGGGATTCAGAGGGTGTTGAGGAAGAAGGTGGGAGGCAGTGGTATGACAACAAAGCAAAGAAGTAGGCAAGTCACCATGTTCTGGATATCAGAAGATGATGGATTTGGTACTCTGGGGGACCCTGATAAAGAGCATTCCTGTAGGTCAAAAAGGATCCTGCCAAGGCATGGATGATAGGAAATTGGTATTCTGCAGGTAAAAAGGGGAGAAGTTTCTTAATGTTTGTGTAATAAAAAACAAGATGTGACTGCAATTGCAGCTCCAGGACCTTATCATAGGTATAGGCCAATATATATATTGAGGGGAGCAGAGAAAGACAAGAACGCAGTTTGGCAGGCAACCAGATATCGGACAAGGTAGAAAAGGGGCAACAGCAATCATCACTTCCATGTTACCAGGTTCAATTTCAAGCAGTTGTTGCTCATTCATTTAGCCACAGCTGGCATACTACTCTGAAAATTGTTTACTTTGGTGTCTAAGTTGTGGTCTAACCTAAGAATAATCTGGATGTCATCTGTGCAAGCTCTCAAATTCCAAATTTTAGGATCTAATAAGATTAGCAAGAGGATAAACATGTAGGCCCAGATTCACAAAGGTGTCATGCAGTGCAGCGCGGTACCCAAAGAGGCTTCGCTGTGTTGCGTGACAGGAAGAGAGCAGGAGAGCTCCATATTCACAGAGATATGGCACTTTCCCCCCCCCCAGCGTCGGTGCTGATTTGTGCTGCCATGCGCCAGGCACACCCCTTATGACCATAGTGATAGGGTGTGTGCCTGAGTCTACCATAGGTTTTGTACAGGAAGGATCTTCTTCCTGTACAAAATACCATGGCTAGACAAGTTTAAAACATTTCCTACTTTGTGTGTGTGCTGTACAATGCAGCACACATGCAAAGTCAGAAATGCTAGGAGAAATGAAAACATGGTGCTAAATCCTGTCTACTAATGTTGGTAGATAGGGGTTTACATCAAAAAGCACAGGTGGATGCAAGGGAACACCTATGTAACTCCGCCTTGGTGCAAAGTAATGGAAAGCATCATTTGTGCTGCTTTACGTTACTTTTCCATCAAATCAAAGCAAATACAAAATTGCATTGGTTTGTTAATCCAAAAACAGGTTTAGTATTGGGTGTGCATTAAAAAAGTAATGCTAACCCGATGCTAAGCCTTTGTGAAACTGGCCCGTAGTTTGAAAAGCTCTTCGCTCTAGGAAGTGCTCAGGGAACACCACATGTTTTGGTCTTAAATATAGATTGATGGGCGGCATGTCAATTGCTTGTGAACAAGATCCAAGAAAGGATGAGAGACACCCCAAGGCTTTATTCATGGATATTGACCTTACACAGAATGAATAACAGTATTGCGGGAGACACAGTGTCAAAGGCAACAGACATATCACACAAGATGAAGGTAGCAATGCCGCTGACATCTTGGATACAGAATATTTGGTTCATGATGGACATAGTTACCACCCTCTTACATGGTAAGGTTGGAAGCTGGCTTGAGAAAGTGTCAGATTACAGATCGAAACACCACTAACCTGGGATCCACTGCACAGCAGGGGTGATGTACGATGATATATAACCTTTTCCCCCTTCCTGGTATCTCCTGAGAGTACGTCATATACTACTCAAGCAAGAAACACCATGTAGGGAAGAGGGAAAAAAGGGACAAAAGAAACAAAACCAAAAGAAGACTCAGCAGTGTTGATTCCATGTCAGGAGGACTTCCATGGTAGGAAGTGCTTAAAACTAGCCTCTCCACCCAGAGTGTTTAGCCTCGTGAGACCTGCAGTGAAACAAGAGAGGGAAAGAGGGTGATACCAACTTGCCAAATAAACAGTATGTAATTCTACTGGAGTGTGAATGTGCATGCACTTACGTTCTACACTGCTGCATTCAGTCCACATGTAAAGGTCGTCCAGATTTGTGGGAAAACAAGACACTCCTCTGTCGAGCAAAGAAAGAAACTGTTCTCTTACATATAATTCTTAGTATAGTCTCTCAACTGGCAAGGAAACCATGGAATCATTACATTAATGTAAAAGTAAATATAAGGAACGTACTTATCTGAGTGATGCCCTTCAGATATACTCCGGATAACTAGCGCTCCTGCACTAGTATGCGTAATAAACGAGGATTTGTTCCCAATGATCTATGTATCCAAAAAATATCAAGTATGTCACAAGCGCTCATGCACTGAAATACCCCATAAAAAATAAAGAAGTCAGGTAATGTAAGAAAGCTAAAACTCAGTGAAGGTTTATTTCACATGACGCGCTCCTGCGTGGAAACGAACAGCGGGCAAAAAACACAAGGCAACAAAAGTATCCTTTCCAGTTCTCTCCGACGTGCTCTTGCACAGGAACTTGGAAAGCAGAATACGCTTGACCAAGCGTTATCCAGGAAACAGCTCGGCTCCCAATCGAAACCGCAGCGCTGACAAAATAAGGCAGCTTCACTCTGTCCTCTGACTCAAATTGTCAAGCACTGGACAGTTCGAGTTCGGAGATATTTAAACCCTGGCAACCGGATTCCAAATACGGGCCCACCCTCTACAGGTATTCTGGATGATGTAGTCTGTTATATTCACATCCGACACAAACCATGTAACCTCATTCATACCTAACCTAATAAAGGAGGTGTTTGCTCTTACAGCCCACCAGAGTAATGGCAGAGAGTTAATAATGATATGATGATTCACAATCCCTTCATTTACATTAGTCATGTAAAAGAAAGAGAGAGAAGGAGACAGGCCCCAATTAATTTGAGTGGTATTATCTGCAGATGATCAAAAGATGGTTTCTTCAACAATGGGTCAATATTTGCTTTCTTACAGGACGCAGGGACAGTTGCAGATTAAAAAAAAATGTTGTCTTTTAAAATACATGAGCAAGAATATTTAAAACTAGATGAAACTACAGGCAGTGCCTGATTCATCTGCCAAAATGGGACGTTTCATTGTAGCAATGTCCGGAATATTAAACTTGAATAAGAACGGGGCCACTGCAAATGTGAAGATAATGACAGAAAAGGTATGTAGTCAAGATGAATGACGTGAAGGAAGTCAGAATGTTCCGGCTTTTCATGATGAGAAAGAAAGCTGCTAGGGATTCAAAGATGAGATGACAGAGGTATTGCAGAGGCACAGATTGGAGAATTCTTTAGCAATCTTGAATAATTACTGGCTATAATTTGTGGTAGTGAAAGATGAATAGAAGGCCAAATGAGAAAACTAAACTCCTTCTTGTATTTTTTGCGACAGATGAAATGGTTCCTTTGTATTCAATGGTTAAATTGCACATCTTGAATTTGAAATCTAAATTGTTTTTCTCATAAGACAGATATGTTGTGTGCCGTGACTTTATTAGATTTGATATAACATAACTGGGTGCGAATAAAGCTGCCAACTTTTGGGGTCCCTTAATAGAAAATAGAAACAAAGTGTGATCATACTAGCTGACTGTAAAACACAAAAGGATGGTTGAACAATGCTTGGGAGTTGTTACTAATGGTGGGAGACCAAAAAATGAGCAATATTCTGAACAACACAGTGAGGAGGTGGAATTGGAATCTACACCCAAATATTAAAAATCATATCACCAAGAACTAATATGTTAGAGCCATGTAAAGTGAGAGGCAACTAGAAACTTCGTTCCAGATGCAACGTTGTGGTGGCAGCACACCAATATTCCTGAAAATGTAATGGATGAAGTAAATTAAATACCGCCACACTGTCCTATCAACTAATTGGTTTGATGGTAAGTGTGCGGTATTCATGATAAATAGTGGCTAGTCTGACCTGCCAGAGAGGTGGATGTGTGAAAATAAATGTGAATCTTGATACACCTCTCCATCCTGAACAAAAGATTATGGTCATGGATAAAAGTGAAGATTTTATACTTGCAGTGTAGAGAAGAATGAAAATGAAGCAAAGCAGATAGTATTTCAAGGGGTTCTAGTAAGTATTTAAATGTAGCACCACATTTGGTGAACTGGTGGAAATAACACCAGGAGTAAAGCAAATGAAGAAAATAGCATTTTTGGAACAATAAGAAGACAATGCAAATCTCGGTGCATGGCCTGAGGTTTAGCTGTGTCATCAGAAAGAAACCAGTCCTAAAGCTAAGAAGTTAGGAAGCAGGATAACTAACTCTGTCTTGTGGATTTGTTTTGATTTGAGCAGGGATTTGGTCCATGATTACAGACAAGGCATGGACAGACACAGACTAGCTTGCTTTAATCATGCAAGCCTATACTGGATAAACTCAGATAGAAGGAAGTGTGGGAAGTATTCAGAAGCATCAATGAATATTGCCAGACAACCAACCACTAATGTTTGCCAAGGAAATAGAAAAAGCATTGTGTGGCCAAAGAAAACAGTCTAACTGGAGCTCCGCGCTCCCATTGTAAGTAGAGTGCTCCCAAACTACTTCAACTGTTGGGAAATGGTTGATAGCAAAATCAAAATTATGAACTCACTGAAAGAAACGAAATAGAGTGAAAACATTAAAAAGTGTTAAGGAGTACTTATTAATTGAGTTGAATGCTCCATACAAGGGAGGTAGGTCTCTCTTGTTCCTTAATTAATTTGACCGATGTTGCCCTTTAAAGGATTTGAGTAAGGATTTCCCCAGCTTACTTTGCCATCTGGAGCCCTTTTCTGATTGCAAAATGGCTGGCAGCAATAACACTCAACAGCTCTCTTCCTATCAATATCATCTGGCCTTAATCAATGCACGGTCCTTAGTAAAGCATGCTTTTGAAGTAGCAGAGCTAATTTTGAATGAACAGCTCGTTGTTCTCTTTATCAATGAAACTTGGGCAAATGAGCATTATAGTCCTGATCTGCTGATAGCAACTCCACAAGGATACTCGTTGATAAGAGCAGATAGAGGGGGGAATAGGGGTGGCGGCCTGGGGATAATTTATAGAAACAACTTTAAAATTAAAATTGATCTCCTTCCAAAAGCAGATTGCGAAATGTTCTCTTTTAAACTTGATATAACCAACAATTACTCCCTTAATGGCTTGCTCATATCTTGCCCTCCAGGTACTTGATACAATTTTCTTCAATCTATTCATTCACTTGTCGAGGGGGAAGCATGTAAGAATGGGTGAGCAGCCAAAATATTGAAATTAAAATAGCGACCTACAATAATTTCGATGTTTTAATTTCGGTGGTACAGAATATCAATGTCAATAATTTCGATGGACAGAATATCGACCCTAAGGTAAGTAGTATCGATGTTTTTAATATTGAAGTTAGTAATATCGATATCAAATATATCGATTTTACTGATATCGATGTAAGTAATATCGAATTTAGTAATATCTATATCAAATATATCGATGTTACTAATATCGATATTTGTATTATTTTCATGCATTTTATTAATAATTTTATATGTATATGTTAATTTTGTGTTTTAGTACCGTAGCGGGTTGTGGGTTTATAGGGGAATAGGGTGGGAAGTAATTTATAGTCAATTAGTTATTCATTTTTATGAATTATAAATACATTTTAATTAATTTTAGTGTTTAAGTTCTGTTACGGGTTGTGGGTTTATAGGGGATTAGGGTGGGAAGTAATTTAAATGTAAATAAGTAATACTTTATTTATATTAATTGGTATTGATAATTATGTTATTCTTAATTATTTATTAATTGGTAACTATTTTTTATAATTGGTAATTAATTTTGATTAATTGTAATTATTTTTTATTAATTGATCAATTGATAATTGAGTTAAGTGGATTATTTCATTATTGGAGTGTGTTGTGCGTTTATAGGGGAATAGTGTTGGAAGTAATTGAAATTTAATTAAGTAATTATTAAATTAATTGTTAACACTTTAACTACTGTTGCACTCTCTGGAGTTGGAATAGTAATTTTTATCCCTACGCTATCCAACACTTTCCCTACTGTTGCACTCTTTGGAGTTGGAATAGTAATTTCTACCCCTACACTATCCAACACTTTAACTACTGTTGCACTCTCTGGAGTTGGAATAGTAATTTTTACCCCTATGCTATCCAACACTTTCCCTACTGTTCCACTATCTGAAGTTGGAATAGTAATGTTAAGCCTAACGCTATCCAACATTCTCCTTATTTTTTTTAGTTTGTTTTACATATTTATTTAATTTTTATTTATGTTATTATTTTATGTGTATAGATGTATTTGTAATTTATAATATTTTCAAATTATTTATAAGTTAATAAAATAATTATTAAAAGTTATTATTGAGTAAGTATACATTATATAGTACATGTTCAACAAATGTGGACCCCTGTTCCAGTTTTCGCCGCTCTCCGGTGGTGCAAACAGGATACGGCAGAGCCTCGCCGTTATTTATTCTTTCAAAACTCCTTCTTCAAGGTATTTTCCTCGCACACACAGTCCCAATAAAATGCTGTGGAAATGATGTCATTCTACCCATATAACATTGTTGTTTGACCGCTAATGGCGTTTACTGAATCCCCGTGATCAAGAGGTTTGTCAACCTCGAAACGCATAAGGGCAGCTGGCATTCTTGAAAATAAACCGGATGGTTTAAGCAATTGTGGATCACAGCGTTTTATTGGGACT
The DNA here is from genome assembly GCF_964261635.1 of Lissotriton helveticus. Taxonomy (NCBI): domain Eukaryota; kingdom Metazoa; phylum Chordata; class Amphibia; order Caudata; family Salamandridae; genus Lissotriton; species Lissotriton helveticus. The sequence continues at coordinate 472,718,226 of NC_136071.1, read as the reverse complement.
GTGTGTGCGAGGAAAATACCTTGAAGAAGGAGTTTTGAAATGATATAGTATATGTATATGTTTAATTAATTTTGTTATTAAATTGTGTATATTAATTATTAATTTTAAATATTATAACAAATTTAACTATATTTTATTATATTTATAAGTAGTATTATTTTACATATTTTTTTAATTAAAAAAACAATATTTTTTTATAACAATATTTTTTTTCTCGATATTTTTGTACTTACCATGTTGGAGATAGGATGTCGATATTGTTGACATCGATTTTTTTGTTCCGATATTTTTGTATGTCGATATTTTGTCTTTCGATATTTTGTCAGACATCTGTAAGAATGACTATACAGTACTTGAAGATTTTAATTCCACTTAGACTGTACTGAGGATAAAGATACAGAAGCCATTCTGGAGATTAAGAACTCCTTTAATCTTCCATAACTTGTTCATCAGTCTACTCACAATGGTGGACATACGCTTGATGCGATCTTTTCAAACAATAACTTCATTTCAGTTAAAGATATCTTTCCTCTTACATGGTCTGACCATAAAGTAATATTATTTGAATTTCCAATTCCACCTCCCTCTCAAAACAGGGATCATGACTCTAGCCACCTACTTTCCTATCTGTGGTGTAAAACTAACTTTTAATTGTTAAAGTATGATGTCCTGATGCACTCAGAGTTATCCTGATTCATTCAAATTATTCCTTTTCAGGTCAGGCGCTAGGTCTGTTGCACGGTGCCTACAAAATTATATGGGAAGAGAAAGAATCTCTTCTCGGCAGGCCTGCGCACTTCTTTTAAATAAACCGCTAGGGTTTTTCTTCTTGTGTAGACAAAATTCAATCATTAAATTCAGACCATTAGACTGGCGTTCAGTTGTAAATCACTGTTTTATTTTTATCATATTTCTTGAAGCTTTTCTTTCATGATAAATAATTCATTATGTCATCTTCTCTTATATGTTATTGCCCAATGCATTTCGGGTCAAAAGTGAAAGATGACCCTTCGTCAGGGGCCTGTAAATAGCAAAAAACAGGACCTTAGCATTTAATTCATCAACAAATAACATTATTTATTTATTTATTTATTTTTTGAACTTATATGGCGCAAACAGCTACCCAAAAAGGGTTTCCCGGCGCCTAAGCACACAGACACAATGATGATAAAACAGCAGTGGATATTTTAAAGACACTGGTCAAACAACCAGGTCTTTATCTCTTTCCGGAACCTGGTGAGACTTTGCTCCTTTCGAATATGGATAGGGAGGGTGTTCCAGATGGATGGGCCTAGGTAAGCAAATGATCTTCCTCCCATCCTGGCCAGTTTGAATCTAGGTACGCCAAATTTTTCAGCTGATTTTGAACGTAGATTTCTCTCTGGAATATAGGGAGAGGCCAGTGTTTGGAGGTATTTGGGTGCGGTACCAGTTTTGATTTTGAACATATAGTTCAACGCCTTGAACCTGATACGATTTTCAACCCTTAGCCAGTGCAGCTCACGTAGGTAAGGAGACACGCTGTTGTTCTTGGGTATAACACAGAGAAGTCGGGCTGCCGCATTTTGAACAAGCTGCAACCTCTTTGTGACTGCCTTGTTTGCACCCAAATATAAGATGTTCCCGTAGTCAAGCCGGGATGTAACTAAGGCGTTGACCACTGTAATTTGCATGGGGACAGGCAGCATCCAAAGGATCTTCCTGAGCCACCTCATGATCGTAAAGCAGAGGCCCACTACTTTGTTGGCCTGGTGCTTCATGGACAAGGAATTGTCCAGTATTACTCCCAAGTTCCTAGCATGAGTCACTGGAGTTGGAAGATTGCCCATCTGGTCAGGCCAGTGTGGAGTACCCCACAGCTCTGGCTGTTTGCCCAGAAGGAGAATCTCCGTTTTATCTCCATTTAGTTTCAATTGGTTAGTTGTCATCCAATTGAAGACTTTCAGAAGGCCATCTCTTAAGGGAGACGAAGATGAAGCCTGGGGTTTAGATAGTGAGAAGACAATCTGAGAATCGTCAGCATATGACATAAAGGTTAGTCCTGCCTCTTCAACAAGGTCTGCCAAAGGTCTAAGATAGAGATTGAAGAAGAGGGGGCTGAGGATGGAACCCTGCGGTACTCCATGTGGGGATTTGAAATGTCCCGAGCATGCATCAGCCGAGGCTATTTGGAATGTCCGCTGGCTCAAAAAGGATCTGATCCATTTCAGAGCAGTTCCACCGATTCCATTTTTTTCCAGCCGGGTGATTAGTTTTGTATGCGACACGGTATCGAAGGCTGCGCTTAGGTCGAGTAGAACAAGCGCAACCGTCTGACCATCATCGAGGAGTTTCCTGATTGTTTCAGAGATACCCAGTAGAGCGGTTTCCGTAGAGAACCCTGTGCGGAAACCTGATTGGGTGGGGTGAAGAAGGGCATTTTCCTCTACAAAGAGAGATAAGGCAGAATGCACATGCCTCTCCAGACATTTAGAGAAAGCAGGTAGGAGTGAAATAGGCCTATAGTTGGCCAGTATGTCGGGGTCTGCTGTCGGTTTTTTAAGCAATGGGGTCACAATAGCGTGCTTCCATATAGAGGGTACTGTGGCAAGCTCCAGAGATGAGTTTAGAATGTCAGCTAAAATTTCAAGGGCTGGTACATCCAGTGTTTTAATTATATTAATGGGAATGGGATCCTGTGGAGAGCCAGACTTGATTGTTTTCATAATGGCTATAAGGGTGTCTGTTGTAATAGGAGGCCATTTTTGAAGGGTCTGGGTTACAGTCGGCGTATGCTCACCATCTTCTTCAGATGGGTCAGATTTGTTCCCATCTATCTCAATGATTAGTTTGTCGATTTTGTCTGAGAAGAATTGAGCTAATTCCTGACACTGTTTCTCATTCAAGGGGCGTGATGGAGCAGTAGTTTGTGCTCCAGCAAGGTTTTTTACAGTGTTAAACAGTACTTTTGCTTTATTTGCAGCTCCCAAAATGGTGTTAGCTACATACGAGGCCCGTGCTTTTTTGCATGCAGTATGATAGTGATTCCTAGCTGTGTGGTATAAGGATTTTTTAATTGGATCAAAATCCTTCCGCCACACTCTTTCGAGGGCCTTACATTTCTTTTTCCCTTCTTTTAGTGACTCATTGAACCAAGGGGCCGGGGGGCGATGTAATTTCTTTTTGACATTAGGAATGGATAGGCAGGACTCAGCTGCATTTGTCAGCCATTGTTGTGTGGCCATCGCAATACATTCCATGGTTTGATTAGTGCTAGGTGGATGCCTACTGAGTTCTGCATTGAGTTTAGGGACATCTAAGGATTTCCAGTTTTTCTTTAACGGGGGCACCACCTTGGCTTGAACAGTAGAAGCATTAAGTGCCTCAAGCTTGAACTTAATTAGAAAATGGTCAGACCAACAGATGGGGATAGTATCCAGCCAGATGAGTTGGGGGAGATTGGACAATAAAGGGTCCAATAAATGTCCTGCCCTGTGGGTGGGCCCTGTGTTAAGTAGGTGAATATTGAGTGCTGTGAGATCTTCCAGCAAATTGATACATGTCGAATTTGATTTCTCGTCAAGATGAAGATTTAGATCTCCAATGATGGAGAAATTTTTGGCTGCCAGAAGGAAAGGGGCTATGTGATTAGCCAATTCTGCTGCCCATTTACTGCTGTTTCCAGGCGGTCTGTATATAAGAATGCCAGACATTGTGAAATTGGGATTGAGGCAGATTTTAAAAAAGGCAGACTCACATTAGTACGAATATGAACACATTCACAAGAAAAATGCTATTTAAGGTTAAATAAAACACTCTTATTGCAGAAATGTAGAGAGTACATAGCATGCTCGATATGCAGAAACGATTCAACTGTCGAACTGAAAACCAGTATCCTAATGATTCATGCGTTTAAATTGTTTACGTGCTGGATGCTTTGAAAAGCAATTGTGGCTAAAAGATAGAATCGACATCGTGATTGCTAACGCTTAAATTGCCAGAATGTATACCAAGTTACAACCATATTGGTGACGCTATTTCAGTCTACTTGCTTGTATCAGAGAAGAGTTCCGATGTCTGGCCGCATTGTTTAACTCACAGTGAATGGCGTATGGCGTGTGGGTGTAGTTTAAACCAGACGTGTTCACAATCACGTGATAAACAGGAAGTGAATAATCTGTGTAACCACTCGTGTGCTACATATAATTCGAATAAATTTACTGTTAAACCCGTGTATAGGATGTTATTGGGCAGTCGAAGTAAAATCGATGTTATTTCACTTAAAATTATTTTTCGGTCGATGGAAAATGGTCATGTGATGTGCGTCACGTGGTAAGGCGTGATGCGTGAAGGATCAACCAACTCGTGTTAATGTCAGGCATATTTGAACAATAAAGATTTAAATAACCAGCAAAATAGATGTGAAACGAGTCACTAGGAGTTGAATCGTTTAGCAAATGATAGTATAAAGAGAAATCACCAAACTAGAGTGTGATAAATAACCATTAGTGCAATATTCTTCATTCATAACTGAAAAGGTAGATTTTTTCTCATCATTACTAAGAATAAATATAAATGTAAATAGATGTTCTACAGTAGTGGGGTGGAGATTTACCCGATTATTAGACATTATGCATTTATAAAAAACACGCAAATTCAATCCTCTCATTGAGTCCTGATGGCTGTAGACTATGGAGTTTTTTAATCCAGAAAAATTCTTTTTGAAGTCTCAGTTTTGTTGGGTCTATGTCACAGCATTGTTTCACCACTTCTAGGATCGTGAATTTTAGTTGCGAAATTTGGTGTCTTGCTTCCTGCCAATGTGTGACCACTGTAGATGTTTTGCTTTGGGCCCGAATATTACTTTTATGTTCTGTAATTCGCACTTTTATTTTTCGTTCTGTCTGCCCGACATATAGTTTTCCACATGGGCATTTGATAGCATAAATTGTACTTTTTTGGTGTCACAAGTGGTATTGTGATATAAATTGATTTTTTGGCCCTTTGTGGGATGTGATATTGTATTGCCCTCTATCACATTATTGCAATGTACGCAATTTAGACATTTTGACATCCCCTTGAATGAAGTTTTAGATTTTTTAATGTAGTGAGGATCTCTTTCAGATTTTTCGATCTTTGGTAGGCAAAAATAACATGTTCACTGTATAGATCTTTCAAATCAGGTTCTGTGTTGATCAGTGCCCAATGCTTGTTGATAATTCTTTTGATTTTTGACGCATCAGTAGAGTATTTAAGGACACATACAGTTTTTTTTCTCAGGAATGGTAAGACTGGCGCTTCTATATTGTGTTCCTAGGAATTTTAGTGACTCTTTTAACTGATTCTTCAAGGATGCTTTGACGGTATCCTCTTTGTTGATATTTCTGAATTTGTGTTGAGAATACTTGATCTAGTTTGCTACTGTCAGATGTTATCATTTTAAGTCTGATTAGTTGTGATGTAGGTAGATGTTTTTTAAGAGTCTCCGGGTGGAAGCTTTGAAAAAGTAAACTTGAATTTCTAGCGGTTTATTTAAAAGAAGTGCGCAGGCCTCCCGAGAAGAGATTCTTTCTCTTCCCATATAATTTTGTAAAACTAACTTTGACATCTTAGAACAGCATCTAGTACAAGCCACGTTTGCTCAGCTGCCTGACCCAAATCAAGCCACAGAGGCCTATACAAAAGGCTTATATCGGCCAACTCCAAAGCAGTTCCAAAAAAAGATGCCAATAAAGACAAACTTAAAAAATCTGCACCTTTTGCTCAGACGCTCTTTGACTCCAAAAACAAAGTTGCAGGAAATTGGAAAGGATTTGGAGACTAAACTATAGGCCTGCTGATAAATTAATATATAAAAATTCCCTGGTCAATTATAAAGCAGCTATCATCCGGAATAAGGCATCCTTCTTTACTAAGCAAATAGAAGCATCAAAAAATTCGGCTAAATAACATGTTTTTTGTCATAAATAAATTGACTAAACTTCCTGTGACTAAAAGCAATAATATTAGTCAATCTTTTAGTGAAGAAATTGCCTAACATTTGTGCCACAAAGTGGAACAAATATACAATCAATTCTCTGCCTCTTGTGATTTTAGTACCAATACAGGTTCCACAAGTGCCCCAGATATGGCTAGTGCTAGTCGTTTTGCTAATCTCAAACAATTTACAGCCACCTCCTCAGATGAAGTTACTAATTTATTTAATTCCACTAAGTCAGGATCACCGTTTAACCCATGCCCTCCTTCCATATTAAGACAGATTCCAGCTCTGATTACAATATTATTAGCAGGCATCTTTAATAGGATGTTCAGCACAGGTATCTTTCCTGATCTTTGGAAAAGGGCCTCTATTTTACCACTCCTAAAGAAATCAAAGTTGGACCTGGGCAACCCAGCCAATTACAGTCCCATCTCTAGGCTACCATTCCCAGCCAAACTTGTGGAAAAACTTATTAACAGACAATTATCAATTAATCAATCAATCAATCACTACATTTATAAAGCGCGCTACATACCCGTGAGGGTCTCAAGGCGCTGGGGGGGAGGAGGTGCCGCTACTGGTCGAAGAGCCAGGACTTGAGGAGTCTTCTGAAGGCCAGCAGTCCCTGAGTCTGTCGTAGGCTGGTGGGGAGAGCGTTCCAGGTCTTGGCTGCGAGGTAGGAGAAGGATCTGCCGCCGGCGGTGGTTTTCCAGAGGCGAGGAACTGTGGCGAAGGCGAGGTTGGCTGAGCGGAGGTTTCAGGTGGGGGTGTGGAAGCTGAGACGGTTGTTGAGGTATGTAGGTCCGGTGTTGTGTAGGGCTTTGTGTGCGTGGATGAGGAGTTTGAAGGTGATCCTCTTGTTGACGGGGAGCCAGTGCAGGTCTTTCAGGTGGGGTGTGATGTGTCTGCGTCGGGGGACGTCGAGGATCAAAGTTCATTCAGGATAATCATCTGTTGGATCCATCTCAGTTCGGCTTTAGGGCGGAACATATTACAGAGACGCCACTAATAAAAATGACAGAGGAGTTAAGAACTATCCTGGAGAAGGGGGGCTCCGCAACACTTATCCTCCTGGATCTGTCAGCAGCCTTTGATAGGGTTGACCATGTCACTCTTGTCAACCGTCTCAAAAACGTGGGCATTGCTGACAAAGCTTTGGCTCTACTTCAATCATTCCTGACTAACAGAAGTCACTCAGTCATGCTAGACAACTTTTCATCTATTTCTTTCTCACTCTCATGTGGGGTCCCACTGGGATCTTTGTTGAGTCCTCTGCTTTTTATGTCTATCTATGTTTCAGAGTTGGCCCGCCTGATCAGATCTTTTGGCTTTTCCCTTACTTCTTATGCAGACAACACCCAAATCGTGGTGGCAGCCTCGAACAACACTGAAGTTACTATCTCTCAGTTTCATAACTGTATGAGAGCAGTTAGTGGCTGGATGGGGAAGCATTGTTTTAAGCTGAATGCAGAGAAAACCGAGGTGATACTCTTTGTTAATAATCCTTTATTCTGGAGCCCGGCATGCTGGCCAACAGAGATGGGAACTCTCCCCAACCCTGTACATAAAGCAAAAAACATAGGCATAATAATAGACGACAAACTAAGCTTTGATAAACACATTAGCTCGGTTGTCTCGGACAGTTTTAACACTCTAAGAACTATTAGAAAGATTCTTCCTTTTATCCCTCTGACCACCAGAAAAACAGTTTTTCCTTAACTAATCCTATCGAAATTGGATTACTGTAATGGTCTTTTTACCAAACTTCAAAAACAACATATGAAGAAACTTCAAAGTGTACAAAATGCGGCAGCCAGGCTTGTTTTCGACCTGCCTAAATTCCACCCAGTTTCATCGGCCATCAAGGAACTGCATTGGCTGACGGTAATTAACCACATTAAATTTAAGGCATTATGTTAATCTATAAAGCCTTGCATGATGTAGGTCCCTGTTATCTTAAAACATCTCTCTCATGGTATATCCCAAATAGAGAACTTCGATCTAAAAATACTTTGACAATGCCCTGTCCCAGGTTTAAGAGACTAAAATGGGGAGGCAGTTACTTTACCACTGAAGCCCCAGTCCTGTGGAACAGTTTACCTATAAGAATCAAGGCAGATCCAACATTGCTGTGTTTTAGGAAGCTAATAAAGACCTGGATTTTTAACGTTTAGGTACCTAGTGCCTCACCTTACTGCCATTCAACCAGCGCCAAGACACCTATGGGTATTCGAGCGCTTTAGAAATCTTTTAACATAACATACAATGCATATATGGATTTATCAGAATGTTTACGAAACCCATGACTTTACAAATGTAGTAGAAGCGAGACAAGAGCAAATCCATCAGCAGATGGGGTGTTTTTGCATCACTCAAGCTAAACCAGGTCAGAGCAATCTGAATTGCTATAAATATCTACATATCTAGGCGACCAACAGTAAGGCAAAAAATAATGTTGCCTTTATTCACACCCTAAAGACTACAACAAATCATGACACCATGTCGAGCCAGCTCAGCATTTATCAACCTTGTAAAGTTATCCTGTAACTTCCCTACATCCATTGAGATGTAAATGCCAGAACATTGCAATTGAGGTTGAAAAACACAGTCCAGGAAGAAAAATTATTGGAGATAGATTTTAAATTAGAAAGTGAATGTTGAGACTCTTTAAGTAGCACTCTGGGAATAAAGGAATTGTAATCTTGTTACATGTGTTGTGGGTCAGCCTTAAGCAAACATCCCCCATTTTATGTGTCATCGAACCCACTACTCCACATCTTCACTTCACTTGTCCATGTCTTCCTCTTCTACATGCTCAAGCTGCCTCACAGCAGCTGCGACACTTTTGTCTTGACTCCTGAGTCACAAACAACAACATTGTAAGTCAATTTCAATTTTCAAAACACTTAATTCGGTTTTAAGTTTTAAAACCATAAAAGATCCATAATTAAAAAATATTAAAACAGTTCGACAAAAGTATACCAAGCATGAAGATCCTCCAGACAAGACTCAGCATAATTTATATAAATTAATAAATTGTACAGGATTCTACATTGTCAGTCAGTTGCATCAACCGCAAGCACAGGACCACAAGCATCACGTGAGCATTGCTATGTCGTCCATCACACCTCCTCCAGTCAGTTGGTGTCCTTTACAAACAGCAGTGGTAGCGCAGATTAGTCCTGACCACCACCTGCAATTCACTCTAGCAAAGTGGGCTCTGTCTAGTCTTACCACTAGGGCTCATATAGTCAAACATGCTCGTGCTGCAGGCTTCCCAAGCGTCTCTTTCCCAATCTTCTAAATCTGTTCTGTGTAGTCAGTTAAGTAGTTCATTCTCCTCTATCACTGCCAATTTTCGGGTACTTTAAAAAGTACATCCTTACTCTTGTGATTTTCCTCCAAGCGATGCTTATTTGCAGATTGAATACGTGTTATATGTCCAAAACAAATCATCAATACAGTTACAACATAAGAATTCATGAATAATTCTTGGCACCCAATTTCCTACAGCTTGATTCTACACACGAGCACACAGGCGATGGAGGGAATTAGCCACCGCCCACACCAAACCATGCACATGCACAGCAACATCCACCCTGCAGAAGAGCACCGGAAATGATATATTTACTTCCTATGGATTAGATAAACAGATTCCATATGCTTTTTTATAAACCGAACCTACGAGCATATTTATGAATGGTAATGCATTCAAAATTAGTAGATTTCAAGCATGGCAACTGACAAACATTCTTTATACATTATCTTTTATTTGTCATTCTGGCTGGCTGAATTTATCGATGTGTGCATAATGTGTGCATAATTTGGCTATTGTATTCATTATTCCTACTTAACACCCTCCATGTGAGAATGGACTACATGTTCACTGAGAGGCAACGAGATGGGCTAAGTGCTGTGATCTATGCTGACCTTTGGCTAAGATCACTTACACCATGCCATCTTTCCTCTGATTTTAGGTTTCAGAGGCAAAACCCATCATGCACACTGGGAAAGGGGTCTAGCTATCCCACTCCGCTGGGTAGGGAGGCCTAGGTCCGCTAACCGCAGAAGCTTGGCATGGGCATCAGTTCATCCAAATGTCTGTGGTAGAAATGAGACCTTTAACCCCTATGACGCTCATGACGAGCTCTGCTCGTCATGAGTTACGCCTCTCGCACGCTCATGACGAGCTGAGCTCGTCATGAACCGCGGGTTTTCGCAAAAGTCAGCGCACAGCGGGAAAACGCGTAGCGCGCATGGTGTTAACCACTGATGACACCAGAGAGTTGGTCCAATGTCCCGGTTGTAGCCCCTGCTTAATACTGCCAGTCAGGTGGATAGGAATGATCACTACATAAGGCAAAGTATGCCATATAGGCCCAGATTTTCTAAATCGAAACAGAATGCAGCGCACCATCCAAAATTGCTGCGCTGCGTTCTGTGACAGGGAGGGAGCAGGAGAGCCCTATATCTACTGAGAATATGTCTCTTTCCTCCCCTCTCCCTAAAGCCAGCACAGATATTAGCTGCCATGCGCCAGGCACACACCCTAGTGACATATGATAGGGTGTGTACATTATTCTACCATAGGTTTTGTGCTGGAATGACACCTTTCCTGTATTAAATACTATGGGCCATATGTATCAAGGTACACATTTGCGATTCTGAACTAGCGATTTTTTAGAAATCGCTATTTCAGAATCACAAATTGGGATGTATGTACAATTTCGTAATTTTTTTGCAAATTCTTAGTATTCCTTAATTGCAATTAGCAAATTGCGAATCACAATTAAGGAATGCTTCCCCATTCATTTCTATGGGCCATGAGGCCCATAGGAATGAATAGGAAGTTATTCTCAATTTGCGATTCGCAATTTGAGAATCGCAAATTGAGAATAATTTCAAGGGTGCAGGGGTGTCCAAAGGACACCCTGTTGCACCCCTCAAATAAGCATGGGTTCACATGTGGCGGACATACATGCCCTAAGGGCATGTATGTGCGTCACATGGCACTTTGAAAAATGCAAAAATTTGCATTTTTCAAGGAATTCGCACATTACCACCAACTTGAAGTTGGTGGTAATTTGCGATTCCTTAAGGACGATTAGCATATATATTTTTAATTCATACATTGCATTTAAGGAATCGCCAAATTTGCGATTCCTTAAATGCAATTGCAAAATAAGGAATCGCAAATTTTGCGATTCCTTGTTTTGCACCAGATTTCCCTTAATACATACCATTTGTCAAATTTGCATTCGCAAACACTTGATACATATGGCCCTAAGTTTAGACACACTTTAATTCTTTTCCTACTTTGTATGTGTGCTGTACAGTGTGGCACACAAGCATATTTGGAAAAGAAGGGAGAAATTAAAACCTTTCCCCTTTTAACGCCTCCTTACAATTGGTGTTAACTCTTGCCGCTAGACCCCGTCTACTGTTGTTTGTAGATAGGGTTTGGCGTCAAAAAGGCTTGGGTGATTGCATGGGAACGTCCATCTACCACCCATGTAACAGGCTCTTGGCGCTAAGTAGTGCAAAGCAATGCTTTGTGTTACTTTCAGGCTGACTTTCCTGCAGAAAACAAGCTTTGCACTGGAAAGTAAATCAGGAAAAAAACATTTTGTGATGGTTAGCGTCACATTTGTGAAGTTAACCAGCACAACATGTTTGCAAATCTACCCCTTAAAGCATTGTTCACAATATGTTTCTTTCACTGGTTTCTTGACATCTGAGATCAATAGTTCGAATGGCAATGTCGGGGGTACCAAAGAGCAACAACTCTGTGGGACCAGAAACCCGTGCAGACATCTATCATGCCCGATCCATTCCTGGACAGCTGGACTCACTTCACAGACTACTGACTCCAAAACTCTTTCAGGTGACTTGGCCACAATTACAGAGATTGCACTGGTGCTAATATAAATTTTCACTTTCTGACTACCAGTTGATGCAAATGTTGCTCTGACAGTTCTCGGGGATGCAAATTAAGGGGCAGAATTGCATCATTATAGTAGAATCTTTGATAATCCAAAAATAGGAGGAAAGAAATTTGGACAGTACATTTGCTCCCTTTCTTAGGGCCATATGTATCATCATACCGTTTAGCGATTCCTAAATAGCGATTTATAAGGAATCGCTATTTAGAAATCGCAAAACGGTATGTAAGTAGGAAATCGCTTCTTTTTAGCGATTCCTAATCATTCCTAAATTTCGATTAGCAAATTGCTAATCGCAATTTCCCCATGCATTTCTATGGTCCAGGAGGCCCATAGGAATGAAGGGGATATTTGCAATTAGCAATTTGCTAATCGCAAATTGCGAATATTTTCAAGGGTGCAGGGGTGTCACAAGAACACCCTGCTGCACCCCTGAAAAAGACATGTGTGGGCATATGGCGCACATACATGCCCTAAGGGCATGTATGAGCGTCATATGGCACCTTTGGAATTTTAATAAATTGCTTTTTTAATAGAATTCGCAACTTACCACCAACTAGAAGTTGGTGGTAATCTGCGAATCCTTATTGGCATTTTTGCATAAATATTTCTTTGATATATTGCATTTAAGGAATCGCAAATTTTGCAATTCCTTGAGTGCAATCGCAAAATTAGGAATTGCAAAATGTGCGATTCCCTATTTTGCTGCGAAAATGTTTCATACATACCATTTAGCTAATTAGCATTCGCAAAGGCCGAAATTCTGCGAATTTCGGCCTTTGCGAATGCTAATTAGCTTGATACAAAGCTATGCACTACGTATTTAGCATGGTTCTCACTCAATTTGGTCACCCCATTTCCTGGCAACTAGCCCTGTGGTTAATCATTCATATTTCTGAAATGTAAAATAGTGCTACGTGCATTGGCTGTGGAAAGATCGGAACCTTTCTAACTTCAAATTCTTCAACATCTAGCCAACACATGGTACCATCTCTTACAAATGCAACCCCATATAAAGATATTTTACAATGTAGCTAATTCGACAATGAATTTCGAGTTGATGAAATTACTCTCCAAACAATCTGCCTGTAAGCAAAGACCCAGGGTATATTGCGATGAACCCTTTAATCGCTGGCATTAATGTGTCTAGACCAGCAAGCAACCCTGAAGGACATCAAAAAAATATTCAAACCTATCTATTTCTTCTGATACAAGTGTTTGCCATCTCACCGGATTGTGCAGCTGCCACTGTCAGACAACTCTCAGATTGCAACATATTACACTGAAAGACATTTTCAATCAATTGCAAAACTAACACAATAATGCAAATTGCTGTCTGCAAACAAATGGGCAGCTGGTGGGCATCCTAACCCGCATACCGAGTCGGCTGTCGATTGGACTTGGAAACATCTGGGTTGGAGATGCCGACTGTGGCCTTTCTCTCTCCTCTGCTTGGCATTTCGCGTTCCTGGTCCTGGAATGTGGAATAACATGCGGACTCAGAATTATCGGTTCTTGTTCCTCTAAATTGTGGATCTGATCATGTACATTATTTCCAACAGCTTACATCAGGAGGAACGTGTGCGTGGTAACACGTTTGTTTTTCCGGGTGCATCCTCCACCAGATGCACCTTGGAATTGTGAGTTATGCCCCTTGGGTACACCACTCTGCACGACATGACATGAGGGCCTCTGTGTGTGGTGTTTCGGCTGGGCCACAAATTAGTAAAACATGGGGCCATATGTATCAACAAACTCTTTTGCGATTCCTAAATAGCGATTTTTAAGGAATCGCTATTTAGGAATCGCAAAATGGTATGTATGAAGAAAATCGCTAATTTTTAGCGATTCCTTAGTCTTCCTTATTTGCGAATTCGCATTTTGCGAATTCGCAATTAAGGAATAATATCCAATGCATTCCTATGGGCCCGGCCCATAGGAATGATTGCGAAATAATTCTCAAATTGCGAATTCGCAATTTGCTAATCGCAATTTGAGAATTATTTTAAGGGTGCAGGGGTGTCTCAAAGACACCCTGCTGCACCCCTGAAATGTACATATGTGTGCATATGGCGAACATACATGCCCTATGGGCATGTGTGTGCATCCCATGCCACCTTCAAAAATGCCAAAGTGTGCATTTTTTGAAGAATTCGCAAGTTACCATCAACTACAAGTTGGTGGTAATTTGCGAATTCTTAACCAAAATTCCCTACCCAAAAATTCTACATACATAGCATTTAAGAAATCGCAAAATTGCGATTCCTTAAATGCTATGGCAAAATAAGGAATCGCAAAACTTTGCGATTCCTTATTTTGCGAATATTTCATACATCCCAAAACATGCAAAAAGGCCGTTTGCGATTCGCAAAAGGCTTGATACATATGGCCCTTGAGTTTGCTCCTCAACTAAGCCGGGGACACTGACTCTGCAGTAGGTGAGACAAAGATCACGTGGGCTCTTTGCGAACAGATCATGAGGACTGCGCAAAACGTGCATCTGAAAAATGATTTCGACATTAATAAACACAAAACTCTCAAACGAGAAAGTAGTAGAGTGCAGCAAAGACAAGAAAAGAGTGTGCAGTAAATAGCCCGTGCGATGAAGGCATATTTCTCACCAGCTATAATGGCAGAACTCCCCTGGGCCTATTCTGTTTTTGTTTCTAGGTAACTCCAAAATGAGGATGTTAGGGCCAAGTAAAGCTGTGAGGGGATGCCTAGAAGCCATCTATTTCTGGTCACCTCGGTGCACCGAAATCAAGATTTTATTATGATAAAACCCTGTGAGGGACAGTAACAGGCTGATTGCTTCAAAGGCCTCCCCATGGTAAGACACATTATCAGTAATGTGTATCCACAACAGCAGCGTTGGCTTGTAATGGATGGCCCTAGCAAAGCTATCAATCTCACTTTCCTGAGCACTATTTCTCATTCAACTTAATAATAAGAAATATAATTAAAAATGCTGTCAGAGCGGTACCCGTTAGAGATCGTATCGGAGACAGTGTTTTCAGGACCAGCAGGCGTCTAAAGCTTGGCTTTCAGAAGAAACCACGCAACCGATTCATTTTCTAAAACTGGCGCCTTCTTTTTCATTCTTTCCCTTCAAATGTTACCTCATCTGCCAGTTATGAGTGGTGCCTGAACACTTAAGCAAGGCACTATACGAATCCTAATCAA
This sequence comes from Lissotriton helveticus, assembly GCF_964261635.1. Classification (NCBI taxonomy): domain Eukaryota; kingdom Metazoa; phylum Chordata; class Amphibia; order Caudata; family Salamandridae; genus Lissotriton; species Lissotriton helveticus. The sequence continues at coordinate 472,703,142 of NC_136071.1, read as the reverse complement.
TTCAGAATTATTGGCTATGGTTTCGAGAGATAATTCCGAAATCTATATATATATGGAAATCAATCTCAATATATTCTCACTTCTGAAATGTTGAATATTTGTTTCTACACCATAGTTTCTTATAGAGGAATTGGAAGTCCCAGGAGATCTTCCAAAGCGCATGATGAAATGTCCATAGCAAGGTATGGACAACAGCGATTAGAAAATGAAATTATATCGATCTACCTGTGTTGTTTGGTGGGGGCTGAGAGGGACTTGATTGCCCATAATCCAGCTGTGCCCCTATGAAGGAGTAGGGTCTCTTACAAACTTGTGCTTTTTAAGCTTTGGTCTCAACCTGCAGCACGGGATGCCTGTGTTATTTGTTGGGGGCTGAGTGGGACTTCATGGCCCATAATCCAGCTTAAGGAGGGGGATGGGATCCTAAAAATTCAAGTTTTTTAAGTGCTGGACTCTTCTCGCGGCACAGGACACCTATGTTGTTTGTTGGGGTCTCAGTGGGACTTAATTTCCCACAATCCAGCTGAGCCCCTGAGGAGGAGGAGGAGGGGCTCCTACAAACATGCAAATTTTAAGCGCTCGACTCTCCCTGTAGTGTGTGACACATGCAGGGCATGTGCCGGGGCGAAAAGAGGGCCGTCTTCAACCGTCATTGCCATGAAGAGGCTGGGCCATCCCACTTTAGCTTCCACTTTCATGCATGGTCCTTTAAGATACTGATTCATTATTTTGTTCTTTTTATTTTTACTTTGTAAGTACCCACCTATGGAATTGCCTATGTTGGAAATGGAATTCCTAGTTGGCTAAGGTCTGCACCCAGCCCAGGCAGGAAACTCTACTCTAGTCAGGGTAAGCCAGATACACACTAAAAGATAACCTGTACTCACCCTCTGGTAGCTTGGCACTGAACAGTTGGGCTTATCTAAAGAGGCAATGTGAAAATATCTGTGCAACACACACACACACACACAGTAACACAACGAATACACTACAAAAAGACTTCACACAGATTTATAAAAAATAGAATATTTATCTGAGCAAAATATGACCAAAATGACAAACAATCCAATCAATAGAAGTTGAGAGATTATTTTGTAAAGATTAAATGCAAAAACAGTGCTTAGAAGTCACTAGAGGTCAAAAGGTTACCGGAAGTAGCAAGGGACTGGTGCAAATCCCAAAATCAGGCCGACTGAGATGGCGGGCAGGCCAGCTACTGGACCCATACAGGGCCCGTTGGAGCAAAATGCTGAGGGCACAACGAGTCAATCTTTTGCCTGTAGTTAAGTCGCTGCGTCATCATCAAGCTTTGCTGAGGTGAAGACAATGCATTGTTGTCCAGCCATGCAGAGGGTCATCATTGTGCCACGCAGGCTGTAGAACCGCTGTTGTCGAAGGTTGATGCATTGGTTTCGATCGTCGCAAAGGTGACAATGTGCTGGTTTTGTAGCAATACAGTGGCAAAACCCACTTCTGAGGCCCGGAACTTGGAGACAGTACCTCATACAAGGGTAGGACACACAGAAGGCAGAGCCCAGGAGCACCAGCAGAAATGAAGCAGACAGGAAGCAATCTAGCAAGCCCTTAGAGATCGTTTTAGGGGAAGGAGTCCAGCTCTCTTTCATCAGATTCAAGGAGCAGCAGGGCAACAAGCAGAAAAGGAGTCCTTCCAGAAAAGCAGTCCAGTTGAGTCTTTTAAGCTGCATAACAAGGATTACTGACAGAGGTTCAGTTCAAGATGACAAAGTTTCTTACGTTTGGTGTGAGAAACCCAGAACTTATACCCAAAAGGGCCTTTAATGTAGGGGGTGACATCAAAGCAGCTTTATTAAGTGTACAAGGTTCCCGTTCAACCCAGTCCTGTCTGCCAGGCTATCTATGGGGGATTAATCAGTGCTTTGTTTGTTGACAGGACATTACCTATTGAAGTGTAAGTGTTAGGCCCTCCCATTCCTCTCTGCCCAGGAAGACCCATCAGACTGCAGATGAATGCAGCTTGTTGCTCAGAATGCAGATGAGCCTCACCTTACTGTGGTTGTGGTTGTCTAGAGGGATACACAATGTGTAGCAATCACCAAACCCGGATGTGTATTGAAGACAGGTTGCCAGGCACAAAGAGCAGTAAGTGCAGAGAAATGTCGACTTTGTAAAAGTGGCATTTCCAAACTAGTAATGTTAAATCCAACTTCACAAGTAAGGAGGATTTATCATTACTATTCCAAACACATGAAACATATGAAAAAGCTACTCTTCTCTGATCAGGAATTGCAGCGTAATAAGGAATTCCCAAAGCTAGCCTACGAGAGGAGTAGGCCTCACAGTAGGGAAAAACGAAATAGACTGTTTGTCACTACCAGGACATGCACAACAGAAAGGTATATGTACTAACCTTTTACTTGCATAGCCCCCTGCCCTTAGAATTACTTAGGGCCTACCTTAGGTGTGATGTATATGTAATAAAAGTGATGTTTAAGGCTTGTTAAGTAGTTTTTAATGCCAAGTCGAAGTGGCAAACAACTGTACACACAGGCACTCAGTGACAGGCCTCAGACAAGTTTGAAAGGATGCATCTTTAGGTGGCACAATTAGTGCTGCAGGCCCACTAGTAACATTTGAAGTACAGGCCCTGGGCATATGGTGTACCACTTTATAGGTATTTACTAGTACATCAAATATGCCAATCAGGTATACACCAATGTGATTATGTTTAGGGGGAAGCACATGCACTTTAGCATTGGTTAGCAGTGGTAAAGTGCTCAGAGTCCCAAGGCCATCAAAAATAATCATTAAAAAGTGGAGGCAAAAGGCAAAAAGTCCAGGAGAAGACCAGCTTAAGGGTGCCAGGTCAAACAGGTGTTTCCCCCAGCTGAAAATGGAGAGATTTACCCAACCTCTAGGGAGTTCTTATCACTAAGGCAGAAAAACCTAAATAGATAGTATTTGAACATCTGATTATCTTGTCAAATTACCATCCAATCAGCTTCCTTGACAATCTTCAGAAGGTTAATTGTAAACAGGTCCTGGAGAGATTATTCAAATGAATTGATAATTGCCTTCTTCCCACCCCCAGGCATGATTTAGGTCCAAATTCAGCTCCATTGACCAGGTCTTTCACTTCTTGATGACCAAGTGGAAGACTCTGGACATTGGTGGAGGAGAAATTTTTGTTGTGTTCATCAATTTATGAGACACTTTTGATTTGTTTCCAAGGGAAAACTTTGGGAGGAGCTTAGAGAGCTGGGGATACCACATAATTTGCTTACCATTATTGTGCGCTTGCATGATTGGTGCTTTGCCAGAGTTCGCTTTGGCGTGAATGGTGAATTAATCCAGTAAATTGACATTGATAAGAGTGTCCACCAGGGCTGAATCTTGGTTCAGACCATCACCCTTCTGTACATTAGCAATTTTGTTAAATGTCTGACTGTCTTAATGATTCTTGCACAGTAACAGGCCAGGATATTTCCACCCTCCTTTTGCGGATTACACTTTTTGGCAAACTCTTGTTGCTGTATTTAATATGTTTTACATGCTACGTGTCCTTGAAATTAACAGATCCAAAACCAAATGGATGACTTATTCCAAGAGGAAGAGGGAGAGGGAAACTATTTGGCTGGTATAGGAATTGTTAAAAATGGCCAAGGAATTTGAATACTTGGGGATTAGGTAGGCTGACTCTGGATCATGAGGACCACACATTTAAAAAAGTCCTCTTTGGCTACTCAATAGAGCGGTGTCCATTCTTAGATTTACCAGAAAGGCTACCTGGTAGCCAACTCTCTCACCAATGTAAATTTGTAAGCCTCGATCAAGGGGTGCAGCGTTGTGGAACTATTGCCCACGGATTCTCGGGGACCAGTGAGAACAAGGCATGGGGAGAGGCACACCCCTGGTTCTACTTAGATTGTACCTCAACCTCAAACATGTCTGTAAAATGGCTTCATTAAGGCCACTACTTTATCGGGTTTGCATATGGGCAGTCAAGGAATTACTATTTTATAGGGAGGGTCTTATTGACATCCGTGACCTAAACTGCTCTAACATGATCAGGCGATTAGCGTGCGTTAAAAAATCATTATACGATCAGGGTTAAGCTAACCTCTGGGAAAAAGTGCCTTCTTCCATAACGTATACTGTGGCGGCTGGTATATAAGCAGATTTTAGGAGAGAGTTATGGCATAGATTGAATATTCTAATACCACAGGTAGTCGCCCAAGGCTTCTTTTTATTACATAAGACCAAGCCTTAGGCTGAGATATTTTTAAACTTTATCCACCCAGCTTGTGCTCGCTCACTATATAAGCTGTTTAAATATGGTACTTACCAGCAGCTGTCTTTACATCAATATGGATACCTCTATAGGCAAAATTCACCTTGTTCCAGTCATATATGCTTTCCAATCAGACTGAGGAACATTTGATATTCTTTTGGTCAAACTGTTCTAGAACAAGAGCCAGGTGGATGGTGCCCTTATGTAGCCCATTTGGGATGTCACACTGCAGTAGCGCTTTTAGATTCTGTAAAGGTGACTCCACCAGTGTGGTAGGGACTGCATTCTCTATATTTCTTTTTACTGCATGGTCCATCAGACATAAAGAAATGACTTGGCCAACAAGGACAACCTCATTTAGGGGCTATCTAAGTACTTGTTTTAGTGAAGAGTGATTTAGCCTATTTTAATTGTATTGTGATATGGGTAAGCAGTGTTTTCTTTTTTGTGTGTATTTTATCATTTTGATTGATGTTTTACTGGTCTATATTAGTTTTTTGGTCAGAGGACTTTTAAACTGTTTAATATATCCTTGTATTCATGCTTATCTAATCTATGTTTGTACATTTGTTTTTAACTGTTTGAGGATGAACAAAGATGTTCGAACTGTCAATAAACTTGACATAGATTTACCATAACAATTGCAATAATGTAAATAGCACGAAAAATAGCATATGGAAACGTAATAGTAATACGAAGAATTCCTATTATAAAGTGCTCCAATTGGGTTTTTTTCTTCTACTTTTACAGAGTGTAATATGATATTCATTGCAATAGTTTTTCTTTATTATCGGACAACAGGTTAATGCAACAACAGCTAATTGGTAAACTTTAAATCACTTTGAGATAAATATGCAGCATTAGAGCAATGACATACATAGCGTTACAATTATCACAAGCTTGGCATACGGTATACATGAGAGCGTGACCAGACTATTGTCAACCTTCCTATTCAATTGCTCTATAGATGACAGGTTATTGCCATAAAATGACATGTTTGCAACTCATAGGTCAATCAATCATTCAGGGGATTGTAAAGCATAATACTCACCCATGAGGGCCTCATAGCACTGGGGAGTGGGAGGGGTGTAGCTCCGGTCCAGCCTAAGAACCAGGTCTTGAGGCTCTTCCTGAAGGTGTGCAGAGAGAGGGGGGGGATTATCTGATGTCGATCGAGAACTCGTTCCAGGTCTTTGGCGCAATGTAATTGAAGGCTCTTCCGCCGGCTCTGGCTCTGTGGATGCGCAGGGTTTCGGCGAGGGTGAGGTTGGCGGAACGGAGGCTTCTCTTGGGTATGTGGAAGGAGACTTTTTTATTGAGTTATTGGGGTCCGGTGTTGTGGAGGGATTTGTGGGCATGGGTTTGTAGCTTGAAGGTTACTCTCTACTTGACGGGCAGCCAGTGGAGGTTTCGCAGGTGTTGGGTGATGTGTTCATGTCACAGGATGCCGAGGAAGAGTTTGGCCGCGGTGTTCTGGATGGTCTGGAGTTTGTGGAGCAAGGATTTGTTGAGTCCTGCATAGAGGGCATTTCCGTAGTCCAGTCTGCTAGTTATGAGTGCGTGGGGGACAGTCTTTCTGGATTCCGGGGGAATCCATTTGACAGTCTTGCCAAGGATGCAGAGGGTGTTGAAGCAGATGGAGGCGACTGCGTTGATCTGTCGGGTCATGGTGATTGAGGAGTCGAGTGTGATGCCGAGGGTTCGGGTGTGGTCCATGGGGGTTGGGGGGTTTATGAGGGCTGAAGCCACAAGTGATGTCCCATGCTGAGGGGGTGGCTCCAAGGATGAGGACTTCTGTTTTCTCCAAGCTGAGCTTCAGGCAGCTGCTGCTCATACAGGATGCAACGTCTTTCATTCCTTTCTAGAAACTGAGTCTGGTGGTGTGGGGGTCCTTAGTGAGGGAGAGGATGAGCTGGGTACATTTTAACAGCCAGGAACTATGTTAGTGGTGACAAAAGCTTTTTTGGGAGGGATGTGCTAAGAAGTGTTGCTACTTACATACCAGTAAGTTTCACACAGTGTCATATCCATAAACCATTCTTTGAAGATTGGGGCACAGTCCCTTCCCCACATCATTACCACTCACCGTTTTCCCAACAGCAGGGCAGTGCAGATGAACTTTCTGTAAATTTTAGAGATGGATTTGGCATACATCAGTAGTTCTATCAGGGTATCTCGAGTAACCTTTCTCACAGTCGTAGTCTTTAGTGCTTGTCCCACTTCCTGCCAAAATTCAGTCATTTTTGGGCCGCATCATGCTGAATGTATAAAATCAGCCTTCGGAGTGGAGCAATGCCTGTAATAGATGTCATCAATCAGGACTCTCTTGGCCAAGCTGGCCAGTGTATGGTACACATGGGATATAACTTGAAATGAATCAGGTAAATCCTTCCATAGGGGAGATCTCTTTAGTTTGTTGACAGCAGAAAGACCACTGAGCTTCTGCTAGTTCCGTCCCCAGGTCCTGTGACCATTGTGGTCTAATGCATGCACTGTCTACCATCAGACCTCCCATTACTACACTGTACATTGTAGTCACCAGCTTTCTGGGGTGGGGTATCGTCAGGACCAGGGTGAGCATATCCTTCTCCACCGGCTTATCCGGGAATTTCAGAAAGAGAGTTGGTATATGGGAGAACCCTGGTGCTTAACAGTCTTAATCCTAATCAAAGCACACAAAACACCATTTATCTTAATTGTAGCTTTTGGATCAGTGTATATCAACATTATACAATTTAGCATTGCCTTACCCACCCAAATTATTTGGAGCACTGCCACTAAGAAGTGCCCTTCAACCAAGTCAAAAGCCTTGGCTGCATCCAAGAAAGTAGCCACCCCATTTATATCAGGGTTTATAAAGAGGGTGAGGGCAAAAACATTATCCACAGTGGACTTCCCGGTATAAACTCACACTGATTCAGTTTAATCAAACTGGAAAGCAGAGTGAGTATTCTATTGGTTAGTATTTCAGTCGGAATTTTACTGTCTACATTAATGAGTGACAGTGGTCTGTATGACTCGCAATGTTGAATGGGCTTATCTGGTTTTAACAGTGTTATCACAATAGCCTCCCTGATCAAATATGGGATCACCTCTTTCTGACAGGCCTCCATTTATACTTCGACAAGACAAGAGCCAGTTCTTTAGCATTTTCTTCTTTTTACTCAGCTGGGAGGCCATCTCATTCATGTGCATCGCCTTTCTCATATGTTTAAGTACATATGTAATTTACTCCTCAAGTCACAGCAGCCTTGCTTTAACTAAGAAAGTTGGTTGTGGCCCACATACAGGGACCAGGTTTGTACCAATGAATAGATTACCTTCTCTGAGTGTTGGTGTGGGTCTAGAGCATGGGTATTCACAAATATTTGTCTAGGGGCCACAAAGTACGGTCTGTGGTGTGACAGACGGCTGCACTGATGCCAGGAGGGTGCCAGCAGTGGGTCTGGGTGGGTCGAGGATTGTGTAAGGAGGTCTAAAAATGTTAAATTAAGGAGGAGGCATTTATTTGCATGTTAATAAATGCTTGCCCCTTTATTTAGCATTTGCTTCTGAATTTTATTGCTCAGCAACTAGACAGTAGCTCATGCTGCTCTTCACCAGGGGGGCCGCATGTAAAGGTCAAGAGGGCCGCAAGCGGCCTCAGGGCCGGACTTGGAGTATCACTGGTCTAGAGGATATTGATGTTGGTGTGAGAAGCATGTTGCTGCTTGAGCTTCACATTTGTGGAAGACGAGGGTGGCCACTGTTTGGGGTGAACAGCAGGTCACCGTTGGAATTTTGCATCAGCAGGAGACACTGTGATTGGAGTTAATGGAGGAGCCTGCTCACTGCCAGAAAGAGCTACAAACTTCTCGATTTTCACCTGGAGTTTAATTTTGAAGTAAGTAGATTACACTCTGATTCCTGCCAAGGGTCCAGGACCTCGTGGGGCACCTCTTGGTGATCAAGACTCACACCAGAAGATGTCAGTAGTAGGATGCGGGCTGGTCCTATTGGTGCTGGTCAGCTGGGCAGTTGCAGCATCAGCCCCTGGAAGATTTTTGTGTCCCTGTAGCTTAAACAGGGGGTCAGCCAACCTACCTTGGTGTCATTTTGGGGATCCTGGGTTTTAGGCTAGCAAGTGCAGTCTTCCTTCTTTGAACAGCAGGGCAGACCTTCCTCTAAATCTTCCAAAAGTCTAGGAGTATTCTGTTGAGGCGTTTTGAGAGTGCCATTGCTGTACCCAGTGCCAGCTTGTGGGTGGGGGATGTGCTTGTTTGTGTAACCTTTCCACTTTCTTGGGTTTGGCTCCAAACTGTCTAGGATAACAAAGGGCAGGCAGACCTAGGTGTGGGTTGTAGGTTTCAGGAAGGAGGTGGCACAGCACTAAGACTCCCCTCTGAAGCTTAGGAAGGGCTGAGTACAACCTCTTGGGACATCCAGCTCAGGAGAGGATTACTCTGCCCCACACTCAAGGCCCTTTTGTCCCCAAGTCTGGAATTAATGCACAACACACCACAGGAGAACTATTCAGTCATGTGACCTACGACATTTGCAGAAAAACATATTTGGTTGAGGCAGAAAATTGCCAGATTTCTAAAAGCGGCATTTTCAAAATAGTAACTTTAAATCTGACTTTACCACTAAAGAGGATTTTCAATTACAATTCAAATGAGTGGGAAAAAGCATTTCTCTATCTGTTCCCAAACTGATGTTATCACTTATTAAGTGTAATAAGGTAAACCATTATTAGTCTAAGGGAAAGATAGACTTGCTATAGTGAAAAACAACTTTAGGAGTTTTTCACTGGCAGTACATGTAAAACTTAAACACACATCCTACTTTTTGAATCCCATGCACCCTGATATACATGATTGTTGGGCCTACATTAAGGGTGACTTATTCACAGTATTTAAAAGGATTATTTATTAGGCCTGGCAAGGGGTTTACCAGTTTTACCATATTTAAAGGAGAGAGGACAAGAACTTTACCACAGGTTCAGAGTGGTAAAGTGCTCAGAGTCCTAAAGCCCAAAAAAACAAGTTAAGAAAAAATAATGGACTGAACGTAAAAACTCTGGGGAAATACCACACCAAGGGTGTCAGGTCTAACACTAACCAACAGATCAGCAGGAATTAATATGAGTTCCATTAAACCAAGTTCCAAATTAGCAGTCAGTCTGGGAGGGTCAGAGGAGCATGAAACTATTATACTATCCATCTGACCTACCATGCATAACATAAACATCATGACTTGTGTGGGATGATCCCACTATATCAATGCAAAATTACATTGTAATTGTAATTGTAAGAGAAGTGTGGCTCAATGGTTAGAGCGATACAAAAGGGGGTGGTGATGGACGGAGCATCTGAACCAATCAAACACTCACACCCAGTCAAAAGATCTGAGTTTAATCCATCACCATTCTTTGGCCCATCTGCCACCCCAGTTCAGACATGGCCATATGCAAATTAGTCTGACCCTGTGCCTCATGGGAACAGTCCAGCCCGAACTGCCAAGCCATGCCTTCCCTGGACCGGAAACAAGCTTCTGAGGACCGGTTTCTGGCATTACAGCCGTCTTCAGCCCAGCTTGCTTGAATACAGTGGCAAAGTGAGCAAGGGACTTACGTCTGAGCATACCCTGCCACACTTATGGCGGCCAAAGTGGTACAAAAGGGGGTGGTGATGGACGGAGCATCTGAACCAATCAAACACTCACACACAGTCAAAAGATCTCGGTTTAATCCATCACCGTTCTTTAGCCCACTCTGCCACCCCAGTTCAGACATGGCCATATGCAAATCAGTCTGACCCTGTGCCTCATGGGAACAGTCCAGCCCGAACTGCCAAGCCATGCCTTCCCTGGACCGGAAACAGGCTTCCGAGGACCGGTTTCTGGCATTACAGCCGTCTTCAGCCCAGCTTGCTTGAATCCAGTGGCAAAGTGAGCAAGGGACTCACATCTGAGCATACCCTGCCACACTTATGGCGGCCAAAGCGGTACAAAAGGGGGTGGTGATGGACGGAGCATCTGAACCAATCAAACACTCACACCCAGTCAAAAGATCTGGGTTTAATCCATCACCGTTCTTTAGCCCACTCTGCCACCCCAGTTCAGACATGGCCATATGCAAATCAGTATGACCCTGTGCCTCATGGGGACAGTCCAGCCCGAAATGCCAATCCATGCCTTCCCTGGACCGGAAACAAGCTTCCGAGGACCGGTTTCTGGCATTACAGCCGTCTTCAGCCCGGCTTGCTTGAATCCAGTGGCAAGGTGAGCAAGGGACTCACGTCTGAGCATACCCTGCCACACTTATGGCGGCCAAAGCGGTACAAAAGGGGGTGGTGATGGACGGAGCATCTGAACCAATCAAACACTCACACCCAGTCAAAAGATCTGGGTTTAATCCATCACCGTTCTTTAGCCCACTTTGCCACCCCAGTTCAGACATGGCCATATGCAAATCAGTCTGACCCTGTGCCTCATGGGAACAGTCCAGCCCGTACTGCCAAGCCATGCCTTCCCTGGACCGTAAACAAGCTTCCGAGGACCGGTTTCTGGCATTACAGCCGTCTTCAGCCCGGCTTGATTGAATCCAGTGGCAAAGTGAGCAAGGGACTCACGTCTGAGCATACCCTGCCACACTTATGGCGGCCAAAGCGGTGCTTGTTTCCGGTCCAGGGAAGACATGGCTTGGCAGATCGGGCTGGACTGTTCCCATGAGGCACAGGGTCAGACTGATTTGCATATGGCCATGTCTGAACTGGGGTGGCTGAGTGAGCTAAAGAATGGTGATGGATTAAACCCAGATCAGTTGACTGGGGGTGGGTGTTTGATTTGCTCAAACGCTCCGTCCATCATCCCCTTTTGTATCTCAATGGTTAGAGCGGCAGACCCTGATGCAGTAGTCTGGCCGGGACCAGGGTTCAATTCCCGCCTCTGCGGGTCTCGGGCTCATTTTCCTCGGACCTGATAATTCTCGCCTCGGTGCCTATTCTAATCATGAGTCCCACTCTGCACCTCTGGGCAATAGCTTGCTTAATCTCTACAACGGCCCCAACAACGCTGAGGATGCCTGACTTCACCTTGGGGGTGCCCAGGAGTGGGCTCCTCACAGGGAAAGGCCAGGAAGGGTTCCTCGGCGGTATTCGTACAAGCGCCGAGATGCCTACGGGTAGTCGTGCGCTATACAAGTGCGTAATCATTTCATTTCATTTCATTGTACAATTTATAGAAAATTGTCGCGGCACCCAGCCGAGGCAGGTGCTTGGCTCCACTGTGTCCAGAACAGTCCGCCAAAATACAAAGTTTATTGTCTTGATACTTGCCATTTACAGTACTAGATCAGAGTTGTTAAGCTCCTGCCAAATTATTCTACATCACCGAGGGGAATGCCCCAGTTAGGTTATCTGATCCAGGAGCTTTAAGATTCTCTGTTGGGCTATTGTTTAGAAATAAGTGTACCTGTCCTGGGTTTGCAAAAAATAATGTTTTACCTTGGAGGGAAAATCACAGTCTTTTCAGGTATAGCAAGGCGTACTGTGTACAGTATTCCTGTAATTTCTTTTTCTACAGTTGCAAATATTTTCCCTGCCTATTGGACAGCTTAAGTGAAGTCTGTGAAGAAGGAGATAGACATTTCTTTGCATCGGATTTCTTTCCTTTTACTCAATGAACAGGGAATCTTGTCGCAACCATGGTAGTTTAATAATTTCATACTGATGGGGCAGGGAGAGACTTCTGGATAATTGTAGGTGCGAGAGAGTGGTGACCTCATTCTGCCACCATTAGACATTTGAAGCTATATCTATCTATCATAATTTGTTTGCTATAGTCCTTAGTTCAGCCCATTGTATTGAATCTACCCCTTCCGTGATTCTGAGGTTGCTCCTGTGGGGTGTGCCTCTAAGTACTCATTCTTAAACTGAATTTTTCCATCTAGCCGGCGATACACAGGACCATTAAAGCCTGGGTCTCAGTGTCATCTTCAGTCAGGAGCGGCAAGTGCAGGTAAGAGTAATATGATGGTGGGGCCGAGTTGAGGAGGAATTTGACAGATGAGCAAGGGGGAAAATTCGATAAATAATTAATTTCCAGTCGTCGTTGCCTGTCGAAATCCCCTCCCACCCTTACCTGCATGGGCCTCGGCTGCCTTGAGTAACTAATATTCAGCACTCGGTCAGGTTGATACAAGTATGTTAAAAATCATGTCATTCAGATTTTATCTCTAGTAGTAATGCCTTTACTTCTGTTGCTGAGATGGAGTCAGAACTCTTGCACTCAGGGCTATCACTTTGTTCTACCTCATCCAGCTCTTGTTTCTTTGCCTTTTTTCGGAACCCCAATAGTGAGACGAGTCAGTCGGGCATCTATTTTGCCCATGTTGAGTTGCTACACTCTCTGCTCAGTTACCAAATGCCAGTCTGAGAGGTCTGCTGGGTATGTACCAGTGTAGTGTCTCCTACAGTGAGACCCAACCTGGCGCATTAACATTAGATGTGTGTAAGCACAAGCAGCAGGAATCTCCAGCCAGGACAGCTCAACAGTTGTATGGGGAATACCCAAAGTCAAACCGCTCTTATCCTTAGTCTCAAGTCTCCTTCAAATATGATGGCAGGTACTTAAGCCCCTGCCCAGTGCCACCATTTAGCTACAGAATCGGTATGTCAGGCGTTATGACTAACAAAGCAGGAATGCACCCAGAGACACCATCAAAGCAAAAATCTCCCAGATGAAGTAGTGACAAGTTACATTAAATGTCCTGCACTTAGACATTTTTACTTTCCATCGCGGAGCTGGATTAATATCATCCAGCATTCACTCTCATATGTATGCGGACAATATCCAGCTATACCTGAAGATAGCTCCCCCCCGAAGACATTCAGTCCCTCAACTCAGTCTTGAATGAAACTCAAAGCTGGCTGACAAGTAACCTCCTGAAGCTTAATGCTCTTAAAACAGAATTCTTACTCCCCCACACAACCAATCCCTCGTCATTGAACAATGGATCAATCAGCTGACTGCTCTCAACTATAGACAGCACCTCGTGTACTCGGCATCCTCTCTGGGCGTCATTCTAGATAAAAGCCTGAACATGCAGAAGCACATCAGTTCCCTCACCATAGCAGCGAACTTCCAACTCAGCTTACTTAGGAAACTCAAAGCCTTTCCCCCTGCTCATTACCTAAAGGTGGCAGTACAAGCATTAGTGTTCTCAAAGCTGGATTATGGGAGCACAACACTTTGCGGCCTGCCTAGGGTGAGGATGGCTTCTTTTAGGGCTACCCGTAATTCTGCTGCTAGGCTCGTAACTGGCACAAAAAAATACCACCACATCTCTCCGGACCTGCGGGACCTGAATTGCCTCCCATATGAAGCTCGGATACAGTTAAAAATTGCATGTATGGCTCACAAAGCGTTCCACTTCAAAACCTCGCTGTACCTCGCGCAGAAACTGGAACTCTCTTGTGGTTCTAGAGCCTCCAGAAGCTCCAGTTCCCTTTTGCTAAAACCACAAAAAAAAGACTGAGCCATCTCCGTTTTGGCTCCGAGGATCTGGAACACCCTGCCCCCGAAGTCAGGGTGAACCCTTCCACTGTTTCCTTCAAAAAAGAAGTCAAGGGGCTCTTGACCAAGAAATTTCTGCCTTAGCCTGGCCCCCTCATCTGATTTGGGGACCATAGCCTTGACTTTATCCCAACCACCTGGTTCTTGACTTTGTCTGACATATCTAAAATGTGTTTTTGTCGCTGTGTTGATTCTCTTGTTTGCTTTTCCCTCATGAGAACATTGGACAGTCTTAGACGTCGACTTTGTCGCTCTGTATATTCTGTTTTGTTTGCTTATACCCTCATTGATGCATAATCTGTAAAGCGCTCTGATTCCTTCGGTGGTCATGTTCGCGCTATATAAAACTTTCAACATAAATAAATTCATCCAAGCCACTCCACACTGGTAGAGCTACTTGACATCACTAGGGCCTCAGACTTTATAAATCATGTTGCAGTACCAGTGGTATTATTTCAGGGCTATTTGAGTGGTTTACTCCATTTTAATTTAGTTAACGTAAACACTCACCTCCACCAGTACAGTGTACACATACACCCAGAACTGTGTTACTTAAGCAGGCCCACCACCGCCACGGGTCGAGGCAGTCGACATTCCCCCTTTTTGTGGGAGTGCAATCCTCCATTTTGTTTCTCTTGTGTGTGCAGCAGATCCTGATTGACCACACCTGGCATCACTTCTGCACTGCGAGGACCAAGCACAGAGAGCCTCGTCTGGCTGCTTCCACTCCAGTCGCTGTGCTCTGATGCAGCGTCACCACCTTATGGGGAACCCGTCAGAGATAAAAATGATATCAGTTCACTCAGCCGGATATGAAGAAGTAGGAGGTAAGATCAGCTCACTGCAGTGGGCATTTTGGAAGGACTGTGCTTGTGAATAATAGCTTCAGCTGACGGAGCTTGTACACAGAGCTGCCATTTTACTTGGAGCGTTCGTGCTCCATCTGTTCATCATAGAGCTGTGAATGGGGAATTTGGTGGAAAAATACCTTTGCTTGCATAAACTGGGCTGGATTCACCAATTTGAAAAATGCACATTTACACCCCTAAATGTACATTTATGTACAGATGTAACAGTACCATTTTTGTAGAAATCACAAATATGCCAAGCTGTATTGCCATAGAGACAGCTATATAGGCAGCCTACTAGGAATGGCATACAACATCTTCTATATACCCTATATAGAGTTATACATAAGGAAAAACTCTGCTTTGTGGAAATGCAGCCTACTGGGAAAATGAACATTCTTTTTCTTTTTTCGCTACCTAAATATAAGTTTTCCCCATGAATACTCCACTTCCACTGCACCTCTCTAAACTTGGGGATGTTATGTTCCACTTCCTTCCTGGAAGGAGTATTCCTACAGCCCTTTGCTGGAGTAAATCATTGGCCATTGTTAGCGTTGGAGAAGAGTTTGGAAATGCGAATCAACTCATATGTTTGTGGGTATTCACAAACTCTTAAGGCAACCCAAACCTTCATCCTCCCATTCACCCCTATTCGTTTGAGTATATGACAGTGGCATTGTAACCATTCACGGTGTACAATTATTAACCACACATTTTACAGGTGACAGGTATCCTTTTGTACTTTCCATAAAGGGAGCAGATTTCGACAAAAAATGGTTTTGTGAATGAGGCCCACACATTACAATCTATTAAATACAGCCACCATTTATAAATGATTTTTACCAAACCATTGCTATTACAATTTTGACAGGGGAGCAAATACAGCTTATGATATTCAACAGAAGTCACATATGTAAGAGCTGCTACGGAAGAGGTATGGGAATCATTGTGGGACTTTTAAGTGTTAACTTTGCATCTGGTGCCATTAAAAAAGATGGGTACATTTTGAATGATATAAAATACTTAACATCTGGAGAAGACATTTCTCAAAAAGTATCCACCAAGGAAGGACTCAAATGCACTTCGTTTTTGTGATAAAGTGATGATTGTGATGGGAAATTATTTATTTTAGCAAAAACAGACAGTAAATTGATTTTTGCATTAGTGCCACCTTAGATAGATGACTCGTATCACTTGGGCTTTGCAGCTCACTGGCTACTCTTCTGCAACATGTGTGACATGGGCCATTGAGTGTTATGTTCGAGGTAGATTTTCAGTACATACTTGATTGGTAGAGAAAGAAAAGGTCAGGCGATGAATTGCTGTATTACATCCTTTTCATAGGCACAGAAGTCTGGCCCATGGAGTCAGAGCATTGTTTTGTTCTGACCGGAGGTTGGGCAGTCCAGAATCTGCGAAGATGTCAGTCGGAGGCTACTCCAGGTGACATCATATCAGGCCCTAAATGCTTTGTGACACTATTTTTATTTATCAATTTTTTCATTCATATATCCTGACACCCTTATTGGATATGTGTTTGCTTTGAGTCCTTTTCTTCATTAGGTTATTCTCTATTTTTATCATTTGAAATGGGATTTGATTTTTATTGTGTTGTCTTTCCAACTTACTAGCTGTTTCACTACTTCTAAATGCTTTAACCTTTTTGCTAAGATTGTGCCTTTTTGCTTTGAGCCATATCTAGCAGTGGTTGAACTTAGGTTTAAATTACTGAAACCTTTATCAGAGCTAACAAGAATAGTGATGTTATTACTTGTAGGTTACTACCATCCACCCCAACTTATAATCTACTTTCTCACAAATAAATGTTACTCTAAAAGATGGAAGCTTTCATAAGGTTGTCACTGGAGATATTCACTTTCCACAAGACCTTTACACACCTGTGTACATAGATTGAATGCTTTGATGATCATATCCTTTACCCGCTCAATACTGGTAAGCATGATTTGGGTGTTGAAATATACAGAGACTGGAATAAAGGAGAGGAGAGAGAGAGGCTGGCCTCGCTTTGCCTGGAGTAATTTGTTACCTACACAGACTTGGCTTCAAGTTAGACAAATCTAGATCCTCTGCCAGGGTTAGGCTTTGAAATGTGTATTTGCCAACAGTAAAAAAATAAAAAATTGCAATGCAATCGGTCTCGCCTTTGGGACCTTCTATGTATTCAGCTATGCAGCACATTAGCCTGGGTGCTGAAACAACTACTGTTCTTTAACATGGAGGGAAAGTAAGAACCACACTGCGTGACACACCAGGTATGGGAACACATGGAGAGACATGTTGCCTTTCAGCAGGAAATGGTATAGTCCAAAGCTCTGTTTTTAATATAACATCAAGGCCTTCTGTGGTCATATCCCTGAAAATACAAAATTTGAAAAAATTGTTATTGTCTACGGGTGCTCGTGGAAGACAATTTCTATGAACTGGAATCTAGAGAATGCTAAAGTGATTCTGGTATTTTACTGACCTCTGCTGGTCGTTTTCTATGAAGAAAGTTAAATAGAGGCAGTTGCCAGAACAATTTAAAAAAAGAAAGTCCCTCAGCAGAAAGCAATTCTGGTACTTTACTGAACTCTACTGGTTATTTTCTATCAAGACAGTTAAATAGAGGCAGTTGAACAAGCAGAAAGCAATCCTGGTATTTTACTGCCCTCTACTGGACATTTTCTATCAAGACAGATAAATAGAGGCAGTTGAACAGAAAAAAAAAGTCCCTAAGCGGAACCAGACAAGTCCTAGGGCTGATCTCCAGAGCCCACAAAGTACAGACACATATCAGTATATACTAAAGTATGTACAAGAGGTCTTGAATGCTCGACCTAAAAAGGATATGGTCCCAGATGGTTTTATAATTAAGAAAATTCTGGTTTGGTAGTCGAGGACCGAGAGGATGATCAGAGACATTTGGATAGTATCTCAGTTTGACAAAGAATGATAATATATCTGACAAAGCCTTGTGCTTCCAAAGGTTAAGCCTCAACTGCTCACTTTATCTTCCTTATGAAGTAAGAAGGGCACCTTTGCAGAACAGGCTTTATTAGCAGAGCTAAGTTATTTCATCAAATTAGAATGTTATGAAAAATAGAACATTTATTTTGCTTTGAAACAATAAAATTATTCCTTGCCAAAATTGTAATGCAGCTTGTAAAGTTTGCAAATTTTGCACTAAACAAACTTTGTTAATATCCAGACAGTTCTACATTACACAACTTTGCATTATTTTCTCATGCAGAAGATTAGTATGAACACAAAACGTCTTGCTGGGATTCATTTTTTGCTTATGCCAGCCTCCGGCCAGTATCTCACGTTACTTGTTTCAAAAAAAGAATGATTTCTCACACACCTACTTAACAGGCACATAGCAAATATTTTAGTAGATACATCTGGCAAAATGTTAGTATTATTGTTGCATCATAAAGAAAGCCTGTGGATACGTGTGTCTTTACTTTATGAACAGAAATGCTGTAAATCCAACAACAACTTACCATGATAGCAACGTAAAACAAATGAATGCACAAAGGTGATTAGCGTTTAAGACTAAGGTTTGGTTTGACCCGAGATGTACTCAAGCTCTCTCCCATCTGAAAAAGGTACTACATAAATTCCTGAGGAATGGTACTGAAGGAAAGGTGGCAAGAGACGCATATAAATTAGCACTAAGGGCTAGGAAGGTCACTATTAAAAAGGAGTTGTGGGAAGCATTAATCACTGCGTCAACGTTTAATGACAGTGAAGCCTTCTGGAAAGTGGTTAGGGCCCCTTTCCTGTTTAGAGAGAATAGTCCATCACTCGAAATAGCTATAACCGAGGAGCAATGGATTAACCACTTCACCAAGGTCTACCAGGGCATGGGTAACTCCATTTTGACAAACTGTCTTAACCAGGATGTTCGCAATTTGAACTCCCCCACCCAAGCAAATGCTCTCATGTTCACCTTGGATGAAGTAGAACTGGCCCTGTCTGTAAGTAAGGAATGCAAGGCACCTGGGCCTGATGGGACACCCATTGATTCGTTTAAATGTAATACTACTCTTTGGGGACCCATCCTGATGCAAGTTTTAAATGCCAGATGCGAAGCAGACTTCCCTCCCACTTGGGTAGAATCAACTATTGTCCCCATTTTTAAAAAGTGGGACAGACAGGACCCAACATGTTATAGGCCCATATCATTATTAGATGCTATAACAAAAATAGTAGGCAGAATAATATTAGAACGCCTCCAAGCATGGGCGGAGGAAAACAATACGGCTATTGAGCCAGTGTAGGTACCGTTGAGCAGGGCCTGAACCTGCACCTTTTAGTCGGAAAAGATACTAGGGCCAAGGGGGAATTTATTTTTAGCCTTCGTGGACCTCACAGCGGCATTTGACTGCGTGATCCACGATAAACTTTGGTAAATCTTGGACACGATGGGGGTTGATTCACAGGTTATTTATTTTCTTAAACGTTTTTATATCAATGCTAATGCTCGTGTGTGTTGCGGACTGCAGAGTGAACGCACAGCTTCCTTACCAATTAATAGCAGAGTTAGGCAAGGTTGTGTCCTTGCTCCGTTTCTTTTTAACCTGTACATGAATAGCCTGGAAGAGGCTCTCCTAAAAGATAACCATGACTTTTCCCAAGTGGCAGGACGACCTATCCCAGCCCTTTTATACGCAGACGATGTGGTACTGATGTCCTGCACCAGTATTGGACTGCAGAGGCTGTTGGATAGCTTCTCCAAATTTATGTATGAGATTGACCTAAGAATGAATTCCTCCAAGACCTTCACTATGCGTTGTTGCTGGAGTACTAAAAAACCATAAAAGTATGTTTGTGTCTGGACAAAAGATAGGGGTCACCAAGACATTTTCATATTTGGGCATTCGTTGTGCCCATAATGATTCCTGCAAAAACAACAGTTGATGGACTGAATGTAGAACAATGTCATACATTCATCCCATTACAGAGATCTGGGCCTCAATCCATCGTTTTTTTGCTCACCACCCCAGTTCAGACATGACTATATGCAAATCAGCCTTGACCCTGTGCCTCATGGGAACAGTCTAGCCCGAACTGCCAAGCCATGTCTTCCCCGGACCGGAATCAAGCATCCTAGGACCGGTTTCTGGCTATCAGCCGTCTTCAGCCAGGATAGCTTGACTTCAGTGGCGTGGAGAGCACAGGACTCACGTCTGAGCATACCTGTCTCACTCGGGTCGACAAATGCAAAAGCAACTGTTGATGGACAGAATGTAAAATAATGTCATACATTCACTCCAGTACAGACATCTGGGCCTAAATCCATCGTTTTTTTGTTTGCTCACCACACCACCCCAGTTCTGACATGACCATATGCAAATCAGCCTTGACCTTGTGCCTCATGGGAACAGTCCAGCCCGAATTGCCAAGCCATGTCTTCCCTGGACCAGAATCAAGCATCCTAGGACTGGTTTCCGGCTATCAGCCGTCTTCAGCCAGGATAGCTTGACTCCAGTGGCGCGGAGAGCACAGGACTCATGTCTGAGCATACCCGTCCCACTCGGGGTAACAAAGGCAAAAACAACAGTTGATGGACATAATGTAGAACAATGTCATACATTCACCCCAGTACAAAGATCTGGGCCTAAATCCATCATTTTTTTGCTCACCACACCACCCCAGTTCAGACTTGGCCATATGCAAATCAGCCTTGACCCTGTCCCTCATGGGAACAGTCCAGCCCGAACTGCCAAGCCATGTCTTGCCTGGACCGGACTCAAGCATCCTAGGACCGGGTTCTGGCTATCAGCCGTCTTCAGCCAGGATAGCTTGACTCCAGTGGCGTGGAGAGCACGGGACTCACGTCTGAGCACACCCGTCCCACTCGGGGTGACAAATGCAAAAACAACAGTTGATGGACAGAATGTATAACAATGTTATACATTCACCCCAGTACAGAGATCTGGGCTTAAATCCATCGTCCGTCCATCATCCACTTTGGTATCGCTTTGTTCGCCCTAAGTTGGCAGGGTATGCCCTGACGTGGGTCCCTTTCTCACTCTACCAGTGGATTCAAGATAGCCTGGCTGATGAGGATTATGAATCCGAAAGAGGTCGCAGGTTGCTTGTTTACGGTCCAGGGAAGACATGGCTTGGCAGTTCGGGCTGGACTGTTCCAATGAGGCTCAGGGTCAGAATGATTTGCATATGGTCATGTCTGAACTGGGGTGGTGGAGTGAGCTAAAGAATGGTGATGGATTAAACCCAGATCAATTGACTGGGGGTGAGTGTTTGATTTGCTCAAAAGCTCCGTCCATCAACCCCGTTGGTATCGCTTTGTTTGCCCTAAGTTGGCAGGGTATGCCCAGAAGTAGGTCCCTTGCTCACTCTACCACTGGATTCAAGATAGCCTGGCTGATGAGGATTATGAATCTGAAACTGGTCCCAGGATGCTTGTTTCCGGTCCAGGGAAGACATGGTTTGGCAGTTCGGGCTGGACTGTTCCCATGAGGCACAGGGTCAGACTGATTTGCATATGGTCTTGTCCAAACTGGGGAGGTGGATTGAGCTAAAGAATGGTGATGGATTAAACCCAGATCAGTTGACTGGGGGTGAGTGTTTGATTTGCTCAAACGCTCCATCCATCATCCCCTTTGGTATCGCTTTGTTCGCCCTAAGTTGGCAAGGTATGCCCAGACGTAGGTCCCTTGCTCACTCTACCACTGGATTCAAGATAGCCTGGTTGATGAGGATTATGAAACCGAAACCGGTCCCAGGATGCTTGTTTCCGGTCCAGGGAGACATGGCTTGGCAGTTTCGGCTGGACTGTTCCAATGAGGCTCAGGGTCAGAATGATTTGCATATGGTCATGTCTGAACTGGGGTGGTGGAGTGAGCTAAAGAATGGTGATGGATTAAACCCAGATCAATTGACTGGGGGTGAGTGTTTGATTTGTTTAAAAGCTCCGTCCATCAACCCCGTTGGTATCGCTTTGTTTGCCCTAAGTTGGCAGGGTATGCCCAGAAGTGGGTCCCTTGCTCACTCTACCACTGGATTCAAGATAGCCTGGCTGATGAGGATTATGAATCTGAAACTGGTCCCAGGATGCTTGTTTCCGGTCCAGGGAAGACATGGTTTGGCAGTTCGGGCTGGACTGTTCCCATGAGGCACAGGGTCAGACTGATTTGCATATGGTCTTGTCCAAACTGGGGAGGTGGATTGAGCTAAAGAATGGTGATGGATTAAACCCAGATCAGTTGACTGGGGGTGAGTGTTTGATTTGCTCAAACGCTCCATCCATCATCCCCTTTGGTATCGCTTTGTTCGCCCTAAGTTGGCAGGGTATGCCCAGACGTCGGTCCCTTGCTCACTCTACCACTGGATTCAAGATAGCCTGGTTGATGAGGATTATGAAACCGAAACCGGTCCCAGGATGCTTGTTTCCGGTCCAGGGAAGACATGGCTTGGCAGTTTCGGCTGGACTGTTCCCATGAGGCACAGGGTCAGACTGATTTGCATATGGTCATGTCTGAACTGGGGTGGTGGAGTGAGCTAAAGAATGGTGATGGTTTAAACCCAGATCAGTTGACTGGGGGTGAGTGTTTGATTTGCTCAAACGCTCCGTCCATCATCCCCTTTGGTATCGCTTTGTTCGTCCTAAGCTGGCAGGGTATGCCCAGACGTGGGTCCCTTGCTCACTCTACCACTGGATTCAAGAGAGCCTGGTTATGAGGATTATGAATCTGAAACTGGTCCCAGGATGCTTGTTTCAGGACCAGGGAAGACATGACTTGGCAGTTCGGGCTGGACTGTTCCCATGAGGCACAGGGTCAGACTGATTTGCATATGGTCATGTCTGAACTGGGGTGGTGGAGTGAGCTAAAGAATGTGATGGATTAAACCCAGATCAGTTGACTGGGGGTGAGTGTTTGATTTGCTCAAATGCTCCTTCCATCATCCCCTTTGGTATCACATAGTGATTCCTGGTCACAGGCGGTAGCGGGCAAATAATTGGCACTACTGCGCACCACGTCCGCCCTTAGAGCCTTTGTGATTAAGCTCTGGAAAAGACCACCGGAGGCACTGATTAAAATATATAGAGATAAGTGCGTCTCTGCGGCAATCAATGGGACTAGGGTTTGGGGACCCGTTGATTTGCTCCCCATTCAAAGAGTAGAAAACTATTTTTTAAGGTATATCTTATCGGTCCCTAATGGTACCTCCGCAACCATATGTCATGCGGAATTGGGGCCCTCCTTTGTTTCAGATTTAATAAAACTTGAGCCAGTGCTATTATGGCACAGACTCTGGGGTCAAAGGATGAGACAAAATTAAATAGAGATATCATTTTGGATGTTTTGAAATTGGATAGGGCCTCGAGAATCCCTTGGATGAGCTATGTGCAAAGGTTTTTCCAAGATCTCGATCACCCATGTTATTTTTTAAAGAATTGGTGATTTGAATTCCTTCAGGCAGCTACAGTTGTCTGTATCAGAGCTAAAAAGGAGGTCATGTTCTTATAGACGTTTGCAATACTTTTGGAATACTTTGATTCCTTTTTACACATTTATAGAATTATTTAATATGTAGATGAAAATAAAAAATACAATAAAGGAAAAGCTTTCATTAATCAATTAATCTTCAACTGGCTGATGTTTAAGCAATAAGCTTTAGCTGTTGCGCCATCCTGAAGTAAAAAAAAAATACATACATAGATTGGATTTGGCTCAGCCTTCCTCATACTATTGCACTGTCATCCATATTTAGCTGTTGCCCACCCCAGAGTAAAGCAGGAGGAAATTAGCCTATCCACTTCAGCTTCTGGCACTATTTTACTGTGAGTGGTGGCAATTTTTCCAATTATGTCTGTACATCCACCAAAAAATATCTACAGTTCAGTGCGAGGATTAAAGAGACAATATTTGTCTTTGACAAAGCATTCTTTACTTTCCACTTCTTATATGTTTTATTTTTTTCATGCATGTGTTTAAACGGTCTTGAGGCTTCAGTAATTCAATGTTGAATGTAGGTTTTCCTTGTGCAAATAACAACAGGGACGGCTCCTCCATTTGAGCGGAGTAGCATTGCCCGCCTGATGCAAGTACAGCAGGCACACACGAATAATGAAGCCCTTCCCTTTCCTGCTTGTCGATGCCAACAGTGCCAGCTCCAACTATAAAAATATGGTGATGCGCCACAGCGCCAGAATCACAAAATGCTGCTCTCCCCGTGTGCACCTCTCCACCCGATCAGCATCCACGAGCAGGAAAAGGAAGGACTACCTTCCTGCTCAGTGGAGACCAATACAACCAATCCTGGAGCTCCTCTCAGGCTGCAAGCAGCTCCAGGATTGGTGGGAGCAGGCTAACCCAGTGCTCTTTTTGAGGCTGGGGGCCTGTACCGGCAGTCCCCTGACTGTTCACATTCAGGGAATTGCTGGGTGCGCATTGCGCAAGTCGGCCTTGCCTTAGCAATAGAGCCGACCATCTGACAAGAGCACCACAGTGGCAGCTGTAATCCTGTAATAGCAGGAATCCACCCCGCCCCTTCACTGCACCATTTAAGTTAAATTGCGTTGACATGCCATTTTACATATCCATGTGTGCCTGCTGTGCTCTCAGCAGAAGGAGTGATGCCCCTCCCCTCAAACGGAGGAGCCGCCCCTAAAGGCCGATCAGGACGAGAGGTGCATGCCGGGGTAGTAGTGTATATGGTGAGTTTGGCGCCTTAGCGCCTCACCATATTTTTATATTTCTAGCCGCCATTTATTAGCTAGTGTTAGGAAGATCCTGCACTGTTCTATTAAAATTATATGTGATTGATATTTTTGCTAAACTCTATCCTCTTATTGCAAGTATATGGGTGCCATGTTCAGAAGGCAGCATGTTTTTGTTCCATATATTTCTTATTTTATTTGTTCAGATAAGTTTGCAATAAAAACAAATTCAAAATGTTAACATCACCCTGGTTTGCCCGAGACATGATCTTGTGGATTTGCCAATGCTTACTAAGAGTGGCTCACTGGAGATGAGAGGCTTTTTACTGAAAAAGTCATTAATGGAGGGCTTCATTTAGAGCTTAGTCGGTGGTCCTCCATCGTCCAAAAGGGTGGAGGACAAAACCTCCACTGCCCTGGCACACTACCGCGCACCATATTTAGAGATCTCCTCACACTTAATGGAGATTTCTATGCCTTCAGGGGAGCTGCTGACACAACATCTCTGGAGCCATTGCAAGGTTGCTGAGCAATAGTTTTTATTTTAGAAAAACAAACTACCCAAACAAAAAACCTAATGGTCTTGACACCCTGGGCTTTTTCTCCACCAGGGTGTGGGTGTAATTTTTTGTTTTTGCTTTGTAGGGCAACCAGTTGTTTTCCTGTCGGGCTGTCAATCTAAGCTTTTCACCACTCGAGCTGCTGGGGGCAGTGTCAGAGGAAACCTGACAGTCCACCCAACTCCAAATAGACCATCCGTACCTTCAGTTTGGCACTCTACCACCTTTTTGGAGGAGTACCTTGTCAGTAGTGGAATTCCAAATCTGCTACATTCTAACCCCTCCCCCCCCCCTAAGTCATGCAATGCCTTAGGCCTGGTCTTCTCTTCACACTGGCAGACTCAGCCCAATCTCACGAAATCTGCACAGCAGAGCGAATCACTTGACAGAAATTCAGCTTTTTTCTCCTTTGAATAACATGACCAATTTTATCCGCTGCAAGGATTGAGTTTTAAAATCCGAACAGCTATCTAAGAAGGGGAGAGGCTGGAGCAGGCTTAAAAATGAACATCACTTGATAACCCGGGGGTTGCCTTGGTTATCCGTGCCTTCCACAGAGCAGTCTGCTGGCTTTTTGTCAGGCCTTTCTTCGACGCCTTGTTAATTCCCACCGGTGAAAATGGAGGGTTTGTCGCATTGACATAATTAATGAAGAGGCAGGCAACATGTGCTACCAATTAACACCACAGGGAAAAGTAAAATTGGCTTCTTGGTCGCGTGCGATGCCAAAGTTAAGGACTGTAACACGTAGCAAATAAATAGAGAGGCTTATAATGAGCTGCGAGATCGAGCTGAGGAGAAATGTTGGGCAAACAGTGCCAGCCAGTTAAAGGCTTCCGATAATTGATGAGCTTGGTTAAACTTTAAGGCTGGGGTGGCCGCAACTAAAAGGGAAACTCGAATGTTCTTGTAGCTTCTTCTAATTGTAAAATTTTACCTGTGTTTTAAAATACATGTTGCCATGTACAGAAGGCAAAATATATTTGTGGTCATTTGTTACCAAATCGCATTTTGCGTTTGCGATTTAGTATAAGCAGGGGCGTGTTTAGGGCATCCCTTCCTAATACTGAATAGCACTGGAAAGTGTGAATGTTTTGCGACCGGGAATGCGGTTGCAAAACATTCATAGTTACGACCAACTTCAAGTTGGTGGTAACCCACTCGCAAATGAGAAGGGCTCCTCAAGGGACCCCTTCCCCTTTGTGAAGGTGGACGTCAACATTTTTTAACAGCAGCCACGTTTTTTAGGGCCTGTCTACTCTTAAAAAATGAAAAGGTAGCTTTTCATTTTTACTTTGGAAATGCATCCCGTTTTCCTTTGCAAAAGATGGCTTTATTTAAAAAGCAATCACAGACATGGTGGTTTGCTGACCCCAGCGGGCCACCATCCCTGTGATTGTAGCTATTCACAATGGGTCACAAATTGTGGCCTGCCTCATGAATATTGATGAAGTAGGTCCATTTGTGACCCACTGTGAATGGCTAACAGTGTCAAACACACTGTTGTACATCACAGTTTACGATCTCACAATACCGAATCGCTATAATTTGCTATTAGAAATTCGCAAACACACAATTTCGTACATCTGGCCCCTGCTTCGCACTTAGCGAATGGCCAAGCTGTACTTTTAAGACGAAGGAGCGAACAAGAATGACCAACTTTGAAGGAGAATTGCGGGCCGTGTGTACCTTTCCTCGCAATTCTGCCAGTCCTCCCGTGCAAATTATTCTACTTATCCTTTTAACAAAGTGTTTTTAAGGTCAAGGAACTGGAAAGGTGAAGTTTCAGGGAAGAATAAACGTGGATGACTTTAAATATCCTACTTGCAAATGAACATGTGTAATTTCACGGTTTGTTAAAGAAAAAAGAAAGCAACAGTTATGGTAAAGTAGTTTAACCGAGTCATAAAATATAGCTATATTCTAATTTTTTAAGGCTAAATCCAAAAACAAAAACTGTTATTCCGTTTTTTTAAGAGAAAGTGGAATGATTGTGGTCACCTCTGAAATGTTTCCCTCCTCTCATATATGCCCAGTGATACTGCAAACTGCTCATTCGTGTTCAGTACTCTGCCTGCCCACGGCCTCTTATGTCATGAGACTTTAGACCAGCCAACTTTACAAACCATTTCCCCATGTGCTGAGCGATGGATGTCATGCCCCAAAAAATGTCTGATTCATGATTATGTCATGAGACTTTAGACCAGCCAACTTTACAAACCATTTCCCCATGTGCTGAGCGATGGATGTCATGCCCCAAAAAATGTCTGAGTCTCTTCTGAGCCCTCCCTCACTGAACTCCCCCGCCCAAGAAAAGATTGTTGAGGCAGCGACCTATGTTCCGGTTGTTTTTACACCTCTTAATGGACATCTGCTCCTTAGAGCCTCCAAAAATGAGTGTGAAATCCTCTCAGTGTGGAGGCTCCCAGCCTATGTGTGATGTTGGCTCTTCACCAAGTGACCATATTGTGGGAGCAGATATCGTTTGACACACAGTGGCGCTGCGTGAGTCGGCAAGTCTGTCCTTCTCACCTTATATACAAAGCCACTTCTGTTATTTTTGTTGTAGTCTGTTGTAATTTGTTATAATGTAATCAATGTTGTAATTAACTACCTATCCACAATTGCCATGTTCCTCCTTATTGCAGCGAACATCGCTTTAATTTATGTTTTCCATTCCATAAATGTCACTCGCGCCTTGGCAACAGATAGCCCCATGTCTTAATTCATGGCCTAGCTGATTGGCAATGGGAAGCACCCACTCTTAGGGCGAGGACTGGCTGAACGCATAATTAGACATTTAGCTGGAATAATTATGGTTGCATTTATTAACATCAAATTGGCAAAACAATATTTTAGTGACCTTGTGACCATAAGATGGTATGTTGCGTTAAATAACCCTTGTTCAAGAAGGAGGTGATCTTGGTCCTAGAGAGGAAGGGATACTGATGGTGTGTCTTTGCTTTTATGGGTAAAGGAATATCATGGTAATCAATTTCTATAAAAAAAACGCAAGTGATCCACCTCAGTTGAGTAATCAGAAGAAAGACTTCCCCCACTTTACTGCGGTAGAAGATAGGCTGTTATCTATGGCTTCGGACCTCCGAGCTAGTCAATTGTTTAAAGGAATGTATTGCCTTACTGTGAAGCCAGTGTGCTTGCTTCTGGCCTAGGAGACATGTAAATGCATTTGTCAATATTCAGTAGCAGTCCATCTATATCGATTTATAGTCTTTTAACTATATTTATTATTCATTTTATTTGTTGTTTACCATGCTTGATTGGCATCTGCAACTGCGACGTAGCAACGGTTGAATTTGCAAAAAGTAATTCTTCAGATTAATAAATCCATTCATTGGCAATGGGAAGTCCAAAGCTATGGCTGAGCTGGGAGCTCATGCAAAGTTTTCCTGTATTTTTTGAGGGGGAGTTTTATATGGCACAAACGTGACCATAAGGTATCATAGCACATTACATGAGCACTAGTTGCATTACAGATGGACACACTCATTTTGTTAGGCATGGGGAGATTCAGTGATTTGCCAAGAATCACAGGATGTTGAGCGTCCCTGCCGAGTCTCAAACCCAGTTCCCCAGCTTCTAGGTTAATCACCCTAGCTGCTGGGCCACATCCTCTTCCGTTCATTGAGTCTGAACTGCACTGAGTAATGTCCTGTCCATTTTGGTGTTTTTTTTTTTTACCAATGATGTGATTCAGATGTAGTTGGAGGGTCTCTTTGAAGAAATGAGTGTTCAATTTTTTCTTGAATATTGCCTGAAATTTTTCAAATTTGAACACAGTACATTCTAGACTGAACTCGCAACACTCTCATTGACCTATCTCTGTGGGTCGGGCATTTGTTTTGAACAATGAAATTACAGAGCGCAGAGTAGTGCTAAATCTGGCAGTGCCGTGCTTCTACATTTTCAAAACACAGGAATGTGCCCTATATACAACAATGCTGTTCACCCCTGTGTTTTCCCTAGCTCCGGCATTAAAATTAGCTGCCTATTGCCAATGCAGGCATCTTGCACCACAATGGGATTCTCTGATGTCTACTACTGTTGTCCATGTCCCTGCACCTGGGAGAAATCAGGATTGGATGTGGTGTAGAAGGGAGTTTGATTCTATAAATCCAAGTAATTGTCACATTAAGGCACCCACCATATTCTTGATAATAAAAAGTCAAAGTCAAGAGGGTTTACAATTGCCTGGTTCCAGTAGGTCAGCTGATAGTGTCCTTACAAAAGGGCTGTTTATTGCATGTTTCTGGTTGAACTTTTGTTGTGGAAAGGCATTCATTATTTTATGATCTCTCTTCTAAAAATTAAGAAGTGGTCTTTTATTACAGAAACTGGATAAGGATTGACTAGTATGGCCCAGGCTTTCAGCCTACTAGCTGCTTTGTACAGTTCCTCAGGCTCACTTCAATGAAGGATAAGAATGGAATTTGGATATTGTAGGCTTGGTCAGAATTGATATTTCCAACTTCTTAAATATACAGACTGGAATATTTAGGACATTTTCTTTTTAAGAAGTCCATGATATTTTCACATTAATAGTCAAATTGGGCACAAGTATTCAGTTTGTGATATCCCATAATATCTTATACAATTTACTAGTATGGTTTAAAATCGGATGAATTCAGGTACTTTTGGCTTTGGATTGGGACTTTCTGTAGTGTTGACAAATTTTTGAAGCCTGATAGTGAAATCCTTCTCTCTGCAGGCTTGTGGTACTTAAATAGGTAGGTGTCAGTACTAAGGACTTTGGTAGTTATGCTATGTTTTTGTAGTTACTGTGATAAGAGAGAGATATATCCAGGAATTAGCTTTAATAGTTATATCCAAGGCATAGATACAGCAGGTGAAGAGCAGGTACAGGATGTTTTATTGGGAATATGAAATCATTTGGGTGAAACCTAGCAACTGCAGGTGCCCTGTTGTTTCAGGGCTGAACTTCAGTTAGGTGTGAGGGATGGGGATCCAATGTTAAAAGGTAAAAGGCTCAGTTGCCTTCTCCAGGTATTCTCTTTTTATTGGTGGAAAGTCAACAAGTTAGTTAAAAACATATGCGAAGCATGAAGGTGATTATTGCTCCCGCATGGAATTGATCAAACACCATTCTCTAATGAGTGAGTCTTTTCAATGATAACGTATGACACCCAGGGTGATGTGTGAGGCAAGGCCACACAATTGTTTGCAATACCCTGGTCATGTGTATGTGTGAAGCAGATATGGACTCATGGTTCCCCAGCATAAGGCTATTCTTACAGGGATGCCTTTGGCATTTTGCTTTATTGATTGTGTTTCGGGAGTGCGCAACCACAGAAATCGAATATATTTCTCTCATTCCCTGTATCCCCTCTCAACTTAGGGCATAACTGGTTTAAGCTTGTTTGTAGTGGGACCTTCCGTCTAAATCCCAGATGTTTAAAGCTTCCCGCACAAAACCCTTTGAAATAGACTCCAACAGCCTAAGACAATGCCGCTCCACTTTCCTGTTTTAACAACTACTAGATGAAGATTATATCGCTGAATTAATTTGAGTGTTTTTAAAGAACGTTTTAGCTTGTAGAAAATCCATACTAATCTAATCATAATTATGTGAATAATTTATTGTTAATAGCTGTATAAGCAATGTGCTGCATTTTATTTGTGCTTTTATGACTATTTTTTTAATAATCGAATAAAGCTTGTTGAAATTGAAATTGACTCCAACAGCCTCCTCTCCACGTGGAGGCACACCAGTGGTAGAAACAGGTTCTTCCACTGTTCTCCTGGCAGGCAGTAGAAGTTCTTCTTAGAGCATGCAATAAAGATCCCTCTTATTGCACATTCATGGCACGTTCTGAAGTGTCAATCAACCAAGATGAGCATTTAAACTGAAACTCACATGCCATTATTTGGCGATTCACAAATAATCTGTAAATGTTTACACCGAATCCTTCGCCATATTTAGTTCAGAGTACGGTAGTTGTATTGTCTACTGGCTTCACACATTTTTCTGTGTTCCTTGAGTTGGAAAATCAAGGATGGAAGTAGGGGGAATCTAGAATTAGCATTAGCATTAGTTGGTGACCAGTAAAATTATCACATAGACATCCCTCCACCTTTACTTCAAAAGTGCTAAAGTTCATTTGTCTAAAGGCATCTAAGGTCTCCCAGTGTGTTGTGCACTTTAAAATCCAAGGTAAAAGTATTGGGCTCTTGTGTCCGGTCCATTACCCATCTCAGCACCACCCCTACAAACCAGTCCAACTCAGTCCACCACCACAGGAACACCTGACAAGCAAAACAGCGGAGTGAATGAGTCTGGCAAGTGCATCTGTAATAAAATAACCAAAAGTTATTTTCCCTAATTACTAACTGATCCTCAAACTGTGCTTTCAGAACATACCCGCCTCTCTTTGTGTCTGTTGTATATTCACTTTTAATGTCGGGGAAGTGAAGTCTTTCAGGAAAAGTATTTAAAATTATGACGCAGCATTGACTCTATGGGCAGAACTGTGAAACAAGCGTGAAAGAAGCTCGGCTTAGTTAATAATATCATTCAGCTGCTGTAATTCAATTAGCGATACATTTACTAACATCCAAAATGAAAAAAATAACTCTAACAGGTACCTGAAGTCTGATTATAGATGTGAGGGTTTCAGGTCAAATTTTATTTAGGCTATGTTTATTGCGATAATTAAAGCCTGAAACACAAATTATTGGTGATGTTGCATTTTTATTCCAACTAAAAATCAAAGATTTGGTCAAAGCTGACAGTGCTTCAACAAAGCAGTATGAAGGCTGATAGGGGAAACTGTAGGCAGTTTCTATAATTGGCTCATCCGATACAGAGCAGACTGCCCTGCATGAATACAGCCGACATGTAAGCAGCGGGTTGTTCATTTTTGATATGCCACGAGGTAGTCTAAGTCAGAACTACTGTAGTGAAAGCTGGAGGCGACAATATCATAATGTTTTTCAACAGGTCTTCAGTGAGGGGCCTTCCTTGAAGACTCGGGGGCGCTGCGAAGTTCATAAAAGATAGTTAAGCGTTAATCAGAAAAAGTTTCCCCCAAAAGAGAAAAGTCGAAAAAACTCAGTTTGTTTACATTTTTTTTTCTTTGGTAGATTGGACTCCCCTCTGCAAATCAAGGGGAAGAACAAACACAGCTTGCAAACATGAGACATTTTTATTGGAAAACTACTATTTGTCTTGCAGCATGTACAGGATGGTCTAGGGAATGTATAGATGAAATTTAGGTTATTCATCACACACTAAAGGTAATGACGTGTGGCAAGGCAACGGAGGAATGTTGCTGTACAATCAATCATAAATGTGTATGATTCTCATGAATAAAGATGATTGGATGTAACCTTTTACTTTAAGATTAATTGACAACGCCACAGTTAATTGCTATGCAAAATAGAGATCTCAAATATATGTAGTTTTATTGGACTGATTAAAATACATTTGTGGGCGCTCCCTTCAGCTTTTAGTTAAGGATTATAAAGTCAAACTTGTTTCTGTCTTTTTATATGCCTGGTTACTGGAAATCTTGGTGCCAGGGTCTTGCATTCCACGCTGCTACTCCAGTGCCAAAGATTTAGTTAGAGAAGAACAATGCAGTTGTTTATGATCGGATATAGTATCAATTGGCCTTGTTTCTGTATGATCACCAATCTGCTCATTTGACCTCCCTGACGTTTATTTTAACAAGGAGATTTTGAAGTAATCATTCTCTTATGTTCATTTTCATAAAAAAAAAGTAGTCCTGTTCATAATTGAAGGTTATGAGACTGATACCAGTCCTTTGTATGCTTCTGAAACAAAAATGGCGGTGGGAAAATATTAAAGGGAGGTTTAATTAGTTCAGAAGTATCTGACATTAATTTCACATCAACCCAGTTTGGATCAATTATTGTAAATATAACAATTTGTTTTTGTATAACACAGTACAGCAGTTTTGTGAACTTTACATACATCAATATGACCTAACTTAATGATACTCAATTTACCTACCCGCAGATCACAGCATCAAGCCTTTAAATCGCTCTGCCATCTTGACGTCATATGATAGTTTGGCCTTCAGCATCACTGTTTGAGGATATTGCCCACTCTCATGTATAGAGTAAGTACAAGCTGCATCAATTTTATCCGGTACCGATCCCCTCATCAAAGGATCCTGAAAAGGCACACTGAATAAACAACATGTAGACCACATAAGGTGATCACATCTGTGGTACCCATAATAGGTTTCTCTTAATGGAAAGGTGTTGTGGGGAGATTTAATAAAAAGATTATTGATTGCACAACAAGATCACCTCTTCTAAAGTAGCACTAGCATATTTGTTTAAGAGAGAATAAATATAATGTTTGCATTGCTGTTCTTTGTTTTTGGAATGGTTTGAAAAAGAGTTGAGAAATTTAGGAATTTGGCTACAGAGATGATTGTAAATGTGTTTGGGAATTGTGTTATTTTCTTGCACTTACGACTTTTTCATTGAGATTTACATATGTTTTTAAACCTGGAAAAGTGTTCAAATATTTTAAGATTGTGTTTTAATCACATAAATTATTAGACTTAAGTGATTATTTATATTCAAGGATGATTGCTGCAGTCACATGTTCATCGCAGTTGGTTGAGATTATGTAAATAAGGAAAAACTTTACATCCTTGGAATAATCTTTCATGCCATCAAATAAATCTGCAAAAGATCCAAATATGATGTATACGGAAAGGAGTGACATGAAATGGAGTACAGTTGACTAACATACAGTAGATTAGCGTACAATACAGTGGGGTATACTGGAGTGTCACATAGTGGAGTAGCATACTTTAAATAGGGTACAGTGAACTGGTGTAAAGTGAATTGTTATACATTAGAGTGGTGCAAAGTGGAGTGTGTAAATTAAAATAAACAGAAGGTTAAAATACGAGAAAACATTTAAATTTTATATCTGCAAAACATGTATAATAATATGTAAATGTATATATTCTTGTTTGTATATGTAAATAGTGTCAGCAATGTTAAACTTATAAGTTATATAAAATGTGTGTATATATTGTGCTATGGTGTACCGTGCTAAGTTCATGGTACACCACATTACATGGGGCTCACAATTGGATATGTGATTGGTTAATGGCTATGTTTACCAAAGGTAAAAATCAGCCATATAGTATTTAGCACATATTTCCACTATTGTGTTATAGGTGTTTCATATCATTAAGTATTATGTTTTATTATGTTTTATTGTTATTAGCAACCTATTACCTCTTTTTTTAGTGGTAATGGGTACCTATCTTGGGCATAAATGTGAAGGTATTATCGAAATGTGTATTTTGAAATATTTGCTCCCTTAAATATTTTGGACCCGTATGATAAATAGCAACAAAATTTCGCATACTTGTTCCACTCATTTCTTTGTGAAAGGAGTCCAGTTTTACAGGGTTTAGTCAAGGTGGTCCAAAGAAAAAAAGGAGAGTCCCAAAACGTACTTAATTGCAAAGTATTTCAAATAAACTTTTGTATTTTCTGTTCCGTGAAAAACGTCAGTCTCATTTTGTTACAATGTGGCAGAATTACATAATTATTGGGCCCACATGATTATTTTGTGTAGTTTAGGTAAGTAGTGTAACTGATTTATACGTTTTAAAGTATTCAAAGTTAGTGATATCTGTTGTTGCAGTATTTTAGCAAACTATGGGGGGCATTTTGCAATAGTACCACGGTACATAGTGATTACAAGTCATTAGCTGATCATCTGATCATTGGCTTGTGAAAAGTTAAACACAACGATGTTGTTTTTAGATACACTTTGCCCATCTTCTGTGTTACGCCTTCTGATGTAGGTAAGTATTAGGCAGTCTTGTTTATGAGACACTAGAGCACTTTTGTGCCTGTGTTACGCCTTCTGATGTAGGTAAGTATTAGGCAGTCTTGTTTATGAGACCCTAGAGCACTTTTGTGCCACCGGAGCATCACATGTTTGAAGCTGTAGAGGCGCAATGTGCTGCAGCATATTTTAAAAAGCTGCGCAAAGCCACTTTGCATGGCTTTTCATGGCTTTGCAAATATGTGCCCCTTTCACGCAGAACAATGCATGAAAGGGGCCTTCGATGGGTGTTGCTGTGGGTGTTCCCATGCAACACCCATGGAA
Source organism: Lissotriton helveticus (assembly GCF_964261635.1). Taxonomy (NCBI): domain Eukaryota; kingdom Metazoa; phylum Chordata; class Amphibia; order Caudata; family Salamandridae; genus Lissotriton; species Lissotriton helveticus. The sequence goes on along the minus strand of NC_136071.1, from coordinate 472,668,062 downwards.
TCTGACCATTCCCAGATTTTCGAGGAATCGTAAACCTGGGAATGCATCAGATTCTAATGCCTCCCCAGGGATGGCATTTGGGAGGTGCATCTCGGAGAAATATCCTTATTTCTCCTTATTCTTTCCTTTTTCTATGTGTGATGCATTCTGTAGCACACATAGAAGGAAGAAATTGCCTCCATTGATTGATTTTGTGCAGGAAGTGAAACCCTCCTGCACAAAATCAATCATCCCGCAGCGCAGGCACCCTTGCAAAATGGCGAAGGGGGGCCTGCAATGGCATTAGGCAGCTTTTTTAGCACCTGTGCAGAGTCAGTACAGGAAGCCACCGTATTCTTGTTAATACAGTGCATTCCTGCACGTTTAGGCTGACACAGCGTGCCACTACAAAATTGCTTGCAGCACTGCGCCATCCTATTGTAAATGAGGCCCTAGGTGTGGTATTTTTGCCCTAATTATTACCACTTCAGTAAAGTTGTAACAGGTTGATTAAAATATTTATACGTTTCTATAAATATATAGATTTATAAATACGGGGAGCACGGTAGTTCTGCGGTACCCCAAAAACATTCTTTAAGGTTAAAAATTTTAATTTGTAATTTCTATAAATTTTTATATCAATGTACTCTGAGCTGAGTTTTATTTTCAAAGTAGTGTAGTAATATTTAGTAATTAGCACACTATTCTGAACACTTTGTTGTACATATTTAAATATGTAAAAATCTAAAATACACTTTAGAAGACTATGTTTATGAAATAATGGGGCACCTTTACAAGCCCCTTGTGCCGCTGGTCTGTCACTTTTAATATGGGAACAAATTATTTACCGGTAGCACAAGGGGCTTTTAAAGAATCCCTATAGTGTCTTATAGTATATTTACAATTTTTTGCTCTGTGCCGCAGTACTCCAGATTTAAAAAATATATATATATATAAATTTATAAATATTCCACCCTACCTATTATGACTTTATTAGAGTGGTAATAGGTATGGGAAAAATACCAGATTGAATACTTATCTACATTGAATGGTTTAACGCAGAAAAGAGGGAAACTCAAACTGAAGACAACATGGCTGCCTTTATCTTTTTTATAGGCAGTCATTTGCCAATCAGCGAATGACTTATTATCGCTTTTTACATCAGAAGTACCATGATACTACTGCAGTCACAGGTATAGCTAAATTAAAATCAATTAAAACATATAAAACACGTACCCTACTTACCTGCAGTACCTCAAAGAATCATTTGCACACCATAGTATATAATCCTTCCAAATTTCGTAAAAATGCAGTTTTAGCACTGCATGAAATGCAAAAGTCTATAAAAGGCATTGGATTTTACCGCTGTCTTGAGACTGTCCTTTTTTCTGTGCACTTCCATGATGAAATGAAGCAAAACGTTTAGGACTCCAAGAATAAAATGGGAGCAGTAGGTCTGCAAAGTTTTGCGGACATTCGTCAAATGGGCTCAAAGTTATTAAGGGACGAATATAAAAAAATCCCTATCTCCGGTCACTCTAACTATTGATACAGAGTGGCTACCACCACTCTGTTATATGATGAAAACTATTTCTTTGTGCTGGATAATAGAATAAAATTGCAGATGCAGTTGGAGTGAAACCAGAGGCCATCTCACAGTAATGAGCTAGCCCCAGAAAAAACAGTATGATTAAAACTAGCCTAGCGTATAATTAAACTAATAAAAAAGTCATCATTGTCCAGTGCTCTAACTAAATGCATGAGCAAACAGTCATATGTGTAGCTTTTATGAAACTGGCTACAAGCCACTTCCACTCTGACCTAAAGCGAGAGGAATTCTACAATCTGGATCTTAGTAATCAACAGCCATGACAACCTGAGAGTTTGTAGTGAATACAAATCTAGTAAGATCTAAGCTAATGGTTTAGTCCATTCAGTTGCAAAGACTTGAAGGAATAAACATTTCATACTAAATATGTTTTCTTGAAATGAAGATTACCCAGTAGTTTGGAATTTCATCTGATCAAGAAAGCCAGGAAGTAGTGTTTGTGATTTCTCTCACAAAGTGTGTGTGAAAACCATCTATAGTGGTCGTACTATTAACTCTAGGTGAGTGGGGGTAGAAGTGAAAAAATTGTGAATTCTGGGTGAGAACTTGAGGGCCCACTTAGAATTGGGAAATAACTATGGTAACAGTATTACTAAACTTGAGCTTGACAATAAGTCCTCTCTTCTCCAAGGGTTTTTCCTAGAGATTTTGATGCTTTTGGCTGCTGGAATCTGAGTGAAACAGGAATGGATCCGAGATGTTCCCACACAAGTCGTAATTGTGATGGGGGTGGCAGTGCTTAATATGTAAAACAATAAGTGCAGGTGCTCAAAGGTTTTTCCACAGAAAACCGAAGCCTGGGTGACTAATATAGGGATTGATGAATATCAAGGCTGTATAATCTTGATTTTAAATCGCTCCTTTTTCTTTCACCACCATTCACTCCCTGCCCCTTTGTTTCCCTCTTAACCCCTTCGGGGCTGATGACGAGCTCAGCTCGTCATGGGCGTAACCTGCCCTATGCTGATGACGAGCTGAGCTCGTCACGTAACGCGGGTTTTTTTAAATCGCAGCGCGCAGCGGGAAAACCGCTAGCGCGCATGCGGTTGATTGATCTTTCTCATCCCTCCTTTCATCCTTTGTCTTCATTGTTCCATCTTTCTATTCCTCCTCCTTCTGTGTTTTTCGTTACCAAAGTCTGTTGAAGAAAAGTAAGTTTGGATCCCTAAAATGAGCGCTAGTGGACCCCACCTGAACCCACCGGCTCAACTTAAGCATTAGGACTGGTAACTTTCATTAACAACCTCAAATGAATTACAGAGGTGGTTGTAATGAAGCCTTAAGTGTGACTTTTGCCTGAATTTGAGAAGCAAGCACACCTATGGGAAAAGCTCTGTGTAGCCAGACATTTAACTGGAAGTGCTTTACTTTCTGTATCATGTAATAGAGTTCAATGACACAAGGCTGTAACAGTGGCACTGTTTTTTTAATAATTGGAATCCTACTACAGGAGGTCACCCATATACCCAGTTGAGACATAGGTTGATGAATGTATTTAACAAAAACAATGTCTAAACAGGTTATATTCGACAGGCTGTTCATAAAACATGCACATATATTTGCAAAAAGGAGAAACGGGGGACTCAAAGGGTTTGAGAGAAATGCAAGGAGCATTCTGTATTTAGAACATATATAGACAAAAAGAGTATCAGCACTTTTTACATTAGATGTGGGTGTAACCTGAAAAAAACTTGTGCACGTAGGTGCTCATGAAACACAAGGTGAACAGCGCAAGTGACAAGTGACACAGGGAACAGCGGCACAGGGTAGACAATAGTGACAATATTTACAAGGTACTATTTGGTTCACAAGTAATTATTTACAGAAATTAATTAGAAAGAATTTACAATTTTGTGAAAACCAGTGTTGCGCCAAGAGTTGCGCTGGAAGGTCAATGGAGTTTTAACCTGTAGTAAGTTGTGGTCATCTTCAGGACCAGGTTACAATTTTGTTTGTGCTGATCTGGATATGGATGGGGAACAATGAATCATGGAGATGAGATAGGGATGCCATGGGTGAAGATGCACCACCAGCCGGGGTGCACTGGAGTTATTTTCAGGAAGCTGCAGGGACACCGTGTCCTGGAGACTGATTGGGGTCTAGAAGTGATGGGTATAATTGGTGTCAACACGGGGACATCCGGTGTATGTAAATATGGGGGCCAATACCCTTGTCAGTTGTAGTGCATCCGGGGGCTATATATTGAATTCCAGTGATAGGGTCAATTTCCCGTATTAGAGGTCTGGAAGGATCCTCTGAGGGAGGGCAACCGTAACCGGAGTGAGTCCGAGTAGGTCTTTAGTTTTTTTAAGGCATAAAAACATCTGTAAACACTCCCTTATTTGTGTTAGGTGGTCATTGCAGACAGACACAAAGGGGCTTATTTGCAAGTCCTTTGTGCCGCTGGTGTTTCACTTTTTATGGTGCTCCGGCGGCACAGGGTGCTGACCCATATCTACAAGGCCACACAAAACCAATTTGTGTGGTTTTCATGGCCTTGTAGATATGGTATAAGGCAATGCAGTGCAAGTGGCTGTTCTTCCTGACACTGTGTCAGATTGGCATTCCATGGGCATTCGAGTGGATGTTCCCACCCAACAACCATGGGTTTTGAAGCATTCCCAGAGTTACAAGCATCTATAAACCTGGGAATGTGTCAAAACTGTACACCACTCCTGGGCAGACGTAACACAGGGTAATATGTTTTCTCCTCCTAATTATTTACTCTTTCTATGTGTGCTCCATTCTGCAGGACACTTAGAAAGAGGAACACACCTTCTTGGAGTGTTTTGATGCAGGAAGATGTCCCTTCCTGCACAAAAACAATCCTGCCAACAACGCATGCCTGTGTTGGCGCTAGGCACAATATTGTGCACCGGCACTGGCTGAAAGGACAGAAATGGACTCTATCTCATAAATACGGTGCATTCATGCCATTCTGGTTTCATGTAGGACAGAACAGCAACAACACGTGCGGCACTTCCCTATGCCAAATCATTGTAAGTGAGGCTCAGAGACGTTAAACACTTCACAGTTGATAGTGAGATTGATGTAGCTAAATATACAATTTATACATATAGACCTGGTGGAGTGCTACTCCTGAGGACCTACAGAACTTCATGTTGTCTGACATAGTGCCTTCTGTGGCCACTTTTCATGTTAACCTCCAATAGCACTGGTAAGTGGCATGTCTGAGATGAAGGATATGTGTAATTTAATGGAAAAAAGTGGGGCATATTACTAAAAGTGTGACGTCCAGGAGGGACCACATTTTTAAATAGCAGTAATAATGCAATCTAATTCTATACTAAACCTCAGACCAGCTGTGTAGCTTCGGTGTATCTAGTCATGGATGTACTCTAATTTCTATGAGAGGTGGGATAGCCAGAGAATTTATGGATACAATCGAGTCAGGCTCTGGTCAGACTTGGCTGTAGGAGCCAATTTAGAAAATGAGCCATCAAAATATCATAGTGCAAATAATTTCTCACTCTTTCTTGTTCTTCCTTCATCTCACTATCTACACCCTTTCTCTTTCTAACTTGTATTCCCTCACTATCTCTCAAATCCACCCTCTCTTTCTCGCTGTCTCTTTCTCTTTTTCTCTCTCTCTCCTCTGTTTCTTTCTGATCCTACTTTTTTCTCTCTCTCAACATCTTCCTCCTCCATCACCCCCTTTATCTCTTTCCCTTCCCCCAGTCTTATTGTTATTCACTCTCTATCCTTATACCTCACTGCCTCTCCATTATATTTAGATTGTCTTCCCCTCTATCTCTCTTTCTTTGTCTCTCCTGGTCGTTCTTGCTCTCCAATTCTATTTCACTACTTTAATCTTCCTTTCTGCCTCCCACTCTCTGCACACTGTTCCATCACTCTCAAAACCGCCCTGAGGTTCAGTTGAAGAGGGGCTGGTCAATGTCACAGGCCTTTTGCAATTTCATTGTGGAAATGCAAATAGCCAGCAGCTCTGACTAGCCCCTTCACAGCTTCACCCATGAGGCTTTTTTGAGAATCATTTGAAAGTGCACAGAGGAATGCAAAGTAAGCAGAAGCTATGATGTCTGGACTCAGCTAGCTTTTTGCTGTCGATTCCCAGAAGACCTCGGGCCAAGCAAGAGCTGAGCACATGGTTTTAGCTAAGATTGAACCTTGTACGTCTTGCCTACCTCTAACGTGTATGCGGCATATCCCACTGCAAATGGGGTAACCTGCTTGTCCTTTCACATCTTTATTGTAGCATGTAAAGAGGCCCAAACCACCCAGCACTTGGGCCTCATTCACAAATGAAGTTGTAAAGTTGGAGTGCAGAGACCTGCAGAGTCTGTGCACTCCTGGTGGAAAATCTGCACTCTGGGCAGCAACCCCACGCAGTGCACTGTAGAGAGTGCGCCATGCAGAGATTCTCCATCAAGTGAGAGACTCCGCACTCGTAACTTTACTACACATAAGTCCTATTGTGAATCGAGCCCTGAATGTCTGAGACCCCTAACCAGTGTAATAGTGAGAGCCCTAGGCTGCCATCCACTATTATGAAGGACACCAACACACTTAGATGGTGGGTAGAACTAGCCAAGAGCACGTGCGCATGGACCCTTTTATTATCAGGGTCTCATGTCCTGTGACGCCTGTGGTGGATGGGTGTGGAGTGGGGTGTAAGCCAGCCCTCTGGGAGTGACTGGTACATCAGATAACTAGAACAGTGACCAGCAGGGCACCACAACTGGTATATCTTAGAACTTAAATTATTTCAATGATAGGCCTTTTTTTTTATAGAAGTACGTGGACATGTGTTACTGAGCACATTTAAATTCCCCACCAATGTAATCACTGTCATTTTTAATCTGTTGAGCAACAATTAGTTTAGTGTCTGTTTCCTTATGTTTGAAATTTATTCTTGAGATATAAAGGTTAAAAACAAATAAATGCTTTATTTGGTCTTTTGACTGGTGTTTTGAATGAATGATGTATTCCTTTTGTTTTATTACATAACTATAAAATGTTGGTTTGATGAGCGATTTCCTTTTATGTACTAAGCTATTAGATTTTGTTCTGAAAAACCTTTTGACAAGTTGGATGTTTAATCTTTACATCTCTTTTCAAAATAATGTTGTGTTATTTACATGGATAAGAGTTAATTAATATGTTAATTTCACTGACCAAATGAACTTTAAAAATAAAAGGCGCATTAGCCCTTTTTAAGACAAAAGGAAAGGTAGAATTCACTTCTAGAATCAGTTTACAAATGTGAAAATATGTTTTAGTCATGCAGTGAGACAACCTTTGTTACAACATATGGCAGAATTGCCACATTTGTGAAAAAGGTATGTCCTTCAGAATTACCCTAGAAGTTTCCTTAAAACTACTAGAATTAGAGAATCCTAAATACTACAATGTACTTCCATTACTAGGTGTCAGTATATTAGCAAAAGTAAATTGCTGATACTAAATTTCTTACTGCTGTGACACAATTCTCCATTACATGCAGTGCATCCAGCAAAGATATCTGCTCCCTCAAATGGGCAAAATTGAATCTTATGCACGTCACTCTCCATGGTATGTCTTCCTTCTTTTAGTTCTTCTTATGTGGTTAGGGTACTGGTTAATATATGCACTTTACTTAACTAAAAACTAATCAAAACATGACCTGTGCAGGCTGTTGCCCTCTCAATGACAAGATCCTATCAATTCACATATCCAGCGGTAAGTTTACCAAGTAATAAGTAGTTTATTGTAAAATTTTATTTTTCTAAATTTTGCAGCATAATTGTACATATAGGTTGAGCTTCAACACAATATTGAAAACCAATTGCTTCGTTTTCTGATTTTCTATTGAATGTTATGGCAGAAAAAATACAATCTGTCAGTCAGTCGTAATTAAGGAATGTGTAGGAATTACATTTTGTTGCGATTGCTACATGCATAAGCATTCCTAAAAATAAAGAATCGCTATTGTTGTTCAATCTTTATTTCGATCTATTAGTTCCTCAAAGATGTACAAATAATCACAATCATTATAAAAACATTAATTATAAAATTTGACTGGCATGTATAAAACAATTCATCAACAAGAACTAGAAGTCATTGATAAAATAAAGTTGTTATGAGTCCGCCTCCGCCTTCAAGATGCGGGTACGAATGAACCACATTGCTGTGAGATATTTTGCCAGTGCAAAGACAGTTAGGGGTGACACATCAGTTTTTAAAGTTCTATACGCAGGGGAGAACTGTCTGAAACCCAAGTTTTTAAGAAGGGGGACGAGCCAGTGTTTTCTGATACTTTGATAGGCCTTGCAAAATAGAACCACATGTAGATCACTTTCTTGAGAGTGTGCACATGCCGGGCATTGCTTGGTAGTTGGTGGCGATGACCAAGAACTAGTGAAGGACCTGAGGAGTAGTGTGCCGTATCTCCACTGGAGAAATAACTTCCTGGTTAGCACAGGGGTCATACCATCCAATACACTTTCCAGGAAATAGGAGTCTTTACTTTGAGTAAATAAATTCGTCAGAGAACCCTCACGCTTGCTGTCCAGAGCAATAGTAAGCTTTAGGTCATAGTATGCTATTGACAGAACTTTACGTGGTATCCTAGCAGATGCATTTGCTGGGTCAGTCCACAGTTCTGAAAACCCTAAGCTTTCACATGATCTTTTTATGTATTTAAGCCAAGGAATGTGGGTGGCTTTTGATAGGGTTTAAAACTCCTTGAGCTCAGACCTATAGTTGGTGAGTTCTTGGCTGCTCCATAGTCTTCACCAGAATGTTAAAGGTTTAAGTCCCAATTCCTCTATAATCGGACTAACTCCCACATCTAGTCTCAAGGGGAGTAGCGGCGTGCTTGATGGAAGAGCAACCAATTGTCTGATGAATTTATTTTCCGTTGTCATCATATTTTGGGCAGAAGTGTGACCCCACAGTTCAGCCCCTTAAGCAACAGCTCCCCGTGCCTGGGATTTGTTGATCTGGATGACAGGACCAAGTGGACGATATGTTGATTTGTTCATCATCCTTGTGATCCCTCCCACGATCTGCACCAATTTCATGTTTGCCTTAATCTGGTGTGTCCCCCATGTCATGTTCTCATTTAAGGTTACACCTAAGTATTCAAATGTGGAGACCGTCTCTAAACGCGATGTACCAAGCAAGGGATTGGGACGTGTTGACGGGGTGGGATTTAGGATCATATATTTTGTTTTGAGGGCGTTGATCTCTAGGCCCCTCTCTGTACAGAATATTAAAAAAGAGTCAATGATTCGCTGAATCCCCATGGGAGTTTTGGACAGCAGCAGGGTGTCGTCCGCAAACATAATGGCGGGCACCCTGCTGCCATTCAATTTAGGAGCATCGGTGTCATTGGTCCCGTTCAGGTGGGCGATTACCCCGTTGACAAAGAGGCAGAACAGGGTCGGTGCAAGCACACAGCCCTGTCTCACCCCTCTGTCAACGGGGAATCTATCCGTTAATTTACCATTTCTGCCACACCTGACATGTGCAAAGTTGTTCCGGTGCAATCTCATCAGAATGTCAAGAATTTCGGCTGGAACCCTCATCTCAGCGAGCACGCTCCACAATCTTGATCTAGGGACCAAATCGAAGGCGGCTCGCAAGTCCACGAAAACCGTGTACAAGCTACCCCCCTCGATTGGTGCAGTCCTCCAATAGATGAGGTTAAGGTGGAAAATCTGGTCAATTGTGGACACCCCCTTCTAAATCCCGCCTGGTATGGACTCAGGATATCAGTTTCCTCTAGCCAGGTCTGAAGGCGGACTAATATAAGCCTGCCAAAAAGCTTCTGGGACACATCTATTAGGCTGATGGGCCTGTAGTTGGCTGGGAGCAGAGGCGAGCCCTTCTTAAATATAGTAACCACCTCTGCCCCCAACCAAGTACTTGGGACCTCCATGCCCAGCAAAACAGCATTAAATATTATCAGCAAATAAGGAGCCCATACATCAGGCTCTTGTTTGAACAGGTCACCTGGGAGACCGTCCAACCCAGGGGCCTTGCCTGATGACAATCCCGCAATGGCGGCTCGCACCTCCTTTACTGTGAACAAGTCGCCATAAGAATGGCTAAGTGTACTTGGGGGTGGATCACAAGTGGCCCCAGCTTCCGAGGTATAGAGGGACTGAAAGTGCACCTGCCATACCCCAGGTGCAATATTCGGTTCAATTGCTGATACTAAATGCTCAGAACCCACGTTGACAGTTTGCCAGAACTTGCGGTAATCCCTGGTAGCTAGAGAGCTAGAGAGTTCCTCCCACTTGTCCTGCTCCCATTCAACCTTGGCCTGGGTAACCAATTTCTTGTATGCCCGTCTTCTGGCCTGTATCTCCACTCTGCTTTTACCCTCCTTGATGCATGAGAGGAGATCTCCCTTCGCCTTGCGGCATGCAGCATTGTACCATGATGATTTACAATATGCGCCCCCTCTGCATTGACCCTCGGTGAAAAGGTCAACCGCCATGGTCCTAATGAGATCCTCATGAGCCAGATGGAGTAATTTATGGGTTTCCTGATTGCGGGTTTCCTCGCTTAAAGTACCCACTTTTTCCAAGATTGGGATTATTCCAGCATAAAGCTTTGGGAGCTTTTCGCTACTAGCAACTAGGTTTTCCCACCTACTTCTCCTTCTGTTGTTTTCAAGGAGGAGCCCAGGATTAGCCACCACCGTGGCATGATCACTGTCCTCCATGCCAGGGAAGGCATAGTCCAGTTCTAGGGCATTGTGGTCGCTGTCAACTCTTTCTGTCACCCTAAAGTCGATAATGTGCGACCATGAAGAAAGTTGTACAAGGACATAGTCCAGACGCGACTCCCTGCCCACTCTGTTGTAGGTGTGTTTGCTCGGTATGTCAGATTTAATACGCCCGTTACAGGCTCTAACACCGTGTTTGAGACTTAGGGCAGTGATCTGTAGGGCTAGAGGTGTCCAAGCTCTGGGAGGAGGGGCCACTGCAGAGGGAACCGCCCACCTTGCGTCCTCTTCCATGGAGAAACCATCCAAGAGGCCTGCTAAGGGCTCAAAATGTGAATTCAGGTCCCCGCCGACCAGGAATGGGGTGCCCTTGGGAATTTCACTGAGGTAAGCTGATAGTTCCTCAATAGTAGGTGATTCGCGTGTTATGTTTACCGGCCTTGAATATATATTTATCACAACAAGTCTGGCCGAATTTGGCCAGTCTAGCAGAACCACTAATATGTCCTCAGAAGCCAGGGGGAGACGTACCGCCTGGCAGCCCAAGTGTGTCGCCACCCACGTTGAGAACCCACCAGAGGGATGTCCCCTACCACCCCCACTTCGCGGGAATGGAGAATGCCAGGAAACCCCGTCGGGAATATTCTTCCCTTGCCCAGGTTTCCTGGAACATACATACATCCCCGGAATCCACAAGGGCAGTCCATTCCTGTAGATCTAGCTTGTTACCCAAGCCAGCCACATTCCACGAAATTATCTTCAGGGATTGAGGCTTTGGAGTCGAGGCCACTATTGGGGAGGTAACGATGTCACTTACATTGTCCAAAGATCTTGCCGCGGGAGTCAGATCTCCCAAAGGTTCCCTTAACTCCAAGTTTATGGGGGGAATGTCCACGTTAATTTGAGTTTTCTCTTTGGAGTATGATGGAACATCAGGCTGACCCAAAACTAGCATTGGATCTAATGTGGATCCAGGGGGTATAGAATCTACCTCCACACCCTCCCTGGGGTACGAGTTATGCCCGCTGACGTTCTGCCTAGACTGTCAATCTACCATGTCCAAATGACTGTACCTATTGGACAGGGGAAAATATGTAGGGTGTTGAAATCTAGGATGGCGGTAATCAACTCTCTCTCTTCCCCTCCAGCCACCTCCCCTTCTGTGACAGATTTCCCAGCCTTCTTCTTCGGTGTTTGGTGTGTAATACACTGGTTGGTGGCGACTTAAGTAGTTGAAGTCACCTCTCCCTCCTGCCTCAGGGAATCTCCCCCATCCATCCTCCTCATATGCGTGTTTCAGCCGAGGGTAGAAAAAGGAGAGAGGTAGAGACTGAATATTGGTCCCCTGGTCCTCATGATACCATCCACAAATGTGGGAAACGATCATGGGGTCTCTAAAGCTAATCAGGACACAGTCTCCTTTGATGGTTTTTCTTGAACTACCCACCCACGGGACCCTTCTTACCATAAGGACGTCACTTGTTATACCTTGCGGTAAAGGTCTGTACGTGGATAACCAGTCCATCACCTTATTCTTAAGAGAGGCGGTAGATTCAATCAGAGTGGCTTTTAGCTCTGGCACCCCCACTAGAATAACTGTATACTGACTTGCCTCCGGCGGCAAGTTCACTACTCTTGGCTTTTTGGTATTTCCTAGAGTCTCATCTGTTGGTACTATTACTTTTTGAGGTTGGCTAGGGGCAGGAGTGTTAACCTTAGGCTGATTGGGGATAGTTTTGGGAGGGAGTGCTTGTGACTGGTTGGGAATAGCAATATTAGTGCTAGGTTGCGTGGTCTTAACTAGGGGGGCAAGTGGTTTGTCCTGGTGTGCTAGGGGTCCTAGACTATTGCCCACCTTAGTATTAGCTGGGGCACCCCTCTTGTTCTTTGTCTCTGTCCCCGCTCTGCCACCCTTGTTGTCTATTTTGCTCTCTATTTTGGGAGTGTCGGCTAGTTGAGCCGTGAATTTCTCTATATTCACTAGCGAGGCTTCCATTTTAAATAACCGTGCTTCTAAAGGACATAATAGGGTTCTCAAAAGTGATCCTATATCGGCTAGGGTAATGTCTTCACCCGAAGTATCATGGGACTTATTGCTGGTATGTTCCAATGTCTCTGCAGGCTGAAGCTCTGTTAGTATAACCTCAGTTCCATCAATAGGCGAAATGCCCACAATGCTCGGTCCATGACTGTTGGCTTTCAGAGTAGGATTGGACTTTGGGGTTTTTGTCTTCCTCCCACATCTTTTCTGTGGCCTATTTTTCACTTTAGGGACCGCTCCTTCCCTTATCCCCTGCCGTGTGACTCTATCATTAGTAATGACCGCGTCTAAAACGTGGTCAGGATTAGGGATTTGAGCAGGGTGGGGTTGGACCAGTAGGAGATTTAGCAAGCTCGTATCATTAAAGTCATTTAGATCCTTTGCACTAGTGTGCGAGCTGGAGTTGGACAAATCTAGATTCACTAAATGCTCGCTGGTGCTAGTTACCCCGTTGCTAGTGTCAATATGCTCAGTGCAGGTAGGTCTGCTGGTTGGGCTCTTGGCCTGTGCCAGGGGGCCCATAGAGGATCTTCTCACCCAGTCAATTTCTTGGGAAATACGCCTTTCGAGAATTGTAATTTCATCGATCAATAATGACCCAGCTTTTACAAAGTAATTATCCAGAGTACCTTTGGCAGCTCCTGTTGCCGCCTGCGTGCTTTTACTCCTTGTTTCCATCGTTGTCATCTTTAATCGAGGTAGGAATCAATATGTACCAAGTGGATAGCTGAAAGGGAGGTGGCCCGGTCCAGGTCCCGACCAGTCTCGAACGGCCCGCCCTTTGCCCGGGCTTAGCCCGGCGCACGCCCGCACGTGTCCCGCAATCGCGGTAAAGGGCGTGGTCAAATAGGAGGAGCAGGGGGCGGGAAGAGACACCAGGTGCGCTGCGTTGGTAGTGCACGGTGATCCCTGGGTCTACCAGTACCAGCCCCGGTCTGCGTGCGGCGGTGATTCCAAGGATTGAGTGTCCCTTCGAGATAGCAGGCTCCGTGGGGCACAGATACCAAATCCTAAAGTCCTTTACCAGAAAAACGGCTGCTATTGACTATTTTGATGTTTGTGCACCTAAGTCTCTGAGTCCTGTAATGGCAGCCAACAACAAATCTGGCAGCCAACTAGAGCGCAGACTCCCACTGGAGTCTGACTCCCAAGGGAGCAAGATGGTCCAAGGGAAATATAGCTCTCTATGCCAATCATAACACTCCATTTTTAAATAGGCATCCCAACAGTCCAGATATACAATTATTTTTAACCCTAATTTATCAAAAACTACTGAATGGATTACAACAAATCAAAAAGAGCCCAATCTGCGGCCAACATCTAGCTTCCTGCCAAATTTAGTATAATTCCATTCAGCCGTTTTTGATGTAGCCTGCCTTAAAGAAGTCAATGGAAAATGCATAAGGATTTTGTGTTTTTGGACCCCTCTTTTTTCTCACCCGAAATTTTCCATACACAAACTAGTCACATAGTAGCACCTTTTTGGAATGTTTTGTGGAGATTCATCAAATAGTGCCAATGTTATTAGCAACACAAAAACACTTTCCTATGAAACAGCTGACCTAATGCAACTGCCACAAGGATCTATCTATCTATCTATCTATCTATCTATCTATCTATCTATCTATCTATCTATCTATCTATCTATCTATCTATCTATCTATCTATCTATCTATCTATCTATCTATCTATCTATCTATCTATCTATCTATCTATCTATCTATCTATCTATCTATCTATCTATAGATATATATGTATGTATCTATCTAGCTATAGATATATATGTATGTATCTATCTAGCTATCAATTGATTGATAGATAGATAGACAGACAGACAGACAGACAGACAGACAGACAGATAGATAGATAGATAGATAGATAGATAGATAGATAGATAGATAGATAGATAGATAGATAGATAGATAGATAGATAGATAGATAGATAGATAGATAGATAGATAGATAGATAAATTTACGGGGATCAGCACCGTGATGGTTGAAACGCCTAGGTGGCATGCTGGTGAAGTTTGTTGATGCCAAATAAAATCTGTTATTTTGAAGCCTCCTGGGAGTGCAGCATTGTAGGTTTTTGTTTGGAGATAATTAATTGGGGATAGTGGTCACATCCTGAATGCTCACACCAGCCGTAAGAGAGCACTGCTTTTATGACTGCTTTGCCTTGGTCAGATATTGTTGTTCTGTGGTCTGCAGTGCTAGTTTTAGGGCCACATAGTTGAACGCTAGGTGCTTTATTTTGTGCTCATAGGAAATGACTTTTTTAAGATGGCTAAGTAAAGATGTTTTTCTGCATCTCTGGCAGTGTTTTATTAGTTAAACAGTGTTCATTTTGAATTCAGATGAGAAACAATTCACACCATAGTAAACATGGATGATGTGGAGAGCTGTTAATGAGGTACAGTGCCGCAGGTCCTGGCATTCAGTCTAAGAAAAAAGATAACTGCGCAGGCAAATATGTGTAGGCTTACACACTAGGACAGAGTGCTTTTGTTAATGCACTGAGGTCAATTTCCAAAGACATTACACCAAGGTATGGGGTTAGATCATTCAAACATGGTCTGCCAGAAGGGTATTCACACCATGATCTTGCAAGTGATGGGGCATTAGTGATAGATAGAAGTAATATTAGGAATAATCAACATGGTTGAAAAATGTATTTTTTTCACCATTCTAATGGCACTTGTACTGAAGAACTGGGTTTTAGAACCCAGCGTTGCCAGGGGCACGCCAAAAGTCTCCGGGTTCACCTGTCTTAGAATACAGAGACACGGGATACTTCTGAGTGGCGTCAAAGATCAAATTTATTGGCTGCAGCCAGTAACAGAAGTCATAGAAATCATCACGGTATGAGTTCTCAGGAGACTGCTCAATTTTACAAAGCAAGTCATCCCTTTTTATGCAAAAAAAATCACATTCCAGACAAATACCTAACATTTACAAACTGTCCAATCACATGTATCCACACTAGAGGTATCGCATGACGGTAAAACCCACTTTCCAGTTGCCCAGCCCATGATCAATCATCGGTCAAACCCAACATTCTTCTTTAGACAGGTCGAACGAACCCATAATTAAAAAAAAGGCCACAACCCAATCATAAATAGACCATAAAGAAAGGAGCAGAAACAGGTGAGAGTAGGATAAGGCATATTTGTGTGCAGTAAAACTTTATGACGTCCTGTGCTCTGATCCTTAATCTTGATCAGCTAAAGGGCAGGAACTGGTTTAACAAGGTCAGCTTCAGCGAACAGGGTCAGTTCACTCAGGTCAAACAGGAGTCAGCACGAACTGGAGCTAAGGTGTACATGTCCTTAAAAAGACTAGTTCAGCCACAGTCATCGGCCTATGTGAGGGCAACCACAAAATAGCTGCCATACACAAAATGGAACCCAAGGGTTCAAAACGAAATCCCTAAATACGTAGTGAATCCATCGGTCTAACGTGATGAAAGCCCACATACTTGCCGCACTAACTAGTTACGGTTCGCTAATATCAAATTCGTAACGAAACCATGCCATTTATAAAACGGGTTCAGAATTCACGGAACCTCAGACCCTCCTTTTGCCCTTACATAGGCAATAACCTAAACTCACGTCAATCTGAGTCCAGGTCTATATTCATCAGATCATCAAGATGTTGCTGGAGCATAATCCTATTACTTAGTACCTCTCTTGGGACAGGTCTCCTTGCAGACGTAGTAGCACAGAGGCCACATATAGCAGGAGCGCACTGCACACAAAGACAGAACAGGAAAAGAATCGCTAAAGCCATCCCAATGATCATCAGAATCTTCCATCCCCAAGTGGATAACAGTCCCCAAAACCATCCAGTCAACGACCAATCTCCTTTGTCCACATGTATAGACTCGGAGATCTTATGCAGTCTGGAAATAGCCTCGTATACTGTAGGAGCATTATCTGGTATGAAAACGCAGCAACTTGATTGGATCACTTTACATACTCCACCTCGATCTGCAAGTATGACATCCAAAACCATTCGATTCTGTAATGTCATAAGGCGATCCGCTTGAAGCTCAGCGGTCAGATTACTAAGGGCACCAGCAGTTTCATTTATGGTGGATTCAACCACTCTCGTTAATTGCCGTAGGTTTCTACTGTTTGCCATAGGTCCCCAAACGGTAGGAAACCCTTGAAAAAGTCTCCCACTTCTTGTCCCGTAGTATCTTCCCTACTTAAGACACCTCTAACTACTCTAGTTCTGTGGTAATCTACAGCAGCAGTATACGTAGGAGGCAACAAATATGCAACATAACATGTTCCCGAAAAATCAGGGGGCAACCATGTATATGCTCTATCATAGCAGACAAAATACATGCTCTTATCTGCTAAAAACGGTGGGGAAGTTTGGGACGCAAAAACATACGTCTGAGTACAAACACTCTTCCCTAACTGAGCTCTCGGATTCTTGCCTTTCCCTTGCAGACAAAAATGACCACGATGGCGTACAATCCAAATCGGAGGTGACCTTTTTCGTCTCTGCTTCTCACCCAGACTAATACTATATCCGGTTGCATTCCAACCAACATATGCTAGTAACTCATCCTTGGGAATAGTCTTATACGTTTCGATATCTCTACTCATATCTGTAATTCCCTTCACCAAGGCTTTATTACTTGAGTTATTTCTTATGTAACGCAGGGGATAGACTTCGATGGCATAAATAAACATCGTCTGATATGCCCATACGGACACATTGTAACTGAATGGCAGAACCAGATAAGGAATACCTCTATCCATAGTATGTGGCATAAGACCACACACACCCAACAATTAGTGGTGTTCATTACTAACTGGTGTTGATGGAGAAGTTGCACAAAGGAATTATTCACAAATTCCGACCTTCTAATTTGCTCGTTTTCAGGTAAAATATGAAAAGAATTTAAAGAAACGGTAGTAGGAAAAGACATAGGTTGGGAAGTAGGTGCAAACGGCTGTTGTGTGGCATAGAAAACCAAAGCTAATGCAATATTTAAAAGCATTAAAAAACACATTATTAAAAAACATTTGCTACGAACCAATATACATATTCGGACTTTAGAGTCCATTTTCCTAACATTCTGGGCAGCGTCAAAAAACTCCATCCTCTAACCGTGCTGTTCGCGGCAGTTAGTTCTCTTCCGCTAAGGAATGCGCCTGTCAGTCTAGGGAACACCCTTGGACCAACCAGAACCGTCGACCTTGTGTCTACACGGCTTGCAATCCCAAGTCTTTATACCGCGACCCTACAGCCGAACCCGGATGGTGGTTCAAAAAATAAAAAGACAAAAAAAGTTTCTTGATCTGCCAAAGTGTAAATTCACTACATAAAAAAGAAAATATTTATTTGTCCATATGTACAATCTTTCTTGGTCTCAAATCGTAGCATTCTTTGTCTGGCACAGTCTGATCTTTGAATAGAAGATCCGGATTGGTGGTGTCAATCTTCAGATGAGGAGGCACAGCAGCTTGTAGAACATCATAATCCTCACATTCAGACTGTGTCCATGTCAAATGAGCATCACTAAATGGAACGAATCTAGGGACCTTCTCACAATCAGAATCGGCGATACCATCCCTTACCCACTGATCATATGGTAAAGGCAAAGGAACTTTTTTACAGTGGGTGGCATGCACCCAGTTCTTTTTGCCTGCTACTCTAACAGCGGTTCTAGTAACCAACAAAATCAGATTGGGGCCGGTCCATCTAGGTTGCAAGTTCTTGGTACGCTGAAAATTCTTCACAAGAACGTACTGTCCAGGTTCAAGTACGTGGCCTGGATCTGTAGTAGCTGTCGGCAAACTGTCATAGACCTGTTGGTGGAGAACACGTAATTTAGCAGTCAAATCATGTAAGTAATCCACCAACATAGGGTATTAAATACTGCTGTATTCTTTCGGACGAGGCACTCCCCAAACATTCGCTGGACGACCAAACACAATCTCATACAGACTAAGTCCCACTCGAGAATGCACAACCGTGCTTGTTGACAAAAGAGCCAACAGCAAGGCATCTGGCCATGTAAGACCAGTGCTCGCTTGTACCTTAGCTAGTTTCAGTTTAAGCGTACCATTGTAACATTCAACAAGTCCAGCAGACTGGGGGTGATTCGCTGCGTGGAACTTCTGACTGATTCCCAATCCAGAGCATACTTTCTTCATGATTTGACCCACAAATTCACTCCCATTGTCTGACCATACAATTCTCGGCAATCCATACCTAGGGAAATACTCTCTCAACAAAACCTTGGCTGTAGACAAGGCAGTATTATCTTTTAGGGGGTAAGCCTCTATCCATCTAGAAAAGGCGCAAACAACCACAAGAACATATTTCAGATTGTTGCATCTCTCCATGTGAATATAGTCTAACTGTATCACCTCAAACGGATACGTCGGAGGAGCAAAATGACCAGCTGGAGTTGGAGTTCCCTTACCAGGATTATATTGCAGACAAATCATACAATGTTTCACCACGTTCTCTGCACATTTCGGTATTCCAGCATTCTGCAAACTGGAGCCAACAACTTACATATCCCTTTCGAACATATATGAGCCAATCCATGAGCCATTGTAACCACTGGGAGCACATACGCATATGGCAACAACCATCGCTGGTGTTCCGACAACTCAATCCAACAACCTGTAGAATCCAATATACCCGTACTCTCTCTCCAAACATTCATTTCCTTTTCTGTAGCTTCAGCCTGAATCATCTTCACACTTTCTATCGTGTCTTCACACATTCCACCAGCCATAACCCATCTTGCTGGTCCTGCAACATACATACGGCTCATCATGTCTTTCGCTGTTCCCTTCGCAACTTCATCCGCAAATGCATACCCTCGACCAACATCATCCACAACTTTCCTATTCGCACTACATTTCACAATTGCAATCTGCTTTGGGAGATGAGAGATTCCAAAAGTTCATTCACTAACTGCCCATGCTGAATTTTAGTTCCATGAGAAGTAAGGAACCCACGCTCTCTCCACAAACGTCCAAAACTGTACGCAACACCAAACGCATACTGACTATCGGTATAAACATTCACTCGCTTTCCTTCCGACAACACAAACACTCTTGTCAGTGCAATCAACTCTGCTGCTTGCGCAGAATTCTGTGGTATGCGTGCTGTCTCAACAACTGTATTTAAAGTTGTGATAGCATATGCTGCAGTCGTTTCACCATTCGGAAGCTTAAAACACGAACCATCAACCCACAGCGTACCATCAACATTTTCAAAAGGAGTGTCCTTAAGATCCACTCTAGCCTTTGTTTCTTCCTCTGTACGAAGAAAACAATCATGCTGTTCTTGAGCATCCATCTCTGTAGAGATCGGCAACAACGTAGCTGGATTCAACACATTACATCTTTTATTGTGAACATGGCTAGCCAACAGTGTCAACTCGTAGCCTGAAAGACGTGCACTAGTAAGGTGCTGTGTCTTAGTCCTGTTTAACAAGCTATCCACTGCATGCGGAACCATCACAATCAGCGTATTATCCAATACCAAACCAGCAGACTATCGAATAGAAGCGGCAGCTGCGGCTGTAGCTCTCAAACAACTCGGCAATGCTTTAGCAACTGGGTCTAATGTTGCTGAGAAATACGCACATGGATGCTGCTTGTCCCCAAAAGATTGTGTCAACACTGACAACGCACATCCTTCTCTCTCGTGCACATACAACGTAAAAGGCTTGCTATAGTCTGGAGTACCCAACACAGAAGCCGAACACAATGCATCACGTAATTCAGAAAAACTTTTCTGGCATTCATCAGACCAAGGAAGAGGATACGGAGTATCTTTCAGAGTCAATGCTAACAGAGGTTTCGCCAACAGTGAAAAATTGGGGATCCACTGTCTACAATATGACGTAATACCCAAAAAGGCACGAACTTCCATCTGTGTCGATGGCACACTCATTTGTGCAATCGCTTGAATTCTTTCTGGGGTCAATTTCCTTCCCTCCTTCGACAAGAGATGACCTAAGTAGGTTACCTCTTGGCGGCAATATTGCAACTTCGAAGGCGACACTTTATGATGAAGGTCAGACAAATATCGCAACAACGAAAGAGTAGCCTCTTTACAAATCTCTTCGCCATCAGCAGTAATCAACAAATCATCGACATACTGAATAAGAGTAGAACCAACTGGTAACACAAACCCGTCATGCTGAGTTTTCAACGCTTGACTATAAATTGAGGGACTTTCACAATAACCTTGGGGAGCTCTCTTAAATCGGAAGCTTCGTCCTCCTAATGAGAAGCCAAAAATATCCCTACTCTTCTCAGCAATAGGAATACTGAAGAAAGCATTCTTCAAGTCGATGACAGAAAACCAAACTGCCGAAGCAGGAATCAGAGTCAATAATGCAGTAATATCAGGTACCACGGGAAACTGTGGCACGACAATCTTGTTGACCTCTCGAAGGTCGATCACAAACCGGTACACAGGTGGCTGAGAAGCATCTGTACGCTTAAGAACAGGCAAAACCGGGCTATTGCACAGGTTACCTCTTGTTTCCTCAACCACACCCTTCTCAACCAGATCATAGACAATCACTAAAAGAGCTCTCTCACCATCACTCGAGATCTTGTATTGTGGTATACGAGGCAACTTAACATTCGACATTAGCGTAACAACATATGGTGGAATCTGCATCAGACCAACATCATTTGGACCTGTAGCCCAAAGCATTTCAGGAAGCGAACGCAATTCCAGTGGCAAACAATCTTTAGACAAATATATTGGAGAAATCACTTTCTTACCAAGAGTAAGTTGTACTCCAGAAGGAGAACAATGCAATGTCGCATACAATCTTTTCAGCAAGTCCAATCCCAACAAATTCTCACCACAACCAGTCGTTAGAATAAGTGGAGCTTCCAATTCACAAGGGCCAATAGAAAGGGACAAAGGACTAGAAACCGGATTATGAACAGGGGCGCCTGAAAATCCTACGGAAACATTGGTCAAGCCAGACAAAGGTGCGCCAGGGAGTTTAGAATGCATAATAGAACTCGTTGTCGCACCAGTATCTAAAAGAAAAGGTTCTACTACACCTGATGTAATCACTTCAACATACGGTCCACTCTGATCTACTGGAACTGACACTACTCCCTTACTTTGTCCATGGCTGTCCTAGTTATCATTATAACCAACACTCTCACCTTCAACATAGTAATCCTCAACATAGTACTGAGGAGACTGACCACTCGGAACACTCTGTCTATCAAAATAATTCGCAGAATTCTGTAGGGAAGATGAACGCTCATTCTGGGGGATCACACCACGACTTCTTCCTCTAGGCACTTGCTGAAAACCACCACGACCTCTCTGACCAGGTGCACCATTCACCCGCTGTAACAAAGTCGGACAATTATTCTTGAAATGACCTTCCTCTCTACAGTAAGCACACTGATTCGGGCCAGGAAAGAATCGCTGAACATAAGGCTCAGGCTTCTGTAACAATCTCTGAAATTGTGGAGGTTGCTGAAACTGAGGCTGATTCTGACGAGGCGGATAAGCTTGCTGCAAAAGAACTTTCGTCTTTAAATCCTTTGTTTTCTTCTCTATTTTATCCTTCTCATCTTTATCGCTATTCTCGTAATATTGAGCAGTAGCCAATATCTGGGCCGACGAAGAAACGGCCCATGAACTCTCAGAGTCCTTCAACTTATTAGAAAGTTCAGGAAACAAATTAAAGACAAATGTATCCACGAACAACCTTTGACCACCTTCCGTACTCATATCCTGACCACTGTGATCAATAAACGTCTCTTCAAACCTAGTGAAGAAGTCAGACACACTCTCATCTTTCTTCTGCTTGCATGCTGCTAACTTATCCCAATTCACTCGTAAAGCAGGCATCATCGTCTTCATCAAAGTAATAATTCTACCAGGTAATTCTGCAACTAAGGGTTCAGGTTTAGCACCTCCTACTTGTCTACCATCTGCAGCAACAATATTCGCCCAAGTATCACCTAACTCTGCTGCATGATTCTCATGTCGAATCTTCGCCCACAAAAGTTGCGGAGCTACATTACCCATCAACATGTCGATGTCAGCTAAATTCATTATACACGCATCTACTGTCTGAGACAACTCTTTGTAGTAACCAACAGGATTCTTACGAGGATCAGGTAGGGTCTGCTTAAGAGCCAAGATCTCTGCTCTCTTCCAAGGGACATGTACCCATACTCGCTGAAAATGAGGCAAAACAGGCGGATTAGCAGTTGCGTCTCCTTCTTTCCAAAGTGGAGGAACCTCTCTCATTGGATACTGTCTCACTTTCCTCCTAACAGAGGGATCAGGTTCATACAACGTCTGAGACGGAAGTCTAGATCTAAAAGCCAATATCGTCTCTACAGCATCTGTAACATCAGTGTCCACTATCATCCCTTTAGCAAAATCTGACTGAACATCAAGCACATCCTGCGGAATCGGACCCAACTCATTATCTTCCCATTCCTGACGCAGGAAAGTACACATCACATCGAAAACATACCTTTGCTTAGGCGGTTCCCACTGAAAGAAAACATCCATAACCGCTGGCAAATTATACCTTGAAGCATTCAAAATCCATCTACGAGCCAACAAATCCAACACTGTCCGTTCCTCGGAACTAGGGAGCTGACTACGACTCTGCTTACGTTCCAACAGGGGTCATATTCAATGACCCAAACAATGGAGACAGCAGACTAGCAACAGTCTTGGTCATTCGTTTTCGAGCAGAAGGAGAAGAAGCAGACATAAGAACAGGAGAACAAGTATTCTGAGGCAAAGAAGGTGTAGGCATAAGAACAGTAGGAGTCTCAGATGCAGAAGCGGAAGGCAAAGGAGTTTGAGGCAAAGCTGGTAGCGAAGCTTGCGACCCTAGAGCGGGTTGCGCAGGAGGAGGTAAAGCCATCTGTGGAGTACCGGGTGGCTGAACAACAGCAGGAGGTTGAACAACAAAGGGTGGAACAACCGGTGGTAATGGAGGCGCAGAAGCACCCTGCACATAAGGAGGTGGCAATCTCAGTAAATGAGAGATCAAAGAATCTTTTTCAAGATCTTCATTCGCTTTCGGAGGAGAAGACGGCAAGGCCGGATAACATTTACCTATGGCCATGCAACGTTGCCTATCTGACACCTCAATTGCTTTATCTTCTTCGTTTTCTTTAAACTGCCTAGCAGCTTGCATTATTGATACATCCTTTTCTCTTTTATCTCTTTTAGCTTGTTTAATTTCTCGTTGTCTGGCTTCTTTACGCCAAAGGCGAAAGGAGTCAAACATTGCCGGCCGGGCTTTCTTCCTAAATAATTTCATTTCTAAATTATCTAAAATCTCGGTATCAAAACTACCATATTGGGGCCATCGTAAGACATCATCCTTCCTAGTATAGTGGACCCATACTTCATTAAATGTAATGGGGCCCACGCCGTGTTTAGAATAGAGCTCATAAGTCGGAGTTCCAACTGGAAGTATCGGACATGAATCCTCCAATCGGGAATCCCTGTTGCAACCACAACCAAACCAAGTACCAAATTTGCTACGATTAGGCATCTTCGCTCACTAATCGAGCTTCAAACTTCAAGGGATTATCTCTACCGATACACTCGTAAATATACAAGACCATCGGCTTAGGAAATTGCAATTTTCAAATCAAAACTAAGGACCAAACAAACTAAGAACCAAAGAACCAAAAACTAAGGACTGGAAGCGACCCACTTATACTTAACTGAGGTATCAGTCACGCCACCAGAAGACCCGTCTATCGTCTCGGAGTACAAAGCATGACAAATGGGTCCAAGACAGGGCGACACTCAGGGCAGCAGTCCTTCGTAGCCGTCAGTAAAGCGGGAAGCCTCGCAAAAAAGACCTTCAGTCCACGTTCGACATGCCGGGGTCGATGAAGTGGTGGCCGTCCTCCAGAATTTCCTCACGAAGCTCCTCACGATCTTCAGGCTTGGACTAGTACCGTTGAAGTCGCCCCATGTTGGGCGCCAATTGAAGAACCGTGTTTTAGAACCCAGCGGCGCCAGGGGCACGCCCAAAGTCTTCGGGTTCACCTGTCTTAGAATACAGAGACACGGTATACTTCTGAGTGGCGTCAAAGATCAAATTTATTGGCTGCAGCCAGTAACAGAAGTCCTAGAAATCATCACGGTTTGAGTTCTCAGGAGACTGCTCAATTTTACAAAGCAAGTCATCCCTTTTTATGCAAAAAATCACATTCCAGACAAATACCTAACATTTACAAACTGTCCAATCACATGTATCCACACCAGAGGTATCGCATGACGGTAAAACCCACTTTCCAGTTGCCCAGCCCATGATCAATCATCGGTCAAACCCAACATTCTTCTTTAGACAGGTCGAACGAACCCATAATAAAAAAAAAGGCCACAACCCAATTAATAAATAGACCATAAGGAAAGGAGCAGAAACAGGTGAGAGTAGGATAAGGCATATTTGTGTGCAGTAAAACTTTATGACGTCCTGTGCTCTGATCCTTAATCTTGATCAGCTAAAGGGCAGGAACTGGTTTAACAAGGTCAGCTTCAGGCAACAGGGTCAGTTCACTCAGGTCAAACAGGAGTCAGCACGAACTGGAGCTAAGGTGTACATGTCCTTAAAAAGACTAGTTCAGCCACAGTCATCGGCCTATGTGAGGGCAACCACAAAATGGCTGCCATACACAAAATGGAACTCAAGGGTTTAAAACAAAATCCCTAAATACGTAGTGAATCCATCGGTCTAACGTGATGAAAGCACTCATACTTGCCGCACTAACTAGTTACGGTTCGCTAATATCAAATTCATAACGAAACCATGCCATTTATAAAACGGGTTCAGAATTCACGGAACCTCACTACCAATGTTGTCTCTGATCTGTCTAATAATCACAGTACCTATTTTACTCACAAGGATTCTATCTTTTCAATAAACATTTGAAGAAATATTATTGCCTCTTCTCTTTGTAAAAGCTTGGGCATGTAAAAGTGATAAACGAAAGGGTTAGATCGGTTTCCATGAATTCCTTGGGATTAAGAGTTGGCATGTTCGAAGTTGCCAACATCATCTATAACTCTGGAGGGTTAGCAGTTGATATGCGGTATTGTGAGCTAGCCAAACCAACATGTACTGATGATATAAGAAGCCTCAGTCCCTGTATCATGAAGTTTGTTGATCCCATACACAGTCCTACTAAATTCATAGGAAACATGTAACAAAATAACCCATTTGCCAGGCCTAACCTGATTACATACAAGTTATTCTTAAAGTAGGCCCTAAAGACGCAGAGTGCAGGGTGCAATTATTTGAAATTTAGGACATGTGTGCTTAAGTTTTACATGTCCTGTCAATGAAAAGTTTACGTAATCATATTTCACTGTTGCAAGGCTTAGCTCTCCTAATTAATATACACTTGGTTACCTCAGAACATTTATTTCATGATAACTTTAAATTGGGAACAGGGATAAATATACTGTTTACATGCAAATGTACCGTAATTTAAAATCCTCTCTAATGGTGAAGTAGGATTTTACATATTGAAAATATTGCTTTTAGAAAGTTGGCATTTTCTTGTACTAACCATATATGCATTCCACCAATGTCTTGGGTCCTATGACTGTGATTCACAATGCTGTTGGGCTTACTGTATTGCTTACAGACAGTAACAAAAAGGGGGCTTAGGAGTGGAAAGGTAGGTCATCCTAGCAGGATAACTTGGAGGATCTGTACCCTGCCCCACTTACATTTCAAAGGGCTTTGTCGCCTGCACACAGAATGGAATCTGACACCAGGCCTGCCCTTCTTTTGTTACTTCAGACAGTTTGGGGCCCTGACTGGGGGAGGGAAAGAAATGTACAGAACCAGATGTAGGGGCAATGCAGGGAATCCCCCCCACCCTCACAGAGGCTGGTACCAGGTACAAATATTGGACCTCCAAAGCTACTCTTCATAATACTCCTGGACCTGTGCCCATTGATTAACATTGCCTGGCTTTCCTGTTACTTTCATTTGCCTGTTTCGTATTTGTGTCTTACTCGTGCCCCACCTAGTCAGGCTTGTGCTTGTCTCTCTCCTTTGAGCATAACCTATTTACTATCTCTTTTCATAGGCTGGCTTCAGTGTTCCACTGCCTGCTTTCGAAGCACTACTTTTCTTTCTTTGTGTTAACCACTTCATGGGTGTATATATGTTTTTCAGATGTTTCCTTCATGTACCTCTCTCTCCTGAACTTGGTTTTGCTGTCTTTTACCTGTGTGCTTCTTAGTAGCCCTCCCCATGTCGAGATCACCTTCACGTAGTTACAGCCCTTGGTGCTTTCTCACCTGTAGATTTCTCCCCCGTCAGCTTCACATTGGGCTCTTGTCGTTGCTTTTCCTCCACATCTGAGCCCTCCATGTTCTTTCCCCCATCCAGCTCTTTTTCAGTTTTGATTTCCGTTTATCCTCTGTATTGCTTCCCCCACCTGCGTCCTCCTCTCTCACGTGTTGCTTCTGCTCTCCACCCTTTGTGTGGCCTACGTTTCCCCAGCGTTGATTCCCTTAACCTGTGCCCTACAAGCACATGGTACATGTGCCTACAAGATGACACAACCACTGCACCATGGGGCCTTATTTTTTTTTTTTTTCAGTCATGCTATTCAGCATTGGTGATGCTTTACAACAAGGTTAAAAACATTGACAAAACCAATAGGTCCCAAAGCTTAGTCCTATTGTCTTTGCCCATTCTTGTTCCCTTTCTAGCAGAATTAGTTCTTCTAAGATCGTCTTCTAAGTCTTTTAACAATGCTAAGGATGTGGACAATATTCTTCAACTTTATGCAATGAAAAAGGCCTTCATTAAAATGGTTGGCGCAACCAAATTCGGATGCAAGTGGTCTACAATTACTGCAGACACCTACTGAAATATGTTTGGGGAAAACCTGCAATATATATAGAAAATCCAAGCTATCCCCTATTCTGATATGAGGACTTCGGTATCAGTAAGCATTGTGTAAAAAATGAATCTAGTGGTATTGAAATTTCCCAGTGGGGTATCAACCTCTTTTTTTACTGCGGCGCTTACAGTAAAGATATAGGAAGTGTTTATTATCCTCCGTTATTTCTGCAGCTCTTATAGTAAGGGTCTATGAAGTTTCCAGTTTGGAAAAACTTCTGGCAGTGTAAAATCAGATTTTTAAAATTTGGACAAATGATCTTAGGCAATATTTAACAAACTCTGACATAAAGGCTATTTGCTTGGTTCTGGTTTCAGGTTCTCCCATGGCGTTTGTGATGTGCAACCTACATGTACAACGTCTTCCCTATGTGGGCGTCTACTGTTGTGAAACCTTTTTTAAAATTAAAAGGTAAAATTGCTTGGGAGTTTGGAATGTGCTTTAACTATGTTATGTTTAAATATCTTGAAGTTTCCATCCTGCATTACTTGAGGCCCCTGCTAGGAACCATTAGGTAGAATGTTATGAGATGGGATGTTTAAACAATAATTAACTAATTGTTTAAGAGAAAGAACAAAAGTGGTAGGGCAGGACCTCAGCTTGTCCACTGGTAGATATTAGCATTTTATTCAGTTGTCTTTCGTATCCACAATTTTAGTAATTGTTTTTTTGTTTTCCCATTAGAAATGTAGTACTTTGGCCCACAGTGCAGTCTAAACATGCAAGCAGGATCTTGTATTGCGGTCCCGTTTATAGGAAAGATTTATTAAGACTTTGTACCGGTGCAAAATCTTGGAACGGTATTTAATTTCCAGTTCAAAAGGTATTTTGCAATGGAAAGGGTGCCCTTTGTTCAGTGCTGCTTTCTGTCAGATTGCGACATGGAAGCGTTTAATGGATGTGGAATTGGAAGATCACAGCAAATACTGATGTATTTTGATGCAAAGACTGATCTACTACGATAGACTTAGCTTTACATTCAAAATTTACACCTTCTTGAAGTAGGTGCTAGATTGGAAAGTGTTTTATTTCACCAATTATTTTGAATGTTGCATGAGTACTGAACTGAACAGAAGACATCCAGTTTTTGGAATGCAGGAGAAAATGTTTAGGCACATGATTTTGTAAACAAAGGTATGCTTCCAGTACAAATCCAACTTTAGACAATACAAACACACGTCTACGCCATGGTTCAAAGGTGTTGAGACGAGCAGCAGGCCATTTTTTAATAAATAAGGATCTGGGCTGTTTTCTTCCCATTGTGAAACATACCGTTGCTGCACAGCAGTGCACTTACCAGAATAAATCTGCCCTTATGAGTGTAGTGAAAACCGGTCCAGGGAAGGCATGGCTTGGCAGTTCGGGCTGGACTGTTCCCATGAGGCGCAGGGTCAGACTGATTTGCATATGGCCATGTCTGAACTGGGGTGGCAAAGTGGGCTAAAGAACGGTGATGGATTAAACCCAGATCTGTTGACTGGGTGTGAGTGTTTGATTGGTTCAGATGCTCCGTCCATCACCACCCCCTTTTGTACCACTT
Organism: Lissotriton helveticus; assembly: GCF_964261635.1. Classification (NCBI taxonomy): domain Eukaryota; kingdom Metazoa; phylum Chordata; class Amphibia; order Caudata; family Salamandridae; genus Lissotriton; species Lissotriton helveticus. The sequence goes on along the minus strand of NC_136071.1, from coordinate 472,639,250 downwards.
TGTTCGCCATCAGTTGGCAGGGTATGCTCAGACGTGTGTCCCTTGCTCACTTTGCCACTGGATTCAAGCAAGCCGGGCTGAAGACGGCTGAAATGCCAGAAACCGGTCCTCGGAAGCTTGTTTCCGGTCCAGGGAAGGCACGGCTTGGCAGTTCGGGCTGGACTGTTCCCATGAGGCGCAGGGTCAGACTGATTTGCATATGGCCATGTCTGAACTGGGGTGGCAAAGTGGGCTAAAGAACGGTGATGGATTAAACCCAGATCTGTTGACTGGGTGTGAGTGTTTGATTGGTTCAGATGCTCCGTCCATCACCACCCCCTTTTGTACCACTTTGTTCGCCATAAGTTGGCAGGGTATGCTCAGACGTGAGTCCCTTGCTCACTTTGCCACTGGATTCAAGCAAGCCGGGCTGAAGACGGCTGAAATGCCAGAAACCGGTCCTCGGAAGCTTGTTTCCGGTCCAGGGAAGGCATGGCTTGGCAGTTCGGGCTGGACTGTTCCCATGAGGCGCAGGGTCAGACTGATTTGCATATGGCCATGTCTGAACTGGGGTGGCAAAGTGGGCTAAAGAACGGTGATGGATTAAACCCAGATCTGTTGACTGGGTGTGAGTGTTTGATTGGTTCAGATGCTCCGTCCATCACCATCCCCTTTTGTACCACTTTGTTCGCCATAAGTTGGCAGGGTATGCTCAGACGTGAGTCCCTTGCTCACTTTGCCACTGGATTCAAGCAAGCCGGGCTGAAGACGGCTGAAATGCCAGAAACCGGTCCTCGGAAGCTTGTTTCCGGTCCAGGGAAGGCATGGCTTGGCAGTTCGGGCTGGACTGTTCCCATGAGGCGCAGGGTCAGACTGATTTGCATATGGCCATGTCTGAACTGGGGTGGCAAAGTGGGCTAAAGAACAGTGATGGATTAAACCCAGATCTGTTGACTGGGTGTGAGTGTTTGATTGGTTCAGATGCTCCGTCCATCACCACCCCCTTTTGTACCACTTATGAGTGTAGTCTCGGTGCTACTTACTAACTAAGGATTAATGCAGGTGCTGCAGCCAAAGCAGCAAGGACACATGGATTGCTTTTTCCCTACTAATCTGTGAGCAGTGGTGGTGCTAACTTGTAGATTCCAAGCTGGAATCTTGAGTTTGCACGGGGCGGACTTCAATTTCCAGGGCATCCCTCACCCGCTGTTCCTGCGCCCGGAGGCACTTAATAGGGCTCAGAGGCCCCCCTGCGTGGGACGAGGGCGGCACAGGCCTGGGCATGTGCCCGTGGGATGACTGGGCCTGTCATAGCCTGAAAGAGGCCGGGCTGGTCCACCCCCCTTTCTTCTGGCTTTCAAGATACTGGCGTACTCTGGAGTCGGTGAGTGATTTTACTGTCGCCGCCAGTAGCGGCCCGTGAAGGGAGTTCCGTGGGGCGGTGAGGCGAGGCAGGGGAGGGGCAGGGTGGGGGGTAGTAAACACCGGAATATGGATGAACAGAGGTAAGTACACATTTAAATGAATAAAACGAACTTCATTGCGCGCGCTGTATCGCATTTTGCCTCACCGTCCCACGGAACTCCCTCCACGGGCCGCTACTGGTCTCCGCTCACTGTCTGCGATTCCTCTGGTCTATTTACCCAGTGTTGTTTTTATGAACCTTGAGCATGGGAAAAAGAAAGGCAGAAACAACTTATGGGGGGTGACAAACGCTCAAGAACCAGCTCTTCGATTTTGTCTTTGTTGAACCAGGCTGTGGGAGTAATATCGCAGGAGATTAATAGTGCCGAAATAGAGCTGGCTGGGAATCATCAAGCCACATCCCCTGAGAATCAAGCGGCAGGCATCTTGAATGGGGGGCTGGTTGACCCAAACAACCATATAGTCAGTCCTCCACCTGTCCCCCTCCCTATTGACCTCGACCCCATAGCTAGCTCCTCCAATACAGCGGATCCAATGCCCCCACCAAGGGACCCTGTGATGAAATGCCCCGCTAAAATGCATAAACTGGGAACCAGACGCAAAAATGCCTGTTGCTACCATATCGAGCGGAAAGACTATTCCAGAGCATGTGAGCATTCCATCTACTTCTGTAATTGGACTATTCTGTTGCAACGGGGTAAGATACTCCAGCTAACATTCTCTTAGCATCCTTTAAAGCTCTTGAAACGTAGATCATCTCAGCCCTAAATGCGTTCGACACCCGGATTTTTGCACTTGAGCAAATAGTCGGATCATTGAACGGGTCAGTGGACACTCTATATTCAAGTATAAGCAAACCGTTTTCTGCTCTCCAGCACACTTTCCTAAATACGGGCCTAAGTACTCTTCCACGCGATGCCACTGTCAGTAGAAGGGTAGGAGTAACTCCCCAGGCTCAAGCTCAAGTTCAGGCCCAGGTCTTATCAGCATTCCCACTGCAAACGTCCTTGCAATCCTATTCTCCTAATTTACCCGACATGTCAAGGATCACAGAGGCAAAATCTGGGCGGCAAGTGCCAGGTATGGCAATACAACAGGGAAGCAGGAGTAACACTGATTTGTCCATTTCTGCCACATCCATAAAATCACAGTCATCTTACTGCCCCTCCAATCCCACTATCTATCTGCCCCCGTCAGTCACACCCTATGTCATTGTTTTGGTAGATGTATCCCCCTTTGAGGAGAGGGGCAGAGGAAAATTTCGATGAATTGAAAAACAGGACTGTTCACTGTCTGGCAACCAGGACCAATGCCTCTTATCCCTCCATGCAGATGCTGACAGAGAAGGTTCGTAGGATGGTCTGAATAGGCCAATGTCAGAAAACGGCTGTGGGAGACTGCATGATAGTGAACTTTAACAAATTCTTGAGGCGGGCTTAATTTTTCGCGCCTTAGAACCGATGGGCGCACCCTCAGACTGTATAACAACTCTCCCACTGGGCTTTTTTTTACCCCCTCCAATAACTCCAATGTTGGAGCTCGAGATATTCAAATTTGCCAAAGGGAAAGCCATGGCATTGCCTTGCAAATTCCCAAGCCATATCTAATACCACGCCCCTGTAACTGAGCACCCGTTTCCTTCTATTGAGTGAGCTTGAGGACCCAGGTTGACAAGACTCTACTCCAATCACAGACCCTTGCCATCCCAACTGAGGATCCTTTGTTTGTGACTCAAAATTCTATTCAGGTCATCTGTTGCAATATAGCCAGGGTCCTGAGTAAACTTTCTTAGGGTGACTGGCTGGACATACTGAAGAACTTTGGTCTGATCTGTCTACAGAAAACATAGGACACGAAGGGATGTTTGTATCTTGATCGCTATTCCCCCCACTCAGTTTTAGCCACCCGTTCCTCTAGTGGTCAAGCTAGTGGTGGTCTCACCACCCTAATTAAATTAGAATATAGCTGTAAAGTTCAGGTGATTATTTCCAAATGTAAAACTATTTTAGGCACCCTTTAATATTCCCTAACAAACGCAGACTACTTCTCATCAATTTTTATAACTCAATTCTGCCGAAAGATTAAATAGAAACGATGGCTAGTTTTAAATGTTTTATGGATGATTTCTTTCTGTCAGAACCCCCTTTTACCCTAATCATATTGGTGGGAGATTTTAACCTGCACCCGTGCTGCTCCTGTTCTTACAGTCAGGAATCTGATTTTGAGGGGCCATTCGTAACCCAGGCACATTTTAAACACTCACACCAAGGGGAAGCTGCTAACAACCTTTAATTTAGTGAACTTATTGGCGAGCAAACATGATCTTGTTGAGGCCTACATGGCCACCTTTGAGGGGGGGCACTGTAGTGTGATTGATTATATTTATGTCTCTGGTTGCCTGTTTGACACACTTTTAGACTTTGAGGTTTTTCAACACCATCTGAGCGACCATAACCCAATAACTGCAACATTTTATTGCGACAATTTAGTGGTGAGCTCCACACTTGCTTACCAGGCACCCACAGTGGCAGATCAGGGGCGTAAGATAAAGTGGGACAGCATTGTCTTATCAGCTTTTGCCAAAAACCTGATTGTTTCGTGTCATGCCAATTTTCAAACCTGTCTGTCAGATGCAGAGGCACCACAGAGGATCTTGGCATCATTTACTAATATCTGCAGGCTTATTACATTGGCACTCCTTAAAATCGATCCTTTGCTGACCACCTGTGTGGTTAGATGGTTTGACAGACAATGCTCTAGAGCCCACAAGGACCTGTGGAAACTCTTGCATGCTAAGCTCCTCTGTCAAGAAAAGGTTAAGAATGGCAGGCGGCCTTTAAGAAAGCCTGTAAAGACCGTAAAGCCCAAATCAAAGCAGAGACTTGGGACAAGTTTGTGGTGGCCAGTCAGAAGCGCAATAGCGCAGCCTTCTGAAGTGTCATCAACTTGCCCCTTTTTCATGTAGACACACTTACCAATCAGGCATTTACTATCTGGTCTCAGGCCTGGGTGGATCATTTCAGGGCCATTTATAGCTTTGAGGGAGAACCGGAGCCTGTAGTAGGCCCCCAGATAGACCGTAATCTAACTTTTAGCCTCTTGGAGGTCAGAGATGCCATTTCCAAGTTGCCTTTAACCCCTTGGCTGCGGGGCACATTTCCGTGCTGGGGGGCGGGGGGCGCGCACAGCGCCCCGGTGCTTGTGTGTTGATGACAAGCTGATCTCGTCACGGCGCGCCCGTTCCTTAGAACGCTCAGCACAGCAGGGGAATTATCCCCGCGTGTGAGCGTTCTAATGGCCATGACGAGCTGAGCTCGTCATCAACATGGGAGGGGTTAAACAAGGCTTCAGGTCCTGATGGGGTACCTGGTGACCTATACAAGGATTGTATAGACATGTGGACCACAATACTGACACTGCACTTAAATTCTACTGTATCTAGTCATCTTCCCTCTACATGGTCCCAGTCTATAATAGTCCCTGTCTTTAAAAAGGCCAATAGACCAGACCCGGCCAGTTTTAGACCCATTTCCCTCATAAACTCGGAGGTGAAAATTATTGGCTGAATTTAAACGGCCTCACGGTTTGGGCCGAGCGCAAGGCTTTTTGTCTGACCTCCAGTATGGGTTTCGCCCAGGTCAGGGAACAATAGAACATACCTTAAACCTTGTAAGTATACTAAGGCCAAGAAGTGGGCCATCCACCTGGTCTTCATGGACCTCAGCTCGGCCTTTGATAGAGTTTACCGCTCTAAGCTCTGGTCTATGATGGAACGGATGAATGTTGATATAGTTTTAATACATTTTTTGCGTGATTTGCACAACGGCCTCTCTGCCAGCGTTAGGTATGGCCAAAATGGGGAATGAACAAACCATTTTAAACTTCAGCGATTGGTGCGGCATGGTTGCATTTTAGCTCCTTTCCTATTCATATTTTATATCAACAGCTTAGGGTAGGTCCTGACTGTTGCGGGTGTTGATGTACCCAGAGAAGGTGGCCATCCCATTCCTGCCCTACTATATGTGGATGACACAGTTTTAATGGCCCATACTGCTAAAAGTCTGAAGAAGCTTCTCTCCCTTTTAATCAATTTTATGAATGGTCTTGACCTATCCACTAATTTCTCTAAACTGCATGTCATTAACTTTGGCCTATCAAAAATAAATAAAATGAAATATGTAATAGATGGCCAGCACATTAGAAGGGGGATAAGTTCAAGTATCTGGGGATTCAACTGGATTCAGAGCTTAATTGGCACTCCCTCATTAATCAAATGTTTCCTCTTTTAGCAGGGCTATATCCGGTGTCAGGGATTTTTCTCATCGACTAGGGCGCACACAGATCTAATTGGCTCTGGAGATTTACAAGGCTAAATGTATCCCCTTAGTGTATTATGGCAGTGGAATCTGGGGATACGGCCAGGTTGCTCCACTTCAAGTGGCAGTAAATAATTTTTTAGGAGTCTCCTGGGCATTTTCCAAAGCACACCCTATTAAATAGTCCACAAGGAACTTAGTATGGATTACTTAGCTGATAGGCTTTGACTTAATCCATTAAAACTCTGGAACTCGATCTGGGCAAAGGAGGAGTTGGGTTTTGGTAGATAAATCTTGCAAAACAGCTTACAATTAGACAAGCCCCTACAGATTCCATGGTTGGCGTATGTGGCACGCAGTTTGCTGGCTATAGGGAGGCTGGATATGTTTGATAATACCACAAGCATAACCTGTGCCGATGGAAAATGGGTCGAATTGGCACTTTGAGGACAAGTTCAGGTCAGAACGCAAAGATGTTGCTTTAACAAAACACCCTATGCGACACGCACTGTTGGGGTGAAAACAGTTAGTAACATTGAACCTTATCTGGCCTGGGACATACCTTGCCATCAACGCTGATTGCTGACTTATTTTAGGTTAAACTTATCTCATCACCTGGTCCCTTTTAATCGGGGTTGTTTCAAATACTCAGACCTGCCCCCATGCAATTGCGATAACATCTCGATTAATGACACATTACCTGTGCCACAATTTTATATGCCCGATTTTATCACCGGTTAGTTTTAACCAAGTTAGGACAGCCTTACTCTTTTTACAGCTGTTGAATTCACCTTTTACCTGTTTTGTTCTTGTGCGCTTTCTGGTGGAAGTTTTAAAACATGAATGACTATGATATTGATATTCTATATGTTGTTTTTAAATGAAATGTTTTGTCTTGTGTGATTTTATCTATAAAATTGAATAAAGATTATGATGATGATGTTGATGTTGTAGTGTTAATGAGACTGTACAGATTCTGATGACAACACAATTTGAGGTTGAATAGATGAACTGCACCAATGTGTACCATTCATACCTGCGTGCAGACACACACTAAGACTATACTCCCATCATAAGACAACCTGCAAGGATGAAAGTCCAAGACTAATTGTGCATCTGGCTGAGTCAAATCATGTCTATCTTTTTCTGTATTGCCTTATTTTCTAGCTATTCTTTAACAGCCTATATCACCTAGGGACCTCTAGGCTCAAGTGCCCAATTGAGAAAATGAATGTGCTCTAAAGTAGTTATGATCCTAAATTGATTTCCCTATTGTATGGTTTATGGTCATGTGTGGGCACCATCCTTAACATTATAACCTGTTCCTAGCTAGTGACAGCACTATTTAAAATTGTGGGGGAAAAGAATTAACCTATTGGTGAAGCCCTCTGGTCTTCCCATATAAATGAAGGGTCCTCAACTCAGGTAAAAAGAGCTCCTTATGTTTATTTTTTTTAGTCACTCTAAGTGGTTGTCCTGCATTGTTCAGAAGAAAGAGAGAAGGTTAGTGCCATATATATTACATATCTAATAAAATATGGTGCTGCCTTTTTCCTCCCAAATGCTGGCACACTTTCCATTACAAAACCCTATGCTTTAAAACTCTTCCTACTTTGTATGTGTACTGGACAGATCCAGCTTGAACTTGGACTGTGACGAGTAAGACCGGATCTCAGAGTAATGAAGATCCTCTAAGTTACTGGGTCATTACCTAACAGGCAACATTTATGCTATTCAGAAATGTATTCTGTGATTAATAATTCTGAGTTTAACTTAACACACATGAACCAAATGAAGTAGATGTATTGCCCCCATCTGAAATCTGTAGTGCCTCATAAATGGATGGGGGAGTCACTAATGCTGCTGCTTTGTTAATGTCCAACATGAAAGCTTCCTTCAATGCTCCCCAAGAAGTTGAGGTTCCTCTTATCGATCTTCCTTCAACTTGACCTGTTAAGGTTTCACCTTGACTTTCATATGCAGTTATAATGGTCTGTTTTAATCATGTGTTGAAGGTTGATATCGATGGCCAAATAGCTTTCCTTGAAAATCCAAACGTTAGAAATAGAAAATCTACTTTCCAAAAAGTGTTGGCGCTTTCTCAATAGATTTTAGGAGCACTGTGTACGTCCAACGTATGTGACTGCTCTTCTTCTGCAGAAGTAGGAGAGGGCACGTAAACCAAAAGGATTACATCATTCCTGCGGTGGAACAGTGAGGGAACCTTTGGCAGAAAATCAGGACTGGGGCGAAGGACAACCCTATCTCAATAAATACCTTAAAGAAGGTTTCAAACAGAACAGAGCCTCTAACTCTCCAGTACCTGTACTTGATGAAACAACTACCAGATCCTTATAAGACAGGTAATATACATACACCTGCTCTAAAGGCTTGAAATGCTTGCCCTGCAAAAACCAAGGACCAGAGCAGACCCCAAGAAGGCAACAGGCAGTGGATCATGGGATCAGGGGCGAAGGCCCTTGAGATGATAACACTGCCCGCAGTTCACTTTGACTGTAGGGTACTCTTCTGAGCCCAACAGTGCTCTGTTATGGTGCATGCTTTGTCTATTTATAACTGCCATGTCCACTAAAGCTGGACTTCAACTGGGGCTTTTTACATGAACAGCGCAGGGTCGTTAAAACAGACCCTCCATCTGTATCTAATTATACAATTTTAATATATAGTATGCATCTCAACTTACCCACCATACATATTGTGAAGAAATGACAGAAAAGCAAAAAAACAGGATGTAAACTTTGCAGACTTCCTGCTTTATAGTATTTGCGTCGGGAGCAAGCAGTGGTGGAGTGTAAAGTGATGGGGCTCCCCTACAAAATGTGGTTAAGGCCCCCTGAGTCACGCATATCTCTGAGAATTGAATAGACCAGTGATACTCAAAGTACAGCCCGGGTTCCACTTGCGGCTCTCTTTACCTTTACATGCGGCCCCCCTGGAGAACAGCAGTACTAGCTGCTGTTTAGTTGCTGAGCACTAATACATCCAGAAGACAATGTTAAATAAACGGGTAAGCATTAATTAACCTGCAAATAAATGACTGCCAGTTTAAGTAGAATTGTTTAGACCTCCTTACACAGTCCCTGACCCACCCACACCCCCTTACTGCCACCCTGCTGGCATCAGTGCAGCCCTCGGTCACACCGCAGACTTTACTATGTGGCCCCTGGGCAAATGTGTGTGAGTACCCATGAAATAGATGATAGGTTGAATGGGGCCCCCTGCGCCATGGGGGCGGCAGGGGCCTGTGTTACGCCCTTAGTGGCCAGGAGTGCAACCATAATGAAGGGCTGGAAAGAAGAGGGATTTTTGTTTTACTTGGCGAAGTTTCTGTTCACAGAAGGAAATACACATTTTTTGACTCCCCATTAAACATGTTTATATACAAGCAGGGAAAGGCTCTGTGTGTGTACTGTGGAAATGGCAGCTACAAATTAATACATTACTTTTTTCAATCCTGAGCCCATTGGCTTATACACGAACAGATAAGAGACCTCGACACTTGTTTTAAACCATCTTTTATACAAACACTTTTAACAACTTGAACTGGAAAGGTTTATCTATGTGTCCTCTTGAGCTTGCTAAACAGATAACAAGGCTTTTCACTCTAATGAAAGCATGTAAACTCTTCGTGTTTTCATCTAAACCAAATATGTTAATCTAAAATACACATGGTAGCCCTGCAATAGCCTTGCAATTATTGCCTAACGCTGAACACAATCATAGCACATGAAAAATGCAGTTACATGATCCCCTTCAAAATATCACATAAAATTTTGTTTTTAGAAATGAAAGAATCAAGAAAACCTCAAATACATCAATTAAGGTGATTAAGGTACCTGTTGGACACGGCCGGGCTCTGCTCCGCCGCAACGCGCAGCACCACCAGTTAAGGGCCGGGCCTTGCTCCGCCTGCTGACCGGCAGGGCTTTCCTCCGCTGGGGCCCCTCCCACCACCACCAGTGACGCAGTAACAGCGCCAGGAGGCACATAAAGGCAGCGCCAGTTCCGAGGCTTGTGGGGGTGATTAAGGTACCTTTTGGACACGGCCGGGCTCTGCTCCGCCGCAACGCGCAGCACCACCAGTTAAGGGCCAGGCCTTGCTCCGCCTGCTGACCGGCCGGGCTTGGCTCCGCCGGGGTCCCTCCCACCACCACCAGTGATGCAGTAACAGCGCCAGGAGGCGCATAAAGGCAGCGCCATTTCCAAAGCTTGTGGGGGTGATTAAGGTACCTGTTGGACACGGCCGGGCTCTGCTCCGCCGCAACGCGCAGCACCACCAGTTAAGGGCCGGGCCTTGCTTTGCCTGCTGACCGGCCGGGCTTGGCTCCGCAGGGGCCCCTCCCACCACCACCAGTGACGCAGTAACAGCACCAGGAGGCGCATAAAGGCAGCGCCAGTTCCGAGGCTTGTGGGGGTGATTAAGGTACCTGTTGGACACGGCCGGGCTCTGCTCTGCCGCAACGCGCAGCACCACCAGTTAAGGGCCGGGCCTTGCTCCGCCTGCTGACCGGCCGGGCTTGGCTCCGCCGGGGCCCCTCCCACCACCACCAGTGACGCAGTAACAGCGCCAGGAGGCGCATAAAGGCAACGTCAGCCCCTCGTCCCGCGGGGACGCGCCGGGCTAAGCCCGGGCAAAGGGCGGGCCCTCTGTGGCCCTCAGAGGCCTGAGGAGACTGGACTGGGCCAGGGACCTTACATCATTGTATCTGGCCCTTTATTGTGTATTAATTACGTGAGACTTTATTTCTAATTTTATTATATTTCCTATGAGTAAGTAGTGGTTTTATCTGAGTGTATACCTTGCGTCACAATTGTTTAATATGTCTAAATCCAAAACCGATAAACCAGTAGTGGGTCCCGCCACCTTGGATAACTATTTGGTCAAGAAAGTAAACCGGATAAATAGTGAAAGACGTGCTTCTTTAGGGAAGGGCACTGTGATAGTGAATCTGCCAGAACTGTCTCCCACCAGAATGACTTTAGATGCTGAGGCCACGAATGGTGTTACTATAGTGGATCAACCAATGCCCATTACAGTGAGTATTGAGGTTCACTCAGATCAACATGTCCTTCCAAGTGAAGAAATAGGTGTGCTAAATGAGGCCCAGCCTGATATCAGGCCGATGCGCACCTGTAGGACAGCTCATCAAAAAGGGGTAGGGAAGCATAATGCTAACACTATAAAAAAGGACGGGAAAGTACCGCATAGCCCTGCCATAACCCCTTTTGTATTTACAGGTAATAACGATACTGGTCTTAATCCGAACTCTGATCAGTTTGCTTTTCTCATTAAAAAACTAGGTATAATACTAACAACGAAGAAAGAGGAGTTAATTAAACCTCTAACCAACAAGATTGAGACTCTCGTCACGGAAGTAGGCAGGCTGGGCGGCTTGCTATCTGCACAACTGAGTGCACCAACTAATGGTATCGTAAATTTGGGTGGTAAAGGACAGGATGCAGTGAAAGCTAAAGATCATTTAAATAAGGGGAATACCGTTGCAGCAGCTGCCAACGGGAATGAGGCTTTAAATACACCGGCCGCCCCAGCGGCAGCTGTTTCGCGGCCACAATCCAATATAGTCCCTCAAAGTGGTATAGTCCCTAGACCCCCCAGGTATAATCGAAATGTTTGTGGCAGTGTTGACCAATGTTCCACCTTGTGGCACCCATCCTGCCTCTCCTTATGATGAATCCCATGCCTCTTTGAAAAATAAGACAGTGGCGTGGCTTAATAAAAACTGTGGTTTTCCTATTTCTTACTCAGAACAGATAATGGCAGCTAGGCGGGTGAACTGGGTAGGTCCTTCCAAAAAGACAGGCAATGGGGACTGCATTGTCGTAAACTTTACACATCCCCAGCATGTGGCAACTGTCCTTTTGAGAGCCTCGTCACTAGTCTACAACGAGAACAGTATTTGTGTGCGCCATCTGGGATATTTCTATGCACATTTGTGCAAACCTACACCCCAAAGACTAACTAGGCGGATGTTTGAACCACAGACACCAGTCCAGGAAGCACAATTTACATACAACATCACTAATCCCTGTGGCTCAGGTGGTATGAACGAAATCTATAACAGGGCTAATAGTGTTGGTCGCTATCAGTATGGGTCTAATGTTAATACACAGAACAGGTACGAAGTTTTGTCTGGACTTGAGCTGTGTGATTGACGGGAGGTACCTGCGGCTCAGGGTACTGTGGCTACAGGTGAAGCTATACACATAGAGCATCCTCGGGTTAAAGCATCTGGATGTTATGTTGTTTCTTGGAATATTGCAGGACTGGCTGCTAAAATGTCAGATGAAAACTGGGTTAACTATATAAAACAATTTATGATCATCTGTTTACAAGAAACGTGGGTGGTGGGTTGTGGCTTCTTTTTGGAAGGGTACAAGGCCTTTTATGTGCCAGCCACACCATCGACAAGGGGTAGGCCTAAGGGGGGACTTGTAATTTTTGTTTCCATTTTAATATCATGTAAGGTACGAAGAATTGAATCACAGCATACAGGCATGATGGGCCTAGTTCTATTCCAAGATAACTGTCGGGTTGGCATGGTGAATTTTTATAACGCTACTCATGATAGGACAGGCATGAATCAAATTTGTATATTAAATTCTTTTGTTTCCAACTTTTTGAAAGATCTGGGCCATAACCTCATGATTATGGGGGATTTTAACGTGCACCCTTGTGTTGATCCGTTGAAGAAATGTTTATCAGAGTTGCATTGTGAACGTATGGGTGGTCTCCATATGGAACACACTGAGGAGGGGGAATCATGCAATAATTTGTTGAATAACTTCGACCTCTCATTGGCTATGACACTCAGGGACCCGTTGAAATGTTTTGATATCCCTACTTTCAAAGGGCACGGAAGGGGCACCTTCATAGATCACATGCTAGTTTCCTTGACGATGCAGACTTTCCTAGATTCGTTCAGCATTGTTCTAAGTGAATTTAGTGACCTAATCCTCTTACAATCTGTCTAAAAGGTTCCTGGGTAAAAAAAGCAAATCAGAATAACAGCATAGGTAGGCTGGGAACAACAGATGGAAGGAGGCGACTTAAATGGTCAATGGTCTCTCCGGACATTCTCTATAAAAATATCGCTGAAAGCTGTACGGAGGATATCAAAGAATGTTCCCTTGATGGTGGAGATCCCAGGCAGGTTCTAGCCGCTTATCACAACATATCGGAGAAGGTGTCAGAATTACTATCTGTCCGAATAAGAGCCAGGTTAAGGTGGGTCCGAGGTGGTTTTCCCATGACTGTACTAAAGCTGCACGCAATTTAAGGTCCGCTTTGTCAGCTACCCCGAGGAATTGGGAGGATGTAAAATTGTGTAGAAAGGTTGTCATTGCTTCCCGCAAGGAGTTCTTAAGAAGAGAGGCCTGGGATGAAATACTTGACCCCTCAACCCTGAATTGGAGCACCAAATTTTGGGCACTAGTTAAAAAACCTTTCCTGGTAGACGAATCAGGTGATGGACTTGATTGCTGCATAACCAAGGAGGAGTGGGAATGTCATTTTAAAAACCTGTATTATACAGTGGATCCTGTAACCATCAATGCTGCCTCCGTTGACAGGAGAAGCGACATTAAATTTGACAAAAGCGAGGTATTGGTTGCCATAGAGGGACTCACAGCAAACAAAGCTCCTGGACCAGATGGTATCCCACCGGATCTTTTTAAATCAGATCCAGACTTTTGGGCACCCATTCTGGTGGCAGTATTTAATGCTGCCAGTATAGTGGGTTGTCCAACGTCTTGGGGATTGTCAACTATTGTCCTTGTCTTCAAGAAAGGAGACCGGGGCAGTGCTCTCTGTTATCGCCCAATATCACTTATAGATTCTATGGTCAAGATCATGGGGAGAGTATTATTGCAGCGTTTAACAAGCTGGACTGCTGATAATAACATTATGTTAACTTCCCAATACGGCTTCTGTGAAGGCCGTTCAACTATAACACAGTGCCTTAACCTGTTTCTCATATTGAGTAAATATACTGTTGTACAGAAGGGAGCCGTTCACCTCGCTTTCATGGATCTGTCATCGGCCTTCGACTGTGTCAACAGGGGAAGGCTGTGGCAGACCATGAGGGAGAAAGGTGTTGACAACGGGATTGTGGACTTTTTGATGAATCTGCACAGTGATACAAGAGCTAATGTTAGGTTTTCATACAATGGTGAAACCACGGGAAATTTTAGTATTAAAAAGGGAGTGCGCCAGGGCTGTATCCTGGCCCCATTTCTTTTTAATTTTTACATTAATGATTTAGATGCCGTACTACAGGAGGTAAAATCAGATTGCCCAAGAGTTGGCAGGAGGGGTATTCCTGTACTTTAATACGCAGATGATGCGGTTTTAATCTCAAGAACAGAAAAGGGTCTCCAGGCACTTTTGAATGCTTTTAATGATTTTATGACTAATAGGGATCTTATGGTCAACAACTCGAAGTCGTATATAATGCATGTTGGCCGCCCATCAAAAAAGAAATTTCTTTTTAAACTAGATGATGTCCTGATCCCCATCACTTACACATTCTCATATCTTGGTGTTTTATTTGATACAAAGCTCAGCTGGGCCCCACATGTGGCAAGAAAGAAGGGGGAAATGACAAGAGTAAATGCCTCTATTTTCAATTTTGCTACTAAATTGGGAAAAAAGCCAAACACTGCCATGATGAAACTATACAACGCTAAATCGATAGCTACTGCGGTCTATGGAAGTGAGATATGGGGCTATGTCAGCGGTGATCACTTACAGGTTATTGAAAATAATTTCTTAAACCGTCTGTTCTGTGTCCCAGCTAGTACATCGAATCTGGCGGTGCATGAAGAGCTGGGAAGTCAGTATTTATCGGACATAGTTGGGTAAAGACCACTGACATGTTGGGTAAATTTATGGTTAAACCATGACATTCCGTTAACCCATCTGATAGTGAAAGATCTTGTATCACATGATAACGCAATGTGTGTACCCTGGCTTAAATATTTGAAGTCTCAGTTCCTGAGGTTAGGACGCCGGACCCTGTTTGAAAATCTGAGTGAGATTGTGAAGGGTGATGTGGCAGCAATTAAGAGGGCTTTTTATATGGATAGAAGGGCCCAAACAGAAGAAGTTGAGCTTTTGAAACCTAATGTTAGAAAATACGTCATGTTAAGAACTTGTGATAGTATGGAATTATACCTAACATGCTCCTTTACTTTTCATGAAAATTTTTTGCTGACAAGGTTCAGGTTTAATATCTTTCATCATCTTTTAATTAGACCAAAGTTGGAAATTTTTAAGAAAATTGCAGCTCCCTGTGGCTGCGACGGGAAGTCTCCACAGGATATGCTGCATTTTATATTTTTATGTAGATTTTATGAATACCCCCGAAAACGCTATCTTGTAACCCTTTTAAAGAAACTAAATTTTAATCAAATAAGACCTGCACTCATGTATTTACAGCTTTTGCACAGTGATAGTGTTCTCCAGGTGATAGAATTTTTTAAATTGACTGTGAAAATAAGAAAGTGCTTAGATGAGTGATTATATATCTCTGAAAGGTGATGCACTAATGCACTTTATTGTATTTTGGTACTACCTGCATTTTTATTGTGATTTTGACTTTGCCTACTTACTCATCAAAGAAATATGTATTAACCGTTTTTTGGAAATATGTATCATCTGCTCTAATGTAACGGTAATTTTTACTATGAAATGTTTATTGAATTTGTGCTTTTATGGATTGAAATATATCCGAAATAAAGTCTAATTGAATTGAATTGAAATACATCAAACAAATTTAATTCCTATCTAGTGAATGTCATGGGATGGGACCATAACACATGTCTTGTTCATGTGCCCTGCTTATAGGGGCCCTCGTCAGAAATGGCTCAAGCCGGTTTGTAGATTACTGGGTACAAGATCCTACCAAACGACTTTGCGCATTCTTAAAACCGGAACTTCTGAAGTCATTGTTATTGCCATGGCGAAGTTCTTGAGCTGAGCCTGGGCCCTTAGAAGAAAGAACCAGCGAGGCTTCACGTAATCTGTTTGATCTTATTGTGTAACTCTGCCTGAATATCCCTTGACTATGAACTCTTCCTCTTATAGTAACTCTGTTTTTAAATTGTTTTGGGGTTTTAAATGACATGTCTTTTTTAAACAACAGCTTTGTATGTGATTTTATGTTTTTTACATTAGATTGTACTGTTTTTATGTGTCTTTTATGATTGATTATGATCGAATAAAGACGAAATTAAATCGAATGTCATGGGTTCCAAGAGGACAGCAGGTGAAGAAAACAATGAAATAAAAACTATAACAGTAAAGATTATCCGAGCTATCTAACTGATTAAATTAAAATAAATTTACTGAAGGTAAAAATACTACTTACCTTCCAATAGAATCCCTAGCCCTCTCTGTAGGGTCACTCAATCTTTTTCCTTCAACCCTCCTGTTTTCTGAATTTGTTTTTGTTGTCTTTATGACTCTGTGCAATTTACTAGTGCTAACCTGCACAAAGTACTTGTACCCTCTCCTTAAATCATGTTAACATTTGACTACACCTAATCTGCTCTTTTAATTTACTTATAAGTCCATAGTATATTGTACTATATGTGCCCGGAGCCAAAATATGAAATGCTACTAATGGCCCTGCAACACTCATTGTAACACCTACTAGAGTAGCACTTTGAAACATGTCTCAGGCCTGTCACTGTAATCTGTAGTTTAGTTTTAAACACCATTTTGACCTGGCAAAATATACCTTTTGCCAGGCCTAAACGGTCCTTGTTAATACTTCTAAGTTACCCTACTGATAGCCACAAAGTAGGGTTCAAGTTTTTTTTTAAAGTAGGACATGTGTAATTAAGTTGTACTTGTCCTGACAGTGGAAAAACTCCTGAAGCCATTTTCAACTGGTATAAAGTCTATCTCTCCTATAGACTAATGCTGAGTTTACTTTATTAAACTTCATAAGTACTAACTAACATTTAACAGCAGACAGAATCATGCTGATTCCACTCAAATGAATTATAATTTAAAATCCTCTTTAGTGGTAAAGACGGATTTTAAGTAACCATTTAGAAAATACCACTTAAAAAAGTTGGAATTTTTTCTTACCAAGCCAACTGTACCTTTCTGCCAGTGTCCTGGGCCACGTGACTGTGAATGGCTCTGCTGTTGTGGATGGGTATTATGCCCGGACAATGAGACAAAGAAAGCCCACGTGTGACAGGAGAAAGTCTTCCACACAGGATTGCTGGAGAGGAGGTTTCCCCTGCTGTGAATACTCTTCAGAGGGCCCTGCCTGCCTGTAGCACACACAAAGGAACCTAACACCAAGCATGTGTTGCCTTTGTCACCCTAGACAGGTTGGAGCCAAACCCAGGGAAAAAGGAAGAAAGGATAAGAACCAGTTGGTGGGAGTAGGTAAGAGTATTCCCTCACTCAAAGGCCTGGCACCAGATATAAATGTGGGACCTTCAGAATCTTTCATCAGAACACTCCTGGGCCTGTGGAAGATTCAGACAAAGGGTTGCCCTGCTGTCTGAGGCTGAGGGACTGCACTCCTGATTGAAGAAGGATTGGACCTGAGTAAGTAGAGCCTGTCATTCCAAAAACCACTAACTGCCATGAAAAAATATGATGATGTGCCTTTTGATGCAAGTAACAGGATGTCTGAGTAAGATAAATGGGCTAGTTCCTAGGAGAACAACAGGGTGCCTGTTGGTGCCTTATTATCAGTCAAAAGTCTCATTAACCCTTTAATTTGGAGGAGAATTCATTCAAGGTGAAATCCACATGTCTTCCTTTTAGGGGCAGAAATTCATTCTCTTGCTTGCACCTTACAAAAAACAATTACGGCAGGAGGGTAGGGCATCTTTTGTTTTTCATTTTGTGTGGTGACTGCTCTGACATCACACAAATGAAACTGAAAGCAGTTTTGAAATTAAGCACTGACTGCTTTAGTTTGATCAGTGCTAGGGTGTGGAACTCAGCCCCATAGCACTGATCACAGTGCAACATGTACCACTGGAAAGGGAACAATGTCCTCTGCTTGGGGATCATAGAATGAAGTGATACCACGCAGAGATCCACATAGTAGTTGACAGAATTTTGTTCAGGGAAAGTGACCCCCTGGACAAGGGCAAGACCTTCTTCGAAAAAATTAAACACAGTGTTTCAGCCTCCCTGGGAGACGCTTGGGAGTTAACCATTGTGTCTGGCCTCCACCTCCAATGGGCCAAAACAATCTATTTACTCAACTAGAGGGCAGATTTTGCGGGACTTGTCCTCCATGGCACAAGAGGGCCCACTTAGAAACTAGTGGGAAATGTAAAAACTAGGAGTGGTGGGGGAGGCCTGTTCAGATATCATGCATGAATCCCTGAAGAGTCACAACAATCTTACTGCACCCCCTTGGGTTCACCACTAATCAGCCTCTGTAGAGAGCAGAAAGATCACTTACACATCAGGGAGGCTCATCCATGCATCAAGTTTAATCCCACTCAGAAAGAGCCACAAGAGGGTTTCTGCCTCTGTTTGTTGTTAGATTATGTTGCTTACACACAGTGTGCCACCCCCTGGAACAGTGGGGATATATTTACCAAAAAGAATGGTGTGGGGGGGGGGTTGTATGCCCAGGTATTGGGCCTTGCCCCTGTTCCTAATGGGCTTAAAAATGTGTCTGGTCTCCTCCCCAAGGGGGCATGAAGCCCATTAGTCTGTTAAGGATAACATTTTTTTTTAAAAGAAAGGGGTGGAAACTGGCCTGCATTTGGTCATATATAAATCTTTTAAGTTTAAAATTAAAATAGAGCCTAAAAGTGTTAAGCACTAACTGTGGTCATCTAATTGTGCTTCACCAGGACCTAGGTGTCATTTAAGGCTGACGACGATGGAGCGTGATCAGATACAGAAACCTGATCATCCTGGTCGGATGTTTCACCTTATAACTTAGTCTCTGAAAAGTAAGTTAATACTCTTCAGTGGGGCAAGGCAGCAGGATGTGGCCAAGAAGAGATCAACAAGGTTGGATAGCCATAGAAACAGATGAGGGGAGTTGCCATTGACTTTTGGTGTGATAGCTCAGAGCAGGAGAAATTCAAAATTCACGGTCAAGGAAGATCAGAAACAGCACTTAGGGGTCAAGGCTCACTCCAGTCGTAGCCACAATAAGGGTCTGGGGTGGGCCGAGGTGAAACTGGTCAGCTGGGCTGTTTGAGTAAGGGGCTTCTTACAGCATGATGTGTCCCTATAACATAACAGGAGGTCAGCCAACTGATCATTTGAGCCCACTTCGTTGTAAGGGTACAAGTGGTAGCAAGTCTAGCCTTTCATGTCTCCTTACAGATCTCAACCTTAGGTTAAATTTTTCTTCTGTCTTCCTTAGGTCCAGTAGTGTTCTGAAGAGAGTGCCCATGGGTGCCATATTTATGGCTGGTATTAGCCTGTGGGTGCGGATAAATCCTGGCGCCTCCCTAACCAATAGGGTAAATTGTCCTATATGGGTACCAAACCCAATTTTCAAGCGGTTCCTGTGTGCCCTACTGCAAACAATCCCAGTGTTCCCCTCGCTTTAGAAATCCAGCTAGGCAACCCATTTCTTCCTCTATACAGAGCTTCTGTGCGCAACCTAGAGGTATTGTCAGGAAAATGAACAACCTCTCCTCTATAGCCACTTAAAACTGACTCTCTGTGGGCAGATCTTCTCCACTGGTATTCGTGCCTTGTTGACTAGATGGACAAGAAAGAGTGCAGACCCAAGTTTTAGCTAGATCTCCTTGTGATAGGCTGGTCCTCTTTCAACACCTTAGGAGCTTCGTAAATATACCTCCCCAGTGCTGCGCTGTCCATTATCCAGTGCTGAATGGACGTCCAACGGTCGCACGCAGCACTGGGGAGGTAGTGCCCGTGACGACCGTTGGCCGACGGCAGCACTTAAAGGGTTAAGTTAATTAAGTTCCTGGGCACTGCTCAGATGGTCATCCTATCACAGGACAGAACAGAACACCTCCCCACACTCAAGACATTTGTCTCAGCTTTGGGAACAAGTTGATACCTAATCATAAGGGCTATTCAGCTCTTCGGTGACAATTGGAATGTTACATAAATGTGCTTCTAGAAGCTTTAGGCAGTTAACAATTACTTTTTCAATAATGAATGCTGGCGCTGTTTTGTAAGAGCAGATAATAGTTATTATTTTAACATCATTTCCCAATACTTTACTATGGAGCAGCTAAACCCTTTCAAGGTAAAATTGTTTTTTTTGGGCCATGCCACTGAAAGGACATGTTTTATATTAAATGTTTATATATCCTACTTTTAAATACCATGCCTCCTGGATTATTGGGTATTATGGTCTACCTGGAGTGACTTAATGATATTTTAAAGGAGGGTTTAGTCGTATCAAAAGGAGTTCTTTTGACAGGTCGAAATTGCTGTTTTAAAACTACACAGACAGGCTACAGTAGTACGCCTGTAGTCATGTTCTGTGTTGTCAGTTTAGTGGCGGCGTGATGTGTCCTGCAGTCTACTAGTGACAGTTAATTTACAGGCCCTGGGTACACTTTGCCCCACATACTAGGAACTTACAGGTAAGCCAGTTAGAAGTGTAGCCAATTTCCACATGTTTTAAGGGTCATGGCACATGTAGCAGATCCAGGTTAGGAGATTACCAGTGCAGAGTCAAAACATAGCAGTCAAATCTAGCAAAAAGGATGTGGTAAGCCGAGAAGACGTTTTTTATACATTGTGGTTGTCCCCGTAAATGGGAGAGGGTATGGGGAGCATGGAACAAGTTTCGAGGTTATATCTGTGATCCACCTGAACTTGAAACAGATGATGTGTCCACATAATGTGATCATGTTCACTGGGGTTTTAGAGAGCGAGTCAAATGTACTGTTTACTACGTATGAGGGATTTGGGTAAGAATAGCGTTGCCTTGTTTTATAGCTCTAATTGCAGCCAATCATGACTATCTTGTAAGTGTACTGTCAGCCCTGATTTTCAATTCAGTAAAAATACATTTAAAAAAAAAAGGATGTGGTAACCACGCAAAAAGGGGCAAACAGGGGCATTACCATACATAGGATTACAAGTGCTATCATGAGGTTCCTCTTTGATGTGAATAATTGTGAGATGGTTTAATAACTCTGATCCCATGGTTATTCCTCAATTCATGCCCAGTAACTCATCAAAAAGATTTCTGCTGCTTTCAGCTCCTATTAGAAATTGATTATTGCCTTTTGGAATTATGTGGGAGCTCTTAATTTGAGAATATTTTCAATTACTAACTCAGATCACATTTCAACTGGTGACCAAGACTTGAAAGTCTCTAAAACTTGTGCTAAATGGCTGTTTCATCCATTTATAGGTGTTTGACTGCGTTAGATATTTAACTTATGGTTTTTTTTTTAAATTGGCAGAAAAAATAATTTATAGATATATACAGGGGTAGCCCCAGAGACATTTTAAGGCATGGGCAAAGTGGGCTCTGGCCCAAGGCCCCAGTTTTTCAGGGCCCCCTGATAGCCAGCTCTGTTCTGCAGAAAGTCTTGCCCTGATGACCTTGAATAATTCAGAAACGAATTAATTTAATCGGTGGTCTCCTTTAATTAATTTTTTTATTGTGGGTGATATTTGTGAGTCAATTAAACACAT
Source organism: Lissotriton helveticus (assembly GCF_964261635.1). NCBI lineage: Eukaryota > Metazoa > Chordata > Amphibia > Caudata > Salamandridae > Lissotriton > Lissotriton helveticus. The sequence continues at coordinate 472,617,851 of NC_136071.1, read as the reverse complement.
TTTGAAGATAAATGTGTTTTTGTTTCATGCAACATCCATAACAAATGTTTTTTAGATCAAAACAGGACCTGACATATGAGAAATGGTAGGCTATCACAGAGATTACTTGCAGTAATATTAGTAAGCTGCTGCTGTGTTACAATATCGGAAACCAAATCAGTATACCTGAATATTAGCTGTACACACAATTCATATCTGGACGAGTGTGTGTTTCTGTTAGTGACCTGGTCAATGAGGGTATGAAAAAGCTGGAATTGGATCATCATAAGTTCAAAGTTGTTCCGCACAGGGGCCCCCAAAATACGTTTGTCCCAGGGCCCCCTAAATCCTTAAGATGTCCCTGGGTAGGCCTCTTCATCTGATGACCTGTTCAAGTGTTATTCACGTTTCACTTCTGACTATCACGACCGACCACGGATAGATTATATTATATTTATAAATGGGACGTGTTTTTCCTGTTTTAAGACACGTAGCTTTGATCACTGAATTTGATCACATGTGTATATCACTTTCATGAGAGCGCCGATCACATTTATCACTACCCACCCACTGCATCGTCACAAAGTGAAAGAATTATATTAAAATTCTTTATATATGATTTATTAAAACTAATGATGCCTCAGCACACTCACAAAGGGCTTCACAGCCCTCCATTGTGACCCCAGACAATCTTGGACCAGGGCAGGGAGAACGGAAATTTCAGACACATAAGTGGGGGGGGAACACTTCAAAAGGGGACACACCCTGAGACCCACTCTTCTATACACTCCTGGAACTGTGGACACTAGAGAAGAAAGGCTGCACTACTGCTTGAGAAGGAAGACTGGACCTGCACCATGTATCCCAGGCTAAAGTGACTCCAAGGGTCCACTGACTGACCTCCTGGTCTGAGCTACAGGAACACAATAAGCTCCAGAGGCCCCTCTGCAACTTCCCAGCTGACCTGCTGCAACTGAACCTGCCTGAGCCCTGCTATCCTCTGCTGTGGTGAATTCCTGATCACCACAGGATGCCCCCCAGGTCCTAGATCAGAGTTGGCATCAGTTGAGCTCCTCCTGGAAGGCAAGATGAAATCTATACGTTTTGGGATCTTGGCACCGAGAATGGGTTAATTTGGGCAAAAATCTAATCACGCAAACTCAATGCCAATGCAAGGCTGCAGTAATCCCAGCTCTTCACACTGCAGAGACCTTCAGTGGTGACCAGCATCACAAGATCTGCATTTCAAGCTACAACATAAACAGTCCGCAGCGACCGCCAACGCGAAGCTCCAGAAATGACCGTCTGCGATGCCCAGTAGGATCTTCATGCTACAGCGACAACTGTCCTTGAAGCCCAGCCTGTTCTTTGTGCTACAGTGCTGACCATCCATGATGCTCTCCATGCCCCTCACGGCCCCGTCAAACATGAATGAAACTCTTCATGCTAGACTTTATAAGGTAACTTTATCAGTGGAACTAAGTTGGTCCTTGTATCTGGCCTGAGTTTCTTCGCAGTTGGTCTGAACTTGTGTCTTTCAATTGAACTTGCACAACCAGATAACCACAAGTGGAGCTTTGTACTTTTAGGTGCATACCTTAAATACCTTCAATCTTTGAACTTAAATGTATCCATGCCTATTGAAAGGATTTTTGTTGCTTTGGTGTAACATAATTTATTACATTTTACTCTATTTTTCTAAATTTGTGTGGATATTTTCTTGTGTTTTGTTTTCACTTTTTTGCTGTTTGGGTGTTGCATAAATACATACTTTACACATTTCCTCTAATTTAAGCCTAGCTGTTTTGTGCCAAGCCAGCAAAGGGTTAAGCACACATTAGTTCAGTGACTGTTAGTGGTTCACCCTTACAAGGATTGTGGCTGTTGCTTGAGAAGGACTCAATCCCCTCAACAACCCAATTGCTTTCATTGTTGCTCAGTGGTAATAGTCTGTACTTGTGTTTGTGCAGTGCCATACAGTGATTTTTGTAACACTAAAATCCCATATAAATAATGTGATACCATATTCAACCTTTAAATTCTCCATGATTTGCACTTTTGCTTTTCCCGAATTCACTTCCATTCTGCCTGACTGTCTGTGCCTGTGACCCTACCTGCAGGGATGGAATGGGGGCTTAGCTGGAGAGCTACAATGTGGCCAAGGTCAGGGAATTCTGCAAGAAAGAGGGGGATGCCAACCAAGAGGCACAAAACTAGTCATCCAGAAGGCCCTTAGAGTCTGGGTGGAGGCCCACCAGTTTCTAGCCACAACAGTGTACAAGGATGAGGGCGAGGGTATGGAGATGCAAGTGAAGGACCAGGCCTCACATCCTGAGGTTCAGAACTCAGAGGAGGCGGAGGACAGCTTGCCTACTAGAGAGGAGCTCCCTGCCATGGCGGTTAAACATGTGTCTTCCTGTATATTGTCCCCTGAGGAGTTCGCAAACAGGAGGGCTGAGAGAGAATTCAGGCTGCAGATGGCCAAACTTAAAATAAAGGCATGGGAGAGAAAGGTTGAGGCAGATAGAGTTTTAGCCAAGGTGAAGGAGAAGGCTGAGACAGAGAAAGCCTTGCAAAGGACAATGCTGAGAGAGTCTTGGTAAAGTAGAAGGCTAAGCGCAAGAGAGCTTTGGCTGAAAATCTATTACTGGCTCATGAAGGTAGCATGAAGGAGCTGGACATCAAAGCATAACAACCCTCAGACTTCAACAACAATGGCGGCACTGAACACTCAGTGCCTACTGGAGAAGCAATAGTCTGCATACCACAAGACCTGGTGTCCACCTATGCAGTGGGGGGTGATATAGATTAAATGAAATTCACATTTTTAATGCACTCTACTGCCTTAGGGTGTCTAGGCACTGTTGCTCAGAGAGAAGAAGGAGAACCTAAAAACAGAAAAGAGGGGAGTATGGTACTGAAGAAAGACTACGGGTTGAAAAGCCAGGATTTAAGGGCTTTTTGGAAAGAAAACAGATCTGACTTATTCTTAAGATCCAGTGGGATTGAATTCCACAGCTGGTCTGTGCAGGCTATAAAGCTTCTACCTCCGCTGATAAATAGTTTTCAGATATAAGGTAGCCCTCTAAATGTACAGTGTCCAATGGGGAGTTGGGGAGCAAGCTTGTGGACACACATGCCCACAGTGGGATAGGACACCCTTCTAACACTAGAGGTGGGAAAACAGATGCAGTATGCTCCCATTAAGGTTATTTTACTTGCTGAGTTTGGACTGACCACTGAAAGGTATAACCTTAGGTTCAAAGACAGCCACAAACTCCTAAACTATGCATGGTTGGGCTACTTAGATTATTCCAGCAAGGCACTGAGTGGTTGGGTGAGGCGCAGTAAAGTGAATGAGTATATTGGACTCTACAATCTGATTCTGAAAGAGCAAATGATCAATACTTATTTTACAGAGCTGTGGTGACACCTAGTTGATAGTAAGCTCATTGACCCCAGGGAGCATGCTAAGGAGGCAGACCTCTGGGTCAGCACCAGAGAATCTTAAAAGGCATTGGGGAATTCCCAAAAAGATGGTCAGGGTCCCCACCAGAAGAAAGAGGGAACAGTAACCAGTGCCAACCTGATTAGAAGAATGAGGGGTCCTTTGACAAGCAAGCATTGATGTTCGTCTCCCAGTGTACTGAGTGTTGCGGGTAAGGGCACTCTAGGGGAGACACCAAATGCTTCAAGAGAGTATAGCCCCCCACTGATGGCAGACACTGGGGTTGGCCAGTGGAGTGCTTGGAGAGGGGGTGGTCCCACTTATCATGAAGAGAACAGAGGATCTCTAGTGTGCCAGGGTGACAAAAAGATTATGCTTAAAGCCCACTTGTTGTCAAATACTTCCAAGTACAAGCGGGGGGTCACCATCAATGGGCAGAAGGTAGAGGCTCAGAAGGATACGGGAGACAGCATGTCTGTTGTAAGGTGTCATCTGGTGCCCTCAGAGCAGGTCATCCCAATACATTCCACCAGCTCATAGTTGCAGACAATCGTGAGACTCCTTGCCCAGTAACTGGCTCTCTTTGAGTGGATCCCCAATTTCAGGTCTATGGGTCGCTAAAAGTAGCTGTAAGCCCTGCCATGCCTGCATATTCTCTGTTAGGCAATGATCTAGAGCACATTTTCCAGAAGGAAATAGAGTTCAGGACACACCTGGAGAAGCTAGGGTTGCCTGAGTGGGTCTGCATAACCACACGGTCTATAGCTGCCCAAGACGGGAGTCAATGAGAAATAGAGGCTGGAACAAAGGCCCGGCCACTGCCAATTAGAGGAAGGCATAGAGGCCTGGGAAACCAGCTCAGAAATTTCCATGGACCAGGTTGAAGAGGTGCCTGGGAAGGACCCATCTGGCAGAATTCCACAAGGTGCAGAAAGAATGCCCAACTCTAGAAGACTTGGGTGCCAAACTGTGGCCCAGGCAGCTGGTGACACCGCGGGAGATCACCTTATCTTTTGGAAGAATACCCTCGTCATATAGTGAACATAAGTCTTCTATGCCTGTGGCAACCCATGTGTTGGTGGTTCCTCAGTGCTTCATGGCCTTCCTACTGGGACTTTCTCATAAAACACCCTTTGCAGGGCTTCTGGAGCTGGACAAGCCTTTGCCAAGCTTGTCACCCACTTATTGGTTAGTTTTGAAAACAGCCTTAAATAAATTCTGCAGGTCATGTCCCACCTGCCAGGCCAGTGGGAATGCTGGGAAGAAGCAAAAGGCTTCCCTGGTTCCCTTTCCTGGTGTGGCCCCTTCTTTGAACGAGTGGGCATCAATCTTGTTCGACCCCTTTACCCCAAAACTACCTTGGACAACAAGTTCATTCCAGTTATGGTGGACCATGCCACTAGATAACCAGAGGTCATCCCGCGGAGCTCCGTAATGCACATGCGGTGGCCAGAATGCTAGGGGGATTTTTTACCCGAGTGGCGATCCCCAAAGAAGGGGTGTCTTACAGGGACACCAACTTCATATATGCGAAGAAGAAATCCATGTGGGATGAGTGTGGGCTAATCTACAAGTTCTTCACACCTGTAAACAAATGGGCTTGTTGAGAGATTCAACAGGTCTCTTAAGGGCATGATTATGGGCCTGTCCGAGCCCATGAGGCAAAAGTGAGATGTCCTTTTACCATACCTGCTCAATGTCTACATGTAAGTACCACAGAAAGGAGTGTGGTTTAGCCAATCGAAACTTCTTTATTGCCACCCTGTAGGGGACCTCCCAGTCTGGTGAAGGAGAGGTGGGGGCAAGCTTCCAAGAAGTCACCCCTGGATGTAGTCAGCTACATGCCGGCCCTCCAGAGCCAAATGCAAAAAAAGATCCTGTAAGTCATGAAGCACATGTATGATCGCAAGGCCATTGCTGGTGGGTTTCAGAATGGCCAGAAAGTGTGGGTTATGGGCCAGTGGAACCCAGGGTCCTCCAAGACCACTGGTCTGGGCCCTGCAAGGTGAAGGAGTGAACAGGGGAAGTCGCCTACCTGATGGTCCTTAAGACCCCTAGGTATCCCTTATGGTACTCCATGTCAACTGACTGCCACCCCACTGTGTGAAATCTGAAGTCACCATGCTCCGGTGACAGATGGTTTGGTGGGAGAGGAGAGTTAACATTTCCCTGACCTCCTATTCTCCAAGGCACAAGATGGGTCAGTAGAGGGTGTTCACCTCTCCCATTCTCTTACTCCAGAACACTAGAAGGACTGTTGCCAGTTGTTGGGGCACTTTGTATATCTGTTCTCCCTCATTACTGGGCTTTCAAACCTGAGTACCCATGACATTGATACTGGAGATGGTATGGCTGTGAAAAATAATATCTTCAAGTTGTCAGACAAAGAGAGGGTAGCCTGAGGAAGGAAGCCACCAAAATGCTTGCATTTGGGGTGATTGAGCCTTCCAGTAGCGCCTGGTCAAGCCCTGTGGTGCTGGTACCTACAGCCACCCCACCAGGCGGCAACCAAGAACTGCAGCTCTGCATGGGTTGCCTGGGGCTCAACTCATTTACCAAGAATCAGTCTCACCCATCCCTCGAGCTGATGAGCACATTGACAGACTGGGAGCTGCCAAGTTCCTCAGTACCTTTGACGTGAAATGAGGGTATTATACGGATTGCCCTGAATAAGGAGGGTTAAAGAGAGGTTAGCATTTTCTACCCCAGAGGGATACTCCCAAACTCGATTGATTCCCTTTGAATTAAAAAATGCCTCTGCCACCTTTTAGTGGTTGGTTAACAGGGTTATGGATGGAAAGGATGCATTCAGTGCCGCCTACCAGGATGACATTGCTGTCTACAACTCCACCTGTACCACCTCCAGGAGGTGCTTCCGGCTTTGCAACAGTGATGCCTGACTATCAAGGCTAGCATCTTTGAGATGTGGCAGGATTTGGTTGTGTCTCTGGGACTTTCAACAACAAGGGCCTCCCCCACCTCACACCTATTCTCGTTGAACCACTGGCAGAGTGAAACGGCCGTTTATCCTGCTGCCCTAGATGCGTTCCTTAACACTAATCTAAAGGGTCATGGTGTGTTCGTGCTTTCATAAAAAGTTACACCCAGGTCCAGTCCCACTCTCAAATTGTGAAAAAATATAAAGTGAGTAAAGAGAGAGTACCTCACGGTAGCAACACCCAAGGGGGTTCCTGGCAAGCAATTGCCAGTTTACCCACTTCTCATCATTGGACACTCTCTCTTTGTAGTGAGACTTGCTAGCTTAATAACTTTATTCTGATGCCGCAAGAACTCCCAATTAAAAATGGTTCTTACTATACCATATACAGTTACTCAATGCCGACATGTTTCATTGCTATAAACTTCAGCAACTTCGTCAGGGCAAAAACGGGGTTCTGTTTTCAATCTTTACTTTTGTTGCTCTGGAGGGGGCCAGATATTAATTGCGCCACCAGATGACACGTGATCTATTGACACGGTGTCAAATGCCTGTGATGGTTGCAGGTATGCAGCAGGTAACAGCAGATACAGTTTTATTCTGTGTGTCTTGTACATGTTTTCTGTGGTTGTCTTCACTTTTGTAGATACATGAAGTCCTGTGTTTGGACTAACATTTCATTTCCGCTGAGTGTGTTTTTAAATATCACTACAGGTCCTGTGAACCAACAAAAGTAAAGATTGAAAACAGAACCCCGTTTTTGCCCTGACGAAGTTGCTGAAGTTTAAGTAGGGTAAACTTAGGGTTAAAATAGTAGGGTTTAAATGAGATTTTGTGATCCAGAAGTATTCCAAGACATTCATAGTTGGTTTTCTGGTCCAAAAAGTGCCAGTTTAAATACCAGTTGTTTTTGTCTCTTTTTATAATAATTTACTGCCATGCTTTTTGTTTTCTTAAGACTTATTTGAAGCGAGTTCCGTTGTGAGAAGCTGTTTGTCGTATTCAAAAGATGTTGAAGACCCATGGGGGTCAGACTTATCAGCACTAGGTCATCCGTGTATTGCAGATATGAGAATAACGTGTTTCCCAATTTTGGAGCATGTGATGTATTCCTGTCCAATTCCCCTGGAAGATCAGCTAAAAAAAGTTGGAAAAGTAGAGGCGCTAGGGCGCAACCTTGCTTTAACCCATTAGACATCGCAATTCATTTGGAGAGGTGTGTCCCCGAACTTAGTTTAATCCTGATCCAAGTGTCTGTATGTAATAGTTTGAGCCGGTCTAGGAGTGGTTTTGGTATTCTCCAATTTTCCAATTTTTGCCAAAGTTTGGCTCAGTTAACATGGTCAAAGGCAGCAGTGTAGTCAATAAAAGAAAGAAATATTAGGGGTTTTGACTCTTTAGCTGCGTCCCTTAACAAGGCTAATGCCATGATGTTGGCTGTGGTTCCTTAGCCCCGGCAGAACCTAGTTTGGTTTATTGGGATGATAGAGTTTTCAAGTACCCAAGATGTTAGTTCATGCAGAGTTGTTCCTGCACAGTACCTCAATGAGAGCGATTAGTTGATAAATATTTGGAGCATTCCTGTCGCCCTGTTTAAAAACTGGACTGATGATTGATACTTTCAGGACTCCGGAATTGTTGTTGTACCGTTTATGACTTTAAAGACCAATGATAGTGCTTTGCTCCAGAAGTCTGTGTTGTCTTTGTACAACATTAGAGGGGTGCCATTAGGGCCTGGGGCACCTGCAAGTCGGCCCCTGGCCATGGGCCTCTTTAACGAATTACTGTTGGACCATAGCATTCCTCCTTGACGGAGGATAAGGGGTCTAAGCCTACTTCTGCGTCACCCCCCTGATGATGTTGCGTTTTCCTGTGGGAGTCATGCTGGTCCACTAGAATGGCCTTGTGTGTCATTTCTTCCCTGTTAATGTCAATTCTATCCCTTCTCGCATTCCCCATTTCCTTGTCCGCTCCTTCATTCTTTTTCGCTTTATTGTTAGAATGGTTGAAGGGGTAATCTACCCAGACTTCCTCTGTTGTGTTAGAGTTTATTCCAGGATGATTTGGTTGCTCCATTCTGTTGATTGTTTGCCAAAACTTAGCCCTGTTTTTTTGCTTGGCTTCATGAGGTAGCTTGGCCCATAATTCGTCGTTCTTTGATTTTTTTCCCATTTCTTTCTTTTTATTAGTGCCTTCACTTCCGGAGGACGCAATAGAGGTCCAGGTTTTCAGGAGTTTTAGGAAGCCGCCTTAGTGTTTGGTTTATGGTATATTTGAGTGTTTTTAATTCAAGGCTGGTTGTCAGCCTTATTAAGGTGTCCTTTGACTGTCCTAATTTTGTCTCTACCCCCTTCGCAAGTTTCCCACCAAGGGTCGTAATGAAGCTTTCCTATGCTTTCACTGGTTGGGTTGGTGTATCTTCCCCTTGGTTATATAATGTTTTAGCGGTGGCTGATATTGCATCAATGTTATTGGAGTTACACTATATTCGCTTGAGATTTTAGGCCCCTTCTATGTTGATGGTTTTGCATTCCTCTATTGTGAGGGCGGCATTAGTTTTTAACGCAACTTCCTGGGGTAGGTGATCACTGTGTTCCTTGTTGCCTATTCTAAAGATGGCGATTTTATTGAACATGGTTAGGGTTATGAACGTAAAGTCTAAACAAGAAGAAGTTTTGGATGAGTCAAACGTGGCAACTGGTGGATTATCTCCCTGAAAGTGGCCGTTCAGTGCCATTAGGTTTAAATGGTCAAGTTGTGAAGAAGGTGTTTGGAGCATCTTGCAGGTTTCTCAATTTTTGCTGGGCCCTGATTCAGTATTCCCCATGTGGCAGTAAGGTCTTGTGCAGGGCATTATCTGGTCCAGACGCTGAGAGATGCAGCTTAAAGCCGCCTGCCAGAATGATGTGATCAGTGTCTTGCTCATCCATAACCCTTTTTATTTCTTCGATCATCTCTTTAGCCACTTTTAGTTTTTGTTTGGGGTGCACATAGGTGTTAATTATTATAACTTCGTGGCGTACCTTGTTAAACTTGAGCGTTGTCAGCACAGCCTGAATGGCACTTGTGGCTGCAATTTGGGCCTCTATAGGCAAGATTTCTCCTATTGCAGTTATTGAGGCCAATATCATTATTCTCCGTGAGCGATGACCAAAATCAGATCCCTTTGTAGCTGGAACGCAGTGGGAAGATTAACCCTGAAGCTCAAAAGCCTTGTCTTCCCTGGTTTCCTGGAGCAATATCATATTGAATGTTTTTAGGTACTTTAGTACCTCATGATCCTCAGTTTTACTAGCTAGGCCATTGATATTCCAAATACACTTGCTGATTTTGCATTGCTCTGCTGGGGCTGTCAGTGAGCTGCACATCCTTTGCCAATTGGGTCACTCTGTCGTTATTGTTTGCTATATTTGAGTCCAATTCTGCATTGTGGATTATGAAGCAATGCCCAATTCCCCACGGTCTGTATTCAAGTTGAACACCTTTGTGCAAGTAGTGTGTGCGCCAGGGGTGCTGCTCCTTGCTCCTTTTAATACTGAGGTGGTGGTTTTGGGTGGTCTGTTAGTGTGGATGTTTAAAAAAGGTGTTGGATAGGGTGGTTTTGATTCGGCTTTCAGCTTTATCCCCCAGTGTTTGAACTTGTTTTCTTCTTTCATAATTTTGTAGCTGTCTCGCTAGAAATTCCATCTTGTTTTGGTTCCTTCTAGACATATTGTGGATTATTAGTTGGTTGAAATTCTATGGAGAGAAGATCTACAGAGCTTATGTTTTCTAGGCTCGTGATGGAATGTGAGAGCCGCAATACATTCCCTCTGTTTACTATATCTGCTCTTCCTCAGGATTCGTACTCAGGGATGAATATGATGGTGGTCGTTCCTTCTGCGTTTCGCGGCTCCACTTCCTGGTTAGGGATTTCCTCATGTTGAAGGGGCCTTAGTTGGGCAAGGTTGCTCTTACCGGCTCCTTGGTTGTCGTTAGTGCGGGAGATTTGCAGAGGGTCAGTTGAGGTCCTTAGTTTTTCTAACGCGCAGGTTATGTTCTCATTCCCTCTTGCTGGCTGTTGTGATGACTCCCTATAATTAATCAGTGGGTCGTCTCGTGGGTACAGCCGTGGATTTTGTTCTGCTTTGGTGATCTTACTTGATTCTTGCTTCGGTGTAACTAGCTCCTTTCTTATTTGAATTATCTCCTGCTTGTTGTCATCTGTTGTTGTATTTTGTGTTGATTGTTTTAAGGATGGTCCTACAACCGATGCCCGGGCAATATTGGATCTTGTGGCGGGGTGTTCTGGCCTGTCAACCAAAGTGGAAGTGGGGGCATACCTGATGTTCTTGAGTTCGGAATCATGTGCAGTTGGAGGTGCCTGGAGCTGATTCTTGGTGCAAAGTCCCAGGGCTGCTAACTTCCTGTTTCTTCCCTTCCTTTTTTGTTTTCAATGTGCTTTCAGGGGTGAGCAGTTTTTGTTGACTGCACTCTCTGTTATTGTTACTGTTGCTTCACTGCCTGCAAGGGGTTGTGTGAGTTGATTGGTATCAACCCTGTTTTTTAATGCTCGAGTGTTGTTGTTTCTGTCCTAAGAAGTCCATCGTTCGGATAAATGTGCAATGGGGCGTTTGTTTTTAAGGCTGATAGTAGGTCTCTTAATATTGATGGTAACATCGCTAATTTGTCGATTATTGGAGCACAAGTGCATTCTGGTTGAGGGATTTGATTTACGAGAGCCGCTACTTGCACCCTCTTTATAGGACAATTGAGTTCTGATAACTTCCTGTCGATCCCTAAAGTGAAGTCTGCCAAGGTTTGAAGGATCGGTGAGCTGTAGGTCCAGTTTGTGGGATTGATTTTGAAGCGCCGTAGCTGAATATTGCAGTGTACTTAGTATTGTTGCCCATATGGATTATGTGTTTGAAGGTCCAGTGTAGTTGCTTCTCTCTACAGGCAGCGTGTTTGTGACTCCCGCGGGGGTGATTCGGAGCGAGTTTTCGGTTGTATGAGGCAATGAGTTACTTCCATTCCTGTGAAGCTAGGAAGTTCATGTTTGTATTCATCAAGTGGGAGTCTTCATAAGGAAGCAGTGTACGGCACTCTGAAGGTGTGTTGACCAATGGAATGTTAAGAGCTGCCAGAGCTCCCCGGGCGTCGGCTTGTGTGATTTGTGTCTGGAGGGGGTAACTGTTTTTTGGCTGCGATAACGAGAGCTGTACTTTTTGTTCTGCCCACTGGCGTAGTTCCAGAGTGAAGTCTTAGATGTCCTTAAGGTCCACTCGGTCATTAATTTCTGCTTGCTCCACGTTTTTTGAAGTGCCCTTGTCTGGCTGACTCTTGGTGTCCGATTTAGGGGATTTTTCAGCCTTTTGATGTCTTGTTGGGCTACCTTTTGTATTGCTGGGTGTCTCCTGGGCGTTGCTGGGTGTCATCTGGTCTGGCTCTCTGCCGTCACTTCCGACTCTGACCCCTGTTGGGTTTTTGGCCTCACTATTTATCCATGTAGCTATGTCTTGTTTGGTGATGTCCAGGTCTCCAGTTGCCGTGGTCGTTTCATAGGGTTTATTCTTTGTGTGTGACGGTGGTTCAGCCAGCTTGGTGATGGTCTGTGGAGTATGTTCCAGTTTCCCTGGTTGCAGGGGGGTTTGCACCCCGTTTATGTTCTCACTTTTGGAGTAGATTACTGTTCCAGGGTCTTTCAAGAAGGAGAATTTTGTATACATTTTTGGTTGGAGGGTACATGTGTTTTTTCTCTGAGATGCCCCCTCAATGTTTATGAGATATTCTGGTTCTTGGCTTCTCGGTCGCAGTTTAGGTCGGTTATGATTTGAAGATTTGTTGTCAATGGGCTGTGGATTTTACTGGTGCTTGTCCCATCGATGGAGGAGCTTGCAGGGATGCAGATGTGCCTGTTGCCCATTGCTGTATTTCTTTTTTTGCTTATTTTGACACGAACCAGCCCTAGCTCAAGAGTGTCCATGTCCTCGCACTTGGCTTTCCTTTTTGTTGATTTGAGTTTTGGTCTTGTGGAAGACTTCCTTACTCTGCCTGACCTCATGTCCTCCTTATTGACCTCCTTATGGCCTGCTTTATGCGATGCACAATGCTTGATGCTTGGTACCTAATGCTCTCTCTCCCTTGAGGGTGTTCTTCTTTTTTTTCCTTTAGACCACTGAGCCTCCCTTTGACCTCATGGGCCCCTTTTGCCTCTGATGCTCTGATGCCTCTGATGCTCTCAGAAGCAGCCTCTGTGTGCTTACTGCTCCTATTATTCTATTTATAGGATAGCAGGCAGGCTTGTGGCAGATGAACAGATGAACAAATGGTGCAGTTGAGGTGGACCCATGACCCACGAGCTGCACCTTACTTCCGCAGGTACTCTTGACTACTGCCTCTGTGGCTGTGCTTGTTCCTGTCATGCCCAATTGCTACTTAAGTGCTCTTGGCCACCACTGGCTGAGTAATTAAAAAGCAAATTTAAAATTATTAAAAAAGTTGAAGGACGAAGACGGAGGCATTGGCGACTCTCTCACGGCACTCTTGAGGCAACAGCAGCGAGGTTTTGGCTTTCCTGCTGGCTTGACTATGCTGCTTTAGGTTAAGCAGGGCGCAGGCGTTATACCCGCCATGAGCTGCTAGCTACAAGTTGTACAAATTGTACTTTACTGTTGTGTTTCATCCTGGGCGGGAGCTCTAATGAATGCCTGAATGGGGCTAAGTGGGGCCGGTGCGACCGCGTGGGGCAGCTTGGGGCCGAGCTGGTGGGTTAGAGGGCTTGAGCAGGGGGCAGGGCACACTGGCGAGCCACAAGCCATACCCAAACTAGTTGGGCCGCTTCTGCTGGGCTCACACTCAGCGGCCGCTGGTAATGGTGGCCAAGCTCTGTGCTCACTCGCTAAACTCACTGCTGTTGCAGCTTTCACTCCCCTCGATTCAATGGGAGTTTTGCGGTTCACGGCTGCCGTCCACCATGGCTTCCGAGGTGCTGTGTTCCTCTGCCTTCCTCTGCAGGATGGTTTTTGAACCGCTTTTCTGGGCTGGAGCCCCGTGACCGCAGCGGGAGCAACCGCTCCTCACCTCCACACCGCCGATCACTCAGCTGCTTGGCTCGGCTCTGCTCTGCCGTGTCACTTGACCTTAGCCTGATCCATCCCATAGGTCAGGGTGCATTGTAATTAAAACATTGAACATGTATGTTTAAATTTTAAATGTCATTGTAGTGAAAAACGCTCAAATTATTTTTTCACTTTATCAAGGCCTACCTCTCCCATAGGATAACATTGGGTTACCGTATTACATTTATTAAGTGATAACTTTTGATGGGGAGCTGTCAGCTAGCATAGCATGAGCAGTCAAGAATCCTTCGGAGTGAAGTGTAGATACAGATCAGTTAACATGGCTCATAACTCAACGTGCATGCAGTGCACACAATAAATCAATGTCTAGTCATTTTGAATAAAAGAAGTATTTTGATTCTAATTCTACACATGCAAAGGTATAAGGCATTCAATAGGCAAAAACACAGTCTCCCTTGAGGTAGGCACCCTATTAGTTGTCAGCCACCCCCAGGCTACTAAGTTACCATGTAACTGGTGCGTTGTTATTGCCCACTCACATGCAGTAGCATCCAGCAATAATAAACTACTGGCCCTATTCAAGGGGTTTCCGTCTCTTGGAGCCAGTCAATAAGGTGTAATCACTTAGGGTTCAAGTAGGGTTGCAAAAACCAAGGGCTTTATATCCCGGGCCTGGTAGGCCCAGTTCTCAGCTTACCTGCTCCAGCTGTATGAACCCTGGCAGTGGTGTAGTGCGGTCCTGGACTGAATCGACAATAGTCTGGCTGCACACATTCACATGTGCAGCTGCTGGTAGGAGCCGACTGTCTCTCCTGAGCTGCGCTTACCAGCGACCTGCTGATCGGAGTTGCTCCAGCCACATGCAGTAACTCATTTTCTACCTCAGTCAGGGATGAGGGTAGTCTCCTTGCTCTGACGAGGCTCCGATGGCATCTACTCTGTCCTCAGACCTCCTCAGATACAAAACCTCTTTCGTTTTGGTTGTAGCAGCAATTTGGGTCACGGGCAATGACCTGGACATCCAGACTCAGTGCTTCGAGTGGCCCCTTCTGGCATATGTGCCACTCCAAGAACCTCACTGTCTAGTCATACTGGCCTCAGATTGTCTCTTTCACTGTCCCTTCTGGCACAGAGGATTGTGGCAATTTCCTGTACTTGGGTGATGGACCAATTGATGCAACCCAGGCTCTTACCACACTGCAGCCCCTCTTGGCATACAGGGTCTCCAGATTCCACAACAAAGCACATGAGCAATGACCCGATTGATGCATTACTTTCCTTGGTGCACAGTGGCCTCTTCTGGCATACGGGGTCGCCAAACTTCACAGCATGGCATGCAGTCAACGGCCTGATCGGTGTGACACTTTCCTTGGGGCACAGCAGCCTCTCCTGGTATACAGGGTTGCCAAACTCCATAACCTGGCACATGAGTAAAGGCCCAATTGGTGCAGCACAGCTCCTTGCACCTCACTCAGAAGACCCACATGTCACAACTGGATCTCACTCCCTCACTGTTCCTCATGGGGACAGTGGTCTTGGTGGGTAGACAGGTACTGGTTCTCCAGACCCCAGAGCAGATGATCATGGTTTCCATGGAAGATATCCCTCACCCATCATGGAGATTAGCAGGCTAGGTCCCTAGTCCTGGTGACAGGGAAAATGTCTGGCAGAGTCTCCTCCTCATGCAGCATAGCTGGGTGCTTGGCAGATGACAAACTATGGGGTTTCAGACTCCCCTACTTAAAGTTCTTTTCTAGATCCAAAGTTTGAGTTAGGGTCTGGAACATTGACGCTTTATTTACGGGTTCTGCTTCTTTGATATGGACATTTCATTCCTTCATCCTTCCTTCTGAAAGATGTCTGTACAAGCAGGCAGGACTCTGCAACTGAGTACAAGGGTCATGCGAGTTCACCCTGGCAAGGACTGTGGATGTTGCTTGAGAATAGCTCACCACCGCCCAACCAACAACCCAATTTCACACAACATTTATATATTTTTGCCATGTTTTTGGCACAGAGAAAACGTTTGCAAAGAAATGCACTCTTGTGAAGGCCAGAACAAATGGCTTATCCAGTGCTTGTTTTCCAAGCTATCAATCAACATATTTCCATTCTATTTATTTTCCAAATGTTTTATTGAGCAGAGCAAAAAAAGCATATTATACTCAATAATCAACAGGAAGTTTAACTAATACTTTTTGATCATAAAACCTCATTCATTATTCATATGGAACCAACATGGATTTAAATATATGAACATGACGAAAAGTATATTGCAGCAGTAATCTGGCTGCATCTGAAATTGTTTATAAGTGAACAGATCTTACTTAATGAAATTCTAAAGTGCTAGAGTGCTACAGTACCCAGAAATAATCACACTAGGATTGGTCGGGGACCTATACATTTGCATAAAATCAGCAAAAACAAGGATTGAAAAAAAAGCATGGTCCAGCTATAGCTCGAATACATCCTTGATTTTAGGGCGCTGCTTGAAACAGTATCTCAACCATTCACAAATGTGCAAAAATGTACCTGCAAAAGTGCTGAAGTATTAAAGTACTATCGTGCTTTTTTAATGTGCATATCGAGCGTGCTAAAAAATGCAATCTGCTATAAGTTCCAAACTACAGAAGTGCAAAATCTATAACATTTATATTCCCACCATGATTTCAAAATTTGCAAAGTACTTCAAACAGCGACTACCCTCCTGGCATATGCTTCTTCAAACATCATGATCTGTTTCATTTTGTTTAACCATTTTGAGTAAAAGGGTACATCTTCAGATCTCTAATTCTGGAGGATTAAAGAACGAGCAACAAGGGAAGAAATCACAAAAAAGGTCTCTTCTGCTTTTGTCAGCTCTTCCCTTACTCTAGAAATGCCAAAGAGGGCTACCTCAGCCTCTGGATCGAGCCTCTTCTGAATTGCCTGGCTTATAGTCAAGAAAATCTTAACCCAGAATGACTCTAATTTTGGACATGTGAAGAATGTGTGTAGCCAAGCCCCTTCACCTTCTGCCTGGCATCGGTAACATCTATTCTCCACTTCCATATATCTTTTACTGAGAGTTTTAGGAGTGTAGTATGCCAGCCACTGAGACAGAAAGGTCATCCTTTCAAAATTGGCAGCTCTTAATGCATTACTCCCTAGCTGGGCTATAGACTGCACTCCTGGCTAGAGAAAGAACAATTAGTTTCACGTGTTACTCTTCCTAAGAAATTCTCGACCAAAGGTGATTTGTTAAATTTTCTGAGCTGAGAATACCAGTTACCCACCCCCCTTAATTTGGCTTGATATAAAGTGCTCACCTGCTTTGTTGGGGCACCACATAGTGATAAATTATATCTTTTTATAAAGTTTACAATCTGTAGATAATAAAAAAGCCAGGCTTATTACGTTTGCTGTATCTATTTTGGACCTTTTGCAAGGAAATTATTTTATTATTCATAAAAAAGTTCCCCAGCTCTTCTAAACCACAATCCTTCCAACTTTTAGGATGACTAGAGTGGATTTGAAGACCTAGATTTTTACATTCCACTAACTTTAAATAATGGAATCCAGAAGAGCCGGCTTGTTTAAAAAAGGATTGCAATCTAGAGGCATAGTCCTGTATACTGTCTTATAACTGGTCTTCTTCTGCAGTTTAGAGGTTTTTAGAAATATTGGCATTTGAGAACCAGATTCCTAAACCATTTTGTCAAATTGAAAATTGTCTAATAATCCATTTGATTCTAACAAATGAGCTGTAAGATCTAAAATTGCTGCCTCATAATAAGTTCGAATTTTCGGCAATGCTAAACTACCCTGATTCATTTCTAACTGTAGTATTGCTAGCTTGACCCTGGAAGCCTTTCTACTCCAGACAAATTCCCTAAACATTGTTTCTAGCTCTTTAAAATAATTGGTATTGATTTTCAAAGGTACATTTATAAAAACGAATACTAATAGGGGAAGTATAGACATTTGTATTAGAGCCACACGGCCTATTAAAGTTAGGGGTAAAAATTACCAATTGTTGAGCAATACTTTGATTTTATTCCGCATTGCTAGATAATTTAAACTAAATAGCTGTTCATAGTGATTAGAAACATATATTCCCAGATAAAATGTTGGTTCCTCTTTCAAAGCCTGGGATTTGAGATTGGAGGGGAGAAAATCACAGTCAATATTTAATGTTAAAATCTCGGTTTTATTTTGATTTATTTAGTACCCCAAAATCAATTCAAATTGCTAAATTCTTTAAGTATCCGATCCAGATTCAGGCTCCCAGGACTTAAATATAAAACAATATCTGTGAACAATTTTAATTTCACCATCCCCGGTATTGGAGCTTTGATTTCCGTATTTTCGCTGATTATTATGGCCAGGGGCTCGATGAAGAAGGAAAACAGTAAGGGGGACATCGGACACCCTTGTCTGGTCCCAGGATTAACATTTACTGCCCCTATTTGATTAGCATTTATCACCACATGAGCCTTGGCACCCTGGTAGACGTTGCGCAACATATCAATGACCTGGACAGGGACACCAAATTTGTCCAGACATAAGAAAAGTGCGTCCCAGTTAACCAGGTCAAACGCTTTTTCAGCGTCCACCATCATGATGAGCGTTTGGGTTTCTTTATTCTTAAAATAGACGAGAGCCTAAATTAAGAACCCTGTATTTGAGGACATTGACCTCCCAGCAACAAACCCGGACTGATCACTATGAATCAGTCCCTGAGCTATAGGAGTGGAGCGTTGGGCCCAGATTTTCATTAGAATCTTGTAATCGGCTTTTAAAAGACTAATCGGTCTATAGAAATTACCATCTTTGTGATTTTTGCCCTTCTTCACAAAGCTGACAATTACAGACTCTTTAAAACTTGAGGGGATGCAGCCCCCCGTCATAATATTATTAAACAGCTCCGCCAAGAAGGGAATAAATTCTTTAGAAAATGTTTTATAAACTTCTTTCGGCAACCCATCATTCCCACAGGCCTTTGCCCATGCAATAGATTTCAGGACTGTTACAATTTCTGTTTCTGATATGTCAAGTAGGATTTGTTCCACGAGACAATCTGACAAGCTCGGAAAATTTACCAAGTCAAAGTATTCCTGATTTAGGTCCAATCCTGCCTCATATGTAGTGTCGTATAGGTGCTGATAATGTTCCATAAAAACTTCAGCTATGCCATCTTTGTCCGTTATCATCTCCCTGGTCTTACGATCAAAAAGCTCAGAAATCAAAGCTGTTTCCTGTTTGGTTTTAGTTAACCAGGCTAGCAAATTACCGACCATTTGGCTGTCCTCGTACACACGTTGTTGGTACGTAGTAGAGCTATTTATTTCTTCAATTAAAAAGAATTCCCTGAGTGACTGTTTCACCCTCTCAAGCTGACCCCCTTCTACACCCTCCCCCTGTGACTGGGTATTTCTCTATCTTTAGGCACTATACAAAGCCTGCTGAAGTTTGGCAAATTGTTCATGCCGTTGTTTTGACTGGGCGGCAGAGAAAGCAATCATTTGCCCATGAAAGGCTGCCTTGAACCGCCCCACACTAAAAATACATCTGCCATTCCTTCATTAATCCTAAAGTATCCCAGTATCCATTCTTTTACATCAGCTACCCATTGGGGGTCCTGAAGGAGGAGACGATCCATCTGCCACCTAGATCTTATCCTCTTTCCCTCCTCGATTTCTGACTCTAATTTTACAAAAGAGTGGTCAGAAAATGCATTTGCCCCTATTTCTGTATCTATAAGTTTCAAAGTTCACAATATAAGAAAAAAATCAATACGAGAATCCGTTTGAAATTGGCAGGACTGACATGTATATTTACTATTTGTCTGGTTAATGTGGCGCCAGGGATCAAGCAAAAGATGCTTCTGCTTTAAGGCTCTAGGCCTTTTGGGGGCTTTGGCTTTAAATGCTTCTTGTTTTTGTTTGAGGTGTCTTTCTTCAAACCTTGAATGAAATTAAAATGCCCCCCTAAAATGATTTGCTCCGGTGTCCCCCTAAGTAGGTCACTGACTTTCAATAGTGCTGTGGGATCGTCTATTACCTGGCCGTAGTAATTTACAAAGTTTAATGTCGTCCCATTTATTTTCACCTTGACCCAAATCCACCTTCCACAGGGGTCTCTCCGGACACGACCAAGTTCCAAAGGGAGACTTCTGCAAAAGTGAATAGCTACACCTCAATTGGCCAGCCCAGCTGACGCATAAAAAGCATGGTAAAATACTCTGGGGAGAAAAAGCTTTGGGGAGTTGGTTTTTAAATGGGTTTTTTGAAGAAATAACACCTGCGGCGAAAAAGAAGCCAACCACCTAATAAGCCCTCCATACTTTTGTTAGTTTAACATTCCATTCACATTGACCGAGATAATACAGCACTCATTAATAATTTCTAGAAAATTTCATAGTGCCAGAAATAAAATCTCACAATCCTGTTTTTCTTTCCCTTCTTGATACTGCTCTTTTTACTACTATACCCTTCCCAGGATCAGCCCCCCCACCCAACAACCCCCCCTCCAGAAATGTGGCCAACCACACTAACCACATCTCACTCCCCCTACTTCTCTATTGGGTGTCATGGAACTACACCCTGTGTGACCCCTTTCCCCCAGCAAAAGAGAACTTCAACAATATACTATCAATCATTTAATTTCGAAGAGGAGATCTCCTTCAGAAGACCCTGAGCATCTTCTAAATTTGAAAACATATGAAATTTCCCCCTCACAAGAACACGCAGCTTAGATTGTTGGGCTATTGATGCCTGTGCTCCTTGAGCTTTAAAGAGGAAAAGAAGTTTGAGAAACTCTTTGCGCCTATGTGCAGCTGCCGCTGACATGTCAGAGAATATATGACATTTCGAGGTTTCTTTAATCGGAAATTGTCTCTGTTGTATGGCCCTGGCCAAGATCCTTTCCTTAATTCGATAGTCAGCAATGTTGACCAAGATTGTGTGTAGAATCTTAGGGTTAGGCAACAGGTGAGAGGGAAGTCTATGTGCCCTTGTAATTGTCAGGTCTCCATTGTGTTCGGCCAAAACCCTCTGCTTGATAAATGATTCAACCCATTGCAATATCTGAGGTCCCTCACTCCCCTCGGGAACCCACGCTAATTGTAAGTTTGATTGTCACAAGTGATTTTCAAGTTCCTCAAGTTTATTCTCTAAGATATTCTTATCCTGGGTGGATTTGTATACTCTCAGAAGCATGGAGATCATTTGGTCCTACAACTGGTCAATCCTTGACTCTGCTTCTTGAATTTTTCCTGGGAAGCAGGCCACTGCTTCTTCAATTTTCCCGAGGCACTGATAGAGAGAGGCTATTTCATTTTCTTGGGATCTCTTCATTTCTCTTATCGCCTCAAGCATCAGGTTTATGAAGGTCTTAATATCCATCTGTTTGTTGAGGGCTGCATCCATTGAGGCATCCATTGAGGCTTCCTCTGATTCAGACATGAAGTGTTGTAATTTCTCTTCCCCCTTCTGACCCCTTCTGTGATCCAATACCTGAATCTGATGATGATAGCTCAGATGAAGAGTCCGATGATGACCGTTGAGAAGGAATGGGTTAAGAGTGAAGGGGTCTATTTTTTGATAAAGGTGGGAGGGGAGGGAAATGGCGATATGTTTTACTTAGCTGACTTGCTACTCATTGTAACTCAAATATTCATAACTGCACAATGTCTTTCCGATGTCTGTTTTTATATTAATAAACAGTTTTAAAAAAAAAATTGAGAGGGAGGTTCTGACTCCCAGATTGAAAGACGTTCTGCCCCACAGTTCATTGAATTTAGCTTTAAACTACTGAAATATCTGGGCTGGTTAACCTCACCTCTCGAAGACAGTGTCTTCCCAACACGCCGGCTGCTCAGCTCTATTTCGGATATCCCTGCTTCGTCTTGATATCCAATTATCAATTACCATATGGACTCCATAACCTCTCCTGTCGGACTATTACCGCCACTTTCCCAGTCACCAAGCATGCCGCAAACACAACGGGCACACTAAACGCCAGCTGCCAGCTGCTCCATGCAGTGTTAATCAAGAACGCCGATCTGCAAACTCCATTGCCGGGGGAGGAACTAAAGTCACCTGTGGCTTTGCGGAGGCGTGGTTCTCCATGGCCATCATAACATAATTCCATTCTAAATGTGAAAATCTCTACTGTCCTAGCCAAGTACCGATCAATCCAGATCCAAGGTGAAAAGCTGATATCTTACAAAATTTAAGTGAAACAGCCAGTTCTAGAAATTAAAGGTTTTGTAAACAAGTTGCATAGTGACTGAGTTACAGCAAGGGTACAATTAGACTGTCTTCTAGCTAGTTACAGAGCTTCGAATTTAGCTGGGGTGCTTGTAAAGGTGGCACCCACATTAAAAAAGAATAGAGTCCAACTGTTCAGATGAAGTGAAAAAAATGTGGGGTCGGAGATCGGCTTCAAATGACCACTTCCAAGTCCAAGACTAGAACAGCAGCAGCTCCTCCGCTATGGCTGAGGAGTGTCACCCCACTGCACGCAGAGGCAAATGAAAAACTAAATGATCTAAATGCAGATCATTTTATTTTCTGTCCTGTGGCTGTATTGGGGTGGACCACAGCACTGGAGCAGGGGAAGAAGGAGTGGTGGGCACTTCTATCAGTGTGTATGACAGCTTGCCCAGCCATCTTAGGACAGTCAAACCATCATGCGCACTGACAACTCTCCAACCCAGCGGTGTGGGTGGAGAGGCCAGCAGGCACAGACTCCCGGCTCCTGATGGAGCACAAAACAATCACGAAACTGGTCTCATGGTTAGAGCAGTGTGGGGATTGGCCGCAGGGGGAGGTGGGAGCTTCAGCCTATGCCAAGAGGAGGATAATCCCGGCGAGCAGAGAGGCAAACAGGTACGCTTTCATTTTATTGTTTCAGCCTCCTCGCGCTAACCCCGCGTTGCCCCCCCAATGTCCCCCCCATGCTGCTCACCACATTTCCCTTATGCATGCCTCTGCTGGTCTAGAATACTTTCAACCAATGGTGTAACGAAGACCCCTGTGTCCCCTAAGCATACTAGCATTTACTAAGCACTAAATAATTTTTAATTTCTTTAATTCGAAGATTAGTGTCCTATTTGCATTTCACTATGTGAACATGATCCATGGTTTTAACTGGCAAGAACTCATCCCGTGAATCACTTGTCTTTTATTCTAAGTGTGCTCCATATATTTTGTAAGGGAAGTGTCACATCTTGGGGAAGGACGCTTTTACTGTATTAACTAAAAGCTTTCCTAATGCTGAACTCAGCTAACAAGTCAATCAGAACTCTACGGGAGTCTTCCGTACCTGTTAAGTCTATTGGCAATTTAGGTTATTGAGCAGTTTTACCTTCTGGCTTAAAGATGAATGCCTGCATGGTGAAGACATTTTTCCTTTTCTGCTCTCCTTTAATGAGCAAGAAAGAAAAACACTGCTGTTTTAATTTTTTTTATTTTAATAATTAGTCGCCATGCTTCTGGCATAAACATAAATGGTGTGCTATATTGAAATGTAGAATTTGAAGACTGGGTATTTGGTGCGTTTCAGTAATCATTAATTTTCCATAAATTAATTGCTTAGTCTCCTCTTTCATTCTAATTAAGGTCACATGGTATTCAAATCATGTCCAGGATAAAAATGGGCATATATTTCCAAAATAATTGAAGCTCATAAAATCACAAATCTACTACAGCCTCAATTAGAACTATGCTTGCACAGGGTTCACAAATACATGTGGTGTGGTGTTTACAGCATCCAGCAATTACCGGATGCAAAACAGCCCTGGTTAAACTTTGTCAGGTTAAACTTTTCAGAGAAAATCTCGTAATAGGTAAAAGTTATCTCACTTGTGAAATTTCGCACCCAGGGCTGTTGGGTGTCACTGGGTGGAATAAATATCGCCTACTACTCAGGGACACTCATAATCGACATCCAAGTGCATGACGCTCAAAAATGCGGCTTTAGCTGAAACCGCGTACCTGCTAACTCCTTGAATTATTTTGCCTTACCCAGTACATCATCTTGAAAGAACAGATGTTACTAAAAGCACACTTTGGACCAGATGTACAAAGCTTGTTTCTGCTTGCAAATGGCCCGATTTGCAGAATCTGTCTATTTGCGACCTGAAAAAAGCATGTTTATATGTACAAAGCCTTATTTGCGATTCGGCAAGCTATAACTGAATCGCAAATTGCGTTTGCTGAGTCGTTATTAGGAAGGGGCGTGTCAAGGGCATCCCTTCCTAATTTTGAGTCGCAGGGGCATGTATCAATGTTTTGTGACCGAAATGATGGGGTAAAACATTCATACTTTACCATCTCTGTGAAGGGATTGGTAACCCATTTGCAAACGGGATGGGGTCCCCTCAGGGAGCCCTTCCACTTTTTGAATGTGGGCACCAACATTGTTGACAGACCACTGCCTACTCTTAAAAAATGAAAAGGAAACTTTTCATTGTTCTTTTTTAAATGCATCCTGTTTTCCTTTAATGAAAACGGGCTGCATTTCAAAATAAAACTAAATTTTTTTAAAAAGCAGCCACAGACATGGTGGTCTGCTGACCCCAACAGTCCACCATCCATGTGAATCCTAGCCATTCCCAGTGGGTGATAAATTGCGACCTGCCTTATGAATATTAATGAGGCAGTTCTCTTGCGACCCATTGGGAATCTCAAACAGTGTAAAATACACTGTTGTACATGGGTGCGTGCGATTTCCTAAAAGCGAATCACAAAAAATAGCTATTAGGAAATCGCATACGGAAGTCTAAGTACATCTGGCCCCTGTATCTCTTACAGCGCTGAAGCAAGTCTCTGAGCTTGAAAGGGGGAGTTTCATTTTTAAAAGAATAAGTGCTGGGGCCCAAAGTTATGCTCAGAAGCTCTGTCGTTGATCAGAGTACCAAACACTAAGGTTGAGCATTCTTGATTCCACCCATTGCTTCTTTAATTCACCACCAGAAAACCCCAGTTCCTTCATCTCCTGCATATTCCTTTTAATTCCTGCCCTTTTCCCACAGTTTTCCCATTCTTCTCTTCCTCTTTTTTTAATGTATTTTGTGTTTTCTCGCTCTTGATTTTCATCAAAGTCTCTGGAGGAAAAATAAGTGCTTGTTCCTAGAAACGAGGGTTGATGGGTCCCACCCGCAACCACATTAAGCACTAGGGAGAACAGCACTGCTTCAAAAAATGAAAAGGTTTCACCACCCTTTCTTCTTATAGGCTAATGTTCAGCATTATGTTACAGCCCATGCCTCTCGAAAGCAGCCGCCTCGGATTTTAGTGACACCAATATACTTTTTGAAAATAGTTTATTTTGGAAATTCCTTTCCTTAAAAATATAAAAGCAGTACACTTCAATCATCATGTAATAATATTAAAACCAATCTATTTACCATAGGTAAATATACATTTACAAAGTACAGTTTGTTAGGCAAATCGTTCATCTATATCAACTTAACATTTTAAACTGTGAAATTCATAGCTCTGAAGTTGGTGATGCAACAGTATGTTAAGTATCTGCACAATTCGCTTGTCTTATTCAATACTTAACAGGTCTCAATAATATTTAAAAACACATTGTTCATCTCTGCTGCAACAACCTTTTCACTACACAGCTATAAAATCTTAAAAATGTACATAGAAACTATGAACAATCACATTTCCTATTAGATTTACTTAGCAGGGTATATACTACTTGGGATTTCAGCTAGTTTTTCGCTCTTTTGTAGTTCTCCCCTGGTACTAGTCAAACAATTAATGATGTACAATTTAAAGTGCAAGTGCTTTATATAAACCATGTACAGTTTCTATGTATATAAAATCCATACTATTTCAAACTGAAAATGGGACACAAAAAGACAATAAAACTTACTCATCATTAGCTTTCATTGAAACTTCTGTATGTAATACAATTTCTGTATTGCACATCCTCCTCTACTGAAACCTTATTCAAATCAAGAATGCTCAAAATACACATTAGTAACAGACCTATATCACTTTTATAGGGTCACTATCGGCCACATGCATCAATATTGCTTTTTGCGAATTCTTATTTGCGAAAAATAAGGAATCGCAATTAAGAATCCGCAAAAAGCAATGCATCAAAAAATTGCAAATATTTTGGCGATTTCTTAAAATCCCTTATTTGCGATTCACAATTTGCGAATCGCAAATAAGGAATCCCTTTACATTCATTCCTATGGACCTAGAGGCCCATAGGAATGAATCGGAAGTAATTCTCATTTTGCGAATAGCAATTTGCGATTCGCAAAATGAGAATGCAATTTCAAGGGTGCAGGGGGGTCCAAAGGACACCCTACTGCACCCCTGAAATTTGACTTTAAGTACATTTTTCACACTCACATGCTCCAAGGGCATGTGTGTGGGTAAAATGAAACTTTGAAAAATGCACTTTTGTGCATTTTTCAAAGTTTTCGCAAATTACCATGAAGGTCAACTTCATGGTAATTTACCTCTCCCTATTTGCGAAAGTGTCATGCATTGCATTTAAGAAATCGCAAATTGAGATTTCTTAAATGCAACCGCAATTTAAGAAATCGCAACATAATTGCGATTTCTTAAATTGCGAAAAAATGAAAAAACATGATGCATCCCAAAATTGTAAATTGCATTCGCAAACGGCTGAATTTTGCGATTCACACCGTTTGCGAATGCAATTTACAATGATGCATGTGCCCGTATATTTTTTAAAAATTCAAACCCCTCCACCTTAGCAGGAGCCTTACTGCAAATAAGTAGCTACTTACACTTAGAGTTAAAAAATAATATATAATTAAATATTTTAATATTTTAAAATATTATGATGTTAATTAAAAACAAAATAAACTTTAAAAAGTACAATAATTTGATGTAATTCAACAAATACCTTTTAGTTAATATAAAACATTAAATACAAATAAAAATATTAGTGAGGGTGAGTATTATGTTTATTTATTGTTTTAAAATTAGTAATAATAAACTAATACATTTAATATTCATTATTTAATATACATTTAATTTGCTTATGTTTAGGTAACAAATACATATTTTAAAAAAACTTACATTTATGTTTTACATTACAATATTTCAATATTTTTTGTAAGAATAATACACTTTATTAACAATCCTCCCTGTTTTTTCTCATTGGAAGCGTTCTGCCATGGTGGTGGAGAACTCAAATTACATGTGCAAAATTACTAGTAGAAACTTTCCACTCATAAATCCTTTAGAAGGAGGTTCCACACTCTAATGTATATGGGGTTGAACCTTGCAAGTCTACATCTATGTGTAAAGTTACACTTGCAAATGACAAAATGTTACACCGATGTGTAGTAGTAAATATATATGTAAGTGTAGATGTGTGTGTTTACCTTTGTGAATAGGTCCTTTTGTTGTTATGTAGAATAACTCTCACAAGGGTCCAGGCTCCTCTGATGACTGCCTTCATAATCCACGGAATCTTTACACCTCTTAATTGTCACTTGATCACCACCATTGGCCATCTGATCCCTCTCTTACTATACATCAATGCACTTTCTGGTACTCAACACATATTGCTCCTTAACTTTCAGGGGCACTTAGCCTCCTGTCATACCATAGGACTTGCCTCAATATCTAGAGATTCTGATGGCTGCAAATGCACTTCTACCTAGCGAATCCCAAATGGGCCACCATGTTCCTGCACTCGCTCTGAATTCCGTTTTGTTTTCAACTAGATAGCCCCCGAGTAGGAAGCCAGCCAATGCACTGGCGTAATAAAACTTGAGGGAGCCCCCCAGCAAGGTACGTGAGGGGCCACCTTGGGATGCAATCGGGAGCTCCCTGGCCAGTGCTGAGGGCGCCCCCTGGAATTTGGGCCCTTCCCCCGCACTGCGGAGGCCAGTGAGTGCCACTGAGCCAATGGTGTCAGTCGATTGAGGCCCCTCCCACAGAATCCCTACGGTTCCCCATCTCTAACTGTGGTGTGAGAGCAGCACATTTGATGGGGAAGGGGCAATGGCAGTGGGCGTCTAAATGAGCCACTAGGTGTCTACTTGGCAGCACTACTTCTTAAAATTGTGACAGTGCATTTGTAGCTAACTGTGGGAATGGTTGTTGTATGCCAAATTCGGCACCTTCTCCGAGTGACTGTTCTGTGTCTTGCATTTGTCAAGATGGATTAAGTTAAAGTTATTGATTGTTCTTGCAGGATTCTGGGGCATATTAGCAAGGGGAAGTATCACCTCTTTTTCGGCGAATTATGCCGAGAAAGCGGCGATACTTCAAGAGCCCTATCCACAAGGGCATTTTAACGCCTGGCTCAAGCCCACTTTGCATGTCGGCGACAAACATCGCTAATGACATGCAAAGTGGGCGTTCCCACGTTCAACCACATGTAAAATGTGGTTGGAGGTGGGAACACCCTATCACCAAGGCAGGCGTTGGGAGAGGCAGACCTGCGATAAACTCGTTTATCGCAGGTCTCCCAACGCCTGCTCTGACCAGGTGTTAGGACATTGATAACATAGGGGTGTGGATCATAACGCTGATTCCACCCCCCCCCCATATTATCAATGCACACATTAGCGCATGAAAACAACGTTTGTTTTCATGCGCTAATGTGCCATATCGCCGACTATCGCCGGATTTCATTTCGCCTACGTGATGCGCATTGATAATTGCACGCTATCACGGCAAAAAAATTCCGGCGATAGCCGGCGATATGGGAATGTGCGTTGTGCGTTTTCTAATGCACCTCTAGGTAATATGCCCCTCTGTCTGTAACTGTCACCCACGGTCCACTGCCAGTCTAGGCCCTGACATAAGAATGTACCTTCAACTAGCTATACATTCAGAGCATCAGCTGGTGCCGAAATTCCTTGAGTTAAAGATAACAGATGCATTTTACAACAACAACATTATTATTATCAAGCCTCAATATGTGTTAATCAGTGCATCAATTAATAAAACAGGAGCTATGTTTATCGGCAAAGCAAAAAAAAACACTGTAATTGAGCAAATATGTTTGTACATATCACTGCAAGTATGGGAGTATGTAATCGGAGAAGTGCTGCCTGATTTGCTTCGGAAGCCTCCCTGTTGTTCAGATGAGTAACTGCATTGCCATCTGACCTATTAAGGCACAGTTTATTGGCACTAGAGTTAAGGGCACATGGCTTTAAGACCTAACGTGCTCCAACACTCCATAAAGGATATCCTTTTGACGTCTGGTTGCTAATATGTAATTGAATAAAGTGTGAAGAATCGTATTTGGAGAGACCCTTATATATTTAATAGACAGTCTGACACACCCTTGTGGCCAATTTATTTGTACAGTGGCTTGCCTGAGAAGAAGAACATGTTGGTTAAGGCACGGAATTCCCACAAGCTTCCACAATAGGCACATTTAATCTACAAACAAATTGTGCACTTCACAGCATCATTAATCACTGCTCAGCGCGGTGTCTTTATTTGGCGTTATTACTTGATTTCAGATGGCGCGGACAGACGAATTTGACCAGAAGTCCCTTTTGCCTCTGTGTAACTCCCAGCATTTGTCACTCTCATTATTTCAACACACAGCGGGTCGGAGGCTATCTTTAGGTTGTGCCTGCACGGCGCTTGCGCTGTGCTTGTGAAATCTATTGTATTCGATATATCTTAAAAGTGGCTTCCATCCCGCCTTCTCTACTTATTGGTCGGTTTGCTTGCCCCTTTACTTTTTCTCCCTTTTATTGGGTGTAGCTTTTTCTCCCTTCTGTATTTTTCTTATCAGTTTCCCATGGCCAAGTTCTCTTTCCCACAGGCTGGGAAAACTGGGACTTTTTTGGAGGGTGAAGGCTGCACAGCGTTTAATGTTTTTAATTGGGTTTCTTCCTCTGGCTGCATGCATTTTGTTATTATTCTCTTTCCCTCATGTTCATTTTGTTCCATTTCCTTAAACGAATCTTTTGTTTTGGCATTCAAGATGTCTGTTTATTTTTCTCCTTTGTGTTACATTTAATGAATATGCTGAGGCTCTCAGGGTCAGGGCAAATAGTCAGAGGTCGTCACGACAGGATAAACACACGGAACAGTTAAGCACTTTATTGAGACCCTTTGTGAGTGTCCCTGTAAGTAGAGGGGTGGGTGCTTTTCCAGCAGCAGCTCTGCTTGGAGCGCTGCTGCTTCTGCTTGCTGGAGACAAGGTGCACCTCCCCTGAGTTGGATGGGGCTGCTGTGCAGCTGTCTGAGCTATCCAAATAGGCAAGACCTCTGAAGACTGCTGAAGATCACGGAATACATGATACCGAGGGGATACCAAATATTATACAACATCGTAATTGTTTCCTGCAGAAGAATTATAGTGTTGTTTTAGGTGTTTGTGGTGTCAAACGTTGGCAAACTGGAACTGCCCTCCCAGTGGTGTGGCAAGGGGGGAAATCTGCCATGGGCAGCACAAGTTTTTAGGGCAGCGGTTCCCCCCCCACTCTTACCTGCGGTCAGGGCTGGACTGGCCATAGCAGGCATTGGGCATTTCCCCGGTGGGCCACCGGGTTTGGGGGCCGATTTTGGGCCCCAGGGGGGCGATTTTGTTAGAGGGTCGTTTTTGCAGCAAAGCTACAATATCGGCCGCTTTAACAAAATCGGCCAAAACCGGCCGTGGCAAACAGCTCGGCCACACCCCCAACCCCCCCAGGAGTCCGGCAGAGAACTTTGCCAGGGTCAGTTTTGGTTCCCAGTCCCGTCCTGCCTGCGGTCGTGCGTGGTTGCCCTCACGTGAATAAGCAGAACCCCCCTGCTCTTACATGCAGTCACAAAGCGACAAATGCAGGCACCGCCGTGAGCGTCACAACAGCTAACTGAACCACTGGCCCTCCCCAACTCCATGTCTCACAAGAAAATGCACACTACAGAGAACCATGTGACCTACGATAAGAGGGTGAGAGTGCTGGAGGGAGCAGCTGTCCTTGTGAAGATTAAGAACAGAGTCACAGTTAATGAGGCAGAGAAAGCCGAGCAGAAAATGGCTGCTTCCACATTTTACTACTTGGTTTAAGAATAGTGCTGAGCCTTGGTGTGTCATAGTATCTGACCTGGTCCAGCTGTATGTTTATAGAAATTGCACTCTGAAGAGCTGTTCTCGAATAAGTGCAAATAAAATCCAAGCTCTGTTGCTAAGTCAGCAAAGGGCATACAACATTTAGGACACTGACATTAACTTTAAGTGGTGCTTCTGCTCAATGTTATGTGCATTTGTATCATGCCTTACTACCAGTTGTGTCATCAGCAGTATGTTTCTGGTGCATCATTGACTCTCATCAAAGTGATCTGTTGACATTGTCTTGGGTTGGTTTTTTTTCTAAAAAGATAGTAGTCCGTGAGGTTTGTAAGTGTATGGTACAATGATGTATTATATGATAGCGACCAGCTAGGCCCTGTTATGGTTCTGTGTGGAGACTTCTGTGCATAGAGGTTTTCACTGAAGGACATTGCTATTGGTTTCATTCTGATGGGGAGTAGAATCAGCAATTGCTTGGCTTCTGTTGGGTGTTACGTTTCAAGGCATCTATGCCCATTATGTGGCTTTGACACAATGCTATATGCATGTGAGTGCGTTAGATTGAAGTTCACATCTTATGGATGGCTTATTGCATAGTTTGGGTGAAAGGGCATGGACGTGATGTTGAGGTGACAACAGTGCTTCGTTTGTAAGAAGCAAAGAGCAGCGACCAAAGATTGTCTTAGGATCCTACTGCATTGGTGTGTTTGTGAGACTTCAAGAGTACAGCATGGCTGAGTCTGACTGCATTGGTGTGCATTATGTGCTCTTATATTGCACAACAGCCCACAAACTTAAAACCTAGAAAAAAATAATGATTATTAGTCACTTTGTCGAAACCTAATGCATTTACCAATGCTTGCTTTTTTGCAGTTATATAAAACGCAGACTTGGCATTAGAGCACTTTACATGAGCACCAGATAACGTTTCACAAAGTCAGAGTCATTTTTTTTAAGCGCGGGGTGATTGCTGCTGTGCAATTGGATGTCACAGCCCAAGCATCTCTAAGGTTTCACTCAGATTTGCTGCTGTTCATGTTGTGTTTCAAACAATATAACACCCAAAGATCTGACTTATGAGGTCTTAAACAAACATGTGTAGCAGCAACCTTGGCTGAGGTTCCTCATAGATGAATAATTAGCTCAAACGTCATAGAAGCTGATGTTTCCGAAAGCAATACTTCTTCACAAAATGATATACAGTAAAAACAATTAAATGATGTTGTGATACAACTATGAATGTTAACTGATTTGACGCGGCGCAAATTCCCCCGCCGTGCGGGAGAATTCAACACGTGCGCGGAATGGACGGCCCCCGGCCGTCCTCCGCACACGCCCACCGTGACGCCCCAACGGCCGGGGGGCGTCTGACGCATGGACGAGGTTAAGAGTATGTTTACAGACAAGGCACTAGTAGAAAAGGATTCCAAATGTTTGTGTTATTCCATTTTTAAGGTAAGCTCATATCACATGTTCCTTTCAAACTGTGGGGAGGTACGCTAGTTACAAGTAATCTCCCTAGAATAATCTGCTACAAATGTGTAGTCATTTTTACTAATCAAGTATCATTATTCAACCTCAGAACAAAAGACATCCTTGGGGTCTCAGTAGGGACACAGATGCCTGCAGTTTGGCACACAGTGCACACCGCCCTTAAAGTACATATATTCTAATGGCGTTTTCTAATATGGTAAGTGAGAAAGATCCATCCATTCTAATATGCTTGTCCTTACAATGTTGGCCCTTTGTGAAAGTGTTAAGCCTTGAGACCTGTAATCAGTCACAATTGTCCATTTCTGCAGCTTGTACGATGGGATGGTTTCCTGCTATACTTTCTCTGCAGGCTTTCATGGCCTAACAGTGTAAGTAAGCACTCTGGAACAAAGGAGGGTCACGTGAAGGTCCAGGCCTAGATCTAGGCAAATGCCGACTTGGCAAAGCCAGAGAGCCCCACATGAGTGCACAACTTTGGCGGTCCCCACATGATCACCCATCTAACAAGGACTGCCTGGCTCTACCACAGTAATGTGCTCCGAGGAGCAGCCCCAAAGCCCGCGGAGCGGCTGCGGCATGAAGGCAACATCTAGAAGATGATTTATCGGTGTCATGAAAGGTAGGACTAATCGATGATCCTTGTGGAATTCCACATGGTAAAACAAAAGGATTGGAGGCAAACTCTCCTAACATGACCAATTGCACTTTTTCCGAGAGAAACAAGTGCAGAAGATCACGGGCTACCAATTCGAATTTCTGTTAGTCTTTGCAGCAGGTTGGAGTGGCTCACAGTGTCAAAGGTTGTGGTTAAGTTTAATAAGATCACCGCAGCCTTGCCTCTATTATCCAAGATATCCCTTATTTCTTCAGTGGCTACCACTAGTGTCGATTTGGTACTGTGAGCCTTTCTGAAGCCAAACTGAGCTCCATCCAGAGACTCATTCCACCTGAGAAAATCAGATATCCCTCTGTTCATATGCTTCTCTAAAATGGTTGTGGTCCTACCTTATTTAACATTTATGTAGCACTTATTGCAAGACTCCTAAGATCCTTCGGTTTCTCAGCCATCTGATTTCTGGAGTGACACATGGTGGCCACAGTATGTAGGATCTCTTCCTACTCCGGTCTCCAAGGTGAGGAATCTTGGTATAATTTTTTTTCTAAACTTACTTTTTCTGAACAAACCACCAAGCTTACAGCCACTTCTTTATATCAGTGAAAAACACTAAAGAAAAGTCGCCTTTTATACCATCAGAGCTGCACAATTACGTTGTCATTATCCTTTTCTTAGCTAGATTACAGTATTGCAATGCCCTGTACTTGAGGGTGCAACAAATCTCCATCATAAAATTGCTGATGGTGCATAATGCAGCCATCAGGCTGGTTAAAAATGTCCAAAAATTTGATTCAGTTGCGAAGACCTTGGATGGAGGAGCTTTATTTACTCCCTCTAAAGCAGAGAGTAGCATTTAAAGCGTTGTGTACCGCACATAAGGCGGTAAACGTCGTTTACAACGCGGTGTTTACACCACACGACCTTTACCACGCTGCCATTACAAAGCAAGTCGTTACTACGACTTGCGCTGCATGGCGCGGTTGGTTAAGGAATATTGTAATTTTATATTCCAACACCTTCCCTACTGTTCCGTGGACTGGTGTTGGAATATAAAATTATAATATTCCTCAATCCGTGCCCTCCAACGCAAGTTGTAATGACTTGCGTTGTAATAACAGCGTTGTAAAGTACCGCGATCTAAAAGATTGCGTTGTACTGACATACATCCCATAAGGCTCTCCATTGCTTTGCGAATACATTCTCATGTTATGTCCCTGGAGATGCCTATGTTCTGTTACCTCTAGAACAGTAAGGGTTCAGAGAATCCACACTGACTTATGCCGTGGTAGAAGCTTTTTCCAAGCAACCTACAAACTTTGGCACATGCTTCCACAGCATATACGAAATCAAACGAATTTGTTGATTTTTCGTAAACAGATGAGATCATGACTATTCCAACTTTCCATATAGTTGTATCCTAGCTTGATTATGGTTGCCCGCCTATCTGCAGCAGCTAGCACCAAGACGCCTTTGAGCACCTCCCGCGCTCTTTAAAACAATTAAATAAATAAACGAAAGAAGGCTGCCTGGGCCTTCAATGTACATTCCTCCATCCTAGTCACCGCAGACGCCACCACCAGGCCTGTCGCTGACAGATTGGCTGTTCTGGGGCAGCATCATTCACATGCTAAGTCTTCAGTAAGGCTCTGGTACACATATAACTGGCATTTGAAATCCTCATCTGACTTTTATTAACCCCTTGTGTGCTGTTGACGAGCTCAGCTCGTCATGAGGGAAGGTTGAGCTGCCCTCATGACGAGTTGAGCGCGTCACAGCCGTTGGAACGTTCGCACGCGGGGATAATTTCCCCGCTGTGCTGAACGTACGAAAAACGGGTGTGGTGTGACGAGCTCAGCTCGTCACGAGGGCAGCTCCGCTGTGCCTCATGACGAGTTGAGCTCGTCAACAGCACAGCGGCGCTGCGCGCGGCCCCCATCCCCCCCGCACAGCGGGGGGAAAACACCCCGCAGCCAAGGGGTTAAAAGGGCTGATGCTTGTTGCTATGTGAGGCATCTGTAAGCAAGTCAGCTTCCTAAGAGAGGGGAGAGAGTGAAGATCGTGGAGTGACAGACGAAGTTCCTAAATTGAGTTGAGAAGAGGAAGGGAAAGAAGAGGACATGGATGGTACTGAAAGGAAGGATAGATGATAGAAGGAATTCAAGTTATAAAAAAGCCAAGGACTGGAAGAAGAGGAAAGAATATGCAAGGAGAGAAACAGGTAAGATGGGCAAGTGGGAAGAGGTCAGGAGAAAGGCAAGAAGAAAAGAAGGAATGGGTGAAAATAGATGGCAGAGACAGTAGAAATGTGAAAAAGAAATAGCAGAAAAAGAACAAAAATGGAAACAAGAGAGGGGGAGGAGAGACAACAACAAAAAAGAAGAGAGCAACGCGGAGAGAAGAGAGCACAAGAAGAGGAAAGGAAGAGAGAGAAATAAGAATTGCAAAATAGCAAGAAGGGAGGAAGTAATGAAGACCTGAGAGAGAATAGACTGGCAGTGTGGCGAGGAAACGGGGAGAAGGAATACAGAAAGAGGCAGTCGAATGTCAAGGTCTGTCTGACACGTGTCTACTGCCAACATAATGGCTCAGTGAGCTGAAGGCATTCTGTAGTCAAAATGGAGCTTTCTGCAGGTTATGGGTTTGAATCCTGCAAGGAAGCTTAGCCGTCCATCCTTCGAGGTCAGAAACGAGAGCAGCATACACTGGGTAATTTTAAGACCTGTTATTTACACTGTTTTAGAAACAGGCTAAGCATCCAATCAAGCGGAAAATAGGAAGCAATTTACGATTACTCTTCCTTAGCTCAATCTCCATTTTAGGAACTGGCTTTGCCTGTGACCGACTTCATCCTTTTCCTATTTTATTATCAGAAAAAGGAGCTGGGTTTATCTTTTCTATCCAGCGTAATTAAAGCAAAGCATGTTCACTTAATAGATGTGCAGGACATACGAACCTATTTGCACTAGGCTCTTTATTTAGTGTGTTATCCATTTCACTGATGCCCAGGAAAGTTACTTCTTGTAAAGTTGGTATTCCATACTAACATAGATGATGACAAATACAACTATGTCACTACTTGTGATGTCTTTGTAATGTCACTTATTGCAATGTAGGGTTGGATGCAAACTAGAGGGGGCTCAAGTGGCCCTTTTCTACCAAAAACACCCAGACTGGCCTAGGACAGGGCTAGAAGGCAACCCGGTGCCTGATTATATTTAGAGAGAGACAGATTGAGAGTGTGGGCCCGATTCACAGAGGGACTTACCTGTAGGAAAGCAACAAGTGCGGAGTCTCCACAGCTGAGCGGAATCGCCGTAGGTTGCGCTCTCTGCAGTGCGCCTTGCGGAGATTGCACCCTGAGAACGAAGATTCCAACATGAGTGCAGAGTCTCTGCCAGAAGTTCTGAGACTCCTCACTTGTACCTTTACTACATGTCAGTCCTTTGTGAATCTGACCCTGTGTGTGTGCGGGGAGGGGGGGAACATCCTTTACCACAAATCTTTTACAACGCGGTACCGTTACCACGCAGGTTTTACAACGAAAGTCGTTACAACGACTTGCGCTGGAGGGCGCTGTAGGATAGGGAATAGTTTAATTTACTATCCAACACCTTCTCTACTATCCACGGGGACTGGAGTTGGAATAGTAAATTAAACTATTCCACTATCCAGCGCCCCCAACGCAAGTCGTTGTAACGACTTGCGTTGTAAAACCTGCGTTTTAACGGTATGCGTGGTAATACCACACGTTGTAACGACATACATCCGCGGGGGGGAGGTATGTGTGTGTGTGGGTGTAGATCACTATTCTTTGGCCACATAATTCAGTTCTGATGTTGTGAAACATTTCCACTTGAAGGCCCTACGTCACTAGTAGGGAAGCGATGGTCTGCTCTTGTGGTTGTTTTACATGTCAGTCAGTCCTACTACTTTAAATGTCTTTACATTTCTCAAAAGCGCCAAGCCTAAATAGTCGACAGCTTATGGCCTTCTACTTAAGAAAATTAGATTTAGGCAAGATTAGTCTGAATTTTGCCATACTAGATTTAAAATGTTATTATTGACCTACTCACCCACTTTCTTCAGTACCATCATTTTGTATGGGAGCTCGTCAGCAATGCAAAGTGCGGCCATGCAAGTTGTTTATAATTAATTAAAAAACATATTTTGCTTGCCTTGTTTGTCATGTCTTAGCCTGAATATAATGAGTAAGGGCCTAAGTACGATGGTGGCCGGATGAGGATCCGACCTCCATTGCAGTGTGTTGGAAACTGACCGACATGTAATCAGCGGTTCCACCCGACTTATTAAGATGCGATTGCCGTGTAGGTGGTAAGAAACATCCCCTTTTCCATTGCTCCCCTTTTCCATTGCGGGGCCACAACTCAAGCCGCAGTGGAAAAAGGGATATTTTGAAACATCCATCCGCCATCTACCAGGCACCACGTGGTGCCTGGCACATGGATGATTGGAGGGCACCATAGGTGCCCCCTGGTCTCATAGCAGAGGCCCACAGGGGACAGGGGACCTGCTAGGGGCCCTCATAGTGCCTTTGCAACAGCTTTTCTATGCTCTTTCAAAGCTGTTGGAAAGGGCCATTGTAATCACTATGGTTGTGCCTGCGTAGGCACCAACCCCTATTGTTGGGACTGAGATCCGATCAAAGGCCCAACGGGCTCCTTGAGCTTGTTGGAATCATTGGTTGGTCCCTCCGACCACAGCGGTCCGACAGACCACATCCTAATGCGGCGATCTGACCGCTATGTTGGATGGGGGTTGGACCGCCATCCATGAGTAGCACAAACTAAAAAGTTCGGAATTATAATATGAGACTGGGTGGAAATTTCCCATAGGTAGCCAGAAGCAAGTATTGTTTTTTTTTATTTAATACGGAAAGGGGAGGCAGTTTTTAAAAGCCATTTCAATGCATGAGAGGCAAATACTGCATACTTACTGGGCAGGCTACGGCAGATTTGAAGTGCCTGTGCAACTGCTAAAGTCACTCAGTGGCCAATGCCTACACAGTGATACTTCTTCCAAAAATGACTGTGAGGCTATCTGGGACATTCTGTGACCTTGCTGTAACCATCCCAAGTAAACAACAGCCATTATTAATGAATTAATAAATGTTATTGAGCATGGTGCAGTTAATAAGAGCCTTACATGATTAAAAACAGTACACATGATAACAGAAATAAAAAAGGGGTTAAAACCAATAGGTACTAGGCCAGTGCCAAGTCAAGGTGAGATTTTAAGACATGTTCGATAACCTTTTTCAAGGATGTGCAAAATGTCAGAAACTCCAAAAAAGGCTATTATGCCAGCTGATTATGGTTTCAATAAGTACAGATTTCCATTATGCCATTGCGATGAAAGTCCTGTAATAGCGCAGCGCCATGCGATCAAGATCAATTCTTGAGAAATGCGATGAGGCATGAGCATCAACCATTAATAGGTCTAAAGAGCCTTTCTATATATTTACCTTAAATGAAACCAAATGATTGCATCAAGGAAATGTAGTCCATGGCGGGAACTAAAATGGAGGCAATATTGCCACGCAAATACTTTTCAACATTGAAGGCAATTATTTAGCGTAGGGGAATGAGTCATATGACTATTGATCTGAATCTACTCCTCTAACTGATTAGCAATCTGCCTAATGATTGCTTATTTCAATATTAATTAGAGGAATGCTCTGTAAACCAATGCATATGTTGGCTACTTCGCTGAATATATTTAGTGAGAGTAACCAGTAATTGAAGCATATTTATGTGAAAGGAGACAGGAGTGTCACATCAAATGGTATATCATTTTGGTAGACTAGATGCCATTTTTGGAGTTTCTGAACAAGCCTATGAGGCTTGAATCCTCTGCTGATGAAAATATAATGACTGCTTTTTGCAGTTCGAGGAGGAGAGAGAGGAAAAATGAGACCAAGAGGAATGGAACAGAGTAGGTGGTTCTGCGAAGAGGGATGGCATATTAGAGAAACAAGTCAATAAAGTGATGCATTTGTTCTCTTTCCTAACTTTTTTCAGAACAGGATCATCTTAAAGTTCTGATGAGTTTGTATGTGAAGATTTGTGATTTGCAGCCAAAGAAAAGAGCATGTCTTGGATCTTTTTGCATGTCAGAGGTGGAACTGACTCGACCATCTTTTCATGTGTATAAATCTTTTACTCTGCTTTGAAAAATGAAAATGTTCAACTCCAAGCCTGGTAGCAAATAATCAGTGTATTACATATGTGAAGTAGTCTATCCAGAGATTGATGTTGCTGTACTCTTACTATCTGTGATGTCACTATCATGGAGATGGAATGTGTGGATTCAAATCCCAGGGACCAGTCAGTTGCCGGAAACTGTGGTGATGAACAGTGAATAAACTAGTGTTTCTACAGTTCAGTGACTATCGAGGGACATAATATAGAATGCCCAAAATATCGACTCCAAAATATAGAAGTACAGAATATAGAATCCCTATCTACAAACAGGTAAGTACTAAAATATCGAATCCAAAATATAGGATGTTAAAATACAGTTAACTAAAATATCGAATTTTTAAATGTATTAAAAATAATATAAAAGTAATTAAATATTAAAAACAATTAAATAAAACATACTTAAAATAATGTAAAAAAGCCTAAAATGTAAAAATAATAAATGTAATATAAAAAAAGTAGAGATTTTGTTGGATAGTGAGAGTGTAAAAATTACTATTCCCACTCCAGTGAGTGCAACACTAGGGAAAGTGTTGGCTAGCGTAGGGGTAACAATTACTATTCCCACTCCTGTGAGTGGAACAGTAGGGAAAGTGTTGGATAGCATAGGGGTAACAATTACTATTCCCACTCCAGTGAGTGCAACAGTAGGGAAAGTGTTGGATAGCGTAGGGGTAAAAATTACTATTCCCACTCCAGTGAGTGCAACAGTATGGAAAGAATTGGATAGCGGGAGGGTAAAAATTACTATTCCTACTCCAGTGAGTGCAACAGTAGGGAAAGCATTGGATAGCGTAGGGGTAAAAATTACTCTTCCCACTCCTGAGAGTGAAACAGTAGGGAAAGTAATGATTTAATATTAAAAAAAGATTAAAATAATTATCAATACCAATAAAAAATGTATTACAAATAATTACCAATTAACAAATATTAATTACCAATTAAAAAAAGTAATTACCAATTAATAATTAATTAGCAATTAATTAGCAATACATATAAATAAAAATACATATTTACTTTATTATAATTAAATTACTTCCCACCCTATTCCCCTATAAACCCACAACCCGCTCCAAATAATAAATACAATTAACATAATTATCAATTAATAAATATTAATTACAGTTAGTAAAAAATAATTACCAATTAATAATTAATTATCAAGCAATTAAGTATCAATACATATAAATAAAAATAAATATTAACTTTATTACAATTAAATTACTTATCACCCTATTCCCCTATAAACCCACAACCCGCTCCAAATAAATAATACAATTAACATAATTATCAATTATTCAATTCTTAAAAATTAATTACCAATTAATACAAAGTAATTACCAATTAATAATTATCAATCAATTAATTATCAATACATATAAATAAAAAATAATATTTAATTTACTTTAATTAAATTACTTCCCACCCTGTTCCCCTATAAACCCACAACCCGCTACGGAATTAAACCGCACAAAAATTAAATTACATAGCATTGCTTATTTTAAAAAACATACATTACAAAATGAATACATAATTTTAACACATATACTACCATACATAACACTAAAAAAATTCGATATTATGGAAATCGATATTTTAAATTCGATAATATGGAATCGATATATCCTACCCCAAATTCGATATTCTGACTAACTATAT
Source organism: Lissotriton helveticus (assembly GCF_964261635.1). Classification (NCBI taxonomy): domain Eukaryota; kingdom Metazoa; phylum Chordata; class Amphibia; order Caudata; family Salamandridae; genus Lissotriton; species Lissotriton helveticus. The sequence continues at coordinate 472,577,416 of NC_136071.1, read as the reverse complement.
TTTGGTCATTCGATATTCTGTCCTATCTATATTTTGGAGTCGATATTCTGTCCTGTCTATATTTTGGATTCTATATTTTGGTGGTTCACCGTTCCTACACTAACCTGCTCCTGCGTAGATACTACAAAATTGGCGACAAGGTGTACTGTTCCTATCTATCTGCTATTTAGGTTTTCTGACAGATGGAGGTTGGTTCAGTGGGAAGTTAAAGCAAATAAATGGTGATTGGTGAAAAGCTTGCATAGTCTTATCTCCGGGCAGTTATTTGAGATGTATTCCAGGCTATTGTTTTTAAACCACTGCGCCACTCCAGATGGCGCAGTGGGTTAAAAACATGTACAAATACGTTTTAGTCTTGTTCCAATAGATATGGTCAGCCTGAAATGTCAGGCAATACCCCTTCCTTGCGGGAACCTAGTTGGGCCTCATCTGATAGGTGCTGCTTGATCCCTTGGAAGTTAATCGGAAACATTCATTGCTGACCTGCTTCTTTTGTTCAAAGTCAAGTGACTGCAGTAATTCTGTGTCTGGTAGGTTTCAATCTATCAATAGAGGGGTAATAGTCCCTGCTTGTTAAGTCTGGGTAAGGTGGGGTTACTTAAACTGGGGTACCTTTAGGGTTTGTAAAGTTGAGAAGGGTCAACGGGGACCTCAGATGAGACTCAAGAGATTCCACACATTGTTAACCAGCATTATAACATTCTTGTTGGAGCAGTACCAGTCCATTCACGTGTAGAGGAAGTCCAAATTCTGCAAGATAAAAAGGTTATATTTGTGTGAAAAATTTGGAAATGGCTAAAAATGTCTATTAATGTTATTTGATTTGATGATGAATATAATGAAACTAGAAACATCACACAGCAGGGTTTATTTTCTTTTAGCATTCCTAAGTGTTTAATAAATAAAAGTACCAGACATTTTTACAGCTTTTTTCTCTTTGCCACATCTCTCCTCAGCCTCTCTTACTGCACCTTGAAAAAAATGTCAGTGTTCCCTTTAGTAAGAAATGTGACTATTTGTTGAAGAGGTGAGAACACACTTCAAAGAATAACCATATTGTTTGCCAGGGTGAACCACAAAAGTCATTAAATACACCTGTGCTTAACCGTCTGGTAATCTGGCACACAAGCATCCAGGCTTAACTTAGAGTCAATGATTAATGTATTTGTGAGGTACTCAAACAGTACTAAAGTGAAGAAGCAGTACAAGAGGAATCCCAAAATAATTTAGAAAATTAGAGGATATTTTAACAAATAAAATGGCATTAAAGTGACAAAAATCCAATCAGTAGAATCGGAGTTATGAGTTTTTAAGGTTTAAAGTAAAAAAGTGCCAAAAGGCACAAATAGGCAACCACAGACATCTGGTCGCGCCAGACTGGAACAATGTCAAATGTTTGGCCCAACAGTGAATGAGTGTGGGCCGGGTACGGGACCAAGTTTGGCACATTAGCAGTTGTACCTTCTGTCCTTTTTGGGGAAACTATGTGGTGCTGCTGCAACGCAAGTCTCAGTGTCAAGTTTGCATTGGGTCTGTTGAAGCAAGTGATCAGGAGCTGAACAATGCTGTATCGAGGGGCCCTGCATCCTTCTGTGCCACTCTGTATCTGATGTGGTGGAAACTTCAATAAAGCAGGGAGAATACACTCGTACTGCAACCAAGGGCCAGGACCTTGAAGACAGCACATGGGTGTCAGGGCTCACTCCCACAGAGGCCTGTAGAGGGAACCAGGTCAGGTCCAGATGAAGCTGGTCAGTTGGAAACCTGAAAAGGCCTCTTACAGCTTGTTGTAGCTCAAACAGGAGGTCAACCAACTGACCCTTGCAGTCACGTCTTGGTTTCAAAGGAAGCAGTCAAGTCTTCCTTCTTCACTCAGCAGGGCAGTCCTTCTGAATCTTCTCAGTTCCAGGAGTGTTCTGATGTCAGCTTCAGGGAATGCTATTTTTTATGCTAAGTGTCAACATGTAGGTGGGGACACCCCTTTGTCTCACTCTTAAATTGGTTCTTGACAGATATTCCCTTTCCTCTGGGTCTGGCTCCAGCCTGTCAAAAATATTGCTCCATCACTAGTTAAACAAAGGCCAAGCAGGCCATAGTATGAGCTGCATCTTCCTGTGACAGATTAGGCTTCTTCGAAAGTCAGGAAGGGCTTTGTAGTGCAATCAGGGCAGGGTCAGAGCTCCTCCCCAGCTTTCCTATCAGGAAGACCCTCATCTCTCCAAACCCAAGTCCTTTGCATGATGTCTTGGAGGAATGCCCATCAAATAGTAGTCAGGTGACCTTGGATAGTTGTAGAAAGGCACGTTTGACTTAGCCAAAAAATGCCAACTTTCTATAAGTGGTGTTTTCAGATTAGTAATTTAAAATCCGAATTTACCATTAAGATGGATTTAAAATTTCTATTTGTTATAATGGCCCGTTCTGCAGGGTCACCTCAAACTTTTTGCTTTCCTCCTTTACTTTTTCTGACCTATTTTTTGTTGACTTTAGGACTCTAAACACTTCACCACTGCTAACCAGTGCTACAGTGCATGAGTTGAGTTATTTTCTCTATACATGGTAATAGTGACTTATACCCAATTGGCACATTTACCTTATTACATTTAATATGAGTAATTTTCAATTAGGTAGACTTAGAACCTTCAAGTCCGATGTCTCTGGAATCCTAAATTTAAAGTCGTAATTTATGGTGAAGTCAGACTTTAAATTGCAATTCTGAACATGTCACTATTGGAAAGTTTTTTTTATATGTTTATTTGTAGTTTTACAGCATAAAAACAATAACAAAACAGCATTACACAGACATTAGTACAGGCATAGACACATCCTCTTTATGCAGTATTTCTACATCAGCACATCTCAGTGATACTCTGCCATGAAGGTTAGAGTTATAGCAACTGACAATACCGGAACTCAAGTGTTGCCCTCTGTGGTACGTTGTCACTTCTTGTGTCCACTCCGTCAACACTCAGGCTCTGAGGAAATGAAAGAGAGGCGGCGGACCAAAGCTACATAGGGGAAAATTATGGGGATCAGCTACGTGTCAAGTTCTCCATCTGTAGGAGCAGTCACCGTCTGGGAATCAGTGTCAGTACTGTCAGGGGCCTCTGGTGCGCATTTCTTAGTTATGTATAAGGACCAAAGGTTTTGGGGTCTGTTGCGTGGGGGTAGCAGCTCACTGTAATTTTCTGTTTGTGTACAACAGAACAGCATATCTCTAGACCATTGTGCCAATGTGGGGGTCGAGCCCCGTAGCCAACAAATGGCAACGCATCTTTTAGCCAGGAGGAAAGCCATATCCACCAAACGCCTGTGTGCCTTAGGAAGTGGTTTGGAGTAGCCCAGTATTGTTAAAAGCAGATCCTCAGTTAACGCCATATCTGTTACGCGGTTCACTTTGTGGAAAACCTCCTCCCATAAGTGGGCGATCCCAGGACAGGGCCAGGCAACGTGGAGGAAATTGGCAACCTGAGTACTGCACCGTTTCCATTGTGGGTTCTCGCGTAGGCCATATCGGTGTAGTCGTTCCGGCATATTAGTACACCCTATTTATAAATTTGAAGTGGACTAACCTATGACGTCCATTAAGGGATATTCTTTTGGTGCTCAGGCAGCAATACCGCCATTTATCATCCGACAGTTCCGTCTGCAGGTCTTGCTGCCATGATAGACGCGGTTTCATATATTCACTGTCCCTAGAGGCCAATGCCGTGTGATAGAGTCTAGACACCAGTTTGGCTGGTGACTGTGCCTTGATAACGACAGTCAGTGCCACAACCTCTCTGAGGAGTTCCCTGAGAGCATGCCTCGCTCTGTGAAGCTGGTATTGTGCAAGAGCCGAGGGTGACTCAACCCCTTCCATAATATCCCCCCAGGTACAGGCAACGCCCTCCGCAAAGAGGTGCCCCATAGTAGGCACATTCAGCGTCCGCAGCGCCGTAATGACTCTCCTGTCTCTGCATGGCGCCAGCCAGTAGCACCAGTTTAGGTGAGCCGATGGGGAATACAATAAATTACCATTGAGCGCGTCGAGCATATAATGCCACGCGTGAGTGACCGAGTTTAGAGAGTCTAATATTCCAGTGCATCTTTTGCAGGGCAAAAATAGGAGAGCTAGCAGTGGTTTGGGGTCGACTACAATGGATTTGATCCGTATGTGTGGTATATCAGGAGGGCCATGTATCCAATGATATGCATCGGAGCACTATGCTGCCCTATAGTATAGTCACTGTTAGAAAGTTGGCATTCATTTACTTTAGCCTTTTTTGTGCCTGATGCCTTTCTCTGACCATATGTCTGGGGTGGGTGACAACTAGGCTTTGTGTATTCCCCCTAGATAGCTACACACAATGGGAGCTTAGGTGTGACTTGATGGGACATCCTGACAGAAAGAGCGAGAGGAGTTGGGCACAGCCTCCCTTACACACAAACAGGCTGTGTCCTGTGCACACACAACAGGCTGCGGAACCCCCTTTAGAAAGTCTGGGCAGAAACTCTGTGCACTTTAGCGGCCTGTCTTTGAAGCCTCCCCCACTTCAAAAGCCCAACTTAATATAAGTAATGGAGCTCTGACACCACCAATTCAGTACACTTATGGACCTGTGAGACTCTGTCAGGACGAAGGACTGTCATGCTGCAGAAGGACTGCTGGACTGCTTCTATGCTGGACTCCTGCCTTGCTGTGCTTCCCTCCTGCCTACAGTTCCCCTGTCTGGGAGAGACGGACTCGCCTTCATCACTTGAACCCAGAGAAACATCAAGGGCTATCTGACTGGCCTCCTGATTGTACGTCTGTCTCAGGGACATAAATAACTTCCCACCACCCTGCACCTGGACTTTGCCATCTGTGAGTATGCCCTGTCAAGTGGTGCCACTACTGTCCTGGACCCTTGGAGATGGGCCTAAGGTATTAGGTTTAGTGGAACCAATGCATCCATTGTTGAGCTGATGCATCGCCGCTGCTGCACAGATCAGATTCAATGCATTGCCTCTGCTGCATGGATCAGCATTGATGCTTCGCCACTTCTGCAAGGATCGGACCCAATGCTTTGCCTTTGGAATCACCACTGTATGGTGTGCTTCCCAATGCAAGGTCCTCGCACCTCCTTTGACAGCAGCCTCGACAATGATGACGAAGCCTTTGTATCGTAGCTCACCTCTCATTGGAGCTGATGAATTGCCACTGCTGCGTGGATCAGGACCAGCGCACTATCACTGCTGCGTGGACCAGCACTGATGCATCACCTCGGCTGTACCACACATCCTCAACATCGACGCATCCCAGATTAATACACTTTTGTTCAGCTGGCCTCACTGGGTCTCTGTATCTGGCTAACGCTCCATCGTGGTTGGCATGAACTTTTGACTTTAACCCCGGTTTGGCGCGACCACTTATTCCGAACATCGCTTTTTGGTTCTAGGCACTATTTTTTCCTAAAACTTGAAATTCAATATCTAAAGTTCTACTTATTGGATTTTCGTTTTTTTAGTCTCGTTTTATTTATTAAATTCGGTGCTATTTTTCTAACCTGGTATCTTTTCGTGAGGTCTTCAACTGAGGAGTTGCACAAATACTTTACATATTTCCTCTAAATTAAGCCTGACTGCCCTGTGCCAACCGACCAGATGGTGAACACAGGTTAATTTAGGGTTTGCCTGTTTTTTACCCTAACTAGGATTGTGGTTACTGCTTGACTGGGAGTCATACCCCAGTCAACCCACAACCAAATTGCTAACACTATTACAATGAGTCTTTGTTGCATTTTTCTAGGTAGTACAAAACTGTATTTATGCATTATAAAGTTTTATAATGTAACCCAGTGCTTTTCTATGGGGGAGCCAGCCTTTCTACAGTGAAAATCGACCTTGGAGATTTTTCACTGGCAGGGCATGTAAAACTTTAAATTTACACTCTCTACTGTTTTAAACACCATGCACCCTATCCAACAAGAATTTCGCGCCCACCTTAAAAGTGATCTATAAGTGTTAAAAAGGATGGTTTTACCAGGCCGGAGGTTTATTTTTCCAGGCCAAAATTGCAGTTTTAAACTTCACTACAGGCTGCAATGGCTGGCCTGGGACATGTTTTTCAGTGTTACTTCTGTCAGCACACAATGGGAGCACTAAATTTACAGGCCCTGAGTACTGGTAATATCATATGTAAAGGACCTATATATAAATTAAAATTACTAATCAGGGGTAAAACAATCTTATCATGCTTGGAAGGGAGACCACACACATGTTACCACTGGGTAGCAGGAGTAAATTTTGTAGAGTCCTAATGCTAACAAAAATGTTTTCAGTTACATAAGGCATGAATCTGAAGGAATAACTCACAAACGATGGTCATTTCCAACACACCTTTATGAATATCTTTTACAGAGATGTATAACGATGGTGGATTCTCTGCACCCACAAATACCTCGTTTCACCTCCTTTTGTCTATTTGTACCCTTAACAGTGAGCACGCTCTTGCTGTATTCATTAAAAGTGTATAGAAGAGAGCCCCCATTGGATGAGAGAATGAATATGGCGTGGCAGCTTCCCCTCAATGACTTATTAACCAGGGGGCATATTATCAAGGACAGGCGATACATTATCGGCAGGAAACTGCCGATAAAGCGGCGATAATGGCCTTGATAATATGCTCTATGAATTCCAATCGAAGCCCATGTTAGATGTGAACACATCTAACATGGGCTTCGATTGGAATTCATAGAGCATATTATCAAGGCCATTATCGCCGCTTTATCGGCAGTTTCCTGCCGATAAAAGCGGCGATAATGTATCGCCTGTTCTTGATAATATGCCCCCAGGTTTCTATAGGACAGCTCAGCTTTCAGCTCAGGCCTTTACTCTATATTGGACCTCAGTCAGTGGCAGCAGTAGCCCTATTGTATGTTGAAAGTGGCTGCTCTAGTCAAATGTCTCAATTCCAGCCATTCTTCTTTCCTTTCTGAATCTTTTGCAGAACTTCTCTTTTCCTGGAAATTCAGATAGAAAGTCTCTTGGACGTCTCTAATAAATCCAAAATCCACTGGGAATGTGCAAAATCATATTTGACTAGCTCAGTTTAAGAGATCTCCCTGGTTTCCTAAAAGATTTCTTTGCCCAGAATTTAAATTTTATGATGTGGATCTTCTCAGATTTCCATCATACATCAATATCCAAATCAGTTGCTGCTTTAAACAGCAAGCTCAGACTTTGCAAAGAGAATGCGTCAGCATTTTAGATCAAATATATCATGCATTATAACCCTTGTTTTGTATTCTACTGAAACATTTATATAGAGCTTACTGCCCCTATGTGGGTCACTGAAGTGCCAGCCTATATGGTCAGGCTATGTGTGTGGGTGTATTGTTGGAAGGTTGTTATCTTTCTTTTTATCCTATGTGGGAAATGTGCTACTGTCGTGCATGATTCATGATCTTCTGCTTCCTACCAGTCAAAAATGTTAAATCAATTAAAATTAGACAAATTGCAAGATACAGACTACAATGCTTGAGCAATGATCTGACACCATTTTTGTAGGAAATCCAATTTCCAAAATCTGATATAATTGTTCATTTTGGACAAAAAGTAAGGTACACTGCAGTGACTCGGGTTTGCCATAAATAAAATCACCATGATATAGAAGGTATTCATAAGCAATGTTTTTTTAATGTAATGAAAATTACGAATCCACCTCCCACCCCTCCCCCCTACACACACACAAACACATATTTTACACGAATTTTACTATGATGAAAAATCACTCTGTTGTAACTACAAAGAAAAACTACTTTCTTTTAACCTGCAGATTGTGTTACCCAAGGCTTTTGTTAGCATGTTGTTGTGCACACTTTCAGTAATAGGTTTCTTGCTTTAATGATGATACATTTATCGGCTCGCTGCATACAGAGTAAAATTGCATTTTAGAATCCTCTTCTGAACTAGGCGGCTCTAACCTTGCCTTTATTACACTTATAGCAATCATTATTTATTCATAACCCTAATTATTATCCTATTGCTGCTTTATTTGCGGTTCCGCCACAGTGGTGTAGCAAAGGTGAGATGGAAACGAAATTCAGGAGAGGAACCTTAACCCTTCAACCCCTTGTTATAAATCTATATTACCTTTGTTGTACCAGTTTAGTTTATGCAATTAGTTGATACACCGTCCCCAAAGAACTTCGTAGATAATGTTTTGGGTAAATTCATACATTCCGATACTGACATAGCAGCACAGTTAAGTGGATACTAGTTAGATGGACTCAAAGGAAGATGGCGCTGTGAACGGTAGAGGGCGCTCATCTGAGTGAGGCTCGACTGTGGGACCCGTTCTTGTATCACGTGATCTACGCAGGAGCTGCACTGAGATTCCAGAGTAGACCCTGTTGCTGTAGGGTTTTTTAAATTGTCGACAGAACAGACAACATTGATTCGAGTACTCTCTTAGAACAACTGTTTAAAATGTGTCCCTGTTGCTCATTTCTACCTGCATAAGACTGCCACACCTTGACGCCAAAAATGAAGCACACTGACCCCATCTGGATTGCTGGCACTGCTGTTGTGGGCCATGCAGTAGGCCAGGCTAGGCTGTTACAAATGATGACAAATGAGACTGTACCAGTAGCGGTCGGTGGTGGGAGTGCTGCCGGGCGGTGACGTGGGGCGAGGGAGGGAAGGGTGGGGGGGTAGTAAACTACGGAATACGGCCAAATACAGGTAAGTAAACATAAAAATAAATAAAACGAATTTTGTTGTGCGTTAATAATTACATATTCTTGAGCCGGCAGGAAAGCTTGTCTTGGTATATGGATTTTGACCTGCATCACATGTGAGCCTCAAAACAAAGCTTTGAGACTGTTGATTCTTGCATAACTTACTGAAGAGGGAAGTTGGAGGACCTGCACCTAAAGTGCCACTTCCCTACCAGTATTTACAACAGTATTCCAGATCTTAGGTTTTTTTGTGCTAAGGTGTGCTTATATCATAGACCTCTATGAGCAAACAGCTTCACAGAGAATTAACCGTGCTTCCCTAAAGCAACATATGATTTTATCTTGGTTTTTATTTAGATTCTCTTTACATTCAAAGTGCACAGCGTTGCTATGAAAGGGCAGCAAATAATTTTCAGTTTGGAAAATCTTTTCTGGCCCTCCTGTTGCTTTCCTGACATCAACGCCTTGTTGCCAAATATTTGCACTCTCGTAAGTGGCTCACAGATGTGTAAAAGAAATAGATCTCGGAGCTAAACGTTGCTAATCTTAAGTCTCAGAATGACGGTCAGTGGAATTTCTCTCCTCGGAAATGATTTATTTCTCTGGAGTATCTGTCGGTTTCCTGACTCTCCCTTTGAACAGATCTTCAACAAGAGACAAGAAAGTACTCCTTCCTTGACAGTGGACATAAAAAATCTGGTGAGCATCCACAAACTTGAATGTTTGTGTGTATGGTTGAACATTCGATTATTTAGCATTACTTCTCTACAAGAAGTAACAGATAAAATTCCTTTCCAGGCTGGAAAATATTTAGAGGTGCATGTAACCCATGTTATCCAGGTTTTTGGGTTGGTGAGAAGTTACATCACCATTGCCATCTTGAGTGTACGGTAACACCAGGGCAAATATTATAATAACTGCTCACATTCCTGCATTGCTGCTTAAATGGCCTGAATCACATTCAGATAGGCAGCGTTTCTTCCTTCCTATAGCTGGGTAGAACAATATCACCCTGGCACACAACCCTGAAGTCTTATAACCAAGACCATTCGAATTATGTGATGGGAGAGGAACCAAAGTATGTGGCAGGGTTGACAGTGTTACTGCGTTACTTTTGCCTTATTTTTTCCACTTGGTAACACTTGTGGGAAAATGTTCTACCTCGTAAATAACAGTTTGATACACAAATACAGCTATAGACAATTGAAAGGTCAGCTTCTGAGAAGGGTCTTTCAACCACATACTGCTGCATTTTTGCAAACTTTTGATTGCTTTGAACTGATGAAATCTGCAAATTAATCAGCAGACGATGGATTATGTGGCAAATACAGTAATTCCATAATTATGAGAAAAATGCCACAGAATTGCATAATCCCACAGGCTCTGCCTGTAGCATAGTGTGGTCTTGGCAACTAGTCTCTGTAAAGTATCAGCGTTTTTTCAACCCAAGGGGCTTTACATTGAACCGAAAGTGCTACTCCTGGATAAGAATCCTAAAAGCAAGATATTTCTGTCCTCCAAATTCAGCCCTGGTTGACTCTGAGGCACCCCAGTCCTCAATCCTGTGTTCTGGGGAAGAGGGCCCAACAGAATCGGCACACCACATAATTATTTTGTGTTATGGCATTTATTACTTCAGCATGATGTCTCGCGCTGCAGCTGAAAAGACAAAGGCAGAATTTATTTCCTGCACAGCTCCATCCACTCCTCCATCCAGGCTGTCGTCGTCCAACAACAGCCCCTTCTGGCCAGACAGTGCCTGTCCCTACACCCACCAGGGAAAACATCCATTTCAACGCAGTCATTACATCGCGCTGCTTTTACAACGCAGCTGCCACTACAACGCATACTATTACAACGTATGCCATTACAACGCATTATAAGGTAAGTAATGGAGTTTTTTTTGTTTTAGGGTGGGTACTGGTTTTGGAGTAGATGGGAATAGTACTTTTACCCCTATACTATCCAACACTTTCCCTACTGTTGCACTCACTGGAGTGGGAATAGTAATTTGTACCCCTACACTTTCCAACACTTACCCTACTGTTGCCCTAAAAGTATTATGCGTTGTGATGGTATGTGTTGTAATGGAATGCATTGTAATGGTAGTTTTTTAAAATGTGTTGTATTGGCATGCATTATAAATTCATGCGATGTAATGGTAGTTGCGATGTAAAAATTGTGCTGTAAAAGCATGCGTTGTAATTGTTTGCATTGTAACATCATATATACCTCACCAGAAAACACAAGGAGCCATGGCCCTGCCACTGCAGTCCTAATGGTGGGCCACCTTGAGTGCTCTTTAGGGAAACATAGATTTCTTGTCTCCAAGTCTGTGCATCCGTCAGAGGTGCAGTGCACATGAGAGACAGTGCAGTAGAGTAAGACATGAGGTGATTCTCGAACCAACACTCCATCGTTGACTTCAGACCGATCCAGCCTGATTTTGTCAGTAAAAGTCCCCTCCCAATAGGGAGATGCACTTTGTAACAGAAACCCCTTACAGTAGAGACCTTGAGAAGTACTTTAGAGGCCTTCAGAAGTACTTTAACAATCTACATTCTAAAATGTACTCTCAGGATGAAAACTGTCATTTCCGAGGTGGAACACATTCAGTGCAGGTAGTGAGAGCGTGTATTGCCCTCTACACACATAGGAACAGTAATGGAGGAACAAATGTAGTTCATTTAGATCTTGCAGATTTGGTCTTTTTTTCTCCAAATTGTATGCATGATTCCTTTATGATATGTGTTACCACCTTTCCTGAGATCCAAATTGAGAATTAACTTATATTTGTCTTTATGGACAGGAGTAGGGCAACAAACCTAGCAGTAGTCAGTGCAGTTACTAAAGTGCGCGACATTCAATTTAAACAGTGCATAAAATTGCTTGCTTTTCTACCCTGCAGGTGATGACCCAGGTAAATAGACAAGGGGTCCTGCAATTTTCTTCTGCATAACAATTGTCTGTTATTCATATTCCACCATTCTCCTATTCTAGCATATGTTCCTGACACCCAGCCTGATCCTACCTATGGAAGAGGGGTCCACACTAGGTTATTGTACTGATATATTGTACATTAATGAATTGCAAAAGTCATGTCAACAATATTTAGGGGAGCAACTAGTTGATGATGTGCTACTCGCTGTAAAGCTATTCAACCCCCTGATCAGGGGTAGTAAGAGCTATGTAAATCCTATTATAATTACAATAATTGTGGGTCTTGGCATTGGTTAGCAGATTTCCCCTTATGACTTATCACCCTGCAGGTGCTGGTCTTTTGTCTGACACTTTGTTCAGTTTTTTTATAGGGGGAAGGTCATGAATATCCACATTTTTGAAGTGAGAGTCATGTTGAGGCAGTCGTTTGTCATGCACAAGCATTATTGCATATGTGTTTCAGATATTATTGTGCAAGTCCCTGGTTCAGGGCTAAAGTTGGTTTCAGTCACTGCATGTACTCACTTACAGTTTTGAGTCTCAAACACCCAAAGTTTAATTTTTGCAGCTCCATAAGCAAGTAGGTGTTATCAGTTTGAAGGAAGCAAATTGTGTTTTGACATCTACTTCTACGTTTTGTTTTCATTGCAAAATTGTCTTTTTTTATACATTGAAACAATTTACATTTTTCAACAAATTAATTTTATGTCATCAAACCCCATAAAATAAAATCTCTAATTTTTGCCAAGGAAACATGACCCCAGGGAGAAAAAAACAGGAAAGGACAAAATGTGCACCCATTTCCTGCTATATTTTGTTGGTGCTAATTGTGCACTATGCACGGTGATGTATTCAGTAAATGGGAGCACAGGGAATGTATCACACAACACTACCAGTGGTATGTCTGGAAACCTATGTCTGGCGCAGTTTTAGAATGTTTGTGAATTGCCAAAGTTATTCATCCTTCACCGGTTCGTAAGAAGAGTACTGGGACAGAATTTACTTAGTACCAGACTGGAAACCAAAATTCACCTTGAGGAAAATTCAGGATTCTAGGACTAGAATAGGTCTAAGATGCATGATTGGGTCGAGGGAGCCCTTCCTTATCTGACCAAAGGAAAACCAAAGGGAATGATGGACGGAGTGTTGAACATTGCAATCACTCACCCCCAGTCAACTGATCTGGGTTTAATCCATCATCATTCTTTAGCTCACTCCACCACCCCAGTTCAGACATGGCCATATGCAAATCAGTCTGAACCTGTGCCTCATGGGAACAGTCCAGCCTGAACTACCAAGCCATGTCTTCCCTGGACCGGACCAGGAGATGCCAGAGTGGCTGAACTGGATGTCTGGTCTAGCCTTACTAGTTTGTTTGTGAGTCAGGACAAAGCATTGCAGCTCTGTTATGCTACACTCAGTGGTGTAACAAAGGCCCCTGCAGCCCCCGCAGTGCAGGGGAACACCCAATCTTCAGGGGGCTCCCTCAGCACAGTAAACTGGCCTGATATATCCTGAGTGAGTCCGGAGGGGGGCCTCCATATACTTTGCAGGGTGGCCGCCTCAAGTCTTGTTACGCAACTCCTACAAAGAAGAGGTGGTATTTTGTTGCAGCTGAATAGTACTCATTTTAACTGAATTAGAAGTCCAACACATTAAGTGGTCCTAGCTGGGATTAAAATATGTGCCTGAGTGTTGTGAACAGATGGTGTCAGCAGGCGCTCAACTTACAGGGCAATCCCATAGCTTTGGAAAGGAAAGCAGAAATAAAAAACTTGTCAACATTCGATTTTTTATGGGCTCATAGAATGACTAGAGCAGAGGTTTCGCCTTTTAGTGCACGGTTTGCCAAAAATAAATATTATTTTAGCCTGCACATCAAATTGCCTGCAATACCATTCTCAGTGTAGTCCAACTTGGAGCAGTTGCATTCTGCTCCAGGACAATCCTGAATGTAGCACACTGTCTCCTCTGAGGGGTAGATTTATGAACTTTTCATGCAGTCAGCGCAGCAACTCACGATGCTGCACTGCACTGCATGATACAAAAGGGGGTGGTGATGGACGGAGCATCTAAACCAATCAAACACTCACACCCAGTCAACAGATCTGGGTTTAATCCATCACCGTTCTTTAGCCCACTCTGCCACCCCAGTTCAGACATGGCCATATGCAAATCAGTCTGACCCCTGTGCCTCATGGGAACAGTCCAGCCCAAACTGCCAAGCCATGCCTTCCCTGGACCGGAAACAAGCTTCCTAGGACTGGTTTCTGGCATTTCAGCCGTCTTCAGCCCGGCATGCTTGAATCCAGTGGCAAAGTGAGCAAGGGACTCACGTCTGAGCATACCCTGCCAATTTATGGCGAACAAAGCGATACAAAAGGGGGTGGTGATGGACGGAGCATCTGAACCAATAAAACACTCACACCCAGTCAACAGAACTGCATGACAGGGAAAGGGCAGGAATACTCCATATTTAAGGCAATAGGGCTCATTCCTGTCTTTACCCCTTTCGCCGGCGGCCTTTTGGCTGACCTAGCACCAAAGCATGTGCTGTCACATGCTTTGCTGCCATGACGCCAGACTCCAATACGACACCAACACCCTCCACGCTCTCAACACCAGCCGAGACCACCGCTGCTTCCAGGCTGCACCGAAACTCACCCACGGACCCTTCTCCTGCCACACCTGCAACTTCACATGCGACATAACCACGAAACCTCCAAGGACCGGACCCAACCACCTCCGCTGCATACTCCTCAACACCCACTCCGCTTGCAAACACGCCGTCGAGCTCTGGGACCTGCTCGACACCACCGGCTCAGACATTGCCTTCCTGACCGAGACCTGGTGGAACGAATCATCGGCATCAACGGAATGGGAGGAGGAATAGCCATTGTCCACAAATCCACCCTCCAGGTCCACACTCTCGCAGACGACTCCCTCAACTCCTCAGAACACCTTCACTTCCGGATCCACACCGACCCCAACACCACCCTCAGAGGAACACTCATCTACAGACCCCCTGGACCCCGGGCCCTCTTAAGCGACTCCATCATTGACCTCACCAGCATCCATGCACTCGGCTCCATGGACTACATCCTCCTGGGAGACCTAAACTTCCACCTCGAGAACAACAACAACGCCAACTCCGCCACCATGATCGTCAACCTCGCCAACCTCGGCCTCCGAAAACTCATCACCAAACCCACCCATGCCGCCGGCCACACGCTCGACCCCGTCTTGTCCACAAGCACCCACGTCGCCTTCAACCACACCACCGAACTCCACTGGACGGACCACCGATGCATCCACTTCACCTTCAAGAAACCAACCACGCACCACCACACCCAACAGCTGCCTCGCCGATGCTGGAGCAAAGTCACCGAAGACCAGCTGACTTCCACCCTCACCCAGAACCCTCCCACCGACCCCACCGACACAAACACCACCGCCCGAAACTTCAGACAGTGGATCAACGACTGTGCCAACACCCTAGCCCCAATCAAGAAACCCTCCACCAACAACCCCAACAATGAAGGTGCCTGGTTCACTGAAGAACTCTAGATCTCCAAACGAACATGCCGGAAACTGGAGAAGAAATGGCTCCACGACCACCTACCAGACAGCCACGCAGCCCACAAGGACGCCATCTGCAGACATCACCACCTCATCAGAACAGCCAAGAGATGGTCCTTCAAAGCCCGACTGGACAACAACGCACACGACAGCAAAGAACTTTTCAGTATACTGAAGGAACTCTTCAACCCCAGCTCCAACACCAACGACATCCCGTCCTTGCAAGATCTATGCGACTCACTGGCCACCTTCTTCCTTCGCAAGATCGCCGACATCCACAACAGCTTCAACAGCCCCGACCGCGACAGACCCCACCTCAAACGCCACCTGCACCAACCACCTGACCTCCTGGTCCCACGTCAACGACGAAGAGACTTGAAAGGTCATGAACTCCATCCACTCAGGATCACCATCAGATCCCTGCCAGCACCACATTTTTAACAAAGCTGACGCAACCATCGCACCCCATCTGCAGAAGATCATCAACATCTCATTCGACACAGCGACATTCCCGGAAAGCTGGAAGCACGCCGAAATCAACGCCCTACTCAAGAAGCCCAAGGCGAACCCCAAAGACCTCAAGAATTTCCGTCCCATCTCCCTGCTCCCCTTCCCGGCGAAGGTCATCGAGAAAATCGCCAACATGCAGCTGACCCGCCACCTCGAGGACAACAACATCCTAGACCCATCCCAGTCCGGATTCAGACGCAACTACAGCACCGAGACTGCCCTCAACGCCGCCACAGATGACATCAGGCACCAGCTAAACAACAGTGAAACTTCAGCCCTCATCCTCCTGGACCTGTCAGCCGCTTTCGACACGGTCTGCCTCCGCACACTAAGAACACGCCTCCAAGAAGCCGGAATCCAGAAGAAGGCCCTGGACTGGACCACTTCCTTCCTCTCCGGCAGAACCCAGAGAGTACGCCTCCCGCCCTTCCGATCCGAAGCCACCGACATCATCTGCGGCGTACCCCAGAGTTCATCCCTCAGCCCGACCCTGTTCAACGTCTACATGGCCCCCCTCCCACAAGTGGCCCGCCAACACGAACTGAACATCATCTCCTACGCCGATGACACCCAGCTCATCCTCTCCCTCACCAAGGACACGCACACCGCCAAAACCAACCTCCACAAGGGAATGAAGGCCGTCGCCGAGTGGATGAGGAGCAGCCGTCTGAAACTGAACTCAGAGGTCCTCAACCTGGGTCCCACCCCCTCTGCAAGGGACGACTCCTGGTGGCCGACCACACTGGGAGCAGCTCCAACACCCACGGACCACACACGCAACCTAGGATTCATCCTCGACTCCGCCCTCTCCATGTCGAAGCAGGTCAGAGCCATCTCTTCCTCCTGCTACAACATGCTCCACAGGATTTACAAATGAATCCCGACCGAAACAAGAAGAACAGTGACCCAAGCCCTTGTCAGCAGCAGGCTGGACTACGGCAGCGCAGTCTATGCAGGAATCCCAGCCAAACACCTGCAACGACTACAACACATCCAAAACGCCTCCATCCGACTGATCCTCAACATCTCCTGCAGCAGCCACTTCACCTCCCACCTAAGAGACTTGCACTGGCTCCCCCATCAACAAGAGATCACCTTAAAGCTCCTCACCCACGCACACAAAGCACTCCACAACACCGGACCAGCCTACTTGAACGACAGACTCAACTTCTACACCTCCGCCCGCCAGCTCCGCTCCTCCAGCCTCGCCCTTGCCGCCGTCCCACGCATCCAACGCACAATCCCCGGCAGCAAATCCTTCACCTTCCTCGCCACCAAGACCTGGAACACCCTCCCCACCCATCTGCGGCAGATCCAAGACCTGCTCACCTTCAGAAAGCTCCTCAAAACCTGGCTCTTCGAACAGTAGCAGCACCCCCTCCTCCCCTCAGCGCCTTGAGACCCTTACTGGTAAGTAGCGCGCTTTACAAGTGCTTGATTGATTTACAAGTGCTTGATTGATTGTAAGGATGATTATTTTTGTGCAGGAAGGGTCCCCTTCCAGGGTTGGATTGGGATTAAAAATCGGCCCGGGCAATCTAAAAAAAAGTGGCACAAGTTTGCATATTTCCTTTCCTCAAAACACTGCTTCGCGTGCAAAATGTTATTTAAAAGGTGGGAGAGCATGAAAAAAATACACAGATTTATTCACACTGGTGAAACACACCTGAAAACTAATTAGGTCACTTTTGCTCAAGCCTCCTGCCCCCGCTCAATATGCATTTATTAAAGGGCCGGCCCAGGAAGAGAAAGGGAGTGACACCTCTGCCCGTTGATAAAGGTAGGTGATGTACGCCCGTCTGCCTTCAGAAAGGCCACTCCGGCACCATCTGAGCCACTGACGGTATCCGAACAACCCAGACACCACCCAAATTGGCCCCCCCAGGCTGCTCAAAAAAGCAGCCCACAGCTAGAACTGGACACCGGCCCCTCGGGCATTTCCCGAGTGCCCGCGTTACCAATCCAACGCTGTCCCCTTCCTGCACAAAAACAATCCCCTGAGGCATAGTCCTCTTTCTAGGCATGCTACAGAATGCAGCACACCTAGAAAGGGGAAGTAACGTGGAGAAAAAAAGATATTTTTCGTTAACGGCTCGCCTGGCAAGGTGTATCTTTTTGGCGAAGACCCAGGTTTTCCAGGTTCCCAGGTTTTCCAGTTCTGGTAAATCTGGGAATGTGCCAAAAATCATGGGAGTTGCGTGGAAACACTCACGCAATCCCCATGGAATGCCTCATCACGTGTGCCGAGTAAGGCAATGCAGAGATTTGCGCTGCATTGCTTAACTGCAGAATTATAAAAACACTCGGGGCCACGCAAAGTGTCCATGTGTGGCATGTGTGGCTTCATAAATCTCAACTAAGGTTTGCGTTTCGCAATGCTTGATGCAAACACGACGCAAACTGGCTCGTTAATATGCCCCTGAATGTCTCTCTGGCTCCCGTTTCCCTCCCTCATAGTTTACTGGAACATAAATTGTTTTTTTTCTGAACCGGAAGCCGCGTTGTGAGAAATAGGCCGTCTGCGCTCATTTTGATTAACCGCGTTTCTGGAACAATCGTCGCTTTTTATGAACGGCTTTTCAGCTCGTGTGGAAGGAAAGGAGCGCGTGAGCTTGGAACGGCGCGCGGCTCCTGGGCTTGGAACGGTGCGCGGCTCCTGCCTGGTCTGGCAGTGCATCCTAGCGGTTAGATTGTACCTACTGCACTGCAGAAAACTCGCAAGAGACAGGTTTCCTTTGCTAGGAAGTGAGTTATCTCCACGCTTACGGGCTCTGCAGGGCCTCGAGCTCTTCGAGCAGCTTCACTTTTCGTCTCGTGCTGCTGAAGGATGCTTCAGTGATTATGCCAATGTCTGCAGCGCCGCATTTATCCAGGGCACAGAAATGTCAATGGGGCCGTATATGCTTTCAACAGAATTGATGTCAATCGGTGCTCCCACCTGGAGGCTATTAGAAGATAAGTGAAGCTTCTGCAACTCCAGACTTTCACGCCTGCTTTTTCTTTCGGCGGGAAGCATGAGCTAATGTGATAAACAATGCTCGTTCTGCTAGCTAGGCACCTCAGCCGGTTGAGCGCCTGTTGCCGAGATGTCGATGGGATGTGTGTGTAACAGGCAGGTCAGCAGTTCCAGTCCTGGAAGGCAGGACAGTGAGTAGATGCTCTTCAGCAGTTATTTGCACTTTGACTGTAGGTCACAGGTTCCAATCCCAGTTCAACTGGCCAAGGAGTGCTTAAAGCATGCCCCTTGTGTTAGTGTAGGCCACAGACTTCTGTTTCACTAAGGTAGCCCTTAACTGTAGAATGTCTGCTTTGGCTTAAGATCGAGTAAACAACCACAATTGCACTTGAAAATAGGATGCTACAACTGCTAACTGTGCGTATGCATACTTTGACTGAGTGTATTCCACAATTTTGCTTCATAATTTTTAAGTACAACTTTAGAATCATGTCCTGAATTTTAACACGGTGAACTACAGTTGCAATTACAAATCTTTCAATAAATAAGGAATTGACTGCCCTACTCACAAGCAGGATGGCTCAGTGAGCTGAACATTCGCTGATGACAAAGGCTGATCTGAAGTTTAGGAGTTTGAATCCTTGTAAGGCAGACTTCTCCATCCAAGGACAGTAACTTGTGTATCATACATTAGGTAATAGAAACACCTGTCATTGTACAGCATTCGGAAATGTAATATGGAGCTCTATTTAGAATGCAAGTTTTATATAGAGCTCCTCCTCCTTCTCCTCCTCTTGCGTCCCTGCTACTATGCCTCCTCTTCCCCCTCCTCTATCCTCCTCTTCTTCCTTCCTTCCTCTTTCTCTTCCTCCCTCCTCTTTCTCTTCCGGGCCTATTTCAAATATAGGATGCATTGTTCCTGTTTGCACACCTCACACTTTTAACTGGGGGCGCAGACAGAAGACAGTAGACAGTATGCTCTATTACTTACAGTAAATGTCCTGTTCCCAGCACAGCAATGAACGCCTGTCAGCACTGGGGAAATGGTTTTGTGAAAGCTGTACCCAGGGCTTTAAGTGAGATGAAAAAACCTGGGGCGTCTCCCAAAGGGGCGTGGCCAGTGTAATTAGGGGCGTGGCTTTAAAACACGCTAAAAAATCAGTGTTTAGCGTAGTGTGCTGCCCGACTTTTAATTTGCTGTTTCTGTCATTGCATCCAGATATGTGTTACTACAAGTAACATCATACCTACAACAAGTAGGGACTATTGCTTTGTCAATGGTTATTAGTTGCACAAGATAAATAAGCTGCAACTATGGCTTGTTACATATAATATTGAAAAAGCTTCCAATTAAAGCCCAGGTGACCCTACCACAATGTTCCTGCTCTTGCGTTTCACTATGTAATAGTTCTAAATACATCATGGCAGGTCTGATTTGACAAAAATTCAGTTTCTTTAAAAGCGGGACCAGATAGCGTTTACGAGGAAATTCATAAAATTTACATAAAAACATAAAATGCAGTATATCCTGTGGAGACTTTCCGTCGCAGCCGCAGGGAGCTGTTACTTTGTTAAAAGTGATTATTCGTGGCCTAACAAGCAAATGATAAAAATGATTCATTCGGAATCTGGTTATTAAAAATTTCTCGTACGAGGTCAGTGAGCGCATTAAATAAGGTTCAATGAGTGGAGTAGTTTTTAGCATGACACCAACCTAAAATTAACAGAGAGTCAAGAAACTAAACAAACAATGTACCCAAATAAAGTTGAAAAGGAAATAGTTATTAAACTATACGAGTTCCCATCAGTCTACCATCGAGACCGCCCTTCATCATCTGGGATCTCTTATGCATGAATTCTGTCACAGTAAAGGGTAAAAAACCTGTGCTGGCAGATGACTACAACCAGGCACAGGAAAAACCACAATGTTGTTTTCAGATGTGAAACAGAATGGCGTGTCTGGTTGGGAACTGAGTAGCAGTGCGTGAAAAAGATGTGTGTTGTGAAAAGGAAGAGAAAAGGCTCTAAAATTAGGTAGTGATCGGGAAAACAATTTTAATAAACACCCTCACACTCCTAAATCAATAAAAACAGTGCAAAAGTGGTTTAACAAATAGCCACTAGAGATGTAAGGTCGACATGTTTCTGCAGACGCACGGAGTCTAGCGATCTCCTGCTGCTTCTTCGGGACCATTAATGCTACTGCTAGAACAAAATAACATAAACCATATCACCTGAAAGTGTATGTATAATCATCTTCTCATCCTAAAGATAGGGGAGAAAATTATAATATAAGGGTACAGAGTCATGTATACATATGATTTTAACGTGCACATTGTGTGCCAACATTATTATATGCTAGTCATAAGCTATTATTGCCCAGCACTTAGACCGTCAAACTCAGTCACAAATCACCAATTCAGCAAATTTGTAGGTTAAGGTTCACTCACCCACTTGATGGGAAGGAACCACTCCACCTCACCTGGCACGAGCTCAGGTTAATGGATGCACCGCACTAGAAAAAGACAACAGATCAAAAGATGTATCCACATCTAAATGTATTCCTAAACTAACCAGTCTAAGCATGCGCCGCACCAAGCATCACATTCCTGCCAGTGCCAAGGCACATCACCTAGTCATTTTTGCTGTATGTTATAAATAGATAGTTATAGGTAGGACCGACGCTAAAAAGAGTCACCAATCCCTGTTACATACACATGTAAACATGCGCATGGACATATTATAAATGAGGAAGTACAGGTCGATCGACTTAGATGTCCGAAAGAATCACGACCCCTCTCACTCACACACGCATGTACACTGCCTTACCTCTCCGTCGGTGCACCGGTCGTCCCTCTAAGCTCTATCGTAGGGAGGAACCGACCCGGTGCACCGGCGAGGTAAATAAACTTCCTTCGCTTCCGCATTCGGAGTGCGACGTTGCCCGACGCCCCCTGTGCATGGTGACGTCAAGCGCATACTCCCTGGTAGGTGCGCTTCTTGTGATGGGAAATGTAGTTCCCGAAATCTTTGTTTACCGCGATACTGGCTCCCTGGTGCCCGCGCCCAGTACTGGCTCGGAGCGCAGTATCCCAGACAGTGTGTAATAATAGACACCCTATTTGTACCGGGAGGTGTACTCTATTGTAGTATGATCAGAAAAAGGGCGATGTCAGTGAACGCGGTATTGTTTTTAAATACGCTGAGATCAATCATTTCTTCACCCTTATTTCTTTATAATCATTTTAAGCATATGCTGAAATATTTGCCCTGTTATGACAAAAAGTATCCACAAATTTCCGCTCTCTCGTTCATTTAATAAGAGACAGATGGATATGAAAAAAGCCATACACTGCTAGCTATCCCTCTAACTGGACAAATAAAGGCCGTCTCGTCCTCTGCACCAAACCATAGTACAAAACCATAGTACATTCACTCTGTATGTCAACCTTTTATGTGTACTGAACCGGGTTAGATTGTCACTCAAACATAGATATGATTTTTCTGTAGTGACCCACAAGCCCGTTTAACTGTCACAAATGCAGTGTTGTCAACGAGATACGGGTCTATTAATGAGACACACCTTACAATTAAAGGGACATCCACGGGATTTTGTCATTTAGCCCACATTTGTCACTACAAAGACGGTAGACCCATTTTTGTTCACATTTGAACAGAAATTTGGCAGTGTCAGTTACAGACGGTGGAATCCACGGTTGGTCTAATACTGTCCACATGATGTCAGTAGGTAGATGACCCACCTGCAAGAAATGGTTAGTCAGTTTGGTGGCTTGTTTGCAGCACCGGATTGAACTTTTATGTTCGGAAATTCTGAGCTTTATCTTTCTGGTGGTCATCCCCACGTAGTTCAATTTACAGGGACATGTTATTAAATAAATCAGGTTCGAGCTATTACAGTTGGTGAACCATTTTAGTTGCCAAGGTCTGTCGGTGCCTATATCTATAGTGAGTGTTTTAGTCGTTTGTGGACACGCCGCACAGCTACCACAAGGATGGTGTCCGGTGACTGCGGGCATGTCCCAAAGGGTACCGACAGCTCGAGGAATCCTGATTTTGGGCCTTGTATGGACCAGCTGGTCTCTCAAATTTTGGCCTCTCTGAAAGGCAAACAGCGGAGGAGGTATGGGATCACTCCCTGTCCTAAGAATTTTCCAATTCTTCTTGACGATTTTTTGGACTTGATTGGAAAGTGTACTATATGTATTTACACAAGTAATTCTTTCTTGTTGATTCTTTGGGGGTGTTGGTTCCAACAAACATTGCCTGTTATTGTTTGCTGCACGCTTTTTGGAGTTTTTAATGAGATGTTTGGGGTATTTTTTATCTTGTAGATTTCTTTCTAGAGCTTGAGAGTGTGTGACGAAAGCCATTTTAGTGGAACAATTCCTCTGAATACGGAGGAATTGCCCGAAGGGCAGATTATCCCTCAATGCTTTCGGATGAAAGCTGTCATAGCTTAACAGGGAATTCCTCGCCATTGGCTTTCGGTATAGCTCAGACTGTAGACCCCCTCCTGATGCAGAAATCAACAGGTCCAGAAACGCTAGTTGGTGTCTATCAAACTCCATGGTAAATTTCAGAAATTGATTTCTTTCATTTAACCAAGTGTGGAATTGGCGGAGTTCATCTTCTGTACCTCGCCACACGACCAAAATGTCATCTATATACCTTCTCCATACTCGCAGACACTGAAGATGGGGATTAGTGTCTGCGAGTACGTGTGTTTGTTCGAAGGTATGTACATACAAGTTAGCGAGACTAGGAGCAAAAACACTTCCCATGCTCGTCCCGCTAACTTGTAAGTAGATCGATTCTTCATATTCGAAGAAGTTCTCAGTCATGGCGATGGTCGCCAAAGTCATGATGAAACTGACTGGGGTGATCGAATTCAGATCTCTGGTTGTTAAGAGGGCTTCAATGGCTTCTAGTGTCTCAGTTTGTGGGATAGTTTTTAGCATAACATGTGTTCTGACACTCGGTTTCTGAACCTCAATGGCTTCCCTCAATATTCTCCTTTCCAAGAGAAATGCCATCTTAGTTGCTTCCACGTCCTTCATAGTAATACAGTCAGGGGTTTCAAATAGCTCACTCCGCCCTAGGCTCAGAAAGCTTTTCTGCTGGTAGTTCAGCCAGGGTATAGCGGATGAGTTATCCATAGACATGCAATCTTTTAACCGCATGCGCGCTAGCGGTTTTCCCGCTGCGCGCTGCGATTCGCAAAAACCCGCGTTACGTGACGAGCTCAGCTCGTCATCCGCGTAGCGCAGGTTATGCCCATGACGAGCTCAGCTCGTCATGTGCGTAGAAGGGGTTGAAATGATATGCGTCAGCGGAATATCGGGGTTTAACCAGAGTTTTAACCAGCAAGACAGTGGAGGAATTGAAAAGATGTCACTGACATACTGGACCCCCAGTTCTTCATGAGCGGCTAAATTAGACGCACTTTGCGTGAGGCATAGTAATCGCTTTAAAAACGTATTCTCCACAATCTGGAGGTGCTCTCCCTGAATATACCCCCAAATTTCATTGCCGTATGTTGCAATAGCTACAGATTTAGCAGTGTATAGTTGCAACATTGCTCCAGTAGGCTTTTCCCCCAATTTAGATGCAAAATTAAAATTTGAGGCATTCACCCTTGCAACATCCCCTTTCTTTTTTGACACATGCGGGCCCCAGTTTAGTTTATTATCAAATAGGACTCCAAGATAAGAAAATGTGCTAGTTATGGGGATTATTGCACCACCAACGTTAAATTGGAAGTTGCGTCTAGGTGGTTTACCTGCTTGCATGATATATGATTTAGAGTTATTTAGAGTTAAGTCCCTGTCTGACATGAAGGACTGGAAAGCATTTAAAAGAGCTTGTAGGCCTCTTTCGGTCCTAGATACGAAGACCGCGTCATCCGCGTATAATAGGACCGGGATACCCCGATGTCCTACTCTGGGTCAGTCAGCCCCCACCTCCTATAGAACGCTATCTAAATCGTTAATATAAAAAATGAACAAAAAGGGAGCCAAAATACATCCTTGACGGACTCCCCTTTTGATGTTAAAATCCTTTGTCACACTGAGGTCTTGGGAAAATCTAACATTTGCTCTGGTGTGTCTGTGTAAATCATCAAGTAAGTTCACACTACCTACGTCGACCCCCTTAGCCCTCAGGGACCGCCACAGCTTCTGCCTGTTTACACAGTCAAAAGCTGGGGACAGGTCCTTGAAGGCAAGGTGGACAGTCCCTTTATATGCTACTGTGTATTTACTTAGAATTAAAAAAAGGTTAAGGCATTGGGTTGTCGTAGAACGTCCTCTGCAGAAGCCATACTGGGAGACAGACATGATGTTATTGTCTTCAACCCATGTAGTAAGCCTCTGCAGGAGAACCCTTCCCATAACTTTCACCATGGAGTCTAAAAGTGATATGGGTCGGTAGCAGTGCGGACTGGTTTTCTCCCCTTTTTTGAAAACAGGTACAATAGTAGAAACCTCCCAAGATTGTGGACATCCACTATGAATAGCAGCATTAAAAACAGACTCAAGAATTGGAGCCCAAAAAGAAGGGTCAGATTTATATAAGTCAGGGGGAATTCCATCAGGTCCTGGTGCTTTCCCGGCTGTTAAGCCTAGAATTCCTTTGTGTATTTCACCCCTACCAATAGTGATTTTATTGTCGTTAGGGTCAGGTACCAGGCTATCATGATCATCTAACGGGGAGTCATACATATGCTCAAAGTGAGCCTCCCAAGCCTCCTTAGCTACATGACATTCAAGACCATCACCTGTTTCCTGGACAAGAAATGCTTTTGTTACTATTCCCCAGAACTTAGAACTGTTCTTAAGAGTTTCAGGATCTAGTACCTCATTCCATGCCTCATTCCTTGGGGTCTCCTTACGAGTGGCTAATGCTTTTTTGAAGTCCTTGCGACAAACTGTTACTTCAGCTTGCACTCTAGGTTTCGAGGCTAAAGCGGCCCTTAGATTTCTTGCTGATTTTGAACAGTGCTCGTCAAACCATTTAGGACCCCCATTACACTGCTGCTTAATTGGTAAAGACAATAATTCCGTGACCCTATCAGAAATAATCTGGAAAGCTGCTAATACCTTAGAGCGTTCTTGCTCCCCCTTTGTGCAGGTATCAATTTCTTCAGCACACACAGATTTGATATTATTATAAAACAACTCAGGGGCGACTTGGGTCCATCTAAGTCTGCGCTTGCCATCCGATGTACGCAGTTGTCCCTGGTTAGTGTTTGATCCTAACTTTGAGACCCAAGGACCTGTTAGGTGCAAGGAAAGGGGATTGTGATCACTGAATTCGTTCTCCTCAATTAGAAACGAGTCCACAAATGACTGCATAGGGGACGAAATCAACATAAAGTCAATAACTGTCCCCTTCCCATGGCCCTTAAAAGAAGGTACTTCAAAAGTAATATAAGGGTCCGTTAAAGCCATGGTAGATGTTAGATCAAAATCATTAATCAAATCATTAAGCAGCTCCCCCTCGATCGAGTGCTCAAAATGAAAACCTTGGATTCGGGAGTAACTCAGACAAGAAGTACATACAGTCACGGGGTTACCACAAGGATGAACGTTAAAATCGCCCATAACCATAAGATTGTGAAGACTGTGACTCATGGACTTGTTAATAAAAGGAGTCAGAGCAGTTAAATGACTAAAATCCGAGCGTGAAGTAGGTGAATTATAAAAGTTTATCAGACCAACCGTGCAGTTTACTTTTGTTAAAGTTTAAGCAAGAATTCCCGGATTGGAGGTAGTGATTACACGTACTCTGCATGCCAGAGCTACAGAGACGTGAATAACCAAACCCCCCTTAGATCTGCCCCTGGTGAAATCAATGGCTGGCACAAAGTGTGCTGTGTATCCTTCCAGGAGGAGTTCACAATCAACCGACCAGGTTTCTTGCAAACAAATAATCAGAAATTGGTTAATATAGGCAGTCCAGCTAGAATTCGCTAACTTAGCAGTTAATCCTGCAATGTTCCAGGAGATAAGGTTGTTCAAACCTCCCGTAGGTGTTTCAGTCATTCCAGTACCTGAGACGTCAGGTCTCCCTCTACCCAAGACACTGGTCTCTTCAAGTCAATCACAAGACTCCAGGCCAGACAGGATTTCATACCAGTTATGGACTTGGAGTCTGTGTCTATTGGGAATTTGGTTACCATGCATATTCTGTGATGACTGAGGGGGAGCATGGTCGGGGAAGGATATCACCCTGGACCAATCCCCTGACCCTAATGTTTACTAAAATATTGCTCCATTAGGAGTAGATTTTCTACCACTACTCCTATGTTTCAGGGCACTCTATTTTGTCACAAAATACTTAGGGCATAATGTAATGGTAACATATTATTTTTATGTGGTTTGGGGTCGCAATTCTCAAATATCCTGCTTGTATATAGATGATTTTGAATCATATGCCTGGGCTCCCGCCATTTCTCAATGCTCTGTTGCTTTGTAGGTAGGTTTACACTCTACAGTATGCACCCATACACATTTAAGCAGGCTTTGTGAATTTATCACCTTCCTTGCCTCACACACTCATTCAAACATGGCCATTTCTAGCAGTGCTAGGGCGATTCTTAGTTGAGCTCACTAGATGTGTTTAAAGGTGGTCCCTGTCCCCAGCATTGGGTCTTGTTTGTTCTTTTTCAATCAGTTCCCTTGAGATACGCTTTTCTTCAGCTGTGACATATTTGACGAGTGCACACTGGTCAAGCCCACTTTTCATCTTCTATATTTGAGCGTTTACAGCACTCAAGCAACCCAGTGTGAACAAAGTGCTTTCAAAAACTGCCTGATAAATAGATACCTTATCATGTCATTCAATAACATCTCGTCGTCTGTACAAATGATTGATGTTCTGTTTTGTATTTCTTAGTTGTTTGACTCTGAATATGGAATTGCTCAAATAATGTTTCCGGTCCTTATATGGTAGTTCAACAGTGTGTACTCACGAGTAAGTGCAATGCACGTAGTTATCCTTCAAAGCGTACTTTACTGTGAAGTTGTGAAAAAAGTTTCTTCTATTCATCAGTTTACACATGATGCTTAATTTGGGCGTTCATGTCCTTTTCTATGCCCATTTTCACTAAATAGTTTTAGAATTTATAGATCCTCCCGATTTCTTTTTGTTTTTTAAAAATATTTCCTAAATTCTCCTTTCACAATAAGTGTTCATATTTTTTTCATTACATTGAGGTTTTTTTAACCATGTATTAATTTTTTAATTTATACTTATATATTTTTTCTCCTCTTAATGTGATGTACTATTGTGTACTTTTATGGCTCCCTTGAGCCGAAATAAAGTTGTTGATTGATTGATTGAGTCAAATCCTATTGGTTTTTTGACTCAGGCACTAGAACTAGTGCTGGAACTCCAGATAGGAATTCCAGTAGTGGAATTTACCAGACCAGATAAATCACTGGTGTAATGATTCTTAAGGGGGCTTCCCTGCAAGGTACGTGGAGGGGTCCCCTCTGAACTTAAACAGGAGTTCTCCAGCCAGAGTATTGTGTTGAGGGGACCCCCCCCCCCCCCGCACTGCAGGGGCTGCGCCGTGGGGGCGTGTGTTACCCAACTGCGATAAATACTGAAAATGCACAATGGTTAATTTACTGGATAGGGTATTTCCACTGTATGAATTTTAATGTTTCTGTAAATTGTTCTTGATTGTAGCATGCTTTTATGATTTTTACCTAAATCGAATAAAGTGGTTTTTGACTTGACTTGGATAGGGTAAATACATCGTATTCATTCTGGAATGGTCCAAAACATATGGAATCCAGTTTCTTTCGCACTGGATATCAAAATTATAAGTATGAACTGAATATTTTTCTTCAGTAAATTTCAGAAAGTTTTACCTGCAAAAATTGACCTGAGGAATACAGCTGGATGCAATATTTAGTGTACCCGAACCCACATGGAGAACTATACAAGGCTCTGAATTTCAATCCTGGAGTTTGCACAAGGATTGTAATGTAGCCCGATATTCCTAATAAGTGGATCAGTAGGTTGAATGAACAACTCCAATAAAACATATTTCAACAGCGCTCTCATCTTTTCATGGTACATGTGTGAATAGCTTTTCCAATCCAGGTTTGTTCTTTAAATTGTGGTACTTGTAAAGAGCACTACAATTACCAGAGTAAGACAAAAGAGTAGGCCTCACCTCAAGGCTTCGTCCCCTTTCATAGCAGTGTCTGATGTCACCCCTCAACCCTACCATCCACCAGATGGCAATGTTCAAGAAGACTAATCAGCAGCCTTTTGCTAACCAAAACACCTCTTAGTATATCTAGAGGAGCCCACTCTCCTTTTTCTGTTCTTCAGGTGCTAACCCCCAGATGCATCAAGCATACATTTTGTGATTCCTTATTTGCGAAAAATAAGGAATCGCAAATAGGGAATTGCAAAATGCAATGCATCAAGACATTGCCAAAAAAATTGCGATTTCTTAAAATTCCTTAATTGCGACTCGCAAATTGCGACTCGCAATTAAGAAATACCTCCCCATTCATTCCAATGGGCCTAGAGGCCCATAGGAATGAATGAGAAGACAATCTCAATTTGCGAATCGCAAATAGCGAATCGCAAATTGAGATTGCGATTTCAAGGGTGCAGGGGTGTCCAAAGGACACCCTGTTGCACCCCTGAAATTGATCTTTGCACATATGTTGCGCACACACATGCCCTTAGGGCATGTGTGTGCGCAACATGAAACTTTGAAAAATGCACTTTAGTGCATTTTTCAAAGTTTTTGCAAATTACCATGAAGTTGTACTTCATGGTAATTTGCGTGCCCTATTAGTGAACTCGCTATTTTTTAAACTTTAATTCATTGCATTTAAGGAATCTCAATTTGAGATTCCATAAATGCAAGTAATCGCAATTTAGCGAATTCTCAATTTGCGATTTTTGCACTTGGGATGATGCATCCCAAATGCAAAAATACCGGTCGCAAAAGGGCAGATTCTGAGAATTTACCCCTTTGCGAGCGGATTTTTGTTTGATGCATCTGGGCCTAAGTCTCTTACCTCTACCTGCAGAAATGTAAACAATGTACTTCTACTGTCAGGGACTATAGTCCTCACCCTCCATCTTTTGCAAGGCACGGGGCATCCAAAATTAATTCCACTGACCTCCAATGCTGTGGCTCACTCAAAGACACATTCATGCGCTACACTGAGTACACATATAACATGCTTTTAACACTCACTGGGGATGTTAGTAGAAATCCCATCAGCTAGCGTTAATGTGTATTTTAGTCACATGCTTGGCATAAAATAACTTGCATAC
The DNA here is from genome assembly GCF_964261635.1 of Lissotriton helveticus. NCBI lineage: Eukaryota > Metazoa > Chordata > Amphibia > Caudata > Salamandridae > Lissotriton > Lissotriton helveticus. Next base: position 472,547,395 of record NC_136071.1, on the reverse strand, counting down.
TCATAGTTTATGTGCTGTACTGTTTTGCCTCATGTTTTAAATATTGGTGTGTCCTGATTTCAATATAAAAAAGCTCAAGTTGGATAATGTGCCAAATAAAGATATTTATGTGAGACGGGTTGGTCATAAGGTTCCAATCCTAGTATGGCACCTCTTTCCCAACAATACTGTGAGAAAGTAGAATATTTTATGGCTGGTTATTAAAAATGGTAGGGTTGTCTCATTTTTTTAAATGTTGAGAATACATTACCAAATTAATAGATAGATGTTAACTAGCAGTCAAATGAGTAATTGAACCAAATATATGTATGTGCAGTTGCCTGTAGGTGGCAGTCAAAGAAACTGTTGCAGGATATTTTGCTGTTTTTGAACTCACCTCTGATGCCCCCGCAAACCCACCAAACCCTTTTATTCAACTTAAAGTCAGTGTTCCCATGCTTTTTTATACAGTTTGAATGCTGGTCTTATTTCACAAATTTACATATATTTGGTCACCTCCTTTAAAAGCACCAGTAAGCTTGGAAAGCCTGCCTTGCACAGTGCCAGTTGCAATGAATCATTAGCTCAAGTTTGTTTCAGTACATAAATGCCAACTACCACATTTGGTTTTTCCAGTTTTGTGTTCATTTGAAATGGCGGCTGGCATCATAAAACTTTGGGGCGGGGGGGTGGCATGATGCTCCAAAACTCACCACAAGTGCTCCATCAAGTCCGGTGTGTCTCTGGCAGGATCCTGGTGACAACGCCAACAAGCAGGAAAGGACTTCCTTTGTGTCTAGTGGACACAAATCTAACCAATTCAGCAGCTACTCTCATGCTGTTATTGCTATGAGAGCAGCTCCAGGATTGTCTGGTGCAGGCTAACCTAGTGCTCATTTTGAGGCTGGGGGCCTGTGCCAGCAATCACTGGGCTGCTTAACAGCTCTGGGTTTGCTGGGTCTGCAGTGCGCATGTTGGTCTGGCCGTCGCAAGACAGCTGGCCAATCCGGCAAATGCACTGCAGACCCAGCAGTCACTTGCAGGAATTAGCCCCTCCCCTGCGCTCATGCTCATAAAATTGCATGCCTATGCCATTATATGTATTTTATGTATTTGGTTTTTATCTGCTGCTTTTGCAAAAGGCTGAACGATGCTCCTCCATCCCTTAGGAGGAACCACTGAAGTACCCTGATTCCAGTATCTGAGAACTACTGTGGAGGGTGCCAAAATAGCTTTGCTGGAGCAGTAGTGCCAATTCTTTATAGGACATCTGAACAGATCCATGTTTTCTGTGTGCTCCATTTGTGATGTCACAATTTTTGGGTGTCTGCATATCTGGCCTGAAGCAGTGCTCACCTTGAGCCGGTGGTGCTTCTCATGAGCACCAGTTAAGGACACATTCATTTATGGGGAGATTAAGGGCCATATGTATGAACACATCTTTCCATAGACACAGAATGGGTAAAACCCTTTGATACATCTGGCCCTAACCCCCAGATTCATCAATGTCCCGATTTGCGAGTCCTTAATAGCGATTATTAAGGAATCGCTAATAAGGACTCGCAAATCGGGATTCATGTAGAAATCGCAATTTTATTTGCGATTCCTACAGCTTCCTTATTTGCGATTAGCAATTTGCTAATTGCAAATAAGGATGCGATTTCAAGGGTGCCAGGGGTGTCCAAAGGACACCCTGTAGCACCCCATAAATGTAAATGTAGACTGATGTTGCGCACACACATGTCCACAGGACATGTGTGTGTCTAACATACCACTTAGAAAAATGCACTAAAGTGCATTTTCCTAAGTTTTCGCTATTTACCATGAAGTCAAACTTCGCGGTAAATAGCGGCCAAAAATAGCGAATTCGCAATTCAAATATGTTTCATGAATTGCATTTAAGGAATCTCAAATCGAGATTCCTTAAATGCAATTCCTCGCGATTTCGCATTTTGCGATATTTGCATTTGGGTGATGAATCCCAAATGCAAAAATTGCGCTCGCAAAGGGCCAGATTCTCAGAATCTGGCCCTTTGCGAGCAGATTTTGGCTTCATGAATCTACCTGTAAGTGATTTAGGTTTGCGAGGTTTCGATGAAGGATTGTTCAGAAAAGAGAAATCACTAGGGATTGAGGGGACTGCGCCCTATTCCCCTAGTTATCATTCTATAAATTCTCATTTCTCCCCAAGTTTAGCATGGGTGTTTCTGGTACTGGAAGCCTGGGCTTTAAATGCACAAGATTACGAAGTTACTGCCAAGCCCATAGTTCTACTGGTGTCGCAATTCCTGTTACCAGCATGGTTGGAATTCTAGGTCCACTCCCAGGCATGGCCGGCACAGGTTAGAGCGGTGAGGCGGGGCGGCGGGGAAGTCAACAGATGACAGGATAGGTAAAATAAAATAAAAAAATAGCACTTACCTAGGGTGACCAGGCATCCCGGATTTGCCAGGACGGTCCCCGTTTTTCACCAGCTGTCCGGGCAGATTTCAAGAAATGTAGCTCATGTCCCGGTTTTTGGAGAGGGTCGACTAAAAACGGGGGGAGGTGATTTTTTATGTTTTACAAAGAGGGGATAGTTAGCAGTTGCTCCAAGAAAGCAATGTAATTCACAGGCAAGCTACTGGGTTTAAAAGTAGCATCTTATGTTAGGGGCATATTACCAACAACTAGCGATAATTATCGCTATGTTGGTTTAGCGGCGATATTTTTATTGCCGAGCTGCGGCGATTTTTATCGCTTAGGAACCTTGCTATTATCAAGGTTTATCTCCTAAGCGATAAAAATCGTCCGAAATGCATGAATATCGCTGAAAAGTCAGCGATATTCATGCATTACCGAGCTAATGCTCTTAGCCATGTTATCCACCTACCATTGGATAACATGGCTAAGAACTGCTCAGGGGCAGGTGTTAGCTTTTGGAGATAATCGCGCTTAGCGCGAATATCTCCAAAAGTTGGTAATAGGAGATAGCGATGTTAGCGACTGTTTTCAGTCGCTAACATCTTGGCACGCCCACTTTGCAAGTCATTAGTGATAAATATCACTGACATGCAAAGCGGGGCCCAAGATGGTCGCTATCTCCTACTAGCTGTCGCTAACTGGTGTTAGCGACAGCTAGGTAATAGGGAGCTAATTTTATCTCCGCTTTCTTGGCTTTTAAAGCCAAAAAAGCGGAGATAAACCCCCTTGATAATATGCCCCGTATGTTCTTACGAGCCTGTCTTATAATTCTCTGCTAAGGAGCGCTGTCATTCTGTGCGCTCGCTCGACGTAAAATTATAGTCCTTCTTCTATTTTTGTGAAAGGTCCCGTTTTTTTGCTTTCATATTCTGGTCACCCTACACTTACCTTGTGCTTGTCGCATCACCGACTCGCCTATGCGGCCAGCACAAGGTAAGTGGCTTTATCTATTTTTATTTTACCTATCCTGTTGTCTGTTGACTCATCCCCGCCCACCCCTGCACCACCTCCTACCTCACCGCTCTTTCCTTTGCCGGCCGCGCCTGTCCACTCCTAATGAAAGTCCTACTGTATTGTGCGAGTTGCCATCCAGCGAGCTTTGGTGACACATTGCTTAATGTACTGCACCATTATTGGCGCTATGCATACGGCCCTGATTCTAATAGTATGATAAGAATGCATTATTTGTTTGTGTGTGTGACAGCTGCTTAACAACATTCAATGAAAATATTTAAACACAAACATATATAAATAAATCATCGACAGCGTTTTGTTTGATGTGCAATTTACTCACTCGCTCTGCAGAGGCTGCCAAATCTCCAGAACACGCATCTGCCGCCGATCCAGCATTCTGATATGTGGTGGTATTTTTAATGTGCTCCGTTTCTCTCGTCGGAGCCACATCCAATTATCAGTTGGAAAGTAATGCAGCTGAACTGGGCCTCCCACAAAGCAGAGTCAAGAGTGCAGCCCTCAAAGGCTCATTCGTGTTGGGGACGCCAGCGACCCCTTGGACAGTGCGCTACTTGGAACCGTCCTGCGTAAATCCCCCCCCGCGTAAATCAGAAGACTTTTTGCATACTCATTAGCTCCACCCTGGCACCTCAATTTCCATGTTAGTATTTATTGTGGCTCTCACGAGGGTGAATAATGGCCATGTTTAACAGAGAGACGGTGTCACCTAAAGGCCCTATGAATTGTGTTAGATGGTGCGCATTGGCTTCCTGAGGTATGGCAACATTAGAGTTCAGTGAGTGAATTATGCATTCAAACATTCAAATGTCGCCATTCGAGTGCCGCAGTTGATTCTAGATGCAATAACATTGAAATACCGTGGAAGGCATTTTTCCAATTAGGGCACTGGAACGTTGAGCTGTTTTGAAGATATAAGGCCGGATTACAAAACATTTTTGACTGGCGCTATTTCATATCCTTGGTGGCAAATTAAGGCTGAGCCTGCGCCAGACACCTTCACCAGCTTACCTCAAAAACAGAATTCTGGGGGTGATAATATGTGACAAGAAAGTTTATACATGTATATTGTGTCATTTTGTTGGGGTGCTGATCGGTTCTGTTACTTTTTTGTGCAGCTGTGTATTTGTGCTGTATTTCTGCACTGTCATTTTGTTGTTTTGTTGCGTGGTTATTGTGTTACGTTCTGTGTTAACTGTTTCACAGTGTGCCCTTTTGCCTTTTACTAGTGTTGTTATTGTGCTTAAGTATATGCTATGGTGTTATGTTCTGTTATTTACATTGGAAATGCAGACAACTGCTACCATATTTCCAGTCAATAGTGGCACATGCCCTGAAAGTTCTTGTGACAAGCAATCACTTTTCCACTCTCTTTGGTGTTCACACAGCGCTGTTGCTGCTTCCTAACAGCTTAAGACACCAGCCAGCCCAATCAGTGGCACCCACGGTATCTTAAGATAACTTAGTACTCCAGGGCCCAAATCATGATCCCTTTTCTGCACTACAGATGGGGTCTGTGTGTTTCTTTTTGGCGTCTTTGGCGCATATATTAACTCAAAATATATCTCTGAGTATGTATAGGTTTTGCTGACAACAAAGCTCGGAATCACAGGAGAGTAATTGCCGCTTTGTGTTTCCAAGCTCTACTGTCAGCAAAACATGCACTAATTCGTACATATTTAGAGTTAATGTATGCACTCAAAATGCCAAAAGAAATCTGCAGATCCTTGCTACGTCACCACAGCGCAAAATATGGACCATGCTGTGGGCCCCAGTTCTCACTTTATGTGATACGGCCGAATGAGTGGTTGAGGGTGTCTATTGACTTGTAGGGGGCTTCTGTTTCAACATTCTAATATTCACGTTCCTTCCGGGTACAATGTCAGAGAAAGATTCTAACATCATTGGGGCCTGCTGCCTCAGGCTGTACTGGTCTCTTAATACCCTCTCCTCCCAACTAGGCCTCAGCCTTACTGTCAAAGATGGCCTTTAACAATGAGTAGGGCCATCAGCAATGGTATAGCGCCTCGAGACCTCTTTTGGTGATAAGTGCGCTATATAAAAGCATTTGACATTTGACATTTGACATATATAAGGCTATATTACAAATGTATTTGAAGTACTGTACTTGTAATATGGTTGCCATAGTGAAAGTGCCTGAGTTTTCATATTACAAGCACAGAACTTAGAAAATTCTCTCTGTACGCATTTTTTGGTCTGATGCCTTTCAAGGGGGCAGCCTCATTGGTGTAACATTTACTCCACCTTTAATTTTAACCAGCAATGCTTGCTGTTAGTGGGCAGATGCAATTGACATTCATTTCTAACACTGATTGGCAGGGGAGCTGCCACCGCCCCCACTCTCCTCACACGCATGAAGATGGGGAACTTGAAGCAAGTAGACACTTCAGGTCAGCAGTGACCTGTGGAGAATTGAAATGCTGACCCTGTAGTGAACAGCTCCTTGTCCCCGTGGCTATAACCTACCGAGCCTATCAAACCCAAAGAGACCCACTAAAAAAAGAAAGTAATTACAATTTTAATGGGAAATAAACGTGTTTTAAATTAACACAGTGGACTCTGAACAGGGATTTGGTTCCGGGGTGGAGGGGGTAGCTCCATTAACAGTTTTTTTCTGCATTTGCAAGCAGTAAGGGCTGTAAAACAGCCTTCATGGGTGTCATAGGTTTCCTATGATACACATTTTCAAGCACAACAAAGGTAGAAACACTTGCAGAACAGTCATACAGTTCCTTCTGGGTAGACTGGAAAATAATCCTGTGTTAAGATGAGAGCAAATGTAATTGGTCGCCAACATTAAAGCCATAAAGTAGGCCTTATATATGACTTAGTAGAGTGGTATTCTGGGACAAGGTTAGGTGTTAGGCCTGGCATCCTTGGTGTGGTTTTCCATAAACCTCCTGTTTTTGCTGACTTTGTTTTTGCTGGCCTTAGGACTCTGCACACTTTACCACTGCTACCAGTTCTTGTGTTCTCTCCTTAAAACATGCTGAATTGACTTATACCCAATAAGCATATTTAATTTACTTGTAAGCCCCTAGTAAAGTTGCACAATTGGTGCCTAGGGCCTGTAAATGAAATGCTACTAGTGGGCCTGCAGCACTCATTGTGCCACCAACTTAAGTAGCACTTTAAACATGTCTGAGACCTGCCATTGCAGCCTGTGTGTGCAGTTTTAAACTTCCATTATGACCTGGCAAATAGACCTTTTGCCAGGTCCAAACCTTCCTTTTGAATACATATTTCACCCCTCAGGTAGGGCCTGGACAGCCACAAGAGCTTGGTGCAGTTGTATTTAAAAATTAGGTTGTGTACTTTTAAGTTAAATGTACATGTACATGTATTTATATAGCGCAAATCACCGACACGGTATCTAAGCGCTTGCTTAGGGAACCCGTCCTGGTATTCCCCTGTGAGATACCCCGGCAGGGTATCCACAAGGTGAAAGCCAGGCATCCCGCCGCGAGGGGCCGTAGTGGAGATTAAGCAAGCTATTGCCCAGAGTCGCAGAGTGTGACCCCGTGAGTCGAGTAGGTACCGGAGCGAGAATGATCGAGTCCATGGAATTTTAGAGCCCGAGACCCGCCGAGGCGGGGAATCGAACCCTGGTCCACGGCCGATCTCAGCTTCCGGGTCTGCCGCCTCTAACCACTGAGCCACACTTCTCCAAATGTGTCCTGCTAGTTAAATAATGCCCAGTTCTCTCAAGGATAACAATGGAGCTACCTTTTTATATTTTATTAGTGTAGTTTCCAAATGGAAATAGGTAACCCTTGATGTTTGTTGTCTATGGAATCCCAATTTAAAATCCTAAGTCAGATTTTAAGTTACAATTCTGAAAATGCCACTTTTAGAAAGTTGGGTTTTTTCTTGTCTTAGCCATTTAGTGTCTTCAGTCTGCCTCTTGGTCACATGATTTGGTGTTGGTGACAGTGGGCTTGGTGAATTTCTTCTATTCAGCCACACATAATGGGGGGCTTAGATGTGCATAAAACAGAAAAGCAAACAACGGCTGACCAAGGTTGATTACTTCAATTCCACATGTTTCATATATCACAGTTAGGTGCAGCTACTTCCAGCATCCGCCGCAAATTTTGTAAGGACGTTCATGAGTAAGGAAGGTGCACTCTGATAGAAGTCAGTCACACAAGACAAATATAGTCTATCAATCTTCTTTTTATTTAAAGTTGTTATTTAAAAACTGGCACACAGCCAACGCGTTTCGTTCTGTGATGCCAAGGGACCTGCGTCCGGGCTTACATGTAAAGTGGGAGTACAATATATAACAAACAATGACAAAAAAAGTCTCCTCGAGGTAAGAATCACAAATGTGTGAGTTCATCCAGGTATAATGGTTCCAAGTTATTCTGAGATATTTAGGAATTAAGATTGATGGAATATATTTGTCTTGTCTGACTGACTTCTATCAGAGTGCACCTTCGTTACTCAGGAGCTTAGTTGTGACTGGATGAGCCATCACTGGCAGGAAGGAAGGATAAACTGAACCCAGCTCCACTTACACTTGGATAGTCTGTGTCCTGTCTCCACACAAAGGGCTGCATACCCTCTGTAGTTGGTCTGAAGCCTGGGCCAGGCAGGCAGGAGACCTGAGCAGTTCAAAGGCATGCCTCTAGAACCTTCTCCCCACTTTAAAGGCATAACTGGGTATAAATGCTGGACCTCAGATACACCACTTCATTATACTGCTAGCACTGTGAATACTCTGTCAGGAAGAAGGACTGCTGTGCTGCTACAAGGACTGCCACTCTGTTGGACTGCTGCTCTGTGCTGACTTGCTGCCTACTGCTCTCTTGTCTTGGTGAGAAGGACTGGACCTGCATCTCTTGAACCCAGAAGCCAGAGGGACTCAATGAGCTAGTTGGCTGGCCTTCCGATCTTTTAAGCCACAGGGACATACCATGCTTCCACCCACCTTGCACCTGCACCTGGACTCTGCCATTTGTGAGTCTAACCTGACAAGTAGTGTCATCCCAGTCCTGGACCCTTGGAAGTGACCTTAAGGGGCTCTACCAGCCTCTGTGGATCCAGCAGACATGAAACATCTCCTTTGCTGCACAGCACAACACCGAGCAGCAGCGATGTACCTCCACTGCTGAGTGCACACCCGACAGAACGCATTGTAGTTTCTTAACAAGTGGATTGGACTCATCGCAAAGACCCCCACCGCTGGTACAACTTGCAACGCCTTCTAAACCACCACTGCGTCACGTATCCGTGGCGCAGGTCCTTGCATCCTTCATCAACAGCAGACTCGATGATGAGGCTGGACTCCTCATTGCGGCCCGCAGCTCCTCAAAACCGACTCATTGCGCTGACTGCATGGCACATCTTTGACAACGGGCTTCGCATTGAAAACCCCATCGATGGTATTCTTGATGATGATGATGCAGGCCCTAGCATCACGGCCCTGCTGCATCTTGGAACCAACTTGTTGCTTCAGCTGTGCGATGCACGTTTTCTTGCAATGTTCTAACAACCAGGATTTAAGCTGCCTTGTTTAGCAGGCCTAACTGGGTCTCGGTACCAGCCCACACTCCATCGCAGTCGTCCTGCAATTATAACTTTGTCTTAGTCTGGTGCAACTATATATCCACAGTTGGCGCTTTATGCTTTTTGGCACTATTTTCACTAACATCTTTAAAATTGCCTACCTCTGGTTCTAATAACTGCATTTTTGTCATTTTGATCTTGTTTTATTTATGATTTGGTATGGGATCCTTTTTGTGTGGGGACTTCACTTCATTACTGTGTGAAGTGCTGCACAAATGTTTCACATATTGGTTCTGAGTTACATCTGACTGTTCTGTGCAAAGCTACCAGAAAGTAGAGCACAGGTTCATTTAGGGTTGGCTTGTGCCTCACCCTGACAAGGATTGGTGTTGCTGCTTGACCATTGCTGACACCTCAGTCATACAACAACACAATTTCTCACATTGGCTGATTATTTATACCCCCTAACAAACTGTAGCAGGTGTAACATCACACTCTTTGTCATCTTTGTGTTACCATGCATACATTGTTGTTGATGAAGTAGTAGGAATATGTGTGTGGACACACTTCTGGAATTTAGGAAAAAATATGTAATGGGCCCGGTAAGTACAGGTACCACATGTTATTCTCTTTTCTGGCTGTGAAAACTCATAATGGCTTGATCAAGGGAACCCTGTCCTGATTAGCTTGTGTTGAATCAGAAAAACTTGATCAGAAAAATCTTTTTAGCAGCTGGATAAATGTGATGCTTAGTCGTTTTTTTCAACTTCGGAGGACTGGCATCAGCTGACAAGGCGTGTTCATAATGCTTGAACTCAAGATGGGTAAGACAACCAGGTTTATGAAGCCCTGCCTGGCTACAGCTTCTAGCTTTATGCCTTTGGAACATTTTGAGAACCAAAAAAGTGAGTATGTCTGAAGGTAACATTTTGGACCTTGGACAGTGGCAAAACTGTTCAAGTGACCTTGCCTACAAAATCCAGCATTGTCCCACTCCAAACTTTTATCACTGAAACCAATTACTTTAGCAGGAGGACAACATTGATGTGTCTGGTTTTGAGACAAATTCACTGAAGGACTTTGACTTTCATTTCAAAGTCTAACTTTGAGATTAACATCTTTGACCACAAAAACCCACTTGGTATGTCGGTCAAACTCTGTTTTGACTGAACTGTATTGTGTTTATTAGGTTTGCAGGAGTCAACCCTTCCTAATTTAATATCCTAGTTTCTAACAATAATCTTTTCAACAATTTAACTCATCATGGGATGATCATGAGTGCCGGGAGGTACAGGTGCTATTTAACGCCTGACACCTTTGGGTTCTGTATATCTAGAGTGCAATAATTAGCACTGATTCAGAGGATTTTCCCATAAATTAGGAAGTACTCTCCCACCCAAACTCTATATATTTCTGTAAGCACCAGGCAATTTTGTCCATTTATTTTTGGCAGGTTTGACCTAGCAGATGGTGCACAAGAGTTTGCCTAGAGATCACAATTTATCAGGGCATTTGCAAATTACACCCTAAGTGGACCATTAGGATCATGGGCGGATCGCCACTGCCATGCGGGTGGTGGCAATCCGCCCATGATCCTACCCCACCTGCCACCCAATTCCCCCCGCCATATTACTATGGCGGGGGGACCGCGGCGGTCAACTCGTTGACCGGGTGGAAAAGGGTTTAATATGATGGTGGTGTCTGTTAGACACCACCATCCATATTACTATCCAGGCAGGGACATGCCTTTCCGTGGCGGTGTTGCAGCCACGGAAAGGCATGCGATGTTAGACCTTGGGGGCCCACTGTGGGGCCCCATGGAACTCTGGGGGTTGGGGGTGCACATGGGGGGTACCTATGGCATCCCCCAGCAGTTCCATGCACAACATGGCAGGCACCGCGCGGAGCCTGTCATGTTGTGCATGGAACTGCACAACATGCCTTCCTGGCATTGTGGCGGGCGGTGCTGAGTGCACCGCCCGCAAAAATGACAGGAATGCAGGATGCGCCCGCCACTGTGGCGGGCGCATCCTAATTGCCCCCAAGGGACCCGCCCCCCCTTATGGCGGGTGGTCCCGTTCACCGATAGGGTGGTGGGCGAACAAAGTCCGCCCGCCATCCTAATGTCCCCCTAAGTCTTTGCTGAGGTTTGGAGCCGGAAATAGCATAACATTGCATATTGTGTATGTGCAGAGTACAACACTGACCCCCCAGGATGTGTCTTGCTGCTGTTGACCGAAACACTCTTTTTTTATCCAACTGAACCATGATCATTTTATTGGCTATTGAAGGATAAAAGGCTGAGTTTATCTCCGCATATCCACACCTACAATCATGGGATCAAACCCAAATCCCTGTATTGTGTTATTAGTCCACAGAGCCAAAAGACCCTGCCTGTTTAATAGCTACTGCTTTACTGCACGTCGTGAAAAAAATCATACCTGGCCTGTCATTCCTCCAATATTTTGACTAAAACAAAAGTCAACGGTGCTGGTCAGAACGGTTGGAAATATCTAAACTTCTGTAGTAAATAAGATCAATTTCCTATGCCCTTTTTTTGTTCAAATTTATGAAATCCTCTTTTTTTCTGTCAGTCAAAATGGCGCTCGATGAAATTTAAAGTGCATTGTGAAATAATGCAGTCCGCCCGCATAGATGAGCCAACATATATTACATTAGACACTTTTGTAATTTACTTACAAGCGATGGACCCAATCTTATTAGAAGTCTATATGTCACGTTAGCAAAATAGTCCATATTACTTTGCTAACATGATGCTTTGATTCCGCATCCAATGCAAAGGTCACAGCTGCCTTCATATTAAGGATTACTTAATGGCATTTCTGATCCTATTACTGAACCCATATCTATTTAGTCTCTGGAGTTTAGAATGCAGCAGCAGTCCAGACCCCCGCCTCTGCTCACGCCACATTGTAGCTTTTCATTAGAAAGGCAAATGTATACGCAGGGAGAAAAAAAATCCAGCTTTTTTGCTGTTTTTTCTATTTATTGAGAAACTGATCTTTGATGCTTAGGGGTTTATTCAGATTATTTTTTAAATGTGTTACTCCTTCAGAAGAAACTTGGAGACACACATACAAATACTTTTTTCGTCATACTCCAATGGTCGCATTACATATCTGTGACTTCCACTGCCTTCCTGCCCCCTTACACTACTTCACCTCTTTTTACCTTCTACTGGGCTCCCACTGGAGTAGTTATTCCCCATTAATGTTTTAGATTTCTTGTAAATTATAAATAGGGCTCCTGGGTTTATGGTATTTCTTTTTTTGACATTTCTGTCTGTATTTATCCATATTTATTGTTTGCTAATTTTTTCTGTATGTCTCCATTTTTATTTTGTGTTTTCTGTATAAATGAAGCTGTAATGGGTATTTTTCCACATTTATTTAACTGATAAATGTATACTCACATTTAAATGTCCAGAAGGTTTCAGCAGTATAGCGCAATAGCATTATCTGAAAACACTTGCATTTGTAGAATAGTATTAAAAAACAGTAGATCTGCACTTAATTACGCTCAATTGGGAATTCTATTGTAATTTTTAATGTCCCCTACCTCTCAATCTGTACACCTACTGACCTGGCACTCATGATTGACAGCAGAAAAAAAATATACAAAGAAGGCCTATTTTCTGTATTTTACTGTTTTTAAAAATGAATACAGCCAGGAAAATAAATAGTTTTCTGTCTGTATGTATCTGTAAAAATCTGTAAAAATGGAAAACTGGGAGCCTTAATTATAAATGGCTCTGCTGCCCCAGTAGCCTGCTCTGCCCTATATAAATAGGTTTAATCTATAAATACTAATAAATGGGCAGGTTGTTGCCTGTCGTGGTTGGAGAGTTGGAAATGCAGTACCAGTGGTGCACGTCCTGAAAACTCTTTTCCTTCTTTTCTTGGGAGGCTGCCCATTTTCCCATGCCTCCTTGTGGGAAATTACCTCACCCTGCTGCTCGTGTGTTTGGGGAGCTTCGCCTTGATGACAGGAGCACTTCATCAGAGAGGGCGAAAATGATGAACAATAGAAAAGTGCTGTGCATACAATTCATCACAGTTTGGCATATTAATCACTCTGTGCTCTAACAAGGTATAGAAGCCGGGATAATGCATAGCCTGAATTACCTCTCCACCAACAAGCAGCGGCCCGCAAGGATTAGCTTTGAATTTCTTAATGGAGCGGCGAGGGATTTGTCTATTTTAATGCTAGGTAGCGCGAAACGCGCACTTGCACGTGGCGTGACCATCGTGAACATCCCCGCGTAGCGAGAGCTAAAATATGCTCCAACATCGCTGGGGAGGGAGAGGGTGAGTTTACATCAGGTCTCCGAGGCCAAAAATCCATATGTTGTCGTTTTGCCACCATATCCTGAAAACCATCTCCTGCTTTTTTAATTTAAATTGCGAAAACTCCAAATAATGAATTAGGAGCTGTAAAAGCTGTACAGGCTGGTATATTTTGTATAGTATTTTTTTTATAGCTTTTAGATCACAATGGATCTTCCCATTTTCTGTTTCCTCATAACACATGCCATAGCTTCACACCTGTTTCAACTATGCTGATGTCCAGCAGCATCTATCCAACCGGTGTTGTGACCACTACTTCACACTGACGTTATTTTACGTATGTGATATAACTTCACTTTTTATGTACCTTCAGAGTCCTCGTTCTCCATTTTTGGATTGTAACATCCAGAATAGGTAGGCATAAAAGTGTGGCTGATGATGTTTGTTTTTTAACCACTATCTGCATCTCTTCCATAGTGAGATGTTGCCGATGGGTCCAGTGGTCCTCTCCTGGACTCATTTTAGGGGGCTAGGACTCTTTTAGTTGCTAGTAAAACACAGAGGGGCATAGTACCAACAACTAGCGATAATTATCGCTATGTTGGCTTAGCGGCAATATTTTTATCGACGAGCTGCGGCAATTTTTATCGCTTAGGATCCTTGCTATTATCAAGGTGTATCTCCTAAGCGATAAAAATCAGCCGAAATGCATGAATATCGCTGAAAAGTCCGCGATATTCATGCATTACTGAGCTAATGCTCTTAGCCATGTTATCCACCTACCATTGGATAACATGGCTAAGAACTGCTCAGGGGCAGGTGTTAGCTTTTGGAGATATTCGCGCTTAGCGCGAATATCTCCAAAAGTTGGTAATAGGAGATAGCGATGTTAGCGACTGTTTCCAGTCGCTAACATCTTGGCACGCCCACTTTGCATGTCATTAGTGATAAATATCACTGACATGCAAAGCGGGGCCCAAGATGGTCGCTATCTCCTACTAGCTGGTGCTAACTGGTGTTAGCGACAGCTAGGTAATAGGGAGATAATTTTATCTCCGCTTTCTTGGCTTTTAAAGCCAAAGAAGCGGAGATAAACCCCCTTGATAATATGCCCCAGAGAGAGCCAGAAAGGGGACATTTAAGACCCAATCAATGCCCCTTCAGCTTTTATATAGCAGAGCACAGAGAGGCGCACAATGCATGTGTGGGTATCGGGCTTGGGTAGTCTCACCTGATCTGTCCTGCCAGGTCAGCCAACATCCTCTCCCCGGGACCTTTCTGCTCCAATGCACCCCTCATGTGTTCCACATCGGTGCATGGCGAGCTGACCATCGCAGATCTCCCCAGAGAGGACGACCACCATGTGGCTAGGCACAGCCTCCCCTCACTCACACTAACCAGGATCCTGGAGGTGGCACTGTAGCCAGGGATTGGAAAGCCAAAAAGTAAGTAGAAGGGAGCAGGAGTTTTAGCATTAGCTGAGATTTGTGTGTGTGTGTGTGTGTTTCAGGTCTTAGGGCCAGATGTAGGTGTCCAAATACCGGTCGGAAACGGCCGAAAATACCGATTTTCGGCCGTTTCCGACCGGTATTTAGACATTGGTATGTAGGGGCATGTAAAATTACAGAATTGGTAATTTTACCGATTCTGTAATTTTACCGATTCGGTAAAATACCGAATTGGTAAAATTACCGATTCTGTCATTTCAGATGTAGGTAGCACTGTTTTCAGTGCTACATGGGTTTAAGAATTCTTAATTTACCACCAACTAGTAGTTGGTGGTAAATTATGAAAACCATTTAAAAAGCATTTTTTTTGCTTTTTAAACAGTGCCATGTTGCAGACATACATGCCCTAAGGGCATGTAGGTCAGCAACATGTGCACCCATGCACAATTGAGGGGTGCAACAGGGTGTCAAAGTGCCACCCTGCCACCCTGCAATATTTCCCCCAATTACCGAATCGGTATTTACCGATTCGGTAATTTACATTGATTCCTATGGGCCTCAAATACCGATTAATTAATTACCGAATCATACCGATTCGGTAATTAATTCGGTAAATATACCTACATCCCCATTGCCAGTTCTTAAATACCGAATCGGTATGATTCGGTATTTAAGAATCGGTAATCAGGGATTACCTACATCTGGCCCTTAATTTGTAAAGCAATAAGGCCAGGGCCCTCGTAAGAAGGTCACTGAAGCTTGCACCACCCATTGTCCCTGCCAGTGCTGCCAATGATAGAACCAACACAACTACTAACCCTCACACCCCTACAAGTGTTACAATTCAGACTATTCCATGACCACAGGGCTATAAAAATAGCTTGGGCAGCAAGTATTAGTGATTTTAATGTATATTTTATTAGTAAACAACTGTGCAGACTCCTATGAGTGCCATTGTTGAGAAATAAGTGCCAAGCACCGGAAACTACCAGCTCAAAATAAGCACTGATGTGTTGATGTGTACTGTTGTGTACATGTTAATGTATGTGAATAAGTCAGGGATCAAGAGCTCAGAACCTCAGATCTATGCCTGACAATGGTGCTTAAATCTTTTCCAGAACTTATCACACTTTATAAATATAAAGCTGCGTTGAGCCTCATAATTTCATTTGCGTTGAAACATAAAGACATGCCTGTCCGAGGGATGTCTCACCACATCCACACTTGAGGGGCCACGCCCGCCTCACATGCAAAATGATGTAAGAGTGATCACTGGAGTCAGGAAAGTTTGTTCGCTACCCAACCAGGGACCAGGGATCGAACTCCCTCGCATCCATGACGTTCAGCAGTTACTGACTGACAACACTGCATTGGTGTTTTTGTGGGTAAAGAAATGTGTTAGTAGTTAAGTGTTAGTAGTGTGTAGTGAAAAGTCAATCCTTCATGCAATGTTATTTATTTTTCTGTATGAATTCGAACTCAAAAGCAGCATTTATTGTCTTTGGTGAATGTCATGTGACAATTCTTGCTGTCACATATTTGGGTTTATGGTTATGTAATGCAGTTTTTAGGAATGCCACCAATATGCTTCTTGCTGGATTAGATAACTGCAAAACCCTACATCTTTTTGTCTCAGAATACTGACAAGTGTGGCGTTTGTGGGTGTGTGAATATTCACAAGGGGGCAGGGTCTTTCTATATATGCAGTGAATAGGACAACATTGCAGTACACATCTTCCTATTGAGTAGAAACCACTGCCATTCTCTCCAGAAGTAACACTTAGGCCCTTATTATGATGGCGGTCGTTAGGACTCCAGACAGCCATGGTTTCGGGCAGGTGACCGTCCGACAATGTGTCGGCGGTCCCACCTACCTGATTAGGATAGGACCACTGTGCAGGCGGTCGTAAAGTGCTTTTTTCTACTGCGACTTGTGTTGAGGCCCAGGAAAAGGGCTCTAGCACAAACTGCAGTAAAAAAGGCACATTGTGAACATCCATGTAGTATGTGCCAGACATCATGTGCCTTGAACAAGATGGATGGATGTGTGGGGGGCACTACATGGGCCCCCTAGGCCACTTAGCAGTGGCCCACAGAAGATGGGGACCCTGCTTGTGCCCCCCATACTCCGTTCCCATCTGCCTGTTCATGGCGGTGGGACTGTCGGAAAGTGATATCCTAGTCCCTATGGCAATGCCTTTGCAGGCCCCACCCCCATTGTAGGGTTGGGAATCTTTTGCCGTCCCAGCAGGATCTTTGATCCTATCGGTCGTGGTGGTTCTACTCCCCAACATCTGCGGTCCGATCGGCTGCATTGTAATGCAGCAGTCGGGCGATGCCCTGAATGGCGGGTGGACCGCCATCAACGGCCTGTCGGTGGCTGTCCGCCCGACATCGTAACGAGGGCCTTAGTGAGGAATACCACCCATTTCATTCTGTCAGTGAATATTCATTCTCCTGTGCCAGTAACCATTTCTAAGTGTTAACATCTTACTTGCTGGCAACCTATCTGCCCCAGATTCTGTGTAATTCCTTGGGCGGTGCCCTGATGTAATGATGACAAGTGTTAGTACATGACTGTAAGTATCCCCTGTCATTTTAACGTAGTTTAATAATCTGCACGGGCTGAGAAGTATGCAAGGTACTCGAAGCATGCTAGAGAATAAAATCACACAAGTAACTGAATGCAATTCATTGAAGCTTAGTGCACTGGCGCAAATGGCAGGACGCTCGTCTCTGTCGCAGTGGGATGGATGTAACATGTAATACCATTGGCTGATCAGAGGGAATCAAGCTTGAATTTCAATCTTTCCATAGATTTTAGGCAAAGATCGCGTGAGAGTGTTTTTTTCTCCGTTTACAATGTTCTCCTTAGTCTCATGACACATTCATTGTGGTAGAATTTTTCTAGCTTGAAACCCACTCTAGAAACGTTCTTACACTACTTTGCTCTACGACGTAAGGCGGTCAAGCATGTGGTTTGTTCTGGCACTTGTCGAATGGTCTAGAATGGGAAGGACAGAAACAGGTCATATTATATGAGCTACGTGCCACTTCCCACAGATAAAGACATTCACAATGGCAGTACTCATAGATTCGAAACAGGACTAAAATAATACTGCAACATTTCGGAGGCTGTGGCTTTGAGCAAATACATGTGAAAAATTTGCTGTAATATCCACCATTTGACCCATGTAAAAAACATCTTTGTTGGATGGGGAGTGGCAACCGTCTACCGAATCCTCTTGCTTAAAACTGACTCCCTCTCCTGTCTTGACTGCTGCAGTCTGGTGTCGCCATTTTCTGCGCAGGGAGAGTGCAACGCCAGTGGTGGGAGATGGAGGTGCCACTGAAATAAGTGGGCAGTGGCTTAAAAAGAAACATTTTGTGCTCTTACTTTTATTTATTTATTTGACAAAGTAAGCATTGGCTGCTCTTTCCATGATCTCTGGAAAAACCGGGAAACTTTTTGCAAAGCAGATCTTCAATGGGCAAACAGGCCAGACTTATGAGTACTCTGTTGATTCCTTGTTCTATTTCATGACTGGAACACCTGCAAGTACAAAAAGTGGTTTGCCAAGTCAGGCCTTATTTTTTTTACAATCATGTATTGAATGAATGGCGTCACTGGGGTTGGTGTCACCCGGTGCGGGTAACTCATGGTGTCACCCCCTCATGACTTACCGCATGGACCACCTCTGTCGGAAATGTACGGTGCTAGGTACTGTCTTACTCCCTCTAGCTCCCTCTCTCTGTCTAGCTCCCTCTAGCTCCCTCTCTCTGTCTTACTCCCTCTAGCTCCCTCTGTCTCCCTCTCTCTCTGTCTTACTCCCTCTAGCTCCCTCTCTCTCTGCCTTACTCCCTCTAGCTCCCTCTCTCTCTATCGTACTCCCTCTAGCTCCATCTCTCTGTCTAGCTCCCTCTCTCTCTGTCTTGCTCCCTCTAGCTCCCTCTGACTCCCTCTCTCTCTGTCTTACTCCCCCTAGCTCCCTCTCTCTGTCTAGCTCCCTCTCTCTCTGTCTTGCTCCCTCTAGCTCCCTCTGACTCCCTCTCTCTCTGTCTTACTCCCTCTAGCTTCCTCTCTCTGTCTAGCTCCCTCTAGCTCCCTCTCTCTCTGTCTTACTCCCTCTCGCTCCCTCTCTCTGTCTAGCTCCCTCGAGCTCCCTCTCTCTCTGTCTTACTCCCTCTAGCTCCCTCTGTCTCTGTCTAGCTCCCTCTCTCTCTCTGTCTTACTCCCTCTAGCTCCCTCTGTCTCCCTCTCTCTCTGTCTTACTCCCTCTAGCTCCCTCTCACTCTGTTTTGCTCCCTCTAGCACCCTCTCTCTCTGTCTTGCTCCCTCTAGCTCCCTCTCTTATTCCCTCTAGCTCCATCTCTCTCTGTCTTGCTCCCTCTCTGTCTTGCTCCCTCTCTCTCTATCGTACTCCCTCTAGCTCACTCTCTCTGTCTAGCTCCCTCTCTCTCTGTCTTACTTCCTCTAGCTACCTCTGTCTCCCTCTCTCTGTCTTACTCCCTCTAGCTCCCTCTCTCTCTGTCTTTCTCACTCTAGCTCCCTCTCTCTCTCTGTCTTTCTCACTCTAACTCACTCTCTCTCTGTCTTCTTACTCCCTCTAGAGCTCCCTCTCTCTCGCACATTAAACCCGGGGGGGTACACTTTCTGCCGCTTTCATGCGGTTTCTCTTTTAAAGCTTTTCAAGATGCAAAAAGAAATCTGTGTACAAGGCACCAGCGAGTTTGTAGACGTGAGAAGTTTACGATATGAAACAGCTAAAGTAAAAGCTAATTTCCAAGCGGTTAATACCCCCCCTCCCCGGCCCCCCTTCTATAGCACCGTGTCTTTTTCCATATAAATTGCGGGGGCCCCTCATTACTACACTTTTCAAACTTTAACTAATGAGAACATTTTAATTCGAATAGGTGAGAAAATATCTTGGTTCGCTGTTGTTTTTAAAGCGGATCGAGTCTCTCCGAGGCCTTCGGGTGCGGTGCAGGGGGTGCCATGTACAGAGGCCTGCTGGGGGGGGGCGCAACCAGATGGTGTCACCCCCATGTGAGGGTGTCACCCGGTGCGGTCCGCACCCCCCGCACCCCCCTAGTGACGCCACTGTGCCCAACCCTTAACACTTGATTTTTGTATTTAAAAAATAAATGCTCTAAGTATTTTTCATTTCCAAATATGGTTGAAAACCTTCAGTTTCTTAACCAGAACTAAAAAAAACAAGGTCTGCACAATGCATTCTTCTTCTGCAGTCAGACAATCAAAGATAAGATTGTTTAGACAGGTTTTCCATAAAACATACATATATTTTGTAAATAAAAATAGAAATACATTATTTTAATTTGTACATTTACAGTTTTAAAAGGTATTAAAATTCGACCAAGAAATACTGTTTCAATGTTGTACCACGAGTTAATGTAGACCATACCATCTTATAAAGAATGGCTTTAAGAATTTCTTATGGATACTTAAAAATAATTGGCACTCCATTACTAAGTCAATACTAGTAAAAAAATGTATTGCACACGTCCTTTATTGTTTTATTTTACTTTTCAGCAGGACTCAACAATCAGTTTCCAGGAGGCTCAGTCAAAGTGAGGTTCACAAGGATTAGCTTAACCTGCTAATTTTGCCATACATTACCAAGAACACAACTGTGGCATTGCCATTTTAGACTCAGAATGGCTATAATCCATTGTGTTGTTCTTAAGGTATCCCCTGCAGTTTATGCAATAATGCATAAATGGTTCAGCTCCAGAAACTCACCTTTATTCAATCTCCCCATTACGGCAAATTTTTAAAAAACTGCAATTATCCACCGGAGAGTAGAGCCCAAAGATGGTGGCAGTGGTCTTGGGCTGGAGTTTGAACGTTGACAGCACATATATATATATATATATTTTTATAAACTTTATTGATACATTTTTCCATATACAAACAATATGAAGGCAAGCGGTCACTGTCACATTTCACACTTTCAGGTAGTACTTAAGCAAGGATGTATAGTCAAGTCATGCATTTTGATATCAAAGAGTCCCATCCAACAGCAAAGAAAAAACAAAGTCCCATATGTCTGGCCAGTCCCAAAATGCAAAAGATGCACCCACCCATCCAGTTGTCATTCGTTATCCTCAATGTATTACGGACACAAAAGCATAATTATTGCAAATAGCTCGACAACACAAAAACATACATTGTATCATATATTGAATATAATGTAAAGCAACGGACCGATTAGCCCACCCCAGTCGGTACTATGCCTTGTTCCAGTTGTGTGACCGGGGGCTGCCGATGTGTCTCTATGTATGCTCTAAATGTACCCCATATATCTCTGGGCGGGGTGAGGAGGGTAGAGTGGTGGCGTATATCTCACTATTTGTGTTGCATAATGCCAAACTACTCATCCAACTCTTTAATGTAGGAACTGATCTGCAGCCCCAATGAATAGCCACCTCACGTTTAGCCAATAATAGACTTAGGGCCGCAAATGTTCTCACATTCTTGGGAAAAATTAACCACATAGCCCAGCAGAGCACTTCCGGGATGGGAACTAGGGGCAGATTGATCATTTCGCCTAGGGTCTTATGTACTGCTTCCCAATACGGTTGTAGAAGTGCGCAGGTCCATGTAAGATGTGCAAATTCAGCGTGAGGGGCCATGCATTTGCAACAGGAGTAGGGCCTGGATTGGTCCAGCTTGTGGGATTTGGCCGGGGTGTGTACATTCTGCGCAAGAATTTAAAATGTAGTAGTTTGTGTCAACTGTTTAGGGAAACATCCTTCGTGACCGCGCAGCATGCAGCCCATTGATCATCGGTGATTGGGCGGCCGAGTTTGCCCTCCCAGTCTCTACGGAGCTTGTCATCGTTCACAAGGATGATCTCTGAGCAAGCTTTATACAGTTTAGAGATGAGGTGAATTCCTCGCTCGCTGTCTATGATCAGAGACAGGGGGGCAAATGATTCCGGTTCGATCGGGAAACCAGGCAGTGCAGCGCGCAGAGCCGAACGCATCTGGTTCAGTACGAAGCTGTCCATAAACGTGGCGTCTGGGAAATGGCCAACGTCCTGTACTAAGAAGGCTTGGCTTTTCCGATATAGATCTCCCAGTTTTGTAATCTCAAATTTAGTTAACATACGCTGCACCACTCCCTCTCTCATTATTGGAAACCATCAAGCATTGGGGAATGGGAGGAAATTGAAAAATAATGTGGCCATGCCAGTAATTCGCCTCAGCTTTTCCCAAGCCCAACTAGTGGTGGATTTCATTTGGGTCTCTAGGAATGCCCTCGGGCAGCACCTTGAACAGTTTCTCAGGCAAGACAAAGTCAGATTCGGGCAAAGAAATGGGATCCTGACATCCAGGTGGTACCAAGCATAGGCGTAGCTGCATTGTGCTACAATATAATATAAGTGGAGATCTGGGACCCCCTCTTTCGTATGGGAGTGTAAGTACCCGCCACAGAATGCGAGCATGTTCACCCCCCCATACTAATCTAATAAGGAAGGATCTTAGTTTCAGAAAAAAGCAGTTGGGGAGGGGAATCGGGATGTTGTTAAAAAGATATAAAAACTTGGGCAGGGCCACCATCTTGAGAATCACAACTTTACCCGCAATGGACAATGGCCACCTCATCCTGTGCTCTATTTGTGCTTAGAGGGAGCTAATGGCTCGTCCATAGTTGAGGTGTATGATTAAAGCAGTGTCTAAATTAATGTGAATGCTTAAGTATTTTACGGAGTTCGTGCACCACTCTAGGGGGAATTCACAATCTAAAGACTTGGTGCTGGGAGTCAATGGGAAAATCATTGACTTATGCCAGTTAATACCAAGGCCAGAGTACCGACCAAACCGGATTATTTCTCGTATGAGGGGTTCTAAATTGACCTGAGGCTCCTTCACATAAAGAACGGTATCGTCCGCATAAAGCGAGAACAGGAGAGGGTCAGTGTTAAATCGTAGGCTGCGCTGTAAAAGTTTTTCTTGGAAATGGCGAATTAGAGGGTCCATAGCTAGGATGAATATTAGAGGGGAAGGGGGGCAGCCCTGTCGCGTACCTAGAGAGGGAGAAGGAAAGAGAGAGCGTACCATTCAGTCGGAGTCGTGCAGTGGGGCGGCAGTAGAGTAAGGAAGTGGTGGCAATTAAACCCATCGGCAAGCCCATACGACACATGACCAACACAAAAAAGGACTACTTCAGAGAGTCAAATGCCTTCTCCGTGTCGAGTAAGATGGTGGCAGAGGGGTTTTATAATCCGTACTAAGAATTGAAATTGGTCTATATGACCCACAATTTGCAGCCGTACTTGCGAATAGATTGGGTGGTGTAGCAAATAACATCTTGCATATGGATCAGAAAGGTTTTGTGAAGGAGAGGCAATTGCACGAACTGACGTATGACCTCATCGGTGCAATAGATATGGCCATTTCAGCATCACTTCCTTTAGCAGTTTTCACTCTTGATGCCACCAAAGCCTGTGACAGGGTAAACTGGGTGTATTTTGAAGAAGTGTTAAAAAAGTTCAACCTGGGAGACAATTTTAGACGAGCAGTAAAACTACTATATAAAAATCCTTCTGCTTCATTACTGGTTAACGGGGAGCTTACGGAGCCATTCGATATTACACGAGGAACCCGTCAAGGGTGTCCCCTCTCACCACTTTTATTTGATCTATTTATCGAGCCTTTCGCTCAACTAATTCGGGACAATATTAATATAAAACCTTTTAGTTTTGAAGGTTGGGAGCGGAAAGTCGCACTATACGCGGACGATGTTCTTATCTTTTCATCTGAGTTAAGTTCAGCCTTCCCTACAGTTATATCTATTGCACAAGAGTTCGGGGCAATATCTGGTTATGAAGTGAATGCATCAAAAACCGACATTATGGTTTGGAATCAATCTGCTCTGGTTGCAGGAGTACAGCCGAGTGCCACCCTTAGATATCTCGGGTTAAATATCTATACGGATATTAATAAGATCGCACCGTTAAATTTTGCCCGTGTGGCTAAGGAAGCCCGAAGGTTGTTGAGATCATGGTCAGCTCTTCCTATTTCCCTGATAGGTAGATCTAATTTGGTCAAAATGACCATTTTACCCAAGATTATGTTTTTGTTTAACACTATCCCTCTTTTTTTTTATCCATCCTCGACTGCCAAACTTCAAACGGAACTAAATAGATTCATTTGGAATAGACGTACGCCCAGGTTATCCTGGAAGAAGATCAGACGGCGTAGAGAAAAAGGAGGCCTCGCAGCGCCAGACCTCCAGATATACGGCTGGTCTTTCCAATTTTCTCATATTAGGATGCTTTTAAAGACCCCTAATAACATAGGCAGCGGAAAATTATTCGTAGCACTTCTCAAAGGGGAAAAAATTGGGCCAACAAACTTTTTGCTAAAATTTGGGGACCCAAAATACTTTAAGAAGGTCAAGTTAAAGGTGCTGAGGGACTTAGCTAGAACATGGACAAACTTAAGACGCACACTCAATTTGGATTATTATCAGAGTCGGGCCCCGTTATGGGACTCGCCAGGTGCCCCATCTTGGCTTTTGGACAGTTTAGCCCTCCCAGTTAGAGAGGCCGGGATCTCAGCATGGGGGGACCTGTTTGTTGATGGAGTATTACTTCCATGGGAGACCTTGAGCTCAATAATAGGAACTCGCCTTTCACGTTTTAAATATCTTCAAATTCAGAGTTGGTCCCAAGCTTACAGCCTAGGAAGGGGTAGGCATAAACTAGGTGCCGATCACAATCTAGTATCCTATCTGATGGACAAACCCCCATTTAAAAAAGAAATAACATTTTGGTATAACCTTATACTAGATGAGATTGATGGCGAATTCCTGCTACCCCACTCCCTTTGGGAAATATATATACCTAATACCGATGTAGAGGGCCTGTGGCTTAAATCATTTAAGACTCTAGGGGAGATTGTAAAACCTTCTTGGCTTCGTCGGAACCATTTGTTGACACTGCATAGAGCGTATTACTCTCCACTACGTTTATCAAAGTTCTCCAATAATGTTCAGGTCGGATGCCCCAGATGTGGTTTAGTAGCAGCATCAGATACACACATGTTCTTCGAGTGTCCCTATATAACATCTTTTTGGAATGAAATTTGTGTTTCCCTTTCATTAGCAATCGATCTACAAGTTAGTCCCTGCCCCACGTTAGTTTTCTTTGGTATTATACCTGGGATTGAAGGTATAAGTAAAAAGCTGGTCTTTTATAGTTGTTTATTAGCCAGAAGAGAAATTTGTAAACGCTGGAAAGATAAGACTCCTCCTCTCTATACAGATTGGGGAGCAGCGATTTTACAGATGTCCAAACTAGATCTGGCTAGAGGAGGCAACCAAGACAAAAGGAGATTTTGGCTATTTTTGAACTGGTAACTATAGGCCAGAGCATTGAGGGTTTTTTTTTTTTGTTTTTTTTTTTCCCCCAAGTCCTATGATTGTGCTGCTTGGATGGATCATTTGTTCTTTTGATCCCTTTTATTTTTGCTTTACATACCCTATATATGCGACTCTGGCTATAAAATGGGTTGTACATAGCAGTTCACCAACCCTGTCGGTACCATTGGATGAGGACAAAATTGGGAGGCGTGGCATTGTGGGATACGCTCTTAGGTACCATTTAAATCCCCCCCAGTTTATCTGGGCCAGTGCCTCAGTCATCTTCAATACTTCTTCGTCACTACATGGTTACCAAGGGCGAATATGAGGACACAAAAAAAAAAAAAAAAAAAAGATGTTGGCAGAGGGGACATCCGGATTGATTCTGTGGAGCACTGAAAAGAGAGTCCTGAGATTGAGCGATGTAGACCTGCCGGCGACAAAACAGGATTGGGCAGGGGAGATAATGAATTCCATCAATTGAGACAGGCGCATTGTGATAACCTTAGCAAGGATTTTATAATCTAAATTTCATAATGACAGCGGCCGATAGGACCCGCACTGTCGTAGATCTTTGCCCGGCTTGGGGAGAACAATAATGGCGGCTTCTTGCAAGGTAGAAGAAAGCATCTGGGTCTCCAGGGCCTATGCATACACCTCAATAAGTTGAGGTGCCAGAAGATCTTTATATGTCTTGTAGAAGTCTCTCGTAAAGCCATCCAACCCGGGGGCAGAGGAGGAGCGGAGGGCTTCGATACTGCCCAGCACGTCAGCTTCTGAGATTGGCTCCGCTAGGAAGTCTTGCATGTACTTCTCAATCTATACTAATGCAATTTCCGATAAATACTCTTCCTGGGCTGTGGGATCCTGACCTATTTTGGAAGTGTACAGGGCCTTGAAGTAGTCAAGAAATTTGTACTGTATGTCCGAGGTGGAGATCAGTGTTTGGTTGGTAGAAGAGCTAAGCTCTGTGATGTAGGCCTTACTGTACGGTGGGCGAAGCATTTGGGCCAACATTTGGCCAGGTCTTCACCCCTCTCCGTACCTCCTAATGGTGTGGTACTTGCCCCTAAAAAGAATATCGCTGTCCGCGGCCTCTCTAAAGTCAAAGAGAAGAGCGAGCCTTCGTCGCTCCAGCTCAGGATCCGGTGAACGCTCAATGGCAATGCCAAATTCTGTCAGTCCACGCTCTATGTGGGATAGTGTGTGTCTGGCCCTGCTCTGCAGGATCCAGTCGCAACAGAAAAAGGTCCACCTCCTGATATTACCAACACCCTAAAATGTGAACATGCACAGGGTATTCGAATGATCAGGTGAGGGAAAAGAGAGGGAAGGGACAGCATGGGAATAGAACCTGAAACAACAAAACATACAGGTTTAACAAGGTGATAAAGTCTACTCTCATATACATCTCACTAGAGGAATGCACCTATATCCCTGGATATAACTACTGCTGTTGGTACCTTCCTTGGGCATCCTCAAACGTTATGCAGACCAAACATTTGACCTGGAATGAAAGAACTCAAAAGCATAAAACTCTGACGGACCCATCCCCTTCACCTCATCAATTATGTCTCAACATATCTCATACATACCCAAAGATAGTCCTATACTCAGGCATAAAATCTTTGTAAGGTTGCAATGAAATTATAGACTCCCACGTATTTACTGGCAATATAGATTCAAAGCCAACAGGTAGAATTGGTAGAGCCCATCCCCAGGGTGATTGACCAAATGCACAATATAACTGCGTCCTACGGTGTTACCGCACCTCTGTATAATGAGGTAATAAGTATCATAGAAGCACACATGCAAAAGTACAGTCAATGGTTCATAGATTCAAAGTTAGCAGTGAGTTCCCACTGAATTGTAGCACTCAAATACTTCGCAACTTTTCCAAAAAATGAATATCGGATACAAAGGATACAAATGGTAATATGTGGTTCTTCACACCGCTGTATTCTGCTGTTAATCAAACTCCGCAAGGAGAAGATGCAAACACAAACGGGAATACACAGTTACTCTCACCGCCGTATTCTGCTGTGCCACCAAGACAGTACTTCACCAAAAGATGATAGAACCCAAATAACAAGGAAACAGCAATACGCTGTAGCACCGCTGCATTCCACTCAGGGAAAATGGGAAATCCTTTCTCAGGGTGAATATGAAGCCGAACTCCAGACTTCAAGAACCTTTCCATGTACTCATGGAAATACAGCTGACAGTCCTCCCAGCTGTATAACTCCAACCTGGGATCGCTAACCCAAGAGATCCCCAACTACGCCTCCTTGCTTCCGACCTCCATCAGCCAAGAGAGTGAAATGCCAAGCAATCAGAATTATGCGCAACTTCCTGCGCGACACCGTTGCCTAAATCCCCTTCCGATGGCAGGCATCATGGGAAATGTAGTTTTTAGGGTATTCTGTAGGCGTTGCACGCACAAAACCTGACAGCGTGTTGCGCAGGTCCCGGAGCACTCCGGAATGCTTGGCAATGCAAACTCCCCTAATGTAGACCTTGAATCCCTCCCATAGGACAGCCTGTGTGTCTACCGAGACAGTATTGATAGCAAAGTATTTTTCAATAGCGTCCCACACTTTGTTGTTAAACAGGTCATCAAGAAGGGCACTCTGGGAATGCTCCATTGTTGCTCAAACCCCTCAGTTCTGGGGATATTAAGATGAAGTAGAACAGGGGAATGGTCTGAATAAGCCCTTGGGAGTGTGGTGAGTGACAAAAACCAACTGGAGAAACCAGGGGAAACTAACCAGTAGTCAATCCTAGTCCAGGTGTTGTGTTGGCCAGTGAAACGCGTGTATTCAGTGTGGGTTGGATTGCGTGTGCGCCATATGTCCAGTAAGGAAAGGTGATCAGAAAGAACTAGCAATGCCCGGCCTGCGTGAGGCTTGGAGTCTGGGGCTGTGGAGGTACTGTACAATGTGGGGTCGGGAAGCAGATTGAAATCACCCCCCCCCCCACGAGGGACCCAATTTTATGAGTTGTGTGTGGAGAGCGTGGAAAACATCACAGGAGTCGGTATTCGGGGTGTAAACACAAATTAGGGCGATCTTGTGTCCCCTTAATGACCCAGCTGCAATGACTTATCTACCCTTGTTATCAGTCACTATCGAGCTGGGGCTGAAGGGGATTCTTTTATGTATGAGAACTGCTGTGCTCCTAGCGTAGTTGCTATAGTTAGCGAAATATCAATGTGCACCCCAGCTAGAAGCAAAGAGCGTGGAGTCTGAGCTGGGTAAATGCGTCTCCTGTAGGAAAGCAATATCAACATTATGGCGGAGTAGGTAATGAAGGGCATGTCTTTTCTTACGGTTGTCATTAAGGCCTCGTATGTTCCAGGACATTAAAAAGGGGCCGGAGGAACCCGCTACGTTACCTAGCTGGGCCATTGTGTAAGTAGAGTATGCATGATTACTGAGGACGAATCCAGGTGAACAATATCCATGACAGTGAACAGCCTTAGGAAAATATAACAACAATTCTGTGAAAATAATAAACCCCCCTCCCCCACCCAACCTCACTAACAAGAAAGCAAGGCCTACCCAACACTAGCATTAGAGTAGAATGTACCAATCGACTGAACAGTGGAACGATGAAAACCCAAAAGTGGTACATCTATATAGCGTAAAATCAAAACTAGGTGTACACCAAAGGGGAGGTGAAAACGCCACGCTAGGTACTCAACCTTTGGAAACAGATACGCAAAAAAGTAAATCATTATCCCAAAACAATTACATAGCTGTGAAAAGAGCAGCACTTAATGTTCTCAGCCAGACCCAGTTCCTGAGAAGAGTTCCATGCTGGCTTTAGACCCACTGCATGGTGGGGAGATACGGGCCTAATCTGCCACTGCCTGGTTCTTCTGTCTGTAAGTGTGGCAACATTCCTGTGCTTCAGTTGGACTATCAAAGATGCAGGGCTTACCATTAATGTCCACCCTTAGTCTAGCGGAATACAACATACCGTATTTTAGACCAAGGTTCTTGAGGGTGGATGTGACCCCAGTCTACGTGTGGCAGGCTTCCTGTATCATGATAGTGAAGTCAGAATACAGCAACAACTTGGAGCCTTGCCAGATGGTGTCAACCCCCTCATTTGCAAGGCGTAGAGCTGTGTCGCGGTCCCGATAGTTCATAACTCGCTCAAACATGGGCCTTGGAGGGCTCCCTGGATTGGGCCACGGTCCTAGCGAACGATGAGCCCGCTCCAAAACAAATCCTGGAGTGAAGGAGTCTCTGCCGAACAACACTTCCACAAAGATGTCGAGACGACTGGTGGCTGTGGATTTCGGAACACCCAAAATACGAATGTTGTTGCGCTTCAAGATCTTCATTTTTAATGGCGACATCTTTAAGAATCCGAAACAAGCTCTCCAGTCTTTTGAGAGATTGGGCAGCGCCATCTTTGATGTTGGATATGGCCTCTGCGACATCCAGGCGCCAATCGTGCACTTGAATTTTGGCCCCCAAGTCAGCAAGGCTCTTGTCGAGGGCGTCAAATCAACCATCCAGCGCACAGAAGCCCGCTCTCATCTCCTGCAACAGGGTTTGTGGATTGGGCAGAGGGGTCCTCTGTGCGCTCCATGTCTCATCCACCCTCCGCCATGTCGAATCCACCCTCTGGGGCTGTGTCAGGAAGTTTCTCAAATGGAAGCGTCCGTTGCTTGGGATCTTCGCGGCCCATGCCGTACCAAGGCGTCACAGGTGGAGCTGTAGTAGAAGGCACCAAGTGTGCAAGGATGTATGACGTTATAACGCATACTATTACTCCGCAGACCATTACAACGCGACTTTTACTCCGCATACCGTTACAACGCATAGCGCCTTGGGGCGCTGGATAGTGGTAAGTATAATTTACTATTCTAACTCCAGTCCCCGTGGACCCTAGGGAAGGTGTTGGATAGTAAATTATACTTATTCCCTATCCTAGAGCGCCCCCCAGCGCAATGCGTTGTAATGGTATGCGGAGTAATGGTCGCGTTGTAATGGTAGTGCGGAGTAAAAGATCCGTTGTAACGGGTGTATACCAGTGTGCAATGCCCAGTGCTGGTTGAGGTACAGGTGTCAGAGATCCTGTGAGGCACTAGGCCTTGGAAGACAGGGAGCCGGGGCAATCTTCCCTGGAGTCTTCAGAGGATATGTGTGTGGCCCCAGGCGGCAAGGTCGGTACGGTGGGTAAGATTGTGTGGGCGTAGTCGCAGTGCTGCCTGGTAACTGTATCGGAGCAGGGCGTCTGCCAATGATGATTGGTTGCGCCGATACGTCTGTTCACAGGTATGCACCGCAGAGTGAGCGCAGCCGGAGCAGGATGAGGCGAATCACAAGGGCCTCAATGCAACCATGCCTGTGCTTCTGGTAGCGGAACTTCAGAGGCGGCCGCAGCGGTGGGGCCCCATGCAGCCCAGTCAGCAAGAAATGAAGGCCTTTTGATGGATTGGGAGCATCAAGGCAAGGGCGAGATGAATACCGCATTCAGGGTTGGAGACGGGCGCAGGGAGCTGTACAGCAGCTCTCCGTCTGCTCCAGTGTGATGGCGTCAGCTTTCCGGGCTCGTCTGTGGGCCCGATCTCCACATGGCCTGTGCAGAAAGGTGAGGAGGCACAGCCTGGCCTGCAGGGGGAGAGTGAGGCCGCGATTAGGGTACCCTGCGGGGCCGCCACTCTTAAAGGGAACTAGCGAAGGGCCCCTCCTTGCCCGATGCACTCACTGCCGCTGCACCCACTGCAGGTCGTCAGGCAGTTTCCGCTGTGCCTGCTCGTCTTGTCATCGAGACTGAGGGGTGATATCGCAGCTGTCAGTCCAGGCCGCTCCCACTGCTGCATGCGCCGCCGTGTCTATCTCGGCAATGGAGTCACCGCTGTGGTAACGAAGGGCAGCGACAAGCTCAGGAGGCACTTAGGGGTCTGGCGGCATCGTTGACTCGCTGATGGCTGCCGCAGTAAGACGGGATAATGGCTTGTGGGCTGAGATGGCTGGCGGAGTTTCAATGCCGCGCAGCCATCTTGGTCCGTTGCTTGGCCACGCCCCAATAGTAGTACATTTAACATATTTACTACGAATACAGTTTTGCTCAAGCAACTTCACCATAGATATTAGCATTGGATGTTTATATACTGAATACTGAATTAAAGCGTGTATGCAAACTTAGTGGCTCTCGTTTAAATCTAACATCACAAAGTCTGCCATTATACTAGAATACACTTTCCCTGTATTCAAATGCTAACACCCGAGCAACCAATGGCCTTTTTTACTTGCAATTTCCTCCTTTCAAGAGGTGAACACAATTTTGCTGAGTTTCTCATTTTTGGATAATTTGTTAAAGTAACTCAGGCAATACATTCAAGCAAACACTGATCATGACAGTAATACAGTTCATGTTGCAATCCTCAGATCCCACATGTTAAATAGTCTTTTTAAAGAGCCTTCCTCTATTAATTTCCTTGTTTCTTTTGGATAAATATAGAGTAATTCAGAACCAAATAGATTCCCCTTACCCACATAAGCCTTTAAGAATGGAGATGAAGAAAGCTCACCATATTCTCTATTAAACTTGATCAAACTGCCCACTATGAAATGATACCTGGTTTTTAATATGTCAAGAAGTTCAGTCCTTTTTAAGTTTCTTGAGAAATGAAGACTCAGGTACTTTTAGGAGTTTACCTCGTCTACTTTTTCATTCCCTAGATGCTATGACAAATGTGATTCCCTTTAGCTAACTGACATATTTTCTTGTTTTCTCAACATTGATTGGTAGGTGCCTTAGCTTATAACAAGATGAAAGCGTTACCAATTTTGCTTGCAAACTCATAGCATTATAATCACAAATTGCCAAGTCATTTGAATAGAGAAAGAAGGGAATATGCCTTCTTCCCAGCTTCGGAGAGTCTGAATTTGTTTCCCTTGGCACATCAAGAAGATCAGCTATATACAATCCAAAGAGTGTTGATCTGACACACACCCCTGTCTAAGGCAAATTAATATTCTTTTCATTGTCCACTAGTGCCCAGTTGTTAGTTTGGAATTACTGAATAATTGACAGTAGACTTGTTGGGATGCTCCAGTTTTCGAACTCCTGCCAAAGGGTTACCTGATCAACAGTATTAAAGGTTGGACAGAACTAGACAAAATAAGTACACAGTCTTCCATTCTGCTCAATCAATTTCCACACTATAGCCCATAGTGCAAAATAATGATACACTATAGAATGGCCAGCCCTAAAACCTCCATGCTCAACCAGTAAAAGATTGCTTCTCAATATTGTAGGAAATTAGAGTGTTGTTTGAGGGGATGTGAGCCCTTCTCAAGCAACAGTCACATTTCTTGTCAGGGTGAACCACAAAAGTCAATAAATTAACCTATGCTTACTCCTCGGATAGCTTGCCACAAAATCATTCGGACTTAACTTAGAGACAATGTGTAAAGTATTTATGCAGCACACAGACAGTAATAAGTGAAAACACCACACAAGAAATATCCTATACTAATTTAGAAAATACAGCAAAATTGTATAAATTATTTGACACCAAAACAATGAAAATCAAATCATTACAGCAGGAGAAATGCAATCTTAAAGATTTCTGGTAAGTAAAGTGCCTAAAAGCACAAAGCAGATATCTATTCGTGCAAGACTGGGTGAAATTCATAAGTTTGGACCAACTGCAATGGAGAATGGGCCAGGCACAGAGAACAGGTTAGTCCAGCTGAAAGAGTTGCCTTCTAAAGTCCAGCTCAAAGAATTCCATTCTTGGTGTAGGAGGCCGTGAGGAACATTGGGTGCTTCACAGATATTCATCGCTATAGCATGAACAGAAGGCCGGGCATCATGGATGGTCATTGCTTTCCCGTAAAGATCCTATTAGGAATTGCAGAAGGTCATTGCAGGAGATTCACATTGGTGATTCAATGCAAGCTGTTGATGCTGTATTGCAAAGTGCAGCTCTTCTGGTGCCATCATCGCTGGCAGAGTCTGTAGAGTGAAGAGTCGGGTTCATCAAAGTTTTGCATTGGCAATCAGCAAAAGCAGTAAGATCTTAATGTGAACTGGCCAATTCGTGGTCACAAGGAGCCCAAAACTTTGGGGTTTCTTCTTCTTTTTAAGGAGAAGCTCAATTGATTCATTGCCAAGGGTTCAGGACCTGGGAGGCACAGTTTGGTGACCAGGAACTCATACCAGCAGAGGACAGCAGAGATCAGGCAGGTCCCGTTGAGGGGGTCAGTAGCGCAGTTGAAGAGATGCCTGTGGAACTTGCTCTGTTCTGAGCTACAGGGACATGAAGCCCGTCAGCTGACCTCTGAGTCACCTCATCCTGGGCTGAAGGATGCAGGCAGGTCTAGTCTTCCTTATCAGAAAGCAGGGCAGGCCAGAAGCAGCAGGGTGTCCTTCTGTAGTATCCATAGATTCATGAGTATACTGAATCATGGGTCTGAGGGTCCCCTTTTTATACCTGGTGCCTTCGTTGAAGTGGGAGAAGATTCTGGAATTTCCACCTACAGCGGTGTATGGAATTTCCTGCCTCCCTACCCTAGTTCTAGTATGTCTTGGTGCACAATAGATTAGTGTGAAGTCTTTTGTGTGTATGCTGAGGTAGCCTTCTTGAAGTGCAAGTCTGGTAGGTGACAGCTTCACCCCCTCATCCTGCCAGAGATGGCTCAACCTGCCAACAATTAGCTCCCATTTGTGATAGTGTTTGCGAGGAATACACACATGCCAACTACACCTGGTCATGAAGCCCAGGATCATGTTGCAGACCACAAATTGTTTTTCTCTACCAGGACATGTAAACATAAAAGTAAATGTCCAGACTTTTAAATATAATGCACTCTGCCCTAAGAGCTGTTTAACCTAAAGGTGAGTATGGTAAAACGCTTAAAAATATAACAATGTATTTCAACCTATTTCAGTACTGACGTCTGAAGGAAGGAGCAGTCACTAAAATACATTATCTTTTAATCTGAATTGACTTTTTATATGTACACATGCTCAACATAAAGCCACTCTCACACACACACACCTTAATGTAAACATAAAGACAGGAATCCCTAAACATTTGTTTCTCGTTTTTAAAATTAGCTTTTCTACTTCACTTCCAAAAAGATGCCTACAGAGTTTTTGTTCTATGGTTATTTTCAACTTCAGATGTAGGTTTATGCAGGAAAATGGAATATTGCGCTTTTGATGAAGAAAGGTGAAATCAGAAGTTTATTAAATGGGTTATTAAAACATATGCTTCCTCAGGATCATAAATATTTAATTTTGAATAATTTTGCAAATTTCAAAGTGTACAGCATCTAAAAGCTTTGCCATTAGAGAGAAAGGCGGAAGCCCCAAAAAAATGCTTTTGTCTTATTATGCTCTGCTCTGTCAGCATTATTCAGACTGTGCACAACACCAACTAAATAGCGTGCTTGATAACCTCTTGTTTTATGAGCACACAGTCTTATTTGACCATGTATATTCGTACAATGATGAGATGGTAGCAAAGCTCTGACTCAAATACTGGCCATTCTTTATAAAGTATTTACCCCAAGAAAGATTTTCCTGAGTTCTGTAGACTTGATTGACAATAACAATTGTTCAATCTTCTGTGTAAAAATTATATTATCAACTAACCTGTGATTTTATTTAACCCCTTCCATGCTCATGACGTTTTTATTGCTGTCCAGCACAGCAGGGGAAACTCTAAAGCAGCGATGAGGTTAAATATGAATCCCAAAGTAAGGTTTTATTAAACTAGTGTTATAAAAGCACTTTATAAAGACTATGAGCCTGATTATGACTCTGGCAGTCTCGCAGTGGGCCGCCACACCAGTGCCCCTCTGTGAAACCACCAAAGCCGTCCACACCCCCGCCAGATTCGGAGTTTAATCCTGGTCTGGCGGCTAGTGCTTTGTTGGTCCTATGACGGTGGCTTTCAAAGGCTCATATCTGAGCCTTAGAAAGGCATCACAGTGGGAGCACCAAAGCACGTTCCTGCATGGCATAGATTGTACAGTCCATGCCGTGCAGGACAGGGTAGGGGGTGCATGTGGATGGGGGCACACATATTTGGAGTTCGGCGGCTATTATGAAGCTGAGAAAAAGTACAAATTTGAAGCTGCCTGAACCAGTGCAGGGAATGGAACTTCATGGTCCGTCGCCAAGATGGTCATGGATTATTTAATCTGAGAGTAAGACTGTTATTGAACAGACCCCTGTGGAATCATTGGATGAACATTCTGGTATCAAGATTTGCGGCATGGGCGAAAGGTGCATTTATTTCACCTCGATTGCTCTATGAAGGCGGTGTGTATGGATGTGCAGGATTGAGTGTCGACGCACATACCTAATGAGTGATGTTCTTGAGGGGGCAATGGATAGCTCATACAGAGCATGAGTGATTGGGAGGACTAATATATATTTTTAAGCTATACACTTGTTGAACTGACATAGCAGTGCTAGCTTACCACTGGTTATATATGCATTGGAGTGTGATTTAAAATGACAGCATACAGTTTATATTACTACTCGGAATGTGGGCACTGACAATAAAACATTGTGAATCTACAAGAAAGATGGTGGTCGGATTGACCTGTAGTCCTCTCTTTATGTTCACATGCACCCTACCTGGGGGAATGCTCTCTAGATACCAGTATAAAAACAATATTAACGCATCATGTGCACCTTCTTAAGTCAAGGCATTGAGAAAGGCAATCACACAATATATATAAAGCCTACTTACAAGCAATCCTGAGCATGTTGGATCCTGTTTAATAAAGTAAAGAGGTGAGTTGATAAAAACCAAGGCCCTAATTACTATGCCGGTCGGACAAGGGTTAAACCGGTATCATTGCAGTAAAGGGACTGTCCGACAGATATTCTGCAGTCCTTACAGCCTAATTAGGATCCGACCACCATGGAGGTAGTCGGAAACATGACTTTTGGCATTGAGTATTGTGGTGCGGCCTGGAAAAGGCATGTTTTTAAATATCCCTTCACCCTGTGCCCTGCCACATGGGGCATGGATGTTGGTGGGGGCAAATGTGGTGACTCCCTGGCCTGACAGCAGTGGCTGCAGAGGGATGGGGTCCTGCTAGGGCACCCCAAAGCCCATTTCTGGCAGCCTTTCAATGGTGGTCGGATCGCCAATGAAAGGCCGTCCGAAAGGGGCCATTGTAATCCCTACTGCAGTGCCTGAGCAGGCACCATTCTCATTATAGGGATTACATTTCAACCGCAGGGCAGACAGGCTCCTTGAGCCCGTCGGAACCACAGCAGTCGGATCCTCACGCATGCGGTCGGACCGACCACATTGTAATGTGGCAGTCTGACCACTGCTTCAGTTGTTGGTGTCAGTCCCACAACATCATAATAAGCCCCCAAATGTCAATATATTATTTTTTAGGACATAAAAAAACTATACATGTATAAAATATCTATAATTCATTGAAGCATGCATTTACATATTAAATCATAAATTGAGATACAAGTATTATTTACGGATTAAAATAGCTAATATGTTTTAATATTAAAGTACATAGTAATTGCAATTTATATTAAAAATAAAATACCTCATAAATATATCATTATTAATATTATTTTAAAAAATGTAAAACATATTTTATATTTATTCAACCATCAAAAATATTTAAAAGTGTATAGCAAAAATATAATATTTTTTTAAATTACAAGGAGGTAAATTAAAAAAAACGAAAATGAAATAAAAAAAATCTTTATAAAAATACAGTTTTATTTATAGACAAAATATATTTTAAAAATTCCAGAAAAAGTAATATGTAGTAACCTGACTCCAATAGAAAATTATAAAAAAAAGAAGAATCACTTCAAATACAGTATATTACAGTTACAAATTTACTATTCTAACTCTGGTATATTGAGAGGGTTGAATATGCTATTCTAATTATAATCTAATAAAAATAATTGTATATATAGAGAGTCATATTTACTATTGTAACTCCTGTCTACCTACCGTTTGGTAAGAATATAAATAAGTGAGGAGTCAAACTGACTATTCTAACTCAAATCTAACAAACTATGGGCAAAGTGCATACATCGAAGAGATCAGATTTCTTTTCTACCTCTGTTTTTATGAAAAAATGCAAATCTGCATACATTGAACGGTTCATATATAAGATACAAAGATACAATAAATGCACATGAACACATCAACACTTTTGAAACATATGCGAATAACAAAGTTTAAAAATTGTAAATATTTTTTAAAAATTATAAATAATTAAAATACTTCTTCAACAATTGCAAATATCGAAATTTTATTTTTTAATAAATACATAATCATTAAAAGAAGCATTATCCTTCAACCACTTCCCACAACATAACACACAAACATAACAGAAAAATGATAAACACTTTTATGATTTACTGTTTATTTAATTATAATTTACATTACTATTGACTCGATCCCCAATATTAACTGTGTATTAAAAATATATATATATGACCAAAAACTTAAAAATAGTTCAATATTCAACAGGTTAAAATTATTAATATACATTTTAAAAATAAAAATACCCATCTAAACTATTTACACAACACTATCCATACAAAATACATGTAAATTAATGATCTAAAAAAGACATTTATAAAACGGTTTTTATAAATCACAAATAAATAAACTATTAGAAAAAACATTTATATGAAGAAATCAGAATATTTAATTTGCTCTTAGACACTACACAACTGATCCCCTAATAAGGCCCCAAACCCCTGCTTGAAATACAATAACTAATAAAACAACTTAAGGAAGTATACAAAAAATAACTGTTTAAAGAAATCGAAACAAATTAATTAATAAATAATCTAAACAAAATCGCCATAAACCTCCAATAAACCACTCACATGAAATACAATTTTAAAAGAACAATTTTTGAATTTA
This sequence comes from Lissotriton helveticus, assembly GCF_964261635.1. NCBI lineage: Eukaryota > Metazoa > Chordata > Amphibia > Caudata > Salamandridae > Lissotriton > Lissotriton helveticus. Next base: position 472,509,394 of record NC_136071.1, on the reverse strand, counting down.
TTAAAGTTTTAAACTAATAAAAAATAACAAGTGAATCAATTACAATCAATATTATAATTTTAAAAACACTACCACCTAAATCCCCCAATAAATGCAAAATCGCAAATCAGAAATTAGACATTACTATAATAGTATATAAAAATAATTACAACTAAATGTCACAGTAACATAAATAATGAAATAAAAATGGAACGTGACACAATGTAATAAAAAGCAATACTATAGTAAACTCTGGTTTTAAACTTGGGTATAATGGAGAAGACATAAAAGCACCGATATCAATTCTTTGATGTTTTTGTAGTCACAATATTTTGCCCTTTGTATTGTGGTGAAATAATATTTTTTAGCCAATATTTAGGGGGCGCACATCATAGTACCTTACTGGTCATTGTGGAATTATTTTCTAGAGCAGGCCTCACTGTAGTCGGAAAATCCAAGCTCATAAATCCTTAATACAAGATTTTCAGCATTTGGTCTCCTTGGATCAGCTTTGTCTGCTGTCGCCACCTTTCTCCGAGTCTAGGACCTTCGCAACTATTATGCACACATTTCCTTTAAACAGGCTACTTCCTGCAGAGTGTACACACAACAGAGAGAGGTCAAAAAATCCCATGTAGAACATGATATGAATCAGGCTTCACTAGTTGTACAACAAATCTTTGAACATGGAGATTGAATCCAGGGTAGAGAACGAAACATGTATCTTCTTCGTGCAGGCCCTAGGTACCTATCTGACAACAGGCAGAAATGCATCTTCTTCAATGGTTTTACAAGCAAATACTGGAATGCCAATGGGCCAATGGGCCAAGCATGGTACATGGTCTCAAACACACCTGTAGAATGTGACCATGGACCACAAATTTCAAATTTATGAATTCCCTATACCTAGTGGCATACAACGCATCCCAGAGTGCATTTTGCTGCCCAATCCAAAATAGCAAGTTTCAGCTGGAAAATATTTACTATTTTACTCCACCCACTGCCATCCACTCCCCTCCATATTGCTTCAAAGGCATCCCAGTCCGAGAAAAGTAATGGGAAAATAGAGGTTTCCTTGATCTAATAACAATTCTAAGGTTTGAGAAATCCTTAGCACATAGACTGGGCCTGCCCCATAACTATCCGTCAGAAAATATTCCTTGTTCTGCCGCGTCACAGACCTCTATTTTCCCATTACTTTTCTCGGACCCCCTTGGTTCCTTTTACACGAGCACTCACTTTTATCACTTCTTTTGCACGCTAATTGTTAGTAACCCCCTCATTACATGTAATAATTGTGTATATAAATCAATGAGAATTTTCTGCTACATCAAATAATAAATTGTTGGTTCAGTTCGCACAATATCTATAGTCATCTTGGTTTATTTAAATCATCTTTGGGCTACTGTTCTTTTCCATTGCAGGATTTAATCGCATGACAAATACTTGTGCTACTAATTGATTATTAATAACTTGTTTGTGGAACCAACTTCTAGGACTACTTCTGTCTGTACCAATTGATACCCAGGTCCTATGACTTTTTCTGGGTCACCCCATTTATACTAATGTTGCAGGTGCATACAACAGCACAAAATAATCTTTGGGAGGGGTGGGAGGGGGTCTTGACTGGGCAGTTGTTTTACCTTTGCGCTGAGTAGTGTGGTAAAATCAGAAAACTTCAGTTACTAACGCTGGACCAAACAAATCCTGAATTTGCAAGCATAATGCAAATGTTTCCAAACTCATAGATAGGTTTAACGCCTTCCATGCGTCGGACGGTCCCCGGCTGTCTGACGCCACGGTGGGCGTGTGCGTCAGACGGCTGGGGGCCCGTCCTGTTTCCACACACATCAAATCCACCCGCACAGCGGGTACATTTGCGCCGCAGTGAACGGGTTAAGGCTGGGAGAGCAGTTAAAAACTCTATTTCAGGAGAATCGAAATACCCCGATCATCCCCTTGATGCGCATTAGAAGAACGGATGTCAAAGAGATGGACTTTGCAGCGAGGTAATAGACCTTCAGTGGTGTAGTGTCCTGCTAGATAAGTTCTAAAGTTCAGCCTTGTAATGCACCCACACTGTATATCCACCCATCACAGGCGTCACTGGTGAGGTGACACTGCTAATAAAAGGGGCCGGGCGCACGTGCCCTGGACCAGTTGTCCTGTATCATACCCATGGTGTTTGTGTCACTCATTATAGTAGTATGTGGGCCTAGGACCCCTAACATTACAAGTGGGACACATCTAAAAACAAAGATTGGCCGCTGACTATAGGCATACCTTTACAGATACATTCTACATTTAAATTGAATCTTCAGCTAAAAAATTTCAAACCAAATAAAGTTTATTCAAGTCCACAAAGAGTATTCAAGTCTACAAAGAGCATGCTTACTTTATTTCTCATTATGGTTCATTTTGCTTTGTGAAAATGTAACATAGGGAGTGGAGGTGGCAGATCACGTGATGCTTCGGTCTGGTCTAGTCAGAGCCAGCCATTTGACAGAAGCCAAGACTGGCCCTTCATTGGCTTCACCACCTGAATATGACTGCCTAAGGTGTTCTGCTGCCCTGTGGTGCCATTTCTTCCAATGTTTTTGCTCATGCACATTTGTAACGCCTATGTGTAGAAATATTCGAATTCGAAATACAAATAAACATCTGCATAACACTGTCCTTTGTACAGATCCTCAGTGTTTGCTTTGCCACCTCTTTTCTGTTCTTTGTACATTGTAAAGTAGTACTTTTTAATGTATTTCTTAGCATTTTAAAATGCTTTTAGCAAATGAAATGTACAATATATAGCAGTAAATTACCCATTTAAAAGGATATAATGAAATATCGGGATAATTCCGTGACCAAGTAGAGGCAATATTAGTGATAGAGAATCGCGGTATGGTTTTTTGTATTAATGGGGACGGTGCTACATTCCTTCTAATGCTAGCTCCATTCTTCCCAAACCAATTTTAAATCATTCGTCTCCCAACTTCAGATAATTTCATCAAAAAAGAAACAGAGTCTGTACTGTCAAAATAAGAACACCATCAGGCATTATTATTTTTTGCAAACATATTATATGCAGTTTAATGTAATACGGAGACGAAATGAAAATAGGTATGTAACAAGATCAATGTTTTTGAAAATTGGGTTGGAAGGGATGGAGCCAGCATTATAAGGAACACAAACACGTGCAAAAGCAAATTCCATGAACTTAATCAACACTGAGAATTGGGATACAACATTTAGACTGCAGGGATCTGCAAAATAGTTTTTCTCTGAAAGTGTGTATGCAATAGGTGGTATCTTGATCTGTGGGCTGCTTTTGTTAACTCCTTCCCTGCGCCTCAAATTCCGCCGCGGGGCAGGGGGACTAGGGGGTGGGCATGGCGCTTCGGCACTCATGACGACCCCACACCGTCATGCCTCACAGGCGGCCTGTGCTCATGACGGCTTGGTGCCGTCACAACCCCGCCCACTCATTAATTCTCCCACACAAGTGTGGAATTAGTGCCGCATGGGAGGAGCAGCAGCGGCATGACGTCTCCACGCCGTCATGAGCACACGCCTACCGTGACTCATGACGGCGTGGAGCCGTCATGAGCACTGAAGGGGTTAATACTATTAGCATTGGTTGCAGAATTCTGTGTAGGGAGTACAGGCATACATATATTATAATGGCAGAGTTAGAATGCGGGAACATGGATTGTGAATCCAACAGGCGCAACTTACGTTTCCGCTCTTCTGCATATCCCTGCTGAACTATGCACAATAGTAATATGACATTTAGCTGTTAACATGGAGAAAAATTAATGGGCTCAGAGTGAAAACAGAGATTTTAGATATCACCACACTGACTCATCACTATACTGGGCACAGGCATTCGTTGATTCGATGTGAATATCTAAAAACAAGATTGATATAATTATTACCATATTGTTGAACTGGAGTTTCTTTTACTGGTTATTCAGTGTTAACCCCAAACCGGTCCCAGGATGCTTGTTTCCAGTCCAGGGAAGACCTCGCTTGGCAGTTCAGGCTGGATTGTTCCACTGAGGACTGATTTACATATGGTTGGGTCTGGGCTGGGGTGGCGAAGTGAGCTAAAGAACGATGATGAATTCAACCCAGATCTGCGACTGGGGCTGAGTGTGTGAAAAGTTTCAGCACTCCGTCCATCATCTCCTTGTGTTTGCTTTATACAATGATACACCTTTACAGTACAAAGGAGTCTGAAATCCCTATATAAAATCCCATAGCTAATTTTCTTATGACAGATGAATTGGGACATGTCTAGTCAACTGTAATCATGAAATGATAAAGCTACTCAACAGTAATTAGTTATTAAAGTTGAGCTGTGATGTCATAATACCTGCTGTCACCATCCAAGGTGTAAGGAGAGCGATTGGGTATAATTTCAACTTCAGTTTAAACAACAAAATGAAAATGAAAATAGGCTCTTTTTCTAGGAAGGTCAGTGAACATAATTGCAGCTGCAGTTTAAACAACAAAATGAAAAGTGAGTTTTTACTTTTATTGCCTTTTTTTCTAAAACAGTGATAAGCAGAATGGAAGATAGGGCAATATGTTTTTTTTTTTGCACACCAACGGCCTGATTTCGAGTTTGACGGTCCTAGAACCACTGTACCCATGGTGGCCATCCAGTCGGGAAGATTGCCATATTTATTATTACAATATGGTCTTCGCAATCATTTAGCAGTCTCCATCTTGACATATTACGCACCATCCAATCGTTTAGTTGTGATTACATTATATTGAATTTATGTTATGGTAGTACAGGCTGGACTTTTCCCATGGGGAGCAGGGTCTAGACTGATTTGTATATGGCTAGGTCCGAACTGGAATAGCGTGGTGAGCAAACAAACTATGGATTTAACCCATATTTGTGACTGGGGTGAATGTTTGATTTGTTCAGCATTCTGTCCATAATCTCTTCTTTTTGCATTTGTCACCCTAAGTGGAAAGGGTATGCCCAGACATCAGTCCCGTGCTCCATATGCCATCGAATTCAAGCTAGCTTGGCTGATATGGGGTGATACCCCGACACCGGTCCCACTTTGCCTGTTTCTGGTTCAGGGAGGACCTTGCCTGGCAATTTGCACTGATCTGTTCCCATGGGGAGCAGGGTCAAGACTGAAATATTCCCCACCCAAGTGTGTTTATAATGTAAATGAATAGAGGTAGTATTTTCCCCCGCTAATGCCACTAGTTTGCGGCATCATCTCTTGTCGATCCTTCCTAACAGTATTTCTGTTACTCCTACATTCTGAAAGTCAATCTGGAATAGCTTGGCGAGCAAAAAAACAATGAATTTAATCCATTTCTGTGACCAGTGGGGAATGTTTGTTCAGCATTCCGTTAATCATCTGTTCTTTTTGCATTTGTCACCCTAAATTGGAAGGGCATGCCCAGATATGGGTCCCTTGCTTGCCTTGCCGCTGGATTTCAGCTACCCTTGCTGACGAAGAGTTCTACCCCGAAACCGGTCCCAGGGTGCTTGTTTCTGATCTAGTGAGGACCTGGCCTAACAGTTCGGGCTGGACTTTTCCCAAGAGGGGCAGGGTCAAGACTGATTTGCTTAGGGCTAGGTCCAAACTGGAATGGCATGGCGAGCAAAAATTATGGATTTAACACAGATGTATGACTGGGGGGTGAAAAGCATATTATTCTCTGCCAACCAATCAGTGGCAAACAGCCTACAGAATATAGCCACTAGGCTTCTTTACAAGATCTATAAATATTACTTAGCCTCCAATGCTATAAGCCAATTGCACTGGCCCCATATTCGACCTAGAATGACTTTTAAAGTACTCAGCACCACCTTTAAAGCTCTGCATGGTCACAGCCATTCTTTTTTCAATAGAGTTTTATACAGTATACCCCAGGCAGGACCCTACACTCAACCTCAGCCAAACTTGCGGTGCCTTACAGGTTCAAGTGGGCAACTTGAGAAGGAAAGAGCGTTGCACTGGAAGCAAAAAAAGCCTGGAATTTAATCCTGCTACACATCAAGGAAGCCCCCAATATCCTAGTCTTTAGGGTGTTGTTAAAGACCTGGCTATGCAAGTCTTTGTAGCTTCCTTTTCTCAAGGTCCACATCCTACACCAGTAATATTTAAGTCAGTGTCAAGACGCCTTCTGGTATTCAAGCGCTATAGAAACTATATAACATACCATACCTTAATTGGTTTGTTCAGCATTCCGTTCATCATCTGTTCTTTTTGCATTTTTCGCCCAAAGTGGGAAGGGTATGCCCAGACATGGGTCCCATGCTCGCTATGCCACTGAATTCAAGTTAGCCTAACTGATGAGTAGTGATACCCCGTAACTGGTCCGAGGACGCTTGTTTTTGGTCTAGGGAGGACCTGGCTTGACAGTTTGGGCTGGACTGTTCCTGTGAGGAGCAGGGTCAACACTGATTTGCATATGGCTGGGTCTAAGCCGGGGTGGCATGGAGAGCAAAAGAACAATGGATTCAACCCAGATGTTTTGACTGGGGGTGAATGTTTGATTTGTTCCGCTTTCCATCCACCATTTGTGTGTCTTTTGCTTTCTCACCCTGAGTGCGCAGTGTATGCCCAGACATGGGTCCTGAGCTTTCTATGCTAACAGATTCAAGTTTCCTGGCTGATGAGGAGTGATACCAGAAACCAGTCCCAGGATTCTTGTTTCTGGTCCAGGGAGGACCTGTCCTGGCAGTTCGGGCTGGACTGTTCCCATGGGGCCCATGGTCAAGACTGATTTGTAAATGGCTAGGTCCAAATTGGAATGGTGTGGTGAGCAAAAACCCAATGGATTTAACCAAGATCTGTGACTGGGGTGAATGTTTGTTTTGTTCAGGATTCTGTCCATCATCTCTTCTTTTTGCATTTGTCACCCTAAGTGAGAATGGTATGCCTGTGTGTGCTGTGCCACTGGATTCAAGCTAGCCTGGCTGATGAGGGGTGATACCCCAAAACCAGTCCCATGATGCTAGTTTCTGGTTCAGGGAAGACCAGACATTGCAGTCCAGGACAGACGGCATGGAGAGCAGGGTAGAAACTGATTTGTTAATGGCTGGGTCAAAATTGCAATGGTGTGGCGAGCACAAAAATATTGATTTAACCCACAATCGTGACTGGGGTGAATATTTGATTTGTTCAATATTCCATCCACCATCTGTTCTTTTTGCACTTTTAGGAAGTTGGTATATCCTGCCTTAGCCATTTAGTGTCTGTAGCCTGTCTCTGTGTCACATGACTGGGTGTGGTTGACAGTTGGGCTTAATGTATTCTTCCTCGACAGCCACATACAATAGAGAGCATGGATGGGCCATCACTGGCAGTATGGGAGGGAGAAGCTGGGCATAGCTCTACTTACACTAGAATAAGCTGTGTCCTGCCTCCACACAAAGGGCTGCATACCACCTGCATTTAGTCTGGAGCCAGGGCAGGAGAGGAGGGCACCGGTGCCCTTCAAAGAAAGCCTCTAGAAGCTTCTCCCCTACTTTAAAGTCAGAACTGGGTATACATATATTTAATCTCATACACCAATTCTTCAGTACAGTTCTGGACCTGTGGATACTCTGCCAGGAAGAAGAACTGCTTTTTTCTGAAAGAACTGCCACCCTACTGGACTGTTGTCATTAAAGAATGTATTCCCTGCTGTGCTGGTCTGCTGCCTTCTTGCCTGGGTGAAAAGCACTGGACCTGCATCTCTTAAACCCAGAACACAGAGTGACTGAAAGGGCTAGTTGGCTGGTGTCCAGATCTCAGACCTCACACCTGCACCTGGACTCTGCCATCTGTGAGTCTACCCTGCCAAGTGGTGCGACCCCGTCCTAGGCCCTTGGAAGTGGGCATAAGGTGTTCTGCCAGCCACTGTGGGGCAAGCGGAACCAAAGCATCTCCTCTGCTGTACGGTACAAACTCAAGCAGAACAGAAACATCTCTGCTGCTGTGTGGCTTTGACCCAATGCAAAGGCCCCATCACCACTGCAGTCCATCGGAACCTCCACTTCACAATGCATCCTCGGCTCAGGCCCTCAGATCCCTTGTCAATAGCAGCCTCGATGATGATTCCGGAGTCCGTATCTCAACCTCGCAGCACTTCAAAACCAAGGCATTACAACAACTGAGCCTTGTATTCTCAACGCCAAATTTGTATCACAAGCCCCGTAAACGGGATCCCTGATGATTACACAGGCAACCACATCGGAGCCTCACCACATATTGGAACCGACTCATTGCTTTGGCTGCATGACTCATCTTCGCGGATCCTTGCAATGCTTTGCAAACCAGGATTTAAGGTACCTTGTTCAGCGGGCCTGATGGGGTCTATGTGGCTGGCCAACACTTCATCACGGTCAGCCTGAACTTGTGACTTTGTCCCAGTCCAGCGCAAACAGATATCCATAGTTGGCGCTGTTTGCTTGTTGGGCTATTTTCACACAAAAATGTAAAAATTCTGAACTCCGGTTCTACTGAATGAATTATTGTTCTTTTGGACTTGTTTCATGTATTACGTTTTTCTCTATTTTTCTAACTTGGTGTGGGAATCTTTTTGTGTGATGTTTTACACTGTACTACTGTTTGAAGTGTTGCACAGGTATTTTATACATTGCCTCAAAGTTAAACCTGATTGCTCTGTGCCAAGCTCCCAGAGGGTTGCGCACAGGTTAATTTAGGATTTGGCTTCTACCTCACCCTGACAAGGATTGTGGTTTCTGCTTGATCAGGGCTCACACCCTAGTTAACCAACTACCCAATTTCTTACACCTACAACTGCAAATGGAAAAATAAATATCTCCTTATGGTTGTTATGCACAGTCATTTTTACCACTAGTTCTATATGCCGTTAATTGTTCCATCTGCATTAGTGCTCTGTAACTTTTTTTAATAATTACTGCATATTTTAAGTAGAATTACTGGGGAAGGACTTTAACTTTCACAAGCATTAGAAAGAAGGCTATGCTTCCGAAAGCCTACATACCACTCAGCTCTCATGTGAATATTTATCAAGGGGCTTCACCCCAGAATAAAGGTCTAGGCAGGAACAGTTAGTTTGCAAATTTTCACAGGGATACCAAGTTTTATCTTTGATAATTTAAAGTAAACGCTCATAAATGCACAATTCATTAGTCAGACTGTTTTTAAACTTGACTTTATCAGCCATAGCTTGCATCTCTGAAAGATCTCCACCGTACAGTGAAATAAGGTGATATACTGATCCAACTGAACTCCCAATACTTTCACAAAGCAACAGCCTTGGGCCTGTATGGCACTTTAAACGGGTAGGGGAAGGTTTTAATCATGAATAAGCCTTAACTTGTATGACATGTTGACTGATAACCTTTGTACCTACAAAGGCATATGCATTGGCACCGATTGAGTTGGAAACATACTTTCAGTCTTGCTACCACATGGTGACCTATAAGCAGGGCCGCTGGAATTATGTGGCAGGAGAGGGCAACATTATGTGGCATAGGCGAGTGAATTATGCGGCAAGAAAAGATAAATTATGCAGCATTATGTGGCATATTTTGTATTGTATTGCTTCATTATTTTTTCACTTGGTAACACTGTTTTGGCATTGGTTGCACCTTAGTATCAGTTTGACACCCAAATAAAACAATAAGCAACAGAAGGGTGAGCAGTACAGTTTTGCAAATGGCCTTACAGTGCTTTGCAACACGTGTTGCTGCATTTTTAGTAACGTTTGAACCATGTGAGCAAGAATTTTGTTGTTTAAATTTGCACATTATGCTGCAGATGGTGGATTATATGGCAAATGTGGCAGATCTATAACGATGCGAAAATCGGGGCATCCGCGCAATCGCATAATTCCTGCGGCCTTGCCTATAAGAGACCTGTATGATATCCCCTATGTGATATGACGTATCCACCTGAAGATAAATATGCAAAACAGCTATATAACAGTAAACTAGCTGGCTAAATCTGTATATACTAAGGGGGATCTTTTGAGTTTGTTGAAATTGAGTGAAAAACACCCATCAACCTTCAAAAAGGGTCTTACCTGCCCACAACTACTTTTGATTGCATGGTTTGCAGATGCAAGGAGGTGTGCAATTTAAACCTGATTATTTGTCTGGCACCTTGGTAAGGCTAATATGGCACTCATTTCCCATTCTAAGCTGTGCAAACTGCTGATGGCCACTATTTGTCCCTGTTTTTTGAGCAAGGTTTCACCCATTACCAATCCTGGGAGCAAACACCCGTCATTTGTGCACCAAACATGATTCTATGTTTCGTTGTAAATGGGGTTTTACCCCCAGAAAAAGGATCAGCGGCTTTAACATGATCTAGCTTATAGTGTGAACTACTACAGAGTATGTACTCGTTTCAAATGTACCTAATGGTCTGCTAGAAGCCGATGATAGTGCAAAATGAGAGTGGGCACAATTTGACTCCACTCCTAATAAGTGGTAATCCAAAAGTCATTGGTGCCTGTTTACCACTGGCTCTTTGGCTTGGGAGCCCCAGCGGGTGTGTGTGAGAATATTACGAGGCTCATTGTGAGTGCCCCAAAGTTTGGTCTAGTAACTGCCCCAATGGGTTTTCATAACTCTGTAATTTACAGAATTACTGTCCATTGTGAGTGGGATCCTTAATTTAGACAGGACCTCAGGACCCGGCTCTTTGACCGAACTGCAGACCCCCACCCCATCGCCTTGAGACCGTCACGGGTGAGTAGTCGATTTATAAGAACCCTGATTGATTGGTTGAGAGTCACCTTGGAAATGAGGATCAATCTGTGTGATTGGTTATTCCACATTCAGTTTCCCTAGTTCTGCTCCATTTCCCTGTGTTTTTTCACCTACTGGTAATGTACACACAAAGGGGTTGTGTAGAGTATATTACACAAACAAAAACAAAAGACCCCAATCAGGCAAATTGCTCTGCTTGGAAAGACTGCCCTCACTCACATACCAAGGTATGTGACATGCTTCATCATCGGGCCTGCTTACAATACGCCCTGGTGTAGCCAGGGGAGTATAACCCATCTACGAAATACTGGTAATACCTGCATTTCGTAGATGGGTTTTCCAAATAAAAGGCCCGGCTTCCCGACTGCGGATCTCATAATTCCAGTGGGCCCGGTAAATCACGTTACCTTCCCCATCCGCATTTAGAGGCCACTCAAAGTGGGGTTCTGATCTTGTCTCCATACTAAAACACAACACCCGACATGTCTAAATCAAATTTCTTATACTATTGAGGTCAAATCTGGTAATAAGGCTTGTCATGAGAACTTGCCAGTGCACATTTCTGGTGCGGTGGCTGTATTTAATTATTTTTAAAACTGATTTCATCTACGCAATGTATATTTTATTGCTGTATATTAAACTGCGTTCTATTACCATTCCTTTTATTGTATATAATTAAAAAAGTAATAACTCATTCTTCAATATAATATCACAATACATTGAATGACACTGCCTGAGATGTTTTTCAAGTGGGATGAATGAGCTAATCAAACACACGTTTCTCATTAATATCTAATGGATTGGTAATGGAATATAGAGCCATCCGTCTTTAAATTGCCAATACAAATTCCGCTCAGATTGAAAGCGCACATAGGTCATTATTTTCTGAAGGTGGACAACTTGAAATTAGTTAGGGCTGTTTATTCAAATCCCAGCAGGCACGTGGACAAAATAATATAAGAAAGCAAAAACAATTGCGATTAATTGTCATCATCAGTAGCAGGATCAGTAGAGAGATAATGCATCGATCAGGCGGGGGGAGAGCCGCATCTCATTCTCTGGCTGTCTCTCTCACTAGGTGAAGAGGACCCAGGAGAAAAGAGGCGGAAATAAGCAAGAAGGCACATTGTGGCAGGCCCATGCCAGGTTTGATTATTACTGTCATTTCTGTAAGAGAGGCACCTAATTGTAAGATGTTATAGCTCTTACAGTAAATGATTCTTCCAAAATAAATATAGAATTTAGGGGCAATTTGCTTCATTTGCTTTTGTGTAAAATTTCTGTAAAATACACATTTTTCAGGTTGTGTTTTATTTTAGCACGAAATGCATCCTCGCACTAATTTTCGGCACAGGGCTGTAATTAAACAAAAGTGTAGTGAGCCACCGGTTCGACCCCATAAAGGTTGCACAGTCAACTTCCATGGCCGGGCATGGGCCAGGGAGTATACAATAAACTTGATGTCAGCGCACGTGGCTGACTGCACAGACTAGGGCTCGAGTTGGGGTACCACGCGGGTGGACGGCGTCCCCCCACTTATTTTAGGGGGGGGGGGGGACGCCATCCCCCCTGCCAAACAGCTGGACTTCACTCTTTGGCCTCTCTGGGAGGAGGAGCTCGGCACCTTTCGTGAAGTCACTTCCTGTCGTGACGTCACTTCCGGTCACAGCGTCCCCCACTTCTTTTTTTACGACTTGTGCCCTGGCACAGACCAAGCATACCGAGTAGTTGTCCCTTCTTTGCTGTGCATGCTATAGGCCTGAGGCCGCTATAAGTACCCACTCTGTGCCCCTAGATAGCCCCCACTACAAAAAGCACCAAGAACAACAGCTGCTCGTATAAGTGGTGTAACAATTGCCCATGCAGCCCCAGCGGCGCAGGGCGGGGGGGGGGGGGGGGGGCGAGCTCTAGGTTGTCCCCTGCAGCACGGTGCACGGCGGTGGAGCCCTGCCCTTAAATCTCCTGAGTCTGGAGCGTTGGGGACCCCATTTGGGAACAGTGCTGGGGTGCACCCTCAAATGTTGTCACCCCGCTGGCTCGCATTCTGTTGTTGCTGTCTATTCGCATATATTTTCACTGCGAATGGTGTCCCTAGTGGTAGAAAATCTTTACCGTGAATTTTTCATAAGTGGTTCTTTGGCGTCATTTTAGGAAATTCATATAAGAAGAGTAAAGCAGAACTTCCCAAATTACGTGAATTACGCTGGTGTAATTTAAAATTAACTGTGACCTAATGATGAGTGTATAATGACTCCTGCACGCAAGCAAAGTACAGGCCGTTTTAATAGCAAAATATAAAAAAATGGAGTAAAACGTAAAATTTCTGGTGATCGGAAATAGATCTATTTTTCTCACACTTTTACCTTGAACAAGCCTTGTCGGCCAGTAGCTAGTAAGTGCTCCATTGTCAGGTTCAAGAGTTAAAGGTTTCTCACGCAGATACCATATGGAAATTGTAATGTTGAACCCCTGTGTTTCCTGAGCTATCTGTTTAATGTTCTTGAATTTAGACCCATTTGCCCCAATACTTAGGACCTGATTACTGCGTGGTGTGTACATTTCGATCCCTGTTAATTGGGACTTTGCAAAGGCATCGTAATTCCAAGTAATTCAGTGGTTACTGCACCCCTGCACTTTTCTGCTGTCAGACTTCACTAGGCCAAACCTGCCATATTTTAGTGGGGGGTTAGTGCCATAAATTTCAATACATGTTTAAGTGGTGCAGAAAATAATGATTTTACATGCAGTTCCTAATTTCCATGACAAATGAGGTATTTATTCACCAAATAAAAACTGCACCCCATAGTATCAGTGTGTAGCTCCCCCTCAGCTCGTAATAAGGACCTTACAGGTTTAGCCACATATGACTTGCTGTTTCTGTGTTACCAAAATTATTTTCCTTGCAATACCTCAGCAATAATGAGAATTGTGTCCATGTAAAGAATTGTAATTAATGAAAATCATCATAATCGAAGTCAAACTTTGTTCAATTAAACAATTTTCAGTACTTTTAACTTTAAGTGCAGTGATAATATTGGCGTTTTTCACTCATACGATTATTTTCCATTTTTTTACTTTAGTTATGTTAAATCACCGAAATGTTACACTAGAGTAATATATTTTGCAATAGCATTGAACAGAATTCCAGATGTGAAACCTAATTTTGTTGCAGCCTCATGTTCACATGTTTCCATACTGTGCCTGCTCCTTAAAAGTGTATCAGATGCCATGAGAATTCATCGATGGCCCTCAAAAGCTTCTATAAAACAATTGATGAGATAGATATAATCTGAATAGTGAATCATTTATTACACTGACAAGCAGATTTGGTGCAGACCTTGAGGGTCACATTCTCACGTACCAACAGTGGCGGCCCGTGCAAGAAAGCGGGTCGGGGCAGGGTGCCGAAGTTGACATACAATGGGATACTGAACATAAAATTAATAAATAAATGAAACCACTTACCTTGCACTTGCCACATCGCCGACTCCGCAATGCGACGAGCACAAGGGAAGTGGTTTTATTCATTATATTTTATGTTCACTATCCTGTTGTATGTCGACTTCCACCCGGACCCCCGCTTCGCTCCCGTCCTGCCCACTGCACTTACCTGCATGGCCCGCGACTGTGTATCGATTGATACCCCCCAGAGGGATTGTCCTTCAGAATTTATGTTGTAAGTACAAATTTCTTTTCTTGATCACTTGCCCAAAAAATGCAATCGAAGTGTCTTTTAAGTAATCTGTGGAACTAATTTAAAATTAGAACAAGAGTGAAGCATGAAACCATATGATGCAGCTATCACCACAGAGTAGCTGCTGAGTTCCCTAATCAAATGATTGACACCCCATATACAAGTGATGAGTCCAGGTCTGCATTGTGAATCTATGAATAACATATTCTCTATAAAGTCTAGATAAAGGTCCAATCTTTTGACACACATACACATTCAATTATCAATCAATAACAACAGTACTAAAATTAATATTTTCCAGAAAGGGTTTGGTCTTGAAAAAATAAATATCTCTTAAACAGAAGACCCATGAAATATTATAAAGCCAACATTTATATACGCCTTTGATGTATAAATTCAACAGGGGAACAACATGCTACGCATATTTCCTTTATTTGTTTTTCCTCTGTAATAGTAGCAGATGAGGTCAAGGAAGATCAACGTAAGGGGGCTTCTTGGATTTACGATTCCTGTTTTGGACACTATAATTCTCAGAACACACTACTCTTTTTCTGTGACTCTCTAAAGGTCACATAAAAGAGCAAAAAAGGTGGTGTTGGACCTGACCCTTTTTGCATGGCTTGCCCCATATTTTTTCATTCTGTTGCTTGTTATTCTTTGTTGGCATTAAGACTCTGTATGCTTTTTCCCTGCTACACAGTAATAAAGTGCTTATGCTCTCCCCCTAAAATATGGTACTGTTGGCATATGCACAATTGGCAAATTAGTTTACTTGTATGTCCCTAGTAAATGATACTACTCGTACAACATGATACTACATGTACATTAAATGCTACTTGTGGACTGCACAACTCATTGTTACACCAACTAAAGCAGCCTTTTAAAACATGTATCAGTCCTGCCACTTCAGCCTGAGGTGCAGTCTAAAACGTCCATTTAGACAAAATAAACCTTTTGCAAGGCCTAAACTTTCGTTTTTAATATTTATGAGTCTCTCCAAAGGTACCCCTAAAGGCTGACAGAGCAGTATGCATGGTATATAAAAAAAAAAGTAGGGCATGTGAATTTAAGTTTTACAAGTCTCGGTAGGGAAATACTCCTAAAGTTGTTTTTTACTGTTATGAGGCCTAGCTTTCAGATTGACAAACACTGTGTTACCTTCTTATATTTAATGAGCTATAACCTTGGATTGGAAGCAGATAGAGATATGCTGTTGATACTCAAATGAATTTTAATTAAAAACCCTCTTTAATAGGAAAGTCAGACTTTAAATCACAATTCTGAAAATGTCACTTTTAGAAAGTTAGCATTTTGTTGTCCAAACTATTTGTGCCTTCAGCCAGTGTCCTGGGTCACATGACTGGGAATGGCTCTGCTGTTGGAGTTTGTGTATATTTCTCCTGGAAAGTGATGCATAGGGGATAGGTGTGGGCAGGATGGGCCATCCTGCCAGGACAGGGGGGCAAATCTTTTCCCTTCACCACTTGCATTTCAAAGGAATTGTGTGGTACACAAATGAAGCAGGACACCGTTGTCTTCAAACTGTAAGTGTGGGTTTATTCCTGGCGCAATCAAGTATAGCATACAACTTCCCATCTGACCCGACTGGTAACTGCCATATCTGGAATACAACTGGTCACAAGAACACGCTAAGAACTAACCTAATTTCTAGAATAGTAATAGGGAAGGACACAAAAGAAGGGCTACAACTAGAAAGGAATGAATAGTTAAAACATTTACAACACATCTCGCCATTCCCTTGAGGATTATAAAGAGAAGTACGGTGGTGTGTCACACCACAACCAGATAAAAAGGTGTGCATATTGTGTGAAGTAAGTTGAGTGCCATTGTCTGTTATCAAAACAGAAGGACACCCTTCTCATGGAATAAATCTTTGAGAAACTTTATAGTACATTCCGTTGTGATGTCCTTAACAAATTTAGCAGTAAGCCATTTAGAAAACAAATCTACTACTACAATGGCAAAACGTTGATCTAAAGGTATTTCACCCATAGAACCAATGAAATCAAGGCATATACTATGCCAAGGTTGTTTAGGAGTGGAAATACTGTTCGTGGTTTGTGTAGAAGCTAGTTTAAGTCTTTTTTCGCTGTCTTTGCAAACTGGGCAGTTCTCAACCAAAGATAAAACTTGTGCATCCAAAGCCGGCAAGCAAAAATCCTCCTTAATTCTACGCTGCATAAAAGTCTGGCCTAAGTTGCCTTCATGGGCTAATTTCACAACTCTCACGTCTGGCACCTAACTTGATCATATCCATGACACTCAGCAAGACATGGCAGAACACCACTCTTCCCTATCCAAAGTACCTTCACACAATGTCACAACATCTTGAACAAAAGCAATAGCTACATCATCCTTAACCTCGCATGACTCATCCTTGTAACTTTCGCTCTTGATAGACAATCTTGATAAACAGTCAGCTTGTATATTGCGCCACCCCTGAATATAAGAAATGTCATACTGGTACTCTTGAAGTCTGGATGCAAGCCTTGCTAGCCCAGGAGAACCTTTCCCAGCACCACCAGGAGATAAAACAAGAATCAAAGGTTTATGATCTGTCATAAGCTTAAAACTGGTACCCCACAGATACGTCCTAAAATATTGCACATACTCATCGCCAAATTGTGGTACACAAATGAAGCAGGATACCGCTGTCTTCAAACTGTATGTGTGGGTTTATTCCTGGATCAATTAAATACAGCATACAACTTCATAGCTGACCCGACTGGTAACTGCCAGATCTGGAATACAGCTGGTCACAAGAACACGCTAAGAACTAACCTAAGTTCTAGAATAGTAATAGGGAAGGACACAAAGGAAGGGCTACAACTAGAAAGGAATGAATAGTTAAAACATTTACAACAGATTGCCTCCAGGACACATAAAGGAACCTCACACTAGCCATTTATTACCCCACACTTCTTGGAAAATTTACAGCAAAGAGGAGAAGTTTCCAGAACCAGGTGTGGGGGTAGGACAGAGTGCCCCATCTCAAACAAATCTGGCACCAGATATAAATACTAGACCTCCAGACCCACTCATCAGAACATTCTTGTACCTATGAATATTACAGAAGAAGGACTGTCCTGCTGCTTGATGACTGTCTTGCTGTCTGAGAAACAAGACTGGACCTGTTTACCTGCATTTCAGTTTAACCCAAGAAACTACATGGGTCAGTTGCCTCTAGCGGCAGCTCGCACAGGTAAATGCTGTGGGGCCGTGAGGTACAGGGCGGGGGCAGGGTGGGAGTAGTGCAATTCGACATACAACAGGAATCTGAAAACTAAATAAATAATTAAATAAAAACCTACAATAAAAGAAACCCTGGCACTCACGATATTTCAGATTATATTGATGACAAAATTCTGTCCAACCTAGCAAAAAGAAACAGGAGAAATCCTCTTGACACGGGAAACACGGGAAGTACATTTATCAAGACATTCATTAGTTTATTTGACAAATATCAAAGTAACAAAATTAATACAAGAAGTTGCAAGGACTCAGATATTTCAGTCTGGATAATACAGTCGAAAATCTCTTCAATGATGGGGAAAGTGATCCAGTCCTTGTTGCAAAGAACATAAAACAGCCAACACAGTTTTGTCACCACCGTAACTTTCTCAAGGCTTAAAGATATACAAATTATTTGAAGAAGTTAAACGGCAGACGTAATGGGAGTAAATCTGTAATATCAGCATACAGAGTCTGTAATTGTACATAGGCCATTTTCCATCTCCGTTGTGTTGTGTTCTTTGCGCTCAACATTGTGGCAATAAAGGTAGGCTGGTATTATGGCCAAGGAAAATACCTATACATTGTGAGACCTCGTTTGCCTTTCAGAAATTCATACCAATCAAACAGTATGCTCGCAATTGGCTCTCTTGGCAGATTTGGTGATCTGAAAGAGAACTAATGCCTCAGGATGTGAGTTTACGATAATCTTGAGAAAATGTGTTGTATGGTTTGGAAAGGGGTTTAGCAGTTACTATACAATCAGCCACACCTCATAACCTTTGAAGTCCATGGGGTTATCTTTATGATCTAAAAACGTTGGTGTCATGTGGGGAGGAGTGTGTTATTCCTCCTTGTCCTTCATGGAAAGAGTTGGTCACTCCATGGGATGTCCCATTGGGAATGAGCTGCTCACTGCCTGTGAACATCAAAACATGGCGGTTTCTTGCATATTTTAAGTGAGGTCTCTGAACCCACAAATTAAAGTCATCCATGATCAACATTTTGTTGACTTTGGATTATAAAACAAAAATAAATGAACTATTGAGATAGATGGAGCAAAAGGGTTGAACTTTTGAATGAGAAATACATTAATAATCAGCACTGTTATGTATGTCAGGGCAGTAATGTAGTCTAAAGCAACCTCTTCCTCTTGTCCATCTCTCCTTTCTTCAGCATTTTTTTGTGGTTTGTGAAGAACAAATCAGGAGAAATGATGAAGATGGCACCAAGCAGGGTCTCATTGAGGCCAGTTATGCAACAGTGGGATTCGGAGAGGACACCAAGGATATGTATTGTGTTTTACAGGGAAGACCAGTTGTTGATAAAGTGAGGTCCCAGTGGTTTTGTCGGGTAGACTTGGGAAGCAGTGGCTTAAATTGGCAGGTAGTGATTACATTTTTTATGAAGCTCCGGGATAAAATAGGGAGTGGGATGATCAACTGAAAGTGATTGAGATCTCCAGTGACTGACTGATGTGGGATTGAAAGGAATAATTGAAAAGGCATGATGGCCATGTATTGATGAATGATATGCAGTTGGAGCTGGGCGGGATCAATGAAGAGTTGTTATGCTATGGCAACGAGTACGTTATATAGGATGTTTTGAGGATGTGGCATATTGTCTTTTTGGAGCCCTGGGAGATCTCTCCAAAGGCCAAGATATTACTGTCTTCGGCTTGAACCATGATGGTATCTGCTTTAAGCAGTGAGAGTTATTTACTCAAGGTTTCATAAGAGATTGTGACATTGAATTGAAGTCTGATTTGGCCCTCTGGTGCTTTTTGAAGATGAGTTCTGACTGGAATGGTAACTGCCAAGCTTCTGGATTGTGTGCAAAGAAAAGAAAGCTTGTCTTCGCCCATTTTGTCTTCGGCCTAATGTAAACACTTGACATTAAGGTTCTGGCCTTATTTACATTGTTGCATTTTTTTAATCTATTTTTTTTTAATTTTTTGGATACTGTAGTGATCTTGTACAGGATGTCGAACCTCGGGGCCTGCCATTGCAGCTTGTGAATAAAGACTGGTGCTGTGCTGTTGTTGGTTATAGTAGTCATGATGTCACAGCATACAAGATTGCCTGACACTTTGTCTGGTGGACACAGAATGCTATTTGTAAGTATGATGAGGCAGTCTTGTATCCTAACATTGGAGGTGTTGTGAGAAACTCTGCGTTGTTACACGTGTTATGTTTCGCGCCAAGCATTTACATCTGACCGGCTTTGTTCCGGGGATAGTCTTTTTGTCTCGATCCCTTTCTAATGTTACCTGTTGGTATTTGGAGCACACTAAATCACTCCAGTCAACAGAAACTAGCTGTAATTTGAAATATGGAGTTTGCGCTAAAAGAAGAAAAAAACTTTACGCGTTTTGGCTCTTGCATTCAGGGATTTCCTTGTGGTAGGTGTCAGTTGAGAACATTCATGACTTGTGCATATTGATTCGATTAAAACACTAACCCCTAGGCCATCCTTAAAAATAAGTAGTGGCATTTATTTTAGAAATGCAAACACAGTGCTTTATATAAAGTGTCTGAGTATTGTGTGTCTGAACACATCCAATATAGCGAGATGCTTTAAATAGGATGAAAAAACTGAGGGGTCTCTCAAAGGAGCGAGGCTGAAGTAATAAAGGGTGTGGCTTAAAAACACAGCTTAACATCTGTGCTTAGCATAGTGTGCCGCCGGACTGATATTTTGCTGTTTCTGACATTGCATCCAGGGGCCTCATTTATGAGGCCGTGCGTGAGTTTTGCGCTTCCGATGCGTCACTTTTTGTGGCGCATCGGCCGTGTAAAACAAGCGTTGTATTGCGCACTATTTACAAAGTGACGCATCTAAGCAGATGCATCACTTTGTGAACCCATGCGCTACATTTTACCTGCGTCAGGTATAATGTATGCAAAGGGGGCGTTCACATGCAAAAAGCCTCGTAATAGTGACGCAGTGAAATCTATGAGATTTCACTGCGTCACTTTTAGGACGCTGGTGCGTCAAAATCTTGCGCCTGCCTCACAGCAGGCGTAAGACTGATGCAAGCCCTTTCACATGGGGCTTTCCCCATGTGAAAGGACGCATTGCTGGAGTTGCGTCACTTTTGTGACACACCCCAGCAATGCGTGACTTTTGCGCTTGCAGATACGTCAGAAATACTGACGTATCTGTAACTCCTTGCGACATGATGCGTCATATTATAAATATGAAGCATCAATCATGTCACAGGGAAAGCGCAGTGAAAAGTGACGCATCGCTGTTTTCACGCAGCGATGCGTCACTTTTCATAAATAAGGCCCCTGATATATAATACAACAAGTAACATTATACCTACAAGAAACCAGGTCTATTGTCTTTGACAGTGGTCGTAAGTTGCATAAGATAAATGAGCAACAACTGTGGCTTCATTGTAAATAATATTAAAAAATGTTTTAGTTATTTTGGGAAAGGGCGTGTCTGTACAGCTAGAGTTGTCGACTTTGGCGCAGGTTGTAGTCTGGGCGAGGGCTCAACATCCTATGATTCTAGGCAAATTACTTAATCTCTCTGGGGCATTTTTACAATAACTGGCGCATCCCTGCAAATCAGCAGGGATGCGCCAGTTATTGTGCGCCACAGCTCCGCCATCATGGATGCGCCGCATTTATAATGCGGCGCACCACGGTGCAAAAACGGCACAGATGCGTCACGCATCTGTGTCGTAAAAGTGACGCATTGCTGGAGTTGTGTCGCAAGCGCGATGCAGCTCCAGCAATGCTCTGGGGGCCCTATCTAGTTAATGCTGTGTCAATCCTTACGCCTGCTTTCGGCAGGCGCAGGGTTTTGACGCAGCATGGGCCTAAAAGTGACTGAGTGAAATCTTGTAGATTTCACTCAGCCACTTTTAGGAGGCGTTCCTGCGCCGGAACGCCCCCCTGCAAAGGAACGCCTACATGTGGCGCAGGGCATTACAACGTGGCGCATCTCCCAGATGCGTCACGTTGTAAGTACCCCCGCACCATGGAGCAGGATTTGCCCCGCCGCTGCGTCACAAAAGTGACGCAACGGCGGCGTAAATGAGGTGCAAGGGGCTTGTAAATCTGCCCCTCTGTATCTACCAAAAACAATATAAATATGTCTTTGTGCACTGGTGCTCATGTAAAGTGCTCTAATACCTTCGGTTCCAGTTTGTGCAATATAGAACTGCAACAAAAAAAACTTACATCAGAAGCAGTCAACTGCTGCAGAGTTAGGATTAAGGGAACCGTCTCGCCATCTGCTTTTAAGAGCTGCTTGTGCTGAGCACCGGCAAGACTGGCCCACTTAAAGCCCTGAATATAGCTTTTATTTAACAATGTAAATATATTGTAAATATGTTTAAGGAATATCTTGTTTTTGATGCCAGTGCTAGGTTAAAGATTATCACAATGTCCTGTCCATCTCATTGGTGATTTACAGCCTGATTCATGAAACGAAAATCGGCTCGCAAAGGGCCAGATTCTGAGAATCTGGCCCTTTGCGAGCGCAATTATTGCATTTGGGATTCATCATCCCAAATGCAATAATCGCTATTACAGAATTGTGTGCGCAACACCTGTTCAAATGTGCATTTAAGGGGTGCTACAGGGTGTCCTTTGGACACCCCTGGCACCCTTAAAATCGCTATCTTATTTGCGAGTAGCAAATTGCTACTCGCAAATAAGGAATAACTCCCCATTCATTCCTATGGGCCAAAAGGCCCATAGGAATGAATGGGGAGTTATTCCTTATTTGCGAGTAGCAAATTGTTACTCGCAAATAAGGAATGTGTAGGAATCGCTATTTATTTAGCAATTCCTACATGAATACTGTTTTGCGAGTCCTCAATAGTGATTCGCTATGAATCGCTATTAGGGGCTCGCAAAACGGCCCGTTGATGAATCAGGCTGTATGACATTAAGGGCCATATGCATGAACACATTTTCCCATAGACACAGAATGGACAAAAACATTTGATACATCTGGCCCTAAAATACAATACAAGGACTTTCAGTAAAAAAAAAAAATCGTGGCACCAGATTGTATGTTCCTTTCAAGATTCAGGAATTGAATGTACAGATTAGAAACTATGGAGAGGAGAGGCGCAAGGGTCCGCATAGAAACCATCATACTGGCTATTTTTTACTGCGGAAATAATTACATCTTTGTAACAGTTTCCCCTTTCTGTTTTGTTCCTTATGATTACATTCTTCTGACTCACATTTCTAGCTCAGCTCCTGAACATTTTTAGAGACTACTTAACCTAGTTTCATCGGGGATGACAGTACTAAAAGGTGCTATTTAAAGCTGCACTTGTGCAACAAAGGAAAGAGCTGATCCAGCGAGATTTTGTATTTCTTTTCCAGTTAATGACTACGAGTTTAATCAATAAAATATTATTTTTGATTGCCAAAATGTCACTATTCTGATGAAGCCTCACCATCAAAAAGAAGCAAAGTGTAAAATATATTGTGGCAATTGACTGCTTGCTATAATTGTGTTCCTTTTTGTGCTTAATAATATTCGTAATTGAATTATTCAATCGACTTACATTTTTATGTAAGCTTTTGACCTTCTGCCCTTTTGTTTGAAAAAATAAAACACAACCTGACATACAGTAATAATACCAAAAGCAAATGAGAGGAAAGGTTATTGGAAAGTCATCTTAGAAGGTTGGCAGGAGGAAGGATGAGAAAAGGTAATAATGGAAAATTCCACAGTAAGACGAATTTGGAGGACTTTGTTCACATCAGCGATGATCAAGAGGAAGGACAGTAGTTGGCTTGGCAAATTGCATCAAGAGGTGGGCTACCCAAGGGCCACTGAAGAACACATGTTTTTGTAAAGATGTGTTATTATTTTAAATGCATAGGTAAGTAACATAAACTGATAACAAAATAAGCGAGAACGTATTCCTTGCATACGAGTTAAGGTAATGATTAGGTCGATGTAAATGAAATCGTTTGATACATCTTAACCCTTTCGATGCTGATGACGGAACCGCTCCGTCATCAGCTGCGGTGGCGCTGTGCTGATGACGGAGCGGTTCCGTCATGGCCCGCCCGCCGCGCCTGCGTGGCGCGGATTCCGCGCCTGCGCTGGGCGTTCTATTGAGCGGGCGGGGCCATGACGGAACCACTCCGTCATCAGCACAGCTCAACCTAGGCTGGTGACGGAGCGGTTCCGTCACCAGCAGGCGGCCGCCGCAGCGATGCGGTTAAAAAGGCTCAGATTCCATCACTGTCATGTGTAACCGATCGTGGGTACTGAAGGGCACAGGTATTCTCATCATATTCCTAGGAACTTAATTTTGGCAATAAAAGGCTATGTGGAAGGGAATTTAAACTTTGATGAGCCATGGATGCATCTCAGGAAATGGGAATCTATGGAAATAAATCGCTCTGTGCACCACAACCCAAACCTATTATAAATAAGAGGAGGGCATGCATTGTTTCCAACCCTAGGTGATGCCTCTTTGGGGTAGACATCTTGGAGGTCTGTCATCATCTTTCCTTTTTTTTTTTATTTCAAATTGCAAAAATGCGTGCATATATTACTGAGCAAAAAAACAATTTTAAAGGTAACCCCATCCCCCATATTACATGAATTACATTAAGGGATTGGGGAAAAAAGGGCACAGATATCCAATAATAGAAAACAAATAGGGAAGTCAGAAGAGAGAAAAAAAAAAAGAGAGAAAAAGGATAAGCATGAACAATAACACAAAGTGAATATATATTCCTGTATGTGACAATTTCTGTAGAGAAAAAAAAAAAAAAGAGTTTCTTTTCTTTCTTTTTTTTTCCTCCCTTCCTTAATTAAAAAAAAAACGGGAGCAGTAGCAGAGATACACTTTTTACTCCGCCGGAGTAAGCCAGTCAGTGAGTTTGCCCCAAACCTCTAGACCCTTCCTGCCCCTACGTCCCTTCCTAGCATAGACTGCTCTTTCAAGATGGTATGTAGCTACAAATCGTGCAAGCCATTGTGAATAGGAGGGACACTCTGAATCTAGCCAGGCTGTAGCAACGCAGATTCTCCAGACGGCCATGGCTAGAAAAATGATTCCCTCCCTTTGAATGTGTGGTGTTTCTGCTTGCGTTCCTAGCATGATAATGGTAGGATTAAGGGTGATTGGTTGAGAAGAGATTTGTCTTAAACACCCCTGTATTCGGGTCAGGATGGGTATGAGCTCTGGACAGTAAGCAAAAATATGTACAGAGTCAGCTCCAAATACAGCGCATCTAGGGCAAAGAGTGCCTAGGCCTGTCCCCCATTTCGCAATTTTGTTTGGAGTGAAGTACAAAAAGAAAATTGTTTTGAAGTGCTGTGCTTGTAGTTTTGCAGAGATCAGAATGTTTTGAGACAGGGTAAGAGAGTTAAAAAATACGTTTTGAGAGACTCCAAGTTTGCCGTGCCACTTGTCTGCGACGTTTTGGAGGTCGTCCGGCATCTGATTATTTATAGATTTTAGAATACTGTAGAGAAAACCAATTTGAGGAGTCAGTGGTTTCCGCAGCCCATTAAGAAATTCCACCTCCGTGAATCCTGAGGCACCTCCAATCTTTCGAGAGAGAAAGTTGTGGATAGACAGGTATTTAAAAGCATCTTCTCTCTTAAGGTTGTGCTTAATTAGGAGATCAGAGAAGGGAATAACTCCCTCGTTAGTGATTAAGTCCCCCAATTTAGTGATGCCTGCTCTGTACCAATCAGAGAAGTAGGCTTTCCCAAAAATATCTTGAAGGTAGGTGTTGTTTAAGATGGGAGAATAGAAGTTAAACCTGCCTATACCCAGGCTTCTGCGAATATTTCGGAAAACCTTAAATGAGTTAAGCAGGGTTTTGAATCTGGCCCTTTTAAAGTATCCAAAGGTGGTTTCTCGTAATAGACATCCCCAGGTGTTTTCCCCCACCAGCAGTTGAAATGGAGAAGGCAGTGCTATCGATTGGGAGTTGGGTTGGTCTTTAAATAGTTCAGAGCTATATTGCATGACAGAGGCCCAATAGTACAAAGTAATATTAGGGAAGACCCAGCCGCCCCGATCTTTTGGTAGACATAATTGTCTGAGAGCCCTCCTGGGTTGTGAATACGACCAAATAAATTGTGTGTAGATTTGCTGGAATTTCATGAGGCTGGCTTTATTAAACTCCAGGGGGATTGTGCGGAAAAAGTATAGCAATTTAGGAAAAAAAGTCATTTTGATGACATTGCACCTGCCAACTAAGGTGAGATGAAGGTTGTTAATTTGTTTCAGTGCTTTTTTAGTTTGCGTAGCGAGAGGTTGTTGGTGACAACTTCGTCCAGGGTAGAGGATACATAGACTTCTAGGTATTTGGCTTTAGGGACTATTCTGTAATCGGCCAAGGTGATTTTACTGTGAACTATTATCTGAGTCTTATTTTTATTAAGGGCGTAGCCAGATATTTTGCCAAATTTACTTGCTTCTAATTCCAGGCACGTTATGGCATTTAGAGGATCTGGTGAAGTTATGGCCAAATCGTCTGCATAGGCTAAGATTTTAGTGGAACATCCTTGGAAGTCGACTGGTAAGATATATTGACTGTTTTCAATATGTTTGATAAAAGGGTCCAGGTATAGAGCAAAAAACAGAGGGGAACAGGGGCATCCCTGCCTTGTGCCACGGGAGATCTGAAATTGTCCAGTTAATTGACCATTTATTGTGACGCAAGCGAAGGGTTTTAAATATACCAATTGCACTGCTCGAATCAGATTTGCCCCGAATCTCATCCTATGCATGACCGCCCACAGGTATTATCAACAAAAAGAAATACAGAGTTCCCCGGTTGCAGTCAGCTAAAGGACTGTCATTGGTCTCTCTCTTGTCGGGTCAAACAGTAAAAAGGTGAGTGTAGTGAACCCTCTCTTGGAATTTTCCCTGTGTTCCTCCCTGTTGATACAACGCCCACAGGTATTTCCAGGAGACCCGGTCAAAAGCCTTTTCGGCATCAAGTAGTATTAAAGACATGGGGTCCCCTGCTATCTGTGCGGCGTCAAACAGGGTGATAACTCTTCTGACGTGTTCAGTTGTGCCCTTTTTTGGGATGAACCCATGTTGGTATTTTGAGACAAGGGATTCCACAACCGAAGAGATGCGGTTTGCCAGTATTTTGGAGAAGAGCTTGGAGTCGGTATTATTAAGTGTAATTGGTCGGTATGAACTCATGTCCAAGGGAGATTTATCTTTTTTGGGGAATATTGCTATCCTGGCATTCGACCATGAAGGAGGAGGTACACCCTGTCATCATCTTTCCTGGTGAAAGAAATTAGGATCAGGTCCCATTAAGTGGTTGTAGCTCTTGTGCTCCCCTGTTTTCGAGATAATGGAATTTTGTGCTCAGAGCTTCAGCTCATTTTGCTTGTTCATTATGCGTTATAGACATTAGGGCGTATTATGGGAATTAAGCTACAATGCAATATTTCATTTAATTCAATAGGAAAGGCTAGTATGTAAATCTACAAAACACCCTTCTGGGATATTGGTCTTGGCATGAAGCAGAGACAGTGTTCAGGTTCCAAAAATATGTTCTTCTTGCAAGCTGCATAGTTTTATTCGCGATAAATAGCTGATGTCGTTGTTTTGAGGGGCAAGACTGAAACGTGCATAAATTTGGCATCAGTGGTCTTACATCTTGGACATAACCCAAAGCATCAAGATAGAACTTATAAAACTTACATGGCATATGTCATGCCTGGTGCAGTATGTGAAATTGAATACATTTAAATATTTGGCGTCTGGAAATCCTTGCTGAAACCTCTAAGACATTTGACCATTCACTGTTTGTCAGGTCCCTGCCCAATGCTCTGTCTCATGATTCCCTGAGTGGGTCCTGTCCCATCTCAGTCAATACTTGCAAAGCTTGACAGAGTATTTTGATGGCTCTCATTTTCCCCCATGGTGACAAATGTGTTTAGGATTAAATGTTTTTGGCTCATTTAGCTCTTTCTAAAGATGCAGGTGCAGGGACCTCTCCAAAACGGACTGGATATGCCTCGGGCGGGTTTTCAAAGTTGAGATTTTTTGAAAACTCAAATAAGTTGCGCACACATATTAATCCTTCTTTGGTCCATTAAGGTTTGCCCACACTTCTTTTCAGATCTTTGAAGTTAGTGTAAGACCACATCAGGAGATTAAGCATGTTGGTTACCCTGTTCCTTATGCTTGTAAGATATTGAGGCAGCACAGTCTTTAGTGTAGGGTTTTTATAATAATGGCAAACAGTGCCTCCTGTAGAGATCTGTTTGGCTAGGGTAGCAGCATATTTTGTATCTTCTGTAGTTCTATCACTAAACCACTCAGACATTTACTGGAGTTGTGACTCCAGCAGTAAAATTCATAATCTGTGTCATTTTGTTAACCGTCAGTTGTAGGGAGTTGTAGTTTTCATAGTGCAATCCTGTGATACCTGGCATCATTGGTGTGGGTTTCCCCTGTATTTTTACCTTTGCCTTCTGTGTTTTTGCTGTGTGTTGGACTTCGTTTTTGCTGGTTTAGATCCACATTTGCACTGCCTTTCAGTGCCAAAGTGCAAGTGCTCCCTCTGAAAATTGTTGTCATGGAGTAGTGTTTCACTGATTGGCTTATTTGGTTTACTGTTAAGCCCCTAGTACAGCGCACTGTGTGTGCCCAGGACCTGTAAACCAAATGCTGCTAGTGGGCCTGCAGCACTGGTTGTGCGTCCCCACACAAGCAGCCTTGCAAAGGTAAGCAGAACTACCACTGCAGTGTCTGTGTGCAGTCTATTACTGCCATGTCAACCTAGCAAGTGCACCCACTTGCCAGGCCCTAATCTTCCCTTTTCTTGCATGTTAGTCACCCCTAAGGGAGGCCCAAGGTACCCCTGTGGACCGGGTGCAGTGTATGTGAAAGGTAGGACATGCCCTGGTGTGTGTGGCATATCCTGATAGTGAAATGCTGCCAATTTAGTTTTTCACTATTGCAAGGCTATCTGTTCCCATAGGATAGAATGGGGAGTCTGCTTATAACATTTTATATAGTAACAAACTACAGGAGATAGCCTGTAAACGCAGTAGAGACCAGGGCAATGGTGTGTAACACACAACAATGTCTCATGGGGTATTATTTGTCAGATAATTTCAAAGTGAGCACAAGAAGTTGCTATGAGCACAGACGGATAGCAGGGCGACAAAAATTTGCAAAGACAAAGAAAAACATTTGTATATAGTACCATATATTAAAAGGTAAGGAAACTGTGTTCAATTAAATGGCATGTAACCTGTGTTATACTGTGCACAAGTGCTCGTGAAATGGTGAAAAGCGCAAGTGTCATGTGAGGAAGTATGTACAGCGGGCCGGACGCGCACAACAAAACAACTTATATACAAGGTGTATTCATAGTAATACCCATACAGTAAATGCAAGGGAATACAGAGTAATTTAAATGGGTAAACACAAGCAAGGCACTGTAAATTTTGCTGTAAAAAGTTGTCGCCATTTCGGCCATCATCAGGTCCAGGTTACAGATAATTACATGACAGTGAGGTAGCGAGTGAATCACGGTGGAAATGGAGCAGTCTCAGGCAGAGGAATTAGTAAACCCGGAGATAGTACACCGATTGGGTCCACTGGATGTGGTAGGTCCAGGTAGACAAACTGAGATCTGGGCAGCAGAAGGATAGGGAGCATCAGGGTATGTCCATTGGAGGTAAATAATTCATGAATGGAGGGTAAATAAATCCTGATAGGAGGGTCCGGTTACTGCAGGCTAAACTGGGCGCATGGAGTAAGGTCCTCTGGTGTAAAGAGCTGTGGACGGAGCAGCGAAGTAATTAGAGGCGTCACAGTGCGTCCATTGAGTAGGTGCAGGGCATTGAATAAGCGGGGATCTTGTTACTGCATGCAATACAGGCGAGTGGATTCAATCCAAAGGCTGTGTGGCTACAGGCGGCATGAGACCAGCAGTAATCTGGTCCTGATGATGGCCTTGCATTGCAAATAGGCAGAAACGCAGTTGACTTTTTACAGCAAAATTTACTGCGCCTTTCTCGTGTTTGCCCATTCAAATTACTCTGTATTAACTTGCATTTACTATATGGGTATTACTACAAATACACCTTGTATACAAGTTGTTTTGTTCTGAGCCCCATGCCCACTCAACATACTTCCTCACGTCACTTGCGTTGTTCACCATTTCATGAGCACTTCTGCCATTTAATGTAACAGAGTGCTTTCCTTACCTTTAAAAATATGGTACTATATACAAAAGGTTTTTTTGTCTTAGCAAATTATTTTCCCCCTGTGCTCATAGCAACTACGTGTTCTTCCTTTGAAATTGTCTAACAACTAATACCCCATGAGACGTTGTTGTATGTTACACATATAACATCTTATAAGCATAACTACCCCTGGGAAAAAGGTAGAAAAATAAAGTGTATTATGCCTGAACGTAGAATGTTAAAATGCATCTTTTAGTGAGGGTGTGTTTGAAAATACCATGTTTAGAAAGTAGGTATTTTCTTGCTCAGCCATTCTGTGTCCTCTGCTAGGTTTGTGTATTGTATGTCTGGCTTTGGAGTGACAGAGGCTGGGGATGTGCATTCTGTTCAGACAGCCATTTGTGGGTTTGAGGTGTGTCCTGCCTTTCCAGGGTGAGTCAGGAATGGGCTGAATTGTCCGGGGCTGCATTCAGAGTAGGGGGAGGAGATTTCTTTCACACCTGAATGGGCCTGGTCTGCTTTGGACAATCCTGCCAGGAAGCTGCACCAGAGAGGACAGAACTGGTTGTGGCTGGGCAAAGAGCTTCTCTACCACCAGAGCACAAAGGATTTTGTACTATCAAAAGTGGGGCCCAGAGCTCTGACCTTTAGATCACTTTTGGACTTGAAGAGGAACCTCTGTCTAGGACATGGGTACTCACAAACTTTCTCTCGGGGGCAAATTTACAGTGTGGTTTGTGTCCGAGGGCTGCACCGGTGGGGGCGGGGTCAGTGGGGAAGGGGGCTGGGCCAGAGCAACAAAAAACAACTGTGACCATGAGGTTGATCACAGGTCCCAGCAGCGAACACCTTCGTCCATTGAGCGGCCAGACCCGGCATACACACATCTCTCTCTCTCTCTCTCTGTCTCCCTCCCTCTCTTTCTCCCTCTCTCTCCCTCTCTCCCCCTCCCTCTCTGCCTCTGTCTCTCTGTCTCTCTGTCTCCCTCTGTCTCACTCACTCTGACTCTCTCACCCCCTCTCACTTCCTCTCACCCCCTCTCTCCATCTCTTCCTCTGTCTCACTCACTCTGACTGTCTCACTCCCTCTCTTCCTCTGTCTCACTCACTCTGACTGTCTCACTCTCTCTCTCTGTTTCCTTCTCTCTCACTCTGTTTCCCTCTCCCTCTCTATTTCCCTCTCCCTCACTCTATTTCCGTCTCCCTCACTCGATTTCCCTCTCCCTCACTCTGTCTCCCTCTCTCTCCTTCCCTCTCCCTCCTTCCCTCAGTCTCCCTCTCTCTCCTTCCCTCTCCCTCATTCCCTCTGTCTCTCTCTCTTTCCTTCCCTTGCCCTCACTTTGAGGTCTCCCTCACTCTGAGGTCTCCCTCTCTCTCCTTCCCTCTCCCTCACTCTGAGGTCTCCCTCTCTCTGAGGTCTCCCTCTCTCTCCTTCTCTCTCCCTCTCTCTGAGGTCTCCCTCTCTCTCCTTCCCTCCCCCTCGCTCTGAGGTCTCCCTCTCTATGAGGTCTCCCTCTCTCTCCTTCCCTCTCCCTCACTCTGAGGTCTCCCTCACTCTGTCTCCCTCTCTCTGTCTCCCTCTCCCTGTTTTCCTCTCTCTCTCTCTCTCTCCCTCCCTCCCACCCTCTCCCTCCCGTATCTCCCACTCCCACCCTCACTCTCCCTCTGTCTTCCTCTCCCCCCTACCTCTGTCTCCCTCTACCTCCCTTTCCCTCCCTTGGTCTCCCTCTCCCTCCCTTTCCCTCCCACCCTTGCTCTCCCTCCCGCTCCCTGCCTTTCCCTCCCTCCTTCTCTCTCTCCCTCTCTCTCCCTCCCATTCCCTCCCCCCTCGCTTTCCCTCCCTCCCTTGCTCTCCCTCCCTCTACCTCCCTTTCCCTCCCTCCCTCCCTTACTCTCCCTCTGTCTCCCTTCCGTTCCCTCCCTCCTTCTCCCTCCTTCTCCCTCCCTTTCCCTCCCTTTGTCTCCCTCCCTTGTCTGCCACCCTTTCCCTCCTTCCCTCTCTCTCCTTCCCTCTCCCTCACTCTGAGGTCTCCCTCTCTCTCCTTCCCTCTCCCTCACTCTGAGGTCTCCCTCTCTCTGAGGTCTCCCTCTCTCTCCTTCCCTCTCCCTCACTCTGAGGTCTCCCTCTCTCTCCTTCCCTCCCCCTCACTCTGAGGTCTCCCTCTCTATGAGGTCTCCCTCTCTCTCCTTCCCTCTCCCTCACTCTGAGGTCTCCCTCACTCTGTCTCCCTCTCTCTGTCTCCCTCTCCCTGTTTTCCTCTCTCTCTCTCCCTCCCTCCCACCCTCTCCCTCCCGTATCTCCCACTCCCACCCTCACTCTCCCTCTGTCTTCCTCTCCCCCCTACCTCTGTCTCTCTCTACCTCCCTTGGTCTCCCTCCCCCTCCCTTTCCCTCCCACCCTTGCTCTCCCTCCCTCTCCCTGCCTTTCCCTCCCTCCTTCTCTCTCTCCCTCCCTCTCCCTCCCATTCCCTCCCCCCTCGCTTTCCCTCCCTCCCTTGCTCTCCCTCCCTCTACCTCCCTTTCCCTCCCTCCCTCCCTTGCTCTCCCTCTGTCTCCCTTCCTTTCCCTCCCTCCTTCTCCCTCCTTCTCCCTCCCTTTCCCTCCCTTTGTCTCCCTCCCTCTGTCTGCCTCCCTTTCCCTCCCTCCCTCTCTCTCCATCTCCCTCTCCCTCCCTCTCCCCTCCCTTTCCCTCCCTTGCTCTCCCTCCCTCTCTCGCTCTCCCTCCCTCTCCCTCCCTTTCCCTTCCTCTGTCTCCCTCCCTCTACCTCCCTCTACCTCTGTCTCCCTCCCTTTCCCTCCCTCTTTCTCCCTCCCTCTGTCTCCCTCTCCCTCCCTTTCCCTCCCTCTGTCTCCCTCCATCTGACTGCCTCCCTTTCCCTCTCTCCCTCGCTCTCAATCCCTCACCCTCCCTTTCCCTCCCTCCCTCGCTCTCAATCCCTCACCCTCCCTTTCCCTCCCTCCCTCGCTCTCCCTTCCTTTCCCTCCCTCCCTCGCTCTCCCTCCCTTTCCCTCCCTCCCTCGCTCTCCCTCCCTCTCCTTCCTTTTCCATCCCTCTTGCTCTCCCTCGCTCTGTCTCCCTTTCCCTCCCTTTCCCTTCCTCTGTCTCCCTCCCTCTGACTGCCTCTCTTTCCCTCCCTCCCTCTACCTCCCTTTCCCTCCCTACCTCACTTTCCCTCCCTTCCTTGCTCTCCCTCGCACTCCCACCCTTTTCCTCCCTTTCCCTCCCTCCCTTCCTCCCTCTCCCTCCCTTTCCCTTCCTCTCGCTCTCCCTCTCTCTGTCTCCCTCTCCCTCCCTCCCTCTGTCTCCTTCCCTCCCTTTCCTGCCCTCCCTCTGTATCCCTCCCTTTCCCTCCCTCTGTCTCCCTCCCTCAGTCTGCCTCCCTTTCCCTCCCTCCCTCGCTCTCCCTCACAATCCCTTTTCCTCCCTCCCTCACTCTCCCTCCCTTTCCCTCCCTGTCCCTCCCTCCCTTGCTCTCCCTCCCTCTCCCTCCCTTTCCCTCCCTCTCGCTCTCTCTCCCTCTGTCTCCTCTCCCTCCCTTTCCCGCCCTCTGTCTACCTCCCTTTCCCTCCCTCCCTCCCTCTCCTTCCCTTTCCCTCCCTCCCTCGCTTTCTTTCCCTCTCTCGCTCTCCGTCCCTCTCCCTCCCTTTCCCTCCCTCCCTCTACCTCCCTCTATCACCTCACCCTGCCTGTGTGTGCCCGGGCTGTTACAGCTTCCAGGCGCACACACAGAGCCGCACCCGAGCACTTTACAGGTCTTTAAAAGACCATAGGCATGTTAATGAGGCTTTGTTCACCTCTCAGCGCCCCTGCAGCCCTACTCTGACTATGGCGGGAATCGCCCGGCCCCCACAGAGCAGCAGAGTCTCTGAGTCGCGCTCTGGTTACAGACACTCTTTTAAAAAAACATTTTTTAAACTCGGGTACGATGTCTGCAAGGTCCGCGGGCCGCCAGGGAAGGCTTGCCGGGCCGCCAGCAGCCCACATGCCATACTATGAGTACCCCTGGTCTAGGAGAAGGGCTGAAAGAACCTGGAGGAGGAGTGCTGCCTCTTTGCTGTGTGCTGTCTGGGGTTGGCCTGCAGTAGCTTTTTCTGCCAAGGAGAGGAACTGTGTGTGTATCCGGCTTGAGAATATATCTCCAAGGGCTTGAAAGTAGAGCTTGCCCCTGTTCAAGAGGTCTTGGGAACAGAAAAAACCTCACCACCCTTCTGGGCACCGTCTCTGGAACCGCTGGTTTTAGTCACCGATAAGAAAAGGGCAACCGACTCTGTCACCGAGTCCGTCGCAGGAATCCATGTCCTGAAGACCCTGCAGAAGGCACCTCCACACTTTGCACCACATCCTTGGTCTCACTGATGCTGTCTGGATGATCGTCATCAAGCCGCTGCTTGCACCATGTCCCTTGGGCACCTCACTCCTCACAGCCTTGTCTCACCCTGCCTGGATGACACCAACACCATTGCTGCCCGACCTGGACATCAACCAAATCTTTTGCCTGCACCGCAACCTGTCAGCACCACATCAAGCACAGCCTTACCCTGCACCATAAGCCTTGGTCTCATCCACGCTATCTGGATGATTGTCACCGAGCCGCTGCCTGCACCGCATTGTGAGGGCATCCCACCCTGAACCACTTCCATTTTTGCAACGCAACCGCAACGGTTGCCCCGTTTGACTCGCACCAACGTGTCAGCTACAACGAGAAAGGTACTGTTCACGAGTCTGTCGAAGATTTCTCTGACGCATACCGGTGGGGACGGCTGGAACTGTTAGACTCTGTTGTTTTCAGCATCTCGGTAGCCCCGGACTGATCTACTGACTCTGAAGAACTTTGTGTCATATATTTCTGCAATTTAAAGGTTATCTTGAAAAGTAACTATTATTACAGTATTGTATGTTGGATTTTTGTCATATTTAGTCTTGTTTGGTTTAGATAAAGAATTTCTTATTTTTCTAAACAGGGAGTAAACCTTTGCTTCTGGTGTCTTGCCACTTGCCGCAAACTTAACTGCAGTACAATGTTTGGTCATGGTAGGCGAGGGTTCAAGGGGCCCTGCCTGTGAAGAGCCTAGCTTTTTGATATTGTTTTTTTTTTGGGATTAACACTTGTGTAGGAGCCTTTATGCGAGGTGGCATATAGTTGCTTATAGTATTCTATTAGTGTATATTTAATGTATGGAATAAAGTCACGTTTCATCTTACATTGTAGCATGCTGGTATAGAGAAACAAAATAATTCTTCTTTTATCAACTACACCCGAGGATAGCCAGGCCTGTGAGCATCGCTGTGGGGTCGAACTATATGTGTGCAATGATCAAATCATCTACGTCGGTTTACTATTTCCAAATGTAAAGCATCATTAGTCGATTTAATGCACGTTCCCCTCACAATCATAAACACCTCCCATTCAAAGGTTGTGCCCAATAAGCATTCCATGTTGTCAAGGAAACAGTAATGAGTTATTTAAGGTCATTAGGGGCCAGATGTAGGTGGCCATTTACCGGCCGGTAACGGCCGATTTCGGCCGTTACCGACCGGTAAATGGGTTATTGGGATGTAGGGGGCCAATTTTACCGATTCGGTAAATTTACCGAATCGGTAAAATACCGAATCGGTAAAATACCGAATCGGTATTTTACCGATTCGGTAACTTCTAGATGTAGGTGGGACTCTTCTGAGTCCCAAAGGCCTTTCAGATTCGGTATTTTACCACCCAATCCAATTGGGTGGTAAAATACCGAATCCAGGTGTGCATGCACATGTGTGCATGCACACCTATGCCATGTGACAGACAGACATGCCCTTAGGGCATGTCTGTGTGCCACATGGCACACATGCCTGTATTTGGGGTGCTAGAGGGTGTCAAAGTGACACCCCCTGCACCCTTGCTGGAATCGGTATTTACCGAATCGGTAAATACCGATTCGGTAATGCCCATTGATTCCTATGGGCTTTAATGCCCATAGGAATCAATGGGCATTACCGAATCGGAATTTACAGACTCGGTAAATACCGAATCTTAACGATTCGGTATTTACCGATTCTGTAATACCTACATCCCCCCCCTCTATTTTACCACTTCTTAAATACCGAATCGGTAAAATTCGGTATTTAAGAAGTGGTAAAATGAAATTACCTACATCTAGGCCTAGATGTTAATTTAATGAGTTTTTTGGGGGAAGGGGAAAGATTTGTCTAAATCTGTGGCTGGCACACAATTGGATTCTCCTTCCCATATCATCAGATAGCATATCAAATTTGTGAGTTGAATATTAAAGAGATCCAATAATTCAGCCTTTGAGGAATCAGGGGCATAGATCTAGGGTATTGTCAGTACATTTCCGTCTGAATGACCGTCTATCGATACATATTTGTCTTACAGATCAATAAACTCTTTACTGTTCACATATGGAAAACCGTGCCTGATCCCTATCAATGTTCCCCTAGCATATGAGGAAAGTGACATGTGCATCAGTTAACACCTCAAGTGTCCCAGATGTCTTGTCCATCCTTCTTGTAAGTGAGATTCCTGAAGTGACTTTTTCTGATGCCAGACCTGGGAAAAGGGTCCAAGATTTTTTTTAGGAAGTGCCTTTCGGGTTCA
Source organism: Lissotriton helveticus (assembly GCF_964261635.1). Taxonomy (NCBI): domain Eukaryota; kingdom Metazoa; phylum Chordata; class Amphibia; order Caudata; family Salamandridae; genus Lissotriton; species Lissotriton helveticus. Next base: position 472,472,959 of record NC_136071.1, on the reverse strand, counting down.
TTTTCTAACTGAACTGTGTAATGGTTTATCGGGTTAGAATTAAACGTCTCATTCCAGACCCAGTGCATCAAGTGCTTTGTTTAATTGACATTTCTCTTGATTCAAAAGATGAGTGGTGAATCGAATCTCTTTCCTTAGGTAACTCATAGCCTTCAATAATTCCTGCTATAATTATGCCTCCAAGACAGATGAGATAGAGTCCTGGTCTTAATGTAACAAAATTGTAGAGTATGTCAGATCTGCCTATGAGGCTTAAAGGGATGAAAGGTTGAACAGTATGTATGTAATTCAAGGGAGAATGCTTCCAGAAACCTAGGCTTCAGCTACATCAGCAAACAAAGCAGTAAAAGATTTAAAGAAAACAGAAAATAATGGTCTCGTTTAATTGAGGTCTGTAATTGAGCTCCGACCTCTTTTTCATATTGCTGTAATATAGAGAGAGTGGGTGAAAGGCAGTGGACTAGGCAGTGGAAAAGTCACTCACTAAGCTAATTGTTTAAGTAACATTAAGTTCACTACACCTGTGTTTTTATAGGTATTTCCAAGTTTGTTTTTAAACACGTGTCAATGTAATGTTAAGGGATCAGAAGAAATCATAACTTAACATTAACAATTTCGTTTCAACATTTTTCCAAGCATTTGCAAAAATAAAGTTTAAAAAAAATCTATCTATCTATTCATTCACAGACCCATATTTGAATCCCCAAATCTTTAGCTTTTAATTTACATTTTAGTGCAGTGTCTGTCCCTCTGTGACCCCCACCTCCATGTCAGGGATCCCTAGTGCCTAGAGACTGTATAACTATGTTAATACTTTTCTTTCATAATGCGAGACTGGCTAAGCTTTGGTGCCTATGGTTCTATAATATGCAAAAAGAACAGATGATGGACAGAATGCTGAACAAATCAAACATTCACCCCCAGTCACAGATCTGGGTTAAATATGTTATTTGCTTGCTCTTCATGCAATTCCAGTTTGGACCCAGACATATGCAAATCAGTCTTGCCCCTGCTTCCCATGGTAACAGTTTCTATAATAGCCACTGCATTAAAAATCTTAGCTGCTTCCAGCCAATCAGATTGACAGGATTCTCAAATTTCCAGAGAATCCACAATTCCTCTATCGAAGGAAGGGAAAAATGATCCCTCATCCTATGGGATTTGTTTATTTTTCAATGTACTTCCTTTGGTGGATTTGAGGATCCAGATCAATAGATATTAAATTAATAGATACATTAAGTGCCTGGCTGTTTAACCTTTTGTTAGGCCTGGCATCCTTGGCATGGATTTCCCCTGCATTTCTGCCTCTGCCGCCTGTATTTCTGCTGTGTGCTGAATTTTGTTTTTGCTGGTCTAGATGCTTTGGGCACTTGGCCACTGCTGATCAGTGCCAAAGTGCAAGTGCTCCCTCTATAAATTGTGAATACGGATTGTTGTTTCCATGATTGGCTTGTTTGACGTACTACTAGGTCCCTAGTACAGTGCACTGTGTGAGCCCAGGGACTGTAAGTCAAATGTTGCTAGTGGGCCTGCAGTACTGATTGTGCCACCCACACAAGCATCCTTTCAAAGGGTTCCCAGGCCTGCCACTGCAGTGTCTGCACACAGTCTCTACTGTCAGGTTGAGCTGGCAAGTACGCCCACTTGCCAGGCCATAACCTTCCCTTTTCTTACATGTCAATCACCCCTAAAGTAGGCCCAAGGTACCCCTGTTGGCAGGGTGCAGTGCATGTGAAATGTAAGACATGTTCTGATGTTTGTAACATGTCCTGATAGTTAACTACAGTGAATTTCGATTTTCAGATTGAAAGGCTTTCTGTTCCATAGCATAGAATGGGAGGTAGTAATAAATTCTTTTTTTTAGATATAAAACATATCTTTAAAAGATTCTTCCAGCACGTTAATACAATCTTACAGCTTAAAAGAGATTAAAAAATAAAGAAAATAAAAACAGAATAAAATGTGACTTTCTTATCAGTGCTTACTGCAACATATCAATTTAAAAATAGCACTCCCGGACAATGCAAATGGGGTTAGGTACACATTATGCTACACAGCAGTCCAATTTTTCTAGAAGCCTGTAGGCATACTGAACGAATTTGGCCAATTTTATGTTTAAGGCAGTGTTTTCTAAGGACAGAGCAGCAGTAATGGCGTGTCTGCAAGTCCGAACTCCCAGCCTGTTCCATTCCGGCCTGAGTAGGCGTCTGCGTTGGGAAATGAAGAAGGGGCATATGCAAAGCACATGCAAAAAAGTTTCGCTTACAGACCCACACCCTCTACACGTTTGATCAGCCCTTTTTTGCCGCCATACAGGGAGATTTTGTAGGAAGCGCCAGTCTCCCAGTCTTAGGGCGATCAGACATCGCTTTAGATGGTAGGAGAATGTGATCGAAAGATAATTTGCCGGGTAAAGTCGTTTATAGGAGTTGGCTACTGCCCAAGCATGGCTGCGTTTCGCAAGGAGAGCTTTATCCATAGTCAGGGATTTCAGTCTTATAACTTTTTTGATTGTGTTTTTGAAGGCAGTCTGACTTGGGTTGAGGGCCCAGAGATCCGCAGCAGACGTTTGTTGGATGTAGTTAGAATGGGAGTTTAATATAACATCTAATAAACATAACTTCCCATTGGGACAGGATAGGAAGTTAAGGTTTAGTATGCCTGAACTCAAAATATAAAGATGCATTTTTAGTAAGGATGAATTTTACATTCTGTTTTGAAAATACCATATGGCTGGGTCTAAACTGGAGTGGCATGGTGAGAAAAAGAATGATGGATTTAACCCAGATCTCTTGACTGGGCGTGAATATATGATTTATTCAGCATTCCGTTCATCATTTGTTTGCGTAACACTTTTCTCCCTAAGTGGGATGGGTATGCCCAGACGTATGTCCCTTGCTCACTGTGCCCCTGGATTCAAGCTAGGCTGGTTGATGAAGGGTAATACGCAGACACCAGTCCCAGGATGCTGGTTTCTGGACCAGGGAGGACCTGGAAGGGCATTTCAGGCTGGACTGTTCCCATGAGGCACAGGGTCAAGACTGATTTGCATATGGCTGGTTCTAAATTGGGGTGGCATGGTGAGCAAAATAACGATGGGTTTAATCCAGATCTCTTGACTGGGGGTGAATGTATGATTTATTCAGCATTCCGTCCGTCATTTGTTTGCGTAACACTTTTCACCCTAGGTGGGATAGATATGCCCAGACGTGGATTCCTAGCTCACTGTGCCACAGGATTCAAGCTAGCATGGCTGAAGAAGGGTAATACCCATAAACCGGTTCCAGGATGCTTGTTTCTGGTCCAGGGAGGACCTGGCTTGGCAGTTTGGTCTGGACTGTTCCCATAAGGCACAGGCTCAAGACTAATGTGCATATGGCTGGGTCTAAACTGGAGTGGCATGGTGAGCAAAACAAAGATGAATAAAACCCTGATCTACTGACTGGGAGTGAATGTATGCTTTATTCAGCTTTTCAACGTTTAGAAATGGGTATTTTCTTGCTTAGCCATCCTGTGTGTCCCTGCTGGGGTGTGGATTCACTGTCTGGCTTTGGAGTGACAGGGGTTGGACATGTGCATTCACTGTAGACAGCCACTGGGGGGCAAGCTTGAGGTGTGTCAAGCCTTTCCTGGATGAGTCAGGGCTGGGCTGAATAGATCTGGGCTGAATTTAGACTAAGCGGAGGAGATATCCTTGCACCTGATTGGGCCTGGTCTGCCTTACACAATGCTCTCTCCACCTCCTGTCAGGAAGCTGGACCTAAGAGGACAAAACTGACTTTGACTGAGAACAGAGCCTCTCTGCCACATGATAACAAAGAGAAATGCTGATTAAATATTGGGGCCCAGAACTGTAGAATACTTCTGGACTCAAGACGAACCTCTGACGAGGAGAAGAGCTTGAAAAGCTGAAGGAGAAGTACTGCCCCTTTGGTGTGTGCTATTTGGCATTGGCCTGTAGTGGCTGTTTCTGCCAAGGAGAGGACAAATACTTTGCTGTGTAATCTGCGTGAAGAAGATCTCCAAGGGCTTGAAGTAGAGATTGCCTCCTGTTCTGAAGTCTCAGGAACACAAAGACTTCACCACCATCTCCCCTTAAACTTACTTGCTGGGAGGTCTGACCTGCCAAGAGGTGCCTGTTGCTGAGTTGGGCCTCTGGAGGTTGTTCCGGCTGTTGGGAGCCAGGAAAGAGACACAACAATGAGAATGGCAACACATCTACACCTGTTTCCGATGCATAGCTGCTGTGCTGGAAGAATTTCCACGCATCACCATTGTGTTGAGGAAGAAACCGACATAGTGCCTGCCCGCAGCGGTAGAAATGGCCTGCCCTTTCAAATACATTGCTTGTGTTTCGTTTTTTAATCCATATAATAATTTATTCACTTACTTTTTCTGGTTTACTATGTTATTTGTTTATGACATATTTTTTATTGGCTTGTCATCTGTGGGGTTGTAACAAACTTATTTCATTCAGTTTGGTTTCAGGTTCATCTTCCGAACAATAATAATGCCAATCCAAAATTCTAAGTTCATTTTACCATTAATTGATATTTTCAAATTTAGTTTAACATTTTGATTTATAATGAAAGAAGCATATAAAATTGACCATTTAGCTAAAATTAAGAAGGGCCCTCCCCGTTCCCTTTTTTATTTGGAAACATTACAGGATTTAAATTATTCTCTTGTACTGATACTTTTCAGTCACCTTTTCCAATGATTAATTCTTTAACTGTTTAGTCATTTCTTGTACAGTTAATTTGAAAGTTTTTATTATCTGACTGCTAATCATTTTGCTGTTGCACTATGTCTCGCAGCCCTCTCCAAAAAAGGTAAGCAGACTCCCCTATCTATTCTTTGCCTCACCTTTGACAGCAAGGCCAGAACAGTAACGCTGCCCCTGGTGAAGAAGCGAGTGATGTTTCGTGTAAAACTACCAGCAAGTACCAATACAGTTAAGACATAAAGAACAGATCTAGTACCAGTTTAGTTACTCAAGGGAGCTAAAAGCACAGCATATAGAAAATGACAACAAAGTGAGCAATATCAGAAATAGGGAAGGTAAATCAAGAAAACAGTGTGTTTATCCAAAGCCTTCACTAAGGGATATCAGTGAGTTCAGATTATTATTTTAATGGAAGACTTCCAGTCTTTTAGATGATTCAGTAAAGATGATGGGGTGGCGACTGATATACCTTGGTTTGATGCGCAGCAATTGACTAATGTATGTATTAAAGAAGAGTTTCAGGAGTTTTGCAATCTATGGTACTTTTCAGGCAAACTTCAGTGTGAGTTATTCAGCGCTTTTATCAAAAAGGTTTGTGGATCACCCCACTGACATTCAGTAGCAGCTGGTGCTGTGGAAGAGTGGTGGGTGGGGATAGGAAGGAGTCAAGGGTGGGCATCATTTAAAAAAAATATACTTGCAGCCACCCACGTGACATTCTCCTGCTCCACTTCTCACAGGCACAGACCCCCAGACTCCACTGCAACCAATCCTGAAGCTGCTCTCATGTCATGAGAGAAGCATCAGCATTGGCCTGAGCGCACTGATTTGCACTCCCAGGGAGACTGGGAACCTGTGCCTGCTCTCTCCAAACCAGCAACTCAGCTTGGGTTGGAGACAGCTTTAGTGCGCACTGATCACAGTGCACTACCACTCCTCCTGCGCCTGTCGTCCTCCACGGCACCGCCCTCAAACAGGTTTTTTAACCTTTAATCCCCCTGGTCTTCACGCATCATAAGAGCTCCCAACACTGTGGTTGAGCCCTCCCCGACCTGTAGGCGTCGGAGTGACCCGATGATGAAGCATGACACCACGAGGATGTGTGAAGATAATTAAACAAAAAGTGCTTTCCTTCCTCCCGTTCAAGTTGAGCTAGGTGCATCCTTACACTGGATACTTCCCCTTTTTTACACTTAGACACCTGTTCTACTGACTACATGCTGGTCAATTGGAGTATTTTTTTGTGGATTAATGTTTTGACATGGGAGGTCATACTCCGACATAGGATCCTCTCTACCCTTCAGGTACGGGGAAGTTTCCCCATAGCCTTATTGTATACACCGCCCTCAAAGACTCAGTAGAAAAATAGAAACAATAATAAAACGCATTTATTGTTGTTTTATTTTTTCTTTCCTGCTATTTTGAGGCAGCTGGTGGGAGGCGACGCTCCTCCGGCTGCTGCCATTCAGGTCTGCTGTGTACTTAGTACCGCCTCATGTGTAAGCAGGGAAGTTTCATGAAAAATCGTTTCTCATACTTCATTGGAACCGCCATATCCATACTCTCAGGTGGTTCGGGGTTTTGTCCATTTGGGTCAAAGGCACTTATAGATGTAAAGCATGACTGAAGCAGTCTTCTTTTAGCAAGCTGATGTTCCTGCAGACAAAGGTGTATATTACCATGTAGAGCAGGTCAGAACACCAGCTCCCCATATCTACAAAAAGGACAGGGTTCAGGAATTAAGGTCTGTCTTATTGCAGCAGGAAGGGTGTGCTCTTACTCTCAGTTGTTTCAAGCAAAGTTATTTAAAGAGGTAACTAGCATATCATTGGCATGCAACTATAAATAAGTGTGCTAACTAGTTTTAACATATATCAATCACTCTGCTACTTCAATGTGAAAATGTTGGTGTGCTTATTGCCACTAAAGTCCCACCAGCACCTTATGTACCATGGAGCCAATGGGCGTTTAGTCTGGTTTTCACATAATATTTCATCTTCACATTCATATACTAAATCCAAGAAGAAAGGTAGTAACATTAGACATAAAGAGCTGGCCGGCCCACTTACTATCAAACATTTCCTCCAAGTTGACTTCAAATGGATTCCAGGACCATCTGATAAGTGTATCCCTTAAACTTCATCTTGATGGCGGATCATATGGTGTCATCAAGGGACTTCTTGAAAATAATCAAGTATAGTGAGCCCTAGCCAATGTCTTGAGAGTGCCCCTTGGTGTTCCACTCTCTCCTCTTTCTGTGGATGTTTGACCTGATTCACAAAAGCATTTTGCTAACAAATCAGATAACAAGCACAAATGTCAAGATTTCCCTCTACTGAGCACTCACAAAAGGTGACATAGCAGCCTTTAATGCATTCATTCCAGCCTAATTGTGTGTCACAACTGCATGCTTTTATGTAGGTGTGAATTTCACGCAGGGGGTGGAAAGTGGGGGATCAAGGCGCTGTTTGCCTCGTGAGTTTCGGCAACACTTACAAACTGCTATCAAACCCATTCCTTCCATAGTAATCTGCGCAGATTTGCGACTGTAAACAGCTCCACAAAATCCCCTCTCAGTTTGGGACGGGAATGCTGCCAAACTTGGAGTGGCGCAGGGTTTCTCAATGGGAGAAAATGTTTCGTTCATGGAATAGCAAACCAAAACCATGACCAACTACTCAATAGGGCTTACTTTCCACTATGGAGATTCACACCCTTCCATATTTCTGGATTAGGGAATTAGTAACAGTAAAAAAAAAAAAAAATCACAATACAGAGGTACGCTTGTAAACCTGAAATTGGTTCAACTTTCAGGTACACTGCTGAAAATGTTTGGAACAAAAAAAAATGTAAACCTGCACCCGGGCATCAGAGTGTTTCCAATGGTGGAGATTTACATTCGGTTCCCTATGTGAGTTGACGTCTTTGTCCCTTCCTTTTGATGCTTGTGGCACAAATGTATGCCATAAATTGTCAAATCATGCGAGACAAAAGTGTACTCAAATGTGTGAAAAGAAATGTCAAAAGGCAAAGCTAAATTCTGTATGCCATTACTGTATGGTTGTCAGTTATCTATCTATATTAATATCCTTTGTCGCAAAGTCATTAAACTAAAATAAATAACTCAATTTGCATTACATATGTAAGCTTTTAAGGCCAAATTATGTTGAGACCATAATGTTGGAGGTTTTGTTCAAATGTTTGGTTCAACATGAAAGCTGGCTGAAAGTGAGAAACTGCTGGGATGGATTATCCTCACCACAGGTTGAATCCATCAAAGTAGGACCATTTACAGTGCTTTACTGACTTTTGATCAGGTTTGCACTATAGAAATAACATATACATACGCAGGAGCCGATTACGATGGTGGTCGGCCAGACTGCTGCCCACTATTGCAGTGGTCAGGAGACCACCCGACAAGCAGGCGGTGGATCAACCACCAAATTACAATGCGACCATCTTGCTGGCGAACAGAAGGTGCACCTTATCACTGTGGTATGTGCTGCAGCCAAGGATAAAGGCTGCTGCACAAGCCGCCGTGATAAGGAACACCTCCTACACATCCATGGACTGTGTGCCATGTACCATGTCATTCATGGCACACAGTGCATGAACGTGAGTGGGGGCACTGCATGTGCCCCCACGGTCACTTTTCTGTGGCCCCCTATGGATGGGGCCCTGTTTGGGGGCGCCATACTGATTTCCAGCAGCCTTTTCATGGCGCTCTTTCCCCATAAAAAGGTTGTCAGAAAGGGTATCGTAATACCGATGGCAGTGCCTACCTCAGCACCGCTGACATTTAGGGATATGAATCCAACTGCCGCCCCGATGGGATCACAGATTCTGTCAGAGGAAGGAGTCTTCTCTCCGACCACAGTGGGTCCAATTGACGGGATTGTAATCCGGCATTCACACCGTAGTCTGTCGGAGGTCGGACCGCCACCGACGGCCTGTTGGTGTGCGGCCCAGCCACCATCATAATCAGCCCCTTAGATTCAGACCCAACGAATGAGGGGGAAAGTCTGAAAGTAGATGTATCTTTTCCCACTTTCTCTCAAATCGAAATCCAAATGTATAATTCAAGATGATGTCATTTGAAGGCATGGTCCTCCAGGTAATAGTATGGCTCGAATTCTTGGGGTAGAAGATAAGAAGTAGCTATATGTCAGTAGATATAGTGCCTTACAAAATCTTGGAACATTACTAACATTTCCTAATGTTGGATAAATAGTTTGTTAAGTCTTTCTTTACACTGCCCATTGGCGCTGGAGGATGCAGCATTTAAGGCTGAGGTAAGCACTGGGGTGGAAGGCTATTTCGATGCTAATGTGGGCACAGCTTCAAGTAGGGCGCTAGAGTGGGACGCCTTTAAGGCGGTGGTTCGGGGCGTCTGTATTTCGGCTACCGCGGGAGTCCGTAAGACCCTCCTGCAGGATGTCGCGCAAAGCGAGGATCGCTTACGCGAGGAGGAACAACGTAGTCACGTGACTCCTGAGGCTTACGGAGCGGTTTCGACCGCGCGGGAGGAAGTGGCGTCAGCAATGGAGAAACTACGCTGCTTTGACTATAAGGAGTTTCTTGTTAGAGCTCATGCTGAACGAGACAAGGTGGGCTCGCTGCTGGCCTGGCTGGCCAATCCTGGGACCCGAGGCACTCCGATTGTAGCTTTGGCTACCCCGGAGGGACACATGGTTTATACTCAATCGGAGATCAACGATCAATTCTTGACGTATTATGCACACCTTTATGGGAGCGAGATGCCAAGTGGGCCTGTGGAGCTGGATGAGTTCCTATTAGCGGCGCGGCTTCCCCGGCTCGACCCGGAACACGTGGACCGCTTGGGTGGGGATATCTCCGAAGGAGAGATCCGTGTGGCCATTAAACACATGGCTCGCCGCAAGACCCCTGGCACAGATGGGCTGCCAATTGAATTTTACGCAGCCTACGCGGATGTGCTGATACCGCGATTACGGGCGGTCTACCGGGAGGCCTGGGACGCCGGGGCCTTACCTGCGACTACTCGCGAGGCTTTGGTGGTACCCTTACTGAAGCGGGGCGGTGATGCTGGCTCCCGTTCGGCCTACCGCCCACTATCCATGCTCATGACGGACTATAAGATTCTGAGCAAGGTTCTTGCGATGCGGCTTCTGGCCCACATGCGCGCTTTGGTGCACTCAGACCAGGCAGGCTTTATTCCCCAGCGCACCACCGCCACCTGTGTGCGTCGGCTGCTTCGGGTCATGGGGGGCGATGCTGCTGGCCTCCCGGGTGCCGATTGACATCGAGAAAGCATTTGACAGCGTTGAGTGGCCATACCTGCTCCGGGTACTGGGGGCCTTTGGACTGGGCGAGCGATTTGTGAAGTGGACTGCCTTGCTTTATGCCGCGGCCACTGCCTGGGTCAAGACGGGTGCCACCATCTCTGCCCCGTACAGGGTTGGACGGGGGACTCGACAGGGATGCTCCTTGTCCCCTCTACTATTCGCGCTCGCTATAGAGCCTCTGGCCGCTCACGCCGTATGGGCCGAGCGTATGAAGGCCTTCCACTGAGAGGCGACACCCATTACATCTCTCTCCATGCAGACGACTGTTTGCTGTTTTTAGCAGACACTGACGATTCCCTGCGTGGGGCCGAGCGCTTGCTCTCAGATTTCGGCCACCTTTCAGGACTGAGAGTCAACTGGGGGAAGTCTTGCCTCTTCCCGCTGGCACCAGGGACGGATGACTCCCAACCGGGGGGCGAACTGCGATGGGAATACGATTGCCTCCCTTATCTAGGTACGCACATCTATCCTTCATCGTTGGCCCTCTTGGAGGGTAACTTCGACAGAGCGATCCGGAATCTGCGAAGCTGCATGGGATTCTGGCGGACACTGCCGCTATCGGTCGCGGGACGAGTGGCGTTACTGAAAATGGTGGCACTTCCCCGTTTATTATATTTGTTTCGCACTCTGCCGATCTGGATCCCGGCGTCGGTTTTTAACAGACTCCGCTCCCTACTCTCCGGGTTCATCTGGGGGTCGGGCAGACGGCGCGTTGCGCTGGCCACGTTGATGCGCCCCAGGGCAGACGGGGGACTTGCGGTCCCGGATTTCGAGTGCTATTACTTGGCGGCGCAGCTGCAGTGGCTTACCCAGGCAGTGGCTTTAGAATTCCGGGGTCCAGAGGGGGTAGTGGGCAGGCTATTTCCAAGACATATCATCTCCTTTATAATCCTAGGCCAGAAATTGTACCTTACCCAGCTCACACTGGAGGAACGTACACTTCGTAGCTGTTGGCTTCATTGCCATAGGCACTCCGGCACCACTCGCCCATATGCCCCTGAGATCCCGCTAGGGATGTGCACGGCCTTTCCGCACGGAGGCGACTGGTCTGCGCTGGCGACCTGGGAGGAGCTTGGTTTGCAAATGCTCGGTGATCTTTACAAAGATGGGTCGCTGCTCACATTCCAAGAGCTGCGAGACGCTTACGACCTCCCAAGAGGTGACTATCTGCTGCACGCCTCGCTGGTGGCCTGTATTCGGAGACACTGGAAGAGAGGGCTCACCGAACCACCGACATCAGAGTGCTGTCAATATGTGGTCATGGCAGCTGGTACTTACAAGGCCGTCACCTGCCTTTACCGGAGGCTGTCGACTGAAGCCCTGCAGCCCATGGATGGGCTGAGAGCCAAATGGGAAGCTGATATCGGGCGACCGATCCCTGAGTCGACGTGGCCGCAGCTAATGCGGCGGGCGTGGAAGGGCACTAGGAATGCCAGGTTCCAGTTGATCCAGTTTTTTACTCTACACCGAGCGTACCTAACGCCAGTTAAGATCTCGCAATATTTTGAAGGCGCATCTTTGCTCTGTCCTAGAAGCGGGACAGCGGAAGCGGACTTCGCACACATGTTTTGGTCCTGTGGTGAGCTAACTGGTTACTGGGAAGCGGTGATGGCCTGCCTGAATGCTGTCACGGACCGGCAGATAGACGCGGATATGGGCGCTTGCTTATTGTTATGGTTCCCTCACACCCCCGTACTCGCGTTACCAGTAAGTTTTACGATTTGGGCTTCATACTGGCCAAACGAGAGATCACCGAGCACTGGAAATCTAGCCAGGGACCCAGCTACTTGCGTTGGAGGATCACCCTGGTGCGATGGGCAAAGGCAGAGAGCGCGTTGCGGCTGCAACAGGCCTGGCACCTAGACAATGACAAGGCCTTAGATTAGCTAGAGCGTGGGAGGCCCTAGTGATTGCGCTCCAGTTGCCTGAGAGCGAACTGTGCGAAGATGAGGGAGTAGCGACACCGTAGGGATATTATCTTAAGGGGTACCCCACTTCCAACGAGGCACACAATAACAACAAGTAAAGACAGAGGTTCTGAGAGATCGGATCCCCCATTGATACGCACTACTTACCTTTTACTATTGTTCTTATCAGGGAGGTGACTCACTGTTGGTTCACAGCTGCTTGAGAGCGAGGACAACGGCACACTGACAAGGGGGGTGGGACACAGGGAGGGAACGGTTTGGGGGATTGTTATATATAAAAGGCATCTTGTCAGAAATGCATTGTTATCCTAGAATGTCGGTTATTACTGCATCGTTTTATCCATTGTACTGAACTATTTTCGAACTTGACAGCCAATAAAAATTGTTTCTACAAAAAAGTCTTTCTTTACACTGTAAAAATGAGTAATAATGTGTGCATGAGGAATACTATTTTGAGTTATTTCCTCTGGTTGTTTGACTGTTTACATTGTTTTAGTAAAAATGAGACCCCAAAGAGAAAGTCTCCATGGGCTTCCTCTGATCTGCACTTTCATGGGTTTATATGTTTCTCCAAATATGCCACTTTTGTAGGATTTGGCAGGGCAAATGGGGAGGCTCTCATCACTTTTCAAGTTACCTCTTTGTGCTCAAATTACAGAAGAATTTTGTAGATCATGGGGTGGGGGATCCAACCATTTTTGTAAGTTTGCGTCATTTAAATTTTTGTCAATCGTTATTTTATGCTTGTTATTTGATTTGTTACATAGTACCATTACAAATCCAAAGCCTTTCCCTATATCCACAACTTAACTCTATGAGGAAATTTAGACTCAAAGGTTTCGAGTAACACTTTTGCAAATAGCAATATAAACTTCCAGGATGATCAGATGATTGCACGTTCTAACGCTTGGGGGAGGGGGAGTTCAACTGTGCAAGGGTATTGAAAGGGACCTTATTAATGCCCTAGAAACGGACTTGTAAGAGGCCTATAGTGTGCCTACTTTCTTCAGATGTGAATGCCATTCTTCAATTATTGGTAATATTTTTTATCTCCAGAAGCTTGTCTGATCTTTTTCTTGGGGGTGAGGTCATAGATAAGTAGTTTGGGGATCGCTTCACCTGCCGGAAAGGGGAGGATTTTGACGGAGAGAGTATCCGTGAGTGCCTTGGGGCTGTTTTCAAATGGCTCCAACTGAACAGCCTCAAGTGCAACTCCGATAAGTCGGAGGTACTCTTCTTCGGCTGTCAATCCGACCCGGACTGGCAGATGTGGTGGCCGGCGGACATGTCTCCCCCGAGCCAGTCTTCGCAGGTAGCGAAGAATCTGGGGGTCAAAATTGACAACGGCCTGACCCTCAGATCTCAGATCCTCACCCTCACAGGCACATGTTTTGGACTTCTCCGCATGTTGTGGAAGTTCTTTCCGCTGCTTTCAGAGGATCACAGGAGGATAACGGTGCAGGCCTTGATTGGTTCACGATTGGACTATGCTAACATCTTATATCTTGGCCTGCCCGAATACCTCCTGCAACAGATGCAGGTGGTCCAAAATGCGGCGGCTCGCGCCATTTTTGGTCTGCACAGGCGAGTGCATGTCTCTGGCCTATTACAGGCACTTCATTGGCTGCCTATCCGACAGCGGATAGTTTTTAAAACCTTGACCCTTGCCCATAAGGCCTTCTATTCCACCGGGGCTAAATACCTGCAGAGGAGGTTTAAGCAATACTGTCCGTCGCGATCTCTGAGATCAGAATCGCTGCTTCTTGCCATTGTTCCCCGGGTGAGGAGGGTCCGATTGGGAGGTCGCTCTTTTATGCTCCGGGCTCCCCAGCTTTGGAACTCTTTGCCCTTCCCGTTACGAAGCAATTCCAACATGCTAGCCTTTAGAAAGGGCCTACAAACCTGGCTGTTTGCCTCCTAGATTTTAATTTTCTTTTTGTCCCCTTTCTTATTTTCTTTGTGTTATGTTTGCTTTTCAGGATGTTAATAAAGCGCCGGGACACTCTTTGAGTAGCCGTGCGCTATAAAAGCCACAAAATAACATAACATAACATAACATAACATTCCACTTAGTCTATCTATCAGCGCACTGGTTTTTCCTAGTCAACACATTTTAATGGTCTCTTTCGGCCTAACTTCTGAAAAAAACTCTATGCCTGGTCTAGAAACGTCCTGATCTTTTGGGCACCCTAAAAAATATTCTGAGTATTCATTTAAAGTATTATGTTATTTTCTTGCCATCTCAGGCCAGCAATGTGTAGGTGGTAAAGAATCTTTTAAGCTGAGTCATTTGATAAAGAGCTCCTTCATTAAGACTAGGCCTGATCTGCAGCAAGTGTGCCTAGGTGGTTTGATTCTTCATGCTCTCATGCAAACTGTTACTTATGTGCCACCCTTTTCAGAAGGCCCTCTACTAGGGAAGACATTGTACAGAATATAACTCTCAATAAAGAGGCACTTAGTTACAGGAAGGCTGAAGTTAAAAATCTGATTGGTGTCACCTGATGCATGCAAAAGCAAAAAAACTCAAATTGGATCTGGCAAACCAGGAGCAAGATTAGGAACATCAGTCTTCGTCTTCCGGATTTGAGGTCGCAAATTTCAGCTGAGTGTTGGATCTCACATTTTGAGGTAATCTATTGTAATGGTACAATATTTTGACAAATTATCCAGTTTAAAATATCGTGATACACAAATATCATCAAAAATGTTTGTTACTACAAGAAATATCATGACACTGAATAACGCTTTCAGATATATACTTTTTTGGTAAGGAATATTGTTTCAAAAACTATTGTTGTTATAAATATTGTTTTCATTAATTAGTTCTAAAAATATAGTTTTTTATTAATGTAATGTGTTTTAGTTAATATATTAGTTTTGGGTGGTAATATTGTTAGTATATTAGATATTTATTTTTTTAAATATAGTTTGTAATTTTAAGTGTTTGAGCAATCCATTTTTACATTTAATTAGTAATCTTAAATTTAACAGCTGATTGTTGCATTTGTAAGGAAATAGTGAGGGAAATTAGTTAAGTTATAATTAATATATACTAAATAGTAGGTACTTATTTGTAAGTAATTCCTTAATTCAATATTAATTATGTTAATGTTTTAATTGTTCAATTTTTTTTATTAAGTTACTTTGAATGTATAATTCAATTTTCTTTATAATACTATGTTATATTTTGGTTGTAGTTTGTTGGGGTCTAGGGTCGGAAATGTATTAAATTATAATTACATTATTTTAAGACTAAATATTTATTTAGTGCAAAACAATTATTAAATTGCTAATTATGTTAACTGTTTATTTGTGGCATTATAATTTTTAAAACATGTTTGTTAATTTAAATGTATATTTTAGTATTTTAATTATTTTAACAATTTTAAACTATGTATTTTATTTTAGATTGTTGTTAATTATGATAGCATGAATACTTTCTATGTACTACATTTATTATGCTTTATTATGTATTCAAATAGTTGTAATAAATTATATAAACTTTTACTGTTATATGGAATTCTTCCAAAGTACCACACTTTCACTACTGTTGCTGAGACTGTAGTGGCAATAGTGAATCTAACCCCTCCGAAGTCCAACACTTTTCCTACTGTTGCTTAGACTGGAATGTGAATAGTAAATTTCACCCCTTCGTAGTCTGACAGTTTCCCAACTGTTGCTTAGACTAGGATGGGAATAAGAAATCTATGCCCTCTGAAGTCCAATGGGTTCCCAAATGTTGATTACAGTGGATTTGTGTGTTGAGAAATGTTTATTTGTTCAGGAATAGTTTTTACTGTATTTCTTTAGTTTATTAATATTTTATATATTTACAAGTTTAATTTGATGGTATTTATATTACATTTTTTTATGTAAATTATTACAATTGTATTAATATATGTTAAACAAATTGATTTTTATTTTTTATTTAGTGTGACAGTGTATGTACATGTTTTATATGTTTATTTCAATATTTTATTTATGTTAAATATTTTTGTTGTTACATATATTTTTGTTAATTTAAATGTTTTAATATATTTTACTGTTATTACTGAACATTAAAATAGCTGTTTATTTTGTTTTCAATTAAAAAATATATACTTTAGACAATTAACTAAGAATGTTACATTTAAAGAGTGAATTGTTTTAAGTGAACTATATTAAAGTAGATATTTATAAAAAATTTGTTGTTTTTACTTTTTTTGGGTCAATATCCTTGAAAAGGAAATTTTTGACATGAAAATTTACATTATAAGTATAGAACACTGATATTTTTAGAACAATATTATTGACACTATATTTTTGTATTTCAATATTTTTGCGCTCAATATTCTGTCAGTGATCTGTCCCCAAGGAAATGTGTGGAATATTACTTAGCCGCTCTGAGAAGGTACCTGGGCTGGATGGAGAAGTGTACAATGTGAGTATATATCTTTTGGCATCCCTACTTGCAACTGTTTTATACCATGCCTGTATATCAAGTTTTCCAAAGTCTTGGGCTCTTTTCACTCTTGTCCCAGTCTTTAAGAAGGTCAACAGGGCAAATTAAGTACTTGTTGCTTTAGGCCTATCTCGCTGATAAATTCCATTGTGAGGGTGTTGTGGAGAGCACTGCATTGCAGAGCTTTTGTGTAAACAATGAACAATTAAGTTTTTTGTGGCAAATACTATGGATTCCGTGATGGACTATGCACAGTGGAGCAGTGCCTAAAATTGCACTTAACCAAGTAAACTGTTGTTACGGGCTTCCCCCTTTTTACCTGGCCTTCATGTATTTATCTAGTGCTGTCAACCAAGTGGCTAGATACAATCTCCCACATCAGCTTGCTGAGCTGAGGCACAGCCTGCTGATCGTGGAGTTCCTGGCTGTCTTACACTCTGACTTAATTGGAAATGTCTGAAATGGTAGTAACAGGGAATTGTCCAAGCCTGTTATGTTATGTTATGTTATGTTATGTTATGTTATGTTATGTTATGTTATGTTATGTTACGTTATGTAATGTGTATTTGTAAAGTATATTATCACCCGCTGAATAGGTTTGTGTGCATAGACCTACCTATGGTAGCTTGGTTAATTGAAAAGCCAGGACATCACCCTCTTGCTGAATTCAAGAAAAAAGGAGGAGGCTCTAATGTGAAGAAGGGGGATGTTAAGTTAAATGGTTTAGCAGTGATTTAAGAGAACACTCATCCTCCTGATCTGGTTCTGTGTATTTAAGAAATGTCAGTGAGTTGGAGTCCTGCAGAGTGGAGGTGTCTGGATATTTGGTGAAAGGAGATGCGACAGATCAGGTATATGGGCCTGAGTTGGGGTGTGCTTAGTTCCCTGAGGCATGGAATAATGTAGGTTCTGTGTGAGAGGTTGAGGATGAGTCTGGCTGAAGAGTTTTGGATAGTCTTTTAATGAGTAGCTTGGTGATCCCAGCATAGAGGGAGTTCCCATAGTACAACTTGCTGGTTACTAGGACAGTTTTTCTTGTGTTGCTTGGGAGCCATTTGAAGATCTTCCACAGCATCCTCAGGGTGTGGAAGCAGGTTGCAGTGATGGTGTTGACTTGTTCAGTCATGTCCAGTTTGCTGTTGATGATTATTCTGAGGTTCCTGGCAAATGTTCTGGATGTGGGTGTAGGTCCAAGTTTGGTCATACACTAGTTGGAGTCTTGGCAACAGTAGTGAAAGCGTGGTACTTTGGAAGAATTCCATATAACAGTAAAAGTTTATATAATTTATTACAACTATTTGAATACATAATAAAGCATAATACATGTAGTACATAGAAAGTATTCATGCTATCATAATTAACAACAATCTAAAATAAAATATATAGTTTAAAATTGTTAAAATAATTAAAATACTAAAATATACATTTAAATTAACAAACATGTTTTAAAAACGTATAATGCCACAATTAAACAGTTAACATAATTAGCAATTTAATAATGGTTTTGCACTAAATAAATATTTACTCTTAAAATAATGTAATTATAATTTAATACATTTCCCACCCTAGACCCCAACAAACTACAACCAAAATATAACATAGTATTATAAAGAAAATTGAAATATACATTCAAAATAACTTAATTCCACTTAGTCTATCTATCAGCGCACTGGTTTTTCCTAGTCAGCACATTTTAATGGTCTCTTTCGGCCTAACTTCTGAAAAAAAACTCTATGCCTGACTAGTAGGAGTTCTTTCATGAAGGTGTGGTTTGATTTTGTCAATGGTAACAGCTGGCCAGGAGGTCAGTGTTCGTTCATCGGCCATGATGGTAAGTAGAGTTCAAACGGTAACGGGTTCCGGTTGAGGGTCAAACTTGTTGTATATGTAGGTGATTTTGCTACAGAAGAAATTAAAGGGTTTGTTACAAAGGTCTAGCGGGAGGATTTCGCTTGAGGCAGCAGGAGGCGTGGGGAAATTTTGGATGATGGCACTGATTTTCTTGCTGCTGTTTGTGCTTGTGTCAATGTGATCTGCAAGAGCTGTGCACTTGGTGTTCCGTATCTGCTGCTAGTAACATCTTAGGGCTGATTTGAAGATGTTCTCCAGATTTTGGTATGTCGCCATTGAGCAGCTTCCATGCTTCCCTTTGGGCCAATTTTGCACTGCAACCATTGGCTCATGCTCTTGTGGTGTGTTGTGATATGTAGCAGATATATTGTGCAAGAGGCCATGTTACAACCCCCCACTAAACGAAATCCCAATCCCCTTCCTTTTTCTACACATCTTATTTTAATGAAAGATTTTCAGATCTGCTTTGCGAAAGTATGCAGGGAGAAGATTTTGTTTTTCTATATTTTTCTATATTTAACAATGTAGATATATATTTTATCATTTTTGTAAAAAGTGTAAATAAACTATGCAATTAATAATTGTGAGGTATGTTTTCATGGAATGGAAAACAAATCAGTGGGATGAAAAAGGTGGAAATAGGACTCTAAAAGAGGATGTCTAAAACGATGTACCTAGAAATAATTTTTTTAAGTTGGTTTATACATGTATGGGTATGACCCAAACATGTGACCTATAACTCTGTGCCAACTGACCAATATCATCTGTGTTATCTATTATCGTATCCAAATATATCACGCAACAATGAACACATACATCTAAAGCCTGACAGGCTTGTTTGCACTACTTTTGTTTTTTAGCAATTATTTTTTTACACTGTCGGGTAAAGGAAGAACTCCTTCCCTTCACATATCTTTTCTCTGCAATCTGTCCATTTCTTTCTGTTTTAATCACCGTGGTCCTTTTTCTTCACACCTCTGTCACTCTTCTGATTTTTCTCCATCTAGATATTGCACTTTACACACATATTCTCCTTCTCTTAGGGGCTGTGAATATTTACACAGCTGTGTACCTCCTTTATACACTCTGCGATAGAATCATACTTACATTTGGTACATATCTTTGTGGTCTGTAGAGAGGACAAGGATTTGGTGAGCAACTGGTTTGTACCTTCATGACACAATGACTTACAATGTGACAACTTGCACTGCTTGGCTTTCAATCATAGCCGCCATGGACATCAATTCACACTGCAAACTAACCCAGACACCTAGAAGTTGTTCGGTTTACAATACACATTAAGCTAGAGTCCAATGTTACAACAGAAGCAGAAACATCTGGAGAAGAAAATAAGCACCATCTTTCCTAAAGCTGTTGTGCTCCTTATTTCACATCAGAAAATCACAGTACTTAAAAATACACCTCAATAAATTGCAAAAATGGCAGGGTTTTTTTGTAATGCATGGGCTGCTGCAAATGGTACTGAAATAGCAAAAGTAACTATAACTTGCGCCCCCAATATGTACAGTGTTGTCCTCAATGATGTAATATCAGATGTTGCAATGATGTTATCAATGATGTTGTAGAACAGTGTATGAGTGATGTAACATGTGATATAATTAATAGTGCATGGCGAGGTCGGAGTTATAGTTACTTTAGAGCACGAGTTATACTTACTTGAGATAATCCATAACTGGTTAATTTCAGTGGTTTTCTTCGCTTAAAACAGTATGTTTTAACTGACATTTTCACCTAACTATTACTTCCATTTAATGTGTGTTTCTTTTCAGTGTATGTCTAAGGTTTTTTTTAATGCAGAGTAAGATATTAGCATCCCGAACTATAACGTCATATTAACCTTTGTTTTTTTCTGTGAATTCTAGTTTTTTCAAATCTAAAGTAATATTTTATTATAATACGAACGCACGGTATACCAACCCTTCCTCCCTGAATTTTCTTGAACTTTTTTATAGGACATTGTGTTGCAGGGATTCTGTTCAGAAACAGAACTATGCCTGGGATCACAGAACATCAGTAGGTAGAGATTTAGGACCTGATTATGATAGCGGTGGGACCATCAGGCCGCCGATGGCGGTCCCACCACCACCCAGCTCATCTGATCCAACTGCTGCATTATGATGCAGGCGGTCGGATCACAACTGACAGGGGAAAGACTGCCATGTACGACAGGATCCCGTCAGTGCGGCGGTTGGACTCCTATTCCCTACAATGGGGCGGTGCCTGCTCAGGCACTGCGGTCGGGATTAGGATGTCCCTTTCCACCGGTCCTTTCATGGTGGTTAACCTGCCATGAAAAGGCAGACAGAAAGTGACATGGGGCCCCTACCAGGGTCCCCTTCCCACCTGGGCCTCAGCAATGGGCTTTGGGGGGGGCACGCCTATCCCAGCACCATGTGGCAGGCACAGCACGGTGCCTGCCACATAGTGTAGGGATATGTAAGATGTGTATATTTTGTACGGTGGCATGTGCTGCAGCCTGCAACACATGCAGCAATACTAAGTGTGCACATAGCGACTGCCTTGAAGGTGGTCGCATTGTAATGCTGGCAGCGGGACTGCCGGGTACTAGTTGGGCGGTCCTGTCTAAGCCATGGTGCCAGTCAAATGTAAGTTTGGCTGGCATCGTAATCAGGCCGTAAGTCACCATAGCACCTCAGTACCTTTGGACCCAAATCCAGACTAACTCATAGTGCTTTACCTGCCTTCCTACCCTTCCAGAGTGACAGGTAAGTTAGCACCCCAGAAAACAACACCCTCTCAGGTGTTTTGTTAACTGATCATCACCTTTTGTTCTCTCACCCATACATGTGCCCAATAAACAGAAAAGAGACAAGAAGAAGGTTTACTAAATTTCTTGAAACTGTCATGCTCTATAGTGAAGCAGCTGTGCTGCAATTAGAAAACTTGTGCAAGTCAACAATATGATTAATGAACTGTACACAAAGAAAACCCCTGTCATAGTGAATGACAAATTAGCCTAAGCCTTCCCTCACTGTGGGAGCACAGTGATATATAAGCAATCTCTGGGATTTGTCTAGGACCCCATACCTGACTGTCATAATCAGTTGGTCAACATCTCAGATGTGCAGCTCTTTCATCTCAGGACCTTTTCTCTGCAAGTATTGCTCTTCTCTATTTTCAGAACAACAAGTCTCAGCTTATATTAGAAGAATAGCCTTGTTCAAAAACAGCAGCTGGATTTCTCTGTCATGCCTAGGTGTTAGTGTCCAACCACAGAGAAAAACAGGCCCCATGCTGTTTGACCTTGCATGAAATGTTCAGACTGAATCTCAGCAGAAGAGCTGAATAACAAAATGTATGCAGCCTATTTCTAAAATACCAATGTGACACAAAAACAAGAGTTACTTTGTAATGTTTGCAATGCAAAAGTGGCCTACTATATATGCAGTTAGGCTAACATAGGGGGAAACTACAGTGGGCCATACAGGAACTCACGACAAGGGGACTAAGTCCCCGAGTCCTAACATGGCTGCTGCCACATATTTGTTGATGCAGTGGTAGCTAATCAAATCTCATCTTGTGATCTGTTGGCTCTGTGGATCCTCAAAGGCATGAAATATGCAAGGTTTGAACCATAGTTTATCTGAAATTACTGAATGGAATTACACCAAATTAAGGAAAGCACACTTTTTGGACAAAGATCTTGCTTTCTGCCAAATTATGTGTTATTCCATTCAGCCGCATAGGCTGTAGTTGCATCTAACTTTGCTATAGAGAAATGAATAGGGAAAAAATATTTAGTCTTTTTATTAAAGATTCATCAAACGGCACCACAGTTAATAGCAAACTAAAAATGTTGTTCCTATGGAAACGTGTTCCTAACTAGTCCTGGGCAGCACTTACAGAATTTCACTCCATAAAATTCTGTGGAGTTACATAGAAACTCTGTGAGATTCCGCTGACTTCTGCCAACATGCAGAAAATGCACGTCACGCTGCCATTGCTTGGCTATAGTGCCAATAGCGCATTTTGCAATGAAAAATCTGTATGAAAGGCACCATGTTATTTTTGAGTTGATTTTGCTGCTGCTTTAGCAGAAAACATTTATTTGGGAAACATCCTTCTAACCATAACCGCTTGTGTACACCCACCTTCTTAAACACAATTCAGTATGTGGCGGAAATTTCGCAGAAAATCCATCTTATAAGAGCAATGCTGAGTTGCCAAAATTATCCAATTCTGTTTACGGAATTGAATTTCCACCTGGACCTAGCCCTAACTATAACTACCCAGTGGTGACCAACACTGGAGTTATATATATCCACACCAACTCTGGCATACGAAATCTTCTCACCAGAAAATGACACAGCAGTTTCAAGCTTTCTAGTAACTAACTTTATTTAATTTGTTTTCGGGATATATATATATATATATATATATATATATGTATATATATATATATATATATATATATATATACATATATATATATATATATATATATATATATATATAGTTGTGGCAGGTGACATTTGAAAGTGGTGCGGTGTAGAAGTTTGGGATGAGTGCACTGTAGCAAGCATAGCGAGTGAGCCGGTTCGTCATAATGGGGGGTTTGGGGAGGGTTCTCCTTCAGGGAATATGTTGGGAAAAAAAAGAGTTGCCAAATGGTGCCTTTTCAAGCAAATTTGAGCAAACAAGAAGGATAATAAAGTTTCGCTGAGGGAGAGCTGCCAGTTTGTTGCCTTGCCTGTTTGCCACCTGGAGGGACGAACGGACTCCAGGTCCCAAGTGCCCCGCCCCACTCACACCTGAGGCGCATCAGCCCTTCTTGCTGCTACTTAACTCCTCGCAGCTGAGGGAGAGCTGCCAGTTTGTTGCCTTGCCTGTTTGCCGCCCGGAGGAACGTACGGACTCCAGGTCCCAGGAGCCCCGCGCCACTCACACCTGAGGTGAATCAGCCCTTCTTGCTGCTACTTAACTCCTTGCAGCACGCACTGCGCGGGACGCGTGCTGGGCGAAGCCCGGGCCAAGGGCGGGCCCATTGGAGACCGACGGAGACCGGTGGAGGTCGGGCCAGGCCCCCCCTCTAACATCGCTTCCCTCAAAGGTTGGCTAATTTGTTTTTATGTATTAGCCCAGTGTCATTATTCGGTGACAATTTATAGTTTCATATTTAGCCTATCATGCCTGGAGGTGAAGGGAAGGGAAGGAAAGCGGCGACGGGTGGGTATGTAGCCGGGACACTGGACCCGTTCATAACTAGGGCTACGTCAGTGCTGGCGCATGAGATAGCAATCACCGAGCGTCGTCTCTCACAGGACCCAATATTTGCTAAACGCTCCGCACTGGGGGGGTCTAAGGGAAGCACGTACACCGGAGCAGCTTATGTGTTCAGATTTTGATTCCGGGACCTCGAGACAGAGTAGCAGCCAAATGCCTCAGGAAACAGGCAATCTGTCTTTGGCTTGAGAGTCGTATCATTCTGTATTATCCATACATAATTCCCCGTCGAATTCTGATAGTGGCACAGCTACTCATGTTGGGTCTGCTCCTAAAGACCTGTTCCAACCACCAGAGAATATACCCGGGGTGGCTCCTAAGAGGAAGCGAGGAGGGGCTCTGCGGAGGGGAAAAAAACAAAGATGCCTAAATTGAATAAGACTGGTGATTTGGTGAACATAATCCCCATAGGTATTGAAGTACCACAGGTGATTACCCCTGCATCAAACATTTCGCCCGCTGTTACTATTGAGGATCTGCCACCCCAGCTGTAAAAGGGTTTCTAGACAAAAGTAGGAGGCCTTATTACATCTTCTATACAGCCCCTACTTGAAAGGTTACTGACAATCAAGGATAGATTGGCAAAATTTGAAAAGACAACCACAACCCATCTGGAATGTATTAAGAATAAGTTGGTAAAGTGTGGCCAGGACAATGAACCGACGGAGGACGGACCTCGGGACCCCATTGCCACCAACCCTCTACTGTTCTATCCTCCTGTCCCTAATTCAATGGATACTACAGTGCGCCGGAGAGATGTGGCTGGACTTAGCATTATTCGCGGTGCAGAGGCACAGCGAAAAATTGACTGGTAACAGGCTGAAAGAACAGTACAACAATTGTTGGGAGGGGGTCCAATGCACAGTCTAAATGAAGGCCAAAGGGAAAATATAATGACAAGGAGCCTAAGAGCTCTTTGCCTTACATTGATCTACCCCCTGACTGCTCTCCTTATGTTGCTGTTTGGCTGTGGTCCCTGAATTGGAAACAGGTATTGAATCCTACATCAAGCTAAAAAATAAAACGATTCACTGGCTGAACAAAACCATCCCCCTTCCGCCAAATGTGCAAAGTCAAATTTTGTTCGCTCGTAGAGTGAGTTGGGTAGGACGTAGACCGAAAGATATAGTGGGCGATTGTACAGTTATTAACTTCAGAGATAGTCGGGTGGTCCAACATGTCTGTTAAGGGTTCTTCAAAAATGTGAGATCTAGCATTCAGACTTTTGATCTAAGTTATTTTTATTCCCCCCCCCCCCCAAATTATATGCTCAGATCTGGTTATCAAGGAAAGAACTGGGGCAGGCATGTCCATCCTGGCATTGCTAGTAACAGAGAAGGGATGGACAGTATTTATTTTGCACCTGGTGTCCCACTCAGCAATAGATTCAGTGTGTTAGATCTGATGGATTGACTGCCCTAAACTGACCCCTGCCTACCAATATCGGCTAAACAGTTGTGTGATAACACCTTGGGTTTGGGGGCTGGGGTGATAAATCAAAATCTTGTCCCAAGTGATGCATCTGGGATTATTGAAATTAGTGAAGTTCCTACTGTTAGTGAGGGCGAGGAGATGGGTAAATCTACAGCTGCTATCAAAACCAACTCTGCATCTTGTGAGGTTGGACTTAATCCCCAAACATTAGCTCCCGCCAACATTAACTATGAGACCACTAAAGCCATAGACAGTCGAGAACTGGAGGTAACTGGTGAGAGTGGGTTGGCAGTGAGATCAAGTGGCCCTAGTATTCTGTCATGGAATATTGCGGGCCTTGCGGCTAAACCTGATTCGCCCGATTGGGGTGACTTCATAGACTCTCACGAGATTTGCTTATTTCAAGAAACCTGGGCATTAAGTCCAGTATATAGAGCAGGCTTTGCGGCATACTGTGTAGTAGCAGTGAAGGGCCCTAGGGGTAGACCCTTGGGGGTCTATGTATATGGGTGGGAGTCCACCTTGGATGCACGGTGAAGAGAATAGAATCCCATTCACCAGATATTTTATGTATTCTTTTGTATTCACACTCGCGTGTACCCCATGTGTGCACGCAAGTGTGAGCCAGACACTCACACTCGTGTGCACACATGGGGATGCATGCACACATCCACATACTGATTCAGGTGTGGCAGCTAGAGCAGTTACTGAGGCCAGGGACTTCCAGAGGCCAGGCGCTCACACTCATGTGCACACATGGGATGCACGCACACATCCACATCCTGATTCAGGTGTGGCAGCTAGAGCAGTTACTGAAGCCAGGGGCTTCCAGAGGCCAGGCGCTCACACTCACGTGCACACATGGGGATGCATGCACACATCCACATCATAATTCAGGTGTGGCAGCTAGAGCAGTTATTGAGGCCAGGGCTTCCAGAGGCCAGGCGCTCACACTCACGTGCACACATGGGGATGCATGCACACATCCACATACTGATTCAGGTGTGGCAGCTAGAGCAGTTACTGAGGCCAGGGACTTCCAGAGGCCAGGCGCTCACACTCATGTGCACACATGGGATGCACGCACACATCCACATCCTGATTCAGGTGTGGCAGCTAGAGCAGTTACTGAAGCCAGGGGCTTCCAGAGGCCAGGCGCTCACACTCACGTGCACACATGGGGATGCATGCACACATCCACATACTGATTCAGGTGTGGCAGCTAGAGCAGTTACTGAGGCCAGGGACTTCCAGAGGCCAGGCGCTCACACTCATGTGCACACATGGGATGCACGCACACATCCACATCCTGATTCAGGTGTGGCAGCTAGAGCAGTTACTGAAGCCAGGGGCTTCCAGAGGCCAGGCGCTCACACTCACGTGCACACATGGGGATGCATGCACACATCCACATCATAATTCAGGTGTGGCAGCTAGAGCAGTTATTGAGGCCAGGGCTTCCAGAGGCCAGGCGCTCACACTTGCATGCACACATGGGGATGCATCCACACATTCACATCCTGAGTCAGATGTGGCAGCTAGGCAGTTACTGAGGCCATGGGCTTCCAGAGGCCAGGCGCTCACACTCATGTGCACACATGGGATGCACGCACACATCCACATCCTCATTCAGGTGAGGCAGCTAGAGCAGTTACTGAGGCCAGGGGCTTCCAGAGGCCAGGCGCTCACACTCACGTGCACACATGGGGATGCATGCACACATCCATATCCTAATTCAGGTGTGGCAGCTAGAGCAGTTATTGAGGCGAGGGTTTCCAGAGGCCAGGCGCTCACACTCGCATGCACACATGGGGATGCATGCACACATCCACATCCTGATTCAAGTGTGGCAGCTAGAGCAGTTACTGAGGCCAGGGGCTTCCAGAGGCCAGGTGCTCACACTCACGTGCACACATGGGGATGCATGCACACATCCACATCCTGAGTCAGATGTGGCAGCTAGGCAGTTACTGAGGCCAGGGGCTTCCAGAGGCCAAGCGCTCACACTTGCGTGGACACATGGGGATGCATGCACACATCCACATCCTTATTCAAGTGTGGCAGCTAGATCAGTTACTGAAGCCAGGGGCTTCTGTAGGCCAGGCAGTTATGGAAGCAAACAAGCACACCTCTGCACCTGCAAATGCATGCACACAATCTCACAAATGCACTCTCTCACATACACACAAACAGAACAAACAGAGGCACACATGTGCATCCCACATACAGCTAGATCCAGAAAGCTCCATCTATGCACATGCTGGGTTACAACGGCAGTTGCTGCAGCAAGACACCAAGTCCAGGAGGGTAGAAAGACATGCTTGAAGACCTGAACCCATTGGAGGCGAGGTACTCAGATAAACATGCACACTCAAAAACACGTACACACATATAAACATAGAGCTTAGAGACACCTATGCACATAATCCCAAGTGCACCACCAGCGCCCATTTTTGTGCACAGGCCCCTCTCACCTACTCCACAGCCTTCCCCTCCCCACGCACACACATGGTCACACACACACAAATACCTTTTGCACCCATCTTTGAGGGGCTTCTGTTTTGTTCGGTATGACATCAGGAGACAGACCCCCGAACCCACCCAAAGCAAGACTCACAGAGTGAGGCAGTCTGTTTTTCCCCATCATCTTTTACACCGTTTTCCTTACCCTCATATTACTGTAATATTAATCTGAGATCGAGAAAGTAGTTTCTGAATATTCTCACTAAATCTCCTACGAAGGGAAAAGTAAAATGTGATTAACACTAATCACTCAATCTGTACGTAGTTTAGTGGACACATCAAAAGAGCAAATAACTGATGCAAAATCTATGAATTTGCTGATCTTAAGCCACTATGAGCATTTGTTTACCACCACCAAGAGGCTGAAGCACCCTCACGGTATGAGGCAACCCCATGCTATACCATACTGCACAAGAATTCAATCAGGCCATGTGTAAGTAACTAAGCAATCCTGATAGGATAAAGGGCTACATCCAGGCAACATGCTGATGCACTATGAAGAGCAAGTTCAATTGGGTGTAAAGTGCATTGTGTGTACAGTACCTGGTCCCTGAGAGTGGAACGTCAGTATTTGACAAAATCACAACATCGTTCTAAACAATGCCAAAAATGTTGTCCCTTAGAAAAAACAATCTGGGGAACAAAAACACAAAAGCCAAACTGATCTCCTTGAAAGAGCACTCATCCAGGGAGCATAGTCATATGGGAAAAATACAAAAAGACAAATGGCTGGGTTAACAATTGCGCATTGTTGCAAGATTTGTAATTTTAGTTCAATTAGTTAGAGCTCAAAGGATAAAGTGATGGCCATTCAACATTCACCAAAAGGTGTGGAAAATCCAAACCATTAAGTAGAACATAGGATATATCCTGAGCTCAAATTCCAAGTAAAAAGTTCATAGAGACAAGATGATCTTCACAACTTTCTTCTTTATTTCAACGATTATGTTCTTCTTCAGAAAGACAGAACTAGCTGCCACTAGCAAACACGTGTTTCGTCCTGTGTTCAATCAACCACAGACTTCCTCAGGGCTAGAATTTATTAAAAAATCTAATTACTCTTTCAGACAAAGTGTGCGACTGTATAATGAGATGTAACAATGTTACAGTCATCAAAAACAATGTCTCATAACATTCTAGTAAAAGACTAAAGATCAGACAAAATGCTTACAGGGACATTTATATCCCAGTTAGTAGTTTCATTCTAAAAAATTAAACACAAACCATAATAGAGCCCAACACCACACCAGAAAAGTGGTTATAAAGTTAGAAACACGCATCAGTACAAAACAAAACAAAAAAAGGAGGAGGTGTAGGTCGAAAAAACTGAAACATTTTGAAAAAGGCCATCTTATAGAGCATTCAAAGAACCCAACCAATCCCTAAAACAGCCAAGTTAACCACCAGTAAGTAAATAACAAAACTCACCAATTCATCATAAATACCATATCCATATGAGGTTAAAATTGTTGAGTATCCAATCCTTTAAATTAAGTTATAATACAGATTTAGCAATCATCAATAACAGTATAGAACCAGCTTATCTCTATAATACATATATGAATGAACTCGAATATTATTCTGAAAAGCGAACGTGGATCTTGTATCTTCTTCCAACAATCCGTTCCAATTGTCAGTTCAGTGTCAATGTGCCTACAATATAAGCTTGGTCTCAGTCTATTTCTCAAAAAACACTGCTTGCTGATACATAGGATCTGTCTTATGTACACCTACCATCTCCATAATTAATAATAAATCCCAAACCTCTGTGAGCTCAAATAACGAAAATAGAACGGATGAACCAAAGGTTTAGTCCCCAAAACCAACACATAAGCCTCAACTATGTCACCATCTTATATAATAGTTTTTACCTATTATCTCATAACATAAAACTCCTCGTTATTAAACGAGTCATATATATCAAAGATTCGTCTACAAATGGTTATCACTTTCAACGAGCAACACCAACAGTTGTAATAGTAAGCACGAAAATATTTAACAACCAAATACTGTCATATTATTTATAGTGAAAAAGGTAGAATTTCACGACATATCATTAGGCTCAATTAATGGTGTGTATTCACTGTTATTCAACCGCACATAATTTCCAAAACACGTCAAATCACACCAATTACAAACCGTATTTGCTTACCGATATTTTCTATGCTTCTCGTACCGGCATTTTCAGTAGATTGGCGTCTAGCGTCGCCGCCATATTGGTTCAGGTATAAATACTTGCTAAGTCAGCAACAGTAAAAAAGGACAAAGATCCATTATTCGATTGCTCGCTATCTTATATAATATAAAGTCTAAGCCTCATCATCAAACAGATGATTTTATTACGTCCGAGATTGTTCGATCCTGCTTGCCATTCTTGCTTAATGTAATAGTCTACCAACGGATTCGCTCGAGTATAGTCTAATTTCGTCGCCATTTTGGATCAGGTAAAAACTCACCCGACTAGTAAGAACAAAAACGGACGAGTTATGTAACCATATTTGCCGGGGAGCCCTGTTTGGGGCCGATAGCGATCACTCAAATATATGATATGTTGTTGTTGTTGTTGATACTCTGTATTTTACAAAGAGTGATGAAAGATTTTAATAGTGTATGAAAAGGTGTATGTGATTGTCACGTGGATGATGTCATCAGTGATGTCATCAGTGATGTCATTTGAGATGTCATCAGTGATGTCACTGACCATGTCATGAATGATCTAATATGTGACATCATCAGCAGTGGATTGCAGGTGCGCGAAATATAGTTAGTACAACTAACTATATAGGAGCAATTTCAATGGTTTTGTATGAGTGAAATGTCCAGCTAACTATAACACCCCTAAAACTTATAGTTTTTTGAGTGAATTTCAAAGGTTTTTTAAAAGGTAATTCCTAACATTATAAGGCCTGAAACCTATGGTTTTTTCAGTGAATATATATATAGGTGTGTGTGTATGTTTATATATGTATAGTTTCGGAAATGTATATATACCTATACACTTTTAGCACACTATACAGTCATAGGCAATTTTTTGGCCAAATTTCGGAAAAGTATGTGAAATTACGCAACTGAAAAACAAGCATTATTTTTTCACACTAAATACTTCAGCGCTTCCATTTTGGAAGAGGCATTTTGCACTAAAAAATAAAGCTCTTAAGTTCACCTGATGTGAACAGCAGCCCTGCGCGTTCCGTTTGTTCACATTGTTCCAGTTCTGCCACAATAGGATTTTTCCTGAACGCATAGAAAATTACATGACGGGGAACAATGGCATAACTTTGGTCAATTTACACTACCAGTTTAACGCAAAATGCTGGAAAAATGCAAGTTTATGACGGCATAACAAATATTTCCCCTGGGCCTAGCTGATATTTTTGCCGTCAATATTCTAACATATCACCACTAATGTTATTAGGGAGCGGAAATCAATCAGTAAAGGTCCGCCAGTCGGCTGTGTCTTGTGTCTCGTGTCATGTTCTGCCATGATTTATCATGTGCTGTGTTGATTTCTGTGCAATGCACCTCTCTCTTTCGCAAGGGCAGCTTCAGCACGTGTGGACTAAACAACAAAAGGTGGCATAACTTAAGAGGTCACTGCGGTCAAAGAAAAACCAGGCCGGACACCATCTAGCTAAAAATACCGATAGAAAAGTTTCTTCTCAAAAGCATTTCTAAAAATGTTGGGGCATATTACCAAGCAATAGCGATAATTATCGCTATTGCTTGGTTAGAGACAAATTTTACCGCTGAGCTGCGGCGATTTTTATCGCAGATAAACCTTGGTAATACCAAGTTTTATCGCAAATGCAATAAAAAACGGCCGCAATACATGAATATCGCTGAAAAGTCAGCGATATTCATGCATTACCGAGCTAATGCTCTTAGCCATGTTATCCCCTTCCCATTGGATAACATGGCTAAGAACTGCTCAGGGCAGGTGTTAGCTTTTGGAGATATTCGCGCTTAGCGCGAATATGTCCAAAAGTTGGTAATAGGAGATAGCGATGTTAGCGACTGTTTCCAGTTGCTAACATCTTGGCACGCCCACTTTGCATGTCATTAGTGATAAATATCACTGACATGCAAAGTGGGGCCCAAGATGGTCGCTATCTCCTACTAGCTGTCGCTAACTGGTGTTAGCGACAGCTAGGTAATAGGGAGATAATATTATCTCCTCTTTCTTGGCTTTTGAAGCCAAAAAAGCAGAGATAAACCCCCTTGATAATATGTTGTTCTTCTCCTGGGATCCCAGTGAGTTAGATAATATTCCTGGGATAGCATTTCTAGTTTTCTCTTTTTCTTTTTTCATCCACTCCACCGGGCGTTGTTCCTAGTGTTTCCGTGAAATATTGAAGTAGATGTTAATATATTTTCTACTAAAATGGAACAT
This sequence comes from Lissotriton helveticus, assembly GCF_964261635.1. NCBI lineage: Eukaryota > Metazoa > Chordata > Amphibia > Caudata > Salamandridae > Lissotriton > Lissotriton helveticus. Next base: position 472,441,074 of record NC_136071.1, on the reverse strand, counting down.
GGTAATTGCGCTTTTCAGAAAAACTCTAATTTTATTGCTGGAGGCAAAACTGTGCAGCTAGCTCGACATAAAATACTAGATACCGTTATGCTGCTGAACTCCACATAAAACTCTACACTTGAGAGAAGGAAAATAGACACATTCACTGGTGCACCTCAACAAAAAAAATTGAATAATCAAACATGCTGTCCCATTTGACAGTAGGTACACGTGCAGTTTTCAAATGTTTTCTGATTTTGATTTCCTGCCATTACATCCAGAGTAAATTGAATGTACTTTGCCTTGTGTACTGGTAGCAGGTGAAGATTGAAGTGAATCTCTAAAACGTGCCCAGTGGGCTTTACTTGCTTCCACCACCATCCTGGGTGGAGCTGATATTGCCCACCCTATACCATCAAGCCCCACCCCTCCCATACTCCACTGGTGCCCAGCCTCTTCTCCTTATGTTTGCCAAAAAACAAGTTATGCCACAAAGAGGCTGCTTAAGATTATAAGTGGCACCAAAACTCTGCCCTGTCTGGGTGTTTTTTCCCCAGCAAGCACGTTCTTCCATTTATTACATCAGTGTGCCAGTTTTATGTTCAGAACTGTCAGATCTGGGAAATGACTATAAGGGAGTCGGAGGTCCATTTTCCCACTAAAGTGTGTGCAGTGCACAGTGTTAAGAAGTGCCCTTTTCATGAGTGCAGCTTTGCCTTTGGGGTACACCACAACTCTACTCAACATGGCTGCAGGATTTTGTATGGAAGAGACCCATGACTTCTCAACATTGCTGCTTACCCTAAAATAAGCAATACCAACACTCCTTGGCAGAGACAGAATCCTCAAACGGAATGACTCAAACACAAAACTCCAGATACTAGGCCCAACTTACCTCCTTATAGACATTAACACCCTGTGCCAACTGTATATTGCCTTTGGCGAATGTGTATTTATCTTCATGAACATTTTAAGTTTGGGAGTGATATGGGATGCTGATCTCGTTGGGAATTCACAAATACAGATGTCAAATATCATTCCGCCTAAGAAACTCCTTCCCATACATCTCCACCCAATCAACACAAGCGTGAACTATTGCAATGCTCTGTACCGTGGCCTACAATTCGACCAAATCACAAAACTTCAGAAGATAAAGAACCAGGCACAAGGCTGAAATTTGTTTAAAGAAAAACAAACATGTAGCATGCAACATCAAAACCTACATCTGGTTTAAGAGTGTCTGCCTAACATGCAAATGCACTGAAGGTAAAGCCAAATGCCTCACGAAAAAAATCAGCATTGCACGCATCGAACAAAATATGTAATCCGCTTTCTGGAACAGAAGATAGGATAATACGGCAGACGGCTGCGGTGATGCGGAAATTAGGCCTGGGAAAAATGTAGGGCACACTAGCAAAACACATGATAATTCCATGGCTCTCGGTATGCACAATTTGCTAAACTTTTTCAAAATTTCGCATTGCATGATTTTGTATCATTTTTGCCCACATGAAACTGGCACCTGCAGAAAATATCGAATGAATAGACATTTTCTGTTTGACCAAGTCAATGACTGGTATCTCGCGTGGCTTTTTTAATACAAGGGACACCTGTATGAAAAAAGTAATGTCAGATATAGGCAAATCACATTTTGTGCTAAAATCATAGTTTTGCTTAATTAAAAGTTTCATATACCATTAGAAATTATATGTCTTCTCTTCAGACAAACAACTGGCTTTGCTGTAGTCTTACCTTATTTTACCTTGTCTTAGCTTTCCTGCACATTTTTTACCCTTTTGTTAAAAAAATTTATTTGAGCCAGTGTCTACATTCCATCTGAGGATCAGGGCAGGTGTATGTTATGTTTTTAATGGGCTCCCTTTGATAGTCACATAGTCTACATTGTTTTCTGCCATCCAGGTTGTGCCAGCACGGGGCCAGTCTAAAGTTGGCAACTCGCCCATTCGATACATAATAAGCTTCTGTTTAACTGTGGAAGAAAGGCCAACTGCCAAATATGGTTGTGGGTACAGAGCCTTGAAGCTGCTGATGACCAGTTAAACTTGGGATCACCTTGTCAATTTGCTTTAACCGCTTAACCGCGGCAGCATTTCCGCCACGGTGCGGCGGTTTAGCGGAGTGGGCAGGGCCGCATCGGCCAACAGACGTTCGCAGCACTACGGAGGTTAATTGAAGGTGGAAGAGAGCTGCCACATGGCTTTGTCGACTGTAGCTTTGGAGCCTGAAGATGAAGTTGCAGTTTTTCAAAGGACCCCTACATGTGGGTTTAGGATTGCCTGGTCAATCTACCCTTGGGTCCGCATTTCCAACCATAGAAGCTGATTTAGGGTGCCGGGTTTTGCGTTGAAGAGTTTGTGAAAGAGTTTTATATTTGTCCTTCTTGTGGTGCCACACAAAGCGGTAGGGGCACCTCCAGTGGTTGCAAGGATGTGTTTGGGGGTGCTGCAGTAATGTAGCAGCCTCCCTTGAGTAAGTTAAACAACCCTAAGTCTTGTGGGTCGTGGAATTCCTGACCTCAAGAAAGGTTTCATCCACTCCAGTAACTGGGGCTTGGTGCCCTTCACCTGGGCAGTGCAGAGACTCTTAATGGTTGGTCTTATGGCTACATTATGGGGTCTGAGTGATTAACGGAAAGACTCCAACACATATTTGTGAATGTAATTCAAAATACTTTATTAAGAGTGCTTTATTGACAGTGGTTATTGGCGACCATTGCAATGGTCATTTTAATTATGAATGCATTGACATATTAATATTGATTTCATTGGTTTTAATGGCCAATTCGTAAATTTTATTTATGTTATATATATGTGGTGATCCTCTTGACATAACTAATAGGCATGCCTTATATTTTTATGGGTTGACCCCTTGACAAAGCCCATAGGCCTATCGTGTGTATATATAATGACACTTCTTACATTGAAATACTGCATCTGCTATAGGTGGGGGTTATTGTGATTTTGGGGGTCATGACCCGCTAGGGGTCAAATGTGACTCTAGAAGGCCACCAAAGGAACTTCCATCTACCGGATCTATGTTTGCAAATTAATGTGTTGTTTTAGTAGTGTGTGTAATTAATGTACTTTTCATTTTTCAAAGAAAAAGCACTGACTGGACCATAATTTATTACATTTTGTTGTTGCTATGCAGCGGATGAGGATTACTAGCCTCTACTACCCTCTGAGTAGGACTTAGACTTCCCTGCTTTGCTGCAATGTTTCCATGCTACATTGAGGTACTTGGTTTCCAGTCCGGAGACAATTGTGGGCTTGTATATTGTGCAGGCCTTAATCCTGTCCAACTAATATACACATTTCTTACACGTTGCTAATGGTTTTTAGCCATGTGGCACAGATTTTCCTGCGCTGTGCAGCATTGCTAAAAAAGCAAAAGAAAATGTTTTCAACATGTTCGCTAATGTCATTTTCTAAGCCCACAAACCACAGGGACACTTTTAACTGGTTAGTTACAGGTCCAAGTTTGATCCATAACTTAAAAGAAAAAAAAATTGTGAGAGGTTTTAAAAAAAAAAAAAGAAAAAAGCAGGTATGGAAAGCAAATGGGTGTGGAAGCAACATGGTGGGAGGAAAAACCAACATGGAGTGCGAGGGGGTAGGAGAAAGGATGAGCTAGAGAACAAAGTGGGGTGGGTGACAAGCAACATACATAGGCAAGCAGCTAACGGGGAGTATGGGGTGAGGAGTAGAATTAACGGATGAGAAAGCGGTTGGGAAAGTAGCACATATAGTGGGATGAGGAGGAAAAGTAACGGGCAAGAGAGCAAAATGGGGCGGGTGGAGAGAAGCAGGTGGGTAAGAAAACAATAGGGGTGGAGTAAACAAGGGCAAATTCTACATGGAGGGAAGTGGGGAGAAGCACAAGGAAAACAGAGAGCAACATGGAATGTAGGGAAAGAGAAGAACATGAGGGATATAGCAGGAAAAAACTAGGAGTGAGTATAATTTGTGTAATTTTCTGTTGAGTAATTATGTGACATTTTGCCAAAAATCTGCGATATTTGGCTCAATTATGTTAAATGCTAAACCGGCATTTGGTTCTATATTTTATTGAGAAATGTCTCTTTACATCCACTCTGGATGTACGAATACATGTTGCCAGTGCTGGACTTGGAACCCCAAGCTGCCCTGGCAAATTGTTCCGACCAGCCCCTAGGGGTGGGAGAGAAGGGGTACAAGTATCAAGCACTGCTGCTTTTGTAACTGAGGGGCCGATATTTCAGCACAGCGGCAAAACTGCCCCCACCACTGTACACCCTTTCCCCACCGTTCCAGCCTCCCGGGGAAACGCCTGATGCCCTCTACTACCAGTCCGGCGCTGCATTTTGCACTAAAAAACTAGCGCAACAAACCAACAGCGCCAGGGAGAACAGCCACTTGTGCTCTGCTGTTCACATTGGTCGTGTCTGCTGTAAATGTCTGTCTGGAGTAGTGCATTAGCAGGGAGGGGAACAGATTGGTCTTCTTTGGAAGTCAGTGGTCGCAGCAGCCGCGCCCTGAAGCAAACTGTTCCACACAAACCCACCCAATGGCGGAAACTCCTGGAGTGCAGGGGGGTGGATTGATTGCCAGTGCACGAAACCAGCCACGCAGTGACGAGCTGTCACCCGGGAACGTCGAAGTGAAAGGTAGAACAGCCCAGGATGCCTGATTAGGGTTTTGGATGAAGTGTGGCTTCTCTAAATAGATCTTTATCGCCGACTTGGGAAGGGAAACCCTTCAGGTCTAGAACGAGGCGGAAATAGATGCGGAGCGAGAGGGGCGGGGCGGCGTTTCCTTTCAGGAGCAGAGAATTGCGGTTTGGGGATCTGTAGTGCTGAACGGACAGCGCCCCTATCCGAGATATTAGTGCTGTTTGTATAGTGCTTATCGCGTGTTGCAGCTCATTCAAAGCGCTGAAAATGAGTTTACCAGTCAGGATGACGATATCACACAGCATAATAACTGCGTCCTGATAAGTTTCATGTGCAATGAATGAGGGGGGCACTCACGCGCCGTGGCAGTGCAGCTAAGGGCAGTAATGTTGGATGGGCATCGGGTTAGCAGATAGCCTGTGGGAGTGAGTGTGTCAAGAGTCGAGTGTACTGCAGCACAGCGCAATGAGCTGCTTCTAAGCGCTTCCATTCTACAGGACGGATGTGAAAGGAACAGTCCCGTTTCTCGTACTTCGGGTTTAATGTTGGTGTTTGCCTCTTTCGGGAAGAGCCCAAAATGTGCCAAATAAGGTCAAGAGGGCACTGGAAAATGTATTTGATCGATCTCACATAATAATGTTCAGTTGAGGAATTCAAGCAGCCTGTTGTTTCCTCAACTGTCAACTTAGGAAAGAGAACAGATCTCAGTCACAGAAAAGCAACGTTTGGTGTTGCACTGCTGCCAAGTACAGATGGGGAGGTGAGGGGAGGGGAAGGAAAGGATCGGTAAAGGGGAGGGGAAAGGTAAAGGGGGAGAGGAGAGGTAAGGAAAATGGGGAAGAAGATAGGAGGATAGGGTGGGATGGGACGGGACGGGACGGGATGGATAGGACAGGATAGGATAGGATAGGATAGGATACGATAGGATAGGATAGGATAGGATAGGATAGGATAGGACAGGACAGGACAGGATAGGATAGGATGGGATAGGAAAAGTGGAAGGGGAAGAGGAAGAGGAAAGGGAAAGGGAAACGGGAATGGAAAGGAAGGTAGGATAGGATAGGATAGGATAGGATAGGATAGGATAGAATAGGATAGGATAGGATAGGATAGGATAGGATAGGATAGGATAGGATAGGATAGGATGGGATGGATAGGATAGAACAGGACAGGACAGTACAGGATACGATACGATACGATACGATACGATAGGATAGGATAGGATATTGATGGGATGGACAGGACAGGACAGGACACGACACGACACGACACGACACCAGGAAGGGAAAGGGGAACAGTAACGTGGAAGGGGAAGGGGAAGAGGAAGAAGAAAGTGAAACGGGAATGGAAAGGATAGGATAGGATAGGATAGGATATCAGGAAGGGAAAGGGGAACTGGAGAGTGGAAGGCAAACGGGAAGTGGAAGTGGAAGAGGAAAGAGAAAGGGAAGCGGGAAGGGAAGGGTAGGATATGATGGGATAGGATATTAGGAAGTGAAAGGGGGACAGGGAAGGGAAGGATAGGATAGGATATTGGGAAGGGAAATGGAAAGGGGGGATAAAGGGGAGAGGAAGAGAGGAGGGAAGGGAGTGGAAAGGATGGATAGGATTAATTGTGTTTCATTATGAATGTTTGTGCACATTCTCTCTTCTGTCAAATGTAATCTGGTGGGGTGGGTGGGTAGGCGGATGGATGGGTGGATGGGTGGGTGGATGGATGGATGGATCAATCTGGAGGATTAAACATATTTTAGTTATTAGTTACAGTTTGTTACCAGGACTTATGGATGAACTGACTAGTGCCTGAAAGTCTCCTTTCTTCTTGTCCAGGAGTTGAGTGTAAGTCTGATACTATTGCATATTTATGTATATTTTTCAGTAGAAACTATGGGCCATATGCATGAACACATTTCCCAATAGACACAGAGTGGGAAAACCCCTTTTATACATCTGGACTTTATCAAACACTGGGCTTGCTTTTCCTGTGACTGGTGTTTTTGATCTTACCTTTGGGGTGAGTGGGAGAGGGGCAGGATTGTCTTCAGTCAATATCATCTGGGGAGGGGTTATTCTTCTTGACTTTGCACTGTTCTAAAACGAATTGCTTTATACGATTATTTATTGTATCCTTGGCTGACTGATCCCCTTCAATTAAATGATGAAATATTATGAATATTATATTTTAAGAATGCAAATAACACATGGATATAATGTATGCTTACATGTTAAAATGAATTTTCAATATTACCTAAATCTGCATTGCTCATTTCATCAACTTTAGTAGGCTCACGGTTTGAGATATTCGAACTGCATTCATTCCTCTACATAAAATGTACATAGCAAGCACCCTGAATGGAATTGTCTTGTGATGCATAAACAATGTGTGTTTCCATCACACCGCTCGAATGGAACCGTTTTTATGAACTCATAAGGATGAAAGGATGGATGGGCCTTGCAACAGGCAACCTTACTTGAATATATCACCATAATTTATATAACAGGAAGATGTGCGTCATTGTTGGCATTTGTACAGCAAGCATTTCAAGTACCACTGAGCGTAGTAAATGATTACATCCATTTCAGTTCCACTTACTCCTTCTACTCCAGAATGAAAAAAGAGTGAGTTGACGCTACCACCATTTGAGGCTTTAACTTGCTGGATTGACCCTGTTCACTGAAACAGGCACTTAACCGATTGACTTATGTCGCTAGATAGATAGATAGATAGATAGATAGATAGATAGATAGATAGATAGATAGATAGACAGACAGATAGATAGATAGATTGATTTGAAGCATGTGATCAAGCCACTGAATTAAATTATTAACCACACTGGTGATTTCTTATTATGATAGGGAGCTAGGTAGATAGATCAAAAGATTGAAAGACAGACAGACAGATCATGCTGTATCAGGCACTCAAGGCACTGAGTTATCCTATCAATTACACTAACAATTTCTTATAGATAGAAAGATAGATAGATAGATAGATAGATAGATAGATAGATAGATAGATAGATAGATAGATAGATAGATATTATTGAAGCATGTGATCAAGCAACGGAGTTATCTTACTAACCACACTGGTGATTTCTTATTATGATAGGAAGATAGATAGACAGAAAGACAGAAAGACAGACAGACAGACAGACAGACAGACAGACAGACAGACAGACAGACAGACAGACAGACAGACAGACAGATAGATAGATAGATAGATAGATAGATAGATAGATAGATAGATAGACAGCGCTCAAGCCACTGAGTTATTTTACCATCCACAACGGTGATTTCCTACTACCTTGAATCAAAAAAGTCCCCAAATCTAAGAAGAATGAAGTACCCCCCAATCTGCCCCTCCCCCAAGGCATGACTAACGAATATCCCAGAATCCACTGGAGGGTGTTGCAGCGCGAGCTCACACGCGGCCGGTGCACACACTGAAATAGATGACAACGAGAATGAGATTGTTTAAAACAAACTCCAAGGCTGCTGTTCTGCGGTGGGTTTTGCAGCAGTGGGCGAAAAAACGAGCTCTCTAATAAAGAGTGGGCCTCAAGGACAAGTTAGTGAAGCAAGCCTTTCATTTTCTGGTCACATCCTCTTTTATTACACGAAGACTAACTAGATCTACTAATGAATAATTATTACTCAATAAAATAAAAGAGAGAAAAAAGGTGCGCCGGAGCAGAATACTAATTGGAATCCAGCGGCAACACAGCTATGCATAAAAGTACACAGGCAAATTGTAAAAATGGCAACAGTAATTTCAAAGCCGGAGTTAATAGAATAGGCAGGGAGGGCCAGGGAATGGCCTTTTAATTGTATCCGACGGTGGCGTTTACAGCAGCCTCTTGCTCCTTGGTCTGAGCATTGTGCGAGCACGCGCGGCTCGTGCTTCCTCCGCGAGATGCGGGTGTCCCCCTGCTGGCGTTACTGGCCTTTCACACACATAAACGTAAAATTGACTTTCTGATGGCCTGATTGAAGGCTTTATTATCCACCGTACTCGTGTCATCGACTTCAGAAGCATTAGAGGATGAGACAACCCTGTGAACTGGGTGGCCCAGAGACACGTGCGACATTCACATTGACCAACCGAGCTACTTCGCCACCTTAATGTGATCTAATGAGCACTGCACGGAAATAGGCATGTTAATTTAAAAATGTTTCTCTTTTTTTTTTATCGGTCACTCCGTAGTCCGTACCTTCTTTTTGGTTCGCAAAGAAACTCTAGAGCGCCTTAAAACCTTATACTACTCACTTCATGGCACTGCACCGGAAAAAAATGCTAATTGCTTTTTGAAACCGGTGCAACCGAGACGAAATTGAAAATTCAGGGAAAACGCAGCTGTGCTCTTAAAATGTGATCAATGTTTGCATTTACTACATAGAATTTACTGAGAAGCGAAACAGATTTAAATGTAGTAACTAAATACACACAAATACATGTTTATGCCTATGCGTGGCTCGAGTCTGGGGTATACGTACACCGCACGCCCATGCATTCATTCATGTAAATACTTCCAACCAAACATTAATGTTTAAATCGCGACTTCTACCTCTGGAAATAAAGCAGCATTGTGGATTTCTGCACGCCGCGCTCGGGGAAAGCCACTGCACCCGCAATGTTACTAGAAAGAGAGCGCGCATCCACCCACCCACACACTTTTTGTGATTGTCAGGTGCGGATCAATGAAGCACAAACCGAACAAAAAAAAAATCCCAGCAGCTATTCCGTCCCAGCTGGGCTGTGGCATTAATTACCCAGCCCGTGTCTGCGAGGCAGCTCCCCCTCCCCCGCTGCCACTCTCTCGCCCACCCCCCCTCCTCGGGGAGCCACACGTGCACTGTTTGGGTTGTGGTGGGCGGTGGAGCCCCTGCCCCGGGTGTCGTCTGTCAGCTGGGGAGGCAGCGAGCCAGTACCTCTGTAGTAGGCGAGACGCGCCGGTGCCCGGCTCCGCGCTGCCATTGACAAACTTGCCTCGGCTCATCCATAGGCTGCGGGCTGTGTCTTCCTGCCTCCCCCACCCCCGCCGCCACCCATCCGCCCCACCCCCGCCCACCAGCCCGCATCACCGGAGTGGCCTCCCCTGTCAGACGAATGTAGGTGCCGAGCCCTGCCAGCAGCACAGACACAGAGAACGGGCCCTCCCTGCCTCCGCCAGCCCCACCCAGCGCACCGTCCCCGGGCCGCCACCAGCAGCACGCGGAGCCGAGCCGGACCGGCGCGTTGCATGCTCGCCCCTTCGCTCGTCCTCCGCCGACTCCCGAGCAGCAGCAGCAGCAGCAGCATGCAGCACCACCCCCTGACGGGCGCCACCTGCGTGGCGCTGCCCAACGTGGGCATGTGCCCCCAACTCTCGTGTGCCTTGACCTTCATGTACCTGCAGCAGGTAAGTGCCTGGTCCTCTCCCGTTCGCGCGCAAACTCTCTGCAGCCCTACCTGCCAGCGTGCGTCTGCCAGTGCGCTCCGGAGCGCCCCGACTGCAGCCTCGCAGCGCACTGCCGGACTTCTGGCTCAGCGATTGTGTGAGTAGCGCTGCGTCTTTTTTGTTTGTAGTTATCACATTCATCCCAGTGGCGCGAGGTATGATTTACGTTCTACACAACACAGCATACCAACACATAACTTCAGGGTCTCTGTTGGTATATTCAGGCTTTGTGGGGGAGTGAAAGGAGATGGGTTGTGTCAGGGTCCTATTCCATTTCGGGCATGGGACACCTTCCGAAAATGCCCACCTCAAGAACGCATTGTTTCATTTTAGAGGCGGTGACTGCGGGCAAATTAGGAACACAGATATATATAATGCGTTGTTTTTTTCTTTTTGTAAAAAGATCAAAATGATAAAAGGATGGAACTGTGGAAGGGACAGAATTATTTAGACCAATAAGAAAGGGCATTTCGTGTTAAAAAAGCGGCTTTTTGGATATGTTAAAACCTGTATTGTGACGGGAATTGAAAATGCATAAAATATTCATTTTTTGCTTGCTCATCAGTCCGTGCAGAGATGGGTTTAAAGAGCAGCACGTTTCCCATCTCACGAGGGCATGTCTGGGTGATCATCTGATGACCGCCTGGGTAATCACACAAATAGGAACAAAAGTAAACAGGAAAACTAATCCCCAAAGAACTTGCTCCTAAAACAGCTTCGAAGCTATTTAACTAAAATCCATAACTGTATAATTGTGTTATATTCAACCGCACCTTCCGCTGTTTATACGTGTATGGGACTAGACTAGGCATGTGTTGAATTGAAAAGAATGTTGAAATGTGTTCTCTCGGATTTTCACCGTTGTGTTGAGATGCATGCTTTTCTATAGGGAGATTAAGGTAGTGCCTTGAAAATACGTTTTTAGAGCGCTAAAGGGCGAGGCGTCCTCACAACAAGCACTTCAGCAAAGTAAGTAGAAACGAAAGCTACTTCGCTGGCATTGACTGCTTTTCAACAGTTCAACACTAAATTCAAAAGTTAAGCACGAACGCCAGGGGCACTTTATTTTCTGTGTAGCGCTTTAATTGCCGCTATATTCTCTCTCTGAGTATCTTTTTTCCTCGATAGTTCTACAGAGGTTAGGAAGTAAGGGATTAAAGAAACGGACAGTGTATGGTGCCCGGATTTACATCAAAGAAATTTCGAACGGATGATTACGCCACACTATGATACACTTCCCAATTGAAGTGCTTGCTCCAAGCTTCCTTCTCTCGCGTGGTGCAATATTGTGATTTCTACTGCCAGCCATGTATGCTACTCACCAAACTTCTCCATATCACACTTTATGTTTCGCTTTAAAATTACGCGCTTGCTGTGCTGTTCAGTTTCTTGGTCGCCAATGAAGGTTTTTTTCAGGAAGGATACAGAAATGATGTAAGGTGCCTCTTCTCTTATGCTGTCCTGTAGCCAGGGTACCGGTGTGAGTGCAGGCGCACTTTTAAGACACAAAAAGCACCTTGTAAGCTACTTGCGATATTGTCTAGAAAGAAAAAGGGTTTCAGAGAGGGTAAGAGAGACAGATTGTGAGTTTAAATGTGTATAGATGTGTGATATATACATATACACAGTTGAACACACCTCACATACATATATGTGCACACACTGTCATGAACATACTTATCTCCCTATATCCACACTATTTATATATCTACATGTATGTCTGCACAGGTTTATGCATGTTGATGGGGAGGGACATGGCTGTATACATCCAGGAGCAGACATGCCTCAATTGCTTCTGAGGGGATTTATGTTTGTGTTCTCAAATATGGTCGTTCTCACATATTTTGAGACTGGTAAAGGCAATCACTATGGAAAAAAGAGTCATGATGGTTGAGGAATTCTAGGACCTGCTTTGATCTTCACCTCGAAGGTGTGCATCGTTCTACTTATAGGATGTATTGCCTATCATCATAGCGTGACATTACTTGTTGTATTTTCTTCCCAAGATGTCTTATTGGCCCCCTAAAATCACACAGTCCTATGAGGGTGTTTAGAGAAACTACGACTTTCTTGCGGCCACTGCCTCCCCTTCCCACATGATACAACACCAAGGCAAGCATAAATGTGTTGGGGGAACAAATATCATTTATATGGTGGCTACAAATGTGTGCACATGTGTGCGACGTGTGGGTGCGAGAGAGCGCGTGGTGGAAAGTGAAATACTCTATGTTAATGTTGTAAATGCGAGGCTACTTCCACAGTTTGTGCCTTTCTAGATCTCTCTAGGGCTCAGCACCTTGAGGAGGTTGGGTGAATGTTTGTGTCACTGGTCATTTTGTGAGAGCTGAATTTATTGTCTTGTGAGTAGCAAATCTTCTCTTTTATACCCAGTTATCAGTTCTCATAGGTTTCCAAGCCTGAGTATTTAGTGAGCAGAAAGAGAGAGAGAGGTTTCCTCATGGGAGAATTGAACATGGTTACACATTGGGATGGCAGAAGATGCTTAAAATTAGGGATAGTGTTGTACCCTATCTACCCAGGGGGCATACTTATCAGCCGTCTTAGAGATATCTTCTCCCTAGCGCTGGTTTGCTTCTAAGGGCTTATTGCCGGTGTGTGGTCCCTTTAAAAGAGCGCAGGAATGGAAAACCCGCTGGGTGGCTTCTGTGTGAGGAAAGATTAGGAGGGATTTTACGAAAGTCGGCATATCTTTTGAGAATTTGATGTAACCTCTGAAGTGGACAGTTGGTTAATCCATGTGTTTTCCCTCTGAATTGAGAATGTGTTGACGTTGTTTCTGGTTTGGCTGTTTCTTCGCCAGAGTTTTAATGTAGAGCTAAATTGAAGGCAAGCCCTCTTTCTCGCTCTGTTATAATTAGAATTTCATTTTCCGAGTGCATGGCTGGAGGCTATCTCTGCGAGTGGAAATATGAAGAAAGCATTAGCCGTGTGCATTTGATCAGGTTTTCAGCACTCCCTGTCAGCATTCCCATCAGACCCTCAATATTAAGACACACACACACACACACACCGTTGCGCGTGCTCCGTATCCAACACAATTTCAAGCCCTGGGCTTATGACTACACGGTGGGTTGGTCTCTGGCTACATAAAATCGCCTGGTTGAATTGCATTCCTGAGTCAGGGGTGGTTGTTTTTTTTATTTTTTTTTACTCAGGATACCCAGCTCCTCAAAGCAGTTAGAGAATGTTTTCTGTCCTATTTTTGTTGTTTCGGCGACACCCTCTTCGTGGTGTTCTTATGATGTCACTTTTGCTGGCAGTTTGTTCTTCTAGGTTTGAAATAATGTTGCCTCCTCTACTTTATGACAGAGCTCTCCCTTAAGAGGCAGAAACCAAGTAAAAAAAGATGGGTGGACCTCATAAACTTTCTAAATTTCCATTTGACGTACATCGGTTTCAACAAGCGTCAATGTTAGGAAGTGAGAGCGTTGCTTGGCTTACACAAGGATAGCTTGCAGGTGCAGTGACTTTCTTGTTTTATCACTTCACGAATTTCTGGTAATTCAGGTACATCCCTGTAGGCCAATTCTCATCCAGACATACATGCTCTTACTTTACAAATCTGTGTGCAGATGACAGGTAGATCCATTGTGTTTGGCGCCAGAAACACTATTTTGACTTATTCCGTATAGAAATCATCAAAAAGAATATGAATCATTGTATTGCAATTCCACAGTGTTTTTTTGGAGACTTTATACTTCTTTTTGGATATACCATTGGGTAAAGCCCGCTTTGTCGACAATGGCATAGACATATTTGAATTTTCTTCCGTAATATCATTGTTTTGATCATCCCTCTGTTTTTCCCTTTACCAATGAATCCATTGTGCGGCTATTTACTTTTTTAGGCTGTGGTTCTGGATCAGACAGGTGCAAGCCTTCCACTGCTTGTGTCTCAGATTGACACATGTATGTCCTACAGGTTATCATTCGCCTCTGTCGTGACAGTAAATATCACGAGAGACCCTGAGTGTGATTGTATGGGAAACTATTTGAAAAGGGGGCTTCAAATTTAGACTTGGAATCTTACATTTCTGACTGCTAGTGGTATTGGCAAATCTAAACGTATGTAGATTCACATAAATATACATGTATTCACAACATGCTTAAAGCAGAAACTTGCTAACATATGTCAGGACAACACGCAACACTTGAAATCACTAACCCCTCTACATAATGTAAAAAACAACTACAACAAATATATATAAATACAGAGAGAAAGAGAGAGAGAGAGAGTGAGAGAGAGAGAGAATAGCTTCTTACAGAAGTCAATTGTTGAATAGCGTTTTTCATTTTCAGAAATAGGTAGAATTGAGTCCTTTTAAGTCTGTCCCTCCAGCTCATTGAATAAATGGCAAATATAATTCAAAACTTTCCTGAAAAGCATGTCTGATTGCTGTGAGTTGAATGCATTACATTTCCCTACCCTCACTTCATCATCTGTTGCAGGTTTTTCAGACGGAAAATCCTGCAGCTAACAACGAAAATCAATAGTATGAAACAGCAGCCACTTGATAGTAAACCTCTTGTAGTAATGTGCTAATTGCTGTAGATTTTATATCTTTCTGTTTGGCGAGCGGGCTATGTACCTTCCTTTCTTTGCAAAGGGTACCCTGGTGAGTGGGATGGAGCGCAACTCACATTTGACACATTGTGTGGCTCAGAAGCGAGGTAGTTTGACAAAGAGCATGTAGCTGGATTTAAAAAATAAATAAATAGGAAGTCAATGAGAAAGAAACGGGTGTTAGGTATTTATCGCCCAAGACAATCAGATCGGAAAAAGTATCTCACATTTTGCCAACAGACTTTAAAAATAGGATTGCCAAATACATACATGAGTATAAGCGCCTGCTTTGAGTTCACATTCGAAACACACATAGATAAAAGTACCCGAACCCTGCATTGGAGGGAGTATGTTTAAAAAAAATGATTTTTACCTGTAGTCAGAGATTGAGCAGCTCCTTAAACACTTCTCACCTTCGTGCGCCTTTCTACTAAGGAAGTGATGGGGAATGTATTTAATTTCTAACTTGCTAACACAAGGTTTCTGGTGAATGAATTTTGACCACCTGCATAGCTGTGTGTCCAACTGTCTGTCAGCCTAGTGGCTGTGACTCTCTATTCCGACCCATACATCCCTGGGTCCCTTTAGTTCTTATTCTTTATAGATCTCCCTCTCTATCTGTCTGTCTGTCTGTCTGTCTATCTAGCTAACTGTCTCTATCTATGTACCCATCTATCTATCTACCGTCTGTCTATCTAGCGATATGTCTCTATCTATGTATCTATCTATCTACAGTCTATCTATCTATCTATCTATCTATCTATCTATCTATCTATCTATCTATCTATCTATCTATCTATCTATCTATCTATCTGTCTATCTATCTATCCACCTACTGTCTATCTATCTCTCTATCTACTGTCTATCTATCTATCTATCTATCTATCTATCTATCTATCTATCTATCTATCTATCTATCTATCTATCTATATATCTATATATCTAGCTATCTATCTATCTACTGTTTGTCTGTCTATCTAGATATCTATCTATCTACTGTTTGTCTGTCTATCTAGATATCTCTCTTTATCTATCTACCTATCTATCTATCTACTGTCCGTCTGTCTATCTATCTATCTATCTATCTGTCACTACCGATCTAACTGTTTATCTATCTATCTACTGTCTGTCTGTCTATCTATCTCTATCTATCGATTTTTCTGCCTATCTATCTATCTATCTATCTATCTATCTATCTATCTATCTATCTATCTATCTATCTATCTATCTATCTATCTATCTATCTATCTATCTATCTATCTTTCTTCTGTCTGTCTGTCTATCTATCTATGTTCCTGAATTACTCCTTCTGCCTACATTTAACAGTCTTAGTGACCATTAAGCAACTTTTCCTGATAAGGAATGTGCCTCATGTTGGCGATTCACCTGTCTATTTTATTGGTCTTTCTCTTGGTCTGTCTTTCTTGTGAACAGTCATTATCTCCATCTATGTGTCGCGGTGTCTGTTTTCTCTCTATCTATGCTTGTTCTGTCCCTTTCACTCTCAGTGGCTGCAAGCTTCTTGGCGTGTCTGCCAGCTTCCTTATGCGTGTATCTTTCCATCTGTTTTGCATAGGGAACGTGCGTTCTCCTGTAATGGTGGGTACATTCCTTGATCTCCACTGTCACGGTGTGATCTTGTGCTCTTCAGTGCACCGCCATGCTCCTTATTTGTGCATTTTTAACTTGGGAGTGGTTAGAAGGATCGAACACCCCACCACCACGTTCAGCAAATATATGTAGCAGATTTGCTAGAGATTTAGATTGCAATGTTTGGAATGGAAAAAAAATCTTCATTTGCAGCCCATCATGTTCTGAAGACACGAAAATCTAGATTGCACGTGTTAGAATTCACACACTCAGACTTGTATGTAGGTAACGAGAGAATGGTGTTCCTGGCAGTTTATATCATCTGTAGGTTGAGAATTCTCTTTTTGATATACATGCTTTTACAATGGAAACACATTATTTAGTACATATGCCACCAGACAATGGGAAGCTGTTATTTAATTCAAATATTGAAATATTATATTTCGCGGATTTTCAGCGTGACAAGGAATCACGCCCATAACAACATGGTAAGTTTTGTCTTCTTAATGATGATGCATTGGGTTTCTTTTCCAGAGTGAAAAAGTGTCTACAGAGGGCAATTCTTCTTAAATTGAGCCATTGCTCACGGTGGACACTGCCCGATCGAAAGCAATTGAACTGAAACTTCCATATCAACTTGCACTGTATTTAATTAGATATTGTCCACAGACTCGGTGGCAGGGCGCGTTATTGGTTTCTGCTCTTTAAGTACAGTGAGAGAATAAGAAAAGGACCACAATGCAACATCTAATCACAAAATGTCCAACTGAACACGAGCTCACAAGATGCCCAAGTTCTCATGCCTTGTGATTTAAGCTGTAACCATCTGGAGAAAGTGGTCGATTCCACCAGAGGTTAGATCCTGACTAGGCGAGATTTCTCCCTCGTCTTATTTATGGGGTCTCAGTGACCTCTTTACACCATCCCATCTTTGTGATTTAATTTGTGATGAGGTCGTAAATCAGGGGCAGTAATTTATGCAAATCAATAATGTCAATAAGGAAAGAATAATAAATAAATAAGTCCGTAGCGGCTCTGGCTACTAGCCTGACTGTTGGTGGGCAGGTTTGGGAACTGAACACTGACCGTGAGAATTCTTTTCTCTAACCTCCCTCCTTATAGCAGTTTTGTGGGCTGGTAGTAACAGAGTACACAACGCGCATCTTCACACACAGAATTAACCTCAGCGTGCCGCCTCCCTCACCCTATCTTTGGTCATGCCGCCCGTCAATTTCATAAGCTAGGTTTACCGTTTAACATTGTTGTAGACAGGACATGGTTTGGAAAGTAAAAAACAAGAACTATTTCTGGCTTTTATTTCTATAAGTAAGTGTTATCATACCACCACAAGCAGAAATGTTGTGTATTGGACCTCAATGGAGGAAGAAGAAGGGCACACCACGCTAGAGATTGAGAAAAACCACAGACCAGACACAGCCCTCCTAACTCAAAAGGTGGTGCCGGCATGGTAATCTTGATCACTGGTCCTGAGTGCTGGACTGTAGTGTCGAAGGGTCGAGACATTTCAGAGGCTCTCGCCAACTGGTGTCCAAGGAGACCTTTGTGGCACCTAACACTGATAGGACAATCATCACACAAAAATGCATAATCTTTGTTCCTGTGATACCATGCTGTGCCAGCATACTAACAACTTCTACAAAAAAAATTCCCAAAATGCTTAATACGCCCATACATACTGCGTAAATCTCCCCCACAGTGGCGTTTTCCCTTTCCCCAATTTGCTGCCTCCTGGATTGGCACCTGTCAGTTTGTTGTATACTGCTCATTTCCAGCTCCATGGACTCTATCTACCCTCATTTGGCATTTCTTTCGTTACTGAGCACACCCCTGATGTACAACCTTACTCTGCAAGATCCCAGTTAAATTGCGTTTATCCCCATCAATGTTAAGTGGATGCCGTGGCGAGAGGCGGGATCTGCAGAGTAAGTGGTGGGGTAGCTAAGGAAGCCTGGTGCATTAACTGCCTGTTGGTGAGGGATGTGTACCTTCTGACATCAAAGGTGTGATTTCTGAGGGGACCCAGGCAGCCATTCATGCTTCTGAAGTCACTCTGACGAGTGTCTGATGCTAATAACGACACTAGTAATCTGCGCCACTTTTGCCTGAGCCCAAACAAGGATCTGTGTAAATGTTACTTCTGCGTGAGAATATTTGCCTTCCTTCCTTTTATGGACGCCTTAGCTGGCTCTGAAAATTGCCGGCATCTGGCTTGCAAATGGCGCCCCTGCCCAAACGCGCTCTTGTGTGGAGCATTTCATGGGCTGGCTGCTCGTGGCTGGGGGCGGCGGCGCGCGCGCGCGACCAAGTCCACATCACTAACGCGCACTCACCATCTGTTTTCCCCGCAGCTGGGCCTTGAATAATTGTCCAGGAGCTGATGGACTGAGGGGGCACACCATCTCCGAGGGCTTTCTGATTCATTTAACCAGCCTGGCTGCCCCCCAGAGGAACCGCAGCACTGGTTTATTCATGATGGCTTTGGAAAAAACACTGTACATTTTTGTCTGACAAATGGTATCATTGTATAGAAAGAAAAGCTCTCACAATGCTGTATTGCCAGGTTTGGCAGGCGGTGGATGCATTCACCTCTAGGGGGCAGTGTTGTGCTCCGAGGAACTGGGGCTGAGCGAATGAGAGAGGTGGAAACAGCACGTGCTGGTTGTATTATGGCATAAACAAATCATTTAGGGTGGCTATTCTGACGTATATACTTTGAACACTTTTAGTTTGTGTTGTATAGGAGAGGAGGCTAGCTGTATTTATTGCTACCCATCAGATAGGCTCCCTTGAATCTTTCATCTATTGACGTAATTTCTTGTGTTGAGGGATTTCTGTTGCACACACCACGCGCCAGGGATTTTGAAACATATTTGGCTGTAAAGTTGAAGTGACCAGGAAGCACTCTATGAAGACAGGAAACAGTTCAGAGAGGCAGGAAGTGCTCCAATGGGGCTTGCCATCTTCTTTCTCTAACTATTACAGCCAAGTTAGATGGAAAAGTGATATTGTGTGATTCACTTTACTGCACTGCAGTCAACAGGCTACTGTTTCTCTCTCAGTAGGTAAATGGATGTGAGCCTAGTGGGTTGTAGCAGACAAATAATATATATATATAAGTAACTTAGGGCCTCCTATACAAAGCCCTATTGCGATTGCAAACCCTGTGATTCACAAAATCATCGGGTTTGCAACAGCACAAGGGATTTTCTTCATGTGCAAAAGCTCTTTTATGAGGCAGAATATTCCTTACGACTCATAAAAGGGCTTTCCAGCCATGTCCAAATGGCAAATATGTGGTGTGTGAAAGAGGGTTCTCCTCTTATTTAGAGCTCAGAGAGAAATTAATCAATGGTTTGTTACTGTAATTGTGTCCTATTTGATACCCTTCCTCTTTGTGAATTTTGAAACAGTTTCAGAGAGAGATGCCAGCGGTTCCATGGACCACTATTAGTCAACAGTGAAATGTTCTAAAAATAAAAATAAACTTTTATTTTGAACGCAGTCCCATTTCCTTTAAAGGAAAATGGCAGCTTTCAAAGAATAAAGAAACTTCTTTTTAAACACAGTTAAAGATATGAGGGCCTTTAGTCCCTTGCATGCCACCATCCTTGTGATTGTAGCCAATTGGAGTGGATACCAAATTGCGACTTGTCTGTTGACTATTCATTAGGCAGCTTGTTCAGTGACCCCCTGAGATTCAGTATTTTGAGAAATTACCTCGTTGTACATATGTGAGTTCGGAAAATTAGAATTGGACGTCAAAAAGTCTGTGTCCATTTCTCAACCACTTTTTTGGGAACCAATTCTTGGTACATGAGGTCCCTAAATCATGTCTGTGTGTGCGCATGTGAGTGAATCAGTAGGCAGGGTTCAGAAAGTGGCCCTTGAGATGATTAAACCTCTTATAGGGGGTTGGTATTGTGTTTATTCTTTTCACGTGTTGTCGTTGAAGGGACTAATGGCAGCTGTGAGAAATCCGAGCTTACCTCACAGAAAAGCAGTTTTTAGTATGTGTTTGTGCACTAAGTGGCGGTGAAGTGCTCTTGCCTCTCTTCGGCCTTCTTTAATGGAGCTTGCGAGCACTTCAATGACAAATCCCCGGGGCCTGGAGTGCGGCTGGTTGGAGTCTACCGAGCTGAGGCCATGTGCTGTTAGTCTTTCTTTGTAGGCATTGACTGATGGCATGTTCGGCCGCAGAGTGCGCGGCGGGCTGTGTTTTACAAAGACTGGCACTCCGCTGGACGCGGTGTAGGCAGCAGCTCTTAAGGAACTGTATTCTGATGAAGCGACATCATCTGCTGGGACAATGGTCTTCTTTCATTTTCAGAGTATGTGGGCAACGGGTTTCTTGTGTCAACAAGAAATTGGCACCACAGCATCCCAGGCCGTGAATTAAGCCATGCAAAATTCTCTTATGGAGCCCCCTCAATTTTCGTTATGCCACTGACTCTAGGATGCATTTCTTGCTAAAATATAGTGCAATATGCTAGTTCTGCTTTTCGCCTAATTTTTGTGGAATATTGGCAATTACGCAAAAGCAAATTATGCAAATTTTGCACACCCCTACAGCGAATTGCAGTTTGGGAAGGTGAAAGCCGCTGTAAGATAAGCACAGTAGGCAACTCAAATCTGGGAATTAGAACGGTAATAAGAGTTGAGCTGAAGCGACAGTAAAACCACATTGCCATCTCACCACCAAGCAAGTAATGAAACAAACAGGGTTGAGGATAGCACATTTTCGTGGAGCATCTCCAGTTTCCTAACTTTATATATTCAGATCAAGCGAACAGATGATGTGATACTGAAATGAAGCTTCTTTCAAAATATGATTATCACAGTCAAAGATCAACAGGTCTGAAAGACATGCAGCAATCTCAGACCACTTCTTCCATCTTGAGACTATTCAGGTTGTGATGACGTTGGCACAGGTTCATGGTGTGACCAATAAAAGCAAGGGTTGTGTTTTTGGGGGTTAAAAAGTGTGAGACAATCACCTTCATTGGAATGAGTAGTAGAAAACAAACGTTCCTCACAAGCCACTATAAACCACTATTTGCTTCGCAGACCCAAACAGACTTTTTACTCACTTTTTGGAATATATACATGAAAAAGAAATTCTTTCTTTGAGCTAAACCCATGTTTTATTTCAATGTTTCAAACTGAAAAAAAACAAGTGTATTGTCTAATAATGTTTGTATGTAATTGATTATGTGATATTGATTTATGTGCCCGGCTTGTACTTGTTTTTAAAATGCGCTTTCATGGTCTTGTTGTTGACCGAATAAAGATTATTTGGCACTTGAACTTGTAGGCATGTTAAAAGTTTGACAGCCAATGATAAACATCTTTTTATGTTGGTGTGCATTAGATATAATTTTTTTATTGTAGATTACAGTTTATAGTTTGATCTCATTTTATCTGCCCATGTTGAAAACTAATGAATGAACGAGAGAGTTTAGTTTGCTCCCGCTGTCACAGGAAAGTGTCTGATGAAAATTGGCAGGATTTAGAAATTTTGAGGATTGGAAAGGGGTTTTTGGAAAATAAAGGAGATATACTCTGGGAAAAATTACTTGGAAAGCAGAGTTTGTTATTCTTGAAATACATGTGGTAGCCTTCAATATCCACAAACCAGTTTCAGTGTATATTGGCTTAGTTGTTTTGTCTGTGAGTGTCCGCAGGTATGTAAGTAACATCATAAGAGAAGGAGGTGGAGTTATTTAAGGGGTATCAGACACTCCCTGGCAAAACTGAATCACAATGAAAAACAATTGCATTCTGAAGGGAGTCAGGAAATCAGATATAGAGCAGTTGAAATTTAATCAAAGAGGCTGGAGATGTAGTCTATTGCTTCAGGTTCTGGGACAAATTCTTGAGGACCCGGGTGAAAATCTCACTTTAACCACTAATGCTCAATCTAATTATTTTTATTTGGATGTGTATTGCTAAACCACATTTACCAACCATCACAATCTCTTTGCAAAGCCATCTTGACCAGCAACCCCGTTTATATTGTCGACAAGCTCACCATCTCTGGTGGTTCTCAGCACACCCAAAGTCAGGACACCATCAGACTGCAGACTAAGAAGTGCAAAAACGTAGGCCCTTTCCATTTACGTGCCAGGATTTGGAACAACAGCCCCTTTTCCATCAAAATCGCCCTAATGCTACTCCAATTTAGGAAAGAATTTGCGACTTTCCTCATTATATAATGCTACATCACATTGCATTATCCATTCATAACCCAGCTTTCTCTCCTATTACTCATTGGCTATATGCTTGTCTTTGATTGTGTACAGCTCTCAGCTGCCTTTTAGATAGGTTTGAGCTACACAAAAGGCATCCATATACGTACATACTGTTATGAAGTTGGGTGTCTTTCGTTGCAGGAAAATCACTGCTTAATTTGAACCAGTGGTTTCTGGTACTCGGCACCGGCACTTAATTGTCAAATACCGGCACTGAAGACAGTCTGCCACATGGTGGCACTTTTTTACCTGATTTAGAAATGAGGACAACAAAAGTAGTTATTTAATATATATTTAACAAGACTATACTTGCCGCCCAAGCCTTTATTATAACTTTGGGGCCTGAAATAGACAGAATTGTCACACTTGTAGGAGTGTAAGGGTTACTAATTGTGTTTGTGGTGTCATGAGTGGCATTGGCAAAGGCAATGGGTAGCCCAAGATGCAATGGCCTCCTGACAAGGGCCCTGGCACTTATTTTCTTACAAATTAAAGACTGAAAATGGCTTTTTCTGATGCGCTGTATGGTTTACTTGATTATCAGCAGAGCCAATGGCTATGGTAATCACAAACCTCCTCCTGCCTTCTTTCATAGATGAATAACAACTCTACACCCTACACTCTTCCACAAAACTAGATTGACTAGCACAGATACCATCGGTTAGCAGAAAAGTATGGTTGCAGTAAGTTCACCTTACAGGATATCCTCCATCTTTCTGACAGTAGCAAAGTGACATACCTTATGCCTCTAAAGGAGTGGGCGGGTTTAGTTTACTATATATATGACATTGTACTCTGGAAGTGTAAATTGAAATTCTGCTGGCAAAGTTATGCACAAGTCACATTCTTTAAAACTTTATAAACTGTATAAGTTGTAAATGTTCACACCTTTGTGATAATATACGTTAATTGTTACTTTGCTGCTAAGCATAGTTTTCAAGAGAATATAATGTGCTTTAGAAAGTCACTTGCTTTAGGAAGTTGACAAGCATGAAATAAAAAAACAAATTACAAAGTTGGAGAAGGTCAACTTTGAAACTTTGCACACCCCTATATTTTTCAACCTTCCGCTCTGGAACCCTAAAAGTTGGGATTGGCTGCTTATTATGACAGTATTCAATAGTACTCAATTGAGTGAAAAGCTAATGACTAGTTGTCCACTCACTCTATTGTTATCAGGTTATTGAAGTGGCTACCTGCATCCTTCCAAGAGGGTTTGTTTTGATGGCTGTAGTATACTTCATCACACATTAAAGCATTAGTCTCGTCCAGCCGCGGTCCGTGCAGGTAACAGCGGTGTGGCGGTGGGGCTGGGTGGGGGGGGTTTTGACTAATGATGCAGAGGGAAACTGAATTATTTATTTTATTTTCTCTCGGCATGGTCCCTCGAAATACCCCCCACCCGACGCACCACCCCACCGCTGTTACCTGCATGAACTGTGGCTGGTCTCAACTGTAGGTGTTGGAGTTGATGTATGCTTACATTATTCCAGTGCCTGCAGTGTCTTAACATTTCCTATACTAAACACAGCTTTGAAGTATAAACGGCTCCCCCTTTTATCCATTAAGGCATGACGTCTCAGAATATGCCATGTCCCTAGATTCTGGTGTACAATCCTATCTCTTATAGAGCAAACAAGAAGAGGAATAGTTATTTAAATCAGATATCCTCATAGTTGGGATATGACCCTTTAATATGGATTTTCCTAGTTTATTTCTACAGAATTCTCTTCAGTTACCGAAAACCCCAGCAAGATTCCACACAGTCCCACGAGAGGTGTGGAATTCCTGTGCTTGTGCTCATTTTTAGTGCTGGGAGCTTGTCCTGCACAGTAAAATCAGTGTGAATGGCACCATGCGGCACCCCAGAGGGCGTTGCTTCTTTCTGCTGCTCATGTAAATTTTATACTTGAGCGGCAGCTATCACAATGCAGGTGGATACTTTCTCGCGAGGGGGAGCGACCTGCCATGACCTCCAGCGTCGAAACATCTGTCCCTGAGGCAGTCTATCACTTGCGGCGCTGCCCTATGCCAATTCTTTGCAAATGAAGCTCACAGTTTTCATATATACTTGAACCTCAGGCTTAGTGCATGAAGGCTCTCAAGAAAAAAAGCGGGGGAGATGTCCTTATTAGTAGGCAGTAAATGATTGCTGTTGAAATATCAGGCACTGTTGCACTTTAATAGAGGCAGCAATAGAAGCGCCAAGTAAACTGTGAACCACTGCAACATCCTCCTAGGTAATTATTTATTCTTTCTGGGGCTTATTTACAAGAGGCCTGAGCTGCCGGGTCATTACTTTTTTGATGCTCCAGTGGCGCAGGCCTCTCAATCATATCTATGAGACAATGCATAGCCACCTGCGTGCCAATGCATAGATTAATAGATATGGCGTAAGACATGGCAGCGTAAAGCAGTGCGTTACCTTACTCTGCATCAAGGAGGCGTTCCATGGGCATTGCATGTTCCCATGCAACAACCATGGATTTCGACACTGCCCCAGATTTAGAAAGTCGGGTAAACCTGGGATCTCAGGATTGTTTTTGTGCAGGAAGGTGTCCCTTCCCGCATAAAAACAATCCTTTCACCTTGGTGCAAGGGTGCCTGCTTTGGCAGTAGGCACCAAACTGTGAGCCAACGCTGGCTGAAAGGACAGGAATGCTCCGTAACTCATAAATATGGGGCACTCCTGCCCCTTTCAAATTGGCATAGCACAGCGCAGCAAAAAGACTCGTGGCGCTGCCCTGCACCAACATTTTGTAAAAGAGACCCAGAGTGTTTGCTTGCTTGTGGAGCTTTCACTTAGTGTTGATGTCACATTGTGACGGCTGAGACTTGAGAAGACGGCCCACAAATGCTGAGTCACTCTCTAGGCGCAATGTAAGCTTTTTTCTCTTTCTGAAATCTTTCAAAAACACCAAATACCACTTGCCCCTCAAACATGCAACACAGTCTGAGGAGCATGGTGTGAGTTATCTCAATGTGCAAATATTCCAACAGTCTTTTGGAAGAATTGATGCTGGTGGTTGTTTTTCTATTTGCACGAGTACTCAGCAGTACTTAGCGAGTGAATAGCCAGGATCTTTCTATGACACAGCAGACGCAACTCTTTAAAAAGGTGTACCAGGTGTACTAGGTCTGCTTTTTGTTTGAGATCTGTTCAATGAAACCCAGGAGAGACATTTAGCCAGATTAGAGGTTGACACTCATGTGTATCCGTGCGCGCTACAAGTGCATGTAACATAACATAACATAACATCTTTTGACAGTAGACATTCATAGTATGTTATGTTTCCAGCACTGGGCAGCACATATCATCCAAGGCACCCTAGCGTGTTAGTGATCATCGAGGGGCTCGATGTATCTCTACCCGCTGTTGTGTCACACAACCAGGATTGATAAGCAGGAGCGGGACCTCCTGCAATATGAGTGATCTGTGTGAACAGGTTCAGCAGGGGAGACTAGCGCTGTGGCGTGAGCCCTTCCAAAAGACTCTCCCACAGGACATCACAGAGATAGAGAAATATCAGCTTGAGGAAAAAGCGTCTTTCGGGATTGTAAAACAGATCACTTTAGATCTACACAACTATCTACAATGTGTCTAGGAGTGGGGTTTGATGTATCCTCTCAGAAGGAAGTCTTTAAGCAGTTATTGAGCTTAAATTGCTTATTTGACTTCTTGACTAGACTGATGCAGAACCATTGACTTCTTTTCCATCTCTCTGCCCTCCTCCTCCTTCAACGCAGCAGCCCGGAAAATTTAATTTATAGAAGGCGCTTGCGTGCTGCGTGCAGTGAGGAGTCGGCGTAGTCAGGGCCTTTGGTCTTCTGCGCTCTGGAGGGTCCCCGCTGTGGAGCGCTCCCGTCCCTTTTTGATCCTTCTCCTTTTGTTCTGTTAAACACACGTAGAATCAGAATTAGGCGGTAAGAACTGTGGCAGGCCATAGAGGATCTGCAACTCAAGGGAGATATGACAATGGGCCTTTGGAGCAACCACCTAGAGCGTAGGAAGTATGAGTTCCAAAGATTGCTTCAGCTGTGCTACCACAGTGTAACAACAAGCTCATCTCAAAGCCATGTACTTCTGGCCAGTGCTTGGCATACATCTTTGACTCTGCCTCTCAGCCTTAGATGCCAGACTGTGCGCTCTTCCTCTTCATTTCCTTTCCTTTCCTTTCCTTTCCTTTCCTTTCCTTTCCTTTCCTTTCCTTTCCTTTCCTTTCCTTTCCTTTCCTTTCCTTTCCTTTCCTTTCCTTTCTTCTTTCCTCCTCCCTCTTTGCCTTTCCCTTCTCTTTGTTTCCCTCCTTTATTTTCATCTCTTCTTTCCCTCCTTCCTTCTCTTCACTCAGTATGTGTTTTGGTGGTTTGAAAGGTCAAGTCCTGCAAAGCAGTGTGTTCACTGTGTTGTTGTTCACTCGCGTTAAAGTTTTCTGTAATTTTTGTTCACTTTTTTTTGTGTCCTATTCCTATACACTTAACTTTCCTGCCATATCTTCTCGTTATCTTTCTATTTTCTCTTTCTTCTCATTTATTTCTCCTTTGGTCTCACCAGAACTGTTTTTCTCTCAACCACTCCATTTTCAGCCGTTCTTTCCATTCCATCGGCCAATTCCTTCCTCTTTCCTTCTTTCAGTCTACTCTTCCTTTCTTTCTGTCCTGAAGAGGATGAGGCTCCACAGCAATACCATATAGAGGGTTTGAAATATTAAATTAATTGTGGTCATTGGTGCGTAGCTGACGACACTCCCATGCAGGTGGGAAGCTGACGTTTTTCTTATTCATCTATTTCCCAAACTTGATTTTTCTTTAATTGTTCCACGGTGACAGACAGGGAGCTGCAAAGCCTATTTTCTATTTTGAGGTCTATGTTTAAAGTTAAGTGTTTTCTTTTAAAGATTCTCAGGGGCATATTTACGTCTTCTGGCGCATCTCTGCAAATCAGCAGGGATGCGCCAGAACAGATGCGTCACGTAATCCCCCCTTACGCCACCATAGATGCGTCACATTTACAATGCGGCGCACCATGGTGCAAGGAGGGGCAGATGCGTGACGCATCTTGAGGCGCGCATTGCTGGAGTCGCATTGCAAGAGCGATGCAACTCCTGCAATGCACAGGGGCTGCCATACTCAACATGGTGCCTCACTCCTTACGCCTGCTTCAAGCAGGCGTAAGGATTTGACGCAGCAGCGTCGTAAAACTGACAGTGAAATCTTGTAGATTTCACTGCGTCAGTTTTACGGGGCTTTCCTGTGAGGGAACGCCCACCCTGTGACAGAATGCCCACATGAAACCTGACGCAGGTTTCATGTGGCGCAGGGCTTTACAACGTGACGCATCTGCCTAGATGCGTCACGTTGTAAATAAGTCGCAACGTGGCGCATGGTGCCGCATGGTTTACGCCGCCGCTGCGTCACAAAAGTGACGCAACGGCACCATAAAAGTGTCCCAAAGGGCTTGTAAATCTGCCCCTCAGTGTGCTACTAAGAAAGTGCTGATAAACTAGTCAAGATCAGAGGGTGCATCAGCTCGGAGCTGGTATTCTTCCTGATAGCCCCAACATCTATAGCTCTTAACTAGCAGAGGACAACTGCTGATACATAGGGCCAACTGACTTGGCTGCTGCTCCTAACATAGATGTGATGTTGGTCTGTCTCGTGTAACAAAAAAATAAATAAAACGGTGAGGGTTGTCTGGGGATTTCTGTTAGCTGAAAGTTTCTCAGCGTTCATTCCCATGCTCCATGCACTTCCTACACATTGCATCTTCTTCGCTTTCTTTAATGCTGTCTTGGGGCTAAAATCAGCAGCGAAGCTGGGCTGAGTATGCTAATCTTACCAAGAAAATAGGTTGCTTCCCAAGACAGAACGCTGCAGAAGGCCTTCAATGGAAGTGTAATTTGGTGCAGAAAAGAAAAGGCAAGTATTTAAAAATCTGCATAAGTGGCTAAGTCTATGTAGCAAATCAACTTCCCTGAGCAAAAGCCAAGGGTTGTGAACGCGAATGTACTACAGCGTCCATTTTGAGGAAATGCACGGGTTCGGGCCTGGTTAAACTAACTTTCACAAGCAGCAGTCACATTCTAAATAAACCATGATTGTGTGATGTACAATCATTCTTATTTTTTTTGTATGACTGAGCACTCTGATTTTTCCATGCCTCATTTAAATGGTGAGGTGCTCTTTGCGCTTTTACTGAAAGAGAGTTGGATATTTTTTGGTCGATTCACGAACACAGGAACGAGTACCTAAAATAATTCTCTTTTAGTACTACTTCTACTCATAAATTCTTTTGTGAATTGACCTTCATATATTTTGCACAAGCAGTAGAAATTCATATTTTGGTGAAGTTCATGACAGTGTGGTCATCATTGTAGACTGACGTGAGTGGCGCTTCGCTGAAAAGGCCCTTATTGGTCAAATATCATGAGGAAACGCCCACCTCAGCGACAAGCAGCGTCCCATCTGTCTCCTCTATGAGGACTCTGTCTTGACACTTCATCAGGGGAAGACTGGAGAAACAAAAGCAGGCCTGACAAAAATGCTCACACTGCTTACTCCGTCCCCTTGTGCTATTTCTCTTTTTCCATCCATCCATCCATCCATCCATTCACTCCCTCTCCCGCTCCCGCTTTCTTCCTCTCTCTGCTTCTCTCTTCTTCTCTTCTCTCTATTTTCTCCATCTCTGATCGCTGTTTCTTTACGTTTCCCACACCACCACCTTTTTCTCACTCTCTTGAAGCCGGCCCTTGCCTACTGCAATTACTCTTGGGGAGCCGGATAAAGTGAGAGAAGCATAAGGAAAGGTCATTGGCTCCTAAAACCGTCTCCCAAGGGCTCGAGCCCTGGTGGAATAAATAACCTGCTTGGCCATGTTACTCAAAGGTCAGACCTAGGAGTAGTAGCTGTAGTCAACAGTGCTGCTGTAGTCCATACCATGCCCAAAGGTTTGTAACATTTGCCTCTTTAATTCTGAGGACACTGCTTATGGGAAATACCAACCTCATAGAAATTATGAGGTCCACTGGAAAACCACAGATCCGATGTATTGCACCGGGATAATTTGGATGCTGAAGGCAGCAGAAATCTCTGGGTGAAAATCTGGGGAGAAGAGGGGATATCCGTGAGGAACAGGGTCTAACATTCCCATTCACCCACGTAATTCTTCAATTCTGAGGGTAAACTCAGGATACACTTCTTAATTAACAGTAGACCCCCCACCTCATCCTGGAGTTGACCATGCAGTTTTGTCAGCTTCAATTGGTGGGCTGCTGGGACAAACACTGGAGCAAATGTGGTCTTACAATCAGAGTGGTCCATAAGGCATTACAGCATCCGTGTTAACTGGTACCTGTGCCATCTTTTTTCTAATCGTATTTTCATGAGTTGGCCGAAAGACATCAGACCTCCTATGGAGACATCAATGGATATAACCCACAACTTTCAGTTAACAGTCAAGAGAAAATTGCATATGGTAAACTAGAGTAGAAATACACAGTATACTTGTCTCTTAAGGAAAGAAGACATTTGGAGAAAGGAAGAACTTGCAAAATGAACTGAGTATAGTCTGACAGCACTAAAAGACTAACGGGAAGAACATACAGTTAGGCTTGCGTTGGATCATTATGTAAAAGGACACCAGAAAGGCGAACCATCCCTTTTGACAAGTTATACCACGCTCTCCATCACACCAATGACCTCATTATAGAGTTGATTTTAAGTCCAGTGTGTCCCGTAACAGCTTTTAACAGCCTCATTGAAATCATGAAATCCGGGGGAACACCACAGATCTGTTTTTTTTTCACCCAGGCCTTTCAGCTGCTGAGTGCAATCCAAATCACTGGTGAAATTCTGGTACAAAAAGAGGAGTAACCTAGAGAATCAGGCACAGATTTACAAATTCCCCACAATTCCTAATTTCTAAATAGACCGTCAGGGATCAATTTGTAATTCCCTGGTAATTCCTCCTACCCTAAATGTGTTGGTACCACCGCTATCAGTAACTACAGGGGAAGGATTATGGGATAGGATACAATGACACTCATAATGATTGCCTACATAACAGCTAGAGTTGTTGACAATAACACTGGTTGCAATATTCAAGCAATGCAATAGATGACATGAAGCACAACCTGCCTTGAACGTTACTTAATATTGTAACTAGGCCATGTCGATCTCTTAGCTTGTTCCAGAGAGGACACCAAATGAAAACCCATCATGCAATGTGCCAACCACAAAGAGGGCAGATTGCAAGGGAAATTCGAGTTAACATCTCCATTAGGGATTTCCATCTAAAACCTTCTTAAATGTCCTTCCCGTGGGTGTCACTAGAAGTGTCCTTGTCTTTCCAATGCTTCTGTCTCCAAGTTGCATTATTCCTGCATACCTCAATTAAAGTTCTATGGCAGGATGGAAAAATGTCTCTCTCTTGTCAGCAGCCAAGTTATTTACTTTCAAAAGCTGACAGAACAGCACTGCAGGGAAATCATTTATTTCTGTTCAGCGTGCCATTAGTGTGTGATGCCAAGTAATTTTTTTCTGCATATTAGGAATCTTTTTAGAATCCTCAGTGTGCTGGAGAGTTTTGGTGAAATTTCCATTTTACTGGATTACATTGTTATAAGCCTGTAATTTTGCATTATGCTTGTCACACGAAATTCCCCAAATCATGCTATGGTGCCATGCCACATAATTACTTTCGGTTTGCGGCAAACATTTTGGGTAAATGTATTGGAAATGCGGAAATGACTGGAACGCAAACAGCCAGCTGTTTGTGGTGCTTGTATTTTTTTGCGCTTTGTTATAGAGCCAAATTCATCCTCATGTCCAAAATGCACTAAAATATAGTGGCAAATGATGGTTTTTAACTTTATGTATGTGTAATTTTTGTAAAATGTCTCTTAATTATGCTAAAAGCAAATTATACTAATTTTGCACATCCTGCAATGATGTGAAAGTTCGGAGTGTTTATGAAGATGATATTTTGCCTGATCCCAGGAAATGTTTGTTAGACAGTGTTAAAAATTGAGTTTCTGGATGGCAAAAGGTATGCACCCTGTCCAAGCAGAAGCCACAATTCTAGTAGGTGTAAACTAGATACACACTAAAAGATAACGTGTGATTATACTCAAAAGTGCCATTAATGTGGGGCTGACTGCAAAGCAGTTCTCTGAAGTGCGCAAGTATCCCTTTCAGCCCAGTCCTGTCTGTCAGGCAATCTGTGGGGTTAATCAGTCATTTGTGTGGGGACAGGACACAGCCCATTCAAGTGAACTGTTATCCCCTCCCTTCCATCCTGCCTGGGCAAGGCCATCAGAATGCAAATGTTTGCAGATGCGTACTCAGATACACCTATCCTTCCTGTGTTGTGGCTGTCGAGAGTGAATGCACAAAATGTAGCTGTCATTGACCCCTGACATGTATTGGAAAAAGGCAGTCAGGCACACAGAGCAGTAAGTGCAGAGAAATGTCCCACAAAAAAAGTGCAGCTGCTTTAAAATGACAGCAGTGTGGTGGTATGTGTGGTGGTATTAACCACTTTATAAAGAAAAGATATGTTATATAGTGACTTATTTGCTTTTTGCCCTTTATATAATGGACACAATACAAAATTATGATGTTGTGTTAGCCTAATTGCTATTTTTGCCTCT
Source organism: Lissotriton helveticus (assembly GCF_964261635.1). NCBI lineage: Eukaryota > Metazoa > Chordata > Amphibia > Caudata > Salamandridae > Lissotriton > Lissotriton helveticus. The sequence goes on along the minus strand of NC_136071.1, from coordinate 472,408,898 downwards.
GAACATTAAAAAGCCACTTAAACCCTTGTTGTATAATGTGGCTGCAGCTCTGTTTTTTAAAAGCCTCCCCTTGTCTTTTAAAGAACTTCAGCTGCATTTAAACAGTTTTCTGTTGAAGAATGCAATCTCAGGGATTGTGGCCTGCTATCCCTTGCAGGCCACCATCACTGCAGTTGTAGCCAATCAAAGGACATCGCAAATTGCGATCTGGCCTATGAATATTAATTAGGCAGGTCACTGTGTGACCCCCCCCCCCCCCCCGGCACTTCCTTATTTTGTAAACCAACTTATTTGTACAATGGTCCATTCACAAGATAAAATAATGATCGCAAAAAGTCAGTAAGCAATTTCCGACAGTTTTTTTTTAGCATAATAATGAACTTGTTGCATTTGACACATAATCCATCATCTTCTACATAATCTGCAGATGTTAACAAAAAGAATGTGTTTCTAGCTAAAACAGATCAAATGTTGCTAAAAACATGACAACATGTGTTCACTTGCAGTGGAAGAACCTCCGTAATGGTTAACTGGTTGTCTTTCAATTGCTTATTTCTGTATTTGGTTTGTGCTAAAGAGGTGAAATCTTTGCCCAGATACTATTACTATATATACAAAAATGAGAAAATGATGAAGTAATACTATCAAAAACGTGCTGCATTGTGCTGCATAATTTTTCATTCCTTGCTGCATAATTCAATGAACACTGCTGCATAAGTTGGTGCTCCCCTGCCACATATTTCCTGTGGCCCTGGTTATTTCCCAACTTAATGGTCCTCTTGTGATCATCCTCTGATGGATGATTGACTGAGTGAGTGAATCTGCCAGTGTTTGAAACTGTGATCATGAGGTCAAACACCGACCTTTGTATTGTATCTTACTTATGAAGCAAGGCAATTCCTAAGGGTGCTGTTTTATCTCGCCTTATGGAAGTGCCTGCCCTGTATAACCTATGATTTATAGGTTGTGCTCACTTAGGAGAGATGACTCCCTGTGTGCCTCCCAATAAAACACCTACCCATGATGAGGCAGCATCTTGTACCTCATGAGGGGTTTTAACATGGTGAAGAAATTAAAACCCTTTCACTTCCTTTTGAGGCTTTGAAAGTTATCCCAGAGGATAAAAATGAGGGCTGTAGTACCCACGAATGATGATGCATAACATTGCTGACTGACAGTGGATTCTGGGAGCTGGAAAATCTCTCACACTGTTTTGTAAATGAACACAAAGGGTATGCAAAATTTGTGCTTTTGTATAATTACATTTAATTTCCAAATAATAACACAAAATATGGTGTAATGAAAAACTGCCATGAACGTTATACTTTAGCGTGAAATGCGTCCTAGTGCCCATTTTGCATGCGAGGACACATTTTGTGCTAAAACAATAGTGCAAAAATACAAGTGTGCGAACAACAGCCACTCGCTTTCTGGTTATTTTCATTGTTCTTGAACCCCCGTGCTCAAATGTTTGCACAACCATAGAGTAATTGCATCACGTAACAAAATGGCGGAATTTTGCATAACAAGTCTATAAAAAGCAAAACACATCGCTCCCCATTTAATCATTTTACAAGATTTTGAACTTCTGGGTTTCCAGTTTCTTGCTGATGAGAATCCCTTATGCAAATCAGTTCCGGGAATGGCATTTCAAAATTAAGAAAGGAGGACAGAAAGGAAGAGGGCTCAGCTACGCTTTTGCATCATGTCTGGGAATAAAGATGAAATTAGAAAGTGTCAATGTCACAGAGTATCTGAGGATGGCCAGGTCTAAAAGCACAGACAGAGTGATGGAAACCCAGGCTGACACCGCAGACAGGAGAGAGTGATAGCTTTCCCATCTTCTACCAATGTGGCTCTGAAGCCTCTCAGGCTGCGACTGCATCCCCAGTTGGTATCTTCAATCGCCTTGCTACTGAATGCTACTTTTTGCGTGGAACATCGTGTTCTCCACCAGAACTGCTCACTTCATTGGGTGAATACAAGGACAGATTCTCAGAAGGTAAAGTAGGTAAAGTAACTACTTTCTGACAATCTGCCCTTGTATAGTCTTGGGATACTTTTAGATTATTTGGTACCGGTATTGCTGTGGGAGGTATGTCCTGTTCTAGCGACATCTATGAATACCTATATAAAATGTACAATACTTAGTCGCTATTTCTTCTCAGTATTTTTGTAGCACATTATGTTTGTCTTTGATACAGACGCGGCCGGTGCAAGTAAGAGCAGTGGGGTCGACATACGATGATGAGGGATACTTACATTTAAAAAAATGAAAGCCATGGTTTGCTTTTTTTTATTTAAGTTTCCCTCGTTGTCGGATGTCGAATCCACCCACACCCTACCCCCCTTCCACACTGCTCTTACCTACACGGGCTGCGCCTGCTTCGATATTCTTACATCCATTCTCGAAAACAGGGCCCCCCCACCAATCAGGGGCGGCCTTAGGCATGTGCAAGCTGTGCACGTGCACAGGGCCACCAAACCCCAGGGGCCACCAAGCCAATATATATCCTTAATATAATAATCCTCTGAGGATGGATACATATTTGCGTGTCGGCTCCTGGCAGGGATTTGGCGGCCTTCGGCTCTGTTCAACTTCCCAACACCCTGCCCCCCCCCCCCATTCACTGGCCTCCGTGCTCTGCCCCGACCCCCTCTTCCGGGGTTCCCTACCTACGCTCCCTGCCCAGGGCCGCCATGAGCCTAGAGCCGGCCCTGCACCAATGTCGATCAATAATATCATTCTCTGTTACAGAGCTGAACACTTAGACATAGTTTCCGGGTGTCTATATGTGCGTGCGGTGTGTCAGAAAAGGTTTCAAATACTGATCGTCCAAACTATACATTTGTAAAGCTTTTGTGCTAGCGCGTGGTGTGAGCAGACATTGTGGCTTATGCATGTCTTCCTAAAGCTATGTGTGTACACTGTACATATTGTGTTCAGTGTGCAGCACTAGGGTAAAGCTTTTGGGGAGCTTTCTTTCTTTTTATTAAATGTATGCAATGATTTCTCTGAAATAATAGAAATATGGATGCACTTTCCCACAATTCCCACATCAATTATTCCTTGTTATTTGTAGTATACGTTAAATGTTAACTTGTATAACTTGTAGGTAAGTGTTAGAAATGCATTGCTGCATTTTTGTGAATTGCTAGTAAGTTGCAGCTCTGTGGACCCAGTTCACTACAATGTTTATATGAGTTTCTCCTGTAGTAATTTTGGTTTCTGTGATTCAACCAGGAACAGTGCAACAGCAAGTCACAACATAATCTCTGAAAATCATTCTTTTTGTGTGTAGTTGTCTTATTTGTGGATTCTCCCTCACAACTACTCTGACACTCTCAAGGGACACCTTCTTTACACATACTGGTTACATTTTTCCAGGTGCATGTCACACATACCCCTAGAAAAGCATTCTGAGCCTGCCCCACCATGCCTACAGCAAAGACATGCTTCTTACTTCAAAGGATAAATCAATTCCTGCTGATAGACCTGTGGTAGAAACACAAAGAAACAACACTAAAATTACATTGGGTGCAAATGCACAGACATCAGTGCTTAGCTCCTTCTGTGCTCATGACAGCGCCTGGCCGTCATGAGTCACAATAGGCGTGGGTTCATGACGGTGGGGAGCCGTCCGAACATTGTTGCTCCGCCCACATGATGTTAATTCCCCATCTGTGCGAGAGAATTAATCAGTGAGCGGAGTTCGGATGGCTCCCGGCTCTGTCCATAACGTCACATCCTCTCCCCACTTTCATGGTTAGTAGTTTGTTCTGTTTTCGGCAGCGCTAACAGAAGAAATGGGCTGGTAGAAGCCACCTCCTAATGAGAGCCCCGGCACTTATTTGTTTGCAAATTAATCACTGGCAAACGATCTAAAAGATAAGAAAATATGAGAGCTCTGCATCCCAAAGATTTTGCTCTGAGAACGTGTGACTGACTCTTGCAGCACTACTGGTCAGGGCCAGACTGAGAACCAAAACCGGCCCTGGCAAAGTGCTCGGCCGGCCCTCTGGTGGTGCGACCGAGCTCTTTGCTAGGGCCGGCTTTCGGACAATTTTGTTACAGGGCCGATTTTGCAACTATGCTGCAAAAACGGCCTGTAACAAAAACGGCCCCCAGGGCCCAAAACCGGCCCCCACCTTTGCGGCGCACCGCGGGATTGCCCGGTGCCCGCAACGGCCAGTCCGGGCCTGCTACTGGTGGCTCTTTGAATTCCGCAGTAAATCCAGAGTAATTCAAGAGTATGACACGTTTCTGTTAGATTTATGCATTCTAAGATCTTCAAAATCAGCAAACATGAATAGCCGTAGGATTTTTGTAAACGTAACGATTTGTCCCACCACTATGCATATAAACTAAATAAAGCATGGATTGCAATGTATCCACTTCACCTTAAACAGGCAGCTTGTCTTCAAGTTGAAATTCGACCTGTTTGCACTGATTTTCTAGGTGCTGTACCTGTTTTTCTTCCACTGTAAAATACATTTGAAGAACATGAATATGGGTTTCATGGGTGCCTTTAAACCACCCCGTTCTGCACACATTGTTGACACTAGGAGTATATGTGCAAATTAGTTGTGAAAAAAACACATTGAGAATTTATACACAAACCTGATAATCTATATTGTTTCACAATCCACCAATGTCCACAGCAGCCCCCGCCCATCACCTGAGAACACTCATGTGTCTATGACTTGCTGTTTTAATTGCATTTTGGTTACAAAACAAACTACAAATCTTGAGTTTTAAAACTGGTGTTTTAACATAAGGAAAATATTTCGAATTTTGTTACAGATAAGTTCAATTTAGGTACAGAAACGTTTTGTTTGTGAAAGAAGCCACCATATTATTGTTTTATCCCACCATGTACAGTAAAAAATATTCCCACAGTCTCAGGACAATTTTTCTTTATTTTTTTTAAATGACTATGGGATATTCATCAAATTGGTAAAGTAATATTCATCCACAATTCACAGGGCGTCTACATTCTCATATATAGATCTATCTCTGAGAGATTATCTCAGTCCTTTCAATTTGAATGCCTAATTTAATTTTTCATTAACAAGATCCATGAATGTTTTACTGTAAATAGGAATATGGATGCATTCTCTCATGAACTGTGGCTTGAGTTGGACTGTGATTACATTGCTCAATGAAAGAAGAGCAGGCTTCATTCTGATATTTCCTCCTAATACCTTGATGTTATTCATCTCCTCAGAGCACACACTGCCATTGATACTTCTAATGCAATGCCAATTCTTTAGTAGCCAATGATGATTTGTGAGTGCCATACTAGAGTAATTAACCCCTTCAGTGCTGGCCACGTTCAGCGGACGTCGCGTGCACTACCTCGGTAGTGCTGCGCACGTCCGCTGAACATTCCGCCCCCCCGTGCAATAGAACGTTCCGCACCAGCGCGGAATGTTCAGTGCAGCTGAGGGGTTAACTGCAGTGGCTGAGGCTATTGACATGGGCAGAGTTTCATGCAAATGAAGGTCCAGCTGCTTGCAGTGGATCCGTTCACTTTAAGTCGCATGCATCACTATGCCACAGACTACACAGAAATGCATATATGTAGGCAGCATCAGACGCCGGCTAAATATTGAAAACTCATCGTGGACTTTTGAAGATATCTACACGGCCTGAAAAAGTCCTTTGAATCTCTTGAACATGGGAATTGAGTGTAAATTGCATCCCCTTGTCGGGCCTCTTACTGTAACCAACGTGAGTCTTGCAGGTGTTCCAGCAGACATACTACTATAGGTTGTACTGAACCAGTCTTCTAGCCTGTGTGAGAAGTTAGGTGAGGCCACAGAAGAGACAATGGTCCAGTGGGATCCACTGTGTAAATTCACTTGTTCCTGTGGTCATATAACCGAGCACTAAATATTTGCACCAACTATGGGCCATACCAACAAACACTGCAAATGTACATTAGTCAGAGCCTTTGATGAAATACTACACAATGGCACAGCCCTATCTGACCCCCTAAGTGCCATTACTGGGCCCATTATTTGTGGACCATCAATCATCCTGGTAGTTCTCCAATTAGATGCCATGACAGGAGTAACTTTATTTCAGGAGTGGGTTTTCCTCTGATTGCAAGATATTGGGGAATAAAATTCAGGAATTAATCTCTTCACACGACTAACCACCAGGAGCGGTTGGTGTAGGTAAACGTGGTGCAGTGCGGGGTGGGTTGTATGGTGAGTCGACAGACGACGGCTAGGTAAAATAACATTAAAAAAAGAAAAACACTTACCATGCGCTGACCACATCTCCGAGTCGGGGGTTGCGGCGAGTGCAAGGTAAGTGGTTTTATTTTTTTAATGTTATTTGCCCTCGCCATTGTCTGTCGACTCCCCCGTCCCACTGCGCTTACCTGCACCAGACACTCTTGCTAACCACCTAATTTCCACCCAAATGTTTCACATGACCTCAGCTGGTGAAAGGACTACATTTAAAACTTCAGAGCCTGGATGTACCCATGCAACCAGTGAACCATGATAGGGCCAGTAAATTCTGTTAGCAGCCACACAATAAATAATGGGCTGCGTTTTTTGTGGCTTCTTGTGCCCAAACTCCATGTCATATCTTATGGGTGGCAGAATACCTGCACTTAGAATCCAGGATTGGCAAAAACCTATGTCCTGGCCGAACCGTTATTGGTTCCATTACTTTATTTCACCAACATTATAAGAAAGTAAAATCACACAATCTTTGCTCAGGTAACTCAACTTTGTGCATATTTGGCCAGATGTAGGAAATTGCCTGTTTGTGATTTACTACTAGTGAATTTTACTGATTTGCTATTACGAAATCTCAAACTGCAATGTAAAACAGTGTGTTTGACACTGTTGGCGATTTGCAGTGGGTAGCAAATGGACCTGCCTCATCAATATTCATGTGGCAGGTTGCAATTTGCGACCCATTGTGAATGGCTACAATCACGAGGATGGTGGCCTGCTTAGGTCAGCAGACCACCATATCTATGATTGCTTTTTAAATAAAGCAATATTTTTTTTATTGTAATGCAGCCCGTTTTTCCTAAAGAAAAATGGGATGTATTTCAAAAATAAAAAGGAAAAGCTACCTTTTTATTTTTTACTAAGATTGGGCAGGGTTCCGTGGGACCATTTCCTGCTCTTAAAAATTGTTGGCACCCATATTCACAAAGGTGAAGGGGTCCCTGGGGGCCCCCTTCCTGTTTGCGAATGGGCTACCATCAACTTGAAGTTGTTGGTAACTGCGAATGTTTTGCGACTGCAATCCCGGTTGCAAAACATTCATACATACCAGTGCTATTCAGTACTAGGAATGGATGCCCAAAACACGCCCTACCTAATACCGAACTGCAAAAGCAAAATGCGATTCTGTAACAAGTTACGGAGTTCCATTTTGCCTTCTGTATACGGCAAAAAGCATTTTACCGGTAGCAAATGGTCCAATGGTAAAATGCTTTGTACATCTGGCAGATTGTCTTTAGAAATCTTGCTTTACAACTCTAAACTTGATTAAGACATTTATTCAGCTACTTCTGATGATGGGTGCAAGTATTCAGGAACTAAAACCAGTATAAACTGAGGCATTCTTATTTTTAGTAGGATATATCAGTAGGTAATTTCTCCATTACTAATATATGTGCCAGTCCATGGGCTAGGTAAAACTCAGCATATTAATCGCAATGGCTGCCCCTACACGATAATAATATGGGAAGGCCCTAGCCATGAGGCTTGGGAGCATTGTGTGCCTTGTCCTCATACAAAGGTTATGGATGGAAGGGCATTAGCATTTATGTAGCGTTCTCTACCTTGCACGAGGCGCTAAAGCGATTTAGTCTGTCATTGTAGAATAATGATGTGTATCATCCCATCACTCCTTAATTCAACTGTGCCTTAGAAGTTCACTGAAGTTATTAGTTGGTGTCATGCAATGCTTCAAAAATAATTTTAAGTATGTTAGAGTAAAAAAAAAACCCTTCCATATTGTCATTAAAATTAAATCAGGCATTTCAGCTCCCGAGGAAATGGATAATCCAACCATGCACTGTGTCGGAAGAAAATTCTCTGAAAAAGGAAATTGATTCAGATTTCCTAATCAAGAGATTTACTGTCTTCAAGTACTGCGTAAGGGTTTCTATTTTTAAAATATACGTATTTTTTTTCCCGAGTCTCGTCATCGGCCGGTCTGTGCACCGAGCATAGCTTCGCTGACGTTTTTTTCCGATGAATTAAAAAAAGGGAAAGAAAAAAAAAGAAAAGGCATGTACAAAGCTACTGGGAAGCGTCAGACACCGAGAATGATGGAGTACATTTCATTGCAGCCAATTTCAGCCCCAAAATCCCTGTTGTGCAGAAAGGCTTTCCAGCGAGCACAGCATATTCAGCCGTTGCACAGCATAGTATTAATGATTTATATACACCGCACCATTGCTTTTGTTCACTAGCAGGGCCTGCTGGTGTTAATAAAGGAATTTCAGGGGGAGGGGCGCGCGCGGGACGGATCCCTGCACGCCGAGCTGTTTTGCTCGATGCGGTGCGCGCAGCCTTCATAAATCAAAAGAACGGAGTACTTTACAACCTTTCAGAGCTACAGAGAGTTCATACTTTTTTTTTTGTATAATCGGAATTACCTAGGACTATTTTCATTGCTTTTCCATGAAGAATGAGGCGCGTGCTGGATGAGAAGAACTCCCGCTCTTTTTTGGCCGGATTGGTTCGCTTCACTCTCGCGTTTCGCGCCCATTTGTATCTGCGTTTACTTTATGGGCTTGTCAGGTGGAAGCGGCTGCTGCTGTCTGATTAGCATAAAAAGATGCGAGTCGCTTTGAGGCCTCTAGCTCTTATATCGTACAGAAAAAATGAAAGTCACTCTGCCGGATACAAGTGTAACAAAGGTACAGGCATGCGCCCTTTCACCAAAAAAACAGAGCAGGGGGAAAAATCAAACATGTGAATAGCATGCACGCGGTTCCATCCACACATATACAGGGGTGGCTCCTCCATGTGGGCGGAGGAGCGTCGCCCACTGCTTTCTCACAGCGCGAGAAGCAGAAACATAAAATAGTATTATAAATACCATTTTATGTTTCTGCTTCTCGCATTGTGAAAAAAGCAGAAGGGTTGGGTTGGGGGCGGGCGGGAGGGTGGGAGGTCCTGCTCGAAGGCAGGAGAGGAGTGGTTAGCCCAATGTTGCGGGCCCTGACTGTTTGGTCCGCCCACTGGTGCCGAACAAACCAGTCATGCGCACTCTCCTTTTTGTCCATGTAGGCTGCATGAAGCCTACATGGAGAAAATGGCCCCCCCTTAGACACCTGTGGGGTCGGCGTCCCAACCAATCACAATGCTGCGATCGCAGCATTGTGATTGGCTTAGGGGAGGGAGGCTGCCTGCTTTCTATTACTGCGGAGGCAGGAAAGCAGGAGCTGACCGAGCAGAAGATGCAGGATCCGAGAAAGGTACGTTAAAAAATATATATAATATTTAAACCCTCCTCCCCTCCCCACCTCCGACCGGACAACCCTGCGCCTGCCCCTTCCCCCACCCGTGAGCCATGCCGGCTGCGACTGTGCACATCCTTTGTGGCAACACAATGTCGATGCACTCCCTGCATTGTGAGAACCTCCAAGTGTTCCTTGCAACGGGCAAGACTGATATTCTGGGGAACGTCAACCTTCAAATGAACATTTCTTATAGAATGTGACACAAATTGCTGGACCAGAGGGAGAAGTATAAAGGATATATAGATTTTGTGACCACATGGTTGACTCTTTATAGGTCAAAGATTACTTTTTTGTAAATATATGATTTATTTATTTCTCCATTTTATTTGTGGATTTTTAAACCCCACTCAATTTTAGCTTCTAGAATTATTGCCTCCTGGGACACATTTGCTTTTGTCCACCAAAAGGTGGAGACACTTGCGAACTGTCATGTTGGAGCAGCTCCGCGCAGGTTACTTACGACACAGAGTTCATGTAAATGAACTAGAGAATTCTGGTGCTGTTTTAAGCATAGAGGAGACATAGCTTGGTACAAGAAACCCTCCCTCATTCCTAGCTTGTCATGCATACAATGCAAGATCACAATATTATCATGGGTGGTTCTACCTGCCTAGTCTGAGTCTCACAGGTCAGAATGGGGATTAGTGCATGGTTTCCGTTCTACAATGCAGTAGAAGCAAATGCAATTTCTCTAGTTCAGAATGCTTTTTCTGCACAAATTCCTTTTCATGAAATGTATACAGGGAGTTTTGCTGAGTAAAAAACCTGGTCCATATAAAATGTACTTCCAGATCAGAATCCAATTGCGGATGGGCCGGAAAACTAGTGTTTTCTATTGATTTCAGATTTATCAGATTTACAGAGAAGTTCAGAATGAAGCACAAATGTTTAATCTTCCAACAGCGCTGCAGTCTCCCAACCTCCTATAAGCCACTAGGCCTGTTATTTTCAAAATTGTGGAGTGTCAAGGAGGGGAAACAGCATTTACAATGCAGGCTGAGCCACATGTGCCATTTTAACGCAAGCGGAACAACGCTTGTCTGAACCGCACATATGCTCTAACCGCGCATATGTGTGGTTAAGGAAGACAACGGTCTAGATGTGCGGATGGGTGGGGAGAGGAACAAGAAGGATCGATAGAGGAAGGACTAGGACGTGGCCTGTAGGTGGGACTGGGGCTGGGTTTTTGGAGGGGTACTTTTTAGGGCTGGAGGACGGTTTTAGTGCTTAGGGCAGGGGGAATAGGGTGGTCTTTTGGGCTGGGATGGGGTTTTAGGGCTCAGGGTGGGGAGGAAGAGGTAGTTTTCAGGGCTGGGGGACAATTTTAGCACTCAGGACAGGGGAACTGGGGTCTGGGTAATTTTTAGGGCTGGGGCAAGGTTTTTAGAGCTTAGCTTGGGGAGGGGCAGTTTTCAGGGTTTTCAGGTGAGTTTTAGGGCTTAGGTTGGGGAGCTGGAGTTGGGGTGTTTTTTTATGCAGAGGGCTGGGATTTGGAGCTCAGAGTGGGGAGTCTGGCTACTTTTTCGGTCTGGGGCGGAGTAGATTGCAGTGCTGAAGTATTGAGATTTATATGGCCCAGGGCAAGGGGGCTCGTATATGCACTTTACCACGCATATCCCTTTAGCAATCATGCCTTTATAATGAGATTCGTTGTAAAGGCATGCGTGGTAAACACATGCATGCTAAAGATGCGGTCGTGGTTCCGACCCCGTTGCTTAAGCATTCGTGGTTAAGGCGCATATAGTAGGTTGTGTGTCTGAATTCACTCTGTAGTGTATTTGTGCAGCACAATGAACATTGATGCTTCATGAGATTAAATAACTGTCTCATGAAGACTAAAAAATATAGTGCCTACTCTTCAGCCCATGATCTTCTTTTCTTCTGTACATTGGAATGAAAATGTCACATAAAGTTAAATGAAAGTTATTTTCTCTTTTTAATAATTAGCTATGGGCCATATGTATCATGGTACCAATTTGCGTTTCTGTAATAGCGATTTTTAAGAAATCGCTATTTCAGAATCGCAAATTGGTATGTATCAAGAAAATCACAATTAATTTTTTAGCGATTTCTTGATATTCCTTAATTGCAAATTCGCAAATAAGGAATACTTTCCCATTCATATCTATGGGCCAGGAGGCCCATAGGAAGGAAAGGGAATTTATTCTCAATTTGCGATTCGCAATTTGCTAATCGCAAATTGAGAATAATTTCAAGAGTGCAGGGGTGTCCAAAGGACACCCTGTTGCACCCCTGAAATAAGCATGGGTGCACATGTGGTGCACATACATGCCCTAAGGGCATGTATGTGCATCACATGGCACTTTGAAAAATGCCAAAATGGGCATTTTTCAAGAAATTCGCAAATTACCACCAACTTGAAGTTGGTGGTAATTTGCAATTCCTTAGGGCCAAATTGCAATTTTTTTTAGCTTCATACATTGCATTTAAGGAATCGCAAAATTTGCGATTCCTTATTTTGCACCGGATTTTCATTCATACATCTCATTTAGGAAATTCGCATTCGCAAAGGCCAAAATTCAGCGAATTTCGGCCTTTGGGAAGGCAAATTTGCATGATACATATGGCCCTAAGTCCTTTTGCGTTGAGATTCATAATATATTTTTCCTGGCATTTTAGATCTATGGCCTTCTTTTTTCCACAGAAACTCAATGATTCAGTTTTTAGCAATGTATCCTGTAATTCTTGATAACAGCAACAGGGTAGCATCTTGAATACGATTAAGAACATTATAATAATAATCATAAGAAGAACAACAATGGCACAGAAGTACAAAAGATTTCAGAGTTCACAAACCCTCTGATTCTATAAATCAGAGAATTTGTAAATGCAGAAACCTCTTTTCAAATGTACTAAGTCCATCTAATCATTCGGAGAAGCTTTCCTGAATTGTTAAATATGTTTAGGAAAAAATAATGAATCAGTATTGGAAAGGAGGTGTTTGTGTAACCTTCCCAATTACCAATTTTCTCATGGTATATATTAATATTTCGGGGCCAAAATCCAAAAGCAAAACATTAATATTTTGCCAACACCTCAAAGGAGGTGGTAACACATTTGTAAACTGGAAGGCTCCCTTTCTCCATGTGAATGTTGAAAAAAACATTTTTATGAGTAGGCAGTGATCCCATGTAGATAGAGAACAGAAACTTTTCATTTTTAAAAATGATTCTATCCTGTTTTCCGTTGAAGAAAACAGGTTTCATTTTAAACAAATGGTTGCCGGCCACCGACTCCATCATGACAGTGAATCGCAATGGGTCTCAACTTGCGACCTAACTCATTAATATTCACAAGGGAGGTTGAATTGCGATACAGTACAATTCGTTAATCATGAACCGACCTATTAGGACATTGGTCAGTTCACAAAAAACAAATGCATTCAGTAAAACTCGGATAGCAAATTGCAGCCCCTTTTACCAAATGCATCTTGGTACATCTGGCCCAATGTTTTTAATAAAGAGGCTTTCGCCTCAAGCTTTTCGATTCACTGCGCCTTCATCATGGCTATCCAGGTCAATGTTTCTCATTTTATCGATCATAGAAGCAATAAAGACTGAGCCATCCCCTCAGGATTTAATACCTGTTACCTGCAAGTTATGCAGAGCTCTTAGCTAATGCTTAACTTGTTTAGGTGTCCTAGCATACCTGAAACTAGTTATTGCTGTTGATATCTCAGTGTTGGCCTTCCTGAGGCATTACTCACTCTCGTGGGAATGATTTTTTAGATGTGTGCAAACAGCTCATGAATTCACTCTAATTTGATAAAACAGCACTTCGTATGTGTGGAAATGTTTGCTGTGCATTTCCTTAAACAGGCCTCGTTCTTTATTTCCTCATTTTCAGGCAAAAGGAATTCTATTTTATAGTGACAACATCAAAACTGTAGAGTGACTTAATGAATCGCACTTTCATAACTTAACATCAATAACCTCATGTTTTGCAATCTTTTTCTCAATCCAAACCATGAGAAATTGTCAGAATGTCATGTAAATGTAGCTTTTTCAATACAGAAATCCTGGCACAGCACCGATTTAGGTATCAATTTTCTGTAATTTCCTGGAATGGACTCTAGTCAGTATTGTTAAAACTAAACACTAAGCAGGACTGTGCCCCTCTCTGAGATGTATACTCAGACGCATAGCCTCCTTGCATTGTATGCTATGTAAAAACAATTACACATTCATTTGCTCTCTGCCACAATTTGACAAGAATCATATATTGGCAGGCATATTGGAAGACCTACTACAAATTGTTTGTGGCCTGAGACAGCAAGGTGAAGCTGATCTATTTGTACAATGTGTCAACTTCCTCTTCCATTTGCCCAACCTTCTCAGTGAAAGATTCTACTTTACATCATGAATACTTCTGTGAGAATTCCATAACTGAGGCAGCTCTAAAGGGACAACAAAAATGTACAATTATAATGAACAATTCCAAACACAACAAATGGTAATTTCTGACTCCTTAACCTCTTGGGTGCTCACGACGGCTCCACGCCGTCATGAGTCACGGTAGGCATGTGCTTATGACGGCGTGGAGCCGTCATGAGCACCGAAGCGCCACACCCTCTCCCTAGCCCCCCGTGCCACAGCGGAATTCGCGACGCAGGGAGGGGGTTAATACATACGAGTTAAGATGCCTCACTTTGTTTCTCCACAGCTGCGCAGGATGGCGTCCTCCTTCCCCATTGCAGGCCTGTACTTTGTCTTTTAACTCTAGAATAGCCAGTGCTATGCTGCACAGGGCTCCAACATGGACTATCCATATTAATAAACTAGGACCTTTTACCTCAGACTGTCCTGTTACCAACACTCTGGATAATGTCCATGGCAATTTGCAGTACAGCACACGCTATGAATTTACTACTTTAACGCATGTAGTTAAAGTATTTTATTTGGGGCTAAGAGTAAGCCACATAGATGTATCGTAATTTTAACAAGTAAAGGCAGGCTATACTTACCATCTTACACTATATTAAAAAATTGACAATTGCTGGTACAATTCGTGTTTGCTATCTTTTTAATTATGAATCTAAAGTATCTTTGAGAAATGTCATGGTTTGTCCTCGGTTGGTGGGATGGGGTGTTATAGTTTTAGAATAATACATAGGATATCCCTTACCATGTCATCTAACACACCACAATTATGGGCATATTTATAAGCCCCTATCGCCACCAGAACGTCATTTTCTTGATGTTGTGGTGGTGATACGGGCTTCCCCTTATTTACAAGGCAGAGTTAAGCCACGTGGCTTAACGCTGCCTTGTAAATAGTCCACCTTTTTCACAATGGGTGTTGCCGTGGGTGTTCCACCGCAACTCCTATTGATTTTGATGTTGTCCCATATTTATAAGTGTGGCGTAAATATGGGGCAGATCCAAAATTAAGACCAGCGAAAACCTGGTCTTAACAGGACGCAGCGAGGAGAAATGTTTTATTTCTCCTAGTTTTTGTTGTTTTTATGTGTGCTGCCTTGTGCAGCACATATAAAAACAGCAAAACGCCATGTATGATTGTTTATGTGCAGTAAGGTGTCCCTTCCTGCATATAAACAATAATTTTAAAAATGACAAGTTGCAACTTATATGTGTGCTGCACAAAGTAGCATACATAGAAGTTACAAATCGTCATTTAAGATTATTTATGTGCAGGAAGGGAGACCTTCCTGCACATAAACAATCATTCCCCACAACGCAAGCACCCTTGCACAATGGTATGGTTGGTGTTAGGAAACTGAAATTAGCGCCAACGCAGGGGGAAATTCAGGGCTGCACTGTATGTTGCAAATACGGTGCAGCCCTGCGTTTCAGAAGTGGCGGCGTGCAGCTTGAAGCCAAGAAGGTTAACGCAGCACATCCATCACTTCTTTGTAAATATACCCCATAGTCTGTCTTTACAAGTGAAACTGTAATTGGAAGTTGATAAAATCCAATTCATCTGAATACATAACACCTGTCGAGCTTTTCTCTGATAATGGGGAATAACATGCAGGTGTGTTGCGCTTACTGCACCGAAAGTTGCATGTTCCAGTATTTACAGTCATTTTTCCCTCGATAAATTATGGGGTGATGCAATTTTTAGGGCAATCCTCATGATTCCCATGTATGCATAAACAGCAGTTAAAGCACCGAAGGGACCAACTCTTTATGAGGGTGTTAGACTTTAACATTACTCTGCTTGAGTCTTAGTTTGGTGGGTGACACTTGTGGATGACGGGTGAGACTACAAATTATAGCAAAGTGGCAGTGTGCTGGTCCTTTTCAAATAATAAAGACCGAGCAATGTATGTATAGGAATAACAGAAGGGTAAAAAACAATGAAGTGCGAAAACATGCCATCAAATGTATCAGGGTGCGCACCTAACACATTGGCCAGCTAATTTCACTGACCTTCCTTTGCTGCCCATAGGGAGTTTAGTGCTGCTTGCAACCAGTTCAATTTTATTAATTTAACTACTGATATGTTGAAAGCAATTGCTTTGCTTTTCCTCGTTTTAGTATATGAGAGTTTGTTCCCGGTATGTGCATTTTCCAAATGTGCTAGAACTTTGTGCTTTAAATAAAGATGTTTTTTGAAAAGATTCTATATTAGCATGTTATTTTGATCAAAGGTTGTGTGATTTTCGGTCCTGCATTGTCATCAAAATCGAGGCGCATATGACGTCCCATCTCCTATCCCAATTATATTAATGAAAAGATGTACTGATCTAAATTTGGAACTGCAGTTGGAAATCCTATTTCAATGTTGTCATTCTTGTCTGAAATAAGGTACATTCCTTATCGCTATCATTGGCTCATCAGCTGTGTAGATTTGCTAGACTCTTTCAGCATGTTTGGACCACGTCATTGGCCTGTTCTCTTGCACAACACCCAGAAATAGAAAATACTAGACTTGAGATCAGCGCCATCTTGGACATGGAGGCATTTTGAAATCTTGAAATGGACCATTGCCAAGACTTCTCTACTACTGGAGGCAGGAACCAACAGCCCGCCCCAGTACTTGGCCATATGGCAGCCTAAGTTCAGCGTGCATAAAACCAGTCGAGCACGCGCACCGCGTGGCGGTCCAACGCTGTTCCATCCAAGTGTGTCATCGAATATATTTCTGTTTTGCATTTGCCAAATCATACATACATTAACAGGAACGACTGAGACTAAGCTAATAAAAACGTCCCTTTTTATCATTGTGGTAGGATAAACGATGTAGCATCAGGGATTAATTCACAGCAGGTGTCTTTTAAATGAGGTTTGTGTTTATATTGTTAGTTTTTTTTTCATGTGTTTGTCCTCTATTATTTGGGTGCGTGAGTGTCTCTTTGTGTTTAATTATGTCTACGAGGCACAAGGCAGCCGTCAGCATCTGTTCTATTGTCTCCCCGGTTTACATATAGCTTGATGGGTTATTAAGCAATCTATTTTTTAACAGGAAACAACAAAGGCAGGGAAAGGAGCGACTTATTACCTTTTTTTCTGCAGAAGGTACACGAAGCAGTCCTTTTTAAAGCATTGAAAACATGGCTGGCTTTCAGTCTGCCCATAAAAAGCGTCCGCCATATTCTCTAAGATAAACCTGGGTTGGTCGCTGCTCTTTTAACAGCTTGCAAACTGAATTGTAGGCAATTTAAATGTAAGTATTTAATAATACAAACCTTGAAGGATTTGTTACAGTACTTGTCACCGTTTTCTAACACAGACGAGGCACGTTTTGCTGTTTGTTATGAACATTTGATTTGCATTTTGGAAAGAATTCGGTGTTAATGTGGTGTGAATGGGGGGCAGGGGTGATCGCATTTGACCTGAATGAAAACACATTTGAGAAGCAAGTCAACATTCTGTATCTCTGTCAATGCTATTGTTTTTGCATCTGCGACAGTCAAAGCTTGACTGGCAAGCCGCCTTTTACCTATATAAGCACTAGATGTATTCCTTGTTACATAGGCGTTAGATGCCTCTAAATAATGGTGGCCAGGCATGACCTCAAGCACATTTAAAGGTCTTGAAATTTGCCTCTGTGTCCACTTATTGGTGTGAAAATAAAAGAAAATGCTTATTGAAGATTTAAGCTACAACCAAGTGCTTTTCACACTGGGCCCCCTCCTCTAGGCAGGTATAATGTATTCCTAAGTGGGACCTTTTGGGTCATTCTAATGAAGGGTCTAGTTTGTAAAACCTCCTAAATCATGCATTTTCGACTCTAGAGTGAGAGGAAGCGCAATTATTCAAACCCCTGACTCAAATGGATCCTAGTGTAGGATGAGTGTGATGTCACAGCCCATCCACAAACTCCTTCTCGTGTCACCATGAGGAAAGTCTGAAAATTAACCCTGTTTTTTATTCTCTTCTTTTCTTTTGCAAAAGGTGAATATAAACTATAGGACATAACTAACCGTAAGTATGTGACAACATCGTATTTAGGGATGGAGAGAAAAATGAAATCACAGATTTTGGCGCTGCTTCAGTAGTGCGGACACTGTTAATTCAAAATAACTCAACAATAAAATGCTCGTATTTACATTTAAGAGGGCAATTCACAAAGAAGAAATCTAGGGCCTCATTTATGAAAAGTGACGCATCGCTGCGTGAAAACAGCGATGCGTCACTTTTCATTGCGCACTCCTTGCGTCATGATTGATGCGTCATCTTTATAATATGACGCATCATGTCGCAAGGAGTTACAGATACGTCAGTATTTCTGACGTATCTGTAGGCGCAAATGTGACGCATTGCCGGAGTGTGTCACAAAAGTGATGCAACTCCAGCAATGTGTACTTACACATGGGCAAGTCCCATGTTGTTAGCGCCTGTGTCAGTCTTACGCCTGCCATGAAGCAGGCGTAAGTTTTTGACGCATTAGCGGCCAAGAAATGGCGCAGTGAAATCTTATAGATTTCACTGCATCACTTCCATGACCTTTTGTTGCGTCAAAACGCCCCCTTGCATACATTATACCTGGCGCAGGTATAATGTGGCGCAGGGGGTTTACAAAGTGACGCATCTACCTAGATGTGTCACTTTGTAAATGTGGCGCAACAAGGCGCATTTTTTACGCCACTGGTGCATCACAAAAAGTGACGCACCAGCGGCGTAAAAGTGATGCACAGCCTCATAAATGAGGCCCCTAGACTTCAGCCATTTCTCAGAATCTTCAAAACTATGTAAGAGGAACGGATTTATGAAGGGTTTTGTTCTGAATTAACACAGGTGCAGGACTGTTTTTCATGGCCTACTGGCTTAAGACAATCATAAGACTGTTGCACCTAATTGACAATGGATTTCCTCTAACTTCACACAGACGTAAGCTTGTCTTTTGAAATTTAGTTTAAAGTCCCTATTTTATTTTTTATCCAGATGGCTTCTCCTTAAACTAAAGGTTTCAGAGGGATATTATCTCATGGACCTCATGTCCATGGCTTTACTTTCTGGACATCAAACACAGAAAAATGATTGTCGAATTAATTGAATAACCTAATAGTGTAGGATGAATTAAGAGTGGTTTATCACTGATCCTCATACCTACTTGAGTCTTCTCGAATACATTTAATATATTATTTATGTGTTTTTGAATCATGCAAACATGCCACACGCGACCCTTTGCTTTACTGGGTTTGCAATTTTTTGTTCCTGGTGCTCACGATGATCATTTCTGAGGATACATTGCAGGCGATTGCCATTTTGGTGTGGTTCAAGGACACCCTCTTTCACACTGTGGAGCTTACGCCACTGGCATTCCATCATGTCTGCCCCCCCCCCTCTATTTTTGCTGTTCTTATCATTCAAAATATATGAATTGTAAAATGCACAAGACTCCAAAATGTTCAAAATCCTATTTAAGAAACATTAGAGTAAATACAAACAATGTAGACATATTTACGAAATTGTTAAAGTGATGTTGTTTTTACTTCACGAGTATGACATAAGGTTTTGCTTGGAAGCATTGAAAAAAACAGCTTGCATAATCCTGCACAAAAAATCGGACAGCCACAGATTTTCCACACACCTTTAAATTAGGCTACAGGGGAGGTGGTAGGCATTAGTAAACATTTACTGAAGTGGGTTGTTATCTGCTTATCTTTCTACTACATAAAAAAGTACGGATTCACAGAATAACTTTAAAAAAAACAGTTTTTTAATGACGGTTGATGAGAAAATCGAACATTGATTCCAGTTCTTATAAAACCATAAACAAATGAAACTTGTGTCCTATGTTCTCAGAGAGAAGGGATCTCACATGCAAATTTATTTGTTCATAGTGTATGATTACCTTCTACCCAGATTGTTGTTTGTCATATCTTGGGAATTTTAGGTTAGTAATTTAGTCATACGTGTTGTTCTCGAAGATGAACCAAACAGGAGGCTTCTTTTTAGGCCTAATATTGGGACAGGTTGATTCTCGTCAAGGGAGAGGATCAGAAAGCCGAGTGCCTGGTTCTGCACAGCCACTGCATCTATTATTTCACTATTTGATATGCAAAATTCTATCCTCCGACCGACAGCCACCCCTCCCCCGACAAAAATAATCAGGATAGTTATAAAAAAAGATGTTTTTAATCAGGAAATCCAGGCAAATGAGTACAACACCTGCCAGAATGACAAGTAGCTTCAGCAAATGCAGCATTCCTGTGGGAATAAGGCAGCATATGGGATAAGCTATTTTAAAAGTTATGCATTACTGGGAAATTGTTAACCAATTTTACATGTGTAACCTGGTGCAATTATCATTCTTGCAGCTTTAATGCCCCTTATCATAAAACACACAAGATGCACACAGACGCATGTGACCTCGTTATATAAGTAAGCAGAGTCTAATGCTGTTGTTCATTGTGTTTTAGAACCACACACCTGGTTATGATCCACAAAGCTTTTTTGCAACCTGCACATGCTCAGATTGCAAAAAATGTCTTGTGTACGACTACATTTGCGAAATGGAAATTTTATTATTTATTTTATTTATTTATTTATTTATTTATTTAATGCGATTTTATATAGTGCAAAGATTACCCGAAGGTCTCAGAGTGCTTTACAAAAGAACCAGTTACGTTACATAAGGACTTTGGTTTACATGAGTAACATAGGAGATACAAACAGAAAAAAAATGCAACTATTCAAGTGGAGTGAAAGGAGAGACAAATTGAAAATGTAAAGTCACTCAAGGAAGAGATACAAACAGATACACTCTAAAATCACATAGGAGAGGTAGTAAGTACAAAGGTCTACTACTTATACTAGTGGTTAGAGTTATATATACAAGTGGAGTGAAAGGAGGGAAAAATGGCAAATGTACAAGTTGTAAAGTCACCTAAGGAAGAGATATAAACAGATAAACTCTAAAATCACATAGGAATGGTAGGAACACAAAGCGTTGTGATTCCGCATACCATTACTCCACAAGTCAGAACAACGACTTACGGAGGGGGCGCAGGATGTTTTGAATAGTATAATTTACTATTCCAACTCCAGTCTGTGTGGACAATAGGGAAGGTGTTGGATTTTAAATCCAACACCTTCCCCCCCGCCTCCGCAAGTCGTTGTTCCGACTTGCGGAGTAAGGGTATGCGGAATCACAACGCGGTCATTGTAATGACCGCGTTGTGATTCCCTGCGGGGAGAAAGATTTGTGGTAAACGTTGTTTACCCATTTTAACAGCTATTAGGCTTAGCCAATTATATATGACATATTTACAGAGCAGGAAATTCTTGCCATCGTTCAGCCAGGTGTTCAGCAGCTCCACCGGTAATCGGCCATGTGGTTTGGGTTCCACCGGATTTAGACTGAAGATCTTGAAGTGACCGAAAAGTCATGAGTCCAGAAATGGGGGGGGGGCTGTGGAGATGATGAGGATGGTATGGTAGGAAAGGGTATGTAACTTGGTTGCCATCTTAGAGTACTCCTGCATGTTGCTCATCTAAGGTATGGTGGGGGCCAAGTCCAGGTCAGGCATGTCTCGTCTTGGGTGCCATGTTGAAGTCAGGCAGTGCTTATCTAGATGTCAGCGCTGTCATCTAAGCCCCTACGATTCAATTCAACAAGAATAAGAATTTGCCCCACAAGCTGATCTCTACCTTGCAAGGGGGCCGTTCGCAATGGCAGTCTGAGGTCCACCCAGGCCATGGTCACGAGGAAGGGCAGATTAAGGTCAATCTGACCATCATCTTGAGGTCAGGCAGTGCTCAGGGCACCCACAAGGGTCATTGTCCCTGGAATCCGCTGCTGTCATTCTGACCGTAGGCTGCTGGTTGCCTTTTCTAATTAAAGGTCTGTGGCGGGGTGGCTGGTCGGTCCGGGAGGTTCCACGGCCTGCTCCATCTCAAGGGGGGCATGGCAGAGGAAGGGACGTACAGGTGGCTGCTACCCTGCTAGTTCGGCACCCCTGCCCCTCCTCCTCACTACCACCTGCATTCTCACTGGGTCTGAAATGCAGTGTACCAACTGATGTGTAAATGCCTGAATGGTGTGCACGTACACAGAGTAACTCAGAAGAAATGGGCCAACTGAGTTTCAGCGGTGGCTTCCATAAACAAAGGGTGGTGGGATGGGCAGGGGCCCCCCGGGAGGCCTCGCGCTGGGCAGTGGGGAATACAATATAAAAAAATAAAAATAAGCCTTACCTTTTGCTGCCGTCTTCAGTGTTGTGTCAGCCGCCTCTCCACTTCCTGGGTCCCAGCAGCCCCTGGGACTCCCATCCATTTCAGCACAGGGATTGGTCTGAGCAGGCAAGAAAAATGCCCCGCTCAGACCAGGGAGTCTGTGGGGTTTCTCCAGTCCGGCTTGTCATTGCAACTGGGCTGGAGAAAACCTAAGTGCGCATCTATGTTTTGGTCAGCCTTAAACGGCTGGCCAAAACACATATGTGCACTTAGTGAGTGGAGTGCACATAGCACCACTCCTCCCACCTCCCATGTCTAAGCCCCTCCCACCACCGCTGGCTAAGAGCTGGCAAATATAAAATAAAACAATGCAAGAGCATTGTTTTATTTGACATTTGCTGGTTCTGAGCCAGGCATTGGGGCAAAGCTCCTCCACCATTGCGGAGGAGCCAGCGGCCCTTGTTCCCCATCCTGCACTGCTCACGGGGGTAATGAACACCAAAGAGTGAGTCAGTGGCCTCCCTTTATGAATACAGAAGTGTCAATCATGACTGAAGCTGCAGTAATTGAACTTAGCTACTAGCCCTCTTTTTGGAAGTAGGCACCTCTACAGCCTTGTAAGCTGCATAAAGAAGATACGTTTGAACTTTGCAGATGTGGAGAGCACGATTTGTGATTCTGGCCCACTGTCTTCACTTCAAAATGATCCCTGCTTTCAAGTCAAAATGGATATGTATTTATTTATTTATTGCCTTTGAGGCTGCCAGTACATTTTGCGCCTATTACAACAGGTTCAGTGTTTCCAAAGTTGGTTGATTTTTGGTTTCTAAATCATACCTTTGAAATTTTTATCACCCGATCAGTGTAATTTCCTTCAAGAGCAACCATGTATATCACAGTGTTCTTTTGTGTAAGGGGATCCTTTCACTCCTGCTGTGCTCACCAGGATATGAAAGGAAACCTTTTCTGATGAAACATCTCCCCAGTCTACACAGAGAGACCAGATAATGATCTGTTGATTGAGGGAACAGGCGTGAAAAGATCTTATAGTGTCTGATCGCTGGTGTAGTGGTGTGCAGGACAAAGAGTTAAAGAGTGAATAGCATGGGCACATGGCTGTCCTACCACTCCATATGAGGCGAGGCTCAATATTACGAGTGCGAGACAGGGCCTTTCATTTCTGGAGCCATTCGTTCACTCACAGCATAATACTGATCGAATGTTGCATCTGAGCTCTTTAGAGGAGGTTCCTCTGCGATGACGCTTTGGGTCCATTGATCCAGACCAGGGACGGTGGAAGAGGAGGTCCAGAGAGGTAGAAAGAATGCAGACATGTAGCCAGAAGCAATTGTCAGGCTTAGTGTTGTTTATTTAATAATCCATTCACCGAAGATAGACCAGGGATTACAGACATCAAGTTCCTATTTTTCTTTTTTAATTGGACATCCTGACCCATGATTAGTAAAATATAGTCAGGAATTCCAGTCAATCCTCGGTGTATTAGAAACATTTTGATAACATGAGGTCCAGAATGGGCTACTTGCATACATTTCGCTCATTCTGAAAACCAAACTGGAT
Organism: Lissotriton helveticus; assembly: GCF_964261635.1. Taxonomy (NCBI): domain Eukaryota; kingdom Metazoa; phylum Chordata; class Amphibia; order Caudata; family Salamandridae; genus Lissotriton; species Lissotriton helveticus. The sequence goes on along the minus strand of NC_136071.1, from coordinate 472,385,200 downwards.
TTTGCTATTAATGGGCTTGACATCTATATACAGCCTTACTTCCTGTTTGTCTGGTTCATAACAAGATGACAGAGGATTGTGAAGTAAACCCTAAATTTTCCTCCAGTGTCAGAGGCCCACCAGACTATTCATGCTACATTTGGGGGGAAGTAAGGGAGGAAAAAAACGTGATCTCTTCAATTGCGGTTGACTTTCCCAATGGTGCCACAATTTGTCTTTAACAACCACAAACTGTTAAAGACCATCGGCGGAGACAAAATCAAAATATATAATGTGGAAACCCACTCATATTGAGAATTCTGGATGACCCCAACCAACTGCTTCCAGACAAGAGCTGTTACAAATTAGATGGAAGACTGCAAATCATTCTGCAAATCCAGAAGCACTGATGCAAAGCTACTTGAGACATAGCAAAAGTTTAGCAGCACACCTGGAGCCATTTACCAGAGTGCTCTGGGGCGCAACGGACATCTGCGCCCACTTATCACACCTCGGGGGCACTGTGGTATGGCAGAAGGGGCCGCAGACGCTTGTGCGCACCTACTGTTAGCGATGGCGCACATATAGCAACAGTGCTATCATCACAGGGCATTCCCTAATTTGCATGGGGGTGTGGTCACATGCAAATGAGGGAATCCCTTTGCTCATGCACACGTGCCGTATTACGGACGCGGAAGCAGAGGCAAAGAAGCTGTCAGGAGATGCACTAACAGTGCACCGTCTGATTGTAGCCCTCTGGAGAGGGAAAAGGTGTCCCATGGACCCCCAGACATCCCCTTGCAGGCGTGTGCAGCCACTCACTGCACTGTGAAACATGGAGTGGCCTCAAAGCAACTGCTCCATTTTTCACCTGAATGTGCTGCCCCCAGGGCAGTGCAAGTTCGTGGCTGCCCTGGGGGCAGAGCATTCACAAAAATCTGGCACATTTTCCTGGTCAGCGCTAAGAGCTCCTTTTGAAAGATTTACCCAGTGCTAACCAGGAAAATGTGCTGCATAAGTAATAGTGCCCAAGGACAAAACTAAGTCACAACTTCTGAAGGATCCTGACAAAGGGTGAGGAGCAAAACAAAACATCTGAGTGACTCAAACTAGAGTGTGACAAATAGAATGCATGCCAAAATCTGTCAACCAATAAACATTATCAGACACCATGTTGTTTCTGGATATTTATTGTACCTCGGATGTTCCTTCTTGTATCAGCATGCTCTGACCGTTTGTGACACAATCTCTTGAACTCAACTCAGACTCTACTGGGTAGACTGCCCTAGCCACCATTCCCTGCTTGACAGATCTTTGGATGGTGCTGCTCGGGAACTATAGGACTACACATCTGAACCATGCATAAAGACTCTTGAGAAAAGCATGCCTTACCAAACCTTTCCCCTTCATATATACTTATGCAGCGCTGTGAATTATAATGATAACCCATCGGAATATAATTGATTGTGGTTCCATCATCTGGTCCGTGGATCTAGAATTGAATTGCCATATCAGATGTTCTACTAAATGTGTACTAGCGCTCCATTTAATCTGCATACATGTGAAAATTTAACCAAAGATTTGATTTTGGTCAACCTAGAACAGATCATTTATAGATTTCAATTTTACATTTAGAATGTTGCTGGATACTGAACTATGCGATGCTCACCCCGTTCCTCGCGAAAGCGCTGTCCTTATTCTAAGAGATGTTAGACAGAGAGCGTCGCTCTGCCCAGAGATGGCTGTTGTATCAGCAGTGAGAAGACTCTGAAATGCAGAATAGCGGGTCGCTGTCTGAAATCTAAAGTTAGCACTAGTAGGCGGCCATTAGCGGCAGGGGTCGACATGCAGCGGCTCAGGGAGCATTGAGCATCTAACAGCAAGGCGTCTTTCAGACATAAAAATCAATTACCGAAAACCTTTCAAGATGGCCGAAATGTGACATTAAATAATTGAATATCACATCACATCTTGTCAGCAATTAGTTATCTGAAAAGGTAATTATGCAGGAAAAAGATGTCGCTGAAATTAGCTGGTAGTTTGTAGCAGAGACTTGCTATTCACAGCCGTGCGGAAATAACGAAATGGCTGTTGAGCAGAGTTTTTGAGGGTGCATTACTATGTGCCTCAAAGCACATAAAACATAGAATAAATACGGATGTCGCTGTATTAATTATGTAAGATCTGGAGATCAAATCTACAATAAGTATTGTAGTTGGAGGCTTGGCAATTCTCTAGGAGGGTGTTGAAGTGCTCGGCTTTGCGGAGGGCATATCATGTTGAATATTAATAAAAGTTTCAGAGTACAGACCGAAGCATGTTGGATCAGTAAAGCAAATTGTTTGATTTGATTTAAAGTCGGGCCCCGCTGGGAGTTTTCTTTTGTTGAATATTAATGGGAGGAAATCAATACAAGCGTGAGCAGATTGTGTGGTGTAAGCAAGTTACACGCGGTTTCCAAACTATGGCGCTGGGTAGGAATCCTAATCAATGAGGCTGGTCGCTGAAGATGTTATTTTTTTCAGTTTTTAGTAAATGTTGCTGTCTCAGGGAGCCGATGATGACTTTGTGTGTCATTTGCCTTGCATCATCTTAACACGGAAGCATCAGTACAGTAGTGTGGGTGGAGGTGCAACCTGTGAGATGCTTTCTCAGGACACTCCTGTGGGGCTTAAAGAATACAGATTGTTTTATCACGTCTTCAACCTGCATTTATTTTATATTCCATTTTTATGTTATATAAAAAAGTATGGTTATGTTGTGTTAATCGTATTTGAACAGTCAACAGCTAACCTTGTTATGCTGTAGTGGTAAGATTATTCCAAATATGCATGTCTGATTGTTCCTCAGATTTTGAGCACAGCAGGATCTGATTTGTGGAGGTTTGTGGTGCCTTGTGGATAGATAGTTATTGGTGGTCAACTTGTGAGATATAAATCTGAAGACGTGCTTACTTTGTTTAAAAATAAGTCCGCGATCACCTTGTTTTTCGTAGAAGCCCATTGCCAGTGTTAGCAAACGGTATGGTTGCAAAGGCTGCCTCAGTGGGGTAACTAGACCTTTTGCTGCCCGTGGCGGTCGGGGTGTTTGCCGCCTGTGACGGCCGCAGGTGAGAGCAGCGAGGGAGACGACAGCCCCTAAAACTCGTGCAGCGCCACCCTGGGTGGACCCCCCCCCTTGCTACGCCACTGCTGCCTATACTTGATTCCACCTCATGCATCTTGCTTCTGCCACCCATGCTACTGGTATCTACCTCCCACCTACAGGTTCTTTTAAGGACTTGTCTGCACAGTGCACACACTGGGACTTTGAGACATTTTGTTTTCTAACAGTGTGCTAAGAGGTCATCCATTGCTTGTCATGTTAGCTTTATTGCCACTCACATTTGCTTACTTTTATATTCTTCAGCTGTCAGAAGCTTCCTCCCCTGTAGCATGTATGCATTACTTGTGTCCTTCCACTGCTCATATTTTTAAGCACTACTTTCTTCTTTGCATTTATGCACTCTATCAGAGAGCATCTTTCTCAGCTAGCGCCCATGTGTACTTCTCCCACCTCCGGGTTCCTCCCTCCTTCATCCATTATGCTGGCCCCAGCCCTGATATTTGTTGCTGAACAATATGGCTAAAATACATTCACAAAGTCAATAGTTGCTTTGTGATTGAGACCTACTGTCCTTGCCCAATGCTTGTAAATTCCTGTTTTTCGCCCTGTGTCGCTCTTGCCCTTTCCTAATGTCCCCATCTTTTGTCTCCATCTTCTGCCTTTCTCTCTCTTTCTCTTTCTTGGTCAAAGTATTATGATGAAGAATAAACCCTTTTCCCAAAAATGAGTGCTGGTTTCTATTACATTAAATCGCCTGCACAAATTAAGCACTGCCTAGTAGTGGGTTGCTGTGTGCAGCGGTGGTCCAAGCAGGTATGTGATGTGAGGCAGAGAGGATTGTGAGGTGGGAAGCGGACAGACAACGGAATAGGGGAAAATAAATAAATAAATCCTATTTTGTCATCTGCCGATATCCCCCCACCCCCCACCCCAACTACCCACTGTGCTTACCTGCACAGACCACTGCTGATTGTGTACAATGCATACTGGGAGAAATGGTTGGGAGTAGGAATCGGCCTTGGAGACCTTCTACATGGCTTTTTCAGTGTCACCCTTATCTGCATGACGTTTGTGTCTGGTGCTTGTGTTTTTGCTGCAGGTGGAGAGGAGGAATGGAGGGTGAGTCTGCTTGGAATTGCATTCCAAGAGGAATACTGTTGTTCATTGCCTAGTGTAACAGGCTCAGCAAGCCCGCTGTCAGAGGCATAGGTAGTGTACAGCGGGGTGGATTGTAGGTTTCTAGGCACCGTGGTCTATGTATTGCAGTTGATTGTTTCAAGTAATACAGGAATGATTCAGAAGATTCTGAGAAGGATTACTGCTGTGCTGATTGAATTGCAATGTTCCTGTGTTTCACACTGCTGGAGAATGACATACTGCAATCTTAATATCCTTTAGAAATGTACTGGATGGGGTAAAGTATGGTTGTGAGTCTATTTCTCCCAGTACTGTGGCAGTCAGTGATTAGTGGGAGTATCTTTAGTGGGTACAGACATTTGCTAATAGTGTTCCAGAGTCTCAGGTCCTACTTAATTTATGATTGGTTGACTGAGTTAGTACACTTGTAAACTTTACTCTCCAAGGGTAGATAGGTTGAGCAGTCAAGGCTCGCTCCAGGAGGTGGCAATTGGTTTGGACCTCCCACACAGTTTGAATATAAAAGTACTTGACAGTGGGAAAGTACTTTGCTGCAATTGTACTACGGGGATGTTTTCACTTGCCTGCCTCAACCAGTTCTCCCTTTTTTTAAATGTCCTTCCCACTTTTTGTTTCTAACTATATTGCTGTAACAATGAAATTGAGAAGTTTTCACTTGTCTCGGTAAGTTTGTGTGACTGCTTAACGTTTGTGATTATAGTGCCTTATGTAGCTGTACCATGTCCATTTTGTAATATTGTGTGCTGACTTCGAAAACTCCAAAATGAATAAAAATTAATGTAATGCTGGATAGGGGGTTATTTTCAACACTACTTTATCCTTCGGGTACAAAGCTTCTAAGATCTGTGTGAATTACTTACTGAACTTTGACCTGTAGCACAGTGTAACCAAAAATTAATATCTGTATTTCACCCTCTGTAAGCATAGCGCTACGAAGTGGCGTGCTGCTGCTATCGAAAGTATGATATTAATGTATACTGTATGTAATTCATTGCGTGCTAGGATGTAGATTCGTTGCTATGTATTACATGTGTGTGTTGTAACTAAGAATTTGCAATGTGTTGGCAGAGTGTTGATTGCTCATCTATAGGACTGGTGGTGTGTCTTCTGTAGAATGAGTGTCTGGTGGGTTAGGCCTTGGGTGAAATTTCCATTATGCCAACATATTCTGGTTTAATTTCGCAAATGTCCTGTTAAGTTTGTTGCAAGAAATTCTGGAAACCGCACCATTTTGCAATGTGTTGTAATTATGCTGCATTTTGTGATTACATTTTATCGCATAAGCACTTGATCAAAATGAATGCCCACAACACATGCTGCTGTTCTTTGAGGCACCGGTATTTTGTTTAGCTTTTTTAGCATGACAGTCCTCGCAAAATAGTGCTTTTTGCATAATTTTGTGCAACTTTGCAGAATTACACGCTATTACGTAAAAGTAATTGTTTTTGCACAATCTCAGTTCTTTTATGTATGTAAGCATTGTAGGGTGAAAGTTACCATTTGTGTTCTGTTGATTTTGGGAGAGTATGTTGTAAATTTATTGAGAGACTTCAGACATGTTGTTTTCGAAAAGCTATGTCAAATTGCATCAATAGTACATATCTGTGCTTTTCTTAGTTACCTGAACTGTGTTTCATCAATAACATATTGTTGACTCTATGTTGTCGGGTGACATCATCTTGCTCTGAATGCTTTTGTCACTAGATCAGTTGAGTAGTAAGAGATGCCACTGCTTGTTATGTCTAGGAAGTGCAACAGTGTTGTAATTAGTGTGAAGAACCCTCTCCCTACAATCATCTGCTGACACTTGATAAGTCGAACTCATTTCTCCAGACTTTTCTGCCAGATCCTTACAGCTCATCTGCATATTTGAGTTAGTTATTCTCCTTCTTCTGTTTCCCTGTACGAGTCGCCTTTTGTCATTGGTTTGTGGTTGTCCAACTAAAAACACTAAACAACCTTCTCCTGCTGGTTGGTGTATGGCGCTTTGAGTGGTGGCTGTGGGAGAAGACATTGCCAAGCATTTTAGAGAAAGCAAGACTCTATATTACAAAACAGCAGCCCTTGAAGGACAAACCAATCAGCAATACGGTACCTTAGTTCGATGTTCACCCACAGAGCGCGGGGAAGCAGGTCCTAAACAGAACTACGGAATGCACACTTCCTCCATTCCATTTGCATGCAAAGAAAGATCCATTTCAGAAATGTGTAGAGGCACAACAGAAGCCAAAGTGAACAGTCCAGATGTTCATCAACCTGCATCTTGTTGAAAATTAGTCCTGGGCGAGGAACTCTGCTCGCCAACGTCAAGCTGGTGAGCCAGAGCAAGGAAAATCCACTTTCTGGTGGGATTTCTCAACTCTGGCGGTCAGATTTCTCAATGCGGGCAGTCGCGGATGGTTGGGACCGCTCGCTTTCAGAAACATTCCGTTCGCATTGAGAAAGCTGCAGCTCGGGTACAAAATCTACTTAAGCGGTAATTAAAGAAGCAGCGCCCTCTTTCTGCAGAGAGTATTGGCGTGCTCATGTACGCCTTATCAGTGCAGCTGGGAACTTGTTCCACTGCTCCCTTTTAGGGAGGGCGGCTCCCAGGGCCTCATGGATACCATTACAGTGGATGCAGGCTTTGCTGGCGCTCATTCCACTAGGGGACTAAACAGGGTCGGACTGGGAATCCAAAGCAGCCCTGGTAATTTTGTCGGAACCGGCCCCCACCGGGGGAAGTGGGGAGATGGGTGGGTGAGTCACAAGCGTGAAGCACTGCTGCTTAACAAAACTGACCCCCAGCACTGCTGCTTCTGTTATTGGGGGCCGATATTGCAGCATCGCTGCAAAACCTGCCCCCACCCTTGCTGCCACCTAGGCAAACTTCCAATGCCCGCTATGGTCAGTTCATGGGACCTGGGACTACAGTGACTGTCAAGAGTAAAGAGGCCACACGTGTGGGTTAATGGAGGGGAGCACTGCTATGTAAGTACATGTATCTGTAGAGTAAAGAAGAGATCATTTGGATAAACTTACAAATTAAACTAAACGTTTATGCATTGGTAACGCAGATGATTCAAGAGAGGTAGTATTAGGTGGCACCCAGGATTACTCCAGAGCAGGCACTGACCGAAAAAGCATCTAAGAAATTGGTTGAATCTATTCTATTTACTGAAATAGGAGCATAAGTTGAAGCAAGGAAAGCACTCTCACATCTCACTCGAGTGCCATAGCAGTATCAGAGGAATGACATGCAGATAGTTCTTCTAGTGGTCATTCAGATGCAATAGTGCCCTGTCACTCCCAGAAGGCCTTTAACTCTTTGCGTGCGTCGAACGGCCGTCCGACGTCAAGGTGGGCGTGTGCGGAGGACGGCCAGGGGCCTTCCGAACCACGCCCAGTCGCAAATCACCTGCACCGTGGTGAAATTCCCGCCGCGGTCAACGGGTTAACTTCCTTTGTGACTCCTTATCCGAAGTGCACCCAGACAAACTTATCAATACATTAGAATAATGAGGATCCTGGCCACTGCAGTGGGGTGCATGCATTCAAGGATGAGTTTTGTGGGCTGTGGGAGTTTGGGGCTGTGGGGGCATGAGAACGTCCACTGCATAACCAGGTGAGTAATGGGTTCCTTCGTTGGACGTAAAGATCAGTGCGCTTCTGCTCTGCAGACTCAGACGTGAGACCTTGATCCGAAGGGCTCTGCATTAGAACACAGGGCTGAACATGATGATTGATGTGGTCCTTCTCCAACCCATAGAGCTGGAGCTTTTGAGCTATTGGGTCCAGCACAACAACACAGCATTGCACATGAGCATCCGTTCCATTTCTTCAATAAAGATTGTTTTTTACAGCCCCATTTTCCTTCCTCGACTTATTCTTGGCCCACTATAACCATTCAAGCTCACACATATATATATATTATATATATATTATAAATATATGTATATATATATATATATATATATATATATATATATATATATATATATATATACACACACACACACACACTCTCTCTCGCACACACACACACTTGGAAAAGAGCTACATTAAATCGTTTCTTATGTGTCCACCTCACGTTATACTTGCGTGACACATCTGAAGTCAAGTCATTCTGAGAGCATCTGAAGAATAACTTGGTGAGAGTGATTACGCAATACCCTCAAATTCGAACAGCAGAGGCCACTTTATTTCACACAAGAATCATACATTTAAGATATCATGGTGGAATTTCATATGTGATGAGCATAGAATTGCAATTGCTTCTTCTTCTTCTGTCACCTTAAACATTAAATCTGATCTTACCTGGCTTCCTTTTTCTAACTACTTATCATCCCCCTCCTCTTCCTAACTTTTCCTTCTTTTCTCCCTCTCTCTTTCTTTTCCTTTTCCCCTCCTACTTCCTTCTGATCCTTTCTTCCTTTTCTCACATTATCTGAACCACTTCTCTTCTTCATCTCTCTCTCCTTGTCTTTTCATATTGGTTCTGATTTTTTGTATACTGTTGTATTATGCTGTACTCTTCTTAAACAAAATAAAACTTTATTAAACTGAAAAAAAAAAAAAAAAAAAAAAGATATCAAGGAAAACGCTCAGACCTTATTTACCCCATCCTCTGCAGAAAAATATCAGGTACTGAAATCCAAAGCTTTGTTCTTTATCACAGCGGGCCATTATCAGGCGCAATAAACATCGCATCATTTGTGGTTGCGAATTCTGCACACGCAAGTCTCTGTCCAAGTGTCATTAACTTAAAAAGCACACGTAGTCGAGGCACTAATGTAATGTCTATTTTTCTATCCATATATCCATATATTTCCCTTTACATAATTGGCTAATAGGCCCCTTAGAAAAGGCTTCAGTCTTTCTGCCCTCCTGTCAGTCTCATCTATCCCTCTGCCTTTGACTTTCTTTGCTATTTTCTTTCCCTCTATTACTCCGTCTCCTTCGCTCTTTCTATCTAATTCGCTTCCTTCCCCTGTAACTTTTCTGTCCTTCTTTTCCCTTCTCGCTTTTACCCCTCCTCTTTTCTCGTCCAAGGTTTCTTTCCTTCACCCTTCCTTCTGTCCAGCCATTCTCCAACCTGTCATGTTAATGCATTCGAACCGCAAATCTTTAAATTACTCTGCAGACAGAATTGTTCATAGAAAGTGTTTTTTGCCGTGGGCACTGATTATCTGTGCGCTTTGCTCTCTGCATTGTGGCTCAGATGACACGGTACTTTGTTGTAGGCCCAAGTCAGTTGTCTTTTCTGGTCATGTATCATGCACATTGCGGAAGTCCGCTGCAAGCACGTGGGCCCACGATACCGAACTGAAATGCTGCCCCCTGCCCCAGGAGGGGGCATCTATACACGTAGATCAGAAATGGAAGCGAATGAAGAGAAGGAATGGCCGCGGTGCTACTAAAATAGCCCCTTGCTATCCATCAGCGGCGGCGGTGCAGCTGTTCCGTCTATCTGTTGTCTCGGGCGAAGATTTTAATGCTAAGATTTGCTGAGGTCAACAAATTTCCCGCGCAGCTGATGTGGGCACCACCGGCCTGTCACAAGTTATTCCGCTCTCGGCCTGGCAGCGTGGAAGCACTTGGCGTATAGATTTTTTCCCTTAACTTTCAATTGATGCTCCCGGTTGTGGCGCGAACACGTCAGCCATGTTGCCGTCTCCCGGAGTTCTGCTGCACCCGTACGGCCTCCCGGTGATCGTGCCGGCAGCCCCCTACCTCGCCGGCGTTGTTCAGGTAACGCAAGGCCGCTTCCAACAAGCGACTTAACTCTAGCGCACTTAGAGTAATAATTGCCATTTTTACGGTTGAGAAAGCAAACACTTTTAATACAGGCAAAAACCCCTCATGTAGTCACCGAGAAGACAGGGGGAAATCAAAAAGATGGATCACCCTAATCTATGTATTGACATCTCTCATGGCTGAATAAATGGAGTAGTTGAGCTATATTTGCTTGTATCGATCCGCCGGCTGCTTGGCATTCATGTCGTCGCTGCGCGAGGTTGACCACAGGGCAGAGGCTTTTTTTCTGTGTGTTTCAGCTTTTCTTTTTTCCGAGGGGCTCTGCCTCCCCACGCAGACCAGCGGCCAAAGTAACTTATCATGATGTGGTTTGTTTAAGTGCTTTAGCACGGCAAATATGAGCGACATTAAAAATGCATTAATGCACACAGGAGCCTGTTTTCGACAGATATTTCTCTTCCCAATTAAAGGAGCTTGGCCATGTGCAGTTTTGTTTCATTGTGCTATTCGTTGACCCGCAGGTCGTCCTTCTGATGTCAAATTAGCCGAGTTAAAAAAAAATACCGCCATGTTGAGGCGCCTGAACTGCACTGTGGGTAATTATGTTTTCTTTTTTAGAGGCTGAATTTAGGCTGCCCGAGATAACGTCTTGGTCGTGTTGTATCTTTGCAAAATAATTAAAAGATAGTGCAAAGTGCACACAAATTCAAACCTTTTTCTAGAGGACAATGTTTCGAAGGTGAGAAAGACAATCACAAAAATGCAGGTTTGTCACACATTGAGACTTGGCACCCCAATATTTGTGAATACTATTATATACGTGTGAAAATGATGTTACAAAAAACACGCAAAAAAACTGCCCTGAATAACCTCATGACTCTGCCCTGAGTGCAATTTGGAAATAAGCATGAGATGTGCAGAAAAAGTCCTTGCCTTCTCCTTCCACCTTTACACACCTTCCCCCAGTGCTTAACTTCCCCCAGTGCTTAACTTAAATGAGTGTTGGTTTCCAGTGCTGTGCTCAGAAGCCCGTGGCCAGTGCAACTGAATGTCGGCGCCAATAATCTCATGGTTGTGTTATCCTAAATCCACCCAAACACTCTTTAATCCACTACCAGGCACTACCTGCCCATTTATCTCACTCTTTGAGATTCCTGCTTTCCGCTTCATGACAGTTTTTCCATCTCTCTTTTCGTCGGACTTTCCATTTTGTGTGTGTTCACCCTCTTGTGCTTTAAATTGTCTGATGCCAAGAAATAAGTGCTGGTCCCCAAAAGTGAGGGCAGGTGGCCCCCACTGGCAAGGACCGGCTCAAATTAAGCAGTGCCGCATTCTCCTACCTCGCACCCACAACTTGGCTCGCCCTTCATGAACACATCAGAGACCTCCCCCCTCTTCTTGAGTTTAGCAAGAAGCTGAGGACCTGGCTCTTTGTATAAGCGCCTTGGTTACCACACACCTGTCAAGTGCCTGGATACACTCTCAGTGCGCTATTCAACGCAACATAACATAACTCACCTTCACGCTCTCCTTTCCCTCCACCTCCACCCTCACCATCCCCTTCCTCCTCAATCCATTGCCTTTACCCTCTGATAAAGCTGTCAGAAGCTGGTTGCATGGTTTTCCCACTGACATGAAACATTTTCCATAGCCCCATTCTGTCCCCTGCAACAAAGTGCTTCAATTGTTAAACCTATTTCTTTTGGCAAAGAAAATTCCTAACACATTTCGGAGGCATTTTTAAATTAAATTGCAATGGCTATTAAAGATTTTAAAATAAATTGAAAGCCCGACTCTCATACAAGACACTCAATTTATAGTCCTATATGTATTGTCGTCATCACTTTGTCAGCTGTAAGTGTATTTCATTATGTCTGGCACATTTCAGCTAGCAAAGCTTGTTTTTTCTGGCATCATGAAGGACCCTAAATAATGAACCAAAGTTGCTCAATTTATGTCTTGTGTTGGCTTTGCAAGACACAATCGTGCTAGGGTGCATCTGTAAACTGTGTTAGGGTATGTTTACTTCAGTTTTCATAATGTAAAACTGAATTAAAATGCAGGCGTGGCCAGTACAGGTAAGAGCGGTGAGGCGGGGCGGGAAGTCGACATATGACGGGATAGGTATAATAACTAAATGAAACCACTTACCTTGCGCTCACCACATCGCTGAGTCAGTGATGTGTAGAGCACAAGGTAAGTGGTTTTATTTATTCACTTATTTATTTTCCCTATCCTGTCGTAGGTCGACTTCCCCCCCGCCCCACCACTCTTACGTTTACCGGCCGCACCTGTTAAAATAGTTGATAATAGCACATGTTATTTCTAGCGCTTAGAAATAAACATAGCATCCTGATAAGGGTTAATATTGTACTGTTCAAGCTGTTCAGTTGCCACCAGCAGTGATGCAATAGTGATAGCAACTGCCTCTCTCATGTGTCTGCGAAAGGTCAAGGCTAAACTTTGGCACTTGAGTTGTCCCGACATCTGACTATGGGCGGCTAGCCAATATGTGACGCACTTGTTTGCTGTTGTAAATGTATTTTCGACCCATCGTCGTGGCACCACACTGGACCAAGCTTAGAATGACAGTGTCTCATTTCTACTCTTTTTTTCTGCATTTTGATCTCCCGCTCGGCTTAGTAGACGTTTGACCTAGATGGCGGCCCTACTAGCCGAGAGGTCGGGCATACAGATCAGGAGTATGTGCCTTCCAAAGCACAGGGGAATTTGTTGTTCCTCTGCTTTGCTGCACCGAATGCATTAAAGGGCTGAAGCATACTTACAAGGCTCTTCAAGCTGTAATAGCTTGTTGCCGCTTGCATAATTGATAGATATGCGAAAAATAACTGGAGATTGAGGTTACAGAAGAGAGGTTTTGAAAGGACACCATGAAACCCAGTGATAGAAACCCTCTGGCAAATACGAAATGACCTGCAGCTTGGTGTAGCTGGACTGACAATATTCAACTTTTATTTCCTGAATATTGATTATATTCATATATACGCACCCTGAATTGAATTATCTTGTTGTGCTTAAACAAAATGTGCTTTAATAACCACCTCAAAAGTACTCTGTTAATCTTTCTCAAAAGAATGGATGGCTATCGGGACCCACTGGTAATCTGTCACCTGAAAGTAGCAAACACATCCCTTCAGTAAGTGTTCAACCTTCTAAGCTACATAATAAACTTAAAATGCTATCATGAGCATTTGATGTTATTTAGACATCTTGCTCTGAGAGAAAACATCCAAGTCCCTCATACATGATGGGAAATGTGAAAGGGAATATGAGGCCAAGAAATGTTTGGGCCTCTAAATTGAGACCACAGGGTGTATTGTTAGTTGTTGGTCATTAATTGGGGCTGGCAGATTCCCCTGTGAACTAAAAATGAAAGCATGAATCTGGAGCTTAGAACTTGTAAGATGCTTTGAGGTGGGGCAACAATCACAACCACACAAGTGATGCGCTAAGATTTTACACTCTAGAAAGTAATGGACGTTTGTACCACTCTTTCAAACTCATGGCCTGAGTGGATTTGGCCCAGTTCCTAAACAAACCAGCAGCCCCACTCTGTGTAAGTGAGATGAGGATTTCTATCAAACTTCTCAGAAATTATTGTCTCCACCACAGAAATGCCCCTATGGGACACCACCACACTCAGTTTCCCATCGCCTATTAACCCATGGCCTCTTTCTCCCACTGCCGCCTATGCCAGTGTCCAATATTGGTTCTTTCTGACCACATCTTCTGATCCTTTCCAAGTGTCAGCAAGAAGTTGGGGAAGGAAGCACTCCAGCTACCCCACCCCAGAGACAAATTCTGTTTCCTCTTTTTGAACCTATCATCACCAAGTAGTTTCTTACAAAGTGCTACAAATATTTGGATTAGGGGAAGCTTCCTATCACCCCCCCTACAGCATATCAGCCCTTGTTCAATTACTTCCTAGAACCACTTTACGAACCTAGAATACCCCCCTCCACATGAGTGGATGGACCCTTCTACAAATCTGTGTTACATAACATATGTCTAGTTATGCCGCTAATATAAAACTCAAATTGCTGGTGGGCAGCGTCCCGGATAACCATGTGATATTTTGGGAAAGCAAACACTCTGACTAAAAGACCATCATACAAAAAAGTATTTATCTCACCACAGAAAATAGAACTGAACCAATTTGCCTTTTATGACTCAGTGCGCGGTAACCTAAGTATGCCCATGTTGTAAGGTTGGCCTCTTTTAGCTAGAAAAAAAAGACTGTTTTGAAGTGACAACAGAAAAACATAATTTGAAAATGTGTTCTATATACACTAACTTTCTGAAAATAAGTGATATGTTTCAAGAATCATTTATTAATCCAATCAAGACTCGCTATTAATGGCAGCGAAAGACGTAGTAACTTCCTGGCACCTGTATGTATATATATATATATATATATATACATATATATATATATATATATATATATATATATTTCTATGACTGGCATTGAGAAAGGCTTCACAGCTGAAACGCGTCTGCAAAATAAAAATGGAATCCAGATACTGTTGTTTGCTCTGATTTGCTGGGAATAAATAAATATATATATATATATATATATATATATATATATATATATATATATATATACAACAACTCCAGGTACTTCCACCACAGCGCGGTGGCGAAGACAGAGAAACGGACAACTTCTATAGGCAAGATGATTTATTTACCCTTATCCATCCAGTACAGCATAAGAAGATGAGGCGTTTCGGGCTCGAGAGCCCTTGATCACAATATGTATATATATATGTATGTGTGTGTATGTATATATGTATGTGTGTGTATGTATATATGTATGTATGTGTATGTATATATGACGTGATTTGTGTGTATGTATATATGTGATATGTGTATGTATGTAGATATCTGTGTGTATATGTGTGTATAAATATATATATATATATATAATGTATATTTTACCTAGTATTGGGAAATTGGGGCTGTGGCATATCTGACTACCGCAGAATTTGACATATCAAGAAAGCCTTCCTGTAAATTATCATTTTTTTGGTTTAGAGAGGAAAGGGGTGAAGGTCAGACAATGAGCCTGGTCAGCTTCACTCCCATCCTGTCCAATAAATAATTACAAGCAAATCGTGCCTTTCACTCTATGCTGATTGATGCTGGAATTGCTTTTGAAAGTTCTCATAAGTTCCTGTTATAGATTAAGTGCCGGTGTAGGAAAAATAACTGCACCCAACTGCAATGGGTGAATGTAATCAGGTTTAATGGACTCGAGAGCTTGTTGGGAATTAAATAACTATTGATTTGCCCGAATGTTGCTGTCATTACGAAATGCCACTCTGGATGCATTACCAGAGCAGATAGATTAGAAGTAAGAAGCTTTCTCAGAAAAAAAAGGAGACGAAAAAACAGAAAAACTAAGGGGGAAGCCTTTTTATGCGTTAAGAGGGACGCCGACAGGGATACACGAAAGCAGTCCGTGGGGACCTTTGTCAGTCCGAGTTACACAGGCGGGCGGGTGAACCCATTTCCTTTTAATCAGGGGACGGTGAACGGATGGCCCCTTATCTCGCCGACACCCAGTCCTCCCAGCCCCCTTCATCCGTGTGAAAGAAGGACGGCCTCGGAGGGTTCTGAGATTTGATTGCCCGATGAGCTTTGACAACAGCAATGTTCACAAAGCTGTGTCTGACGATTAACCTTTATACAATGCAATGATTCCCTCTTTGCTGGACGGCCGTGTCATGAAGATAGAAGATCTCTCACAGGAAATCCTGTATTTTAGTTTGTGTGAAAGTGTGAAATTCTGTAAAAAGAAGCTTTGATCAATAGAAGGAGGTGGGAGACTCCTCAGGATGGAGAGAGACGAGATTGTTCCAAGTTTTGGTGACCGAAATTTGCTGAATAAAACATGCAAGCTTTCCAAGGCTGCGGTGCATGACAATATCTTTTTTATTTGGTACAATCCTATGCTAGAGGATATTTACCATACTCATGTTTGTATCTGAATAGCAGTTAAAAATTGTGCTGCGTCCAGTTGGGAAGGAGATGCTCTGATGTTCTAATGAGTTAAATCTCCAAGTCTTGTTCATCTTTTGATTCGATGCACAAAAACAGGCTCAAGTTGCGCACTCTGCGGGTGCTTGCCTTAGCAATTTGCAGCAGGTAAAAAATATTGGGAATTGAGTGGGAGAGTCCTCATTCTGGGCTTGCGCACCTCGTAACGAGGGAGAAGACGCACAATTAACACAATTTCTCAGATTCCAAGATCTGAAACTGAGGCTGGTGCAGTATCTGAGCTCCAGCTAAGAACCTCAAGTCCTGGTATCTGTGTTTGTCAGGTCTACAATACGCACCCGAATACTACAAGATGAGTACATAAGTGCTCTTGTGATGTCCAGGGTGTAGTAAGTCTGGTACAGTGATGCGTCCTAATCCACAGGGTTTAGTTTTAGGAGTTAGTGAGAATGAAATGTATTTCTGCCCACTTGATGAGCGAGAAATAGTTCTGTACTCTGGGTTGTACCCACTGTCAATTTACGCCCTCTAATTTTTTCTTTGTATAGTTTTTTACATGGTGGGTAATATACATTTTATAGGGATGTTGATGGCAGACTTCATACTTAGAGGACAGATTTTGTCTTTTTTCGAGAGTTTTACATATAGTGATTTTAATTTTGAACTCAACCCTTAACTCCATTGTTGTGTGACTCTATTTTGAGGCCATTGACATCGACAATGAAAAATAGTGCGTCTCCTACATCGATCTTCCATTAAAAATTCTTAACTCTGCCCATACGTACCTTCAGAGGGGAGGAAAAGTGGAATCAAGAATACTAATTGTATACTAACATTACAACGTAGAGGCTCCAATACTATTGTAATGCGATGAATCAAATGACATACACCCCTCCACTGCAATACTCGAGTTTTGTGATGGACATTTCCAAGAACATTTAATTTCAGACCCATATAATAGCATTTAAAAGCGGCTAAGCTATGCACAGGTCGCTTTATGTGTATCCCAAATGAAATGCCTGTTTTTGTCTTTCACCCTATCCAAAACCCTTTGCTACATGACGTCAGTTCTTATGTGACGTCCAGTTGCCTCTCACATTTTCTTTCATTTACCCGTCACATAAATTTCCTTTAACCTTTTTTTCCCAACGAGGACCAAACCCTTTTACAGAATGTACACATTGCATAAAAACTTACCGGAGAATGAATGCACTTGAGAACGTGGGGCAGAAGTAGTGCATTATTTTGTGCGAAATTTATGTCTCATTAATTAAAAGATTAAAGTGACTTTGTCAATCTCTCCTGATTACCATCCGCCTGCCAAAAAGTATTTGCTTCTGCGGCAGCCATCTGTCATTTTGACCATTTTAAAGACATGCTGCCTCAGCAAGTATGCATTTTATAATAAATTGGCATCGTGCTGCACAGGGCTCAGCTAGGCTGCAGAGTTTCTTTCAGGCTAGAGATGTCTGTGGAGTGCAATTCCTCTCACTACAGAGAGTTCGCCGGGTGCCTATTGAGTACAATATCTGAAAACCTTACTTTTAACTGGAACATATTTGTTAAGCATTTCTTAAAACACAATCCATTTCTCATCAAAATATTGCTCGGTTGGAAAGAGACGCAGAAGAACTGTTACTGACTTTATGTGTTTTCATTGGTTTTTTTTTAATTTTATGGCTCTTTTGTTCTATTGTTCGCATGTGTTTATAATCTGTGCTACTAATTATCCGTATTCTTTCACTGTGTAAACCCCAGGTGTAGTGGAAGTAGTTAAAAATTGGGCCTAGGCAAATTTGTCTTGTTTCACTTACTGTAGAATGGAAACAACCAGAGTTAGAGGAGTTTCACTCCTGCGTTCCATGGAAGGGGAAAAAAGCGCGAAATAAACAACACAAAAGACTACATTTTGTGATCCTTTCTACATTTTGTGGTGTTTGCCGAACCACCAAGAAATGCTGGAATGCCCCTGAGACAGTGAAATTCCACAGAACAATTTTGCAAAAGTAATGACAAATCCATTAAGTGAATGAAATTTCTCAGTGGATGAATAGAGTGCTTTTCACGCTTTGTTGGTATGTTTGGCTCACCCCTCCTTAAAATCTTCACCACATGCACATAACTAACATCAACAGGCATATTTATTGCCATAGTAGAAAATGATGTGAAGTTTTAAAAATGGTTCTTTGTCCAGGGGTAGTATTCCAGAAAGTGCCCTTGGGGGGCGGTTCGTATTCCAGAAAGTGCCCTTGGGGGGCGGTGGCCCATTGCTTCTTGTACTCGGAGGACACTTTGGTGTTATGCAAGGAGCAACTGCTTCTGCAGTCCCCTCTCTAAAAAGAATCATGCAGGCACACTTTTTATGCCCTAGAAAATAACAATGGAGCCTTCAATCATTTGCATGGGGGTGTGGCACTATGCAAAAGAAGAAACACTTTGCTTTTGGTAGGACCCATAAAGACATCCTCCTGCTGCTGGTGTTGTAGTACAATACACCTGCCTGCAGGGGCATGCCCTTCCCCCTTCAAACAGAGGCCCCTCCACCTCCTGTTACATACGGAGCAGCACTTGCAAGCCACAGATCCATCTTTCACTACTATGGTCCCACAGCGTGGACCTCATTTGTCAGAGTTCAAACCTACGATGAGGACCGTACATCATTTAGTGTCAGGAGGTGCACTGCCCCGGTCTGTGTTGGGTGTACCGAGTAGAACGGAGATAGTGTATGCAGGCATTCCTGTGAGTGGCCCGCTGCCTCACTTGGGTTTAGCATTAAAGTAGGTTGTGCGTCCAAGAGACTCAAAGGTCTATATAGTTATAGTAAGTGATAAACCTTGTTCAATTTAAATAGTTTAATTTAGTAAAGACTTAAGATGCAGGGCAGAGTCATATACTTAAACCTTGGCAGTGGTGTTAAATACCCACCCTAGTCTAATTGCCTGTGAATGTTTCAATTACAATTCCTTTTGTATATCAGCTTATACTGCAGATATCCAGACATGGAATCAATAGTCTTTAATATTTTCAGTTTTGTTATACAGCGTGAACTCGACCCAAAGGTATTGGAGTGCTTTACATGCGCACCAGTTACGTTACACAAGGACGCATTTATTTTTGGGAGGCACAGGGAGGTTAAGTGATTTGCCCAGAATCACAGGATGCTGAGCCGATGCCAAGACTCAAACCTGGTTCCCCAGCTCCACAGTCGGTGGATCTGGCTGTTAGGCCACATCCTCTCCCCAATATTCACTAATTTAACTAAGATAATAGACTGAAACTCCCTCTTACTTGAGAATGTCCTGAGTTCTAATGTCCCGGTAATCTTTGGTGGTTGGGGGCGCGTTAGGATGCTATTTGTATAGGTGGGAGTAGGTTGGCATCCACTCCTGTGAAATCCCTGTGGCTGTGGCATTACTTTAGATGCCCTCTCTGTGTCTCGGATGGGGATTGTGGCATTACTTTCACTTCTCTATCTTTATCTGGGAACTACCAGAGCACATTTTCTACCACCTGAGGATATAATGAAGAGATTTTGGTGCATGAACAAACAATGTGAGCCATGTGACCAACTAGGACATTCACAGGAAGTGTAAAAGAATGATGCATTCTGGGGCACTTTGAATGATCGTATGAGGTTACATGGGACACATGGGCAGAAAGTGCTTGGTATGTTGGGCAAATGAATAGTCCATGTAAGCATACTATGTACACATAGACACACAGAGTGAGAAAACCTCAGTCTAGTGGACATGCAGTATCGGTCAATACATGGACTGATATGCTGAGGTAGATGAGATCAAAGGGGCAAACAGTCTGAATTTATTTAGGAAACATGTAAAAACAGTATAAGTTTGCTTGAGAAACATTGACATTATAGGGTAGCATGCACGTTTATGGAGAACTTTAGCCTCCAACTCAACTGTCCTCTTTCTTAGACATTGTGGCCCGAGTACTTACATGTGAAACTTCTCACAATGGCACATTGAATGATTGCCTTCACTCTTGGACCAGAATTCATCCCGATTTGGGAGTGAAATGGAGTTTGTGTCCAAAGGGTGAAGATAGTTTGTGTAGGAATACTACATCGCATGGATGAAACCCCAGTTTGAACTGGCGTTTACCTGGGATAAATGAGGAAGGCATAATGTGTTTGCACAAGGTAAATTTGTTGTTCATGGGTTCCGAATTTGCATAACTCAGGAATGGTGAAAAAGGTGCAGTAACACCACATTATCCCTCATAAGGAGTTTGGAAAATATGATTGGTCAGTAATTGTGCACCTAGTAAATATAGCACCACATGGTGTTGATGTTTACCGGTTGCACAACTGCTATCTGAGTTGAAGTGGGTCTCAGATTGAAGGCCAAAGTGCTCTAAAAGAAACATTACTCAGTTACTTCACATATTTCCTTTGCTTTGGAGGGGCATCCCTATGTAATACAACAAATTATAACTAGATAGAGTAAAATTACATCTTAAAACACCGTTGAGAACCTCTTCTCTGCTGGCCCACAACATCCAAGATATTTTCTCTGATTCCCCCCTGAATCCTTGAAGGTACTGTCTTAACAGCGTTGCACGTTAAAAACATCTCATGATGCTGCATGATATGGCATGCTATCTTGCGATTTTAGTGTATATTAGGTTCTGCTTGTTCTTTGTTTACCTGTCTGTCAAGTGCTTTGAACCTTAACCCGTTGGCTGCTTCCGCTTTTTTGCGGCAGTGCGGCCGTTTTAAAAAAACGGCACGGTTGCGTCGGCCATTGGCCGACGGCAGCAGCCAACGGGTTAAATTATCTGACAATGTTTACGCTATGCTTGTAATAAGAAATAAAAAATAGTACAGAGTAGCTGTGATATTTCCTTGACTCATAACCTGAATACCACCCGAGTGCCAATGGTGTTGTAAGAGAGAAATATAGGTGATTACCCAGTCATCCTTTGTATTTTTGGTAGTCCTTGATCTTTCTAACCCTGGAAATACTATGGAAGGAAAGATGAAGCCAATTTTTATGACAAGATGGGTCTGCACTGTTAACAGCATACTTTCAGTAGTCAACTACCACGGTGGAGATAACAATCCAATCATACAAAGAATTTTCAATTCACAAAACTTCGGCCGATATTGCATACGTAATATGATAAATAAAGCGGTTGGCAATAAAGATATTGCTGTCAGCTCACAGAATGCACGTTTCGACCCAATAAATACCATTTTCATGGACCCAGAACTGTGAACTAAATGCACATTTTAACAATGACAGGAATAGTAGCCCCTATCTTGGAGGCCTTCTTGGGTAGCAGAATGACTTGAAACAGCTGGACAGATGGAAATGCTATAAGTATGGTGAGCATATATACACACTGATATATTAAATAGTCTCAATAGAACAAGTTTCACGCAATGTGGAGGTCTCAGGAAGCCGCGCCTTGGATAGGTTTCAGTACAATGTTGAAATGATTCAGTGCAATGAACAGCAGTTTCTTTGTTTATCATGAAACAAAATGGCTACATGTATCAAGTACTATAAAAATCTACCTAACAGGCTAGTGATATTTGCCTTGCCATGAGGCTTCCTCAGGCTTTTGTTGTCATTTATAAAGCACTCAAACTTCGGCGTCGCGATATGCCAGCTAGTTAAGAGAACCGCACGACGGCAATACAGGCACGTAATAAATATGTACTCATCATTTATCATATATAAATACACTTAAATCGCATTTTGAGAGTTGACCCGCTGCTGTATTAGCCTGCCCACTTTATTTTTAGTACTCACGGATTGTTATCGAACCTCACCGGCTGATATTTGGTGCGTAAGTTGTTGGTTGACTGCAACAAGAAGAGGATGCCGACGACGACAGTGCTTCCATAATATTTTTTACAAGCGCGGCGTTCCAGTTATCCATGTCGGTAGCTACTGGAGATATGATATCAATTTTCCCTTTAAAACATGGATCAAACAGTGCTACCAACACATATTCCCTGTCAAACTTGTCACCTCCACTGAATGCTGCAGACAGCTCGGAAGCTGTGTCCTCTGTCATTGTTACAGCAATGCTGTCTACTTCTCCCCAAAGTGCTTTTATTATTATTTCCTAGAAATGGTACCATATGGATTTCTTACAGAAATATTGTCTTCAGTATCAACATGATCATCATATAATTGCTTCTTCTAATAACAATGGTAAATGTAATATCAATAACAATGATGCTAATAAAAAATAGATGTAATAACTGGGATTATAACAACATTAATAAAAACAAAAATAACAGGAAGGATTTTGTTTAACAACATAAATCCAAAATCTTACTAATAATAATAGAAACATGCTGTGTAATAAGTACTGACAATGGCAACAATTATAAAAGATTTTCATCCGTATAAAGATATTGCAAATAAAATAACGATGATGAAAATTGAAATTACAATTGCTATTGTTATTGTTGTTGCCATTATTTTTACAATTCTACTTCTTGTTGTCATAAATATTCGTATTAGGAATGTTGTTAGCAATATTAATATTGTTATGAAAATTAAGAATATGAATATGAATATAATTAGAAGAATCTCAGTGTTTCCTAAACGTTGTACTCCTCTCCTATTTCATGTGTGTGCCTGTCACGTGCTGCTTGTCTGAGAGTTAAGATCCCCTCTACCGTGTCGGCTATCATGGCCAGCAACATTCTAAAGCCAGCCCCTTCTTTGGGGCAGCCACCCCCACCCACTTCTGTTTGACCTTAAAGTACACATTTACATGCCAAGGAAAATGGCAGGGGATATTTCAAACATATTTCCTGACCTTCTATCTTTCGCACACACACACACACACACACACTGAACCTTGATCCCCAATCTCATCATTACCTAACTAGGTAGAACTATATTTCTGTCCTCTCAGTGGCCTGTATATAATGGCGCCTTCTATTATTCATACCTGAACTTCAGTTCAATTTCAGGGCAAGAGGCTGTGTCATGTGCACTGGGTAAGAAGGCATGTTATTGCATTAATGACATTGAATATTTGATGCTAGAAATGCAAATTGTTTTATTATTGTTGATCTTATGAATTCCACCATTCTCTATCTTGCATTCTTAACCTCATCACTGCGGCGCAAATTCTGCCGCAGTGCTGGACATTCCTATCGCGGGCAAGGTCATGACGGCTCCCGGCCGTCATTATTACACGCCCACCGTGACTCATGACGGCCGGGAGCCATCATGAGCATGGAAGAGGTTAAGAATGATAGAGTTTATTAGTCAGCTGCTCTTACTTTGAGTATATAGATTGTACAGTTGCATGAAGGCATATGACACCATCAATGATAATGGCTTCTGCTTTGTGATATTTGTCAATTTCTTTGTGATGATTTATAAAAACAAATCCTATAAGGGTTAAGAAAAAACAATGCCAGTCGTCATGGTTTTGGCACTGTGTCAAATGTCCAATAAGAGTCTCTTCAAAGAATCAGTCCTTTATGTTGGTCTTAGTGGAGGGCCAAAACATTGATCAGGTCATTGGCCGATCATATACATAGATTAAAAAAAAACACTTAGCTTAGAGGTTAACCTAACCCAAAAGTCTTAATTTGTTGTTAATGGAAAGTCAAAACTTTATTCAGTCGCTCAACGAATAGTCAAAATTTTAAGGAAGAGATCAATCTGGTGCCTTTGCTAAGTTAAAGGTATTGGGAGGAAAATCAAAACTCCACCGACAGTTCAGTGGTCACATCAGAGAAGCAAAGAATCTGTCAGTTTTTAACAGAGTCAAGTGACAGCAGAAGTTAACATCTCTAACAAGGGATTCAGCAAAGAAATAGCATGACTTCAGAAGTTGAGGATACTGAGTGGTGCAAGCATGGTTCACCTAGAGGCTTTCCAGCTTCATTGACAATGAGAACACACATGCAACATTGAAGTGAGAGTGATGGTCGAGAGAAAGGCATTTTGTGGTGTCTACAAGAGGCAGCCAGATGTGGCGTGAAGTTTTGGTGACAGTCTATATAAAGAGTTCAAGTGAGCATCCTAACAGAAGTTGCAATGAGTATCATGGCAAAAGCTAAAGTCAAAACTGAACTTTGGGTCCCAGCAGACAATCTAGTAAGGTGATTCAGGAATCTGTAGAGTGTCAAGTAGTAAGTGTTCATCAAAGTTGGGAAGAGGAGTCGGCCTAACGGCTAGGGTTGTCGCCCTCGAATCTGGGGAACTGGGTTCGAGTCTCAGCAATGACAGCTGAACATCCTGTGATTCTGGGCAAATCACTTAATCTCTCCGTGCCTAACAAAAATGAATGTGTCCTCATGTAATGCAACTGGTGCTATGTAAAGCGCTCTGATACCCGATTCGGGTCAAGTTTGCGCCATATAAAACTCTGTAAAAAAAATAAAAGTAGGGGTTTTTACCGAGAGTTTAAGTTTCAGCAAAGGGCTAAAGGTTTAATTTGCCTCTAGGCATAGACATACATTGAAATTTAGTGTCTGAATAGAGAGTTGAGGCTCCAGAGAAGCTCTCAGCAAAGACTCAGAGCTACAGTGAGGTGAGGTTTGCAGCAAAAAGGTAAAGCTATAGACTGAAGAAGCACAGATAAGGCTTCAAGCGAAGATCACTTTGTACTGTCACTTTCCTACTAGAAGTCAAAGGTCCATTGATGGTTTTAGCAAAGGGCTCACATTTAGAGTGTGTGCCTCAGCAAAGAGCCAATCTTGAAGTACTCAGCTGTATTGACAACCCAGTTGGGAATCTACAAATAACTAATAGTGCAGTGAAAGTCTCAGCACAGAGGACGATATGCGCTTAGTTTGTTAGTAGGTTAAGCTCTGAAGACTGTCTCATCGAGCAGCCAAATCTCAATGGAATGTTGTAGATGGGGACCCTATAGTAGTGAAGATCTGAGTAGATATTTTTTTGTAGTGTGGACCTCATAAAAAGACTTGAATAATTGTTAACAGAGAGACAATGCTACATAAAGGGTCATAGCCAAAAGACAAAGATGACAATGACCCAATACAGAGAGGGTCATAGCAGACAAAGCGAGCTATGGTGAGGAGTTTACTCCGAAAAACGTATTGTGGAGTGCAGCAAATGGAAAAAGCTTCAGTTATAGACCAGCCGATGGGTAGCAATGCACTCAGTGTTCCAATATTGTGGCAAAGATCCGGGGAAGGCTACAGCAAAGGGACAAAGTTCTAGTGAGGCATCGAGCATGGGAATACACCTCTATAAGATTAAGCAGAGGTGAGAGTTTCGGCGTAGGTACAAGACTCATGTGTGGAATCCAGCAGAGTGGAATTGATAGTCCTGTGTAGTTATGGTCTCATCGTCAGGGGTAGTAAGTGCTATATAGAATAAATACAACAGAGGGGAACAGCTAAAGGGAGGAATGATGCAGAAAGACAGGACTCCACTGAGGAGTTCAGAAGAAAGAGAAAGCAGAAGTGAAAGATTCAATATGGAAACTACTCTTCAATGTGCAATTGTTCATTGAGGTGTCAGTAGTGCTGGACAATGTTCTAGTGTATGTTTAGAAGGCACATTAAGCTCTATTGGCTGGTCCAATGGAGACACCTCAAGACAGTGATTTAACAAAAAACTGAATCTCCAGGGGAGTGAGGCGAGTTGGCAGTTGGGGTCAGAGTGGGCACAAAGGGTTTAGGCAACCAGACAAGAGTATGTGGTAAGTGCGGCACATGGGGTGGATGAGCTCACAAAGAATCTTCTAATGGCCTGCTCAAATCACTTATTTCCGGGAATTACATGTTATGTTTGATTCTTAAAATCCTGAAATTATGTCATTTTGCCATGTCACATAATTCCACTGCAGTTTGCAGCAAAATTAAGGTGCAGGACCACAGGAACTAGAAGGCAAGCTGTTGTTTTTTCTTGTTTTTTTCTAACATTATAAGTGCCCTTGGGACAGATGGGTAACTCTATTTAGCAGTCTCAAATGGGAAATCAGACCATTAGTGACCGCTAAAAACGCGTGGTATGTACAAACCCTCTTTTGCGAGTCAGTATCTTATTACCGACTCGTAAAATAGGGTTTGTGATTCGCTATTAGGAAGTGGCATGCCAAGGGCGGCCCTTCTAAATAGTAAGTCGCATTGGTATGTACGATTGTTTTGCAACCACAAATGCGGTTGCAAAAGAATTGCAGTTACCACCTACTTCAAGTAGGTGTTAAGCCTGTCACAAACGGGTAGGGGTGCCCAGGGAACCTTTTCCCTTTATCGTTGGACAGCAAAAATATTTATTTAAACCAGGCAGTGGTCCAGTGGACCACTGCCTAATCTTAAAAATTGAAACAGAAACGTTTCATTTTTCTTTTTTAAATGCATCCCGTTTTCCTTTATGGATAAAGAGCTGCATTAAAACAAACAAAAAAAATGCTATATTTAAAAAGCAGTCACAGACATGCTGGTCTGCTGACCACAGCAGGCCACCATCCTTGCGAGTGCTGACCCTTCCCAATGGGTGGCAAATTGCCACCTTCCTCATGAATATTGATGAGGCGGGTCATTTGCAACCTCATTGGGAATCACAAACATAGTCTCAGACACTATTGTTCATTCCGTTTTGCAAGTCGCAAATTGCGAGTCCCAAAATGTCGCAATTTGGAATGGTCATACATCTGGCCCCTTGTGCCAAAATTAATGCAAAGGCATATTTAGTTCTAAAATCTGGTGTGAAATGACGGCTTTGCATTTCGGGTAATTACACGTAATTTACTGAAAGTTTGCACAATTAGGCAAAAGCAAATGATTTGAATTCCGCACACCCCTAATCTTCTTTAAACCTAACCTCTCTACGACATCAGATTCTATCCTTGAAGCAACAACAACTCTTAGTACTAGGTAACCAGGCTACAGTTAACAGTATAGGGTGACCAGAATTTCAAAGCCAAAAACTGGGAAATTTCACAAAAATAGAAGAAAGACTACAATTTTACTTAAAGTGAGCGCACAGAATGACAGCGCTCCTCAGCGGAGAATTACAAAACAGGCAGTAAGAACATACATAAAATGTAATTTTTAAGCCCAGTAGCTTGCCTGTTAATTACATTGCTTTCTTGAAACAACTGCTAACTATCCCTTCTTTGTAAAACATAAAAAACACCTCCCACCGTTTTCAGTCGACCCTCTCCAAAAACGGGGACATGAGCTAAATTTCTTTAAATTTTCTGGGACAGCTGGCTAAAAACAGGGACCGTCCTGGCAAAACGGGGACGCCTGGTCACCCTACAACAGTACCAGTAAATAATGTAAGAATTCGGGTGCTTAAGTCAGCTGCTCACTTCCAGGACAAACAGCTCAGGAACTACAGCAGCCGTCTCTCTGATTTGCGCTTTTTTTCCTCCAGATATCATTATGCTAATTGCACTTTTCGTTCTCTGCTCAAAATGTTGGCATTCAAATGATCCCTGTCCCTGCCGCTCAAGTGCCGCGGGGTAACTTGTGCACTGCGTCGTTGTCTTCCACTGGAGCAGGATGCCTGTTTTAATTCCAGGTCACTGGTCGAGCTGGTCATGGAGAATTCCATTGTGATCACATATGCTCCCATCGCGGTGCAATGCCTTCCGCTCGCTTCTGTTTATTATGTTCGGGGGGGCTCTGCTGCATCTGTTACATTTTCGGCGCCGCACGGCATTCTGGGAAGTGCAGTACATCATTTCCCTTCCGTAAGGTTCGTGCTTAAGTGCCCCAAAGTCAATACAGAAATGACAGGAAAGCGCTTGGCATTTACAGGACCTGTCTACCCTTCAAAGTGAATCTCTGGTGCGATGGAAAATAGGGTTTTTGCATCAGCGCAGCGCGTCCCAGTGCAGTCTGAATAAGCAAGAACTGATTTATTCATAGACAGCATATCACCCAAAACATGTTTATTTTATGAAGGCCTGGCTTAGATGAAATAGCAGCAAGCACATTCTCCAGCAGCTGAACCATAGATTAAGATATTCATTTAGTACAGTACAACCTGCACTGAGCGAGGGGGTAGCCATCAATAGTGAAGCAGGTGCATTGGCACCGGGGCTCTGGGGTGCCCGCTGTTTCCTATTTCGAGCAATTTTTTTAACTACCGGTCCAAGGGATGGGGCCCATTTTTCTTGCTTCCACTACAACCCACGGCAACTTGCAAACGCCACTGACAAGGAGGTACGTTATGAAAATCTGTGCTACGCGAGTAACGGTGGCCCATGCAGGCCATTTTTCGCGGTGTCTTTTGCTGTTACTCCTTTTGAGCGGGAATGCAAAAATCAACTGCGCATGCAGTTCAGTTGTACAGAGGAGCGCAGCAACCACCTAAACAGAGTGGCAGTGTTTCCAGTCACTCTGTGAACCTGAAGGTGTGCGGGTGGGTCTTAGCACATGTTGAGGGGGTGGGGTTTAGCACATGTTGAGCGGGTGGGTCTTAGCACATGTTGAGGGGGTGGGGTTTAGCACATGTTGAGTGGGTGGGGTTTAGTACATGTTGAGGGTGTGGGGTTTAGCACATGTTGAGCGGGTGGGGTTTAGCACATGTTGAGCGGGTGGGGTTTAGCACACGTTGAGGGGGTGGGGTTTAACACACGTTGAGGGTGTGGGGTTTAGCACATGTTGAGCGGGTGGGGTTTAGCACATGTTGAGCGGGTGGGGTTTAGCACATGTTGAGCGGGTGGGGTTTAGCACACGTTGAGGGGGTGGGGTTTAACACACGTTGAGGGTGTGGGGTTTAGCACATGTTGAGCGGGTGGGGTTTAGCACATGTTGAGCGGGTGGGGTTTAGCACATGTTGAGGGGGTGGGGTTTAGCACGCGTTGAGGGGGTGGGGTTTAGCACACGTTGAGGGGGTTGCCTCCAAATGTACCCAACTAAGGAGGGTGCAGTTACTCACTCTACCCTTTTCTGATGTGATGGTCCCTCTCTGATAGTATAAGGGCAGACGCGGTCCGTGGTGCAGAGCCAGAATGCATTGCTCCGGCCTCATTGCCCAGCTGTGACCATGGTACGGTACCAGAAAATCAAAGGACTGTGTCCTAAATATCATTTACAAAAATATTGACCCATTGAAATTAATTTAAACTGTATGGTTTCAGATTACAATCATATTAGCAATATTATGATTTACAGTCATGACGAAGATACTCCAGTGTGAAGTTTGATTGAGAAGCAGGGGTCCCCTGAACTCATATCATGGTAGACCTAGAGTGACCTTTGGACCTTTCTTACCGTTTCCAAAGGTGGCTACCTGAGGCCTGGGAGGTTCCGCATGTAGACCATCTCAGAGTAGTCTTTCTTCCCTCTTTCTTCAGGTGCATCAGTGATATATGAAGTACAAGTGCCGCCCACAAGTAACTCTGATTAAAAGGCAGTACAGGAGGCTGCTGGGGTATTGCATGGGTCTTAAACAGAAGATGAGTAATCCAACTCAGTCCATTGAGATACCAGTGACCCAGGAATTATGGAGGTGGGTGGCTTTTCTGTCTTTTTTAATATTGACAGTTTTGTCTGCCACAAAGCTTACACATTTGTTTAAGTCCTGTTTTGTAGCAGAGGTGCTCTCTTCTTTTAGGCCTGGTCTATAGACAGCTTTAGCTGTCTAACCAGCCTCAATTTTCACAAAAACGCATCTTAGAAGTCGACACAAAATTATGTACATACGGGGTTTCAGACAGTCGTCTCAACCACCAGCTTGTTCAGGCGTCGGTTTTGCTTTCACCCACCACGCATACAGCATGGGGCAATGGGTAAGCTCCCTTCATCCATTTCCTCTTTAGAATCATGAGTGACAGCATTTTTTCTGATCACTTGTGCACAGCTGCCTGAAAATAGGTGCAGTATAGGGGCAGCACCGGTTTAGTTGGGCATTGGGCACTTATTTAATTGTATCTTTTAAAAAAATATTTTTGCATATTGCTTTTGTAGGCACAATAAAATAAAATGCAAGCTGACCAAAGCCAAATGATTGGAATCACCAGTGCTTGCATTGTCATATTCTGTTTAAGATTCAATTTCCGGCAATTGCATATTTCTACTATAAACAATCATAAAAGTTATGGCTTAGTAAGTAGGATCCTGGGTAGCTGACGCTTGAAAAACACATCAAGCCTGCTCTAATGGACTTGGCCAACTCACGTCCAGTCCTGTGAATTACTTGGTAATTTGTTAGCAATTGAGCTACATTTATTTCACTCAGTGAAATGCCATTTGTGGTGAACTCGCAGGAACTTACATGAATTTCTGGAACAGATGTTGACTAAGAAGATGGAAAGGATTGGCTCATCTAGTAAGGAGGCTTTTATGTTCATAAAGCAAATTACTTTTCTTTTATTTAAAGCTTCCATGTTTTTAAGCATTAAAACAACATGAAATCTCTCAAAGAGATGGTTGCATATTTTTAGGTCTGGCTTCAGATCTCAGCTGTGCAGGTGTACCTACTGTCACCAATTCTTTAAAATATACATAGATTGGGATTTAGCTCTACCCAAAGGAGTAGTGTTCTCTTGATTCATGGTATTGTTTGGCTGCTGTATCAGTGGGTCTACTATGAAGTGTCTGAATTAAAGTAAGTCCCTCACGCAATGTGAGGGACTTGCTTTACTGCTCAAAATTAACCTAAAGCATCCCAATTTTTTTTTTATTATCATATCGTTCCATTGTATTAGGAGGTCATTTTATTCAGTTGTTTCACTGCAGCAGGCTCATTTTCATTACTTAGTCAGAATTCAAATGCAAGCCAGAGCTATTGGCTTTGTCAAAGCTTGTTGTCTCTAAACTTTACTCTATTTACTAAACATGTATAAGTGTTCATTGCCTTGTCAAAAAAAGTGTTTACTCTAGTCTCTGTGAGTGAAAAGAAGAGAATTTCAGAGTCCCGCATATAAATATTATACTCTTATTGCCATTTTAGACTCTGTGGCACTTCGCATATCTATAAATAGCTGGTATTTGCAAATTGACATGTTGAGTTACGACTCTAAGGCTACATAGCTTGCCAGGAAGGACTTTATAAAACTGCTGCTCTTTAATAGGAGAGGATGTGGCTTAATAGCTAGATCGCTCGACCCCGAAGCTGGTGAACTGGGCTCGAGTCTCGGCAGGGATGCTCAACATCCTGTGATTCTGGGCAAATTACTTAATCTCCCTGTGCCTAACAAAATGAATGTGTCCGCCTGTAACGCTACTGTTGCTCATGTAAAGTGCTCGGGGAACATCCTTTACGACGCGGATGTTACCCCGTGCTACCATTACGACGCGTCTCTTACAACGCAAGTCGTAACCACGACTTGCGCTGGAGGGCGCTCAAGGACAAGGAATAGTTAATTTACTATTCCAACACCTTCCCTACTATCCACGGGGACTGGTGTTGGAATAGTAAATTAAACTATTCCTAAGTCCGCAACCCACCCTACAGCGCAAGTCGTGGTAACGACTTGCGTTGTAAAACACGTGTTGTAACGGTACGCGTGGTAATAGCCCGACTCGTACCGTCATACATCCAAAGTGCTCTGATACCTTCGGGTTGAGTTGGTGCTATATAACCCCCCAATAAAAAATACTGTCGCTGTGACACCTCTGCCTGTTTACATTTTAGAGGGTCAGCAGCAGCGCATCCAAATCGAGCCCTCCTGCTACAGTTGCCTGTCGGTGCAAGAAGAATACAGCACACATGCGACCCGACCATTGGCTTCCAACATAGGGGTGTTTGTTAAATCCAGGACGTCATTCAAGCCAGTAGCTGCAGGTGGGGCCCCTGCACTCTTTATTTGGGTCACTGGGCTTATTTTCCATCAGCTTTTGACCCATAATAGAGAGAGAAAGCCTGCGAAGGGGGAAAGAAGGAGGAAGAGAAAGAAATAAAAAAAAGTGACAAAGAGATAAAACAGGATGAGAAAGATCACCCTACAAGAGTGAAATAAAAGGACAAGGAGAGTTTGGTGGTGAATGAAAGAGGCATGGGGTGAAATCCATACAGTCTTGATACTGGGCACTCCCAACACTGGGCAGTGGTGCAGCCCCCTTCAGAGAAAAACATTGTCCACCACTACTTATAATTTTACAAATTAAGCTCTGTTTAAATCGCATCTTTTTCAGGTAGCCTTAAAACTCAAATTATGTCACCCAGCCCTTAATGGTGATTATATAGAAGCATCCTCCTGCTGCCCGAAAAAAGAAAAACTAAAACAGAGGCAGCATTATACGGTTGACAGGCTTTGAGCACACAATAAATATGTCTAACACCACATTTCAGCTAAATATGCATAGCTTGGGCGCCCCAGGCTCACAGCTTTTGACCTTCGACCTTGGGATTTATGTTGTCACCAGGACCATCAAAGTGCACTGTAGCGTTGAGTCCGTGACAGTTAATTCTTCGCTTGTCCAGTGTTTTAATCTTAAGGGCTATAAAAAGCTACCGACGGCCTGCGCTGGCAGCTCAAATCACCCAAAAGCCTATCTCTGGGGAAAATGCTTTCTCCACAAAAAAAGTAACATCGAGTCGCATGTTTTGCAAAGCAGATGCCCTACATAAATGCTTTAAATGCCATGGGTTCGTGGTGCGTGGATTTTCGTGCTTCTTAAATTGCTGCCAGCTAGAAGCACACAACTGGATTTTAACTTCACGGCCAGCTTTTTTTTTCTTCCGCCTGCTATTAGAGATATCAGGGTTCCATTATAGGCAGAATGGAGTAGCAGCAATACATGTTCTATCGTGGTCTGTTCTGCATGCACAGAGACTAGCCAGATCTGCTTCATATATAAAACTGTATCTAAACCCCCATATTACAGAGACAACAACTGCACACGTAGTTCAATGTTTCTTTTGAAAGGGATTTTTTTTACTGTTTTACTAACTAATTAACACTGGTGCTGTTCGAAAAATCTACTTCAAAGTTTTTAAAAGAAATCGCTTAATTTTTTTTCGCATTATACATGTTATGCAGTTCCACAAGACAGATGCAAGGTAGGGTCAAGGGAAGAATAAGAAAGTGATTTTTCCCATGTGAAATCCCATAAAATGATTTGCTCTTCTGTACAAAAAAACGTGGCTGAACAGAATCACACTAAAATTGGCATGAAAGTAGAGGATTACTTAAAGTTTGTTTTAAGTTCGTTAAGTAGATTTTGAGAAATAGGCATTCTAGGTGTTCTTCGAAGGGTTAAAAAGTTAGAGATATCGGGACCATCAGTCCAGTAAAATTCTGCAAACACAGATTTGTGGCTGATCTACAGATCCTGGGGCATATTATCAAGGGGGTTTATCTCCGCTTCTTTGGCTTTAAAAGCCAAGAAAGCGGAGATAAAATAGATAAAATGATCTCCCTATTACCTAGCTGTCGCTAACACCAGTTAGCGACAGCTAGTAGGAGATAGCGACCATCTTGGGCCCCGCTTTGCATGTCAGTGATATTTATCACTAATGACATGCAAAGTGGGCGTGCCAAGATGTTAGCGACTGGAAACAGTTGCTAACATCGCTATCTCCTATTACCAACTTTTGGAGATATTCGCGCTAAGCACGATTATCTCTAAAAGCAAACACCTTCCCATGAGCAGTTCTTAACCATGTTATCCAATGGGAGGTGGATAACATGGCTAAGAGCATTAGCTCGGTAATGCATGAATATCGCTGACTTTTCAGCGATATTCATGCATTTCGGCCGATTTTTATCGCTTAGGAGATAAACCTTGATAATATCAAGGCTCCTAAGCGATAAAAATCGCCGCAGCTCGGCGATAAAAATATCGCCTCTAAACCAACATAGCGATAATTATCGCTAGTTGTTGGTAATATGCCCCCACATTTTAAAATGAAATGAAGGGAGGGTGTTAAAAATGGGGTTTCTGGTTGGCTAAGGTATGCACCCAAGCCAGGCAAAACCCAGCACTCTAGTCAGGGTAAGCTAGAAACACAA
Organism: Lissotriton helveticus; assembly: GCF_964261635.1. NCBI lineage: Eukaryota > Metazoa > Chordata > Amphibia > Caudata > Salamandridae > Lissotriton > Lissotriton helveticus. The sequence continues at coordinate 472,351,312 of NC_136071.1, read as the reverse complement.
CTAAGATAACCTGCACACACCCTCTGGTAGCTTAGCGCAGAGCTGACAGGCTTAGCAAAAGAGGCAATGTGTTAAGTATTTGTGCAACACACACACAGTAACACTATGAATAACACCTTACAGGGGACTTACAAGTAAACTAAAGAGGTCAAACAGGTGTAAACCAAATATATCGTGTTTAGAGGAGCGAGGGAGCACATGCACTTTAGCACTGGTCAGCAGCGGTAAAGTGTTCATAGTCCTAAAGCCAAAAAAACACAAGGTCAGAAAAATAGGAGGAGGAAGGCAAAAAGTTTGGAGTGACCCTTCAGACAGGGCTATTTTCCAACAGAGGGTATTTCTCATCGTCTATTTCAGGCCTGAAATCCTAAAGCTGAAATGCACACATGAAGCTTCTGATTGGCTGGCCTCAACAGAATTTTTTTTTTTGCATCTGCCATTACAGACAGCAAGTGCTTAATGTTCTTTAACAGTCCATAAACCCCTACTGGGTCCTGCATTCCCTTAAAGAATAGATAATAAAATACATAATCATTAAAAATATAAACCAAAAGGGCCTCCTCATGATGACTGTGCAAAGCGAGGGTTTGCTACCCATAGGACATTGGGCCCATGGGCTAGACACATTTTTTGACCGTTCTTTGTTTGTCTTTCTGCTACATTGCAGCTGTTGTGCGTAGTTTCTGCGAGACAGTGTTTTTTCCGCATCCTAGACAGTAGTATCAGCTTGAGCAAATAGTTTTTTCTCAAGCTACACTCTGATTAGGGAGGCATCTTTAAGCCTGGTGTGCTAACTTAGCCCCGTAATTAGAAACTCTTTCATTATAAAACATTAGACCATAGTTTTCTCAAATAAAAACACAAAACGTTGCTTGGTAGATTAACTGCAAAAGTCTAAGTAACTGGTAATCCAGTCCATCTTTTTTGCCCTCTGCGCCATTGCAGACAAGGAGCAACCATATGCACATCAGGATTATTGTGATGTGAGAACTAAGCTACACCTCACCAATGAGGTCCAATAAGGCTTGGGGTTGTTTGTGTTTCACTTCAGTGGAGATGTGGCCAGGCAGTACAAGCTGGATTGTGCCTGTTGGTTAAACATCAATACTGATTTGCATACAGCTGTTCCCAGTTTAAAAAGGTGCTGTTAGAAAGATACCAATGGACTGGAATATGGGCCATATTATTACCAGTTGCTGAGACGTTTGCAAACATTTCATCCATCACCTTTTATTATTTTGATATAGTATTTCAAAGAACAGAAGCCAAAATGATTAAATGGTCCACTTAGGGTCAGATGTATGAAGCTCTAGTCGTAAAATTTGCGACCAGTATTTTTGGAACCAGTGTGGTATTTTGCAAATCAACCTATGTACTAATAAGTCAGCTTGCAAAATACAGATTCCTAGAGGGTTACATACTGGCTTACCTCATGAATATTTGCAACCCACTGTGAATTGGTATTTTGTGAACTGACCTTTGAGTACATAGGTTGGTTCAAAAAGTACTGCACTGGTTGCAAAAATACTCGTCACTGTTGAGCAGACCACCATGTCTATGATTGCTCTTCAATAAAGATTTTTTTTTTATAATGCAAGCAATTTTTTTGTATTGGACGACGGGATGCATTTAAAACAACAAAATAAAAATGAAAGTACCATTTTGATAAGGTTAGGCACTGGTAATTGAGATCACTGCCTATTCTTAAATGATGTTTTTTTCATCATTCTTAACAAGGAAGGGATTTCTTGGGGGACCCCTTCCTGTTTGATAATTGGTTACCCAGCATCTTTACAGTCAATAACATTTTAATGTTTTGTGACCAGATTTCAGCTACAAAACATTAATACATACAATTCAGATTCGGTATTTGGAAGAGAAGCACTAACCACTCCCATTCGAAATACCAAACCGGTTGCAAAGCCAAATTGCGATTCAGTAAAGATTTCCCAAATAGCAAAATGCATTTTTGCAATAAACTAATCGATTATGAGAATTGTGCCATTTGCAGCCACAAAAAGCCTTTGTACATCTGGCCCAAGTCAAAAGGCAAAAAAGACTAGACAAGTTCAAAAATCATATTTGCTATGGAAGCTCTTGAGTCAATGAAGTGCTCTGAAAATCTATGAGCATCCGACATTTCCAAGATTTCTATCCTAGTAGATTGCCTTATTCTTTCTTACTTCCCAGATTGGTAAAGCTGGTACCATTCTGTTTGGTCACAATGGCAGCAAGCTATTTACAGGACTACGAAGCTTCATTGCTGTGGGAGCGGGCGCTCTATGGAACCCCAGCTTTTACTTTCACGTTCACGTGACTCACTAAAATGGGAATCAATTGACTTTGGTATGTAAATGCAGAAATCTGATGCTTAATGTGTATTGATTTTCACACTCTAATTTGCATATTGGAGATGACCTCAAATCTCAAAGCACTTTAGCGCTTAAGATAAACTAGGGTTTAAATCATCACAAGTTGTGCTACGCTTGCGAGCACAGCGTGACCGCGACACTACTTGTCAATCGACATTTTTAAAAGCAGCCAAACTGTCTACCACAGCCTCTTAGCTTCTCAAGGCCTATGAGTGGATCATGGTTTATTTTTATTTCTTTGTAACAGTAAACATCTCTGTGAGATATAAATATAACAGACAACTGGGGACGCAAGAGGATCACTCCACAGCGCCATAAATACAAGGGTAGTTGAATGGGTTTGCTGGGAAACTCTGTTGACAGCAAAAAGGTTACCGTGCATGTGCTGTGCTAAATTTTAATACCTATTAATATTAATACAGGCTTTATAACTGCCTAAAGCTGAGCTCTCATACAGGTTCACCATATTGACTGTAATTTTGCGAACAAACTGCAATGTTGCAATAACTGTTCGCTCTCTAATCTCATTCAGACGGAGCTCCCAAATGGTATTACAGTCCGAGTTTTATCCCAAAACAAACATAGTCCAGGGGCATCTGCGCGAGTGATTTTGTCTAGGTCCAAACTGAAGGAAATGGTGTGTGTAAAACAGTGAAAATATTGTGTACAAAAGTGATCTTTAAGACCATTTTCACACAATATTCCTAACTGTATGCCATAAAAGCAGGGCTTTAAGTGGGGTGAAAAAAACTGGACGTCTCTCAAAGGGGCTTGGCCAATTTAATTTTGTGTGTTTCTTAAAAACACGTAAGCTAAAAATCGGTGCTTAGCATAGTAAGCCACCCGACTGGTATTTTTCTGCATCAGTCATTGCATCCAGATATATAATACAACAAGTAACATTACACCTACAAAAAGCCAGGGCTATTGCCTTTGTCAATGGTTGTTAGTTGCATGTAATAAATAAGCAACAACTATGGCTTGGTTGCATATAATACTGAAAATGCTTCTGTTCTGAAATGAGACTGTGAAAGAACTAAAACGAGTCTCTTTTAAGTTACATCAATGTCTTTGAGCAGTGGTACTGCTGCAGAGTCATGATTTTCTTTTCCAACCTGAGGGTGAAGGCAGAAATGGGGATCCCAATAGGGACCCATCTTGGCATCTGCTTTTAAGAACTGCTGGTGCTCAGCAAGACCCCGCCCACTTAAAGCCCTGCATAAAAGTTGGAATCAGGTGAATCAAGCGTTGGCAAAGTCTATAGCTCTGTGTTGCCTTTTGTCCGTGCCAATGCTTCCTTTTGTTTTGTCATGGTTTTTTTCAAAATCTTATTTTTCGTGGAAGCTGCAGGGAAGCAGGGGAAGCACAATTTGCAACAGTAGTACTTCACACTAAAGGAAACTACTTTGTGTGTGGATGTAGTACTTGTGAAAGGACAGAATGTCGTCACTCGCAGTGAAATTATCCAAAGGCTCAGGTGCACTGAGCCCTTGCTCCATGTTGTATGTTGTAGAGGGTGGGAAAGTGTGAATGACACAATAACAGGCAAATGGATGGAGAGGCCTGGCTAAAAGCTCAAAAGAAAGTATACTTTACATATAATTTTGGTAAAAAGAAAAAGTGTTGGTTAATTAACAGACCCCCAAAAAAGCCTAATACCAAGCTCAGGCGTACTTATCACCCGGTTTCTGCCCTGTGGTTCGTAGATGGGAGTTTCACTATGTCAAAAGGAATTATTGAACAAGAAGAGGTAGGCAGCCTAGACTCCGTTTAGAAATGTTACGTCACATGTCTGCTCCTCTGCGCGGACTGCGCGACAGCAATCGCTTCTGTTGTTGCTGTATCTTGGAGAGCGTTCTCACCTCCGCTGGCATCTTGCAGCCCACGCACTGTAGTGCTAAGCCTTGTCAAAACAGTGCAAAGACCCAATTATAGATTCTACAAAGACATACAAGGGTATTGAAAAACATGGACACACAAAGGGATTAAACATGAAACATAGGGCTCCATTGGCAGAGCTGCGTTGGGAAGCACATGAAAGAACAGTGGTTGGGGAACAAAGCCTTCCAAAGCTTTTGTCAGGCCGACAAAAGAAACTCAATTTGTGTGAATTCTCTTCAATTTGGCACTTTTAATTGACAGAAAAAAACATCTTTTCAGTAACTGTTTGGGCAAACGCATCATTTAATTGTTTGCTACAAACATTAGTTTGTTAAAAAAAAAAATATATATATATATATATATATATATATATATATATATATATATATATATATATATATATATATATATATATATATATATTTCCTCAGAGTGACATAACTATTACCATAATTATGGCTCATAAGGCGGACCAGTAGTTGAATTTCTGATTGGGGACATGTTTTCCAATTTCGTATTGATAAGCGTTGTGGTCTCCCATATGAGGCATTACTGGTGAAACATGCTCTCAGTGAATTATCTGTGCATTTATCCCTAGAAAGTTGTGCCTGAACCCACTGTTTTAGCCACTGCAGGTTAAGTGCCGCTTTTGATTTGAATTATCTACGGTTCCCCCATTAGTCTCCTGTTCACACCACCTCATCCGACCTGAAAATTGTTGACCTGGACTATCATTAATGAACATTTGGAAACAGAAAATTATAGTTGGTATCATAGTCAACAACCATGTGTGTTACCCTTCTTGTTTTCAATTGGAGGAGAAATAAGTACATTGTGATTGAATCCAACTTTGATACACTCAGAACCTAAAGTGGAAAGCATCTCCACAATGAATGCTGAGGCATCCTTAATTCTATATAGATTGTTTGCCTTAAACAATAATAACACATGATTTTCACACACTTCCCTAATGCCTACTCTGTAAAGAGGTGTGAAATGTAATGAAGAAAGCTGTGCTGAGCTATGAGACATTTGTTCAGGAATAGCACTTCATCTTCATGGGAGACCATAAGACCAATGCACACATCACAGTCAACCACACCAGCGTGGCATACCCACTGCTGTGCACATGGGAACTCTGGTGTGTATGTTGGTCTATCCCAAGAAAACTATTGAGGTGAGTGAGTGTGTTCTAGGTGAAAGTGTTGTGAAGAACAATGATATGAGAGGGCAGATGCCAGTGTGCAGATGAATGACAGAATATTGAAGACAAAGATAAGAGGAGATAGAGGGGAGAGGACGTAGCCTAACGGCTAGGACGGTCAATCTCAAATCTGGCGTACCGGGTTCGATTATCTGCAATGACACTAAACATCCTGTGATTCTGGGCAAATCACTTAATCTCCCCATGCCTAACAAAAATGAATTTGTCCTTGTGTAATGCAACTGGTGTTCATGTAAAGTGCGCTGATACCTTCGGGTCAAGTTCACGCTATATAAAACTACAAAGAAAATAAAAAGATATCGTTCACCCAAAACATTATGACAAAAATGTCAAGAAGGTATGGTCAAATAGATAAGTAAAGATTTACTGTTTGATTTACTATTCTCAAATTCATATCTATGAAATATGAGGATATATATCCTTAAGGTACATAAATGTGGAGTTAAACAAAGAAAACCTATGCTTGCCTACATAGACTTACCTTTGCAATATTCTGGTTCTCTAAATTTTTGCCACTCTATTTTAGCCACATGTTTTTCTGTAGCTGATATTTTGGCAGAATACCCCAGTGTGCATGGGGGAATGAGGAAGGATCATGGTTATGGCACTCTAACTGATCAGTGTCCATCCCAGGTGACGCAAATCTAGTATTTTCTATTTATTTTTTCTTTTTATTTGTCACTTGTAAAAATATTTGCTGCATAGGTATATTTTCTCAAACACTGTGTAGCTCATTTGCTTAATAGGCATGCCAGAAAATAATTTTATGTTGCTTGCATAAATCTTCAAAAAATGTCTTTTGTTCTATCTACCTTGTTGCTTATCCCCATTTCACCACCTTATGACCGCCATCTTGGCTTTTCCAAGAGCTGCGGGTCAATCTGCTGTCCAACGTAGAGATGGTTGTTCCTCCAGTCCCCCTGTGCTGGTGTTTTGCGCATTTGTGAGAAAACTTCTCCAAGCGTTTACACAGAAAGGCTAGCAGACTCTGTTTTCTTCGCTTGGTCTCTCTGTCCCTGAAGATATTGATAAAGCATACATCACCCAGCTCTTAAATCTTATTTGGCTAGAGGTAGAAATGCATTTACCAATTTGCTGGTACATTACGGTAGCGCTGGATTCCCGTAAATGATTGTGATGCCACATTAACGCATTATAGAGTGTGATTATCATGTAAAGTCAGAAAAGCCAAAGGAAGGGTGTGTGAGGACCAAAGAATAGAAGATATCAGTTAGATTCCTTCCCTCTCTACCACTATAATTAAGGCAGAGTGCCAACAAGAGAAGTATTTTTTGCAAATTGTCTGGGAAGATCTGTGTAGCAATGCTAACAAGTAGAGCACCACAGTCACACGTTCCCATGGTTGAGGAGGATGAGGATGCTGAAAAAGCATGATTGAGGCACTTCACACATGTTCATCAGATTTTGAGTCCTTACTCCAGAGGAATCTGCACACCTGGACCCGGGCTAAGGTCCAATAGGCATCCTGGTAACATTATTCAGACTACTCACATCATTTGCTGGTGAGCGGCCAGCAGTACCGACAGGTACCGACTTGTATACCTCATGGGTGACGTCAGATACTCATTTGCTGCGACTTGTATACCTCATGGGTGACGTCAGATACTCATTTGCTGCATACGTGGACCTAGGGTAATACACAAGAAACCTATGTGGAGAAAAGCAGTAAGAAGGTTAGTTTGGTGTTTACTCCTACACCGTTTCCTCAAGCACCTGACAACAATTTCATCAGTTTTTATGTTTGTTAAATGGATTCAATTTCATTTTATAATGCAGATTATTTCTCTGCAGGTTGAAGCAGCCTTACATTCGGGCTTTGTCGATAAAATGAATCTTTCAACAACTACTACTATTAATCATAGCATGCATTCTTTGAGCAGGATAGGTATAATGCAAATATGGATGTGTAGCCCCAGGATTTCATTGTCTGTTGTTCATAGGGAATCACGTGCGAATGCAAGGCCGATGCATTTTAGGTTTCCCTTAACCATATGTAAATTGATTTTAACCAGCCGCGGCCGGTAGTGGGAGTACCGGCCGGGCGGTGATTTGGGGAGGGGCAGGGTAGGGGGTTGTAATGTATGGATTACGGACTTTAAAATCTAAGTAAACATAAACATAAATAAAACGAATTTCGTTGCACACACTGCATCACCAAATGCGATGCAGTGTGTGCAACAAAATTCGTTTTATTTATTTTTATGTTTATTTACCTTTTAAAGTCTGTAATCCATACATTACTACCCCCCACCATGCCCCTCCCCCTCCCCACATCACCGCCCGGCCGGTACTCCCACTACCGGCTGGGCTGATTTTAACCCCAGCAAAATAGAAATCTAAAGTTCTGATTCATCCTTAAATTTGTAGTTTTATCACTGAGGGCTTCAAAGTGTTTTCATGTTTTGGCAGATAGGCTCACTGAGGTAAAGGAGGCAGAAAGCGATCAAGTCTTTATGTTTGGTTAAGTAGGGTGCAAATTTTTAGAACTTGGCTGTTCGGGACTGGATCATATGATGCCAGACCCAGCAGAAAGGATCATTACCCATAGGACCCTCTTTTTGAGGGCCTGTACTTGTGCTGCACCATATTTATTTCGAATTTTAAAGCTGTAGTGGCCGATGCACTGCCTAAGTGGCGGGTTGGGGTGTGCCGGAGGAGGGAGGTTCGGAGGCCAAAACGAAAAAACATAACTTACCTGAACACTACAGCTTGCGGCATTGCACTCTTCCAGTCTTCTTCTTCTATGCTAGGGCTTCCAGACTGCACTGCGGCCAATCCTGACGCTGCATGAAAGCAGCTTGAGGATTGGCCTGAGCGCTGTCAATGTGTGCTCCCTGGGAGCCTGTGCCTGCTCTCTCCAGCTCCTGCAACGCAGCTGGGGCTGGAGAGAGCGTCAGTGCGCATGAAGGTTTGGACAGTATGAGATGGCATACCAAACCATCATGTGCACAGTGACAGTGCAAAAAACTCCCCCACCAGCAGTGTCATTCCACTGGACCCACTCCCAAGACTACTGGCGGCGGGTCCAAGGGGGGTTTAAAATAAAATGTGAATGAAACAGATTTAAAACATGTTTAATTATCATTTTATTTGAGGATGGTGGCGTGGGGAGTGGCGCTCCTCCACGCTAATGGAGGGGCCGCCGCAGTTTTAAAGCAAAGCTGCTGTGTTTGTGAATGTGTAGCAGCTAACATGCCTCATACCACAAGATTGCACCAAATACTGGACTGGCTTTTTTTCTTTTTCTCTAGCAAAAACAAATGTATGTTTTGTACGGGACTTTCTCCCATGGAGGGCCTGCTCCAGTTTGATGTCACAGCCTCATAAAAACTTCTCACATGCACAGATGATGTACCAGGGCGTGACCCATACCCAGGCTGCTTAGCCCAGATTCTACCCTCCGTCATGTTCTTCATCCACCCCATCATTCCTACCCCGTTATGTCCTTCTTCAAGGTTCCTTTTCATCCCTGACATATTCCTTTGTCAATGTTTTGCTATTTTTCTTAAAGTTCTTCTACTTCTTTCTCTAATTGCTGCCTGGTTCTATCTTGTGCTGAGACAAAAACTGCTGGTTCCAACATCAGCAAACACTAGCAGCAATTAATCTAGGGACATAGTGTAATTTGATTCTATACTTTCGATGTAAAACAAAGCATTATGTAGGTGTTTCATTTTTAATTTTTGCTTGTTTGGCATTATTGCCGAGCTTTGCTACTTTACCGGGAAGTTTCTCATGGGATTTAATCCGCAGTAATGGCCATCAGGGTTTGAAGTTAAGAGTTCCTATCTAAATTTATCTTTTAAAATTTGTGAAAGATTATTTCCGTATTTAGGGGCCTATTACGATTGCGGTTTTTCCGCCTCCTCCGGGCCGGCGGAAGCCACCGCCGGCCCGGAGGATGCGGAAAAACCGCAGCGGACCCACCAAAGACCCACCACCACATTAGGATGGCTGGTGGGTCCTGGTTTCCGTCCGCAGCTTTTCCGCCGCGGTTGGCTTACAAGCGCGGCGGAAAAGCTCTAATATGGTGGCGGTGTCTCTCAGACACCGCCAGCCATATTAGGATGAGCTTTCAAAAATGCTTTTCCGCGGCGGGTTTTCCGCCGTGGAAAAGCATGTGGAACTTCACTACGGGGGCCCGTTGCGGGCCCCATAGGTGAAGAGGGTGGGGGGTGCACATGGGGGTACCTATGGTACCCTCCTGCATTTGTATGCAGAAATCGGCAGGCACCACACGGTGCCTGACGCTTTCTGCATACAAATGCAATGTATGCATTTTTATCATTGCGGTGGGTGCAGCTTGAAGCCGCTCCCGCCGCAATGGTAAAAATAGAGGATGTGACTGCCAGGGTGGCGGTCACATCCTAATTGGACAGGAGGGAACTCCGCAGGCCATGCGGAGGTTCCCTCCTCCTCTATGGTCGCGGATGGACTCAAGTCCGTCCGCGATCATAATGGGCCCCTTAGTTTGGAAGTGTATACACACCTGACAAACTGAATCGCCTCTTTAGGCTTAAATAACATTTTTTTAACCTCCAAAGGGTTGAGAGACTGAGACTGACTTACTTTGGAGTGAGAGGGCTGGCTTTCCAAACACACATTCATCTCTGCAGTTGGGGCTCGGGCCACCATGTTATCTCACCCAGGGCTCGCTGGAAAAATATAATAAAGTTGAATCGTGCGATAGTTGACCAACTGTGTGCAAGGCACTAAATTTTGTAAGGACATTTTCTAGGATTATCTTAAGTAGAATTTTCTGGAGAAGCTATCACCCAAACTTAGCTGAACACAAGTAACTTTTCAATCTGTGTCACAAATACATTTTCTGGTGAGCAAAGCTTGGGCATGTGTGTTTTACATTTGGAAATGCCCATTAGAATTCTTTAATATATTTCTACAGTTTCCAAAAGAAAAGAAACAATGTATAGAATTGTTACTTCTGGAAGAACGGTTTGGTAAAGGGGTGTGGCTATATCAAAAGTCTATGTCATATATGCTTTTTGCTTGTCAGGTCGTTTATCATCAACGTGTCTTGTGATACGCAAGAAAGGCACACGGCCCCTGAGTGGTGGAAGTAGACCCTGGCATAGCGCCACGCGCAGGCCACAGGGGTCCTTAAATTACCATTGTCTGTGGTTGGGGAGCCTCGTTTCCGCAGTCTCCGTGGTGTAGCTTGGGTCTTGCGGGGAAACAGAGCATGACAGATGGCTTCCCACAGACTTCCCCTCCAGCCCTTTCATCTTTCATCTAACTATTAATTTATCTGTTTGGATGGATACATTGCATGCAGACCTGGATGAATAATAATGAGATTTTTAATAACTCCCAACATTTGCATTCCCGGTAACTCGTTACAAGGTTCTAGCTGATTAGAATGAATCATTTACATAATTAACATATGGTTATAGTGTTGGCTTTAATATGTTGATTATCTCAATACTTTTGTCTGGAGTCAATTGGATTCAAACTGCAACAATTGTTTGAAGTGCGAGCAGTGGGTTCCTATGAGGATCAGGCGGCATTTACCACAAGTCTTCAGTACAGAATTGACACAATACAGCTGCGGGAATTTTTTCTTAAATATATGCTCTGTCTGCACTTTTGCTGTTAGATGTTAGACCTGGCTGTCGGGATCACTACAAAAGTAAAGTTTATGCATTAAAATAAAATCAACAGTCTAGGTTTCTAATTGGAAGCAATATATGTTAGCATATATTGCCTTTCCTCTGCTGGTCAGATAAAAAACTTCTAAGAAAATACCTATGGTTTATCTGGATAAGTGGAAAGTCTTCTGATAATTCCTTCATTGCTAAATCTGAAGGGATTTCCGAAAAATGTGCCCATTGTGCAGAGCTGATGTATTCTGGTTTAGTACAAATGTACTTTTTTGCTGCTTTCAGCCATAAAATATGACTCACCCCTAGAAAACAATCAAATTGGTAAATGGGTTCACACCAGCTCACAGAGGTTCAACACTTCTGCTGGTAGCTGATTCAGGAAGCCTGAAATAGCTCAATGCAGACCAGTGTTTAATTTGTTATTGTGCCTGCAGGCGGTGCCCACGGGCACTCATTTCTGGGAGTGGCGTGGACTGCAGGTGCAGTTCCTTCAGGTTCCAGGCAGGTAGAGGGGTGGAGTGAACTGTGTCAGCTTCATGGAAATTATGTATCCATGTTATCTGAACAACATGTTCTTATCCAGTTTTATTCATTCACAACTCATTTTTATCAGATGTATAAGTCTTATTGGTTAAATGAAACCAAACAAAGCTCACAGTATGCACTGATCTATTGAATGAAAGTTCAGTCCTTTTAACTCTTGTTTGACAGAGTAGCGGTCTGGCAGACATTTTGTCTCTATGCTTCTAAGCATGTATTTGCAAAGGCAATAGATCTGGCTTTAATATGATAACACATTCCAACACAGGCATTCACAAATATGCACTTTTCCAGGCCAGTTTGCATTTGTTAGCACATCGAAGTCTGATTCATTGGCTTTGCCAATGTGTGTTTTATGACTGACAGCAGGGCTATCATTGTATCTGCCAGATACAATGATAGCCCTGCAAAATGTTGAGTTGGGATGGGAATCCCAGACCAGATACTATCTGGTCTGGGATTCCCATCCCACTCAACATTTCGCAGGGCCTTGGTAGGTGATCCTTTGCATGCCAGCACGTCAAAGCCAAAAATGACATAATTTTACTTTTGTGCTCATATTTGAAGCCCTGTGTTTAAATTAAAGCACTTTGAACTTATTTACACATATTTCTTAGTTACCTAATTCTTGTGTTCATTTAAAGCACTCAATGCAGAGGTCACATGTTTAGGTCTCCACTTGTGACTCATTTTGTTAGTTTAATGGAGGCTTATGGCCTGTCTGTTACTTACAGTTGGTTGGCTTCATCATCAGTTTCATTTCCTTGCTTCTCATTGGTCAGCATCTGCCAGTATCACTTTCTCCTCATGTGTTGGTCCCTTCCCTAGAGCATGGACCAAATACTGATTAAACGATTGTCAGTGTTCTTATCTGCTTGTGCTTGTATTGAGGTAATTATTTAAATGTTGCTTCCCCTGTCATATTTGATTACTCGTTGTTGAGGCTTTCAAACTCCTGTGTTGTTATTTACATCCCCCTGTCATTGTTGTGTGCAGTCCCTCCTCCTAATGTCATTGCTGCTTGCTTCTCCTCTCCCCTTAAGTCATTGTTTCTTGCTCCCTACCTTCCACCTGAAAAAAAGCACCATGACGTGGCCAGGGCTGGCTGCATCATAGTGCTTGTGGTGTCACTGCCTCCCTTCTTCAGTCGATGTTTCTTGCCCCCTCCCTACAGCCAGAAGAAAAGTGCTTTGTTCTGGTCCCATCAAAGTGCCTATTTTTCTCATTTTAACCATGTTGGACAGCAGCCATGCTAAAATACATTGACAACTCCAATAGCACTCGCAAAGACACAACCTGTTGGTTCTACCAATGCTTGTTTGAAAGTACTACTGCTTTGATACAAGTCATCTGCACGTCTTTCTTATCTATGGCAGTCTGAGAGGGTGGTATTTTCAGTGTCAGAACTTCACCAGCATCATTGGGCTCCAGTTGGGTTAAGAATGGAGGTGACTCTGCGAGGGAGGGTGATACTTCCAGGTCGTCTGACACCCACCAAAGGCAGGGGACTGGAGAGGTATGGATTCCAACAGTAAAGTAAAGAAAGTGGTGTGCCTTGGCATGATAATGAGGAAAGGATCTTACTTATGCCTTAAGGCCTTTTTTTACAAGGTACCATTATGGTCTCTCTGTTTGTATCAATGAGCTGTCAAATCCTGGCAGCTGCTTATTTGTGGCCACATCCAAGCCACACTTCATAGATCAGAATTCAGTTTAATTTTCAGCCGGTAGAGGGGAATGTGCATTGGTTTCAATTGGCACTAAACTTGGCTGAATATAATATTTCTCTCTGGATGTTTTAGATTGGGCTTGAAGAGCTATTTGTCAGCAATTTGTTTTGATGAATGCAGCAGGGCAGCAGAACATAATGGTGAAATGTAAAATTCTTGTGGCTATAAAAAGAAATATCTTGTATACCATATATAGCTCTGCAGCATAGTGTTTAATAAAAAAAAAGAAGTGCCAGCACCCTCATCTGGAGACCAGGGCAGCTTGTACCTGGTTAGAGGCGGCAGACCCGGAAGCAGAAGTCGGCCCGGGACCAGGGTTCGAATACCGACGCGGCAGGGTCGTGGACCAGGGTCAGCGGACTCGATAATTCTCACCTCGTGCCTACTCTAACCAGGGGTCGCACTCTGCAACTCTGGGCATTAGCTTGCCTAATCTCCACAGCGGCCCCATCAACGCCGGGGATGCCTGGCTCCACCTTGGGGATTCCCAGCAGGGACCATCCCACAGGGAAAGCCAGGATGGGTTCCCCAGTCGTATACAGCGCCAGGACGCCGGCTGGCAACAGTGCGCTTTACAAGTATACACATTACATTACATTACATTGCTCCTGCCAGCGTTGTCAATGACAGTACCAACACGACTACTAGCCATCACATTCCTACCACTGTGACAATGCAGACTATTCCAGGCACCCCAAGTTTGTAACAATAGCTTGGGCAGCAGGTATTAGTCATTTTAATATATATTGAATTCGTACACAACTGTTGTTGGACTCATCTCTAAATCAGACAAGCAGTGCCACCATGTGTCAGACTGCCATAAGTGCTGGTGTGCACAATTAAGTGACGGTGTGGAGCAGCCCATGCTCAAATTAAGCACTGAGGCAGCCACAGGAACTGGACCGATCTCTACATTTTTAAAATAATAATTTATTAATGAAATTGTGTGCATTCAGCACATGAAGTAATGTAAGATTTGTTGCAGGAAGAAGTTTTAAATATGCACATACATAATGTTCCTCTGCTATGTTTCTGTGGTATTCATATAGCTCTTTGTGTCCCATTTCCCGTCATTGAGGTGTTTCTCATTATTAGTCAGCGGGATTTTCCATATTGACTTGATTATCAGATTCCTATTTCCTCTCGCCTAATTGTCATTCTCCGTTCATTGAACTAAAATGCAGAAAAATTCAATATTAAGCTGCTATTGACGAAGCAATTGGCTCCTGTTAGTTGCCGTCAAGTTAAGTGGCTATCGAATGCATCTATTCTATTTCTGCAGGGCACAGACACCAGAGCACTCTTCTAGGGCTAGCTTATCTGTAGCAGCTGCATCTGAAAGCAATGAACACAGGCCAACAGAAAAGGAGAGGAAGAAAATAAATCCTACTTAGGGTGATCTCTTTAGTCAGTGCTGTCTTACTGCATGGGGGCACTGGGTGTAGTTGCCCAGGGGCCCCACAAGCATAGGGGCCCCATGCAGACCAGAATTTAACACAAATTTTCCGTTAAACAGTTTTATTCCTGTGAGTGGTTATGTTGGCAGGGCCCAGTGCCCTGCTTTGCCCGGGTGGCCATAATACTGTTAAGACGGCCCTATCCTAAATTGCAGCGTTTTTGAGACAGAACAGTGGTTCATTATGTCAGAGTTTTGTCATAGGATTATATGCCGAAATATGGACAACTGAAACTTCATTCTACCAAACATCGTGTTCATATCGTGGACCAAAATATTGGGAAAGTAAGTGCCAATGGGTAAGTACAGATTGACTGTACTTAACTCCACATCTGCGTGCCTTGCAGCTATATGTAGTGTTAAAGTATGGAAATGTGGCGCTAAGTGATGTAAACCTATACTTCCATATAAAGGCATACCTTCATGATATTTCGATTGACAATATTTTAACTATGGTATTCTGGCAGCACAATATTCCAGAGTTGATATTAAGGTGGAATGCCCTAGGGAAAAGATCCTGGGCGCTTGAATGACACCAACAGAGAAGGACTGTTCAGTATGCTCTGGGCCTTCAAAATTATGCAATTGTGTGGCCATGGAGATTTGTGCTTAGTTATAGATTTGCCGCATTTGCCACATAATCCGTCATCTGCTGCACACACTGCAGATTTTTTTAACAAAAAAATATTTTGTTTCTAACTCAAAGGGTTCAAACAGTACTAAAACACAGCCAACAGTGTTGCTGCGCTCTGGAAGGCCCTTTCAAAGGGTGACTGGTCACCTTTCTGCTGCTTATTGCTATATTTGTGTGTTAAACTGGTACTACTGAGGTGCAACCAGTGCCCAGACTGTGTTACCAAGTTTCAAAAAGACAAAATAATGAAGTAATACTGTTACAAAATGTGCTGCATTATGACGCATAATTTTACTTTTCTTGCCGCATAATTAACTTAGCGCTGCTGCATAATTTGGTCCTCTCCTGCTGCATAATTCCAGTGGCCCTGAGTATACCACTATGGCTTTTACCTGGTGCGGTGCAGATTAGAAGGGCTGCCTTCAGAAGAGATTAGGGGCCACCATGCCTCACCTGTACCTCCATAGTCCCTTTTTAGAACAGCTTTCTGCAGAATGGGCTAGTTTGAACATTTTGCCAGGAATTATTTGGGTTTGAAGACCAACTCTGGAGATCAAGTAATCTTACAGGGATGATGGTGAACATCAGATTAATTGCCTGGTTACAGTGCAACATGCAGGTGAAATGCTTTGAAAAGCAGCTGTTTCGGGGCACTACAAGTTCATACACCTTGTGTAACAAGTCATGTTACAGGACCACTTTCCCGCAACCTGTTCTGCCTTTAGAATCACTATTGGTAAATTAGTTTTGTCAGTATTGCATAAAATGAGCTATAGTGCAGTCAGTTAAAGGAAGCATTGCGTATTCTTACTTGTGCGCCTACATGAGCTTGGCGTATTTGTACTCTATCAAACTGTGCCATTTTGTACAAGAGGTAGGTCTGGGAGAACTTTCTAGACGTAATCGCACAAAATTTTGTGAATTTTACGTCATGCTTACTACACAACATTCATGAAATTATGCCACTATGCAATGTTGGTGGCACACGTTTAACACAGGAGTAGAGTAACAGGAATAATTACCAGACGCAAGTGGCTGTTGTCCATGGCACTTGCGCTTTGGGCTATATTGTTTAGCACAAAATATGTACTTGTAACAAAAAATGGATGTGAGAATGCTTTTCATGCAAAACTTTTGCACTGAATGTGTTTTTTTATTTTGCATAATTTCACATAATTTTGAATTATTATTTCAGAATTTCGCATAATTACTCAAAAGTAAGTTAAGCAAATGTTGCATACCCCTAAGAAGCCAATGGATTCCAACAGGGGGAGCTGAAGTAGATCTCGTTTTGTAGACTTTCTTCGATGTTTGGGACTAAGGACAGTGTGGGGAGAGGTGATGCTGCCGCAGCACCACCCAGGGATGGCTGAATCCGTTTGGGAGTTTCTGCACTCCAGAGGTAGCCTGTTGTCTTTATTGGCCTGGGTAACCACTGCTTCCATCTAATTTGTGAAGCATGGAGCGGGAGGAAAATAAGAACAGGCGGTAGTGCTTCGCTTCTGCCTGGCCAGGTGGTCCAGGGTTCTGTTCCCTTGAATCTACCAGCGGCTCATGTCACCAAAACAGCATGTGTCTTCCCCACCAAGCAACTGAAATTAGGACAGCTAAAAAAGCCTGAACACTGAGAAAGCAGGGAACAGATGGGAAGAAAGATGAGCAGAGCGTTCATGCTGGCGGCCTCTCTTCCACCTCCCTCTGTCTTGGGAAAGCATAAGGCATGGAACCCTGCTACCCTAGGGCTGATGATGTACCTCCTACCCTTCACTTCATTCACTGCTTGGCCGAGGCATCATTTTCCTGGGTCTATAGCTTTATCCAATCCCTAGCCAGTGCAGTGCAGGAGGTCCTAACCCTCCAGAGAGCTCCTGACCCTTGGAGGGGGCCCCATTGAGCCCAAGGTCAATGAATAACTGTGAGATATGCAAGACTCAGGCGCCCCTCATCATATTCTGCAAGGGGCTCATCATTTTGCGTTACACCAGTGGCCCTTATGTAAACAGTAAAAAGGGCCTGGCTTGATAGTAAAAAAAAATACTAACATTCGGATGCAGCGGGCCACTTAGAGCAAGGGACCCTGCATTACTGAATATGTTGCACTATTAATAGCGTCTCCCTCACATTCCCAGGGTCATAGCCGTCACTTCTGAGACTTGGGATCTACCCCTTACATTGTCTCTTCTAAGTGAAGGTTTTTCCAGCACTTCTGCTGCACGGAATGAGGCTCCTGGTTCACCTCTATGTAATGCAGTGACTACCTATGTAAAGCCAAAATGGCGGCTGCTCTTATCAGCCACTGTGGTATCGCCAAACTGGTGAATGCCTCCCTCTGCAGGGCTCTTGAAAGTCACACTTCCTGCACACTCAAGTTCAACTGCTGTTCCATTTAAAACCAATTGGGAAAACACGCCCTTTGTTAGTGTGAGCATAGTCAGGCTCTTCTTACCCCTCCTACTTTTGAAATCTATGTTATTCCAATGCAGGGTTAGAGTGCTGACATATTTCACAGACTCTGTCTGTGTTCTGTGTTGGGCACCATGCTTCTGGCCCAGCACACCTATAGGATTCTTTTTTTCAAATGCAAAGTAATGATTTTGTAGGGGAAAGTCAGTGTTGTCTAAGGTACTGCCAGTTCGTGACCTGTGGGAGGTTACGTGTGCTTCTCATCCTTTCCTAACATAATAATAAATGTTTATATATCAGTATTGTGGTGGGAGGGAAGCTTGCTATGATGCTGTCTGCCTATCCTAATCAGTGTAGATATGTGTGTGTTTGATGCTGCCAGTGTGCTGTGTCTCTTCTGTGAGCGATATGAACCCCTGCACTGCTGGCTGATCTGTATCAGTGATTTCTGTCTGGGAGGCGTGAACATCTGCTGCACATCTAGTGTGGTGGTTGTTAGGGAGACTTGGTTAAAAAAAATTAGGCTATAAAATCCAAAAGCATTGACTTTGTCAATGCTTATTCACAAAGTATACTTCTTTAACACTACCTTTTCAGTATGTCAAATCCATGAACTCTTAAATAGCCATTCCATGCCTGGCCTCTCTGCTGAAACTGCATAGAATGCTTGCAAATGATGACTTTGTTTCAGTAAGATCTCTCTTTGTGATGTAGAATACACATGTTTTTACTATCACTCACTTTAACCACAATAGTGTCAAATATAATTATTGGGATTTCCCACGTTTTCAAAAGGCAATGTATCTCATCAGTAACCAGAGCCTAACTGATATCTTAAGTCAAAGAGCCTTTGGAATAAGTTGTTTACAAAAATAGCAAATTATTCAGCTCTTCCCTGTTGGTTCAGTTAATGCCACAGATCTTTACACCATTTTTGTAAAAGAGACCAATATTCCTAGGCATATATGTCAATAATTTTCTGATCGATAACCATTACCTTACCCATGGGAATATATTATTTACTACACACAAAGTATTGAGACAGAATGGACCACTCACGTTCATACTTTTAAAGTTAATGACAATTTACAGAGCCCATCGGAGCGGCAGACGGAATGGTAATCCTATAATGATGGCGGAGCCAGCCTCGTCTCCGCCATCAGAATTACAATGTTGCGTTCCACCTGCCCTTTCATGGCTGTCTGCCAGCCATGAAAAGGCAGGCAGAACGTGACTTTGGGGGCCCCTAGAAGGGTCCCATTCCCTTCTGACCCTCAGCTATGGGGCCTAGGGGGCACCCATGGTGCCCTCCTAAACGTCTTGCACCGTGTGGCAGACACCGATGGTTCCTGCCACACAGTGCAGGGGTGTTTGCAAACATACATTTTTCAATTGTAGCTTGTGATGCTGGCCTTTTCCGCCAGCCGCACAAGCTGCATTTGTAAAATGGATGTTTCTGACCGCCCAAAGTGCAGTTACATCCCAATAGAGTGGGGGGAACCACCGACCTATGGTCGGGCGGTTCCATTCTGCTATGATGTCAATCGAACACTCGTCTGACCTACATCATAATTAGGCCCAATGCATTCAATTCCCCACATTAGACATTAGTAAAAGCAAAATGAAATACTATTGATTTGTTCCATGGGTTTCTGATGTAAAACATTACAGAATTTGCACCCCATAGCATAATAATACTGTATACTTTTCTGTTTACAGTGAATTTCAAAGCCTGCACTTTACATCTTCTTAATTTAAATATACTGCTCCCCAAAGACAGCCCTGCATACTATTACGCCATTGATAGGTAACACCAGTGAATGGGCTGGTCTTAATTGAAGGAATTCAAGAACTTACTTTTGTGATGTATGTTATTTCAGGGTGGGAAATTGTTGCTGTTTTGAAAGACACTCCATAATTATGTTATCTTTAGGGGTTAAAAGACTATTACTTCAACTATTATAATATGAGTGATGATCTTGGATGGTTAGAGCAATACAAATTAGCAGTAAAAGCAATATGTTTCTACCTACTGTAGAACGTTTGCTTACAGAAATCAGCAAACATGTGAATCTACTAAGGAGAAATAGCAGCTTGATCCTCCTCGACCTCTCAGCAGCCTTTGATACCTGGCTCACCTCCTTACTCACTGGAAGAAACCAGAGGATCCACCTTCCACCTCTGAACCCAAGGAGAGCTCCTGCGGTTTCCCCTAGGGTTCATCCTTCAGCACCAAGCTCTTCAACGCACTTTATGACCCCGCTGGCAAACATAGGCAGATCCCACCATCTCAATATATTTTCCTACGCAGACAACAGCCAACTCATCCTTTCACTCACTTACGACCCCTCCACCACCAGAACCAACTTTCACAGATGCATGACACATGACTGAATGAAGAACAACTGCTTGCAGTTGAACACAGAAAAGATAGAAGTATTGATCTTTGGCAATAGCAGCAAGACATGAAATGACTTTTGGTGGCCGTCAGACCGAGGACCCGCACCCACTCTCTCCAACCACACCAGAAACCTCGGAATCATAGTGGACAACAAGCTTGGTAGTTTTGTATTGCACGTGGTTTCTATTTGTGTGGCCATGCCGCACTAAACATTGCAAACTGTTTTGCAAGTTGGATCATGTATTCATGGTTATAAATGGCTCAATTTGAAGCTGTGCATGTGTGAAAAAGAAAGAACCGCTTTAGAGTACAATTTAAAAGGAATTCCTTAGATAAGGACTGCAAGAGCAGTAGACTTGCCCACTGTTAAAAGTCATAGATTGATAACTAGCTATAAACATTAAAGTCTACTGGCCTGAGTCATTAAAGAATGGAGCTTCATTTGTCCATTCCAATGTTCTATTCTAAGCATCCTGGATGAAATGGAATCCTTCATTTCTTGAGAGTTATACACTCAAGAACGTCATTGAGACAATGGTTAGGCTGTCCACAGCCTTGCATCTATCAGACAACTGCAACAGATGGAAACTATGCATATTATTTTCAACAAACATCTGCAGGTGCATCCATTTCTGGTGAAAGCTAAAATATTTTTCTGATCGAACAATGAAAACTTTTTAAAATCAAACAAAGAAGAATTAATGAATGAAAGAAGGAATTCCCAAATTCATTACTGAACCAGTAAAAATAAGTACAACTTCAAAAAACTATAAACACCGACAAGCATTTATTTTACTGTAAGATTAATAGATTATTCCAAGTGACACTCTAACACTATTTTCCCTTTTTCCATATTCTTTCACTACAGTGTGACTTGAACCAAACACACGATAACGTTTGATTTTGTAAGAATAAATATAAAACGAATTGCCTCTCTTTAATGTGCTAATTAAGGCAAACAGCGATTGTGCATATCTGCAGGTTTGCTTTTGTACATAAACATATTATATACACATGTGAGTGTCATTTGCGCACATATCATGAGTAAAGTGTTTTAGGGACCTGCTGCAATGAAAAAACAAAGCAAAACATTACTGTTCCTGTACACAATGCAAGCATGAGATAAAGATTTCAATGTTTGTTGATCGATGTACTTTTGAGATGAATAATAGTCCCTCATGCATTACAATTGAAGCACTGAAAAGGAGGTAGAATGGTACATCAAACAAGCAATTACATAAGGTGAGAGGAAAAATACTCCTCTGAGTTGAGCCAAAGCACACTCTATGATTAATTTAAAGAATTGGTAACAACAGGTCTTTCAGACCACTGCACTATGACACCAGACTGATAAAATACCAAGTAACTCACCGTGTTTTAGAATTATGGGGCATATTATCAAGACAGGAGATAAAATTATCGCCGCTTTATCAGCAGAAAACTGCCGATAAAGCGGGGATAATGGGCTTGATAATATGCTCTATAGAATTCCAATCGAAGTCCATGTTAGATGTCTTCACATCTAACATGGGCTTCGATTGGAATTCAAAAGAGCATATTATCAAGCCCATTATCGCCGCTTTATCAGCAGTTTTCTGCCGATAAAGCGGGGATAATTTTATCTCCTGTCTTGATAATATGCCCCCAGATTTTATACCAGACTTCCACTAAAAGTTTCCTTAGCACAAATATGAATGAAAATAACTAACAAACATGAGCCGGTGTAAGAGATGAATGAGGCTGGCACCTACACCAGTCTGTGAATTAGATTATTAGGATTTTTGTTGAACTAGCTGGCCAAATAAAAATTTGATCATTATTTGGATCTTTGAGAATTTCAACAGATTGTTCAAAGCTTAGTATTAAACTGATCTCAAGAAATTAAACAGATAGGGGGCGTTCTATATCTATGTTACCTGCCTTTAACTGGTTCTAGGTACTGAGAGAGTCATCAGGGACATAACGATACCCACGACTGATGACGACAGATAGTATGAAAATGCCACTCTTTAGAAAAAAAAAGAGAAATCATAATGTAAATTTGTTAGTGGCACTACAAGCTGTCGGTTTACAAGGTATCAATCCTAAATTCCTAAAGCCT
This sequence comes from Lissotriton helveticus, assembly GCF_964261635.1. Classification (NCBI taxonomy): domain Eukaryota; kingdom Metazoa; phylum Chordata; class Amphibia; order Caudata; family Salamandridae; genus Lissotriton; species Lissotriton helveticus. The sequence continues at coordinate 472,328,927 of NC_136071.1, read as the reverse complement.
GTTGATGTTCTTTTAAGAACCGTAAGGGTTTTATTTTGTGTTTTTGAGTGTAAATAATCAAGCATAGTTTTTACCTGCCGACCGAGAAATAAGTCATTACTATTCCATCCTGCAAAGTGGGACTTAAGCGAGCTCTGCATTTTCATTTGACCTCAGGCATTTTATCTGTAGTTGTCAGGCTCTGTTTGTAGTCAAACATGTCCACAACAACTAATTGCAGAGGAGGCTAACATAATTGGCCAATAGCTACCTCAAAGAGCCATGAATATTCATTAAAATTTCAATCCAAGCGAGTTCTTCGCAACAATTCTGCTCAATGTGTGTTGTTTTAATAAATACAACAAACAAAACAACGTATTTCCATTCTAACGCAACATGTAAATCCAGAATGAGAGGCATTACAATATGAGGGCAGTGGCTCATCATCATTTCCCTCAAACGCCTTGATATTAGAAAAAAGACAAAATATAGTTATTTTGCCTTTTTTTATAAAATAAAATTTTCCAATGCTCTTTAACTTAAGATATTAGTTAGTCTCTGGATTTTGATGAGAGGCATTGACTTTTTGTAAACCTCGGGAATCCCACGACATCATTGTATTTAAAGTGAGTGATAGCAATGGTAATAGGATTAAAAACGTGTGTAGTGTACATCGTCAAGAATCAGCAAGTTTTATGTAGCTTCAGAATTATGGCCAAGTCGAGGGATTATCCACATGTCTAGTTTTAGGAGCTGTTTTGATGCTCTGGTGATTTTGTACCATTTCATAATTTATATTGTAATATAAAGTGTATTTTCACAAATTATTTTAAAGCATGATTTTTCATAGTCTAAGTTACTCATGTCTGTTGAACATATTCGTAAACGGGAATTCATCTACAGAACAACAAACATGGCACTTTGAAAAAAAAGGCCAAACGGGTAGGGTGACCAGAATTTTAAAGTTAAAAACCGGGACATTTCCCCAAAATAGAAGAAGGACTACAATTTTACTTCAATCCAGCGCACAGAATGACATTGCTCCTTAGCAGAGAATTACAGAAGAGGCAGTAAGAACATACATAAAATGCCATTTTTAATGCCAGTAGCATGCCTGTGAATTACATTGCTTTCTTATAACAGCTGTTAACTATCCCTGCTTTGCAAACCATAAAAAGATACCTCCCACTTTTTTCAGCCAACCCTCTCTTAAAACCGGGACATGTGCTTAATTTCCTGAAATCTACTGGGACAGCTGGCAAAAATGCGGGACTGTCCGGGCAAATCCGGGACGCCTAGTCACCCTACAAGAGGGACACAAGCTCAAATGAGGAACTAATATGTAAGTGAAAGACTGTAGGACAGTTTTTGAAGGGTACACTTACCAACAAAATCAACGGAGTCATCGGCAACACAGCAGGTGATGGGGCAGACTATGGAAGTCGGGTAGTAATCTGTAAGGCAGAAAATATTGAGATTATATTTGAGGCAGGAAAACTTAAAGTTCTGTGAGAGGTTCAATGGGTTTATGTGGAGATTGAGGGGGCTGGTTGGCTGAGGTTAGGGGTGAAGTGAGTGGGATGAAAAAAACAAGGAGTCAAAGGTTCAGGAGAAGTCTAGAGAGAGGGATGATGGGGGAGTTTTGTGTGCATGTCTAGAGAATAAATATATAAGCAACACAGTAACTGTCTGAAAAGGTCACCTTGGTTTTATGTGACAAGAGCATCCATGCGGCATGCGTCTGCTTTACAATCGCACAGTATCCCCCTGTGACCTTTTACAAGCCTACATATGGCTGGGGTAGCACAATCTATAAATAATTATTATGATTGCAAATATTATGCTTTGCTCCCCTGAGTAGTTGGTTTATCACCACTTCCACATAATGAGGCTTGGCAACTTACTTCCTGAAATCCCCTTCAAGTGTGTAGATTTAGCATCTAAAGACCTTAGCTCGTTGCTAAGCCACAGCAGCATTCCCACTTAGGTAAACAGCACTATATTATTAATTAACTGGTAGCTGATGTTCATTTTCCAAATAGACAGTGCTTTTGCCTTTGCAGTCGCTTCCTGCTGTGAAGACATTTAACTTTGTTCTTGGAACAATGAGTGAATTACAAGTTGTGAAGATTCATTCAGTCAAGCTTGCATAAAACATTCATGTGGCATATCTTCACTCACTGAGGTGAGGCTAGCGGGAAGCGACTCCGCGTTCTCCGACACCCACGTTGTCACCTCTCCGTCAACCATTGCTGTCAATCACCACTAAAGCAAATTATTTATGGTTTCAGGTTCATTGCCTTTTGTCAGTACTTTGATATAACCTGCACTTACTGACCCTGGATCATGTTGGTGCACAACAATCTGTCAACGGTAAGGACAAGACGAATGATGCTCCCGCCTGCACTTCATGTCTTTCCGCCACCGGCATATTTGTTCTGTGACATTGGCTTACTCCTACCTACTGTATGCGTGTGTGTGTGTTCTGGTATTTCTTTTGGACAAGCATAGGCGGAGGACTGATGCACCACACTGTACATCAAAAAGTCATTCAAAACTGAGTACACTTAATGAGTTGGGGGGAAGTAGCAATGCTTCTTCTCTACTTGGTACGTGAAGCCAATGAGAATCAAGAAACGTCTTACTGTTATGTGATCAGATGTTCCTTAAGAAGTGGGCCATTGCTTCTTCTTGAACTGCCTGTGTGATCTCTTTTGTTGTACCAGCGCCTTCTTTACGTTTTCGCTTCCTTTTGTCACACTCTAGCCGATCTGACTTTATCTTCTTGAGCCACGTATAGTCTTACATAAATATCTGCAATGTTCCCTTGCAATATACTTACTACCATAGTATAGTTTATAAAAAAAACATACCCGCGATGCCATATCTCCCGATGAAAACAAATACGGCTCAATACAACTGCCCCACTGGTATTATATTTGTATTAGTAGGATCTGATCTTATTTTAACTCTTTTAAACTTTTAGTCTCTAGTATGTGACTCATCGGCCCTTTTTTGTATTTTTTGTGCAGCTTATCACAGATTTGCACTCTATGTTAGTCTCTTTTGAAAATAACTGCATTAAGCCCGAATGTGACTTGAATCATGTACTGCTGTTACATCTATTTATGGAATGATTTTATCATCTGTACTTTTATGTCCCTAATTGGCCGAATAAAGCTTTTGTGTCTGGCTCCCAATGTAGTGCTAGTGACGGAGCGACACCCACGTTTCTGGATTTGATTATCTGGGAATGTGCGTGCATTCCACAGCAAGCTTGCTGCAAATCGTGTCTAAGTACCAGTTTGCAATCGCTTTTCAGGTAACGGTGCTCTGACCAAAGATAAAATGTCAAAAGTAGTGCAGGGAAAAGGTGAGACTGGATACCGTTATTTTACATACTTATTGAGTATTTTGCGGCTAGTGGTCAAGTTGCTGACTTTAGAAACAGGAGACCTCGCTCCAATCCCAGTTTTGTCATAATTCTTTTTTTCAAAGACACTGTGTGATACTAGGCCCGACAGTGTCTTTATATTCCTCAGTTACTTTTGTGACAACATTTGGAGTGCTGAGGGGCACGTTAAAAGCAGGATTATTCTTGGGCACCAACCAAATCATCGATCATTCTTTTAAGCCAGAAGAACCTAATTGGGATTCAGAGCCCTGTGCTGCATAATAAAGGTCTGCTTGTTCACACGCTCAGTCACTACAACTAATTATGGCGTCAATAAAGAAAGTGTAGGATTTTTGGTTTAACCTTCTGTCGAGCTGCTGGATGGATTGATTACAAAGACACTCTTAGTGACTTACAAAGCTACATCAACCAATTACGAAAGTCAGATTTTCATAGTCAATGTTTCATTATCGTGGTGCTATTGGTACTGTTACTCTGTAGGTAAACATATCTAAAAAAAAAATTTAAGTAACCTATGTTTATCTTCTGGAATGTAGAGAGACTATGTTCACCCTTAACACCTGATGTGTCTCATTTTTCAGTATTCCGCCAGGTAAAAAAAAAAGGTTAAAAAAAAAATTCCAAAATTTAGAAAGGAAGATTCCGGAAATACAGAAACACTTTTCTTATACAATGGATCTATTGAATAACTCAATGGAAGAACAAGCAAAGGCTACTGGTATTTATCAGTAGTTTTGCTTATTTTTCCTCATGTAGTGGTTAATCTGTATATAAAGTTATACTCGAAAATATCCGAAAATATCCTACTTGAAAACTAGGTACTAAAATTGTTCTACATTTTTTTTCTTCATATTTACATCATGGCTTTTGTCTCCTGCCTATAGGCTATGTCACAAAATACAGATGTGTAAACTAGATCTCTGGAAAGTCTGATTTTAAATCAGTTTCCTTTACATGTATGGAAAATGATTTAATTAATTTATTGAATCATCTTTTTATTTATCTTTGTGTGTAAATATTGTTCCTCTGATTCACTACACGGTACGGCAAGAGGCACAGGAATAACAGTAGCCGTATAAATAAAGACAAAGATGAAGAAACAGTTTTCATCGAAATCAGTGATGATTGGTATCATTGTGATGCTGTGATCTGAGTACAGCGAAAGAATAATTTTGATCCTAAAAACAATATTAATCAAAAAAGAAGCCAAAGGGGTGAAACTATTTCAGTGGTGCGTGGGTTCCATCAATTTGTAGACAGGGTTAGGCTTGGTTCTTTACCCTGGTATAATTGTGCATAAGCCTCCCAGTTTTCTGTTTTTACTGATTTTTACAGACAAATACAGAGAGAAGACGACATGTTTCCTATACATATTTTTTTCCTTAAAAGTGGAAAAATACAGAAAATTGTGCTTTTTGTGAGTGACTCTCCCATGCACTTCTTCATGAATTCTAGACCTACAGCTGAGCAGATAGATATCATGGAGGGTTTGAAAAACAGAATTCAATTTCCCTAAATGCAGGTACAGGTTAACAAATATTTGTATATAATGCTAATATTTACCTGTGGGTGTAGTGTTTTGTATTTGATGGCTTAATTAGCTAAAACATTACAGACATCAATGTATGAGTGCATGTTTATTGGTTAAATAAATGCAGAAACATACCATTTTATGTTTCAATTTATTCTCAAAACACAACATAAATATGGAAAAATACCAATAAGGGGGCCAAAAAATAAATATTGTATAAATACAGATGGAAATGTAAAAAAAATACCATAAAACCGGGAGCCCTAATTGTGAGTTAACCTTGCAGTTCTCATAGGGTTCGCAAGCGGGAAGTGTCTCCATATGTGCGAAGTTCAGAGGCCAATTATCCCAACCCCTATGGAAGGGGGCATGAAAACCTTCAGCATTCGGAGTCTAACCTGGCTCTTAATTCTCCCACAGGATCCAGCACTGCTTGTGTCGAGATTATTTTCTACCACACACGAAGAGCTCCCATCAATTAGTGTGCTGGGATACTGGTTAACAAAGAGAAATAAGAAAAGTAATACGTGCATTATACCTGTACCCCCAGGCAGTTTCTGGGCTTCAGAGGCTAGGGAGAGAATTCATTAATATTGCCTAAGCACAGAAAGAGCTGTAGCACAACGCTCTTAGCAAGACCACAAATGTCTTGAGTGTAATGGAAAGGCATGCTAAGTTAGTCCATTAGACTCAATTGCACCCCTCATAGATTTGGTACTTTGGTGCTCCCTAACTTCTTACAGTGGCATGAATATTCCAACCCCAAATGGAATGGCTTTCCTAACATAATTAGGTTTTTCAATCGCAAATAAATGTGCTATTTCACAATGCAGTGCTGTAAATCTGAAGAAAACCAAAAAAATAGAAACATGTTTCTAAGAACATAAATAATATTAATAAAAAAACATTTTGAGTACAAACATAAGTTAATATAAATGCAGTTTGGTAAATATTAATGAAAAATCCCAAGTTCAACTTTTTTTAAAAATATGAATTATTTTAAAAATCAGTTTTCATTAAAAAATAACGTGGACACAAGCTTATTTGGGGAACATGAAAAAAGTGGAAATAAACTTAAAGAAGCACAGGTGAAGTCAGGAAGGAGAGTGAAAAGTTAAGTGGAGTAATGAGAGTATGTAGGCCTCCCGCACTCCCAATTCCCCAACCAAAATAAAGAGAAAAACAGAGAGGAATGAAGAATGGGGAAATATACTAGTTTTAGAATTGGCTGAACCACATGGATGTTCCTGTTTCTACCCAAAGAAAGAATTCAGGACAGAAAAGGCAGATGAAGGGAGAAGGAATGTTGAAGGGAAAAAAGTAGTGGAAAGAAAGTAAAGGGGTTTGGGAGGTAATGCCTCAGAGCAGCAAATTAAAAAAAGGGAAATGTCATCGTATTACAGGACCTACAAAAGAATGTCGGGTGAAGTGATATAAGGGTATATATAAATCATTTACACCATAAGAAAAGGCTTGTAAAAGGCAACTACAAAAAAGACATTCTATGCATTGTTTTCACCAAATGTTAAATGTCACTCATTCTGAAACTTTAAATAAAATACATTGCATACAACCTTTACACATAGGTGTATATATGTGCCTGACGGTTAGCAAACGTTTTCCGGATTCATTACCAGATTAATTATATAAATGTTTCCGTTTCAAACTGATCATTTTAATGTGGCCAACATTTAATACATGTTTTTTTAAACAATGCATTTCGCAACTGAGTCAAAGTTAGAATGAGGTAGCAATTATTTAGACAGGTTTCTGCAGGTGAGGAGAAAACCTCTCATTGATATTCATCATTCCACAATTCACCTGCATCCTTTTTACCAATGGACCATATGTTGTGCAGCAATTTCACTGCACTGCTCACACATTTCAACTTGAATGACTTGGAGGCATTTCACAGAATAATGTCATCACCAAAAGGGAGAATAATGTCATTGACAAAAGGCAGAGCCAATGTAAGCGTGTTCAGTGAGCCTTTTGAAGTCTTTGAAGAATGGCTGGCAAGTTTCACTATGTTTCCTGTTTTTTTTTATGGGAGCTAATTGACATGCTGATACTTAATGTGCTAATTCCATATATTCCCCCAAAATGTTAGCTATATTTTCTGTTTACATAAATCAAGAATATGTCAAGTGTGATGCCTGTTTGAGAAGTTCTCATGGGCAGCATTATTACATTTCTGCTTGCTAGTCCAGTTCTTTATTAGTTTGTGCCCAAGTGCTCCAATTTCTTTACTTGGTGGAAGTTTAATATCTTTCTCCTGTGTGCAGCCCAGAGCTACTCTTCCTTGTTTCCTGAGACATCCTTTGCCTGCCTGGCTTCCCATTACCCTTTTCACTTTGTGTTCATGTTTCAAGGCTCACCTTAAAAGCTTCTCTCCTGACTTCAGCAGTTTTATGGCTTTGTTTACACAGTGCCCTTGTTTTAGCCCCTGATTACTGTACTCGTTTTATGAAGTTAGTGAGATGGTTGTAAAACAAGTGCATATCTTATTTGTCTGGGCTTCATGCATGGCGGCTAGGATGGGTTTTTGCTATCCATCATGGATGTGATTAAGTATGTGTTTTAGTCTCATGTTGTTTGCTCTTTCATAGGTCTGACCCAGCAATAGCTCTGCATGTCTAGCCAGCCTTATGTATTAAAAAAGCAAACATAGAAAGTAAAAATACATGGATATGCATATACATAGAGGGACTTTGGGACAGTCATCCTATTCCATTGGATTATTAAATTGTCATTCACTTTTTACTTCCACCAACCAGTGCATATATCATTGGCAATGGGTCAGTCCGCTTCAGCCTTTGACTCTGTTGCACTGTGAGTGATGGCATTATCCTAATCACACTTGCTCACCCACCTAAAACGTTTTGAATTTCAGTGCAGGCTAAACTCCTCTTTCATTTTATTAAATGCCATGTTTGTTTTCATTAAAATTTGTAATTTCTACTACACTTAGTTCAAAATTAAATAAGTAAAAACATTTCACCCACGCCGAGGGCAGACTGTTGGCTTTATCTGTGCTTGTTGAATATTTTGCAAGAGCTATATTGAGATAACGCCATTAAGAAGGATCACTTATTTAGCATAAATAGCTCTGTTGTAGACCTGTGTGTGTTTTTAAGGTACAATGATTGTTTGGATGGATCTATGGTTACTCGTCCGCCCAGTCCTCCCATGACAAGTCATTCCCTTCACATTTGTTCCTCCATGTTCCAGTGTCTAAACCTTTGCCTGGGCTCAGCCCCCAAACTCTTACAATGGTTTCTCTGCACCATAAGCATCAATGGGGTCTCTGTAATGTTCTGAGACCTGAGCACTCCATAGAAACACGTTGCTTGGGCACTAATAGGAGTAAGTGTGCTGACCTAAGGTAATGGTTATGTATTGCCGCTGATAGCATTCTAAAGTCATTAAAAGGCAGAACATGCACTGTATGTTGATTTAAGGTATATTTGTATTCTTAGCAAGGGGATTGTTGGTCTGCTTTCCAAAAAGGCAGATGTTCTCAAAAATAAAAATGTGGATTCATCACAGTGAAAGAAATGGTGGAGTTATTTTATTTTCCATGTTTAACACTTCTCTTTTAGTATTTGATCGACATATCCCTGCTGTCAGCGTGTACAGTTCACTGCAATAGGAAGCACCATAACACCTAATAAAATGAGTCTGCGCTTCCTTTTTTTGTAACACTTGAATTTCTCCCCAGCCAAGTATGGTGGCTATACCTCCAGTTATGGAAGACGGAGGCGCAGCCGCGGTCGGTAGGGGAGTACCTGCTGGGGCGGTGACATGGGGAGGGGGAGGGGCAGGGTGGGGTTAATAATGTATGGATAATGGAGGTTTGCAGGTAAGTAAACATTTAAATAAATCAAATGAATTTAGTTGTGCGCACTGCCTTGCGTTTGGGGATGCAGTGCACACAACGCAATTACTAACATTACTAACCCCCACCCTGTCCCTCCCCCTCCCCACATCACCGCCCCGGCAGGTACTCCCCTACCGACCGCGGCTGCGGAGGCGAGGATGTGGACTAACGGCAAGGGCGGTCGACCTGAAAGTTAGGGAACCGGGTTCGAGTCTCGGCAACGACACTGGACATCCTGTGATTCTGGGCAAATCACTTAATCTCCCCGGTGCCTAACAAAAAAGAATGTGTCAACTGGTGCTCATGTAAACCTCTCTGACACCTGATACCTTCTGGTCGAGTTAGCGCTATATAAAACTCCGGGGAAAAACAAGGCTGCAGTATCTATAGCAGACACAACAAAGTGAAATATAGCATGGAAAGACTTGTATCTGAGCCAGACAGCATAAATACATGCGGACTGCAAATGGAATTCTAGAACCCACTTGGGAAGGATAAAAAAGGCAACTTTCTGACAATATGTGTGACGCAGGGCTCTCTTAACTTTTCTGTACGAAGAGCTACTTCCGATTAATGAATGAATACATTTTTATTGTGACCATCTCAGACCCGGTTGCATTAGTGGCTAACTCATGCACAATTACCAAAAGTTACTCTTCCATGTGCATCTGGCAGGGTTATCAAAAGCACTTTACTTAAAGCGCTTTATTAATATGAAACACCTCATCGTGAGTACAGAAGCATCAGAAATAGCAGCAATTCTGCTCATCATCGAAAGAAACAGTTCAGAGATAAATCTTCCCACAATAACGCTGATTATCAACCAATATTCAGCATTAGTATATTTTTGGGGAAATGCACATATCCCATGGCGCCACCAACAGCCACTTAGGGTCTTATGGGTCTCAGGTCTCCTCTCTAGCTCCAGCCACAGTTTTCCTTTAATCTTGGATTACTTTCACATCCGGCTCACACATTCGCACCCCCAAGCCTGCAGTTCCACACTCTAGCCACCCCGGCTCTCACTAGCATTCTTCTTATTTAGCTCTATGCTCACATACACAGTTGATGCACTTGGGCCTGCAACCGACTTGTTTCGACTTCCTACCACTGCTCCACAGCCTCATTCACATTGTGTCTGAAGCTGAATGTTTCTAGCTCCCTACTCTCTCAATGAAATAGTGGGCATGGGTCCCTGTCCATAAGCGACTTAGTAGAAGCTTGTAACCTCATGTTAGTCGTGAGCGCCTCGTTTGGGACCCCTGTTATGGGCTTTGTATACAGTTTACAGAACTTGAACCTCTCTTACCTTGCTAGTATTTTTTCTGAAGGCCTCACAGATAACTGTGTACAAGCAGGGCACAGCTATTTCCCATGCTTTTTACTTACCGCATGCAGTATTATACACATACTTGGTACTCATTTCTATACCGAATTTTAACACACTGATCTCCATCACTAAAATGAATAGTTGTTATTTCCATGCCTTCTTTCTCAGCTCTACTCTGCCCTTTACACTGAAGGCCAAAGCCCAATGTTTGCGTCGGTTTGATTCGACTTTTCATCGATTGTGCCGGTGGCCATTTTGTATGGGGTTAAATGCAGTAATCAATAGAGCCTTCCACCAGTTCAGCAGCTGATTCTTGAATGCAGTAAAGATTCACCTCTTCCTCAGGTTTTCTATGTTACTTTTGATTTGTCATTGATTTAGCGCCTTGTGCATTTTGTAGTGATCAATTTTATCGACACCGATTGATCAGCTGGTCAAGTAAGAGGACTCTCATGCATTATTTTGCTTCAATATAAAGACTTACCTTACGAGCTTGAATGCTGCAATTTATTGCGTTTGAAGAATACAATAAGGGGATTGATTGCCTTTTTTAACCTAAATGAGAAAGGCCAATATATCATCCTTAGAGACAATGCAAGCTCTATTTCAGTAAACTAATTAGCCAATCAAGTCCATGCACGTTACTCTCAATTCGACTACATATTTCCACAAAGTGGATATATTTCATTTAATAAATTATATCATATTTAATAGCATGCTGTATTTTAGATTCCCAATAAACCCCTTATAGTAAGCACTATCATTTAAAACATTTCTTACAGGTGCCAGTTCATGTCCATTGTTGTAAGTTAAGGCTTGCTTCATACACCACTTACCACTGTACTAAGAAAACAGTATGCCCAAGGTGGTAATGTGCCCAAGAATGTTTCTACATATTTTCTATTTGGCATTGTGGTGTTTATGTGTTCTGTTGTTTTTTGTGCTGCTGCATTATTGCAAAGAAATGTTGATGTGCTTTATTACCATTAGTAGTATTTCCTTTAGTTTTGGCTGTTTTGTTGTGCTATATCAGGTTATATTTTGATTGTCTTTTTATATTTCTTTGCATGTGCTATGCTCACATATTTATATTAGATGTGTAAATAAATGTCAAGATATTTCCAGCCAAACATAGCACATGCCTTGAGAATTTCTGTGACAAGAAACCATTTACGCCATTGAAGGTGGTAAAATAGCGGTGGCCCAGCTCTTCAACAAATTAAAGACTCCAGTAAGCCCACAACTGTGGCATAAACGGTGTCTTTACTTTGTGCTCCCAGTGCTCACTTTAAGTGATACAGCCCAAAATGTCCAAATGAATCATCATCTGTGTTTGATGAAACATAGTCTATCTGCAGTCCCTTCAAAGCACATAAACTCTCAGGGGACGAAGCCCTGAATGACTGAATTGTATGGGTGGATGAATTGTATGGGTGGATGCAATGGCGTAATGAAACTTGAGGGCCCCCTCTGCTATGTACGTGGAGGGGCCTCCTCCGCACCAGTCAGGAGCTCTTGGCCAGAGTACTGTGATGAGAGGACCCTTGGAGATTGGGGGGCCACCGCACCTCAGGGGCTGCAGGGGCCTGTGTTACACCACTGGGTGGATGATCTACTAAAGTCGTTGCTCAGTTTGTGCACCATGCAAGGCATTGCTACTTATTCTCTCTTTGCCTATGGAGCCAGGGCAAGACTGGTAATCGAGACCGGCCCTGGCTAACTGCTCGGCCAGCCCCTCATGGAGGGAGGGGAGGTGCAGCCAACCTGTTTGCGAGCGCCGGTTTCGGACGATTTTGTTACAGGGGGGCGATATTGCCGACCCCGGTAACAAAAACGGCCCCCCAGGGCACAAATCCAGCCCCCACCCTGGTGGCCCACCGGGGAAACGCCTGGTGCCCGCTGCAGCCAGTCTGGCCCTGTATGGAGCTCTAGAGATTTCAGCTTTCATTTAAACATCATTGGTAGGTGGTACTTCCTGCTCTTGCATATTTAGGCATCCTCTTGGCGTGGTTGTCACTGTCCCTCCCACCAACATCCCCCAAGTATGCTGACAAATTTACAGGAAAAGGGTGGCTCTGAGGTAGTCCCTGCTAGTTTATGGAACTTAATTACCACCTAATGAGTGTGTGAGTGTCATTGTGTGCATAAATAGAGAAAGAGAGGAGAGAGGTATAAGAAAAAAAAGAAAGACTGTGTGTGGCACAGAGAGAGAGATAGAGGCAGATTAAAAATGGAATGCATAGGTTGCTGGCTGAAAATATTTCAATGATTTTGAGAATTTATATAATCTAATACTAATTTTGGCTCCCTTTGTTTTACCACCATTAAGAGCTCCTCAGCAAATTATTTTGAGTATACACACCTAATGCAATACAGGGAGTTAAGCAAATAGTGCTCTATTTAATTGCATTACACTCCTACGAGAAGCTAGCAATTAACTTGAAGTGCCACTGATACCTTACTCCCTTTCAGCCTTCTAGTAGCACTGTTAAATATCTCAGAGTAGAACTCTATATAATTATCAGAGACGTGCAGTTTTTTTCTTTCCACCAGCAGAGTATGAGGGAATGAATACTCTGGTTTCAAGAGGATTTGAAAAATTCTTGAAAAAACAACCTTTGTCAAAACATTTGCGCGGATTAATCAAGCACTGATTTTAAACATTTTTATTAAATTCTGTGTCAAGCTGGAAAACAAGAAATTGAATGTGGCAAATCATTACACGCACGTTATGAGTTTGCGTTTTTCAGGACGTTTAATTGTTTTAAATGTTACTGTCCTGAGACTGAATTTACTGAATTTCTAAAGAATTTAATTGTGTAAAAATGTGCGCGCAACTCACTGGAATTAATTTACCGACATTAGTATTTAAACATTTGATTGCGTGAAATACAATACTTATTGAAGATTGTTAAGAAGTCAAAATGTACATTTCACCTTTATAGACATTCAAGTTTTTTTAATCATACTACAGCAAGTGTACTGTACAAAAGAATTTTGAAACTCATAAATGTATCTTGCATAACAGGACCCGCTCTTGGCATAGGGAGACAGAACACGGATAGAAATATGCTTTTATAAGATAGCGGCTGCTACCTGGCCCGGGTGGTGAGGCAAAAAAAGTTTTTAAAAACACTTACCTGTGACAGCTGGCCACCGCCTCTCCACCGCCTTCTTCCTGTCTCTGTCTGGCAGCAGGAGGAAGCATCCGGGCTCCCAAGCTCCCCTGAGCCAATCACAATGCTGCAATGCAGCGTTGTGATTTGAGCGCCGTGGATCAGCGCTCAGACAGGGGGAGGGAGCCTTTGCATGTGCCTCACCAATCTGTGTAATGCAGCCTGTTGGGGAAGATGCTAAGTGCGCTGGACTGTTTGACTGGCCCACGAGAGCAAGCCAAGCAGTCCTGCGCACCTAAGAAGTGCACTTAAGGAGTGCAAATCACTCCTTCCCCTGCTCTGGGCCGCCCCAACTTGCCACAAGAGTCACTGAACACTAAAATGATAATAACAATACGTTATCATCATTTTAATTTTCCTTTTGAGTATTGGGGCGATGCTTCACCACCTTAGCGGAGGAGCCGCCACTGCAGCTGAGTATATCCCGGTTGCCTTTTATAATTAAAAGAGCATGCACATAGTATTTAAGAAGTCTGCATAGTTCACATAAAACACATAGATCTATCTTTCCCTGGCTCTTTAACACTAAAAGTGACTAGGCATTGATCTTTGCAGCCCAGGGGGTGAGGGATGCGGTTTGTAGCTTAGGTGGCTTTAGGGATGATTCAAGCATAGACAAAAACGAATTTGTGTAGTACTTGCAAGGCACTCGTGAGATTTTTGCGCTGAATGAACGGCCTGATGACTGGTTTACTTCTGATTTCTACTGTTTCAGCTGTTCCACTTCCGTCAAAAAGATGCTAAAAATATGATATAATAATACTTGGACTTGTTTAGCGTGGCTAATCACCCGTGAGAGGGTCTCTAGGCGCTGTCAATAGACACAGGGAGATTAGGTGATTTGCCTAGAATGGCAGATGGTTGATCCAACGCTGAGACTAGAACCTGGATTCCCAGCTCTGAGGTCAGCAACTCTGGCCATTACACCACACCCTCTACCATGATATAACAGGAGCTCTTTGCAAGAGTAGTTATTTTTCTTTGTTTTTGCATTAACTATTTATTGTTAATAAAAAATATGTGCAACCCCTTCCCAAATTCCAAGCCTGAGGACTGTCTCTTTCAGGACTAGAGAGCAGCGCTAATTTTGCATTCTGATTTAGATTCTGTGAATGCGGCCCCCTAATTTACTGTCATACCATTATTTCCAATCAAGCGTTTGCTCTAAAGCACTCTCCTCGTGATCCTGTGGAGAACCCTATGACAGGAAGGCTTCTAAGAGCCCACCTCAGCTGAGAAGCCAAGTAACACACTGAAGGCGAAACCAGTGAGCAACAAACATGAATTTATGTATCTTATCAGTCCAATACCAATATGTTGTATTTTAGTCACCACCGCCTAGTTCAAAAGAAAATCATCACACCATCCTTACATCGGCAGATATATTGGATTTACCAATGCTTCTTTATTTTATGCTTCATTGTAGACTAGCATATAGCACTGAATGCTGGAGAAAGACTGTTTTCAACTCCATGTAAAGTTGTGAATTAAGTGACCAGAGGAGCTTAGTAAGAAATCCTTTGTGCAGAAAAGAAGTTTGATAATATGGTAAAACAAAATGTAGGACTTCTGCTCCACTGCAAATTAAACAAGAAGCCAGTTATCATCATCTGCCAAGAAGCTAACCTGTTTAGTGGAAGACCTTCTGTTCTTCAGAAAATACGTTACAATATATCTGCTCTGATCTTTTGGCCTGATCAGTTTGTTATACAGCGCTCAGCTGCTTATTGGCTGACGTGCTATAAAGTAATGGAAAGGATATACCACGGTTGCTGATTGTACTAACAAGTATCTTTAAGAAGGTGGAAGGAGCAGCCTTTACATTCTGTCCTTCTGGGATTTGAATGGCTGCCTGTAAAAGGCAGGGAGGGGAGAGTTGTTTGGGGCTCACCATTTCGCAGCAGTGGCCCTGTTCAAGGCTCTGAGGCTTGCAGTGTCCAACAGGCCACTTGTCACAGAAAGTTTTTATTGAATACTACACATTGCACACATTTGTAGCTGGGGTGTCACCACTTGGACTGCAGTGTCTGTATTATGGAGAGAGCCCAGGGGTGCACATGGCATGTGAATCTACTTTGTGAGCCCCTGGAGCACTTTGGTATTACAGAATGATTCGCATTCACCTGTGCAATCTCTTACTATGATAGTTGTGTTTGCACCAGAGCATATCCCTCTTGTGCATGGAGGCATGGCATCATGCAAATAAAGGAACACTCTGCCTCTGTGCTGCCCATAGTATATATAGATGCAAGTGGAGTGGCAAGGAGCAGTCAGAGGGTGCTCTCATGCGTCCCACGTAGGAGGTGGGACACAGTCAGTCAGCTCCCTGAATTTGCCCCTGAAAGAGGGAAAGAGGGTTCAGTGGCCTCGCTCACAACCCCTGCGGTGGGTGCAGCCATTCACTGCACTCACTGGAAGAGGATCTCGGCGCCCAGTGGTGGCCAGCACAGGAAAGACCGGTGGGGGCGGGACAGGCTGAAATGGCGATGCAGCGAGTGCAAGGTAAGTTGTCTTATTTATTTGTTTATTTAATTTTACCGATCCCGTCGTCTGTTAACTTCCACCACGCCCCGCCCCACCCCTCCACTCTTACCTGTGCGGCCCCCGCTGGTCGGCTCCCCTTTTAAAGGCAGTCAGCATTGCCATCTACAAAGAAGAAATTGACCAGATGCTTTAAACAGCCAGTCTGTGTTTCAATAATACTCTGCTCCCAGGGCAGCTGTGAGTTCTCCGCTGCGCTGGCAGCAGGGCATCAATTGAAATTGGGTACGCTGACCCCTATCTTCCTTCTGGTACACCCAGTTAAAGATGTGCTGCAGCGTTGACCAGGGCAGCGAGCCTTACACATAACACAGACCCTGGAGGTATGTGTAATGTAGCTCTTAGCCCTGCAACGTTATGGAACAAGTTTGTTTTAACCCCTTCGACGCTCACGACGAGCTCAGCTCGTCATGAGGTACACCTCTCGTACACTCATGACGAGCTGAGCTCGTCATGAACCGCGGGTTTTCGAAATCTTCAGCGCACCGCGGTAAATCTTACCGCGGTTAAGGCGTTAAAAAGCTTCCAAGCCATGTACTCATGTCCTTACAATTCACACATAAGATTATTTGGTTTACTGTCCTTTTAAGAGTTGAGCCTCATGCAAAAGGAAACTCAATTGGTCCTCGTAAGACTCCATACTCTGACAGTGGTAGCAGGCCCTGCTCATATGTTTTTTAATAATGATAATAGAGCGGGTGCATGGTCCATTTGTTTTATGCTAAGCCTCCACCCTACTATTTTGTATTCCCAACAAACGAGCACAACATCTATATTTAATGAGTTTGTGATGGATGCACTTTATATTTATTTGCAGTGTGACTGGCTTCCCGCTCTGCAGAAATGCAATTAAGTGATGTTGCTTGAATTCAACCTCTATGCATGGAGGGTTTGAGGTGTCTAATAATTGGTGCAGGTGTTTCACTTAAAAAAAAAAGCTGACAAGTGCTGCTTAATGTATTCCCTCTTCATTACAGTACCTTAACATTGGATTCCTCTGCTGAGCTGGGCCAATATTTGTGCCAGGTTCAGCTAGAACAGAAGGAACTCCATTTCATCTTCTGGGCATCACAACCAGAAGCATCAATAAATATGTTTTTCTGACATGCTATGCGCCTTACTCTTTCCGCGGCACACACATATTGAGTTCACCATTAATAATTTGACATCTATGCTCTCAAAAGTAACGTAGACTTTTTTCCTGCCTCAAAGAGTACATTCTTCCTCACGATTTGAGGGATAATTCATATAATCACGAAGACGCCAGCAGATGTTGGCAGGGACGAGTCATCTGAACTGTTTTTGCAGATTATTGGTAGTCTCAGAAAAGTTTAGAAAATGTGAAAAAACTGAGCCATTAAATCTAAATTTGTACTTTTTTTTTTTTGTCCCTAGCCAAAAAGTCAGTTGAATAACACTTCACACTTGGTAGTCGTGATATAACGTTCAGAAATTTGTGTTGTGCATGTGTTTTAGGATCTCATGACATTAATTAGGGAAATTGACTTTTCAATAAGGCTTCACTCATGCGTTCCGTTTCACCGCAAACTAAACAATGCTTGGCTTAACCACACATATGACTGAACCATGCATATGCGTAGTTAAGGCAGGCGGCGCTCTAGCTTACTAAGTGGGTGGGGAGAAGAACTGCAAGGGAGGACCTGCACCAAGGATGGGGATGCAACGAGGTAAATTGGGTTAGGGAGAGTAGGTTTTAAGGGAGGGGGCTAGTTTTAGGGCTCAGGTTGGGTGGGGCCGAGGGAGTAGGTTTTAACCCCTACGCTGCTGGCAGGATTCCCCCGCTGTGCTGGAGGGCGGGGGCGCGCACAGCGCCCCCATGCTCATGACGAGCTCAGCTCGTCATGAGCCATGGCGCTCCAGTGCTCCTGACGAGCTGAGCTCATCACGACCACACCCGTTTAATGGAAGGCTCAGCCCAGCAGGGGAATCAGCCCAGCGTGCGAGCGTTTGCATGGTCCATGACAAGCTCAGCTCGTCATGAGCACCAGAGCGTCGCGGCTCATGACGAGCTGAGCTCGTCATGAGCACAAGAGGGGTTAAGGGAAGGGGACGGTTATAGGTTTTATGGGAGGGGGACGATTTAGGGCTCAGGGCGGAGGGCGGAGGTCGGGGTAGGTTTTATGGCAGGGGCAGAGTTTTAGGGCTCAGGACAGGGGGGTCTCATTGGTTTTCAGGGCAGCGGGGCTGTTTTTAGGGCTCAGGGCAGGAGCATTGGGGTAGGTTTTAAGGTAGGCGTAGTTTTTGGGCTTAGGGTGGGGGAAGGGGCAGTTTTCAGGGCAGCAGGGAGTTTTTAGGATTCATGGCAGGGGGATTCGGGATAGTTTAAGGTTTTAGGGGTCGGGTTGTTTATAGGGCTCGGTCGGGTTATAGGGCAGGATCCAGGATTTTTTGGACTCAGGCTGGAGAGCTGCGGTGTGAAGCTTACCCCACATCCCTTTACCAATTATGCCTTTACCATGAAATTGCGTGGTAAAGGCATGCGTGGTAAAGAAATGCATTGTTTAGATGCATTTGTTGTTGGGGCTGCGTGGTAGAGGCACGCCTGGTTCAGTCATGCGTGCCTCTGTAATACAACCCATTAATTAACATGATTAAAAAATAATGCAGTAAGTCAGAAAGTATAATATATCCACATGCTGCTTCTTCCGTTAGTCACATTATAGAGCACTTCGGGAGTATCATTTCACTTGTTTAAAGCAATCAAGTCCATGTAATTTATGACAAACTATTTGAAGTAATGTGTACTTATGAGGAACCCAATATATCGTTTTTATTGGTTTACAAATATTTTGTATCAAGAATATAGATTGCCATTTATTAATCAAGAAAAACATTAATAAGGATAGATGTACTATTCTTTTCACCTCCACTTAACATGACAATATGTATAATTGAAGTTAAAAACAGTACATCTATACTTACCTATATACATCGACCCTGATAACATAGAGGTAGTGTATATTCTGGACACAAATTTTTTGTAGATCGATATAAAAACTCGATCATGTGGTAGAACAACGCTCATGATATCAGAAGACACGTGGCTTCAGATATAGTCAACGACGTAAATGTAAATTGATACTTGTATAGCGCACTACTCACCCGCAAGGGTCTCAAGGCGCTTGTACGAATACCGCTGTGGAACCCATCCTGGCTTTCCCTGTGAGGTGTCCACTCCTGGGCACCCCCAAGGTGGAGGCCAGGCATCCTTAGCGTTGTGGGGGCCGTTGTGGAGATTAAGCAAGCTATTGCCCAGAGTTGCAGAGTGGGACTCCATGATTGGAATAGGCACCGAGGCGAGAATTATCAGGTCCGTGGAATTTTGAGCCCAAGACCCGCCGAGGCGGGGAATTGAACCCTGGTCCCGGGCTAGATCTCTGCATCAGGGTCTGCCGCCCCAACCATTGAGCCACACTTCTCCACACGACATAACATGTGGTAACAATCAAGGTCCTCACATTTCTAAATTAAGCGATTTATCCTCTAAGACCTGAGGATCCATCCTTCATATACGATATTCATTATCTTGGTGAGTTATTTGCTACACAATAATTCTAGTTGTTCACCTCTCAGTCGTGAAGGTAAACCAAGAGGCTTACAAATATACATGTGTCCTTTCACATTAGTCTCAGTTGTCAGACAACTGTGATGTAGAATATCCAAATCTGGGGTGTCAACTTCTTGGAAGCTAGACATGGTGATGACTCTCTGGCCATAATTAAGATTCAATTGTATCTTTCTCCCCTTCTAGGCATCTTTGCAAATTTGTTTTCTGTTTAGTTTTGCTTCTCCATTTTGCTTTAACTTATTTCAGGTCATTTACGCTTGGAGCTCATCTAAATTCATAATTAGAGAACATAAATGAAATTCATAACACACAACCTATCGTCCACTCAGTTTCAATGGATCAATGTTATGAGCAGTTATTATTAAAAACATTGTTAAAAACCTCTCATATTGTACTGATGACGAGTCATTACAGTAATAATCTAAATTCATAATTTAGCATCTAGCAATTAAAGTATGATCAGATTAACAATGTAAATTGATATTACACATGACTGTACTTTATGTGCATTGCTGCAACTAAAAATAAACATTGCTGTCCTGTAGGCGTGAGTAAATATTGTCCTGATATGCAATTACTGCCGTGCATTGCAGCATCAGTATTTTACATTTAAAGTATTGAAAGCCTGTTGAAATACGATAGCACTGTCCTATTAATGTTTTTTTAGTTCTGAATTGAGTTTGCAGTTGTGTCCTATCAAAAAAAATGGCCCTGTTATAAAGAGCTCCCTTTACTGTCCACCAGAAAGCACTGCCCTCTTAACCCCATGGCTGCGGCGGTAATTCCGCCGCAGCACTAGGGGGGCCACCGGCACCACCATGCTCGTGATGGAACGACTCCGTCACGAGCCTCGGGCCCGCTGCGCTTGTGACGGAGTGATTCCGTCACGGCCCCGCCCGCTCAATAGAACGCTCAGCGTAGGCGCGAAATCGCTGCCGCGCAGGCGTGGCAGAGGGGCCGTGACGGAACCACTCCATCATTAGCACAGCCCGTCCGTGGCTGGTGACGGAGTGGTTCCGTCACCAGCACCCAAAGGGTTAAAAGGAACTCTTTGTACTAGTCGTTGCCATTGTTCCTGTCCTTTGGAGAAACTGTTCATCACATCTTCAGCTCATTCCTGGAACCAGAGTGATGGTACCAACTGATGGGTTCCAGCAAAGCCCTAAGATTACTTTTCCATAATGCTCCCCAGTTTTCCAAACCGACCTGTAAATTGTAGTGGATAAAGACTGAAGCATCACAGTGGGTGTGCAAAATGCCTTCATGTTAGTTTTGCGTAGACTTTTGCAGCACCAACATCACATCCAGTTTTGTTTCGCCAGCCTTTACAAAACATATTTAAGGGGATACAACCCCTCCCATCCAAACACATAATCTCTTTAGGACTACAGAGCTTGTGACTGGATGAAAATGGTGAAATAGTTCAATAATGAAAAACAAGGGTTGACAAAGACAAAGAGTAAGTGTACAAGTCCTGATCAGATAGTTTTAGAATATCTTGACGATGGCTCCCCATGCCGCAAAAAAGTCTGGAAATCGGCATGGTTCGATCTGTTCCCTTCCTATCCTCTTGCTCAACTTGTGCAGACAGTAAGACTCCGGTGGCGATATTTACAATAAAATGTTGGAGCGCTGTGTTACACCAAAATTGGTAATGCTGAGCTCTGACATTTTTTTTAACGCAGTGATATGCTATATTTACAATAATACAGCGCACCCCTGCATTTCCTCTAGTGCTGATGCTAAAAAAGTTGCCAATCGGCAGCCAGGCACCCCCGAGCCATGTTGCAAGGGTGCCTGCACTGCAGGGGCGATTATTTATGTGCAGGAAGGGAAACATTCCTAAACATAAATAATCTTGAAAGTCTGTTTGCTGTTTCTATGTGTGCTCCAGAATGCAGAACACATAGAAAGAGCAAAATACGAGGTGAAATTAATCATGTCTCCTTTTATCGCCATCCTAAGACCAGGTTTTACCTGGACTTAGTTTTTGTACATATAGGGCAGCATCAAAAAGGAATGGTGTTGTGGTGGAATGCCCACTGCAACACCCATTGCCCGCCCCTCGGTAAAGGGCATATTTACAAGGTGGCGTTAAGCCACATTAAGTCGCTTAACACCACCTTATAAATATGAGGTAGAGAGCAATGCCACCAGAGCGTCAGAAAAAGTGACGATCCGATGGCGTTAGGGGCTTGTAAATATGCCCCTTTGTGTTGAAATAAGTTGGGGAAATCCTAAAATAGTTAGGACAACGGCCTCTTCAAACAAGACAGGCCTGCATCAGTAACTCCCATGGATCCCCGAGAGGGGTCTGTGCTGGCCGCTCCCACTTCCAAAAGTCGCATGACAAGTTAATAACAAGCCCCATTAAAATTAAACGGTGACACGCAAATGAATGTTGTCAAAGTATATTAGCAGACTCTGTTGAACCCAAAAATTAGCAACTTTTGACCTGGTTAGGGTACTTTAAAGTATTTATGAGTCAATTTTTATTTTTGTGATCCTATTTTATGTTCATTGTGTGGGACAAGAACTTTAGACTCATCTGTTATCTAGATCTTACCTGTTTTCTTTCCTTTCCAGTAGCTCAAGTGGCCACAAAGGAATCATGTAGAGCTGCTAATTAAGGCCCTCAGTATACCCTTCTGAATGAAGTTTGAGTGACTTTTGATGTTGTAGAACTGACATCCTGCTTAATCCTGTCTTTTTGTTATTTGAAATAATTACTAAAGCTTTCCCTAAAAATAACCCAGAAGTCAAAAGATACTTATCCACAAAATTTGTCGTCTTGAAACGCCTGCATCGGCAGAAAAGGTAGGGAGAAAAATAAGTGGTTCCCTCAGGAATACAATTGAGCATCTGTGGTGGGGATGGGGGGGGTTCACTTTTAGGTGCTTTGTGGCAGGGTTCAAGCAATTATTGGAACATAGTATAGCCCCGTGAGACCATCGAGGAAGACATTTTGGGATGAATCCTGAAGGGGTTTGTATCATTTGCCATTTGGCTTGTGAGGTATTGTAATTGCATTTATATTGCGCTTACTGCCCCTGATGAGGTGTTAAATTAATCAATATCAAAAAATGAAAATACATTCAATAAATCCATTCCAATTGCTGTGATTTAGAGTTTTGAAAATGTACAGGAAGGAGCCTGTGCTTGGATGAGTTGGTTTTCAGACGATGACCAGAGGCATCTTTGTTAAATGTTGGAGATTCCACACCGCGGGGCAACAGAAAAAGGCCAAGTTTCGATTACTGGGGTCTTGAAGCAGAAATTGTTTCCTACTCTTACCTTTCACACCCTCTTACAGACACTCTTAGGATTTTCTTCAGCTGGCCTTGTGTACAAATGTCCATTACAATAGCAAGTGTTACTCACCTTTTTTTGCCTCGGGACCTGCATAGTTCTCTTATACTTGCTGGGCAATCTTTTCACCTATTTCTTATCCGTCAGTTAATTGTTTATGGCAACAATATTCAGTTGAGGATGACTGTATTAATGCAAAGTAAAATGTCTGTTGACACATGAATGATCATTCACCAACTCATATTTTCAACACGAAAGGACACATTGGGAGAGGTAAAACAGTGTTGTTCAGTGCTTATCTACCTCAATAAAATGAATACATGTTCTATTTACAGAAAAGCTGTAATGGCAGCCTGATCTTTTCTGCACAGTGCCAGTTAAGGACAATAGTGCTCCAAGCTGTCGGGGATTAGTCTGGTCCCCAGAACTCAAATCTGGTCCCCAGGGCCCATACTGCTAGAGGGCCCTGAGTCTTGTTTTCACTTCAGACAAAGCATCTGTTGTTATGAAACACATGGCCTTTCGGGAGAGGAGCTTTTAGGACAGCGCTGAGGTCTGCTGGGACCCTCCCGTCTCTCCCTAGCGCCACTTGAAATTTGTGATTCATCATTAGACACAGTGTTGTGGTTCCTTTGGATTTCTGGCCACAGAGACCTACTCCTCTCCATTGCTAAGTTCATTTTCTAAGGTGATTGTTCAAGTTATGCATCTGTGGGGCATTTTTTTGCTGCACATATTTTTGAAGAGAAAAGAAAAACAAATTAAAAGTTCTGCTGTCAACATTTGTATTCTCTTTAAGGAAGGTTTTATTCAAAAGTAGTTGTTTGGGGTTTAATACATGTACAATTCCAGGTATTCAAAATTAGAACATTATATTTTGTAGACACTGACTTGTGACAGGTGGGCTGTTGGAACTGTAGTTTTATTAAAGGCCCATAGGGTCTCTAATTCAATACTTATTGATGGTTAAGGACTGAGGGCTTGAAGCTACTACTCAAACTGGAACATTTGAGCAGCCCATTTATAGCTGACCCTGTAGGTATGGAGGCTCCCAAACGTATACATTAATAGTTTCTTCCTGCGGGGTCCCGGTGGCTTGGTATTCCACCTTGGCTGCAGCCGATCAGAGAGGTTGAGAAGGTGTTGACCATCTCTTTTATATTTAATGCCTCAAGTCTTCCAGAGCAGTGAATTTATCCTAAAAACATTCTTCTGACCTAAAACTAAGAGACTGTTTGAATATAGCCTTATAGCATGCTGCCGAGGGATGTATCAGTTGTTAAAGGCTGTCTCCCTTGTTATAGGTAGGCGAGGGACAGGGCCTTTAACAACCAATATAGGCAGAATGACTAGAAGGGTGGAATTAGAACATTTCACCCACTGATTGTAGAATATTCTACGTTAAAAAGGGAGAAACAGAAAGACAAACATTGGAATGTAGGAGCTCCAGGAATCTACCAGCCATTAATTGACCGGAGCCACTCAATTTTCTTCAATGGAGCTCTCAACATTCCAGTATTCCAATATGACTGTATAGCCTGCTAATGAGGGCTATATTGGTTTCCAAGTCCTTGAACCTGAGTTATAGGCCCGAGCCACAGGCGAGGACATATAACAAGGGAGAGGGCCTTTAACAACCGATATAGCTCGAGGCATAGAAGCCTTGAGGCTATTAGAACATTCTAACCATTAAGGGTAAAATGTTCTATATTAAAAAGGAAGTAACATGAAGACAAGCATTGGAATGTTGGAGCTCTGAGTTTATACCAGCCATTATAAGCTTGGACCTGCTCCATTCTCTTCAATGGTGCTCTCAATATTCCAATTTTCTAATGCCGGCTACACTTCATAAGCAACTTTTATCACTAGCTCCCATTAAACTATTGCATGCAAATATAATCCATTTGACATTATGTTCAGGGTGGGACGAGAACCAATATCAAAGTTGTTATTGAATTTTTTGAATCTAGAAGTGATCTAGGTTTTTGTGCCCAATGGTATTTGGGAGAGCAGGATAGGATGTGGCAGATTTTCATAATATAACCAACAACTGCATAAATTGTTCCAATGTGTCATGTTATGCTAAACTGTTTTATGTGAGGGTTCTAAAAATCGAATATCGCTACAGCCTTTTTAGATCAATGCTTGCCATCCCTATACCTCACTGGATTTTATTGAGTTGACTCTTAGGCTATTCCAGCACATTGCCTATAATGCCTACCCTTTGTCGTCCATTCTAGTCTTTCTCATCATTGTGTCATGTTTTGACTGGCTTAATGTGTATGCAGATGGTTTTTCGGAGATATATGCTTGATTGACAATCACTAAAATCTAGCTGCTTACCTGATATTGTACATATGTTAATAGACTGCATTTGTATGCCACTCATAGGCTCTCTCCTCTACATCAAGGATCTCCTGGCAGTTAAAAAACAGCACAAAGACCCATGGAATGAGAGTGATTTGGTGCCAACATCACATTTTGTTACTACAGTAACAAAATGCAGACAAAAGACTAAAGTTCACAACAGATGTTGCAGAACCACTTCCCCTAAGGATGATGGTAATAGATTTAAAAATATCAGTCACTTTGTTTAAAATTGAACATTGACCAGATGGGCACTGTACATTAAAGTCCCTCTATTTTGCCTGCTTCCCACTCCTTTTAATTATGTGTTTTCAGAAGGTCCCTATTGTTGACGATGAGCTATCGTGCTGGTTGTGTCTTGTAGGGCCGAGAGCATTTGAAGCATATCTGATATCATGCTTCAAGCGTATTGGAAAACTTTAGGACAAGTTTTAGTTTTACCAGTGTCAGTAAGGAGATTGACATGCTGAGTTTGGGTCTAATTAGAGTTTTGTGGATAGGTTACTCACTCACAAATGTGGCTGATATCCCATCCACCATATTAAAAGTGCATTATATCCAACAGCACTTGTAATACGGCCGACGTGATGTCCGTCACGTTTGTGATGGAGAAACCCATCTGCCAAACTCTAAATCAATCCCGTTGTTCCCTTCTTTCAGACCCAGTAATAGTGTACCGAGTGAGGCGGTTTCGGAAGGTCTGAAGCATTTTCAGGTCGTCATCAGTAAGTCGTATTCTTAAAGAACGATAGCATGCCTGAGTTTTCCACCAACCTGTCATTGCTGAATAAATGACCTGGAAAAACCAGGTTACTATGTAAAACGAGCAAGCCCTCAGCTCAAGGGATGCCGCATAACTGCCTCTCTGGAGCCATTTGCACTGTAATCACTCCAAAGCAGGAATTGCTCCCGTCTCTTTCATTATGCTGGAAAGGTTAATGGCGGAGACGCGCCATGTTGGCCACGGTACAGCAGAATAACAGAATGCCAATGCAGCAGGACACAGCTTGGCTCCTGCTCTCCAAGTGGCACTCTTTCTTGGGGACACGTCCCAGGGTAATCAAATACCAAAGAGCCAGCTTTGCATATTTTGCTAATGCATTATTTACACTCTGCAATGAGTTCTGTTAAACGCATCAGTTATGGTAATGCACATACAGTGGGGCTCGAATTACAGCAAATTGGCATTTATCCTTTTCACATATGTAACACCACTTAAAAAGCTTGGCTCTTCCTTCTGATTACATGTGAGTTGCAGCACTGCATATTACTGTCTAATTTCTGACATTTGATCTAAATTGACGCTCCCCCCCCCCCTTTTAAGCAGGATCGTCCACGTTCCTTTGTGTCTACCATTCATTCAGCATTTAGTGTAGTGTTACATTTAACAAGTCTTGCAAACGACAAGGCAAAAGTAGCCCGGATAATATGTTGGAGAAAGTGCCAAAATTAGCAATTCAAATCAGCACGCAGACCTGCTCTTAAAGTGCACAATAATTGCAAATTATCATTTTACAAGGGCCATAGAGATGATGAATCTCGCTTCTACTTTCTAGGATTCTTATTCGCAAATTAGAATGTGGGAAGCAAATCTCAAAATGATTCCTTATTTTCACGATCAGACTGATCATTGATATGACATCTGGTTTTGTCAGAAAGAATAAGTGCCAGGACTCGAAATGTTTCCCAGAAGCCAGTAGCTGGTCCTGTTGAATGTCAGGGGTGCTGAAAAACAAGGCTGCATAGCCTTGGTCCTACTTTAAGCTTCTTTCATCCACCAACGTACACACACTGCCCCTTTTACATAACTGTTCTAAGTTCCTTTTAATCCCTGCTTTCTTGCTTTGTCGCTGCTCTTTTTTGTCTTTCTCTTTCCCTCCTTCTTTCCTCCCTTTGTGTTTTTCCTTCTATTGCTCAGTGTGACAGTCTGATGGGGAAAATGAAGTGTGTGTCCCTTAAAATTTATGCCGGTGGGCCCCACCTGCAACACCATCTCAAATTAAGAACTGGACTTAGGCTATTGAAAGGGACACATAAAGAAGCTACCTCTGTTTCGATCTCAGATGCATCAGTTCGTCAAGAAAGAAGTAGATAGTTCAAATTACTTTTAGTGAAGACTAGCTAAGTTAATTATTTATTTAATTTGCCCTCTGCATCGTCCCTCGAAATCCCTCCTTCCACCGCCCCACCACTGTTACCTGCATGGACAGCGGCTGCTTAACAGTATCGCATATGTTATGTTATGTTATGTTATGGAAGTTTTGTATAGCGCTCAGCTACTCGAACCGAGTGTCCCGGCGCTCAGAAACCTAGTCAGACTGAGAGGAAAGCCCTAGATTACTGTGAGAATAACCAGGTCTTAAGCTCCCTCCTAAAGGAGAGCAGGTTGTTTAGCTGTCTGAGATGTACTGGCAGCTTGTTCCAAAGTTGGGGGGCCAAAAGTCTGTATGAGCGCCCGCCAATACGTGCTCGCTTGACCTTAGGAACAGAGGCAAAGGCCAGAGACGCAGATCGCAAGGACCGGAGCAGATAGTAAAAGTGCACCCTTTTCCTCAAGTAAGTTGCTCCAATTCTGTGTAAGGATTTGAAGACAGTGGTCAGTGTCTTAAACAAGATGCGGTTTCGCACCGGGAGCCAGTGCAAAGATCTCAGCAGACCAGAAGTCTTTGATCTACGACTCAGGCCGTATATAGCCCTGGGAGCCGAATCTTGGACCAGCTGGAGGCGAGTGATTAGATACTCCGGCAGACCGAGAAAAAGTATGTTTGCATAGCCCAGCCGAGATCCTATAAGACCTTGCACAATAATCCTCTTGTGAGAGAAAGGAAAAAAGTGCAAGGAATTTTTTGAGAAATATCACAAAGTTGATAGCACAATTTGCAGTTCACTATGTTGTTGAGTTGACAGTCAACTCCACTAAGTGTCCATTGGACTATAGACTAACTGAACTTGGTAAAAAAAGGAAAGAAAAAAAAAAGAAAAACGGTATTTAGTACTGAGGGTCAACATTGTTCTTACTGAAGGCTGGTCGCTGTTGTTGCTGAATGCTGCAGTTGCTGATCTGAAAAGTATTCATTCCCCTTCTTTTTTCTTAGTCTACCACCGTCCTCTTTTTGCCTCTATCTGGCTGCTGTGAACTCTTTCTCATTCCCCCTTTCTCCTTTAAGACTTGCTTTCCTACCTTTTCCAATCTTTCGCTTCCTCATTATTCATCAGTTGCTCTTGATGAAAACCTAATGACGAAAGATAAGTCCCGAAAAATAAGTGTGGCCACCTGCTCAAATTAAGCGTGGCAAACATGAATTTAGTTTAACAAGATGGGGTTTCCAGAGAACTATGCAGTGTTATGGATGTTAAATGTGAATAAAACGTTCCTTTATGGGGACATTCTTAAAAAGTCTACACCTATATTATTGCAAAAAATGTGCAGAACACCTTTTTTCCTGGTTTTGTGTTGCAGTGGTTCACAAACAAGTGACCAGTCTCTGTAATATAAATATTTTTGGGATTGCATTGAAACAAATCGATGCTTCAGTAAGACACACAACACCATCCTGATAAGTGGCATTTGTGACAGTACTGCTGATGGATATGCACACAACAGCGGCCATTATTTATGTTTACGTTTTTGTTTATTTTCAAATTTTACAAAGCGCCTGGTTACTCCAGTCGGAGTGTCCCTGCGCTAGAGATTCATAAACAAAGAGACCTGGAGCTAGAAAGTTTCTGCGCTACACTTGCCTGAAAAGCCATGGGCCTTATTTATGAAGGCCTTGCGCCGCCGGTGCGTCACTTTTAAAATGGGAAAAAGTGACGTACGAGTGGCGCAAGGCTTTCATAAATAAGGCCCCATGTTTTTAGCTTTTTTCGAAAGACTAGTTCGGAGCATTTTGTTGCTAATTTTTACCATGAAATGCACAATATTGAATGTGGGGATACATTTTTGGGCAAAAAATTACACCAAATTGAGCATTTCCAGATCACCAGCTGCTCATTTAGGGACATATTTACAAGCCACTTGCGCCACTTTTGCGTCACTTTTAACATCGGAAAAGTGATACAAAAGTGGCGCAAGGGACTTGTAAATCTGCCCCTTACTGTTTTGTTTGTGTTATTTCTGTGCTCCTGTGAAGGGATTTTTACCTGGGCAAAATATCAATTGCGTAACATGACATAGTGATGTGATCTCAGGCTTTTTTCCGCATCATTCAATAGGCAAAAATATTGGAAATTACACAGGATCACAACACTGTAAAACAATATTTTGCCAAGGCTTAATGCTAATGTAGTTCATACAATTATATGCTCACAGCACTCTGCGGTGGACTAAACCAAAAAAATGCCTCCACCGGGAAAAGGTATTGTTGCAAACTAGGCTGGTCCTTGTAGGCTTGATGCAGGTAGCGGCATTATCATTTTAGCAGCAGCCCGCAGTTTGAAGAATCCTTCGATAACTCTTACTCGTGGTCTTCCTTTCCCCCTTCTGCAAATTCGCTGCGGCCAACAAAAATAAATCTGTGTATTGATCTGAGCTGATTCGCTCGTCTTGAATCAGTGCCAGAAGTCTAGAGCAGGAATGCTGACTGCAGCATAATGTGGACAGTAGATTTGTCTTTCTGTTTTTTTGGCAGGTGAGAGTACAGTCTTTCTGCACTCTGTCTTTCTGTCTCTCTCTCTCTCTCTCTATATATATATATATATATATATATATATATATATATGCATGTGTGTGTGTGTGTGTATAAATATGTGCGTGTATGTACATATATATATATATCTATATATATCTATATATGAACATGATTTAGACTGGTAGTAATGAGATCTAAACATGTGGTTATGCTTAGATCTCTGGTGTGAGCAATGTAAATAACCACTATTATGTTTATTTTACTATTCTAAAGTACGCCGTTATCCTATTGTCTCCTGCCGTGCACCGCTCCAGCCTTTTAAGCAAGGTTGTGTAGGTGCTGAATGCTTTTAATATTTCACAAAGAGCTTCTATCATGAACGACATTTTGATCAATATCTACAAATTTCTGACCCTACTCCCATTTGAAGATAGCGTTTTATTTGCAGTTCACACACATTCCGATTCAGAAAAAAATAATTAAAAAACATGTTTCGGGTCCCTTGTGGTCTCCCAAAGCCCAGTCCAATTATTACCTCACAATGACTTTGTTACTAAGGCAACGTTCAGCCAGTGACATTTGGCAAATAGGAATCCTGGCTTGAACCTGTGACTTATGAAGAACAAGGGCGCAGAAATAAGTGAATCAAAAATTAAAACGCGAAGCGAAATTATGCAGGGACATGTGAGGTATCAACCTAATGCCCTGTGATCACATCGGAAAGGCTTATGTTTTGCATCCAGTCCTTCCACGATCCCTGGAATGCAAAATGCGTTACGTTGCACGTCGGTAAAGTGAGAAGAATATTAAACTTAAGCTGTAAACCACAAATTCAAGATAGTTAATGTTTGGGCCCTACAGCTTGAATATAAAAAATTGTGCATTTCATATTTGTCAAGTCATTTGTTGGGTGATTACATTATGTTTTGAACCTATTGATTTCATGTTCGTATTGTCATTATGTCGTTGCGTTTTCTCTTTCCTTGTTCCTCAATCAAGATTGCAAGTGAGACCAAAGAAACAATTATATTTTTGTTTAGGTACAATAAACTATACAGCAGTGACATTCCATTTACTAATGACCATGCTCTGTGGGATGGAACTATACCCCATTATGTACACACCATGTGTCCAATTCACAAAGCCACCAATAGGAAATTGGAATACTGGTAGATGGGGTTAGACCATACTCAAACAGCAACCGCAATTCCTGTCAGGGTGAAGTCACAAGCAAACCCCAAATAAACTTGCTCTTAACCCTCTGGTAGCTTGGCACAAACAGTCAGGCTTAGTTTAAAAGAATTGTGTAAAGTATTTGTGCAGCATTTCAAACAGTAATACATTGAAAACACAACCCATGACAAATCCCACACCAATTTAGAAAAATAGTTCAATTTACTTAATTATGTTAGACAAATAAAACCAAAATCGTATCAGTAGAACCAGATATATTTAATTAAAAAAATGTAAGTAAAAATAGAGTATAGAAACAGAAAGTGCCAATTATGCTTATCTGGTCGTGCCGGATCAGGAAAAAGTCACGGGTTCAGACCGATCTTGATGGAGAGCAGGCCGTTTTCAAGGACCAAGTTAGGCTCAATGAAGAAAGTGCCTTAAATCCTGCTTGAGGAACATAACAAGATACCACTTCGAAGATGCATCACGCAGCAGCTGTTCTGAGGAGCTGTCAGGTAGCAATGCAAAGTGTTGCATCGTCATGATGTTGCTGTTGAGGACAAGGCTTACAATGCAAAGCCCTGCATTGTTGAGTGGCTAGATATGCGAAGGCCTGCATCAAGCTGCGGCAGTTATGAGGTGACTGCGGGCTGCAATACGAGGTTTGACGTCACAGATGCATCACACTGCATCTGCGCCTGTGCCAAAGGGGGGCTGTGAGGCGATGCATCGTGCTGCACCGGTTTTGACCACTGGATCACAGCTGGGCTCGCAGAGCTCCTATATTCCCACTTCCAAGGACCCAGGACTGAGGTGGCACCACTTGGGGTAGGACGCACTACAGACAGAGTCCAGGTGCTGGGTTTAAGAGGAACAGTCCTGCCTGCAGCAGATCAGCACAACAGCCCTTCCACAGGTCCATAGGTGTAATAAGAGTTGGGTCTGATGGTCCAATATTTATACCTGGTGCCAGCTTTGAAATAGGAGAAGGTTCTGGAGGCTTCCACCCAATAGTTGTTTGGAATTTCCTACCTCCCTGTCCTGGCCCCACCCTTTCTGAGAACACAAAAGTTTAGTGTCAATCCCGTTGTGAGTGGGGTCAGGCAGAGCCTTTGTGATGTGCAAGTGTGGTAGGCTCCTCCCCCTCATTAAGTCATAGATGACACATCCTGCCAGCAACTACTCCCCCTTTGTCTCACTGATTTAGAGCAATACATAAAACCAACTACCAGCTGCAACTAGTCACGTGATCACAGATACAGGATGAAGGAACCAAATGGCTGGGACAAGAATATGGCAACTTTCTAAAAGTGTCATTTCCAGAATTGTGACTTAAAATCTGACCTTACCATTAATGAGGGTTTTAAATTACAGTTCTTTAGCCACTAAACTCGATATTCCTGCTTGCTCCCAAATGAAAGTTATTACTTATTAAATGTAATAAGGTAAACCAATGTTGTCCTATGGGAGAGGCAGGTCTTGCAGTAATGAAAAACAAATTTTTGTTTTTCACTGCCAGGACATGTAAATTCAAAAGTGCATATCCAACTTTTTAAATGCAATGGACCCTGCCCCTCAGGGGTGACTTACACATATTAAAAAGGAAAGTTTAGGCCTGGCTAAAGGTTTATTTTGCCAGGTCGAAATGGCAGTTTTAACTGCGCACACAGGCTGCAATGGCAGGCCTGTGATAAGCTTAAAAATGGCTACTTAAGCAGGTGTTACAAGGAGTGCTGCAGGCCCACTAGTAGTGTTTAATTTACAGGCGCATGTAAATGTAGTACCACGTTTCTAGGGACAATTTAAGTGTGTCAATTGGGTGTGAGCCAATTTTATTTTTATGAGAGAGCGAACACAAGCACTTTAGCACTGATTAGTAGAGGTCAATTGCACATAGTGCTAAAAGCCAACAAAAACAGGTTCAGAAAACAAGAGAGGGAAGGCAAAAGGCTTGGGATTACCCTGTAGAACGGGCCAAATCCAACACCACTGATGGCCTCAAACCTATGCTGAAGGCTGGAAATGGTTCCATTTATGCAAGTCTTTGATCCCAAAAATGATATCTTTTGCTGATGTCACATTTTCTATCTGTCTAAAAGATCTATTTTGAGTGCTGTTTTAGCCCCAACCTGCTCCCTAATTTAGCATTTGTATGTGTTTTCATAATTCATAGAAATTAATTTCTTCCTCTAAACTTTATTACTAAGATACATACCCTAAATCCCATCCATGTTCATTAGCATAGAGTATATGTAAAGTATGTGCTACTTGATTTGTAGAACAAGAGTGATTTGCATTAAATCTAAGACAGACTCTGCATTTTGTGTGCCTTTAGTGCAGTGCGTCCCTCTGAAGATTGGGGCCCCGGGCCCTGGGCAGTTAGTTCATGCCGAAAGCTAGCTTTAGCTATGACCATTATTGAGGACACTGTTGTCTGCCACTCTGAATTCAGTGGCTCTGCAGATTGCTATGCAGAATAACATCCATGTTAACACAGATCTCTGAAATGAGTCGATTTCACATGACGCTGGCATGTTGATCCACAGCGGCCCATGATGTTGTTATCTGGTCGTGTACACCGCATTCCAAGCATAATCTGCACATCTAGCAGTGAGTGCTGTTAGGCCAGTTCTATTCATTGCAGTAGATTGGCTCAATCCATTGTTCTTTCCTCCCATGCACCGCAGCTGATTGTAAACCAATCTAAAACTAAGACATTTCATTTGCTGCGTATTAGTAAATGTTGAACTGCGCGTGTCGCTCACATTAACAACTAGATAGATCATTGAGGGAAAAGTGTGCGTGGCCTGTCACAACACTCTGACATGATTGAACCTTTACAACTCGCTTTGTGTCTCCAGTCCCTTAATGACTCGTTTCTATATTATGCAGCGTGAGATTGCTTTGTATTTACTGATCAAGATTTAATAGCTGCCTGGTACTCATATTCCTCATTTCCACTTGCGGTGCGTTCTCCAATTCATCACCAGGCCCGCTCCGCTACAAACGCAGATTACATTAGCGCCGTCATCGGGGCCATGTTAAAGGCTTAAGGTAACTTGTGCTGCAAAAAGCTCTGTTTCTAATGGATCACGTTAACCCCTTTAAGAACCAAGGGGCTGATTTATATTTATTTATTTATTTATTTTTGAGCCTATCTATTCCTGAGAAGGTAGAGGTGGCAAAATTGTGATTTTGTTTCTGCATATTATGTGTTACATTTTGGTAGTTAAGTATATTATGCAAACTATGTTTGACTTGCATCTCCAGTGGCAGCCACCACAATAAAGAGGTGCTAGGTGGGTGGAGGGGGCACGGGGTAGCAGCGGATGGGGAGAACGCTAGGGGTTAATAAAAAATATAAACTTACCTGGAGCTGCCGCCCACCTCCTGTGTCATGCCTCATCCTTCCTTATCCCAGCAAGGACTGGGGCCATGTCACAGGCTCCCTGTGCACTCCCTGTGCAGCTCTGATACTGGATAGATGCTCCACTAAGACCAGGGAGTCTGTGGGGGCTTCTCCAGCCCCGCTGTTCCATGCAGCCGGGGTGGAGAAACCTAAGTGTGCATGTGTGTTTTGGTTGGCCTGAGATGGAGGGCCAAACACATATGCACACTTAGGAAGTCTACATAGCACTTCTCCTCCCCCTGACACACCCCTCCCCGCACAAGCTGCTTCAGAGCAGGAAATGAAAAATAAAACAATGCTAGAACCTCGTTTTATTTTTCATTTGCTGGCTCTGAGCCAGGCAGTGGGGCGACGCTCCTGCGCCATTGTGGAGGAGCCGCCACTGCGTATCTCACATGAAAATTGAACTCGAGGACATGCCTTGTAGTCAGAGCTCATGTAAGATGCCTGTACGAGATGAGTTTAGGAGGGAAATGTCTTTTGGCAGAGGTGTTATAGTTCCCATAAGAACTTTTCTGCTCGAACCTGTCTCCAGCAAGTAAAAATACACAAACGGCGTATCCACAAAATGATAACAAATTTAATACAAATTGAGTAATATGAACTTTATGAATATTGTAAAGAATCCGTCCATGTATTAAACAAAAAGCACCCTACCCTGATTATAGACTTTTGTGGTGTTTTGTCTAAACAAAATCACTTGGAACAGCGAACAGTGGACATATAAAAACACAGTCTGTCCATTGTGAACTATAGAGGTCAGGAACACATGTCTCAATTTTGTATGGCTAGAAACCAGAAAGTGAACTATGTTCACCACATTATCCTTGCTTAGTGTATTTCTGTAGCTTAAGTGAGTTTGGATTTGCTGTTTCAGAAAGCATCCCATTGTACAGTGTCTTGATAAGATGTATCTAAGACAACAACATATGAGCTACATCTGAAAACACAACCATGGCTGTCATGTGCACATTTTTTTATACCTCTTGCAGAACCTGGGAACCTCCATAGTCAGATTTTTATCCGAATCAGACTCGGAGCAGCTGCCTTTCGCACATTCATTTTTCATGGATCCTTCATGCAGGTAAGGCTTTTTAGAGCCTAGCCAATCCCCTGGTTCGAATCATTGTCCTAGATGGCATGCTGCAAAGTCGGTGCTGCTAGAGACCACATTGTAGGCTTCTGACTCGTAACAGGATGGTACAGCCTCCAACAACCTGAGGTCCTCCACCCTGCTCTCTCCATGTCTAGGACTGGTTATCTTTTTATTTAACAATTGTATTTAGGCCCTATTAAGTGGGAGTGTATCCTAGCAACAGTCTGTCATTTTTGCGTAATGCATTTCTGACTAATAAGAAATGCAAAAAATAAATCAAATGCAGGCAGTAATTTCCAGTGGTCAATGAACAGCTGAGACATTAATAATCCACACAAAGAAATATGTTGTCCCACAGCTAATCTGATTAGCAATTAGCAGCCAATCAAAATGGGCCTTAACACATTGCCCTTTTATGATCAGTGATCTGGTTAGGTACGCTTTTAACCAGTTAGAATTGGTGTCCATGTTGTGGCCAGTCTGATTTGAATTAATAGGGGCATGCTACTCTTTTCTGTGATGTGCTCTATTGTGTATGAAGGGGCGATCATTCTAAATACAGGCAGTTTTCTGGTTTTAGAAATAAAATCTGCCCATTTATCCAGCTTGACTGTGGAGCAGATTTGGCATTTTTTTAAATACAGTTTTGCTCCTGAAGCAAATTAAAAAAAATAGAATACCTCCTTCCAGTTTCATCTTTTGGCTACACGTGTTGTCCCAACAACCTTTGTCCCTCTTCTGATTCAATATATGAACAATCCATGAAACCTTACCAAATATGCATGAGTCTCACAACATGATTCAAAATAGCTAAACAAGTGGTTCTGTTATTTGAACTTTTATAATCAATGAACAACTTAGCCTAAGGAATCAAGTCAATTAAAATAATTTTTGATCTAGAGGTCATGGTGGTCAAGTTGTAGGAAGGCAGTATGAACATTGCCTGCAGAGCTCAAGTGAAGAAAATGATAGTGATGTGACTATCATGGAATACAGCAAAATAATTGCAGATGACGTCTTTTGCTCTGAAGAAGGTAAATTGTAGTCTCAGGTATCAGAATTACACTGTATTTCCAATATGTTTTGTGTGCCCGCTTTGGAGAAAATATGAGACGCAGGTGAGCAAAAAGGGTTAAAAATGCCAAATCCATTCAGAAATTAACTAGTGTAGGGGAGATGAAACTAAAACAAGGCAGCAAGCCTCCTATTTTTAGAAATTTGAATACATTGGATATTGATATTCTGTCAGCGACTCAGACATTTTTTTCCAGAAAGTAGGTGTCAGGTGGGGCTTATTTCCATTAAATACCATTGATGTATTAAAGATAGGATTACAAATACATTCTGTAAAGTAGAAGTAAGTGACTTATAAGCTAATTGTTCAATCAGCTGCATTATTCTAAACCTGAAATACAAACAAAGATTCTTACATTTTCAAAAGGTGTCAAACAGAGAAGCCTATTGAAAGGACTAGGTTATATCCACCATTTTTGTTGTATGGTGTGGTCACCTAGCTCCTTTTCCATCTACTCCTCTAGCTGTCAGTCAACTTATATCATATAAGAAGGAATTGTTAATTGAATTTATGCATTATTAGAGTTTTCAGTAATAGGACCTGACAAAATATAACACATATTTAGAGTTCTATATATCAAGAAGGACTTGCAGAATAAACGTGGTGATGGTCAGAATTGTTCTAGCTGTGTTTTTACCGCTAATTGGTAGGCTTAAAAAAACCTCTGTCAACGAAGATGTATTAAGTTCAAATTTCAAAAGTAAAGGTTTGGATTTATGTGCATTTTTCTTGTTAGGATTACAATTAGGCTTATTTTTAGGTTGAATTTGACAGCATGTTTTAGAGTTCTTGCGAACATTAAGATTACAGTTGAGGTAAGGAAAGTAAGTGTAAGAGCTGGCATTAAAATGACGATATTGGATACTGGTAGAGATAAATCAAGGTTTGGTGTTAAGGTTAGAGTTGGGTATATAGATGGATAAATGATAGGGTTAAAGCCGGTGGGCCAGCATGGATAATATGATAGGGTTCCGGCCGGTGGGTCAGCATACGCAATAGAAAAATGTTAGTGATATTGGCAGCATTAATGTTAGTTGCGGGAATTGCCAAGCAAACTAATTGCCCCCAAAAATATTTTGGTTTCTCATTATTTTTTCCTGAAAAATTCTGAAGTATCAACATATATTCGTTGAAATATCTCATTATGTCAGTATTTTGTTCAGGTTAACATAACTGCTTTTCAAAAAAGAAACAAAACACAAATTATGTTGACCTGCTACTGTTTTATGATTCATCCATGGGTAGCTGTTATAAAATCCTGGATTTTTTTTCGGCAGCTGTTTCCTGATGAGTAGTAACTATAGTTGGCAATTAATTTAGGAGTCAACTGTAGTGAAATAACCATTCTGGCAGATTTATTTTATTGTTCCCTTCGTTTGTCTTTTCCTCAACCTACAACACCACTTGCTCTCATTCTCCCCAATGTGACAGCTTGAGAAGTCTTGTGCTGGAGAAAAACAGCAGTGGAAGAAATAGAGAGAAATTGCCAACATTAATTTGATATGGAAAAGTAATTTACAAGGGGGTATGTCACCTTGTGGTTTCTTGTGACATTAGAGACATGCTGCTATTTGCTTTTAGCACTTAGTGTCAGTCGTTCGAAAACAACCCCCTTTCTTATACTCAGTTTTGTGCTGATAATCACATTGTGGTGGCCTCCAAGTGCTTTCAAGCAAAGGTACATACAGGCTTACAAAGTTCAACAAGATAACATGTGCAGGACTGGGTATAGGGCACCAAACACAAATGAATAGGGAAGGAGAGTGTTTGAAGATGTCTGCAATCTAATATGTCCCCAACATGATATCAAAGAATGAGAATTGGGTTTTTAGTTGAGTGATGTGTGAGCCCTACTCAGGCATCAGCTGCAGTCCTTGTCAGGGTGAACCATAAAATACACTAAATTAGCGTGTGCTTAACCCTCTGGTAGCTTGGCACAAAAGCAGTCAAGCTTAACTTAGATGAAATGTGTATAGTATTCAGGCAGCATTGAAATGGTAATAAAGTTAAAGCAGAACAGAAGAAAAACCCCACACCAATCAAAAATAAATAGAATAAAATGTAATAAAATATTTAACACCAAAATGACAAAAATCAAATCACTAGAACTGGAGATCTGCAATCTCAAAGTATATGGTAAATGTAGCGTCAAGATGTGCAAGCTGCCAACTGTGGTTATCTTGTTGTGCAGGACTGGGACAAAGCCACTACTTCAGGTCGACCGTCATGGAGTGCTGGCTAGATGCTGGGCCAGTTAGTCCCACTACCTTATGTCCATGATATGGAGCATTGCATCGCTCTGCGTTGGTTCCAATGAAGATCTGTGTGGGCTGCGATGCGAGGTCCTGCGTTGAGTTGCATCATACTGCATTGGTTCCCATGGGAGGATGCGAGATGCTGCAATGCAAGATACTATGTCCAATTACGCCTCATTGCGACGGTTCTGAAGAAACCCACAGATGGGCCAGGAAGAGTACACTCTGATGTCAGTCCAGGGTCTAGGACCTGTGGGCATCCCTTGGGAGATCATGACTCATTCCAGCAAAGGGCAAAGACATGTCCAGTTGAGTCTGGATAGATTCAGGGCAGATTTCCAGATCTTTTTATGTCCCTTTAGGCCAGAACAGGAGGACAATCATCTAGTCCTTGGAGTCAC
This sequence comes from Lissotriton helveticus, assembly GCF_964261635.1. Taxonomy (NCBI): domain Eukaryota; kingdom Metazoa; phylum Chordata; class Amphibia; order Caudata; family Salamandridae; genus Lissotriton; species Lissotriton helveticus. The sequence goes on along the minus strand of NC_136071.1, from coordinate 472,289,767 downwards.
TCTGGTGGTTCTGAGTTCAAGGAGTTGGTCCAGTATAAACTTCCTCAGGCAGCAGGGCAGTCCTTTTTGAAGCAGGCCGTCCTTCCATCGACAGGGCAGTCTTTCCAGCAGCAGGGCAGCAGAGCATTCATTCTTCTGAGTCTTCCACATGTCCATAAGTGATCTAATGAGTGGGTCTGAGGGCAAATATATTACACCATGAGACAACATCAAAGTTGAAGGAACTTCTGGAGTTTTCCTCCCAAAGACTTGCTCGGAATATCCTGCCTCCCTGCCCTGGTCCTAGGATGTCTGGGGACAACTTAGGCTAATGTGAAGTCCTTTGTGTGTGTGCTGAGACTTTGAAGTGAAATTGGGGCTAGTGACACCTCCATCCCTCCCATTCTGGCAAAAGTTCCATCCTGCCAACACCCTGTCCCTGAATGGTGTGGTTGTTTGGGGTGAATACCTACTGTGTGGCTGTCTGGGATGAAAAAACTAAGGCCAACTGCAACTACACATAGTCATGTGACCCAGAAAACTGGCTGCAGGCACCAAATGGTTAGGACAAGAAAATCCAATTTTCTAAAAGTGTCATATTCAGAATTGTTACTCATAATCCACCTTTGCCATTAAAGAGGATTTCGGATTACAATTACTTTCACACCAAACATATTTATACTTGCTTCTAAATAAAAGCTATTGCTCAGGAGATGTAATAAGGTAACCCAATGTTATCCTATGGGAGAGGTAGGCCTCACACCACCAAGACATGTAAACTTTCAAGTACATGTCAAACTTATCAAATACACTGCACCCTGTCCTATGGGCTATATAAAACATACCTTAGGGATGACATATGTATTAAAAAAGAAGTTTTAGGACTGAAAAGGGATTTATTTTGTCAGGTCGAAATGGCAGTTTAAAACTGTCCACAGGCTGGTATGGCAGGCCTGAGACATGTTTAAACAGGGCTACTTGAGTGGGCTTCACAAAAAGTGCTCTAGGCCCACCAGTAGCATTTAATTTATAGGCCCTTATTACAGGTAGCAATTTACTAGGGACTTGTAAGTAAATGTATTATGCCAACTGGGTGTAAGTCAATTTTATATTCATAAATAGACGGACAAAGGGCTTTTATATATAAGGTCCAGCACAGTTGCCCAAATGCTAAAGTTATTTTTGCTGGTACTCCCAATCCTGTTTTAACTCACATAAACATCACACACCACTTATTCATCTACACTCACTAAATCTCTCACCCCCATGGCACCAAACGGCTATTTGGAAAAAGATCTCTGCCAAAGTGCCCCTCATCGGGAACCCGTCAGGCATTGCAGCGCCGGCCAGACGAGGAGCAGCTCGATGATGAAGCATGACGCCCAACTGGGTGTGTGAGGGCATTATATTCCAAAGAAATGGATTCCCATCTCTTTGACTTTGTAGCCTACTGCCCTTTGTATATTGCTCAATTCTAGATCATTCAGGAACAGCACAACTTTAATTTTCATATACTAAGTCAATTTTACCATGTTTTTGGGACTGAGCACCACACTGGTTAGCTGTGGTAAAGTGCAAAGCATCCTAAGGCTAACAAACAACTAATTCAGCAAAACAAGATGCGTGAAGGAAAAACGTTTGGGTGACTACCACCCAGAGATGTCAGATCTAAAACAAAGCTTCCTGAGGAGTGAAAGTTATTTTTCCCACCATTAAGAGTGGAGAAGTTCTTAGGCATCTTAGACATCTGACCAGGAAACGTAAGAGAATCATTCACATAGATTTCTAAAACAAATAAAGAATGTGAATCCTAAAGGGTATCAGGCATGCTTTGGAGGTGTGATTTTCTAATATTTGCCCTGGTGACCATGTTTGTCATATCATTCATTTATGGATTTACTTATTTTATGCATGTTTTATGGGCTATGTTTTCCTTTGTACTTTTAGCAATATTAAGAAAATCAAAATAGATGCATAGCTTGATGACAAAATGCCTACCTTGTGGCCAGGAGTAGCTCTTGCAGGCATTGGTTAGGACACCTCGATAACACTGCTGCCATTTGTTGCTGTGCCTCTGACAGGCTAAACATGATTTCCTTAATTATTCTTGCAAGAGCTTTGTCTTGCACCAAAGAACCTTCTATCTCCTCCGGCTGGGAACGAGAAGTGGGGCCGCCCGATTCCTCTACTTAATATTGTCTTCAAATCCCAACATTTTTTTGCAATTTATCTTTAGCTCTATTAAAACACGTTTTTACATTTTTCACATCTGTGCTCTCTTTTCTTTTCTTGCCCCCCTTAATGGTATTATGTCTTCTTGCTGTCTACTACACCCAAAAAAACACACATTCACATGACATAAGTACCCTTACATACAACTCCATGTAAAACTGCACATACATGTTGACTACTTGACATACACACACGTGCTCACTCGCGCCCAGGCACCCACAGAGGGACGTGCAAGCTTGCAATCCCTGACCTATTCCTAGAGTTTTTTTTATACTCAAGCCTGTTTTTTTTTTTTGTTTCTCAACATTAGTAACCTGCCTTTTTGATTAACCGCATGCGCGCTAGCGGTTTTCCCGCTGTACGCGGCGGTTTTTAAAAACCCGCGTTACATGACGAGCTGAGCTCGTCATGAGTGTACGAGAGGCGTAACTCATGACGAGCTCAGCTCGTCATGAGCGTCGAATGGGTTAAAGCTCTATCGGATCTGATGTTTGTTGTCGAACATCTGCGATTGTTTACCCTGTTATGTTCTGTTCTTTGCATTGTACATTCAGAATTTTCCGTGGCTTTTAAGAGCCTGCGGGCATCAACGAAATATGCCCTGTGTAGGGAACAAAAGCTAGTCAGAAAAAAAAAGAAAGAAAAAAAAAGTAGGAATACTTTGCACTGTTGATATAATCTCCAGTTTCATTAGCCATCAATGGCTTGAGGAAGCAATGGATTTCTAAAGCATGTTATTTCTGTTGAGTGTTTCTGAAAACAGACTAGTCCGAGTATCATGGTCAATCAGTTAAAAGTATATATTCCCTTTACTTCAGTCTGAACTTTTCTGCTTTTATCATGAATGGATAGTGTGGAGGTAATTTATCAATTAATTTAAATATAAATGTAATGGTGTTTATAAGTTGCCATCCACAGCAAGTGCTGCTTAAGAGTGCCTAAGAGCAGAGGGAAGAGCGAGAATTCATGGCACTAGTACAATTGCTGTGGGTAAAACAGGAATAGTTCAAAGGAACATCTACATTCCTAGCGCTTTCAGGGAAGACCTACAGACTTGGCACTACCTTTCAATAGTCCATTTGATGGAGATGCCTTGAGGTTAGTTAGCGGCAGACAGTTTTAAACATCTAGCCCATGGATGCCAAAGCTCTGCTGTGATGCTGGGGTCTCCCTAGGGAAACCACGTGAGGTGGTAGAATATAGGGACAGAAGAAAAACACACCGCTTGTCAAAAAATTACTAGAAAATGATTTCTTTAACCCCTTCCATGCTGGTGACGGAACCGTTCCGTCATCAGTCACGGCTGAGCTGTGCTGATGACGGAACGGTTCCGTCACGACCGCGCCCTGTTCTGGAATGTCCAGCACAGGGCGCGGCTTCGGCGCCGCGGTCAAGGTGTTAAAATCCTTTTTGCACATTTTGCAGCAGCCTATCTTATACTGCACGTAGCTTATACATTTTGTAAACATTTTTGTAGGCGGTTAGACTGCGAGCAATACATCTTTAAACAAATCCCTTGCATATTCACAGTGCCTGCTGTCTCAGGATTGGACTCAGTAGCTCTATAAATACACATCGGTTTTCCTCTGTGCCCCAAACAGGATTCAAGTCAGCTTCCCTCCAGTTACACAAACAAACGTCTGAAGCCTGTAGAGCTTTCTCTAAAATATTGCATTCGTTTTTCATTTAAGGGGTCTGCATGCCATTTTATTTGCAGTAACCTGAAGATTAAAGACCAACAAAAAAATTACAGAATATTTTGTTCTCTTTAGATGCGTGTTGACACCCGTCACAAACACTCACTAGCCCTTCCCAATTATACTCATTTTCACAGTTCCCATACTTTTATAGGTGCTTCTCAGTCCACTTAACTAAGTTTTGACCTATGAGCAGGGCGACCCTGCTGAGAGGACATTTTGAACTAGCTGTAAAAGCAAAACCCATGACCAGAAGAGAACAAATAATGTACCATTGTGTTTTTTTGTTGTTGTTGTTTTTCGATTCTGTGGTCTTGTTTCTACAGTCCTTTCAGCTTGCTTATGAGCAGGGCAATCCTGCTTATAAAATAAGCTGAAATGACTATAGAAAAAAGACCAGAATCACAAAACGATGTTGCTTGGCTTACAGCAGTAATAGTAAAAACTGAACTTGAGCAGCGTTTTTTTCTCTGCTGCTGCTTACCACGGCTTCCAGAGGAAGGTCTACAACTACAATCCAAAAGGAAAGGTCTGCCTGCCTGCCTGCGGGCCACAGGCCATACATTGAGTCGCATTCTAGCTGACGAGGGCAGGCCATAAAATAGATCCTGGAGCAAGAGATTACATCTTGGAAGTCCGATGCAGGTTTGATGGCTTTGCAGATTATTTTCTTAATCAAAGCTATACTTGCCGGACTCCTTCTTCCTCACCCTTACATGAAAACACATGAAAATCCAAGGAAAGTCAGATCCGCTGTCTCCCTTCTTATAGGCAACCTTCTTCAAGGCAACCTGGCCAAGGTCCACCGAACTAAAAGAGCTCGTACTGGTGGACGCCGTTTCTCGGTGGTCGCCGCAACCCTCTGGAACTCTCTCCCTATCCAACTCCGGTCTGAACCTAATCATATGAAATTCCGAAAACTTCTCAAAACTCACCTTTTCCCACAATAACCTTTTCTCTTCCCCTCAGCCTCTACCCTCAGTAGTTGGTCTACAATCACAGCGCTGGGACGCTTCCGGGCAGCCATGCGCTATACAAATCCCAAATTCATTCATTCATTCATTCATTCATTCATAGGGGTGGGTGAGGGAGCAGTATGCAAGCATATGTGTGTATGTATATGTGCTTGTCTATGTGCATGTGTCCACAGTTTGGGGACTCAGTATCACAGTCCCCAAACTGTGATACTGAGTGTTATGTAACACTGAATGTAGAGGTGTCACAGTGTGCTGGTCCAGGAATGGTGGCTGAGCTACAAGGACATCCTGCTCCTAGTGAGACATTGTGTTTACTACCATTAGGGATGGTCTGACAACACAAGATTTTCCATTCCTAAATGTCAAAAAACAGCCCAGGCTGGATGTTTTTGGAACGTCCCTGTGCTGTGAACTTGAAGTGTTAAGAGGTTCACATAAGGACCACTGCTTCCTTACAAGATGACTAGGAGGCAGGACGCGCAGTACAAAAGGCACCCTTTTAAATTCAGCTTTAGGAATGCAGTTGAGCCGCTAGAGAGGCCAATAAGAGGAATGAAGACACATAGAGCTGGCAAGAGACAGAAGAGAAGCAGCCCCATGGTACTTCATTGCAGCCAGGGCATCTCACATTCACTCGGCTAAATTAAAATTGCAGCCCTCTTCTAGTTATCAATAGCTTAAGTAAGGGAGAAGCCAAGTGCCTGCAGCCTACGGGGACCTTGTCGCATTACTACAAAAAAGCACACAGCTGTCTCACAGACTGTGCGTGGGATGGAACACCTTTCACTCTATACTCAATAATCAGCTCCCCTTAAGTTATCGTCGACTAATGATCATTTATTTTAAGAGATCCATAAAACAGGTGAATGAAGGCCAATTAATCAAGAGAAATTGATATCGGGCCAATCATGTGGCTGAAGGCGAAATGTAGTCTGCTATCAAATTACCAGTGACATTGAGAATTTTGACTACTCTAGTGGGCACAATATTCACATTTGTATGTGGTGGGTATGATTGTGCCAAAGATATCTCCAGAGGACAGTGAAAGCATTCCCAATATATTTCAGAAAGCTTCTTAAGACTGCGTTGATTTTACCTTATTCCCTTTGGTATGCCTCTGGGTTTTATTTTCTCAAAGGTATGCCCATCCTATTCTTACTAAATCAATACATTTCCTGATTATTAAAAGGCTGCTCTGATATCCCAAGCGATGTGATTTGTCCGTAGATGATTGTGCTGAAAAATTATATATTAGACCCTTATGCAATTGTGAACTGCGCCAGCGACGGTGTAAACAATGTTGATGGGTAGTTTTCTTATTAGGGCGGCAACTCTTTTAGAGTGTACCATTGTATGGAGATTGCAAACAATAAAGTCAAGTGCAGGCCGTAAACTTTATGAAAAATAACGCCGTACCCCATAAGAAAACTCTCCAGTTACTCTGGTTTTTCAAAAGTTGTAATAAAGCAGATTTTATTTGTGAGATTTGTGATATGTACATTCCTGCCATATACTTACCCAATACATACCAGTTTTTATTTTACAAAACATTTGCTATCACCTTTTTCCTGCCCATGCCATGCAAATAGCAGTTTTTACTACTACCCACCCATCTTAAGTGGTACTTATTTTATCATGAGTGGACAAACGAAAGGCTGAGTCCGCCCCAAGGGGATCCCATCCTTCAGCGTGCAGTTTTCAATAAGTTCTTTTGGGGGGGGTATGCAGTGTGCTATCCCTCAAATATTCTAATTATTTGTATCTCGAAAATGTACTGATATATTGTATCAAGGTTTGTAGAATTTGAATTTCCTCATATGAAAGTACGTGCCAACGTTGATAAATTGCACATGTGCATCAATTATACAAACATTAAGTTGCTGGGTTTTTTCTGCAAGAAATCTCTCTCGCCCCAGGCCAGTGTACATAATGTCAAATTATTCACCAGTTTCTCGGCAGAGGTCTGATGTCCTCGTGAGTACTGTCCACTGTGCTCAATTATTTTCAAGACTATGTTCATACTGTAATAATAATAAATCCTAATGCCACACTTTTAATTGCTGTTTCATACCATACTTCTATTTCTCTGTGGTGAAAATGACGTGTTACTATTCCTTTGTTTTGATGGTACTCTCCTCTTTGACCTCGGAAGGATGGAACCCAGAGTAGGCCTTGCTGAGATTAGACTGCATCACCTCCTGGTCACTGCACATCTCAGCCACAAGTGTTTATTTGCTGAGTCCTCACACACACATACAGCCATTGGCTGTGCAGGGCTGCTCCCACTCCTCAGATTACTCATTTGCAAGCCAGGTACTGGTGTGTACAAAAAAGAAAACAATACAGCTCAGGAAGAGAGAGAGTGAGGTGCAGTAGCCTGAACACATTGGTAGGCCTTTGGCATAAGCAAAGAAAAATTAAGGGGCATAGGAGCAATGCCTAATTTGTGACAGAGGCTGTAGGTGGTGAGCACCTGCACTTATTTTTAGGAACCATGAATTAATTTCTCTTAACTATTTTTTTACTCTGTGCAAGACGGAACAGAAAAAGAGTGTATTAATGAGACAGGGAATGGGTGGTGGAAGAAAATGTTGTGACGAAATCAGAACTAGGCAGCCTTGATATTCAGCAACCCCAACATTCTGGCCAGCTGCGGCTGGTGTAGGTAAGAGCAGTGGGGCGGGGGTAGGGGGGTTGGTCGACTGATGACGAGGTAAAATAAAATAAAAAGAAAACCACTTACCGTGCGCTCGCTGCATCGCCAACTTGGCGATGCGGCGAGCTCAAATTAAGTGTGTTTTTTATTTTTTGTTTTGTTTTACCTCGTTGTAGTGGTCTGTCGACCCCCCACTCCACCGCTCTTACCTGCACTGGCTGCGGCTGATTGTGGCGGTATTGGTGGCAGACTACTTTGAAATATTTTGAGCCCTTGCACTTATTTTTTGTTTACAAATTAAGCATAGGATGGGAAAGAACCTGCAGGAGTGAGCTACAGGGACGGGAAGAGTAGGATGGTGGGAGAGAGAGGCATGAGGAGGAATCAAGTGTGTCTGCCTCTGCATTTGGCCACTCAGTTATGTGGAAGAGCCTTTGGTGGGCTAACAAAGAAGCTCCTTGTGGCACCTAAACATACTTTCGTCACAAATTAATGTCTGTGTTGTACAATGAACTCATTTGATCACCAAAAGAGGTAGTTCGAAGGTAGAACACGTTCATTTCAAGATCACAGGGGTCCCTCCTCCAGACGCCATGACAGAACCCTCAATGTGCCCACGGATGAACATGGCAGCCCACGCCGCGCCCACGGCCACGGCGGCCGGATGAAAAGGCTTCCAAATGCACTCGTGTTTAATCACTTTCTGACTGTACTTTAAGCCTTAGCATAAATTAATATATAATGTGATATTTAAAGTGTTTAGATAAGACAATGACCTACCAATCTGCATATTTTGAGCTCATTAACGTACTCCATTGCCGTCAAAGGGAAGGCATGCCTCAAATGGCTTCCAAAGGTCACTGGTGGGCCACATGCTGCTGGGTGTTAGTGCGCAGGGAGTGAAAGGGACCATGTTTGTTGGAGTCTGAATGCCTTCCCATGATTTGAATACAAGTGGCTTACTGTGATAAGTGTGTTTTGCTCCCTCCTGTTAATTACAGTATTTCAAATGCGCCTAATTTGACAGCCACTGGCACATAATATGCTAAACACTTTGAATGGTGTTTCTTGCAGAAGAAGGGTTACCCCCATGCGAATACCTTCAGATAGGACATTATAATTTAGAGGCTCTGCTCTGACAGTAGATACTATCTAATTACCTCACAGTCCCTTGTTTATGTTGACTGATTGCACCACAAATTTGACTGCATGAGAAATTGTTTTCCAGTCATTAGCGAAGATCCTGGAAATGCATTTAGATTCACAAGAGCATTTCAAAAAGGTTTTTTTTTAGCACCACTCCTGGGTTCCTAGGCAGTGTTGCAAGTTTCGAGTCTCATCCTGAACTGTTTTGATTGTTTTCTGATTTTAATTAACTATAGGACGCGCTCAAGTGGTTCAGTGCGGAAGTAGTGCCGCGGACACGGCATGCAATTTTTAGTTTCAGAAATAATTTGTGAGCTACTCTACTGTTATTTACAACCAGGGGTGGTGAGGGACAGAGTCTCTGAATTAAGCAGAATACTCTCACCCAGTCAAAAGATCAGGGCTAGATCCAACACCGTTTTTTAGCTCATTGCACCATCCCAGTTTCAGAACCTGGCTGTATGCAAATTAGTCTGTTCCTGTCCCAGTGCATGATGGGAACAGGGCAAACCAAACTACAAAAGCCAATTCTTACACTGGGAAGGAAACAAGCTTCCGGGGACCGGTTTCTGGCATTACAGCCGTCTTCGGCCCGGCTTGCTTGAATCCTGATGGTGCAATGAGCAAGGGACTCATGTCTGAGTATACCCTTCCACGCTTAGGGTGGACAAAAATATTTACAACCAGGGGTGGTGAGGGACAGAGCCTCTGAATTAAGCAGAATACTCTCACCCAGTCAAAAGATCAGGGCTAGATCCAACACCGTTTTTTAGCTCATTGCACCATCCCAGTTTCAGAACCTGGCTGTATGCAAATTAGTCTGTTCCTGTCCCAGTGCATGATGGGAACAGGGCAAACCAAACTACAAAAGCCAATTCCTACACTGGGAAGGAAACAAGCTTCCGGGGACCGGTTTCTGGCATTACAGCCGTCTTCGGCCCGGCTTGCTTGAATCCTGATGGTGCAATGAGCAAGGGACTCATGTCTGAGTATACCCTTCCACGCTTAGGGTGGACAAAAATATTTACAACCAGGGGTGGTGAGGGACAGAGCCTCTGAATTAGGCAGAATACTCTCACCCAGTCAAAAGATCAGGGCTAGATCCAACACCGTTTTTTAGCTCATTGCACCATCCCAGTTTCAGAACCTGGCTGTATGCAAATTAGTCTGTTCCTGTCCCAGTGCATGATGGGAACAGGGCAAACCAAACTACAAAAGCCAATTCTTACACTGGGAAGGAAACAAGCTTCCGGGGACCGGTTTCTGGCATTACAGCCGTCTTCGGCCCGGCTTGCTTGAATCCTGATGGTGCAATGAGCAAGGGACTCATGTCTGAGTATACCCTTCCACGCTTAGGGTGGACAAAAATATTTACAACCAGGGGTGGTGAGGGACAGAGTCTCTGAATTAAGCAGAATACTCTCACCCAGTCAAAAGATCAGGGCTAGATCCAACACCGTTTTTTAGCTCATTGCACCATCCCAGTTTCAGAACCTAGCTGTATGCAAATTAGTCTGTTCCTGTCCCAGTGCATGATGGGAACAGGGCAAACCAAACTACAAAAGCCAATTCTTACACTGGGAAGGAAACAAGCTTCCGGGGACCGGTTTCTGGCATTACAGCCGTCTTCGGCCCGGCTTGCTTGAATCCTGATGGTGCAATGAGCAAGGGACTCATGTCTGAGTATACCCTTCCACGCTTAGGGTGGACAAAAATATTTACAACCAGGGGTGGTGAGGGACAGAGTCTCTGAATTAAGCAGAATACTCTCACCCAGTCAAAAGATCAGGGCTAGATCCAACACCGTTTTTTAGCTCATTGCACCATCCCAGTTTCAGAACCTAGCTGTATGCAAATTAGTCTGTTCCTGTCCCAGTGCATGATGGGAACAGGGCAAACCAAACTACAAAAGCCAATTCTTACACTGGGAAGGAAACAAGCTTCCGGGGACCGGTTTCTGGCATTACAGCCGTCTTCGGCCCGGCTTGCTTGAATCCTGATGGTGCAATGAGCAAGGGACTCATGTCTGAGTATACCCTTCCACGCTTAGGGTGGACAAAAATATTTACAACCAGGGGTGGTGAGGGACAGAGTCTCTGAATTAAGCAGAATACTCTCACCCAGTCAAAAGATCAGGGCTAGATCCAACACCGTTTTTTAGCTCATTGCACCATCCCAGTTTCAGAACCTGGCTGTATGCAAATTAGTCTGTTCCTGTCCCAGTGCATGATGGGAACAGGGCAAACCAAACTACAAAAGCCAATTCTTACACTGGGAAGGAAACAAGCTTCCGGGGACCGGTTTCTGGCATTACAGCCGTCTTCGGCCCGGCTTGCTTGAATCCTGATGGTGCAATGAGCAAGGGACTCATGTCTGAGTATACCCTTCCACGCTTAGGGTGGACAAAAATATTTACAACCAGGGGTGGTGAGGGACAGAGTCTCTGAATTAAGCAGAATACTCTCACCCAGTCAAAAGATCAGGGCTAGATCCAACACCGTTTTTTAGCTCATTGCACCGTCCCAGTTTCAGAACCTGGCTGTATGCAAATTAGTCTGTTCCTGTCCCAGTGCATGATGGGAACAGGGCAAACCAAACTACAAAAGCCAATTCTTACACTGGGAAGGAAACAAGCTTCCGGGGACCGGTTTCTGCCATTACAGCCGTCTTCGGCCCGGCTTGCTTGAATCCTGGATTGGCTTTTGTAGTCTGGTCTGCCCTGTTCCCATGATGCACTGGGCCAGGGACTGACTAATTTGCATACAGCCAGGTTCTGAAATTGGGATGGTGCAATGAGCTAAAAAACGGTGTTGGATCTAGCCCTGATCTCTTGACTGGGTGACAGTATTCTGCTTTATTCAGAGACTCTGTCCATCACCACCCCTTGTTGTAAACTACTCTACTGTTACCCACATGTTCAACCTAATTCATATAAAAACTGTAAGACGATGATGACTGCAGCGACATTTTGGGCAAGCTGTGCCAAAAATGTCAATAACACATAATGCTTGATATTGAAGTTGAAGTCTTTGGTACTGTTGCTTAATGTTTTTGCTGGCACTCTGGCACTTTCCAGTTAGGTGGAAGGTCACTTTCAGAGTTGGGTGGTCCACTGGCGTAACGAAAAGTGAGGGGGCCTCCCTGCACGATACTTAGGGGGGCCCCCTCCGGGCTCAATCAGGAGCTCTCCCGGCCAGAGTTCAGGGCCGATGGGGCCCCTTGGAGATAGGGGCCCCCCGCACCGCGTGGGCTGCAGGGGCCTGTATTACGCCCCTGGGGTGGTCTCCATAAACTGCCAGGATAACACCATTTGAGTTTTGCAGTCCCCTAAAGTGATTTGGAATACTGGTTGGAATATTTTTACCAGGGTTTCTTAATATTATAAAAGTCGGATCTCATTCTGAAATTTCCAGATTTATTGGCCAGTAATGTTGCCTCTGGTTAATAACGATACCACACCATGCAATATTGTGGGGGCTTCAGCAGCCGCATGGGGGTGCAGGCACAACTTAAATCTAGTACTTTGAAAGGGACTACCAGGTCTCTCCAATGAGGCTAGAGATGCCATGGCAGCTGCTCTCACAGTATGTATTTTTTGTATACTTCAGTGTGTAGCCCTAAGTTGGATGGGAATGCCCCGATGTGAGTCTCGTGCAGGTGTGTTACTGGAGCCAAGGTATATCTGGCTGATGAGCCCTAACTAGTGTGAAACTGGTCCTGGGTTGCTTGTGTTCTGGTTCACTGAGGACCTTGCCTGGCTTTTTGGGCTGGACTGCTGCCATTGGAGCGAGTCAAGACTGATTTGTATATAGCCGGATCCAAACTGAGGTGACATGGCCTGCAAAATAACGATAGGATAGACTGCAATGCGGCTTGAGTAGTATATCTCTATGTAATGGAAATGTATCGATGGTAGCAAAGTTTATTTGTCACACTGTGTACCTTATTTATAATACAGAAAAAAACGGATGTTGTACCTTTTGGAAACCAACCTCTCTATTTAAGTCTGTATTGAATACCAGTGCAACGGTCTCGTTACTTCGCTTGCATTTTGTTACTAGGACAGACATAGCCTTAACCCGTTAAGTGCTGCGCACGTTCAGTGGACGTCGCGTGCACTACCTCGGTAGTGCTGCGCACATCCACTGAACGTCGCGGCCCCGCCCGCGCAATAGAACGTTCCGCACCAGCGCGGAACGTTCAGCGCAGCGGAGGGGTTAATTAAGGGTATTATGTTTCTATATAGCTCGCGGTAGAACTTCCTATTTCCGGATCTGTATTTTGATTATGAATATTACTCCTTTTACTAAGTACTACAATATATATTTTGCTTCATAATGTTAGTTTACGGTATCTTACCTTAAGCCCCAATTGTGATCGTTCTGTACCAAACCGCGTTTTATAACCAGAATCTGGCAACTTGGTATTTTTATAAATAACTCTTTCAGTCACAGTACACAAAAGTATCAATAAACAAAACCGTCCCAAAAGTTCTTGAAATAAGGACTCATCATGCCACCTCAGTAAACTCTTCACATTAGAAACATTTGAGCCCATCTTTATCTTTGTAATCTACAGAATTGATGCCAAATTCCATTTTATTATTTCGTTTTTATATACCAGTTTATGTTTCTGACAAAGAAACATATTGATTTCCTTTGCCAGCTTTTTGCTTGACATGCCCAAACCCCCAAAACAGACGTCAGCCTTGTGCCTACAGTTGCTACTCTGTAATCAGATTTTCATCATGACAGAAAAAAAAACCTCGGAAGTAAGAAAGAGTCATATAACACGAAAACAAATACGAAATGTAAATCAAAAGGAAGTTAAAAAATAACTAGGCTCCATTAAAAAGATCATTTATACACAAAAACAGAGCAGAAAAAATAATAAACGCCACATGGATATTTTCATATCTTTTAATAAATACCAGCTGCCTAATGTACCCTCTGTATTTTCCCTTGTATCTCATTGCTATTCTCTGATCATAGCAACTCAGTCAAAAAAAATGTGGCAAACATCCAATAAGACATTAGATGACTTAAAATGTACACCACATCTTCATACTTGTACACCAATGAAAAACATCATCCAGCCTCACTACTACAACAGTGCCACTCCAACCTTTCCCATCCCATCAAGAGTCATCATTTGCTAAAACGAGGCTCACCTAAACATTATCTGAGTACTGCCTTATGATGACGAAGCTAAAAGAAAATAAGTAACTTATACAATCTCACATGCACTCCACTGAAGGCTTCATCAGCACCGGCATGAATCCAACAACTTCTATTGGCCACCTTCTGTGCTAAACTGTTTTCCCAGTTATGACTGCAAGTGCTCACTTATTCCTTCTATTTTTTGCTGTTTTATATAGTGCGAACTCGACCCGAAGGTATTGGAGCACTTTACATAAGCACCAGTTACATTATGCAAGGACACATTCATTTTTGGTAGGCACAGGGAGATTAGGTTACTTGCCCAGAATAATCAGATTTTAAGCCGCTGCCTAGACTCGAACCAGGTTCCACAGCTCCAAGGTCGGCAGCTCTGACCATTATGCCACATCCTTCTTCTTTTAATGCTCGCCTTTGTGGTCGGACATACAATAAAATGCACATTCCTGCACAACTGCTTGGAGACAGTGGCCTACGCCTGATAAGATGCCATGAGATGGTCCCATTTCTTCTTAACCTCTTGCGTGCTCATGACGAGCTGAGCATGTCATGACCTCCGCGCAGCCGCGGCCCGTGGAGGTAGTTTCGGTGGGGCAGAAAGGCATTTTGCGATGCAGAGCGCGCTACGAAATTCGTTTTATTTATTAAATTGTTTACTTACCTCCAATTATCCATATTCCGGTTTTTAGCAAACCCCCACCCTGCCCCTCCCCAGCCCTGCCTCTCTGCCCACCGGAACTCCCTCCACGGGCTGTGGCTGCCTCCGCGGAACGCCCACGCGGGGATAATTCCTCTGCTGTGCTGGGCGTTCCATTCAAACGGGTGTGGTCATGACGAGAGCTCGTCATAAGCAGTGTCACCGTGCTGCGTAATGAGCTCCCTCCTCCCCTCCACGTCGCGGGAGAATTAGCCCTGCGGCGAAGGGGTTAAATGAATTAGAGAAGAGTGTTAAACTGCAAACCTTTTCGACCTCACCAGTGAACTGTTAAGTCTTCAGTGGTCAATCCACAGTACATTCATACACCCTCGAACAACTGATGTTTCCTTCCTTTCCCTCTTTAGTAAAAGACAGAACGCAATGTTGTCAACCATCTTCAAGTACCTCCATGTACAAGCCATCCTTGTATAGCCAAAGTAATAACAGTACGAAGTCCACGGCAACTTCCCCAGTGTATAGGAACCTGCTTCCTTTCATTCCATGTTCACTTGTCCATCCTCATGTTTTTATTATTGTCACAAATCGCACATACACTGCAAATCTCTTCTGCTCGACATCAGGTCCATGGTCTTTATCAACAAATACAACATGAACAATAAATGCGTCCTACTCGGCCAGGATGGTCCTGAGTCAAACTATAGCACTGGTGACAACACGCTCCCAAAATTGAGACCACTAGCTCAGAAACTAATAGAATGTTGGACTTATAACTGCATGTAGGTCATCCCGTTACCCAGAAGGATTAGCCCATCGATCGTCTAAGTTTTACACACTTGCTTTTTATTTAGCCCTTATTACCAATGCGGTACAAAAGGGGGTGGTGATGGACGGAGCATCTGAACCAATCAAACACTCACACCCAGTCAACAGATCTGGGTTTAATCCACCACCGTTCTTTAGCCCACTCTGCCACCCCAGTTCAGACATGGCCATATGCAAAACAGTCTGACCCTGTGCCTCATGGGAACAGTCCAGCCCGAACTGCCAAGCCATGCCTTCCCTGGACTGGAAACAAGCTTCCTAGGACCGGTTTCTGGTATTACAGCCGTCTTCAGCCAGGCTTGCTTGAATCCAGTGGCAAAGTGAGCAAGGGACTCACGTCTGAGCATACCCTGCCAACTTATGGCAAACAAAGCGGTACAAAAGGGGGTAATGTATGCCATTATAAAAGGCTTCTATTGTATGCTGATGAGACATCCAGGCTAATTTCACCAAATATACTTATGCCTCAGATCAGTAATTAGCTGAATGGCATCATCCTTTATAAAACATTAAACAAAGGAGTACAGTAACTATACCCTTCTCTGTCCCAGTCAATTTACGCCTTACCTTGTATCGTCAACAACAAATTACCACCAAAAATGAAGACCAAAAGACTATGCATATAGTTTAAATCTAGGCGAAATGTCCTTTATGTTGGCGTAATACCTCAAAAAGTTCAGGATTTTGTACTATGATTATGTGCATAATACAAGATATAATCGCACCTTATGTAAACAAGATTTTGTTCTGGTAAAACTCGTAACATGGGAACAATGCGAACAAACCAGCGACTGTTGCTCTTGCATTTTTGTGCTATTTTTTAGGTTTCTCACTTTCCAATCTGGTTTGTAATGTCATTATACATGAGTCACTTGCAGTGACACAATTTGCTGTTACATCCCCCCCCCCCTATTTTTAAATAGTATATGCCATACGAGGAAAACAAAACATTAATGTCGTTTTTAGCGCTTAAACACCGCTCCTGTTGTACCGCAGCGTGTGCTGCTTTCCTTCCCAGCAATTTAGTCGCATCCTATTATTCGGTAATGTGTTTGTGCAGCTTTAAAAATAAACCAGCAGGTGATGCCAAAGCAGAGTTTACAACACCCACACGAGCGTCTTGTAAGAGGAGGCAAGGAAGCCATCTTCCTTGCTTGCACCTTGCACCAGCCAAGAAAAGCAGTGTTAAAAGTGAGCAGATGGTCACCGCACCGACAACAGCCATCCTGTCACAAATGCAGAATGTGTGTCTGTGATCAATGGAATCGAGTGTTATTAAATATGTCTTCCCGATAGCAGCAGGTGTGGCGGGTTAAGGTAGCATATTGTTTCCCAAGCGTGTCAGTATATGAGCAGTAAAGCGCCTACTGTCTGCGCCTGAAAAAACAAGCATCTTCAGAGCAGTGTTTTGCCTCGCAGTAACTCTGACGTCTAACATGACAATAGAACATTGAAATTGATGGCATAACTCTTTATTTGTCTTAATGTACCGATTGGGATGAAATGTGAAGATGCTCATTGTTGTTTTTAGGATGCTTTTATGGTTCTACTACTTTTAACCGAATAAAGCTGGATTTGATTTATTGATCGCATGTCTACGGCAACCTGAGCGATATTTTACCCACTTTCAGTCATTTTTTAGGAGGTTTGTGGGATATAATGGGTTTAATTAGTGCTTAATGTGTACAGGTGGGCGAAGCTGGCAGTATTTATTTGGGATCAGGAGTTCATTTTCATCATCAGATTTTGACTGAAAACAAGATGGAGAAAGGCAGAAAAGTAGGGAAGTTGAAAGAAGAGAAAGCTGGGGAAATGGCCTAAAACAGAATGAGGGGATGAAATGGCCTCAAGAGACTGAGCTAAAGAAACCGGAAGTATAGGGGTAAGAGAGGCATGTAGATGAATCAGTTGACATTCAGCATCCCCAACTTTGACTGTGCTGGTGGTGTGTTACTAAGAGCTATTGTCAAATCATTTTAAAATGCCTTGGGCCTCATTTATGAAAAGTGACGCATCGCTGCGTGAAAACAGCGATGCGTCACTTTTCATTGCGCCCTACTTGCGACACCAATGATGCATCATATTTACAGTATGGCTCATCATGTCGCAAGGAGTTACAGATACGACAGTATTTCTGACGTATCTGTAGGCGCAAAAGTGACGCATTGCTGGAGTGTGTCACAAAAGTGACGCAACTCCAGCAATGTGTCCTTTCACATGGGGCAAGCCCCATGTGAAAGGGTCTGCGTCAGTCTTTTACGCCTGCTGTGAGGCAGGCGTAAGATTTTGACGCATTTAAGTCCTAGAAGTGGCACAGTGAAATCTTATAGATTTCACTACGTCACTTCCATGACCCTTTCTTGCGTCAAAACGCCCCCCTTGCATACATTATACCTGGCGCAGGTATAATGTGGCGCAGGGGATTACAAAGTGACGCATCTACCTAGATGCTTCACTTTGTAAATATGGTGCAAGAAGACGCATTTTTTACGCCACTGGTGCGTCACAAAAAGTGACGCACCGGCGGCGTAAAAGTGACGCACGGCCTCATAAATGAGGCCCCTTGTTTTTTTGCCATGTTCAAGTCTGTTATTACAATAAGGTTTGTGGAAGGATCCCCCGGTAATTTTCACAGGGAGGGGAGTAGATAATACCGAAAGTCAGACCCTGCGATCTTCTAGGAATAAATTCCAACTTTTAGACAACTATCTAAGTAAAAGGACCTACAGAGGGTCCCAAAGGTCGGCTAGTCTCTCTTCATACAATTAATATTGTGGAGTTTTGTCACTGTGTACTAAACAATAGGTATTTAGACATCTGCAACAAAGTATTTAAAAAAAGTTTTTCACAGTTTATTAGATACCTCCCTGTAGGGTTACGTTCTAAAATTAATAAAAAGCATCATTTCATGATGCAAATAATCAAATATTAAAACAGTCAAAGAAAACAGTCGACGCGGCGTTTCGGTCTTGTTACAATGGTGTCACCTTCACCAGGACTTTTGACATTATACACTTGCAATCTAGAAATTAAAAAACAATGTTTTAGATACCTCTTCTCTATTGCAGTGACATAAACATTACAGTATTTACTCCTACAAACAAATTTTTATACTTTTTACAGCCTTTTATGCCCATGTTACGTTCGCGTTTTTATAAAGAGACTAGACAACCTTTAAAAGTCAGATATCTGAGTGTTACTTATTTTATGGTTCTAAGGCCTGAAAATTGCCACATCCGTCTCGGTATATACCTTAAACAGAAGATTTGTAGTTCACTTTCTTTAGGAAGTACCACTTAAGTTTCACTTCCGTACTTTCGTCTTGTGATATGACGTTCCTTATATATAAAGAAAGAACACTGAATTTAATATATACAGTTTGATCTCTTAAAATTACTAATATTTTAAAGCTGTCTCGTGTTTAAACACAAGACAGCTTTAAAATATTAGTAAATAGGAACGTCACTCACCCAAGATTATCGAGGTGTACTCTTCACCACGGACTACAAATCCCATAATTCCAACTCAACAGGCCACATGCTTGCCTATGGATTTGCCTGATAGAAAATGTCCATAAATCATGTGAATTACATCGAGATTTGACTGGAAGCAGCCCCTGATGACGGGGGTGGAGTCCCCCAGAAACGCGTCGGGCACATTACTCCTTGCAACGTGCAGAAGCGCACTGTGACATTTCATCTCGGAGAGGAGAGCCCTGCAGTGTGCCTCTCATGTCACAGGCATCTTGTTTGAACATATATATATATATATATACATATATAAATATATCCACACAGTTCAGGTAGCACCAAACGAGGGAGGCCACAAGGAAAAATTGTTAAAGCTCCAACTTTAATGGTTGACCTCTTGCCAGCAAACATCGTACCAGTCTACAGGCATCAATTCATCAATATGCCAAACGCGTTTCTGGAATTCATTTCCCTACATCAGTGGCAATCCAGTGAATAATGAAAGGCGCGCTGCAAACGTGCTCTTTTTAATGTCTAATCTCCCCGCCCGAAAGGCGTGGCTGTACCTCAGCCTTATGGATGTTGTAGTTTTGGTTAGTATTACCCCAGTGGGTGCGCTTTTCATTAGTGTCTTTTCACAAATATTAAACCCAGTGGGTGATGCACTGGGCTAGTGCTCTGCTTACCCCGCTTTCTAGTTGTCAACTCGAACTTCGTGTCGGTTACAGCCCTGGTACTGCTGCCGTGCACTTTTCCTCCTGATATTTCCGTTTCCAAATGGAGGCAGAACAGGCTTGCTGGAGCAGTGGGCCCCTCTCCCCAGCTGTGCAAAGCCGCAATTAATCCACACAGTTCAGGTAGCACCAAACGAGGGAGGCCACAAGGAAAAATTGTTAAAGTTCCAACTTTAATGGTTGACCTCTTGCCAGCAAACATCGTACCAGTCTACAGGCATCAATTCATCAATATGCCAAACGCGTTTCTGGAATTCATTTCCCTTCATCAGTGGCAATCCAGTGAATAATGAAAGGCGCGCTGCAAACGTGCTCTTTTTAATGTCTAATCTCCCCGCCCGAAGGGCGTGGCTGTACCTCAGCCTTATGGATGTTGTAGTTTTGGTTAGTATTACCCCAGTGGGCGGGGAGATTCATATTGATGAATTGATGCCTGTAGACTGGTACGATGTTTGCTGGCAAGAGGTCAACCATTAAAGTTGGAACTTTAACAATTTTTCCTTGTGGCCTCCCTCGTTTGGTGCTACCTGAACTGTGTGGATATATAAATATATATATTGGCTTTGTTAATTCTTGTTTTTAAATGCATATTCCAACATCATGCACCACATGATGGGTAGGTATTTCACGCAGTGGTGTAACAAAACATAAGGCACCCCCTCCCCTCAGAAAAGTGCCGGGGCTTTTGTCACACCACTGATCCCACATGCACGAACCTTTCAAAGATATGGCCTCTTCACTGAACGATTGCAAAAATCTGTACTTGAGGTGCGCTCGTGCCTCTCGTGCTGCTCCACTAAAACCAAATTGTCAGCACATATTATCTTTAAATTAATGCATGGTCCACAGCATAAAGCACATTCGCAAACAGGAACTTTACAATTGCTAATGTGCATTTAAAATGTGCTTAAATAATGACTTCGAAAAGCCTGGGGGCATCCTTAATGCACTTGGATTAAAAAAAAAAAGTGGAATTCAGACAGTTTCGGAACTCAGAGAAAACAGAGCAAACATCAGTGCATAAGAATGTCAATGAGCCAATATGATGCACTATGCAGCCGCGGCCCGTGCAGGTAAAAGCGGTGGGGCAGGGGGGATGGGGGGGAGGGGATTTGGACAGAGGACCACGAGGGAAAATTAAATAAATAATTCATTTTCCCTCGTTGTTGCCTGTCGAAATACCCCCACCCAGCCCAACCGCTCTGGCCTGCAAGGGCCGCGGCTGGCATTATGAACTAATTCAGGGCATTAATTGAAAGCATGCACCTGGCAATAACACCGAGGAGCAACCCCGAACACTGTGTTCTCCTCAAATTGCTTATCAAATGCTTTGGTGACCTCGGTGTTATGTGTATACTCAAGAAGGTTATGACACTGCTTGGCAGCATGACTGAGAAAAAAGATGCCACCTGTTCTGTCGCGTCGATTGCTGGGATATTAAACCCATTCCAGATTAAAATAGATTTGAAGTAAATTAAACGAGTGAAAGAGGAAGAGGCTCTTACAGCTGGTAAACCCGCACCTAATGTAGCATTTACAGACCCCTTTACAAGTGGACAAAGCATCTGATTTTCATCTGAAAACTCACGTTTTTGTCTGAAACAGGATTGAAAATGGCCCAGTATTTCTGAATATTTTCACCTGCATAAAGGGAGTTAAATGTGAGCATGGAAAAGGGCCCAGAAGCTGAGAAAAACGTGTGTAAAATGTTGTGTTTTTTCTGCAGAGCAAGGAAGAGGAATGCAGTAAAGGGGAAAAGTAGGGGGGAGACAAAATAGCAGAACAGCAGTGAAGGAAAAAAGTGGAGAATTTTTTTTATCTTGCAAGAGAAGCTAAAGAGACAGGAGGGTTCGAGGTGGTAAAACGTGGCCCACGGTGGGATCGAAGACTAGGCAGTTGTGGTATCAGACCCGCTCTGGCCCCTGGAATCCCTGGAGACAGGCGGTTAGTAAAAACAAAAGGCTCCTGCAGCTCTTCTTCACATGGAAATCAGGGGCATAACAAAGGCCCCCGCCGTGCAGGCGCCCCCATGCTTACCCATACTGGAGGGGGCCCCTCTGCCCCTACTGATGTGAGTGTGATGAGCCCCTTCAGCATATCTTGGGGGCCTCCTCACGCTTTGTTACACCACTGGTGAAAATTGCTAATGTGTCTGTATAGAACTTAACCACATTTCATTATTTTATTAACCCCTTGGGCGCGGCCGCAATTCTGCGCCTGTGCAGCCGTTTTAATGAGTGGGCGGGATCATGACGGACCCCAGCCGTCATCAGCACACGCCCACCATGATGCATGACGGACGGGGGCCGTCATCAGCATAGAAGGGGTTAATGTGGTCCTGAGCATGTGTGAGAAGAAAAGTGCTCTATTCTAACATAATCTTGTTCTTTTTAGTACTAACCCATCCTAATTTCTGAATGAATACTACAATGCCAGTTCACTAATTGATATCCTCCCCTCCCAGATAAACACCCTGCCCTTTTATTGCCATCACTTCCTTACCCTGCCTCTCCCAGAGTTCATATCTATCCATCATCAGCATTTATTCCCCTCATGCAGCAGGGCTATATTTATCAGGCCACTGCTGCCATTTTAAATTGGTCTTTACTGACAACAGCACCTCAGCTGAAAGGAAAATACATTCCCACACACGAGGTAGGTGTAGTCTCACCTGGGATCAATACAAGAAGATGCAAACGGAACCAAAGCAAACCTCAAGGCGCCTTGGCTAGCTCGGGCGTGATACAAGCGGAATTTGAATTGAGATGCCCATCTCAGATCGGGTTATCAAGCATTTAACACCTCCATGTTTCTGGCCACTAGAGAATGGCTCTGGGATATGAAATATTGATCGCTACTCAAGAAAGCCTACCTAGATTTCAGATTTTGTGGTCAGGGTTTGCACAAATGGCTAGGTGGATTTTTTCTTGGTTTCATCTAAGATTATTTTAGGTACATTTTTATAGAAAGATTGTAACATCAGCCGGTGATAATTTGTTGGAACTAGTCACAATCTTCCAATCAGTGAAGACTTATACTGATCTATTGCCAAATCGACTAAATCTGTCTCTTACTCTTTTCTCTCTCATATGCTCACAATACAATTATACACACACCCATATACACGTTCAAGAGTACATAGATTTATATTATGCACATGTGCAGCGTGTAATATTTTTTTCCCTATCATTTTTGAGTGTCAGACTCAAAGAGATAAAGCATCAAGGGTGTGCTGAATTCATTTTCCTCCCTTCATTAGAAAATTAATATCTAACATACTCGTTTCTGTGCATCCCTATATATGATTGTGCTGTGCTGGTTGCTTTTGTGTGTTATAAATACAGGTATATAACCAAGCTTCATATACAAGGGGTTTATTTGGTTGTATGTGCCAAAATATAGGTCACTAATCTGAATATAGCACCTTACAACGACTGCGTTGTTTCATTGCAGTACATTACATCGACTTGCTGTAGGTGGCGCGCTGGACTTAGGAATAGGATAATTCACTATTCCAACTCCAATGTGCGCAAACAGTAGGGAAGGTGTTGGAATAGTAAATTTACTATTCTTTAGGTTAGCGCGCCTCCTACAGCAAGTCAATGTAACGACTTGCTTGTAATGTACTGCGATGTAACAACGGGGTTGTTGTAACTACCGCGTTGTAATTGCATGCGTTGTACCGCATGCAATGTAATGGCTGTTTCCCCACTAATCTTGACCTACACGTATATCAACTCCACAAAAGTGACTGCCAACACATCCTCATGGTAAACATCCATGAGGAGGTATACATTTACGATTCTTACCTCCACATACACTTACCTACTTAAGTTTCTGGTCAATATTGTAGCGTCAATATAAGAGCAAGTTGATATTAATATAACTTTAAGATTGTGGTAGGACAACAGATAATTCTGTGCAATGATATAAAATCATATTGAATAGGTATTGGGTATATTAGTAGACATATGTTGCATTGTAAAGTTATTGCAACATGTGATTCGTGGGAGCGTAAACAAAGTTGTCACATTAGCTAAGCTGCACTATGGAATTCTACATTTGCGCTTTATTAATAAATAGGGGAGCTAATTGTTAGTTTCTACACTCCCTCTACACAATGGACCATCTGCAAATGAAAAGTATGAATTTGCAGTGCACACATTGCAAACTGTTGTACTGCTGTAATGTGTATTACAATTTGTAATGAAAGATTTGTGGTTCATTGCAAAATGCAACATAGGTGCAGTCATGATGTGTTTCTTCCATTTGCGATTCAACAGGGAATTGTATTGTATTGTATATAGTATTTATTAAGCACAACAAAAACCCCACGAGTACCCTGGCGCACATGCATTTCAAAAAGTTTTGCTTGCAGTCGCAAAGCATGGAACAGTTAACACCTAACAGGAGCTGGTGGTAACCATTTGCAAATTGTCAGCTGTCACAATTTGACAGTGTATTCTGCTTGTAAAGATTGGAGTCATTTGGAGGTGCAGGCAGTGGTCCCATTGACCACTACAAGCACCCCGATACTGTATTCAGATTATTCCACTGTTTATGAAATTGAGGTCCCTGTCCCCTTAAAGATCAGTGATCTCACTGAAGTACCTCGCAAATATGAATGCTGGGATTGAGGTCTCCTGTTCCATGCGGGCTTCCATTCCACCATCCCCTTTTTTCCATAAGAAGTCTGTAGTATCCTGCATATATGTTGTAAGGTGTTTTACCTCCCCTGCTCAGCCTAGGCATGTGCTCTGACTCATTAGAATGTTGAAATCTGATGATGCCTCAGAATGTTGGGACTGAGAGCTGAAGTGACAGTTGGTCATGGGCTGAGCAGCTGACAGGCAGCTCCTGTTGGGGCTCTGATTTACTACATAAATATATGATGTCCTGTACCTTACTACTTGTTATCTTCATGGTATAAAGCATCTTGAAATACAACCTTCCTGAGTGGACCTCCATCACTCCAAATTCACAATCAAATACCTGCCTCACTAATATTCAACAGGTGAAGATTGTGTTTTTTGTGTGAAATAAAACATAGTGCTTCAAAGTCCTTGAGCGTCCCTTGTACTGCAAATGATGAGGCTGAATACAACACATTGCAAAGTTATGCTGCAACCAGCGTCCTTTATACATCACATCTAAGATATTTTATTAGGCCTCAATTATTTTCAGTAAAAGGACCAGTACTTAAAAAAAATACCTTTAACACATAGCTCAGTAATCACGTTACTTTATTGGGAAACAATCAAACACTGGCAGTGATATCCTCATAACACCCCCAATTCCACTCCAGCTGGGGAATGCATCAGATGATATCAGAGGCAGATACTATATGGTCTGGTAAAACACACACTTAAGGATGTCCTGATCTCCACTCATCATTTCTTGGCACCCTCCCGAGGCATATTCTGAGTTGTATGACATCAGTAACTCCCAAATGTCAGTGGACATCATCACTGACCAGTGATAGGCAGCCGAATAGAGCCCTAAGGCCACTAGAAGAGAATCAGCAAGACACAGTATGAAAAAGCAAAATGTTTAGGGAAATGTGACCTGAAGAATATCAAGTCTAACAGTAAGTTTAATATGTTTCGGTATTCTCAAACTGCACTTTTGCAGTCATTTACACTTTTTAGTGTTTAGTACCTTTTGGTAGTCACAAACTGCACTAGATAGTTGTGCTATTTGTAATCCTTGACTTTGATGTCTCAAAATCCTGGTTCGATCAAAAGAAACATTGCACAAAACATTCTTTTCTTTTCTCTTTCTTTCTCCCTTTGATGGTTCATAGAGATGATAGTGGTCACCTGCTTCTTTTTCATAAAACAATGCAAATAACCAGAACACAAGTGGCTGTTGTTCATATTTGTGCTCTATTTTTAAAAGCAAAAGGCGGATTTGCTTCCAAAATAAGCAATAGCAAATTATGCTATTTTCAGATGTCATTACAACTTAACTACTAGGGCACCTGAAAATTATCATTATGGCTTGTGGTAATGTGACAACATCTTATTATTCTATATTGTAGAGGCTAATGATGCTATTTAGAATCTACCTCTCTTTTCCCTTAAGTTCTTTGTAGATAGTATGGTACCATGCCTAACATTTTGGCAAGTTAGCTGTTATGATGCCATTTCTTTTAATCAAGGGATAGCTGGCATAAATTAATCCTTGGTGGCTGTTACAAATGGGATCTCTGGTTGACTAAGGCTTGCCCCAAAGCCAGGCAGAGACCACCACTCTAGTCAGGGCAAGGGAGCTACACGCCAAGATAATCCCTGCAAACCCCCTTGGTAGCTGGGCACGAGCAGTCAGGCTTATCCCGGAGGCAATGTGTAAAGCGTTTGCGCAACACACACACACACAGCAACAACACACTAGGTGCACCACAAAAGGAACTCCACACAAGGTTATATAAAAAATAGCCTTTGTATTATCATAAAACACATTAGATGGTAATCACACAATATACACTGTGCCAACTGGCACTGGGCAGTATTTACAGGGGATTATATACACAAGACAGGGTCACATGGACCACCTAGAGCACAGCTTTCCAAACAGTGTGGCGCGACACATTACTGTGTCGCGCCCCAGCCGTAGGTGTGTTGCGGGATGAGATAAAATGA
This sequence comes from Lissotriton helveticus, assembly GCF_964261635.1. NCBI lineage: Eukaryota > Metazoa > Chordata > Amphibia > Caudata > Salamandridae > Lissotriton > Lissotriton helveticus. The sequence continues at coordinate 472,263,578 of NC_136071.1, read as the reverse complement.
CTTCTGCCGGCAATCGGCAGAGAGGAGCTGCAGGGGCTCTTAGAAGGGGCGAAGCAACAACAAAGCCTCATTCACATGCACAAGGTCTTTAACGACCTGTGAAGTGCTCGGATGCTGCTGTGAGCGGTCCGGGCTGCCACACACGACGGGGGGGGGGGGGTGAGTGGTGGCTGAAGCCCACCGATGCCAATGGGGGTAGGGGCTGAAACCCTTTGATGACTACATCAACCTCTTCTCAGTGAGTCCCCTAAATGAAGCTGTTCTGGAGTTCCTGATTTCGCCCCTTCCCATGGGCTTTGTCAGCAGTTTGTCCACATGAACCCGGGCCCAGTGCAGAGCGCGGCACATACTTTCACCGATATTAAATCTGTGGTGGGAGGCTCGCCAGGGGAGCTTTGCGAGAGCAGGAAATTACATGCAGTTTTAATTTCTGCAAGCATTGCGGAGCCGAACACGAAAACAACCCCCCTGACTGCATCTGCAAGGCAGACCGCACCCCAAGGCGAGCAGCCGTCCCTGGGGGCTAAAAGGCTTGGACTTCCGGTAAAATGTGACGCTTTCATGGACCTGAGCCAATTTAAAAATTTTAGTGTGAACTTGTCGCTGTTGCTAAATAAAGTCGGTGATTAAAGCGCATCTTTGCCTCCAGTCTCAGGTTCTCTGACGTTCATTTAGTTCAGTCTCCGGTTCTGAGATTGGTTAGTTCTGGAGTCCCCCACGGATCCTGTGTCTGTGTTTTGAATACATTATGTGTCACTTTTAGCTTCCTCGCGATGTGACAGTCCTCTCCCAGGCCCTTCCAATGCTTGTTTGTCAAGAGTTGAAGTGCCTCACAGCTGTGGGGGGGGGGGGGGTGGGGGGAGGTGGGGGGGTGGGGGGGTGTAGGGGTGTGTGTGTGGGTGTGTGTGTGTGGGGTGTGTGTGGGGGGTTGTGTGGGGTGTGTGTGTGTGGGGTGGTGTGTCTGTGGGGTGGTATGTGTGGGATTGTGTGTGGGGTGTGTGTGGGAGGGTTGTGTGGGGGGGGGTGTGTGGGGTGTGTGTGTATGGGTGTGTGTGTGGGGTTGTGTGTGGGGTGTGTGTGTGGGTGGTGTGTCTGTGGGGTGGTATGTGTGGGGTTGTGTGTGGGGTGTGTGTGAGGGGGTTGTGTGGGGGGGGTGTGTGTGGGGGGGTGTGTATGGGTGTGTGTGGGGTTGTGTGTGGGGGGGGTTGTGTGGCGTGTGTGGGGTGGTGTGTCTGTGAGGTGGTGTGTGTGGGGTTGTGTGTGGGGAGTGTGTGGGGTGGGGTATGTGTGTGTGGGGCCTGAACCCACCATAGGTGGTTCGGGCTCGCTCGCTGCGCTTCCTCGCGTTACCGTGTCCCTGAAATTTTTTCACAAAAAGGTGTGTCACCAACATGAAAGGTTTGGAAATCTGTGACCTAGAGAATCATCACTTGGTAGAAATAGTAAAAGTAATATTTATAGTAGATGTACAACACAACCAGTAATTACTGCCACAATAATGACCTCAGCATTATCACATTAGCATTAGGTATAAAGCAAGTACTGCATAAACCTCAGGGGCATAAATACATTATGCATAAGCACCATAGCATCACATGAGGCTTCACAAGCGTAAACACCTTAGGAAATAAATTGGCATACAAACAGTGTGCCAAAATCGGGGGCACAACGCACTGAACCTGGCCCCAGGCCCACTGGCCTCTCACAGGGGCTCAAATGCCCAACGTTCAGAATGTCAGAGCGGCCTGCAAAAGCAGCAAAGCAAAGGGGGGCAAATGATCAAGCCTAAACGTGGCAGTTGCCCACTAATTGCTGGGCAGCTGTGAAGACAAAAATGTGGGCACTGGCACTCCCTGTGCCAGCTGCCCTCAAAAGGAAATGCCCCCATGGTCGCAGCTGCCTGCATTCTCGCAGGGCAGTTGCAAAAATGCGCAATTACTGTCTGGCACTCCTGGTGCCTCTTTGGCACCCACTGGAGCTTCACAACCAAAAATCTGCCCCTACGTTGCAGCTGACTGTGCTCTTACAGGGCAGCTGAAATTAGCAATGCACACTCGGGCACCACTGTGCCCCTGGCCCCTCACTGGGGCCCTAAGAATAAATTATGGGCACCGTTGGAGCGGCCCCCTGTCAGGTGCGGGCCGCTGAGTCAGCAGGAGGTGGTGCCTCCTCTCTTCTCCTTCTGGGGAATTAGAAGGTAGCGCTCACAAGGCGCTGGGAAGCCATGACGCAATAAAAAGGGCAGGAGTAAAACAGTTGATGGTGCTGTAGAGACCCAAGCAAAGCACAACCAGGCAGGCCAGCACGCAGGGACCCTCAGGAAACAGCAGCTGGGTCCCACGGCGGTTCCTCCTGGCAGCGTGCCCCCCTAATGTTGCCCCTGCACTCCTCTCATACCAGGAATTCCCAGGGACACACATATCCCCCATGCATTCCAATGGGAGGGCAGGCCAATCTGACTACAAGCACCCAGAGAGCGCACACACTTTACACTGGGACACAGTGGTAAAGTGCACAGAGGCCAAAAACTACTAATATCAGGTCACAGAAAAGGCAAAAAGTTTAGGGGTGAACTGACCAAAAGGGCCAAGTCCAACAGTGGCCCATTTCCTCTGCTTTTACCATTACTTAATTTCTAACTCTCCATGCCGCCTTCCCTGCTAGATATGCTTCTTTGGCATCCTTTCTTATTGTACTTTATACATCTTTTATGTTAAAAACCGTCTCTTACCATGATCTCATTTTCAGATGTGAGCAGGGAATAATAGTGTATGTTAATATTGTAGCCAACATATCGAAGTAAAAAATATTGACGTGTAGTAAATATATATATATATGTATATATACAGTATTTATATACAGTATATATAAATATTTTATATATATATATATATATATATGTGTGTGTGTATATCTGTGTGTGTAAACACACACATATACATATGCATATGTATATCTGTGTGTTTATATAGATATATATATATATTCACATACACTATATATATGCATGTACATATGTATATGTGTGCGTATACACATATCTCTTCAAGGTATGCAGATATGGAGTTAAGAATATTAAACTGCACTTACTTATGTGCATTTACTCTTTGATATTGTGGTCCTCAATATATTGGCTGCAATATGAAAGTATCACGATATTCCCAATTTGATAGCCCAGACTGCAACCCTTTCCAGACCGAGCTAACGTGAACTGATTGCTCGTTGGGGAACTAACAAGTAGCATTTGGAGGAGGCTGCACGACGAGAGAATGACACTTTGGATTATTTTGGAAGACTGGCTGTCCTGCGCGTGTGGTGCTTAACAGGGCGTGGGCGGAGAGCTCCAAGACGCCGCCTGCACACACAGAGCCATTGTCTGCAAGCATTACCATGATGTGTGCTGTAATTATCCCCGGACTCTCAGCCTTGTCCAAGAAAGACAATTATTTCTGGGGCTGTCTTGGCCCGTGTGGGCCTCGCTCTGAAGGCCCAACTGCGGCGTGGACTGAATTACCCGCTAATGGAAGATTAGATCAGAATTAAAGCTGGTTAAGCATAATGGAGATGCTGTGATCAGGTGCGTCCCGCCGCGCGGCCGTGCGTCGCGCGCACTCCCCTCATCAAAGGTAGATTGAGCAGTTTCTCAGATGTGGCGTTATCAGCCCGGGTTTAATGTAAATCCCGTTACAGCGGCTTTGTCCGATCTGCCTGTAGCTTTGTTCTGAACCTTTCAGTGACAGTTCAGTGAAGCAGAGAGCTCGGCGAATGGATATTATAAACCCACGCGCTTGTTTTATTCCTCGCAAAGGCAGGCGAATATAACCAAAGTGTTTATTTGCGGCGGATGGAGGGGTGGCAGCGACTTTATTGCTTCCGCGCGAGGAGGGACCTCTTCTATATGCAAACGACAGGCGAGGCAGCTAATAACGTAATCAAATACATATCCATTTCCCCATCTTAAAGCCCTGTTGAAAAGATAATGGAAAGTGTGCCAAGATGCAGACCCGCGTCCCCCAATGACGTTTAACAACAGTGTTGCTTTATTATCTGAAACTGATTCGAGGAAAAAACATAATTTAATTTGAAGATAAAAAATGATCCCTGTGAAGAATGCACAACCCTGTTCTTTTTGCTGTGCCTTTCTTCGGGCCAGGCGCAGCTTGCTGATTTCATCTCCTCCAGCTTGCTATTGTTGGAAAACATGTATCTGTATATTATGCATGCATCGGTATACCATATGCAAGGCCATCAAGCTATGTGCCATCGGTTGGAGCTCTTCAAATCCAGTCTGTCCTCCTATAAACAATCGTAAACCAGAATGTCACACCAGTTGCCTCAAGTGACTTGAATCCGGACAACAACTGGTTAAAATATTGGGGTATTTATTGAAAGTACTAAACTTGTAAAAGGTTTCCCTTATGCCATTTTGCTTTTTTGTGAGTCATAATATTCGTATATCATACGAGTACGTCATCTCTGAGTTTACCAGATGATTCAATCTGGTAAACTCAGAGATGACGTACTCGTATGGTATACGAATATTATGACTCACACAAAAGCACAATGAATATGTGTACAAACAAAGAGGCGCTTTAAAAGATCATGGCGCTCCAAGGTGACTCGTGACTTAACTTTCAGAAGAGGGTGATTCAGCCTGCCATACTCCTATTTAGGGACTTTCTTCCATCACTGCAAACCAGATGATTTTTGGTGGTACTTTGCTGTGAAGAATAAACAGCTGTCAGACTTCCCTGTCCCATAGTGCAATGTGCTGGTCAGGAAAGAGCAGCACAGTCCCTTAAAACTGGGTGAAGGTAGCCAATCAGAACTGCTTAAATAGCAGGCTATTTCAGAAATTCTGACTGGCTCCTACAATCAGTACTGATCCAATGGCGTAGAAAAGGACACAGCACCCCTGCTTTGCAGGAGGGCCCCCAGGCTTGCCCATATTGGAGGGGCCCCACTATGCCCCTACTGATGTGAGCATGATGGGCCCCTTCAGCAAATCTTGCAGGGGGTGTCTCACATGTTTTGTTACACCACAGCACTGATCTTTGTAGATAAACAATTCTCTTTTGCTTTTAGGTAGACGTTCTAAATAACCATGAGCACCTCAAGCTTCCATGGACTGTCTGTAGACCAGAGACGAGCAGGCAGCGTAAACACAAGAGGTTTTTCCTGTGTCCAGGCACAATAGCTATGTTTTCTTTGCCTGCCAGCTGACATTTTTCAGCCCCACTCCTCTTTGATTTAGTCAGCATTCCGTCCATCATTTGTTGGCACAGCATTTTTCACCCTAAGTGGGGTGGATATGCCCAGATGTGGGTCCCTTGCTGGCTGTACCACTGGTTTCAAGCTAGCCTGACTGATGAGAGGTGATACACTGAAACTGGTCCCAGGATGCTTTTTCCAGTCCAGGGAGGACCCAGCTTGGCAGTTTGGGCTGGACTGTTCCCATTAGGAGCAGGGTCGAGACTGATTTGGATACAGCTGGGTCCAAACTGGGGTGGCGTAGTGAGCAAAAGAACAAGGGATTTAACCCAGATCTCTTGACTGGGGTGAATATTTGATTTATTCAGAATTCCATCCATCATTTGTTGCTGCACCACTCCTCTTTGCAGGCGACTGAACAGAGTGAGTTCCACTTTATTCATATTTTGTGAACTTTATTCCCTACCTTTTATGACATTTTGGGGAGTTTTGAGGGAATTCTTTTTACTGAACTCACAGCTTCAAAATGTGATGGCAATGCTCCTTCTGTTTGAAAAGATATTTCAGAATCTAAAAGGTAAATGAAGGATTTACAAACATGCAAGGGAAATAACACAATATGCAGTCTAAGGCTTCACAAAGCTGTTTTTGTTTCACCAGCAAATGTTTGTAATGTTCCTGATTTTAACCCTTGCTAAGCTTGCACAGTTTCTATGTCTACCTGCAAATTCGCAAACTTGTTTCCACATTGCAAGAAAGTTTCCACCATATAGCACAATACGTTTCACTCTAATGTGGGTAAAAGGCTAGTTAAGGCAGTGAAATATCTCGATTATAGATTGTGCGTGTCATAGGGTTCCTACCTTCTCTATTTTGGAGCAGACTTTTAATAGGTACCAACCTGTTACAATGAATCAAATACTACAGCAGAGAAAGTCATCTAGAGTGAAGAAGAATCTGAAACATCCTCTCCTTCCTGAAGAAAACTATAAATATGTAGTAGATCCCACCCGCTGAATGTCCTACACCAAACTTACAGTGAAGAAAATTCAGCCAGTTAATTCAACTCAGTATTTAGACTTACCTCTAGAAATCTGAAGATTCTCAGTTCCCTCAAAACTTGAAACGAGGCCCTTATATATTCCTTGCATTACATTCACCCTTCTTCCTAGTCATTTTGGCTTAGTTCATGCATGCAAGTGATTCCACCAACAACATTTTTTCAGCTCTCTGCAAAGTCGACCCAGTCCAGCCACTCTTGCTTCTTCTCTGTGTAAATTGGTCAGATACTGGGGGGAACATCCTTTTCGACGCGGATGTTACCCCGCAGCACTTTTAGAACGCATCCTTTACAACGCAAGTCGTAACCACGACTTGCGCTGGAGGGCGCTAGAGGATAAAGAATAGTAAATTTACTATTCCAACACCTTCCCTAGTATCCACGGGGACTGGTGTTAGAATAGTAAATTATACTATTTACTATCCGCGCCCCCAACGCAAGTCGTGGTTTACGACTTGCGTTGTAAAAGACGCGTTGTAAAAGCACGCGTTGTGACGGTACGCGTCGTACCGTCATACATCCGATACTGGGTGGTGCAGTGTTTTTCATGCTGCTGTGCTCTGACAGTTCCTGTGTTAAGCAGGATAGTGTTCCATCTTGTTTCCAATTTCTTATAGTCCATTCTTATGAAAATTGTGTTTCTATCACATAAACACTATTCATCAGTTTCTTCCGTGAAACCTCGAGTACTCCCTCTGAGGAAGCACCTTCTGATAGATCCCAAGGTGTAATTCACAAAAAAATGCTGAATTTACTTTTGAAATCTCAAGGATGTCCAGGAATAGCCCTGTAAAAGTTTCACAGTCCCATCATTAAAAGAATACTCACAAGCATAACATGTATACATTAATAATATGGCAGGTGCACAATTACACGTGGCAATAGCAATTTTTGAAGTGTGTCTGCCCCATACCAGCACTCGGTTCTGATTTACCTCTGCTTTTAAGAGGAAGTACTCACCCACTGTCTCTAAGATGGGATTAACACATGAAAAAAGGGTATACGCACAGAAAATTGCAAGTTTGACGGTGTACAGCAACTCGGCATGACATGTAGGTTCTTCGTACACCCCTTCAGAAGATTTAATCACATGTAATATCACAGCATACTGGTGTAATTTTACTTGTAAGTGAATTGATTTGCAAGTGAATATTCATATTATATGAATACCAATTATTAGACCTGGCATTCTTGGCACGGTTTTCCCTGTCCTTTTGCCTCTACCTTCTGCATTTTTTTACCATGTGCTGAACTTCGTTGTTGATTGTTTGTGCACTCTGGGGGATGTACTTCTTCGGATTAGTGCTAAAGTGCAAGTGCTCCCTGAGTAAATTGGTGATTGATTATCCATGATAAGCGCAGAATCCCAACATCTTTCTTTGGAACCTAGTACTGGAAATGCCTACTGGACAAATTGTTAAATACCATAGTGGAGAAGTGTGGCTCACTGGTTAGAAGCGGCAGACCCTGAGGCAGAGGTCTGACCCGGGACCAGGGTTCAATTCCCGACGCGGCAGGGTCTTGGGCTCAATGTCCACGGACTCAATAATTCTCGCCTCGGTGCCTACTCTAATCATGGGTCCCACTTTGCAACTCTGGGCAATAGCTTGCTTAATCTCCACAATGGCCCCGAAGGCACTGGGATGCCTGGCTTCACCTTGGGGGAGCCCAGTAGGGGGCATCTCACAGGGAAAGCCAGGAAGGGTTCCAAAGCGGTATACAGCGCCAGGATTCCTGAAAGGTGATAGTGCGCTTTACAAGTATACATACATACGTACATGGCTGTCTGTTCTTGATTCCAATTCACACCCTGTTTTTTTCACCGTCCTACAACTCCTGTTTTTTGACTCACACTTGTAGGTTCTTTCCCATCCCTGTTTTCTCCCTTTGTCACAGCCTTCCTATATTTATATTCCTCCTTTCATTTTTCATTTCTGACTTTCCTACTCTTGCTCTGAGTCCAAATCTGATGATGAAAAATAAGTCCCAGCCCCCCAAAATGAGTGCAGTGTCAACCACAAATTAAGCACTGGCTGCAGGATTGTTGTTGCACATATACAATTGTCTTCACTGCTTATGGTGCTGATCCTGTGGAGTAGCTCAAACCAGTCGCGTAACAAAACTTGGCTGAATGCAAGGTATATGAAGGGACCCCCACTCCTGATTTAATCAGGAGCTCTCAGACCAGAGTACTGTGATGAGGGGGCCCCTGCAGCTCGGGCCCGCCCAGCACAGCGGGAGCTGCGGGGGACCTTCTTCTTAGTGGCTCCAAATCTATTAAATTAATTGTGCCCTTTGTGATATCACTATGTCACACGCGCCGCTTTTAGCCACTCACTGTAGATAATTTACACCTTAAACACAGTGTGCCGACTACGCTGTTCTCTGTTCTCCTTTCACTTGCGTCGCCACTTGCACTATTTATTCACGTTTGTTGCACCAAGTTTCATGTGGTTGTCATTACATGCTATGCAGTGCTGTTCTTAACTGTGTACTTCCAACCATGAAATGAATGTTATTACATAAAGATGAATAACTATCTTTTGATTCAAAAAATGAGTAATCTCCTTCTTGTCCACTGCAGCAATGCTATGTGCATGCCATTTATAACTGTCTACTGACTTTTACCTTTCAGGACACTGTGTGATAATTGTACCTATTACACTACGCGGCACATATATGTGCCTTTTTCGACAAAAATGTAGGACTAGCGCTCTGGGAAACAGGAACAACCAGAACACGAGCAGCTGCCGTTTGTGGCGCTTGTGTTCACTGCACTACTTTTTTTGTGCAGAACACATCCTCATATTTAAAACGTACATCCCATGACGCATTTCATGATTTCAAAATGCACTGAATGCCTTTTTTTTTGCATTTCGCGTAGTTACTCGTAATTTCCCTGAAATTTCGCGCGGTTACGCAAATGCAAATCACATTTGTGCTCACTGCTCTAGCCTCGTTTTTTTCTTAGAGTAGTTGAAAAACTTGGCTTTGTGGAACTCTACCCTTCCGGAGGCCAGTAAAGTTGCGCATTTCTCCATCACTTGTGAGTCTCATTAATTCTCCTGTTTCAAGCTGTTTAATCCACTCTGTCTTCCGGAGAGTTGAAAAGCTTGTCCAGAAAGAGCTGCGCGCAGCAGTTTGTTCACTGAAATGGGAAGTGACAGGCCTGAGAACAGAAAATCTCTGCCAGAAGCTCGCGACTTCCCTTCTTCACGCAGCTTTTGCAAATGGCGAGTCGGAGGGCACATTAATATGCCACCTGACCCGCGTCTTTCTAATGTAATCAGGGCAGAGAGCTGCGTGCCATGCGCCATCAATTTGTATAGTGCCAAAGAAATGGAAGTTCAGCTACGACATCTTTGGAGAATTATTTTTAAAAATAAATCTGTCATGCAAAAGAGAATTGAACGTTTTATTTTATTTCATAGATTGGCATCCGATGTAGCCAGTGTTCATTCACGCTTCTCAAATAGTTGGCATGGCCGTCCTAATGATGCCCATATAAAATATTCGAATGTTATCAAAAGGGACACGCATTCCAAGTATGATAGACATAAGGAGTTGTGCCCATGTGCTAAGCCCCCTGTGCAATGCCTCTGACATTGCTGAAATGCTTGACTCCTTTGATGACGCTCTGACAGGCATTGGTGATTGTGGCAGGGTACGTGTCCTCTTATTCTACATTACCACTTCAGCATATCAGTAGGAGCCTCATTGGACTAGAGACATTCTAGGAGACACCAACATAATTTATAGTGTCAGGGGTAAAAATCTTGGTCTCTGGGCCCCAGTATTTTGCAGTTCCACTCAGAGTTTGAAGCCACGCAAAGTGGGCTAAGTGCTTACACCACTCCTTGATATACAACCCTTCCCCTAGGTATCGAAGACCCCATTCAGCAGGAACCTACCTTTTCTCGCTAGGGTGTTTGGCACCTGATAGCAGTCTTAGCATGGGGCAGGCACATTAGGGATAGTCGGCACTTTCACTTTGGTACCAGTTGGCCACGACCAATCTCATTCTAAATCGGGAGGGTCATATTGGGGTTATCAAGGTTCTTCGCATGCTGATGTGTCACAGAGAACATACCTAACCACCCCTTGTGGAGCTAGCCCACTACGCTGTTATCTAGCCGCTGCAAAAAGAACACCCCCTTGTATTTCACCTCTACATGTGCAGACAGGTTAAGGACAAGACATTTGTTGACTTCACAAGTTTTAGGATACGCCAAATTACAGCATTCCTCCTAGGCAGTCTCAAAGGCTTAGAAACCTACAGGTGCAAAAGACAATACCAAACACGAGTAAGTACAGGGGTCAACATTATAAAAATCCCAACATTTAGGGTTGGGCCATCTTGCAAAGATGAGAGGCCCACACATTACTGATGCACACCACTTTCAGCTGACCTGATCATCCTGCGTGGTGTACCGAGAAACACACTATATGTTCATGTCAGAGCCCACCTTCCTCATTGTGAGATATAGGCGATCAAACATACGGGATAGAATGTTGGGGTACAGTACGGTATTTTCATGCCATATTCGGTCTGAGTTCAAGTTAGAGAAAGATGCCTTTAACTGAATCTGACTTGTCGCGTTTGCTGCGCTTCGAAGACCGAGGTCAAATGTGAGGCTAGGTCGGCTGACAAATTCCAGCTTAATTTATTTATATGTTGAACGCAGGGTGGGTATAAAGCAGTCAGGAAAGTAGGCACATTTCTTGTAATTCTGAAATATGATGGAAGAATCAATGTTAATACGGGTAAAATAAATCAAGACACTGTACTTGTTGATACACAAAAAACAAACTTCGACTGAAGCGGAAGTCGGATGCATCATGCGGTTTCATATAAAAGTAGCAGTAAAACTGTGGGTTTGTGTAAATCAGTGGCCATTTCAAGGGAAATGTGCCCTTAGGAAACGTGTGGGGGTCACAGGTGGTGGGGAAGATTCTTTCACACTGGTTCATAATTTAGGAAGTGCGTGTAGAATTGTACATATATTTTGCGCCACCTGCTCACCATCACAGAGCTTTTCCCCTTTCTCAAAAGACATTTGGAATTTCCATAATTTAGGAATTGCAGGTAGAATTGTACATATATTTTACGCCACCTGCTCACCATCACAAAGTGTTTTCACTTGTCAGCATTCTGGCAAAACCTGTATTAGAATGTTGCCACTGGGCTGGCTACGCCAGGGTGGAGGCATCAGCAGGGCGGCACAGCATCAATTGAGCACAGTTAACTTTGATGGATTGCACGCAATAAGGGCATGCAATGAAGCAGAATACTAGGGGGACATTTATGGGGGACCCCGGGCCACACCGTCTGTGTCAGACCCACCCGTGCCTTGGTTTCAGTGTGATAGGCACACCTGATCCACATTAAAAGCTTGACACAACTTCAATTCTTGGAGGTAGGTCATCTTTTTATTGCACCAAGAGCAGTACCAATAAAATGAGTCACAGTAACATTGGTGTTTACAGTGATACGGATTGACAAACTCACTTGTCACTATGTTAATGCTCAGATGAAGTTTATTATTCATTCACGCTCAAGTACCTCCCACTGAGGTAGTCATATCATTAATGTTTAACTATCGCTCTGCGAAAGGAGCCTGTTTTGTAGCAAGACATAAGGCTCCCAGAAGCCCCATTTAAAAACAGGATAAACCTGGCACTAACTTACTGAGGACTCTGTGGTCTAAACAGAATGCCCATCCTGAAAGCTGGTCTGTTTATTCTATTAGTAAGATATGCTGAAGCTTCAGAGCACCACAATTACATGGCCACAATGATGGGAGGAAGCCTTACTTGGTTGGGAAGGACTGTGCCAGTTCAAGCAAGGCCCTGGTACTAGCTAAAGCTTTCAAACTGTGGTATGGCATAGAGCCAGGTCTGGGGATGGTATCGAACAGTCAGGCAGTGGGGCAAATAATGGCAGGCACACGTTTACAGAGCAGAGGGGCTTTGGACGTAAGGCATGGACTCATCAATGCAAGTACCACTGGGTGCTTCGATAGGGATGGGGTCCACCAGTCAGGCAGGTGGGGAGCTTAGAATACTCACCGCTGCCAGCCTTTGGATGGCTCGTAAGTTAACCCACCACGTTGGCATATTTCACTTATGAAATAAATCAAATAAACCTGCATCAAACTGTTTTTCCAGCAAATCATGTGTTGTGTTATGTATTTCATTTCTTGTGTGCTAAGAAGCTGTTAACCAGGTGTGCAGGGAAGGGATGCAATGTTGGCGCTATGCAGCGGCCCACAGTGCATGCAGTGCGCCCTCCTAAGAGGGAAGTCCCATGGTGCTGCATTCGGCGCTAGTGCCTGCACCCCACTCTTTGGGACCCCTTGGGAGCCCCCCTTGCAGCTCTCGCCCACAGATTTCCAGCACCTCGGGGGGTGGGGCCATGTATTTAAACCAGCCCAACCCAGGCACCAGCCTCTTTGTTGACCCGCTAGGCAAGCTGTACGCTAGCCTCACTAACTGAGGGGCATATTATCAAGTAAGGGCGTTACATTATCGCCGCTTTTATCGGCAGGAAACTGCTGATAAAGCGGCGATAATGGGCTTGATAATATGCTCTATGAATTCCAATCGAAGCCCATGTTAGATGTGAAGACATCTAACATGAGCTTCGATTGAAATTCAATGATAATATGCTCTATGAATTCCAATCGGAACCCATGTTAGATGTGAAGACATCTAACATGGGCTTCGATTGAAATTCATAGAGCATATTATCAAGCCCATTATCGCCGCTTTATCAGCAGTTTCCTGCCGATAAAAGCGGCGATAATGTAACGCCCTTACTTGATAATATGCCCCTGAGTATATATAATTATCACATTGTCCAGTGTGGCTGTCTCTGAACCACCGTTGAACTCACAGGACATCACGTACAATGGTCACCACCCCGCGTGCAGACTGAACTGGGAGCCTACGGTCTTTGGCTGCTGGAAGCGGCTCGCGAGCCTGAATTAAAAGAGGCAGCGCTGTTTGTAAATGTTAATGTAATATACTCTGGAGCTCCCTTCTCTAAGTTAATTCGGCACCTTTGTGTTGGCAGATTGTGTTCTGCCTTGTCACAGTTGCAATTGCTTTTGTTTTGTCTCCCATTTGAATAACGCATTTCATTAGCATGGCAAATGTTGCAGCGTACAGCACGCCTGACTGTAGTGCCTAATTAACTGATGATAACAAGGCAGGCTTGCCCTCTTCCCTTTCACTAGCAATCATATACATGACAGTTCTTTTATCTTTCCTCAGAATTGACTTGCCCGCCTGACCCTTCTGCAGTTCTAGTTTGCTGTGTTTACCTCTGATGCCTCGGCAAGACTGTTAATTTTCCATGGCGTGCGCTATCTGCTTGTAATTAACACATCGAGCGCTGGAGATACAGCTCTGCTTGCAGGCCCCTAATAGAGGAATGCTTTCTCTTCGTAATTAAAATGCAATGATCGATGCTGACCCGCAGCAGTAGGCATCCATTCCTTCTTAACGAACATTGTCCAAATGAGTCTGAAAGTTTTTTTGCTTGCCTGTTAATGGGGCCCCACTACAGCATAGGCAGTAGACTCGCCTCGGTATTGTCGAATCCATGAGTACCACTATGGAAGTGTAGGAAGCTGGCTCTCTATATACTGTTTAAAAAATTAAGTACACTATGCAGAGAGTCCAGTGAGTCCCCAATTCGTTTGAGAGACAAAAGTACATAATACCAACTCTCTCTTTTCTGGGAGTGTGGGCAAGCAGCCAGGCTTATCAGAGGGTAGTGCTAAGTAATTGTATTACTCACAGAGGCAATAAATGAGACACACACTCAAAGAATAAATCAGAAACCAAATTAGAAAAATAACACTACTTGTTATGTGTGTTTTGAAATCAAGAACTTCGTTCAAAGGTATGTACTGTTTTCGATATCAATATTCACAGGTAAGTAAAATGTTCAAACCTGTCTGCTTTTGAACACAATGCAATCCTATGGGATGAAAAGTCCAAGGTGAATAAGGGTAAGTACAATTGGGTTCAGGGGTTCAATTTCAGGGTTCAGAATTGTAGTGGGCCAAGGTACAAAGTACTACCAGCAGTAATTTCGGAACGAGCCAGGTTCTACCGGGGGCATGGTGTTTGTGAGTCTGATAGGTGCCCCACCCAAAAACAGGCTGCTCAGGGGGGACTTGGGGACAAGTCCAAGGGCTCTTAAATGGGGGCTTAGGTTTCAAGGGGTCTTGGAGCAAGGGAGTATAGCTGGTTCGTGGAACCAGGGTCAGATGACTTGGGTGTAGAATGGTTAGGTCAGCTCAGCTGGTTGCGCAAAGATGCACCTCACAGTAGGGGACAAACATTTGGCAGGGGCAACATGAAAGCAGCTGTGCCACTCTTGCAGTGGTTCTCAGTGATGCTGATGTGCCTCAGCAGCTGTTTGGTCCAGACGCAGTAAGAATCCGGAGTGGAGTCACTGTTGGTGTTTGGTGCAGGGCTTCCGATACCCTGTACGTTGGTGCTGCGCAGATCCGGTCGGTCCTGGTGTCTTCACATTTGGTGGGAAGACAGATCTGACTTTCCACAGCATGAGTACCTTCTCCCAGTTATCTGCAACATCGGTCGGGCCAGGGAACTGCAAGGCAGTGGAGCAGACTGTGTTTGTAGGGGCCTGAGGACTGCAGTGGAGTAGCTCATCTACTCCCAGGGAGGCTGTTGGTGATTTTTGAAGTGCTGCCAGGCTGCCAAAGGCTTTGGTAGTTCTACAGCATGCAGGATGAGTCACGATTCTTAAGAGAAGACTGAGGATGGCAGGGTGTCATACCAAAGTCCAAAGTTTTGCTGCAGTTCTTGCCAGGCAGTAACTCTCCTTCTTCCTTCTTCTCTGGATCCGTCAAATTTGAATTCTTGGCTTCAGGAGTGCCACCTAATTGCTCAATTTAGAGGCATTTAAGGGAAGTGATAGGTAGTAGCCAATGCGCTTCCTACCTCTATGGCGTCTACACCCTCTGTATGACCCTTTCCTGTGGGAAGTGGGCATACCCCTAACCCTAGGCAGCTAATTCCATTCAAAACAACATGGAGGATTCTGAAAAGTGGGGTCCACATCAGCTGGCCCACCCTAGGGGTGGTGCTGGATTGATTTGCGCACACCTCCTAATCTTACTAGTTTTCCCACCTGTCTTTCCACCAAAAAGTGGGGTCAGAACAGGGGGTAGGCACCTCCACTATCTGGAAAGGCCCGGGTCGCATCACAATGGTGGTAGGGTCATTTAAGCTTCCCGCCCTCGAATACCTATCCTGTTTGGAGGCGGTGTGAACACCTCCACCTAGAGCAGGCTTTGTTCCTGGCCTCCTAGAGAGAGTGAGAAGACTCTCACCTCAGGAGGTCAGATATCTGTCTAGCGTGGCTCGCTTGTTGAGACCAGTCAGTCAACACAATAGTAGTCGGTTGGTTTTCAAGGGGCACCTAAGGTGCCTTCTGGGTGCATTTATTAATAAATCCATCACTGGCATCAGTGTGGGTTTATCAAGGTGAGGGGTTTGGTACCTAACACCTTGGGGTACAGTGAAGCCATCATGTAACTGTGGAACTTGTAATGACAAGTGTCCAGCCTATGTACTTGTTATGGCTTCCCAGTGCACTAGTAACATCTATGGGTGAACGTAGATATCACAGGGACATTTCCACTCCCACAGATATGCCCACACTTGGGTATGGTGCACCCTGTCTTAGGGCTGTAAGGCCTGCCATAGGGATGAATTATATGTACCACATGTAGTGCTGGCAGGTATGGCACACAGAGATGTGTGCCATGTCGACTCTTTGGTTTTCTCTGCACCAACACATGCAGGCAGCAATGGCAGTTTGCATTAGTTGGTGAGGGTTCCCTTAGGGTGGCACAATATGGCTGCAGCCCAGAGGGTCCCTCTTTAGTTCCAAGGTCCGAGGTACCAGGCATACCACTTCTAGGAACTTGCAAGGATCCTAAAGCGGTGCCAATTGTAGAACAATTATACAGTTTAGGGAAAGAACGCTGGTACTGGTGATCTGGTTAGCAGGAACCCAGTACACTTTCAGTCACGGTTGCACCACATATCAGGCAATAAGTGGGGGATACTGCAACAAATCCCAGTATCCTACAGGAAGGTATTAGTAGTGTTGGGAATCATTCTGAAAACCCATTAGGAGTGTACTCCTGGGAAATGGGGAATGGCATGCAGAAATGCATGTTCCTGTACACATTCTCTCGTTATTCCTCATTCGCTGGTTGTGTTTCACCCACACAATTTTCCTGCTTCGAGCTTGTAGCAAGTCTGGGTGAATAACTCAAGCGATGTGATGTTTCCATGGATCTCATGGTTCCAGATGATGGAGTCAGCTCACATTGCTCGGTGCATCCGTGATTACTAGCCACTCCTAGTGATTCCAGCAGACATGCTCCTGGGTTCTTGAGCAGTTCATGACTTCATCTCTCTCTGGGTCTTCAGATTGCTGAGAAGATGGACCGCCCCAGTTCCTGTTTCAGAGAGTTAGATCACTCCTCAATATCCCGCTTTGTCTCCAAGATTAAGACAATGTAAAGCTTGAGACCAAATTTATTGCACTTAGTCCTTCCTTACATGGGGAGATAGCTGGTCCTTAGTGGAGTTGCTGTTTTTTTCTTTCATCTATTTACTTCTAATTTATTTTATAACCTCTCCTTATCGTTGTAAATTAAACTGAGGAAAAAATGATGGAAGAGAGCAATAATTTAGAAAGAGTGGCAGCATTTAATTTTAGCCAGTTACCATAAAGCGTTATATTCATGGGCATTTGTGCCCCACATAATTCCCAGTATCAGTTTTTAGAGTACATTTTACTAAAAGATATCTAATTTCTAATGTTGACATACTTGTGTGTTCAATGCTCTGCCTGATACACAAGGAGCAACACCATTATGCACCGAAAATTGTTTGTTTACAAATGCACAGGTATTCCTGGAACTGCGTTCCAGTAGCACCAACATGTATCAGCTGTTTTTCTTAATTATATTATGCCCTGGTTTAGCAAACGGGCCTCATCCTCCGAAAAAAAAAATGCTAATTTTCAAAAGTAGATGAAATAAGGAAGGTCACTGTAATAGAAAAAAGTGCAAAAAGAACAGCTTTCCTGAAGGTCTCGGGCAAGAATAATAACGATGGAATTGTCTGAATCGATACATCCCTTGTCAGCCTCACTGTGATGTTTGAATCAGCTCAGGCCTTTTTTCTGCAAGTGCTTTCCAACGGAATATTGAATTATTTATTATTTGTATCCTTTCCCGTTCCTGTTCGCGCAATTTTTCTCCAGACTTAGTCAAATTTGTTTTTCATCTTGCCAGGTTCGGTGTTGTCTGCGCTTTTGATAAATAGCAGTAATTGGGTGTTTGGAAGAAGCCGGGTAAAAATGTACGACTTCAATTACACCAGGAGCACTCTTTTTTTCTCTCATATTGATCTTTTGTGTTTCCTTATAAGATCGGCTTCCCATAGCCTGCAGTGCTCGGATTCTGGCCCCTGTCCATACACTGGCTTGTGCTTTGAACCTCTGCTCGTTTGTTTCAAATGGGATGTCGTTCAAATCAGTGCCCCCTCAAGGAAAAAATGAATTAGTCTTACTGGTTAATGACTAAACTGTTTGTAGGACGAACACCATTTAGTCATTATCAGACCTTTCTAGAAAATAAATCATTGAAGTGCTGGAGTCTGTCTAGTTCCAACACTTACCAGGTGTAGCCTTTGGATGAAATAGGATCAAACGACAGAAAAACTCTACACTGCACCCATGAGTGGATGTCACACATATGTAAATGAATGCCAACCGTGTTTCCAATTGTATCCTGTGATCCAACACAACATATCTGGAAGCTGCAGAATGACATACTAAATTGTTACGTTTTGCAGATCACATACAATGGTGAGATTGACTGGGAAGAATTTTGCGTAAATAATATGGGTATGTCGTAATTTTTCAAGGTGAATCCATAGGGAAATTGGTATGCAAAACCTTTTTCCTAAATGGTCACTGGATGGAATTTTATGTTATGTTAGGTGTATTTGTGAAGTGTACTATCACCCGCCAGCAGAGCCGGACTGGCCGTAGCGGGCACCAGGTATTTTCCCTGTGGGCCGCCAGGGTGGGGGCCAGTTTTGGGCCACTTGGGGGCTGTTTTCGATACAGGGCCGTTTTTGCAGCATAGTGCAATATCAGCCCATGTAACAAAATCGGTCATTACCGGCCCCCAACTCGGTGGCACCCCCAACCCCTCCAAGGGTCTGGCTGAGCAATTTGCCAGAGCCGGTTTTGGTTCCCAGTCCGGCCCTGCCTGCAAGGGTATCCTGGTACTGAAGGAAGGATTACTATGTGCTGGAATTAGTCAATAAAGATACAATGTGTAAATACCACATATTTGATCCATGCGTTTTTTTTCTTTATGATTTTTTGGGTGTACCGCATCAAAATTGCAAGTTTTCTGAAGATAATATCAAGATCGTTTTCTCTTAACCAAATGTTCTCATTTCTTTGTACACCGCTGTGTTCTTGCCTGTGACCATGTTTTTATAGTATGTGAGGGCCTATCACAATGTCAAAATGTTGACAGGGTGAGAAAATTAATGAATTTCTTTTGCACCTCTACATTTAGTTTTCCAATAATTATTATCCATACAAAAATGAAAGCCCTGAACAAACCCGTAAAAGTCACAGAGCTTGAATCCGTGATATGTTAATGTCAATGGTCAATCCAAAGGCACAAATTTGTATTCTGAATCCACACTGAAATAGTGCTTGGAGCAAAATATGATAATGTCTCCCTTTGACCTACTGGTTCATTTCTATGGATTAATAGCTTACATTTGCTTCTGTTGTGAATTTCTAATCTCGCTTTTCATAATAGCATTTTGGAATTTAATGTTCTTCCTGTGCCTTTGCTGCGCATGTGGGATTCTATTTGTTCCTCTCAATGCACATGGCAGAAAGACAAATCATCAAAATGACTTCTTCAACATAGCATTTTCTAAAGCCACTTTAACTACAAGTGATAATTGTTTAGACAGGTTGTTTCAAATGTAACACGTTATGAAGACAACAACCTGCATAATTCTAAATGGGGCTGGTAGCAGTTTGCATGGTTGATATTTCTGGAAGATCTGATTAGATCAGTCAGGGTCCTGCTGAGCAAAGATTTAAGGACAGTGTTAGAAATTGGATTTCTGGCTGGCAAAGGTATGCACCCTGTCCAAGCAGGAAACACTACTCTTGTCAGGGTAAGCTAGTTACTCTCTAAAAGATAACCTTTTCTCACCCTCTGGTAGCTTGGCACAGAGAAGTCAATGTTATCTTAAGAGGCAGAGTGCTTAGTATTTGTGCAATTCACAGCAGCACAATGAAAACCCCATAAAAATACTCCACACTGGGTTAGAACAATAGGTTATATTCTTATGAGTAAAACAAGACCAAAAACAAAACTCCAATCAACGGAAATTGAGTTATGAATTTTAGAGATTAAACTAAAATGGTGCCTAAAAGCAAATAGCACTTAGGGGTTACCTCGAGTCATGCTGGACTGGGGTAAATCCAGAGTTCAGGCCGACTGCGATGGAGGACAGGCTGGCTACAGGACTCACGCAGGTCCCACTAAAAAGGACCTTGAATGTAGAAAGCATCGATGTTGAAGACTCTATGCATCGGTTCTCATTGACACAGGTGATGAAGGTTTTGTCAATGAGCCCCATTTACGATGAAGGCACTGTGTTGTCGTCGAGCAACACCGTCTGTTGTCATTGAGTCGTGCGGTCTATCAAAGTGATGTCATTGATCATCTCCCGTGCCAGTGTCGAAGAGCAATGCGTCAGTTCCGATCGGAGCAAAGTCATTCCTGCATCAGTTTTGATGGGTCTGTACAGCAGAAGTCACCGGGATTGACACCACTTGGCAGGGCAGGACTCACTGGCAGCTAGCAGAGTCCAAGTGATGTGGCAGGGTTGAAGGAAGTCATTGATAGCCCTGAGACTTCAAAACAGGGGCAAGCCTTGAAGTCACTGTGGGTTTAAGTCAGATGGGTCCAGTCGTTGTCCTCAGTAGGGCAGCATAGCAAAGCAGAAAATCAGTTCTCCCAGAACAGCAGTCAAACAGAGTGGCAATCCTTGTAGCACAGAAGTCTTTAATCCTGGCAGAGTTCTTCACAGGCCCTGTAGTGTACTGTATTGGTAGGGTCAGAGGCCCGATACTTATACCCACTTGTGCCTTTGAACTGGTGGTGACTTCAAAGCAGGCCCTTGAAGTGCACAGGTCCCCCTTTCTTCCCATCCCTCTCTCCAGACATTCAGTAGGGGGTCATTTTCTCTTTGTGTGGGACACAAGATACTGATTATTCAGGTGTGTCAACTCCCCCTCCCTTCCAAGAAGAGCTATCAGACAGCAGATTAATACAGATGAGGTCTGTGTCACACCCACCCTTCCTCTGTGTGTGGCTGTGTAGAGGGAAAACACAAAGTGTAGCTGTCACCCACCCCAGACGTGTATTGGAGACAGGCTCCAAGTCACACAGAGCAGTAAAAGCAGAGAAATGTCCACTTTCTAAAAGTGGGATTTCCAAAACAGTAATGCTAAATCCAGCTTTACCAGTAAGGAGGATTTACCATTACCATTCATAAAATGTGGAAATTGATACAGCTACACCTTTATAATCAGGGATTACAGCTTTAAAGGGCTTTAAGGAACTTCCAATGTTACCTATTAGAGGAGTAGGCCTTACAATAGTGAAAAACAAATGTAGCTGTTTGTTACTCCTACGACATGAAAACCCTACCAGGACATATCCTACCTTTTACTTGCATACCACCTTGCTCTTAGGGCTACCTAGGGCCTACCTTAGGGGTGAATTATCTGTGATAAAGGGGAGTTTTAGGCTTAGCAAGTGGTTTTAAATGCCAAGCCGAAGTGGCAGTAAGCTGCCCACACAGGCCTTGCAATGGCAGGCCTTATACAGGTTTGAAAGACTACTTGTATGGGTGGCACAATTAGGGTTTCAGGCCCACTAGTAGCACTTTATGTGCAGGCCCTAAGTATATGGTATACCACTTTACAAGGGGTATATAAGTAAACTAAATATGTCAATTGAATATACACAAATGTTACCATAATTAGAGAAGAAGCAAATGCACAGCAGTGGTAAAGTGCTCAGAGTCCTAAGGCCAACACAAAGATACAGCAAAAAGTGGAGGTAAGCAGGTAAAAAGTTTGGGGGAAGACCACCATAAGGATGATAGGTCTAACACCCACCTTTTAACTGTATCTGCTCATTAGCAATATCCAGTAATGACATTTATGTACAATTAATTAATCAATCAGGGAATTGTAAGCACGCTACTCACCCGTGAGGGTCTCAAGGCTCTGAAGGGGGGGGGGTCCGCAAATCAGTTTAGCCGAACAGCCAGGTCTTGAGGGTCATCCTGAAGGTGTTCAGGGAGGGGGCGCATCTGATGTCTGCCGGTAGCTCGTTCCAGGTCGTGGCTGCAATGTGAGAGAAGGATCCTCAGACTGCTCTGGCTCTGTGGATGCGCAGGGTTTCGGCCAGTGCGAGGTTGGAAAATCGGAGGTTTCTTGGAAGGTTGGAAGATCGGAGGTTTCAGGGTGAGTAGTTGGGTAGGTAGCGTCTGAGCATGACAATTGTGGGCCTGGTTCATGACTCTTTGTGGTTTTCAGATGCTTTCATCTGGTATGCTAGAGCAATTGGTATAGTCTGGAATTAACCCCCATGAGAACCAGTATGATTTAGTTCATACAAGCAACCCATGGGATGAGATGAATTGGAATCAAATATGCCCCCTAGTTTTGGAATTTTCTTCAAGGGTGAGAGAGACAATGTAGGCGGTTCATTTAAAGGCGGTGCCTGAAAGGTGGGTCCGTCAGACAAGCAGATTATCTATGTGAATTTGTTGCTTGCCTATCTGACTTCATGGGCTGCCTCTCTTCATAATTTCTTGATATTTCTTGATTAATCTTCCTATTCTAACTGTCACTCAGTTTGCCTGTCCCTCATCTGTCTGTCAAAATGTCATTGTCTGTGTTGGTGGGTGATAGAGTGAGATTTTCATGGAATCGTACCAGGAAGGCATTTTCCAACGTGTACTTTTATTGCTGTGCTGTGGATGCTTGGTCCAGGGAGGACCTGGCTTGGCAGTTTGGGCTGTACTGTTCCCATGAGAAGCAGGGTCAATACTGATTCGCATAGGGCTGGGTCTAAACTGGGGTGGCATGGTGAGCAAAAGAAAGATGGATTTAACCCAGCTCTCTTTACTGAGGGTAAATGTTTGATTTGTTCTGCATCCTGTCCAACATTAGTGTGTCTTTCACTGTGCATTGTGACACATGCCATTTTTATCATCCACTGAAAGCAATTTGCCAAATGAGCTCGCCAAGCCAGGTGAGATCTGTTCACCTTCATGGATTGAGATTGTATATCTCCTTCCTTCATGGGTTGATTCCTAAGTGGTTCCATTCATTGTTGGCGAGTTACTGTGGGTTTTACTGGGATTGTGAGGGGCTATTACCTTCCTTCAAGGGTTGTTTCCTAAGAGATTACACAGTTGACGTGTAACTGTGATTTTGACTGGATTTGTGAGTGTAAATTGCCTTCTTTCTGGTTTGCCTCCTAAGAGGTTACACGGTTGTGGCGTAGCCAGGGCTCTCACCTTTTCGACGTGGCGCTAATTCCGCCGTGGCAGAATCTGATGCATGCGCAGTTCGGATGGCCCCCGGCCGTCCAACGCACATGCCCATCGTAGTGTCGGACGGCCGGGGGTCGTCCGATGCATCGAAGAGGTTAAGTGGGATGAAAAAACTGGGAAGTCTCATAAAGGGACTTGGTTTAAAACAGGTAAGCTAAAAATCTGTGTTTAGCATAGTGTGCTGCCCGACTTGTAATTTGCTGTTTCTGTCATTGCATCCAGATATGATACAACAAGTAACATCATACCTACAACAAGTCAGGACTATTGGCCCTGTCAATGGTTGTTAGTTTGTTAGTTACGTAAGATAAATAAGCAGCAACTATGGCTTGTATATAATATTGAAAAAGCTTCCACTTACAGCCCTGGTGACACAACAACAATGTTGCTGCTCCTGAATTTCAAAAAGAGACGGGAAATCCACAGAGAAAATGACTCTCTTTAACCCCTTCTATGCTGATGACGAGCTCAGCTCGTCATCAGCGTTACCTGCCGTACGCGGATGATGAGCTGAGCTCTTCATGTATCGCGGTAATTTAAAAAATGCCGCACACAGCGGGAAAAGCCGCCGCACGCATGCGGTTAAAGGATTTACCTTCCCCCACAACACTCACCTGGCATGCCGTCATGACGTTACTTCCCCACTAGTGAGAAGTGAGCAGTGTGAGCACGCGCACTTTGACGTGCCTGCTGTCACTGCAGTCCGGAAAAAAACGGACCGCCTGTGCCTTGGCACAAACCAGATCCCGAATGAGACCCCTTTTCAGGCCTTTTTTTTTTTAAAAAAAACGTGCTCAGCACCAGTGAGACACGGCCCACTTAAAGCCATGGGTGTAGCTGTTGTTTTGACTTGGATCATGAGGGTGTATTGCCTTTCTTCCTGGGTCATTTCTTAGGTAGTTGAATGTTTAAGCTGTAACTGTGGTTTTGAGTGGGATTGTGAGGGGCTATTACCTTCCTTCGAGGGTTGCTTCCTGAGAGGTTTCACAGTTGGTGTATATTTGCGATTTTGAGTTCAAATGTGACTGTATATTGCCTTCTTTCTGGGTTGTCTCCAAAGAGGTTACACGGGTGTGGTGTAGCAGTTTATTTTAAGGGTGTATTACCTTTCTTCCTGGGTCATACCCTCGGTAGCTGAATGTTTGGGCTGTAACTGTGGTTTTGACTGACACAGAAGCTGAAGGCATTTAAGGGCACAGCCTCGCCTACTCTTCACCAGCCTCGGCTGTTCATTTCCTCTGATGCAAATGGATAAAATTGCCTTTCCCACCAGCAGACTGTTAAATGATATGCACAGGAAGCAAACCCTATTGTTTTAGATGTTCCTTCATATTGTGTAGGTGTCCCTGCCATACCACCCACACAGCAAAGCAAGTCAGCTGTGAAATATATTCATTGTCGGAGTACAGGCGAAATGGAGGCGAGCAATCGGCAGTAATAACGTACGACAGCGATGGGAGGCTGCTAACATTACCTGCATTATTTCGGTTTCCTTTTTCATTATAGGTCCGGGGGAAATAGGCTGCGATTCGATTAGGGCATGGTTTGGGGGGTGGAATTGCCTCCCGTTCAGTGACCCCGGCGCAGGGGGGGGGGGGGTCAACCGAGGCGCCATCTCAGATAAAGTTTATAGTGCATTAAGCGGACCGAAGCTACGGCAAGCCAAGGAGCGCAGTTTTTCATCTCCCAGGGTTTTTGTGCGGCTGCTTAACAGAAAATTTGTACCTTAAGGCAAAGACGGGATTGGCTGCGATGTATAGGAATGAGAGCTGCCATCCAATGGCGCTCTCTCGCCCCCCCACCTCCCGCGTGCACATCCCGGCTCTCGCTCGCTCCGGAGAAGCAGCATGATTAATAACACGGAGGGACCCTGCCTGTTGGAATATTAATTTCCCATCCTTCTTTTCTCTTCTCGAGCACACCCCTTGCTATTTTTTTTTTTTACAGCATTTCTTTTTTTTATCCACGCTTTTTTTTCCCTGTCGGCTGCATGGAGCTCGTCACTAGCCTCTGACACTGCCTCGTGGCCATTTGACCTCGCACGGGGTTACTGCGCAGCGGGGTGAGTTTGTACGCGTTAGAATTGGGGCTCGTGGGGGGCGGGGGGCAGAGACATGAATATAGATCAGGGGAGACCAGAAGCAGCTGCCTTCCACTACAACTGCTGCGGGTACAGCTCTCCGTGACCTACAAAGCAGGCTGAGCGCCGCAGCAGTGTCAACCAGCTGCGGAGACACATACAGTACGTACCGCTTCGTAGACGGAAACTCATTTATGTTTCTTATTTGTCTTACCCAACAAACGATATGCCGAGTTCTGCCTGTGTGTCATCGATTGGTCTTGTTTTACATTGTTTAAATGCTGACATATCACTTTAGTCAATTCTGTATTGCCTTGAAAACACTTTGGTAAAACTGTGAATTTTAATAGAAAATGATTTACTAAAAACGTAATCTTCCAAGCGCCCTTTGCAAAGTTAATGTGCATAGGCATGCAGGCATATCGATTGAAAATTAGAAGTCATGCACTATTAATGCCTAAGGTGTGAATTTTTGTTTCTATTTTGTCTTGGGGTTTTTTCTGTGTTTTTGCTATTTTCTGTTACAGAGGCAGTGCTGGAAATTTCAGTTGTTGCCGAAGTCTTTCTCTGCTTGACAAAATCTGATTCTGTACTTTAAGAAGAACTTATGTTTGTTTGCATGATCATGATTCTTTTTACAATTGTCCGTGTTTCGCTCAGATATAGGCGGCACGTCGTTTGCCGTCCGTGCATGTGTTTTTCTTTGGGACATGCTTTATTTTGATTGGTTGACCAGGTCATGTGTCCACTTGGCATGAAAGTGGGCGTGTCATTGCCAACTCAGATCTCGAGGGCTTTGGAAAAAGTTTGCCATAATTATGTGAGTTTGATGGCTGGATTGAAGGTAGAGGAATAATTATTGCAATTTTAGAGAAAGCACATTTTATGCTTTGTGCTGTTTGGGCCAGTGGCTCTCCAAGGTACTGTAACGGTAGCAAATAGTGAATTGCCTCAAATAAATGTGGCCAGGCATTCGTGAAAATAATGTTTATCTTATTTGTGTTATCCGGGAATACCAGTGACACGCAAAAGGGCAACTCAATCCATAATCGTAAAAAAACATGAAGGGAACTTCTACAGTTTTTAAGGGGGAGTTTAACGTAAGTAGCTAAACAACAGACAGCTTTATTGCACTTGAACGCCCGCTCCATAAAATGAATTTACTGTAGTGGTGGCCAAACAAGAAATACGCACGCAGCAGATTAGCTACATTTTTATAGGGGACCACAACGGTGGCATTATTAGGTCAGATCTAGAAGGCGAACGCTCAGCTTCACTTGTTTCATGTGATGTCACAAAAAAATGTCATTCAGTGTTTTTACTTAGGAAATACGTTTGCTAGTTGTTACAGAAGATGTGTGTAGATTTTGTTTGTGCACTGCTGCTGTTCTGTTACTCATGTTTATAAACCAAGGTAGTATGGAATCATATGGTCTCAGTTAAACGTGGGCAAAGCATTGGCGACCCAGACACCGTGACCGGGCGAACCCATGATGGATCACGTTGTTCGTCAGAGTAGGGCGACTGACTCCATTGTGCCAAAGGGGCCTGATTTCCATTCTGGCTTTAAGAGAGGAGAAAAAGGCATTTTTATAACGCATTACTGGTGTGTTCAGGGGATCCCGAATCATGTATATTAAGTCGAAATGTTTGACATTGATGGAGCGCCTTTACTCAACTGTTCTTTCACATTTTATTAAAATTTTTTTTTCTGGAGTGATGACGTTTTCAGATGGTGGGACACTAGAACACCGTGAAAGCAAGGAACACCATTTTTTTAAAGGACTCGGGGCTTATAGGACACAAACAATGTGGGGGGACGTTTAGGAAAATCATATTCGTGTCACCTTCGTACTGTACAGCACGGGTGCATAGGGGTGACAAGACGTGCTTCGCTGCAGAATGACAACACACACAGACACACGTCCCGCCGTGTTCCCACGTCTCTTTTCCTATATGAGATAACGTATAATAAATGCAATTAATTGCTGCTCCTGCTGGAGAAAGTGCCCTGCGTATAAGGGGCACTGTCTATTTTTAGCTGCATGAAAAACACAGAGTTGTTTTTTTCTTTTTGTTAGACTCCTGCAAATTAGGTCTGAGCTAAGCCATGAAAATAGATCACATTTGAATGCCTGCCTTTCAGTGGAGTGTGTCGAAGACTAGGAAAGTAAGAGAGCCCCTCTGAACATTACCACACAATATAGCTGTCCTGTTGTGTCGCTGAATGTCTGCTTTCTAATCCAGTGATATCCCCAGACCAGCAGGGGGGAGGGGAACACAAGAGAAATTAGCATTTTTCTCTGCAGGGCTTTATGACAAGCATCCCCCGGAAAAAAGAGCAGTCTTCGTGCTCCTCGACGGATGATGCAATGGTTGAGGATGTTCCCTGATCCGCTGTCAAATCATGAACCGCTCTGGAGCGCAATGGATACCCCGCGCGCGCGCACACACTCGTACACGCGCAAACACAGGGATCACCCCGTTCAGATGTCCGTTTCCACATATTCTGCATCTAAACCCAAGGAGACAGTTCCTGTAAAAGTGTGTTTTCCATGACTGCAGAGTGTAAAACTGCGAATTTCCCTGATGACAGAACAACATTTCGCAGTTGCTAGCGGTAGGAATGCCATATGGGCTAGTTTAAGTTAGCAAAACATTAAAGGCATTGAAAATGCATGCATTTAACCATCTTGACATAGATTTGCCCGCTAGTCCAATGCAGTTTTAGAAAGAGACCCAATATCCCAAAATGGCATACCTCTCAACTGACCCTCATGTCTAGGGTTTCACCCTCCTGGGACTCCTGTTAATTCTAGAAATAATTGAATTACAATGCCTCCCAGAGACATAAACAGGATCACGCGGCTTGAAGTCCTCCCTCACCCTCCAAAACGATTTTTCTGCATTTATTTAACAGGGATGTCCCTCCAAAACCTTATGAACTCACCCTCCTTGGAAAAAGCATGCATGCAAACATTCAAAGCTTTGCTCTCTCTTCCCCAACTTAACTAGTTGATTCACACATTACATACATAATAACATTACACCATAAATAAATGAGACCACAAGACTTTCCATTGAAATAAAAATATGCTGCAGGTTTATATGAAGAAGAAGCACAAAGAGAAAGAGCTTCAGGGCCCCCAGGTTTAAGTAGCCCTCCTGGAATCCTCTCCCCTCTTGAGGGGAAGATACTTGAGGGGAGTGGGGGAGTGACAACCCAGACCCATTTGCCATCAGCAGAATCCCCTATCCACTAAAGTGAAGGCAAAGTATACCCTGGCATATGGGAGGAACAGTAAATTGCCGACAGCCTATAAGGTGCCTGCATGTGAAGCGGCGAGTCGCGGTCGTACGATAAGATTGAACTAGCTCGTCTCGTCTACATATCTGGCATCACTCATTTTGTACAGGAGATCGGGCATGGTTCTCCTGCATACTTTCATAGAATGAATTCTTTTGACATACATACTGTCTTCTTTGCCTATGCTCCCTGCACATACATCCAGCCTGTGCGTCTGACAGACAGCAGAAACCTAATTGGCAGAGTGCGCCTCCTTGACAAAATTGATATTTTACTGGGCCGAAAGCGCGCATTTTTCCATTGCCATTAAGCGCATGCTGCATCCACCCTTTAAAAGTCTACAGTTAGCTGTTGCTAAAGCTTTTAAGGAGGTGATTACAGAGTCCTGATTGCTCACAAATTGAGCCTTTTTTCTGCTTGACACTGATCCGGTGATAGTCTCCCCACTTAATCCTCACCAGCAATTTGCTGGCAGTTGCAGCTAACAGGAAGTGATTAGGGGGAGTTGCCTGTTGCCTTTTCACTTTTGTTTGTGTGGTGTGTTAGACAGAGGCTAGTGAATCAAGGTTGTTTTCCCATTAACTGAACACCTCCTAGCACATTAGGCCATGTGTTATCTAATAACTCCGTGTAGCCAATGGCAATATATGTTCTTTTTCTGCAACGGCCTATAGTTTTATACTTTGTTTCCTTGAACATTTCATTATATTTGAAGGGTTTGTGAAGAACATTGTATAGGTTTTTTTTTAGTGAGTAAGGCTTCTGTTACCTCCTACCATGCAAACTGGGTCAATTTTAGACACAATTTTGTAACTGAATGCCTTTGTGTTTGGTGCCAGGTTGATGGCACAGGATAGTGATGTCACCCACATGCTAATCCCATCTGGCACTTTCACATCACACACCAGCCTCCATTAGAACTTGATCAGGTAGGAGAGAAGTTTGTTCAAATCACATATCTAATACATCTTACCTTCCTAGCCAACAACTTCCAGCAAAGAGACAACAATTTTTCACTGTTAATCAGCCGCGGTCGGTAGGGGAGTACCTGCGGGGGCGTTGACGTGGGGAAGGGGAGGGGCAGGGTGGGGGTTAGTAATGTATGGATAATGGATGTTTGCAGGTAAGTAAACATATAAATAAATCAAACGAATTTAGTTGCGTGCACTGCATACCCAAATGCAATGCAGCGCTCGCAACGAAATTCGTTTGATTTATTTATATGTTTACTTACCCGCAAACATCCATTATCCATACATTACTAACCCCCACCCTGCCCCTCCCCCTCCCCACGTTACCGCCCCGGCAGGTACTCCCCTACAGACCGTGGCTGCTGTTAATATAGCTATTAAGTGTCCCTGTGACCTTCATTCAGCATGATTTTTTTTATCCAGCAGCATTTTAAGCTTGCAAAGTGTTATTGACTGACAGGGTTGGGCATGAGAAAGGTGCCACACATGACAAGGGGACATATGGCACCTATGCATTTAATGTGTTGGCCTTGAGTGGGATGGACACCCAACCATTGTAACTGTAGTAGGGTTGTCAAGCCACTTTACTTTGGACCACTGAGAAAATCATCGGAGTACAGAAGTTTGCATCTAGATCGGATTCCAACCAGATCCCCAGTGCTGAAAAGTGTTGTCACCTAAGCCAAAATGAGCAATCATTGAGTTTAACATTAACACAATGAGGATCAAAATGAGGCACCACTGAGTTCAACATTAACACAATGAGGATCAAAATGAGGGACCACTGAGTTCAACATTAACACAATGAGGATCAAAATGAGGGACCACTGAGTTCAACATTAACACAATGAGGATCAAAATGAGGGACCACTGAGTTCAACATTAACACAATGAGGATCAAAATGAGGGACCACTGAGTTCAACATTAAAACCATGAGGATCACATTTGTTTTAAATGTTACATAGTTAATGCAACTGATTCTGGGCAGGAAGGGGCATCAGCCCTTAAATGTATCAGGTGATATATACAAGGATATATGGATGATGGTGCTCAAAGGACACCCAAACTAAACCCAGCAAACTCAACTTATCCCACTTCAGTGATACAGGGATCATGGGTGGGAAGAAGTGGAAGCAAAGTGAGATAGAGTCAGAGAAGAGTGCTGACAAATAAAGAAGAGTGGGTGAGGCTGAAAATGGGTGGAGACCAGAATGGGGCATGATTTTATTTTCTGAAACTTCTACCAAGTCATTTTTTGTAAATATTTTATAATAAGCTTTAGGAAGTCCTTTTCAGGAGCTCTTGGATATAATAAGAAATAATACAGAAGCAACAAGATTGCTTGGTTATGTTCCGTTGCATGGCATGTGTTTTCATCGCATTGCCACCAAGATCCCAATTAGCAACAGTCTCCTGTACTCTATCAATCTTAAGCCACTGCTGCAAAAGATAACATCTGGGCAATGATCATCTCGAATTATAATGCATCTTGGACACTTTTTTTCAAGTGTACGCTGCACTAGGGAAGAAATGTTAATAAATATAAAAAAAAACTAAGAACATGGCAATTGCTTTTTCCTGTTTCACTACCCCCATGCTCTTCAAGTCAAATATGGTGTCCAGCTTAACCTTCTCCACCACTACACGCATGACTGCTGCGGAGTAATTTAAAGTCACCTACTATTTTGGGGGTGGGCTTGGAGGGGGGCACTTCTTCTGTTATGGCGTGATTTATCAGAAGGGCCCAGCCCCGCCTTTGTACCATTGGAAGCTTTTATAGAGTCTGAACATGATCGGCGGTTCACTTTAAGAGCGGCTATGATCAAAAGCTCATGATAAGGTACGGAGGCGAGGGCACTGCGCAAAATAACTTAATAAAAAAAGAGCCCTGAAAAAGAGAAGTGAAAGAGAAGATTAATATCATAAATCATACACATACATATTTATGCAGCAATAGAGAGCCCTGTTTATGAAGCTGTGCTTGGCATCCGTGGCGTGTTAATGTTGCAGTGCCAGAAATGGTGTGCAAATGCAATACAAGACGCTTCAACACAACCTGAAGGAGAGAGAATCTGGTTGCCAGGCGGTGTCATGCTGTCCATGTGTTCTAATGCAGGCAAAGCCGCAGGATGCTTAAGTTGAAGCATAATGAATGTAAACGCAGGTTTGACAGCATTGAAATTCCACAATTGACCCCCAAGCTGGACTAATATGGGGTATCTAAAATCTGCATTTAATCCCATCCAGTTTACCCCTGATTTCAATAGCTCAGATTCATTAAAACCAATACACCTAAAACAACCAATAGGCAACAGAAAACAAACTTCCATGCCTCACTTTCAACACGCTTGATCGGTTTGTGGGTTTCCATGATAGAAGATAAGTAGAACATGAATCTTTGAGGAGCGCAGGCCCTCAAAGTAATGCATGGCATTTGGTTACTGATTGTAAAATTGTTAAACTCACACCAGTTCCTAGTTTCATAAAGAAACCATGGATCTCCAGGGTTTATACATAAACACTCGCAAGTAGCTATCCTTTAATCCTATATTGGGCGTCCGAAGACCTAAAAGGCTTTTTTCTGCCCTGAATGTTTACATGGGTGTTGTTTTATGTTATATAAAAAAATAAGAATAGAAATTGAAAATACTTAAGGCAGAGGTATAGATAATTAGCAAGCACTCCATTTTACGGGTTTCCTTTGTGAGTTTGGATAGCTAAAAAACACAAACTGCAGTGTGGCCTTCCAAGAATACTCCACATTTTGTGAGTTGACTTTGGTCATGTTTGTGTTCCATCATATAAATACCCTAGTTCTGTTCTATTTGTTCATAATGTTGTACTTTTATACCTACTTATAGTTTGCCCCTACTAAGGTTGTTCACTGTCTTGTACTTTTTCTACACATTGTCATTCTGTTCCTTTGCAGTTTACAGACTGTGATTCATTTAATACAAATCAGTAGTCAAATCCCTTGCTTTAAGCGTATTATATTTCCATACACATTGCATTTTTTAATGCTTCATATTAGACACTGACACTTTTCTTCTATGTTGTTTCTTCAACAATGTATTTCTTCATACACTCTTTTAGTTAACTTCCATGTTGTTTGTTCGTTAATGTGTCCTGTGATAATCCGGGATATTCGAATTCCATGCGATTATTTGAGGTGGTATAGTTTCATAAACACCTCTAATCAACCCACACACTACTACTTCACTGTCAGTGGTATGTCCAAATACACTGTTAGTATAGTTCCATGTTGTATGCTGATTGGGTTATACATTCATAAATGCTGCTGCTCTTTTTCTTGCGCTTTAGCCTTGCTATTGTACTTTTAGACACAGAGTACTGGTCAGATTGGGTTGTTGCACTGTTTAGTTTTCATGCACAAAGTTTTTAAGCTGGTCTAAAATGTTCATTGGTGTCTATTCAGTCTGACCCTAATCTTTGGGATCACACTGTTGTGTTTGTATTAAGGTGCCTGCTAGCTCAGCTGCATGCTTTGTGTCTCTACACTATTTTGAATCTTCACATATAATATGTGTTTGACTCCATTTGTGTATTTAGGGATTTTTATATTTGCATTCACTTTCATGTAGATCCAGTGGAGGTTTTATCATTTTCTACTTTAATTTAACGCTTCTATGCTGGCAAGCTGTTTTGTTTCTTGTTAAATTCAATTAACAGAATTTTTGAGCACTTACCCCACTGCTCAGATAATATGCAATATGATAAAAATATTTATACTATACAATATGATGGCATAAACATTTATATGCCAGCACAGTGTGTTATGCTGGGTTGGGTGACAGTTGAGTAAAAAAATAACACAAATTAGTTATTTTATTGCTAACCTTTGGATGGGGATAAGAGTTGCAAATGGAGGCACATTTTAACTCCAGGAAGAGTCAGTCAATACATAGTAGACACATATATTACACCACAGAAAGCCATGAGGGGAAACATCTATTACAACGCAGGCAATACATCATAGTGCCTTTGCAATGCAGACAGTAACGAGATTGCGACGTTACCACGAGTTTCATTACAATGCAAGTCATTACAGCAACTTGTTTTAGGGAATGCTGTGTTGGAATGTTGTTGAATTTTTAAGTCCAACACCTTCCCTACTGATACACCGACTGGAGTTGGAATAATAATCTAAACTTTCCAAAGTCCACCGCATCCCTAAAGCAAGTCGTTGTCATGACTTGCGTTGTAATGGAACTCATGGTTACGAAACAGTCATGGTATGGACTGCATTGTTAAGCAATGCATAGTTTTGACATGTGTGGTAACAGATGCTATTCGTCCATGAGATTCTGAGAGCCAGTGGCCAAACACAAAATTATAGAAGCCCCCTGCAGAATTTGGTGAGAACCCCCTCAGCCACCCATATGATGCAGATATGCCTAGATCTTGGACTGGGTGGGGGTCAAGCACTGCCGAATTGACTGCCTGGACCGGTGTTACACCCTTGCTGAGAGCAGGGAGTATGATGAGTTATACAATGCGGAAAATTAACAAACAAAACGAGAAAAGTTGAAGAGTTATGCTACAAAATATTGCATGGCCTTTAAACATAACCCTTTAGATGTCATGCCTGGTATACAATTAAAGTAATACCACACAGGTGACATGTGCAACAATTAGCCCTACAGTGAGGCACATGGCAAACTATCAATGCTTTAATAAAGCTTTGGAAAATCAGAAAAATAGCCTGACCTTGTCTATTATGTACCATTTAAAATATCTAGACAGGATTGAAAGTTGTTTTTGGAGGCGACAATTGTCAATTACATTACCTATAGAGTTAAAGTTCTTCTCAACTGTTTTATCCGAAATACTGACATAGAGGAGACCACGTTTAGCTTGACAGTGAGAGAAAACATTTTATGAGTGATTTATTAGATTAGTGAATTTTGAGAAATTATTATGGCATGGGCCAAGTGAGAGAGCCCACAAAAAATAAGTTGCACTATGTGTAGTCATTAAATATGCGTAGATAACATTGAATGTTCAACTGATTATATTGGGCTAGAATTTATTTAAAGGAGACTGATGCTTGTTTGTAGGACATGTTTTTAGATGTCAACATAACCCTTAAATTGTATTTTTTTCTTAGTACATATTTTTCGTAGTCCATATTTTCTTGCTCGTGTCTTGAAATTGCTATCGGTTCCCCATTTCTGGTGGATCATTCAACCATATCTATATCTGTTTGCTCTATTGGGTCTATTGACGAAGCTCTTCCTTAATATGTGAGCTTGCATTTCTCTTCTATATATCTCACCTCCACAAGCCCTTGGCCATATTCTTCATAGAGTTTTGCATGAGTGTTTACAAAGCCATAACACATTACACTAGACCAGCCCTTTTTTGTATTGTTCAACTGAAATACTATTGTATTGTTTCTAGTCGGCCCCATGAGCAGTCTGGAAAGTCTCAAATGGCCTGCTGAGGGATTCCCTAGTGAGGCAACTCGGGCTGCCTAGGTGGGATGTGTCTCAAGCAGCACTGCACCACGTGCACATGTTGTGGGGCGTTACGTGCCTTGAAGGCGTTAACACCCACAGCACAAAATGTGTAATACAAAATGCAGTCCAGTCTCAGAAACACATTTATCTCAAGTGATGCTAATGAGGAGGAATGTGAACCTTTGCATTTAAGCACCCCCTAAACCAGCCAGGACTGGCCCTAAAGTCATTAATACAGCTTACCAGCAGGTCATCGGACAAAAGAGTTAATAGTCAATACTCCCCTTTTCAGTCCCACCCAGTATCCTTTCACACACTGTCAAGGTTCATAGCATTTTCATACTTTTTCCTGTTTGACCTTTCATATACTCAGATGTCACCAGGATGTCATTGCTTTTTCAAGCTCATTCCAGTATCAATGCATCTTGTTGACTGTACCATATTGTTTTATGCATTTTTAATGCACCTTTGCTTAATGTGTAATCACATTTAGTAACTCACTAGATGCTGGAGGATTTCCTTAAGAAGAAGAGTGAGATTTTTTGCATTAACTGATATAGCCTCTCATATCCTCGACTGTTTATTTGTGTAAAAGCATCTGATGCATGCTATTAAAATTTCATGATCATATATTGCCTTTCACCATTCTTATAACCTTACCACAGTATCTTGACAATAATATATAACCTGGACAACCTACACACTTAGAAATGAGTTGTATTCGCTGCATATGCATGATGCTTGTTATTGCTCTGGCTTCCACGTCTGTAGGTAAAGGCAAAGGCTTCTTGTCCTCTTCACAATGTAGAAAGTTGCCCAGACTCTGTTTGTATTGCATAGGAATACTGACCAGCAACTACTTTATATGCTGATGTAAAATTCTGAATAGTGATGCTCTGTTTGAACCAGTACTTAATTTCTAAAAGATTAAGTGCAGAGGATCTTTAAAGTTTTTCCCAGACACCCACCTCCAGCACCATTGAACGTCAGGATAACTCAAAATCAAGGCTTTGTAGTTTTGAGTCAATAACAGGGTTCTTTTTTTCCACTGTCATACACTCCCTGCCCTTTTATGTCTTACTTGCATATTATGTTCTTTGCCATTTCTTGCTTTCTCCCATTGTTACAGATTTTTCTGTCATTCTTTTCCTCTCTCTTACCCCTTTTGCTTTCTTTTGTTCTGGTTCGAAGTCTGATGATAAAAAATAAGTGCTGGTCCT
This sequence comes from Lissotriton helveticus, assembly GCF_964261635.1. Taxonomy (NCBI): domain Eukaryota; kingdom Metazoa; phylum Chordata; class Amphibia; order Caudata; family Salamandridae; genus Lissotriton; species Lissotriton helveticus. The sequence continues at coordinate 472,227,505 of NC_136071.1, read as the reverse complement.
GGAAAACGTGTGCTGTTGGGCGCCACCTAAAGCCATGGGCACAAACTAAGCAATGGTATGACGACTGGAAATTGACAGTTTGTTTTGAATCTTTGACTAAAAAAAATTGATCTTCGATACTTCCAAGTACCTGAAACTCAGATTCCAACTGCAGATTCACTCGGTTTGTACATCTTAGTGCAGATGTTGTTACAACAGATGAGTTTGTTAATGCCTGAATTGAATTGTACTTGGCTGTAATGTGGAGATATTGGGAAGAACATATTGGATCTATCTGAACATTTTCCAGAAAATAGTGACGGGTATTGTGTTCCTTGAAAGCCACCATTATGTAGTCAATCCTCAAAGTTAGGCACTCATTACAAGGACTGTGGGAAAAATAGCTGTAATAATACTGCACTTGAGATTACCTGTCTGCCTACTTCTCAACTAATCTGCCAACCTGAAAAACGTTGCACTGAGATCCCTCAGAAGCCTGTGTCATTCTGAAAGGATTCTACCTCGATGTATACTAACAGAAACATTTATTGGCTTCTATGCCATCTCTCAGAAATTCACCGCTCATTATGAATATTGAAAGACTGCGCAGAATTTGAATTGGGTTGTAAGAGATGTAAAGGCCAATTCACAAAGTCAGGCCCACTCATTTTGCTCATACCCATTTGTTCCTCGCGAGTGTATAAGTGTAGATTTCGTGAAAACAAGTTCTGATTAACTGCATGCATAAGATAACCACCTTTCAGAGAGAATGCCAAAAACCTGGCAAAGATAAGCCTAATGACTAAAAAAGCAATGTGTCCAAACCCACTGCTTCACAACATGTATTGGCTCATATCAGAAATCCAAAATTCCCCTACCCATTCGGGTCACGGAGTGTATGCTCATGGCCGATGTGCTAGGACTCATCTAGGGGAGCAAGTAGGATTCCTCTGCTGGCCATAATTTAGGGATAAGATTCTTTTAAAGACAGACACAAAGATCTCTGTGCAGACCTGGTTGGAAGCCCTTAATCCACTTAGGTCCACACTCTGTCATCATCCCACGGCACCAGCTTATATTTGTTACTCTCTATCAGATACGTTGCTGGACCATGCCATGAGAATGGTATAGCAGTGGCACACAAAGTCATGAAGGCGCAAGTACCAAAGTGCTGATATAAATCTTCTGCTGGTGGCTTGCAGGGTTGAATGGTAAACCCTATAGCTGTTGGACCCACATTTGGCCACCACAACCCATAGACCAGGGGTGGTGGAATTACAGGTTTAACAAGCGCAAGGCACCAACGTATTTCATGTTATTAACTTTCCCTGAACTTTTACCAATTTACAGTGTTCCACAATTATTTAGCTTGTTAGCAACCCAGCTACATGTCTTGTAACAAATAAGGAAGGACAATGGAGCACTTTTTTGATCTGTCTAGCGTGAGGATTGGTGGCTGCCTTGAGATACTCTTGTAATTCGAAGCATGGGCCAGTAAGTCATGAAGCAAATCACATCTGAAGTGCAACACCATTTTGATACTCACAGACCTTTGCCCTGAGGAATCTCTCCCACGTTGATGATATCTCACCCAAAGCAGATACTCTGCAGCTCTCCTGTCTGTCTTAGGCCAACATTAAACATACATTTGGATTGACCCCATGACAGTGAGGGACACACCAGTAGCCTACAGCAAATGGAACACACCTAATGGTATTGTGCTATGACACTTCTTGCACTACCATATTTATAGAGCGTTTTCACAGCAGATTGCAAAGTGGTCTTATACTATTACTCTAACTGAAATAAAACAAAAACCATGACAATCATGAGGTACAATGTTACACAAAGCTTGTGAGTTCTTCACAAGCTTGTTAGCTTGTGAGAATGGCCTGCAGAGCCTTTACCGTAATCACAGCCAAAACCTGGAATAGCCTACCTCTCTCCTTGCGGTCCGCCGAGTCGGAGACGTACTTCCGACGTTCATTAAAGACCCGGCTGTTTTCCAACCCTTAGACCCCGGCTAGTTCCTCATCTGCCACTTGCCTCTAGCGCCGGGACACCCCCATTGGGGGTAGCTGTGCGCTTTATAAGCTTCAATAATAAATAAATAAAATGAATACTCTGGAAAAAAACGTTTTTTAAAGAAAAAGGGTCCTACAGAGTGATTCTGCGTGCTAAAAAAATACCTAGAAATTTAAGGAAGTAGGATGTATTTTGCTGAATGTTCTGAACAATTCTGCATCGTGCTAGAGATCAGGACCTACCAGGAAAGAAATGTGCAGAGTCAATGAATCTCAGGTGCACCATTTTTGCATAACCTCAAAATATAATGACCAAATTTACATTCATGAGGGGCTGCTCTAAATATTTCAAACTATTCTAGGTTAAAAGAGAAAAGAGATGAGATGTAAGTGTCATGATGGGTACATTTGCTGATCAACATCCACGGAGCAATCTAGCTTGCTTAGATATGCCAGATAGTAATTTTTAAAAAGTTAGTATTTAGCTGGTAATACTAATTAGAGGAAATAATGTTCGCAATTTTGTGGATTATATTAAATTGGCTGCTCAAAGTTACAATGCAGCAAAACTGCACCTGAAAAAGTTGTACGAATAGCGTAAGGTTAAAGTTTGCCACTGTTAAAATGAAAGAGCAAAAGTCAACCGATACTCCAGGTTTCATTTAGTTTTGCCCCTATACTTTATTTCCTTGTGCCCGATTTATAAACCTTTTGGTGTAGAACACGGGTACTCATAGTATGGCCTGCGAGTCACCAGCGGCCCGGCAAGCCTTCCTTGGCGGCCCGCGGACCTTGCAGACATTGCACATGTGTTCTCTTTTTTTTTTTTAAGTGTCAGGAAACACCCCACAGCAGCGCGGACTCAGAGTGACTGCTCTATGGGGGCCCGGGCGATAGTAAGAATTAAGCTGCAGGGGCGCTAAGAACATACGGGGAAAGGGACAGACGGGGACAGGGATAGACAGGGACAGGGACAGACGGGGACAGGGACAGACGGGGACAGGTACAGATAGGAACAGGGACAGACAGAGACAGACAGGGACAGACGGGGACAGGGACAGATGGGACGGGGACAGACGTGACAGGGACAGACAGGGACAGAGACAGGGACAGACAGGGACAGAGATAGACAGGGACAGGTGGGGACAGAGACATTTGGGGACAGGGACAGACAGACACAGGGACAGACGGGGACAGGGACAGACGGGGACAGGGACAGACAAGGACAGAGGGACAGATGGGGACAGGGACAGATGGGGACAGGGACAGACAGGGTCAGGGACAGACGGGGACAGGGAAGATGGGGACTGGGACAGACGGGGACAGGGACAGACAGAGACAGGGACAGATGGGGACAGGGACAGATGGGGACAGGGACAGACAAAGACAGGGACAGACGGGGACAGGTACAAATGGGGACAGGGACATACAGGAACCGGGACAGACGGGGAGAGGGACAGATGGGGACAGGGACAGACGGGGACAGACACAGAGAGACAGACAGAGAGAGACAGACACAGAGAGACAGGGACAGACGGGACAGACGGGACAGACGGGGACAGGGACAGACAGACAGGGACAGATGGGGACAGGGACAGACGGAGACAGGGACAGATGGAGAAAGGGACAGACAGGCAAAGGGACAGTGACAGATGGGGTCAGGGATAGACAGGGACAGACGGGGACAGGGACAGACGGAGCCAGGGACAGACAGGGACAGGGACAGATGGGGACAGGGACAGACGGGGACAGACAGGGACGGACAGGGACAGGGACGGACAGGAACAGGGACGGACAGGACAGGGATGGACAGGGACAGACGGGGACAGGGACAGATGGGGACAGGGACAGATGGGGACAGGGACAGACGGGGACAGACAAGGATGGACAGGGACAGGGACGTACAGGGACAGACGGGACAGGGACAGACAGGCAGAAGGACAGAGAGATGGAGAGGGAAAGGGAGGGAGACAAAGGGAGACAGAGAGAGAGGGAGACAGACAGAGGGAGTCAGACGGAGGGAGTCAGAAGGAGAGGGAGACAGAGGGAGGGAGACAGGGAGGGAGACAGAGGGAGGGAGTCAGAGGGAGGGAGTCAGAGGGAGGGAGTCAGAGGGAGGGAGTCAGACAGAGGGAGACAGAGACAGAGGGAGACAATCAGAGGGAGGGAGACAGTCAGAGGGAGGGAGGCAGTCAGAGGGAGAGAGACAGAGAGGGAGACAGACAGAGGGAGGAGGGTGACAGAGGGAGGGAGATAGAGAGGGAGACAGAGAGGGCGACAGACAGAGAGAAAGGGAGGAGACAGAGTGAGAATGGGAGGGAGACAGAGAGAAAGGGAGGTAGACAGAGAGAGAAAGGTCAGAAGACAGAGAGAGAAAGGGCGGGAGACAGAGAGAAAGGGCGGGAGGGAGAGAGAGAGGGGAGGGAGAGAGAGAAAGAGAGGGAGACAGAAAGGGAGGGGGGGGAGAGGGAGGGAGACAGAGAGAGAGAGAGAGGGAGAGAGAGAAAGAGATAGAGATAGAGAGAGATGTGTGTGTGCCGGGTCTGGTGGCTCAGTGGACGAAGGCATCTAATGCAGGGGCCTGTGTTCAACCTCATGGTCACAGTTTTTTTTGCTCTAGCCACGCCCTCTCCCCCACTGACCCCGCCCCCACCGGTGTGGCCATCGGCCACAAACCACTCTGTAAATTTGGCCCCTGAGAGAAAGTTTGTGATTACCCATGGTGGAGAAGATGCGACTTACTCCTGTTGTAGTCCTAATGAACTCCGTGAATTCATGAGTAATCCAGGGGTAAGCCAAGGTTAAGTCAGAGTGAATTCCAGGGCTGGCTTTAGCGCTGGTAGCGCCCGGTGTGACAATAATTTTTGGCGCCCCCACACCACATGACAGCCTCCTCGGATTCTCTCAATACTTCACGCAAAAGTGCCCCTTATCGCTCCAATCATAAGTTATTGCTAAACACAGCGCCGCCCGCTGAGGTGCGCCCCCTTCACAGGTCAGTGCCCAGTGCAGCCGCACCAGTCGCACTGCCCTAAAGCCAGCCCTGGTGAATTCTTTGTGAGTCAGTCTTTAATTGTGTTCCTACGGTTTGCTTTGTTGCCTTATTCCCTGTCCTCTACTACCTCATTTAATTCTGTGGATCAATCTTACTTTCCTCCCTTACTCCCCGAGAGTAGCACCTCTTTTTTCTTCTGAATAGAGAGCATTGTGTCCATTCGTTTACCTGTCTGTTGTGCCGCCATCTTGTTTCCACCTCAGCCACTAAAATGTGTTCACATTTGCAATCCCTTCTGTCTTTTGTCATAACAACACTACACCTACTTCTTTCTTTCTCTGGGCCTTCATTATGTCCTTTCTTTGTGTTTTATGTTGTTTTTTTTTGTTATTATTTCGAAATACTGCCCCTATGTTCCTAATTCTTCTAGCTGGAGCGCAGCCACCCATTACCGTGCTTATAATTTCAAAAATAAAATATATTGGAAAAATACCTGGATTTGTCCAAATGCGGAGCATTTGAGGGTAAAAAGCATTCTACACTACGGAGTTCTAAGTATAGGTCCATTAAGCAAGGCGCAGAATAATGAACACTCTTTCCTATAGGAAGGAATCACTTAAGCTCTACTTCATGAATATGCATAATTTGTGCAATGAAAACTGAGCATTACTCCACATTCCATGCTCCACTTTAGCCGCCATGGCTGTGTTGTGTCATACTTGGGGAAATGATTTAAAGGCCTGCAAAGGGACACCGTCACTGGGTTATTAATGTTAAGAGTGTTTGATGTTCCTCGCAGTGTGTTTTTCTAATTAGAGGAAAGCTGCAGAGCACCATTTCCATAATCAACCTGGGAACTGAAACTCAGCAAAATTTCATGTGTTCTCAATGAATCTTGCTCCTCGGCAACATAAAAATGGCTTTTATACCATAAAGGCTGTAATTAGAATAAGTCAAATCAGTTGGAAGCGATTGAAGCGAGAGCTGGCTAAGCTGCCTTCTAAATATTTGTCTGCAGATTACAGCTACTCTTCCAGTGCCCGAAAAGCTTCTTTGATTTACTTATGACGCTTGACGTAGCAAAGATAATCCCGGGGAATGGCAAATGAACACAAATTTAGATGTGCCGTTGGGCGTGTTTTTTTTTTTTTGTTGTTCTTTTGCTTCCGTCTGACAGGGGAAGCAAATTCGGAGAAATGTTGGAAATGTGAGCATGGGCGGGGGAGGCATGTCAAAAAAATTGCCGCCCAAAAAAAAACCTAAAAAAAAAAGATACAAAAAAAAACTAAAAAAGATACAAGCTACCATTGACATCAGAGGCTTTGGTATATATCACGCTTGTTCTCGCTGGCTTTTAAAGATGCACTTTCGGAGTCCACGTGGAATAATTTCCTGCATGGCAATGCGACAGCTGATGCAAGACTCTTTGTGCTCGAAATTATAGCCCTCGGATGGCACTTGCTGCATGTTGCTTGTCTGACATCCGCTATTAAAAGGCGACTCAATCTTGGCAGGTATGCATTTGAAAAATAAAAAAGCCTATGTGAGACAGATCAGAATTGTTAATATTAACCTTGCTGTTGGTGTGATAGTCAGGGCTCAAGTCCTGCCCCACCCTCCCAAAGTGAGAGAAAAGACGGAACTCACCTGCTGAAGTTTATTATATCCCAACTGGTGACGTGCATGACATGAGAACACTGGGATTGAACATCACCAGGGCGCGCAACCATTCACAGAGGCAATATCTCCTTCGCTTCTGTGTACAACCTCCATGTCTTTCCTCATGTGCGATTGGTCCCACATCTCAGAATCCTACGCTGAGGTTGAATTTTGATGCCATTCGAAGACTAGCTGGTCCTGTTGCGATCATTGAGTTAATTACTAATCCTCTGTTTTTTCATGCTCTGTTTTCACTTTTTTTTATTAATGTGTTAAAGAAGTCCATTTATTAAGGCCTTGGAGAAGCCAACGCCTTTACATGAAGGCACATTATACTATGCTTCCTGTGTGGATAAGCGCTTCAGCACCCCATAGTGGTAATAGGCGCTATACAAATGATACAGTACTATACACTATTTTACATGCAAATAATCCAGTTCTTCTTTATAATTGTACACATCTTCATACTGCATGCCATCTCAAAAATCCTTCTTCCACTACATTCATAAAACCTTGTATACATTTTGAACTTGGCTTAAAAGTATTTTTTGTCATCCTCTTGCTTTCAGTTGAATGGCCTTCTCCTTAACTTTCATTCTCTGCACGCTTCCTCTCTTTGAGAATGGCTTAATATAATTCTCCTGACTGTCCACCTCATTCTCTATTGTTTATCTTTGGAAATCGCCACACTAAATTTCATAGACCTCAACCTCGCCTTTGAAATCATATTTCCTAACAATACCCCTCTAGAATATCTATTGATACCACTGGCCATTTGAAAGAGGTCACACATCCCCACTAATGATCATTCCTAATTCCTATTCATTTAATGTGCCACGCAGAAACTGGAGTAAATGCATTAAATGGTTTCCTTGATAGTACAAGACTAATTTTGGTAACCACATTTTTATTATTTATTTAGTTAGCTGCAGTACCTCTTAATTTATTTTTACATTCCCTGTCCAACAAATTGTATTCCTTACTCTCAAGTCCCAATATGTAGTTTACAGATGCATATCCCCAGTGTTGTCCCACTATTTCACAACAATGTACCCTTTAGTCCTCTGTTGCCTAACTGTCCATATTTTTTTCACCAATCCCAACTACAATGGGGCTCATTAAGATGTTGGGCGGACCGTAGCGGTCTGGAACTGTCCGACCTTAGGTCAGCGGTTCCGACCTCAGTATCAGGGTGGTTGGAAACATCCATTTTACTAATGAAGCCTGTATAGTGAGTGGAAAAGGCCCGCAGCACAAGCTGCTATAGTAAAATGTATGTTTGGAAACATTAGGGTGCCTGCAACACAGTACAGGGATGTTTAGCAGGGCACCATAGGTGCCCCCCCCCAGGCCCCATAGCAGAGGGCCAGGGGGAAGGAGCCCCTTATAGGGGCCCCAAAGCCTCTTTCAGACAAGGAAAGGCCGACATGGAAGGGCTGTCGGAAACCGATATTGTAATCCTGATGGCGGTACTGATGCTGGCTCCACCCTCATGCATGGGATTGCAATTCTGCTCCTCTTCCTAAGGGCTCTTTGAGTCACTCTGAAGAGGAGCAGAATCCTCCTGAGGGTTTCCCTCCGAAGGCTGTCCTCATAATACGGACGTCAAAGGGAAACCCTTGATGTAGGACGGAAAGCCTCCAACAGATTGTTGGAGGCTTTCCATCCAACATCGAAATGAGGCCCATCGTCTTTTTGGAACTCCGTGGTTTTGCACATTCTCCTCTTGTGGTTAGTTCTTACCTCTATTTCTCCTAATTAGCGACATTTCTGAATTTCATTTCTTAGAGAGGGAATAGGGAGCTTCTAACAAAAGTCAGTGTCAGGCAGAGCAATAGCTCCATGAGCCATATTGCCCCATCTTACCTGGGAAGAGTGAGATCAGTTGGAGTCCCAGCTTTTGGCCGTCGGATATGGGCTCTCCCCCAAAAAAATCCCGCACGGTAAAAAGTTTGGGAGTGACTCTTAGCGAGGATCTCACCTTGGCAAGTCAAATCGGAACTGTGGTTTCCTCGGGGTTCTTTCAGCTGAGGAAGATTAAAAAAATCGCACATCTCCTCACAGGTTTGGCCTTAATTCAAACAGTTAGTGCCCTAGTCCTGTCTCATATTGATTTCTCAAATGGCCTCTACCTGGGGGCGCCTATCGGCCAACTCAAAAGACTGCAATACTTGCAAAATCAAGCTGCAAGACTTATTTGCAAAGTCCCTAAGTGGGAATCAATTAGACACGGACTAGAGATTTTGCACTGGCTGCCTGTGGAACATAGAGCCACATTTAAGGTGGGCTGTATTGTGTTTAAGGCTCTGGAAGGTAAGGGTCCTATGTTCCTTAGATTGTTACTGCGCAAATACAAACCCTTGCGCAGTTTGAGATCCATCCACAAAGACCTTCTTGAGGTCCCTCGTTTCAAAAAGAAACGTCAGGGAGGTAGCAGTTTTCAATTTTTAGCCGCTTCATTGTGGAACTCCCTCCCTCTGACTCTGCGACATAGTAAGGATCTTCTTGCTTTCAGGAAGGCATTTAAAACTTTTCTTTTCTCTCAGGCTTATGGTAAACAGTGATTGTATTTCTTTTATGTACTGTTATGTTGACTCTCTCACCAGCGCCAAGAAGCCCCCGGGCGTATGTGCGCTTAATAAATAATAAATAACATAACATCTTATTATGTGCTCATCAGGTGTGGGCTTACCACTGGTATCTCCTCCTGAATTTTTGCACACAGATTCCTCAAGCTGAAGGAAGGAGGAATATATGGCTTGAAACTTTGCAGGAATAAGGATTCCATGTTTTTTTTTTTTTGCAGAGTTTATATAGCGCGAACTAGACCCGAACCGAATCAGGTATCAGAGCACTTTACATAGCACCAGTTACGTTACATGAGGGCACACTTTCATTTTTTTTTTTTTTTTTGGCACGGGGAGATTAAGTGATTTGCCCAGAATCACAGGAGGTTTTTGGCGTCGTTACCGAGGCTCGAACCCAGATCCTCAGGTCCGAGGTCGAGCGTCTTAGCCGTTAGGCCAACTCCTGTTTGAAAATGAGCCAAGCAATTGTGTTGTTCCCATTTCCAACCTTCTGAACTTGTTATTCCACAGTATGGAGATGTGATCATTGAATTCAGAACCCTATTGTTCCATGTCCAGCATGGTGGAACACAGATTGCTTTTAAACTACTGTAAAATCAGTTACACAGATGGTACATGTAGTTTTATTTACATCCTGAATCCAAAATATTTTGCATGATTGCTCTGCTGCTGTTAACCAACATACAGATGCTCCTGCTGTCTCCTCCCATTCAGGTAGCACAAGGCTCACCAACTTCTAAACTTTGTCTGCTTCCTGCATTTACTGCAGGGAATCCAGTCAGCTAATGCATCGTCTTATTGCATTTTAAACCAGCCCAGCCCATTAAAACTCCTTTAACATGCTGGAGTAAGCTTCTGAGAGGGTTTCCATTTCATCTTTATTGAGCTGAGTCTCTCGCAGTCCTTCCCTTTGCACCACAGTGAGAGGCTGTCAATAATTCAATAGCCATGGCCTTGCTGGGCCAAATGCCTCGGTTACACTTTAAACAGAGCCAAGCAGCTTGTCAGTGTGCTGTGCCGTCAATGGCAGACTGATCTATACTATAAGACTCGCCTCACTCCCCCCAGCTCATTCACTGTCAGTAGGGAATTTAACAAAAGGACACTCTTTGAAGTCGACCCAGTGCCAGCACGTGTTTGTTTGGAACCTTCAATAGGGAGAATCTACGGCATTAAAAAGTTCAAGGAAGCCATTAGCGTTTTCACCGTTTTCTTAGTAGGGCTGATGTCATAAACATTTTAAATAGCACACGTGCAAGCTATGCCAATTCTGAAAATGAAAAATAGAGCACAAATGTTTTTTGCTCCAGCTTTTTCACTGTGCACTGGCAAAGGATGAGTGGCGCTAGCACTTTCATAGGCTATTTCCACTCCGCTGTGCCTGGAGGAAATGGCATAGGCAAAAGAGCGTGGTCGGAGGTAATATTGCGCACAAAGATGGCCGCAAACAACATTTTTACACACCATCTGCTTAAAACTGGAAAAAATGTATTAGGGTGCAAACAAGATGCCTATAATATGCGCCAATCTAATTTCACTGCCCCTTCATTTTTACCACCACCACATTGGCACTCAGAAGGAAGAATTGTGATTGAATGCACTATTTACAGTATCCACATAGGATTTATTAGGCAATATTTATCCTACATGACATTTATATATCAACTCAACATTGTGTTTATAACTAGGGGTAGGCGGTGAACTCTGCTTCACTTGTGAAGTTTGTGAGTTTTAACGTAGAATTCAGCAAAGAACTCCGATTCTGCCACATAGCAGAGTTTACCCATGCCGTCCATCCCTAATGCACGGTTTCCATAGATGCCATTTTTGCCTGCATTACATTAAAGCATTACCAAATAACATGAAATATACCTGCTGTGCATGTACGTACATCATACGTGTGCACTCACGGATGGTCATCACGAGTCAGCTCCCACTTTCACCACACTCCTCGCTCCACATGTTGAAGCTCATGTAGCCCCTCTGCTCCCACAATGCACCGCTGCAACCTGTGGGTGAGGGACAGCTGCAACAATACCATCCCACAAGGCTCTGCTCCACCACTGAGCATTAAACCTTTCACTGCGGACCATGAAGCTCAGTGCCCTGCGGAGCCCCTGGACTCCGATCAATACTGTGCACGGACCTGAGGCTAAAGTTCCCTGACCTGGCATGCTGAGGACATGCAGCGCCCCTGAGCTGGGGTATCACCGGCCTGGTGGGTGTCAACAGTGATTTCTCCTGCGAAGCAAGATCAAAGGGCCTGGCGTGCATAGTGACCCCTACTTCTCCGGGCTGTTGCACAGTGGACCTTGGACCTGAGGAGGATCGCACAGGGAGGGAGGCCTTGTCTGCAATGGCAGTGCCCAGACCAGATTCCCTAGGTAGGGAGCTCCCCCACACAATGAGGGGGAGTTTGAAGCTAGTAATCTGTCTATCCACCATCTTGACTGTGGGAGGCATACACTCCGCCGCAAAGCCTGTGGTTGCTCTGGAGCGAGGAGTGTGGTGAAAGCGGGACCTGACTCATGATGACCGCCCGTGAGTGCATACCTATTACATACACACATCAAGGGCAGGCATATTTTAGTTTATTTCTGTAATGCTTTAATGTAACACAGGCACAGATGGCATTTGAGGCAATGAGTCAGTTCTGTTCCCACAACATTGACAATGCGTTGATTCTGCCTTACAAAACAGAAGATGCATCAGTTCTACTGGAGCAAACATCTGGGCCCACTTTCAATGGACCAGGAGCAAGAGCAGGGTCAAAAACTTTGATGTCCTTGAGTCTTTGAAGAACAGGAGGCTACTCAGCTTGGCCTTGGAGTCACTCTCAGTTAAATGATGTCGGTGCAGCCAGAGAGAGAGAGCAGCAGGCTGCAGAGACCACAGAAAGGCAGCTGTCTTCCAGAGCAGTAGTCCAGCAGTCAGGCAGTCCTTAGCACAACAGTTCTTCTCCTTGTCAAGTTGGTTTCAGGTCCAGAGCATCCTGAATTGATAGGGTCAGAGATCCAATACTTATACCCAGTTGTGCCTTTGAAGTGAGGGTGACTTCAAAGAAGGGTCTTTGAAGTGCACACAGATCCTTTCTTCCGTTCCTGGATCCAGACTCATTACAGGAGGGTATACAGCCCTTTGTGTGTGAACAGGGCCCAGCCTATTTAGGTGTAAGTGTGAGGCTGTGCCTGACTCCCCCCTTCCTTCATTCCTGGAAGATGCAGAAAGTCACACCCAGCATTCCTGTGTGTAGGACTGTCTAGAGGGAATACACAAGGTGAACTGCCACCCAACCAGTGATCAGAGGCAAGCAGCAGACTCAAATGGCCAAGAGCAGGAAAATGCCTAACTTCCTAAAGGTGGACATTTCAGAATTGCACGGACAAATCCAATTTTACCATTATAAAGGATTTATCACTAACATTCCTAAACATAGCAAGTCTACCTTCTCTCAATTAGGAATTACAGCTTATTAAATGTAATAAGGAATCCCCATTGTTAGCATATGAAAAGGGTAAGCCTGTTAGTAGTGAAAAATGAGTTTAGGAATTTTTCACTGTCAGTATATGCAAAACTTAAAAATAGATGTCATAACTTTTGATTACATAGCACCCTTCCCTATGAGCTACCTAGGGTCTACCTTAGGGGTGGCGTCTGTAATTAAAGATGGTGTAAGGCTTGGCAAGGGGTTTTAAATGCCAAGTCAACATGACTGAATAAACTGCACACACATGATCTAAAGTGGTGGGTCTGAGACATGTTTAAAGGGCTACCTCAGTGGGTGGCACAATCATTGCTGCAGACCTACTAGTGGCATTTAATTTACAGGCCCTGGGCACATCTAGTTCACTCTACTAGGGACTTATAGGTAAATTAAATATGGCAATTGTGGAAAAGTCAATCAAACAATGTTAATGGGAGAGACCACATGCGCTTGGAACTGGTTTGCATTGGTAAACTGCTCAGAGTCCTAAAGCCAATAAAACCTGATGTCAGAAGAGAAGGAAGGCAAAACGTTTGGTTGACTCCTCAGAGAGGGCCATTTTCAACAGATGTGGACCAGCAAAGGCAAATCTAGGGGTGCTGATGAATAAAGGATGAGTTAGTCCTGTTGGAATTCAAAGCTGTACATTTCCCAGAGGTGTATTGTAGAATTTATCATTTTTCATATCCTTAACGGTCTTGCAATACACTCCAATTTAAATTCAATTCTATCAGATGCATGAAACCACTAAGCTTCCTTCCAAACAAAGGAAACTTTGACTTGTAGGTTACAGACAATTCCCTTCATCAGGTACATTAACTCGCTGCTTGATCTTAACAGAACCCAAATCTGTGTCCGTCACATTAATCACAGACATTTGCAACAAATGCATGAAACCACTGACCCTTCTTTTTTGGGTATGGCTTGTCTCCTACGTATTGAACACATCTGTGATAGAGTCAGAAAGATCCATTATCTATTTTGCAAAGACTAAACGGTGTGGCTTGAGAATTGAAAACATTCTTTTAGGAATTGTTGCATCAACCTACTAAGCTATGCTTCTGCAAAAGGCTGCACACCTGAGCATATATCCACAATAGTACCATTAATTAATTTAGATACGTTAGTGGAATTAGACAAACTGCACCTTGAAGACATACTGACAGAGCAGGAGCGCAACCTACTGAGTTAACCTCCTGATAAACAAAACTCATCCTTGTAATTACTGCACTAGTAAAGGTGTAGTGGGTACAGTCTGTAAGGCTATTTCCTGCATTGTTGACCTTGTCAAAAACCGTTGAGGATAACAAAATGACATCATATTCTCAACATTTTGGTCTATTGATCAAAGAACTAATTAGGAAGGGTTTAAATGTAAAAGGCCAGCATTCAGCAGCGTGCAAACGATGCCATTAGGGTTGCCGCCATCTTTTCGCATGCTCTGCTGTCATAACCTGTAATATGGCATCTAACTGGCAAGGCATGATGGGAAGCAATGGTGGAAATCTACGTGGCCGAGGCTTGAGGAAAGCCGTGTCTATTGTTCAAAAATCATTAGAAGCCCTGCATCTGGGAAACACAAAGGAACTCAAATGGCTGGGCGCGAGCGAATAAAAATGAGGAGGCGCGCAAACGTCTCTTGCTCCGGGGCTGCTTTTAATGAGTCTCTCCCTAATGAGTTGTCCCTGCAACTAGCTTCAGGCCTAAACAGATGAGGCAGGGGTTCTGCTAAATTTTTGATGGGATTTGCACTGGTTTTATGAGAAAGGAAGCAGACGAGAGTGCAACGCTGTGCAATGAATCTTTTACAAGACTGTATTGCTGTCCATCGTCTCAATCGCGAATGTAAGACATGATGGGCTGACGCAGGATGTGGCACGCGCACCGTCGGCTAACACTCGCGGGATAACTCAGTTGCACCTTTCTGTGAGGATTTTGATTTTCTAAGCTCAAATCATTTAGGCTGAATCCCTTTTTTTATGACTGCACAAAAATGGTGAATATTGAGTTTTCTATGTCTGGCTTGCAGACATGGTTGACTGTATTACAAGACTCTTTCAATAAAAACATCATAAAAATAAAACTAACAATTATATGTACCTATGCTAATGGGGATTTTGTGAGCCTCTTCTTCCACTGGTCTGTTTAACTGACATTTACATTTTGCACTCACCCCCACAGCCCACAGTATGGGTCAATGGGACAGCCTCTTTCAGCAGTTCTCTCTCTTGAATTCGGAGTGACGGAAGTTTTCTTCATCACATGTGCATCTTCTTAAAAGAAGTGCTCATTAGTGCCAGAGTGAGTTGATACTTTTAAAAGAAGTGCACATTAGTGCCAGAGTGAGTTGATACTTTACTTTGCTAATGCATGTTTTCTTTCCTCCTTTTTAAATATTGTTTTTAGTCATCCTAAAAACCAATAGTATGTTTTTTTACTGCAAAATAGGAATCATATTTTTCTGAGAAATTCATTCATGCTAAAAAGTGTTTCTTCACCTGCTCTAGGTAAGGCTGCCCGCTAAGAAGCACCCTTATTTTTTCTACTTTATGTTTTTTATTTTAATTGTATTGACAGCATATGCCCTGATATTTATGTGGTTTTTGTTTGTTTACATTTTTTGTGAGAAATATTTGAAATAAAAAAATAATCATCAAACTATCTTGCTAACTTCAAACCTATTGGCTTTGCAAATGCTTGTTATCTAATGTAAGGGTTTCAGCGACATATTTAATTTAATAATAGTTCTCACAACGCAGTGCTCAGTTGAATGCTTGGGAGAGAGCTAAACAGTACCATATTGCTGGACCTTTTGCTATTTCCTCCTATTTTTTTCTAGTCTGTTTTTGTTGGCTTTAAGACTCTGGGCCCTTTACCACTGCTAACCAGTGCTAAGATGAAAGAGAGCCCCGTGTAAATTGTGATTAAGAGTGATTATCCATGATTGGCATATTTGATTTACCGGTAAGACCATAGAAAAGTGCACTGCGTCTGCCAGGGTTTGTAATTCAAATACAACTACTGGGCCTGTAAAACTGAGTGTGCAACCCAAATGAGTATCCCTGAAAACATGTCTCAGACTTGCTACTCCAGTGTCTGTGCAGTTTTAAATGCTGTGTCGACTTGGCAAACAAACCCACTTGCTAGGCCCAAAACTTCCCTTTTGCTACATGTAAGGCCTACCCTAAGGTAGGCCCATGGTAGCCCCATTGACAGGGTGCAGTGTTTTTGACAGGTGGGACACGTACTGGTGTATTTTACATGTCCTGATAGTGAAATACTGCTAATTTAGTTTTTCACTATAGCAGGGACTATCGCTCCAATAGGTTATCATTGGAGCTGCCTTGTAGCCTCTTATACGTGTAAATTCCAATAAGGAAAAGATAGAGATTCGAAGTTTGGGATCCCTGAACTTACAATTTAAAACAACATCTTTTAGTGAAACTGGTTTTTGAATTGTATGTTTGAAAATGCCACTTTTAGAAAGTGGGCATTTTCCAGGTTTACCATTCTGTGCCTCTGCCTTCCCGTGGAATCCACGTCCGAGAGAGGGTGACAGTGGGCTGTGCATTCATTCGAGACAGCCACACAAAGGAAGCTGAGGTGTGTCCAGAATATCCTGTTGGCCCATCACCAGACTGATGAGTTTTCCTGAGCTAGAGTGGTGGGAGGAGTTGTCATTGACACTAGAATAGAGCTGTGCCTGTCCTCAAACAAAGCTGTCTCCGCCCCCTGGTGGTGCGTCTGGAGCCTGGTCAGGGAATGGCAGATCCTTGTGCACTATACTGACTTTCTTTTGAAGCTTGCCTACTTCAAAAGCAGAAACTGATACTGGAACTGTGACGCCATAATTTCAGAACAATTCTGGACTAAGAGGAGATCATGCCAAGAAAAAGAGCTGGAGAAGCTATATGATGGGAACTGCTACTCTGCTTGTTGCTGTGTTGTGCTGGCCTACTGCTTGCTGATTCTTTCTTGGGCAGTGAAAGGACTGGACGTTTGCTTTCTGTATCCTGCTTGGCAAGGTTCTCCAAGGGCTTATGTGTGCTTGCCCTCTGTTAAGAAGTCTCAAGGCCATCAACAACTTTATCTGCAGGCCCTGAACTCCTCTGCTTGGAGTTCTGACCTGCCAAGTGGTGCAATACCAGTTCTGGGCCCTTGGAGGTAGTTTTGCTGCAAAGGAGTCCAAAAAATCCATGTGTCAACCTCCAGTGCCTATTATTTACGACGCAGCATCGTTGTGATGTTAATAACCCAACGCATTGCCGCAGGGCGGCTGAAGAATCAATGCAGAACCCTCTGTGTGGCTGAAAGTCTGCCTCAGCCCAATTCCTGAGCACTGTGTCACCGACATCCGTGGTACCTGTTCCAACTCTGAAGCAGGCCCTGTTGTGTGGCTGAAGAAATTGACGCATCACCTGCTCGCTGCTGGAAAATCAACGCAGCACCTGTTTTGCTGCATCAACATCGACCTAATTTTTGGTGCATCACAGCTGTGCGCCAATATCTTCATCAACGTTGACAAGCAGTAAGCAACCAAGGCCTTGAGTCCAGAGATTGAAACATCACCTCCCCTGGCAGTAAGGAACCAACAGTTCTCCTCCCCTTGGAGTAAGGAACCAACTAATTGCTATGCTTTTCTGGTGCCTCACCTCCCCTGCTTTTATTTTAGATTTTTATGCATCCCATGCACTTTGTGATGAAATTGACTCGCCCATAGTTTCCTGTGGACTAAACTATTTTGAACCTTTTAAAAGTAATATTTTGATTCGTGTATGCTGAATTTTTGTCATTTTGGTCTTGTTTCACTTAGATAAATATTGGTTATATTTCTAAACTGGTGTGGTGTCCTTTTGTGGTGTTTTCACTGTTACTGTGTGTGTATGTACAAATGCTTTACACATTGCCTCTGAGATAAGAATGAATGCTCGTCCCAAGCTACCATGGGGGTGAGCAAGGGTTATCGTAGCTCTCTAATCCTTTACCCTGATTAGAATAAGGGTCCCTACTTGGATAGGATGCAAGCCATTACCAACTAGAGACCTCGATTTCTAACACAAATTTAACAAGGTACGGTGCAGTTGAGCTCCTTCGATGTGCCGGCACACTTATTGCCTCCTAGCGCTAAAGCAGGTACCCTTGTAGCATGCTGCAAGGATGCCCGAGAATTGGGAAGGATTGTTTTCATGCAGCACAAAACAATCCTTAAAGGCATATTCCTCTTTCTATGTGTGCTGCGGAGTACAGCACACAAGGAACAAGCAAGTTTCACCCATGTAATGCACACCTGATGTAAAGTAACACAAGGTAGCACTATGCGCTTCTTTGCATAACTTTGTATGCAAGGGTTAGTAATTGAAACATGGCTTTTGTATCGGGCTGCGCCACAAAAATGATGCAACCCCATGTAAAATTATTATAAATCTGGACCTCAGTTTGCAAAGTTCGATGGCAGCAAATGTACTGGAGAAGAATGGGATTGGGTGTTATTGGTGCCAAAGGTCATTCTTGTTTAAATCAACAATATAGTTATAACTTGCTAAAAATTGTCATGCTCCTCAATTTCACAATAATCTGCATGCAACTGAGAAATATGACTCCACTTCTGCATTAATCTTAGATAAATTAGGCCAAATGGTCTTTATGTTTAAACCATTTGGCTAATGGATATTTCTGATGCTTCTGATGCTGCATGTGCTGAACATGATTCTTGCTACAGTTTGCAGTGGTTGCAGTACTTAGAAGACTGATCAGCCTGAGAACAGGGCTTAGAGGGCACTGTACAAAGCTGTAATCAACTATGTGGTCCCTGTGCCCTTTTGAACTCATCCTAATCCTTTGGCCTGGTCAGGTCCTTCAGAGAATGATTTTCCAAGCAAAACCACCCTTCTTTGAAGTGCCTCCCTACCAATAGCTTTGGAATTCTCCTGCTAGAGCTCATGTGATCAAAATGGGAGCCAGAGCATTTTTCAGATGATTACACTGTGCCATTGGTTTTACATTATGGCGTTGGTGATCTTTCAAAGTAGTTCCTTACTGCATACATAGCCAGCACAAATCTGTCAGAAGCAACAGTAGTTCCTCCACTATTGGTAAAGGCTTCACTGGATGCTCCCAGCTCTGATACTTACATTTGCCCGATACACCCACTGATGGCATGTCTCCCTGACTACTCTCCTGAGAGCCCTTCATGAAGTCAAACCAGATGCATTGACTTTGCCAGTGCTTGTTGAGAATGGTTTCTCAATAGAGAATTTAGAACACTGATGTGTCATAGGCAATTTATTTCCACAACTGTTTGTACTAGAAAAAAGTATGCCACCAATGCAATTAGGCAATTTTACAAAGTGTGTATGTTGGTTGCCGAGAACTCAGTCAGTTGGATTAATTTATTTATGATTCATGGGCCTCAGATTCCACTGAATGTTTGACACCCCTCAGAATTGGTGGTTGCCCTGCTTTGACATTTAGAAGCAAGTTGGAGAAGACCTGCTCTAAAGAATATTCTCCAAAGAGAAGTGAAGAAGTTGCCTAAAATGTGTAGTTGCTAGCCATTGTTCCCCCACTCTACCTGTTGCTATATTTCGCAGAGTAGTGTACTATGAATCATGAGCCATGAGGAGACACATACGGAGAACCATAATGCTCTTCTGAATCGAAACACAAAATAGGTTTAATAACATGGGCTTATTTACATAGAGCTGTAAAAAGCAACACCACCAACCCCAAGCGCGGACTGACAGCTAATAGTGTGACTACACAAAGGGATGAACCAACCATACTGGAAAATACTGTGTATGTCAACAGCATAATAAATTCTTGGGTCCAGTCTGGGAGGCAGACCAGCCAAGGAAAGCAATTTTGAAATCAATACATTGGTTATGAGCACCAAATTGCTAACTATAGGGGTTCTGCGTTTCGCAGATTGCGGTCTTCTTTATACAACCTTAGAGTGATTATGTGCTTGTGTCTAGGCCTGATAGGAGAGCAGCTGCCTGCCCGTGGATCCATAATTTATATCTCTAGTCTTTAATAAAGATAGAATGCTTAAACTCAAAATGAATGAGTCTGTGAGGTGAAATTGAAAAACCCTGAACTAAAATGCCCAGATAGCACCCTTTGACCTAGATGTATGACATCTGCTTAAATTAATATATATCTGGCTTACCAGGGGCATCTTTGAACTGAGACCAGTGAGGTAGAACAGCTAGAGACGAGTCCATGCACAGTCCCATTGTGGAGCTGCACCGGACCTACATGCAGTATAATCAATTGTACCCTTAAATTAAGACGCAAGAAAAATATCCACAGAAAGGTGGTTTGGTGAGTAGTGGGCAACCATATGTCCCTCATTCCAAGCGTAGCAGAATATGCTGCAGGTAATGCTCACCGCGGCTGCATCGACTTCACTTTCCTTTTCTCATCGGACTAGGCAAGAGTTGTAATGCAGTACAGCTGTAGTTCAGAAGTAAAAACCTGCTGGAACCAATGAGGTAGAGTTGAAAAATGGCCCCTGCCGGATACGAAGGCATGAATCAAGACATTTCAAAAGTCCATGCATGATTAGGGCAAAGCACTGGTAGATGAAGAATTTCATCAAATGCTTTATTTTAAATAATGACAGGTCCATAAATCAGAGATGAGTTCCAACCTCCGATTTGGAATATCAAATGCTCTCTACCATCATAAAGCTCTATGATAGTTTGTCTTACAAGACAGACACCCCTTCCTACCCCGCCCTCCAACGGCAAGCTCACACAGCATAATAGCAAAAAACACCTTCAACTACTGAATTAAATAAATGCCATGGGTGAAAGAGTATTTCCAATGTATTAATATTCCTCTATACCTTTTTGATAACGTCTTTGAAATAATTTTGGGGCGGATTCACACAAAATGTAGAACAGGAGGCCAGTGTAGGTATATTCCTGTGAATTGAGTGGATTTCCACAGTTTAATTGAATGTGAAAGTATCAGTTTTACCAACGTTGGTTTCATTTTATCCTTTGTTCATGCGTCTTTGTCCTAACCCTACAAGTTGCCTGAAGGTAGACAGATTGCAAAATGTTCCCCTGGTGTTTTTATTTCACGTGGAAAACATTTTCCAAGTGTTGAAATACTTTGCCATACACTTCCATAAATTATGTGGCCTCTCCACGCCCTTTCCTACCCACATTTCACCACTTCAACCTCCGATTTTTAGTCGCAAGTCTAAGTCTACAATTGGGATGGCACCAATGCAAAACTTGCCTCCCATTTTATTCACCTCCATTGAAACACCAATTTCCTTTTGTCCCCATATCACAAAAAAATGACAGAATGTCAGCAAATTTGTCTGCAGATGTAACTACCATCAGCTCACATAAATATCTGCAGATTTTGATTCTGTGACTCGAAGTTAGTGATTTGCTGATGCTCCTTTTTCTCATCTAAGCAGCATTTGGTCATGAAAATATTTATTAAATCGGCAAATGTGGGAGGTGGGATGTAAAATTATTTTGCTAGCAGAGTTTAATGAAAGTTTCAAATGGTAAAAAATAACTACATTTCAAATGTTTGTGCCTTTTCAAACTTTTCGCTTTCTGCAGAATTTCTTTTAAAAGTTTTTGTGGAATAGTTTGCCCACACAGAAGTTGTTTGTAAAGTTATGCTCTCCACAAATTATATTTTGTGTGGGATTTTCAATTGCTTTTAACTTTTATGAAACTTTTTTTTTTTTAAAACCTCCATTAGTTGCACACAAAACAGGACTGGCCTTCACCAACAAACTTGAGCTGCAGGTTTTTGTTTCAAATGTTTTCTTAACTCACCAACTCGCAACAGCATGCTGCGAGGAAAAGATTTGATCGCTTGAAAAAAAAAGAGGGGGGCGTATAACTTGGGGGATATGTGCAGTAAACGATGATCTACGGCTGGTACTTGTGCTTGTCTTGCAAAGGGCTGGAAGGAGATCAACATTAAGATCTACAAGACATCAAAAGTGATTGGGGGATGATGGAAAAGGGAGGATTTTCTTTGAATCGCGAGGTTCAGAGCGAGTTAAAGAGAAAGATAAGTGAAGGAAAGGATTTGACATCTGGAGAGGGAAAGAGGGAAGCCCTGGTGACAGAGAGGATTACTTTACAGATGCGTTGTGTGGGTGTTGAGAATTAGATTCTAAATACTTGCAGCGGTTGCATCCTGGGAGTGAAAGAGACGAACATGCTATTTCTAAACTATATATTCATTATATCTTAAGTGGGAAAACTTTAGATCCTCAAGAGGAAGAAACAAGAATGCAAATTTGGCAAAACGGAG
The DNA here is from genome assembly GCF_964261635.1 of Lissotriton helveticus. Classification (NCBI taxonomy): domain Eukaryota; kingdom Metazoa; phylum Chordata; class Amphibia; order Caudata; family Salamandridae; genus Lissotriton; species Lissotriton helveticus. The sequence continues at coordinate 472,205,479 of NC_136071.1, read as the reverse complement.
ATCAAGGTAATAACAAATGTCACATTCCTTTTACCTTCATTAACCTGTTATTGATCTTCTTGGTGACTTTCAAAAAGCCAGCCATTGTGAGTGGCAGGTTACTAATCTTTGTATACTGTAATAATGCCACTCCATTAGCACACTGTCAAGTGATTGCTCTTCGCATTCACTCAGCCATCCCAACTCAACTACATCTACTCTACCATTAGCCCCATCAAGACTGGGATCTCTCGCAACCCTTAACAGGTGCTCTCTTCCTAATGCGTGATTGCTCTGTCATTCCCATATTTACAGGAGTAGCTATTTGATTAAACAAAAGATGCAGCGTCAAAGACTTCCTTGTGGTAATTAGAAATGGCCTCATCCTTGCCTTTGTCACTGACTTCAAACAGAGTTATATCCAACATCATTAAAGGTTTTACCCCACAAAGAAGTATCAACTTGATAATTTATTCATGAAAACCGAAGGACAGAAATGTTGATATTCATAAGGAAAGAACTGGAAAGTGTCTTTAGTAGTCTTTCTTTTTTTATTTTGAATTTTGTCCTAAACACAAACGTTTTATCCTTGTAAAAGCAGTTTCTATGTTACCTCATGACAGTTTTTTGGCTTAAAAATATTTAGTATTCCTCTTACTACATCTCTCCTATGCCCTCTGCTTATTTTCTACCATCTTCTCAACCCGGTTACAAAACTCATTTTGCATCGCAGTCTGGCCCTTCTTTTTGTCTTTTGAGAATTAATATTTGATTTCCGCTTCAGATGGCAGTCTATAAGATAGGTGACAAACACCTAGGCAGGTTACCAGAAAGCAACTGAAAGGCACTAAATGGGGAGGTTCCTGTTTTAACATGTTGATAAAATATTGTAAGTACCGGTTTGGGGACCAAATAGATAACTCCCTAAAGGAGTCAAGTAATCTTCAGGAGCAAAGGAAAGAGCTCACTTCCCAATAAGACAGATCACAGCATTAGTCAGGTTCCTGCACCGGAACCATATGGGAATCAAGGAAACAGGATCCACAGCTGTAAAAGATCCCACCCTACCAGTTTGGGCTTCTACAACAATGTTGAATGTTTTATAGCGCTATGTCAGAGCATTGCATCTAAAATATTGACAACTGCAATATTGTGAAGGTAAGTACATGTATGTAAGTATAGGTGTATCATTCTTACCTCCAAATCCACTTACATTTTATCATCAACATAACTAGATGTGGAGTTAAGAATAGTAAATCGAAACGTACTTATTAATATATACTCGCAGATTAAAAAAAGGTTACAGAGACATTATACTTAGCCTCAAACTTCACTAGTACAAAGCCAGTGAAATTCAGCAGTTACAGTTAGCTGACCTAACTATAACTTACGTCCCTGCAATGCAGTGCTTATGCCCCTACATATTACATCGCTCATGACATGGTCAGTCACATCACTGATGACCTCTCAAATGAGTATTACTATCCATTCATTTATTTATTTACTTTTTGCGGGACTCTGCTGAAGCCTCGTCCCAAGGTTGCTGCCAACACATTCGGGTTGAAGTGTAGGCAGCCAATCAGATTTTAGCGTGGAACTATCAGGACCTTGGTGGATCTGTGGTCCAATGTATACAATTTTCTTATTTTATATCTCCAAAACAACTAAACGGATTTACAATAAATAACAAAAAGTTTTCTTTTTGGACCAAGAGCTGCCTTTATGACAAATGTGGTGTAATTCTGTCCAGCGGTTCGGGCTGTAGTCATGTCTAAATATCGCTATGGAAATGAACATTGGAAACACACTTTTTTTGCCTCCCCCACCTTTTTCTCGGACCCCACTTGACGGATCACCCCAAAACGTTCTGTGCAAGCAAGATTCACCAGGGCACTTTTGGGGGAAATTTTGTGAAGATTCGTCAAACGGCGCCATGATATAGTCCAGTCAAAAAATGATTTTCCTATAGAAACATGGTCCTTACTAACGCTACTTACTGACAACTGCCAGTAGGAGAAAGATATGTATATACATTGTGTAGGGATATATATATATATATACATATATATATATATAGCCCTACACAATACTGCAGTAGGTTATAATGTTATGGCCAGACAATATTGTGATATACACCTGTCAGACAATTACTGGCGATGCTCCCTCCCAGCTGTGGACTTCCACCTGTGTGCTCACTGAAGGCAGGTCTTTGAAATGCTGTGTATGCCCTATGTACAGCTCTGTATGCGCCACACCAAATCCTTCTGTGCGTCAGCTGAGGCCAGTGGCCAGACAGCCAGCGCATCTCCCAATTCCCTAATCTAATCTAACTCTGTGGGGTTTATGGGGGTTCATTTAAGCAACAGAAGCTGTGCTATAATTGTTACATGTGCCAGCAGCGATTTGTACCATCTGGGTCTGAGAAAAAGAGGCTCGCGCTACCACGGCGAAAGATCTTTATTCTATTACCGAGGCAATATAATTCAAGTGCGGCTGCAGAGCAATTGGAAGCTGAGAAATGGCCAGCCATGTAGTTATAGAGAAATGTCAATGTATAATGAAATGGGGGGACTGTACTGCTTTATGATATGCGCCAAGTTACAAGCAGGTGGCAGCTGTAAATATGTATATAAATAACAATATGGATGAAATGTCAGACTTTGCAGCTGGCAGTTGTAAAGGCATTTTGGTAATATTAGGAGTATGATAGCAATGCAGATTGACAATTTGCGCGAAATAGAGAGAGTTTCAATGCAAATGTTTTTTCTGCGGCGGGGAGTTAAGGGCTTCTGTATTTCACGATAATCTAATATCAGGTATATGATCGAGTGTTAAATGTGAATGCGCAACAGTGTCGGGCAGTAAGTAGTTTTCCCATTCAGCGCGCGCGACCTGCCGCTTGACGTGGCCTCTGAAGCCCGCGACGCTTGGAGGCACAAAAATGCGCGCTGGGTTTGATGGGGCCGCCGCGCGCCTATCGCAGGCGCGTCCAATCAAAACATTCGACAACAGCCGCCTTCGAATAGCAATGAAACCGGAAGAGGGTGGTCAGCGGGCCTCGCTCCGAGAGAGAAAGTGTCCCCGTGCGTTCGCAGCCATGTACTTTCACTCAAGTGCACCTGTTACATTAATGCGTCGCCAGCTTTACGGGCCTGGATTAAATCCAGAGTGAAGCCGGCGCAAAGCTGTAAACACACTTACGAGGCATTCATCGCCAAATCCCTAAAGCGTGACGTGCCCAGGGCCTCACGCACTTTATCCTTTTTATGTATCAAGATGCTAATCTCCCTCGAGCCGATTTCGGGATTTGATTTTAAGATGCTAAGAAGGGAGTTTGTGAAATTGATGCCAGGGATTTCTTTCATCATTAGTTCCCTTTTGCCTTTGCGCCATGATTGGGCCGTAATTATATCTCGGTTATTGGAGGATGGCCGCGTAAATCTCCGACTGCGTTCTTCTGTCCGTGGCAGGTAATGTGGTGAAACGACCTGCTCGCTTGGGTTGTTTAACACATGTATTTAGGTGACAGTTTGTGGCAATGAGTCATTCAGAAACTCGTCTATCTGTTTTTAGATTGCCCCCCTAGATGCACTGCTCCTTACACACAGAGCTAAGGGGAAGGTGTTGGCGAGTGAGCGATAGATGCACAGTTTATAACTTTAATTACAACTTATATAGTAGCAAAACATGATAATATTACGTTCAAAGGACAGTACTTCTTGAAGAATGCAGACCAGGACATTGATATTTAGATAGGTGCCGTGTGCATCTGTGGAGATGGAACACTTCGAACATATTGCAAGAGAGTGATACATATCAATCAGAGTGCTAATGCAAGCAGATATATTTCAGGAATGTGTAATTCATACCGAAATGTACCGAAGAGAGGGATGCACTAGAGAAAAATATTCTGCAGATCAATAAGGATGCTGGGGAGGGGTGTATTGCAGATAGACTCAGCAGTCAGAGAGAAAACTACCCCAGATAGAGAGATGTACTACAGACAGTGTGGTTTACAAGTAGTGTGACAACATTCTTATGAGGGAAATAATGCAGTTGTCTATGCAGTATACAAGATCAGTTACTGCGGATAAAAATATCTACTCCAGTAGACAGGATACTGCCGACTATACATTATAAGGATTTTTTGAAGTCTCCTAGTACCCTTAGTCTTAGTGACTTTATAAGGTCATAGAGCTTCGAGATGACTTTCAATACCATTACAATATATGATTCAGGGTAGTTTATTGTTTATAATATATTCCTTTTTTTCCGTGTGCTACCCCAACCTTCTCTTTTCTTGTTTCTCTACCTGAAAATGTTGATTCTCTCTCTCCCTCAGTTCCCCTTCTCCGTGGTGTTGGAATGACTTCTGTAGCTAAAAATATACCAGTTTTTCTTTTCCCTAAAAAAATCTATGATCCTCCAAACCTCAGTTATGAACCCATTCTGCACCTTCCTTTCCCAACTGCATTTCTCCACAGCTGTCAAGAATCACCATTAATGTGTGACCCCAACTGCCAGTCTTGAGAACTTTGTGTTCTTAGTTTTGAGCCTATTAGATAAATCTACATGTCCTGTGTGACTAAAAAAAAAAGTGAGGACCAGTTGAAAATGTCACACACAGAATAGTTCCCATTGGCATTTACAAAATGATTTGTTTGACAGTGCTCATCATCCTCTCTCACTTTTTCCCACTCTTCACAAAGCTACTTGCAAATACGTGATTTTTACCTGACGACTCGAGCCAGATTTTATGATGGGCTTCATGTTTCCCTTACAGTGTGTGAAGAAAGAAATCTATCATTATAGGACCACTATCTCTACTCTGTAAGGAGAAGGATTTTTCTCCTTCAACTGTGTCCTGCATCACACTAAAACTGTGTTTATGTACTGCATACTTTATTCCCAAAACCTTTAAGGGGAGACACTCAATCGCCTTGTGCTTCCATGCAGGATGGGTATATTGTGACTTCACTACTCACCTAAAACAAATCATTCGAAGGGAGTAGTGAAGCGATTTTTGTGTAATAGGCAAATTCTGAACTCAAACCCTCAGTCAATCAATCAGCAGTCTTATAAAGTGTGACTACTCACCAATGAGGTTCTCAAGGTGATGAGTGGGGTTGTGGAGGGTGCGTCTGAAATTCAGTCGAAGAGCCAGGTCTGAGGTGCAGAGACAGAGAGTTCCAGGTCTTCACAGCAAGGTAGAAGCCGGATGTTCCTCCAGCCGTGGTCTTGCAGATATGTGGAATGGAGGCCAGTGCCAGTTGGGCAGAGCGAACATGCCCGATGGGAGTGTCGAAGGAAAGGCAGTGGTTGAGGTATGCAAGTCTGGCACTGTTGAGGGCTTTGTCGGGGTGCGTGAAAATCTTCACTGTCATAGCAAAACTAATGACAACAGTTTGTAGGAAAAATTATTTCCCATACAATATAAAGATATAATGCTGATGAAGTTGTTGCATATAGAGGCATACAACAGAAAGAGTGAGGCGCTGTCCATGAAGATTAATACTATAGAGGAAGAGAGTCAATTGAGAGCAACACCCTCTTAAAGCAGAGAAAGGTAGTGCAGCTATGAAAATACATGAATTATGTATATTGCAGATGGTGATAGAACTACTACACAAAAAGAGATAATGAAGGTAGCTAGAGGTATAGTCCAGAGAGGGATACCACCTGGTAATAAGAACTATGTGAAGAATAGAGATACATTGGAGAGGTAAACAGGGCATTACGGATGTACAAAACAGAAAGAGTTGATTGATTGTGAGAGGCATACTGCAGCGAGATAGAGCAATTTCAACTAGGGAAAGTTGCTGCAGTCAGAGAACACTACAGCAAGTAAGGAAATATAGTGCAGTTATAGAGAAATAGGGGTATTTAATGCGAAGGACCAATTACTGCACACACAAAGAGAAAGGAAGAGTTAAATATAAGGGTAGATAAAACCAAACATCAAAAAAATATACCAAAATAAGAGAAACAAAGAACTATCATTAGAACATACGCAACACTGAAGACATTTACTCTGCACTACCAACAAGCTATTTTTTCTGGGAGCAGACATATGAGCAGTATTATGATTTTTGAACACATCACTTTTCAGACCCACACAGTGGCGAGCTAACATCACCCATGTATCAATATTTTATAATATGATTAAATCAATATGTCCATCATCGACGTCATGATTTCATCCTACGAATGATGCTTAGAAATGTAAGTCTTCTTTGCCAATACGATTCATCACATCTGATATTCAGTTGTTATCATATCTTGATGCTTTGACCATGAGTCAAATCATGTACTGGAGGACTGGTTTCCATATCATGGAAAATACTAGAGGAGACTCCTAAGATGGCCAACTCATTAGCTAGTGCTTTATTGAGTGAAGGTGATGGTCCTAGTACTCCGAAAAGGACCAAGATGAGATCACTGCTCAATAAACCTTATATGGATGTTGACCTACTTCTCAAACTCAAGGCGAGGTCCACCATTTCATTACTAGCGACATTTTGTATCTCATGACATACGCCGCTCTCCCAGGGCTCAACACGCATTGCGATGTTGCCAGAGTAGGAGGGCAGAGTGGAAGACACTTTCTGGGGCTGGCTTCTTGTCAGTTATTAACTGCAAACTGCATATCCACTTTAAAAAAAACAGTGCTAATCCCGAATTTCAGTTGAATATTAGGACAAAAAACACAAAAGACTTCCTTGCCGGCCGCATTAAGAAAAACACTTGCTGCCTGTGATAGATCCTCACCTAAACTTGACTTTCTAGGTACATGTTCTTGCTCTCAAAACTGAGTAAGTCAGTTGCTTGACCAGGAACACAGAAAAAAACCTTACTCTACTATGCAACATGTCTGCCTCCGATGAAGCTTAGCCATTGAAGACGTGAGCACAGACGACACACACAGGTCATGGAATCAGAGGGTATTGCTGCTCAGAGAGACATTTTTCAAAGTGGGCTGTGTGGAAGCTCTTCATGGAGCTTGCGTGTATTTAAATTGCATTAATATCATCTTAATGTTTCCTTCATGAATAATGCATTATGGTTTGATTCAATAGAATGACCAGATCTCTAACAACTTAGAGCCAGGCGAAGTAAGCGAGGGTAGACTTGATATTTAACAATGAAATGCATCTTCACACAAAAGGAGTCCCCCCCCCCCCTCTGTCCGAACATTTGTTGGTCCTTGTGTGTCGGCAGTGTGGCAGCAGAACCACAACTCCCACCAGGGCCGGACAGAAAACATGAATCAGCCCTGGCAATTATCAGACCCACCCCATGGGGAGCACTGCTGCTTAACTCAACTGGCCCCAGCTCTGCTGCTTTTGTTACTGGGGCCGATATTGCAGCACTGCTGCAAAACCAGCCCCCAGTCACAAAGCAGGCCCCCATCGCTCCGAAACCCACCCAACCCTTCCAGCCTCCCGGGGGAATGCCTGATGCCCGCTACAGCCAGTCCGGACCTGTCTCCCACCAGGACTAAGGAACGCTGTTTCCCATGTGTTAACAATTGAATACCCTGATGTCAAAGTCTGGTGTGTTTTTGAGCCATCATCTTTGTGTGATCTTAGCCCGCAGCACTTGATATCAGTATCCTATTAGTACAAATTGATTGCTTTATGCCCCATGCAGAAATTAGAGACACCCTTCTCTAATGTACTGTCAACATTTTGCAAGACAGAAGCAAAAGGGTGGTTATCAACAGCAATTTACCATCAATTGGGTTACTCAGAGCCTAATTTTGGCATGATACCCTGGTGGGGGATTTTAATCTTCTTCAATTCTTCCATATGTATGTTGTCTGTCATTCATTTTAATTATCAATGTAGCTTAACAGGCACATGTATTTTTGCATTCATTACATTTAAAAGTTCTTCCTCTGCAAATGCAGCTGAAAACATATGTCTCTTATCACCTGCCAATTTCTTTATATTTTTATTGTTTCAAAATATTTGCTGAAGAACACTCGAAGGGTTGAAAGTTGCCATAATTGAATATTACAACCCTTGTAGAGAAGACATTTTGGAAAGGGGTTGGTCATGATGTTTACATAGTAGCATTTCCTGTCCTTTTTAGCACAATGTACATTTTTCAAGCTATGCAACCGCTCTCCAGATACCCCTTGGCCTGTCTCAATGTTTTCTCTTTGTAGTGTTCTCTCACTCTGTCGTTTTCACCCCTCGTTTGATATGTATCACTATTTTAATCGTTTTGTTCTCTTTCCCCTCCAATGCTCTCTCTTCTCTCTCTTACAGGGTCTGTTTTTACACCACACTTCTTTCTCTCTCAACCAGTTCTTTCTCTTTCTTTTGCATTTTCTTTCCTCCTCGCTCATTCTGTCTCTCTCGCTCCTCTTTCTAGGCTTACACTCTCTCGTGCACTCTCTTTTACTCTCCGTGTCCTGTCTCACCCCTCTTCTGTCGCTGCTTGTGTCTCTCGTGCTTGTTCCTTCTCTCTAGATTTCCGCTTTGCCTTTCTCTCTCTCCTCCCCTTTTCTGCTCTCCGCTCCCTACAAAAACGAGATGTATGTATATATACAGCAAGTACACACAGTATTATTATTGCCACTCTCAAGAATGCCTCTAAATGTCACTGCAGATTTGGTACCTGCTTCCTTAATCGCACGACTGGCGAGGATTCTGCTGCAGTCAGCGTTTACTATATTTACATTTCCAGGCCAAGCAGAAACCCGCTGATAGAGAATGGGTTTCTTCGCCAATTGCACTAAAATGAAACAGCATATTTATAGGGATAGACAGTGGCCACTTTTCGCAGAGAAGAGAGCCAGAATTTACGATTTCATTGGTGCAGCATGTGTAGTGGCACCGGGACCCAGGTATACAAGACACGGCTGCATCAAAATGAAGGCACCCTCTTCCCAGGGCCAGCCTGTAACAGAAACTAGGCCCGGGTACTAAAACGAAAGCGGACCCCATTGGTCAATTAGAAAGCTTAAAAAAGCGGCTCATGTTTGCAAAATGGGGTATTTTTGGAAAGTTACGCTGCGTAAGTGTTTTGCACGATACGGACTGCATGGGTTTCCGCTTGTAGGAGGCAATTTTTGTTTAATATCAGAAAAAGAAACTGAAAAAACAACCCAGAAGACCATAAAATGGGCCCACAAACAGCCCACACACTGAGCCTGTCAGGCCAACCCATGGGCCAATGCCAGATAGCCCTATAGAAAGGACCTCCAACCAGTAGCTCGGGAACTACTGCAGCTCTCCAGCTACCTCAGAGCAGCTCACCTGTGTGCAGCCCAGCGTATTAACCCCTCCGCTGCGCCGAACGTTCCGCGCTGGTGCGGAACGTTCTATTGCGCGGGCGGGGTCGGAACGTCCAGCGGACAGGCGCAGCACTACCGAGGTAGTGCACGCGATGTCCGCTGAACGTGCGCCGCACGGAAGGGGTTAAATTAGAAAGCCATTGCTTTGTTGAATTAATATACATATAACGAAATTGTGATTATTCAACACTAATAATATTAGTAGCTTTTAATGCGTTTTGTTCAACATAAGAAGCTCTCAGTAGAGAAAAGGTTGGAGACCCCTGCCCTATAGGCTAGTCCGACCCTGCCCTTTGCTCCCTAAGTATATGGAGGAAGGCCTGCTTTTCCTGCTTGCTTTAGGGCCCATGACTCTCTTGCAACATAACTGATTATCAATGCAAAATTATGCTGCACGAAGCCAATGTGCAGGAAACATAACTGCCGTGGACCAATATGTTTGATATGTTTCATTCACACTTCAAATGTTATTTTATATAAATAGCTATTTGTAGTGCTTTATGCCACAGAACTGTCACCTCAAGGAACAGGTGTTAAGTGGGGGGTGAAAGGGATGGGGTTCGGTGGAGGCTATTTCGACCATGAGAGTTTAAGAAGAGGACAAGGTAAGGGAAACAAGGAAGAAGCGTTAAGGATGAAATGTACTTCCAAAAATAACAAATATCTCACTAGGCGGCAACATAGTGTGTTGTGCTGAAACTGGCTTTAAACAGCTGAGTACTATTTGTTGAGATTCAGCAAATCATTCAAGGTCAGATTCACAGAAATTTGCTTAGTAGGGCGGGGAGTAATTACGCCCTCTGCGATCCTTGAAGAATTGTGAAATGTGTGCAAATACACACCAGAGGGCCCAGTCATGGAAGATATGGAGCTTGAACAGCTGGCCTGGAATCAGGCACGCCTCATACTTTTTTGGTGTCTTACAAAATTGCTTTTAGAGGGTTGGATGTCTCCTGGAGACAGCTGACCATAGTGCAGCTGTACTTTTGCTGGTTAAAAAAAAATAAGTGTAGTGCCTCAGAGTTTTTCTTAGGAGCTTGCCGGAGCTACTGCTGAATGCCGATGTTGAACGCCGGGCTTTGTTGATTCTACCTCATGCCTCTTTCTTCCCCAACTTGCACTTCCTGTCTCTATGTCTCACACTTCCAGGTTCTTTTTCATACCTTCTTTTTCCCTTTTACTTATCTGTTCCTATCTTTCTCTTGCGCCTCCTTTCTCTCTTTTCTGCATTTCTCTGTCTTGCTGTGGGTCAAAGTCTATGATGAAAAATTAATCCTGGTCCTAAAATCTAGCGCAGGTACCACCACCTGCGAACACTGGCACAAAGTATGCACTGTTGAAATGCATTGAGCTGGGGCTGGTGTACGCGTACTAAAGATATGGGCGAGAAGTTTACCTCCCTCTCCCCTCTCGATGAACGAGGAGTGGGCCACCACAAGTCAAAACCATGACTCTTTGGTATTACAGATACTTGTGAAGCCACTTCTGTAACATGGATCATCCTTAGGCTAGGGGGACCAGGCGACCTGGATTTGCCAGGACAGTCCTGGGTTTTCACTAGCTGTTCCAGCAGATTTCTGCAATTTTTGCAAATGTCCCGGTTTTTAGAGGGGGTTGCCTGAAACCAGTGAGAGGCACTTTTTGGGTGTCCTAAAGCTGTGCTAGTTAGCATCTGTTATAAGTAAGCAATTTATTTAACAGGTATGATGTTTGTTTTAGAAATTACATTGTAATTATTTTCTTAGTGCCTCTGCTGTGTTCCTATATTGTCAAGAGGTGCCACTCTGCACCGCTCCGTTTATGTAAAATTGTAGTCCTTCTATTTTTGCAAAATGTCACGGTTTTTGGTTCTCAAGATCTGGTCACCCTACCTTATACACATTTTGTGCCTGCATAATTTCAAGAGGGTGTTTCCTCATTCGTGTGATCATATGGCTCCTTGAAAACGAGGGAATGTTTTGTGCACACAATCTGCCTTGTTACTGAGTGTGCACAGGGACAAACACACCATTAGGAGGAGCACAGACTGTGCAACCCCCCTAAATCAGTCCACAACCAGTATGTCCCAAAGTGTTTCCCTTGAGAGGGGAGAAAGGGAACTGCGGGACTCAATAGACATATAACCACAGGCGACTGGAGCCAACAACTGTACCAACCTGTAAGGGGATCCCCACATCCTCCACCTCGAATACCCGCTCCATCCCTCGCATTGAAAAACAGGCCATAAGCTTCAAACAGCTGTTTCATTTTTTAACTGTGCCCTGTCCCCGTTGCAGACACAAGCTCACAACTGGATAGGGCAATGACGTGGTAATCTCTCGCCTTCAGGGCCTGGTGCAGTGCAAACTGGAAAAGTGAATCACTTTATGCAAGGAGGCCTATATTACTATAGATTAAACACATGGCCTGGGTTCAGGCGCAGGCTTCTAATTGGCCTGAAATAAGTACGGGTTAATCACACCTTCTGCCTGGCCTAAGGTATTGTCAACATAATAGACCTGGCCTAAGGTGCTGTTGCCTCACCAAACCTAGCATCACGTGATTAAGGCACATTCAGTATAGCGCCATTCCTAGCCACTCAAGTAAGTGAGCCATATGTCAGTCTTAGCCCATGTTTACACAGTCATATGGGACTCCGGTCTTGTGACTGCACTAAGATCTCCACCTGAAAGAATATTTTCTCTGTACTGAGATAATTTTCTAAATGAAGCCAAGTGACAGCTGAGTGTAATACATGGGAGCTCAACCAACTGAAGACAATTGAACAAACCAACAAAGAAATGGTGATACACAACCAGGAAAAAACAGGGTTTATAGTTTTGTCTAGGATATTTGAAATGACAACAGTTTTAATATTTTCTATTGTTTAAACATTTTCTAATGAAAGTGTGCTGCATACATATTTATATATGGTAAGGAGGGAGTACTTGACTTGTAATTAGGCACAGGTGAAATTTAATCTTACAACATTTTTGGGAATGTTACATTACACTTGTTACGTGAAATTCCTGATATTATACCATTTCACTATGAGGCATAATTACGCCATATTCGCAGCCAAATTATAGCACAGGTGCATAGTAGCAATGCAAGTCATCTGAACGTGGGCAGTTGTTGCTTGCAGCTCTCGTATATTTTGTTCTTTTATTAGTGGGAAATGTGCCCTCGCGTCCAAAGTGGACTGAAGGAAGCAATCCACTCTAAAATGTAATGCTAAAATCTGATTTTGTATTTCATGTGTTTTCGACAGGATTATGTGTAATTATGCAAAAGCAAACACACACCTACTTTAACATCAATATTGCACTGTTATGAGGAAACCAATTGAGAAAAGAGGCAGACCGAGCGCAGCAGAGAGAATGTGAAATTGCATTGCCCTCAGAAATCAGTCAACTGTACACTTCACAACAGATTTAACACAGCTCATGAAGGCTCTCTGGGTTCAGTGTACTCAGCTGACGACTGAGGTATTTCCCTTTGCACTGAAGATTATTGCACCAAGCTCCTTTAGCATGTCTTACAAAGCCTTATATGTATGCAGGGCTGTATTGCACAGGGTGAAAGTGACTCATCTGTACACAGACACAGTTGTAGATTAGAGCATGGTCTATTTATTGAGACTGTTGTGCTATTGATAACACGACTCTTCAAATCAAATGAAAAACCCTTCATCATACAACAGGGGTGCTGTATGAGAGCGTATATAGGGTATTCACTAATAATATATTCACTCCTGAAATCTATAGAGTTTGCAAACATCTTTCCCACACACATTAAAAGATTCAACATTTGCTTTTCTGGTAAAACAATTTCAAATATATTATCATTTAGAACATGATCAACAGAGTGTATTTTCTGCAATTGCTCAATGCTGATTATAATCTGGGTACTCTTATCACCTGTGGTGACATCCCTACAATTAATGAATCAATTGTCATCCATAAACGATTTAATTATAACTCATGGACTAGAAATGTATGTTATATATAAACATTGTATAAGTTATATTAGGATTGGTGATGACTGCCAATTAGATGAGTTTAGCGATTTCTAGATTTTATCTTTAGTCATAAAAGAAACTTTTTAGGAAAGTCCCTTTGCTAAAAACAATACCTCTTTTCCTCACTGAAATAATTTATGTATATTTTCATTAGCAGCCTTGCTTAATGAGACTATATCTAGGTATGATAATTTAGCATGTAGACTGTGATCATTCAATATACGTTAGAACATTAGAATGTTTAGCGCTTCATTGAGGACAATGGAGTGCATCGGGCTTCTAATGGCTGGTAGAAGCTTCCAATGCTTGTAGTTCACAGCTGTTGCTGTGAATAAAGGCCTCACGGAGCCCAAGGAGATTTAAAATGCCTCTGGGGCTCTGTGAGGCCTTTTACAAATTAGAAAAATCAGCCCTCAAGGGGTGGAATGTTCTAATAGCCTTTGAGCCCTCCATAGCAGGCTCTACCGCCCACTAAAGGTCCACTTCTTGTTAGAGGACGCTCAAGCGGGCCCTTAATGGCCAGTAGAGCCCACTACGATGGCTCTAAGGCTATAGTATGTACCTTGAGTGAATGTACTTATGTTAACTTGTATAGCAGAAACCTGGCTGCAAAGCACTGATGTACTGTAAAAGAACAGAGATGGAAGTTAGTAATACAGGGGAGAAGAATGTGGTAAAAGACACAAGGTTTGGACAAGGGGGTGACCATCTGGAGGGAGGCCATAATAAGGAGGGTCAAACTCGATGAGGTGTTAATTGAAGCTGTACTTCCTTAACCCCTTCTATGCTGGAGACGGAACCACTCCGTCACCAGCCACGGGTGGGCTGTGCTAATGACGGAGTGGTTCCGTCACGGCCTGGCCACCGCGCCTGCGCGGCGTTGATTTTGCGCCTGCGCGTGCGTTCTATTAGGCGGGCGGGGCCGTGACAGAACCACTCCGTCATTAGCACAGCCCACCCGTGGCTGGTGACGGAGTCGTTCCATCACCAGCATGTCAGCACCGCGCGGCCCCCCTCCCACCCAGCGCCGCGGCGGAATTACCGCCGCGGCCAAGGGGTTAATGATGACCAGGACCAGAGGAGTGTGCTGCAACTGGATGGAGAGGGGTTTCCAGATCGACTATGTCAAGTATGGTATGACTTGGCATCTTGTCTTCTCCTTTCTACATGTTTTTGTATAGAGCCTTATGAGGTTTCTGCTGTTTCGTAGTGTTACCTACGCAATCAGTAATCCTGATCTTACCTAAAGATGGAGTGCACACAATTAATGTGTTAAATGTTACCAATTCAGATCCTAACTTTAGCAAGCATGTTTCTACAGAATGAGTCTGTTAAAGCATTGAAAAATCATTGCCATATAGTCTTTAAATTAGACAGGATCGGGTGCAATCCTTCTGTAAATTATTCAAAAGTCCTCCTTTTGTACAACTAACCCTCCCCATCGTTATCTGTAACCCTGGCACATATTTTCATAATCACCCATGGGTCTTAACAACTCTGCCAGTAGTCTCAGGAGTCTTCCGCTCTACCTTTATCCTCAGCATAAACATCACAAAAGATGAAATAATAGAATGAATCGCAAATAACTCATGCTATTGTTTGTCATCTCTATTTATAACAAGAAACCAATTGCATTAATGCTTTTGATCTATGAAGCTCAATTGTGAAGAAGCAAATGTATGCTTTCTGTTGGAAATATATTTTGTCAGTGTTTGTGAAGAATGGCATGCTGTACCAAGAGATGAAAACCAACATATCTCCAGCAGTCTGTGTGGTACTTCAAATGTTCCTAGATATACAAATATAATATGTTTCCAGTAATTGTGTTACCAGCACTGCTGCATGAACAATTCTAGAATCAGTTGTTATTACTCTTCATTTAGAAATTTAACAAAAGTGGCAGCATGTTTTTTAATTAAAAAGGAAAATCTAGCTAGGGAAAATTGTGTGTAGTGAGAGAAGAAAGGGAGGCGGGATGGAAAAGGGGCACGAAAAGGGGATGGGAATAGTAGGAATGCTGCAATGTGGGTACTTTGAGATATGGGGAACAGCAAGCACTCTGAAAACAATCATCAGAGGGCAGAGAAATACTAAGACGGGGTTGCAAAAAAGAATTACGCCTTAAGAGCAATTAAGGTTAGAGGTGGGCAGTATGAAGGGAATGTAAGGTAATGAATTTTCTCCAGGGCAAAATGATCAAAGCATATTTTTGGCCTACTCACACTGAGGCCAACATTCTTTACTATCACCACTGTGCACACTAGTTTAGATATAGACACTGTGGACACTATTATATTAATATAAATGTCCATTTCCAGTGGTCTGGATGAACAAATGTTAATGAACCAATCAGGACACAGGTCTTTCATGCAGGCTGTATTGATCTGCTCCAGGTTACCGTCAGGCCCTTTCCACAATCTGAAGTGTATAGAAAGCAATTAGACGTCTCACAAATCCACAGCCCATCTTGTCAGGAAGGCCCTAGTCATGCACACGTTATCAAGTAGATACACAGAAGACAAGACAGGAATAATTAGAGGCAAAAAAGCAATTGAAGGGCTGATTCCCTGTGAGCCGTGTCACCTCCAGCACGGCTTAGCATCTTGAAACAAATGCAACCATTGTTCTTCTTTCTTTAGAGGATTGGGTTCCTGAAGGACAGTCTTGTCAGCAACCTAAAGGCCACAGGACCTGTCTGGGGTCTCAAATGTGACTCCTCTTCGGAGATTCGCCAACCAAAAGAGTGATCTTCTTCCGGGCAGATTGACAGCTACGCAAACGCGTGCAATAAGCAGGAATATGTCTTACATTATTTAAGAGCAGAAACTAGCAGGGTAGATAGTGGAAAGACCAGGGTGTGTGAAATGGATCTTTTGTACATCTGAAGCATTAACGTAGATCTCAATTTTTGGCCCTATCGTAGATCCCAGGGGTTCCAACTTTGACTATGCATCCCCACAAACTAGCAATATTTCCTCACAACTGCTTATGGGCTGAAAATGTTTGTAATTTCCTTACAACTCAACGATTAAAAATGTTCCTCGTGATTTTGAAACCGGATGGATGCCGCTGATCATTTTTTTCTTGAAAGTTTGTCAAAGGGGCGCAACAGATCTGATTTAAAAGTAAAGACATATATCCAAAACACTTAGTTAATTAGAGATACGAATCTTAGTATTCACAGGCATTACAGAAACTTTACATCTTAACATTCTGCACTTTGCATGCCCCTTGTCGGAATAGTGGAGTAGCCGGGGTGGTATGGACTCTAACAAAAGTCTGGAAATGGGCTCCGTATTGCCTTACTTGGTAGTAAAAACGTAATTAATGTGTAAGACGATAGTCCCTCGCAGCCTAAGGCCTTGGTGTCACTGAACCTGCTCCACCACTGATAGCTACACACCTCCCCAGGAAGAACTCGCCTTGCTTGTTGAAGGGTGTTTTGAAATACGGTATATAGAGGGACATATTTCAACAAGTCTGTGATCAAATTTAGGTTCCATGGGGGTATTTTCCTGTCAAGAAAGTTGTTCACTAATGATGGCTGTATCCACGTCAGACAAAATATGAGCCGTGCTTTATGATCGATCAAAAGTACAATTCTGTGTATTCTGATTTGTAGTTTTAAGTGGCTGTTTTACAGTTGTACATTTTATTTTTTAACCAAGGGGTAATATAAGAGGCACCTTAAGTGAAGTTATGTGGCAATATAACTTTTCCTAGAAGACATACTTGATTTAGCATCCCTGGCTGAGGGTTTTTGACAATCGATGATATTTGAGGCAAACTGGGATTCATTTTGTAAAAGTTCAAAGTGACATCAACGTTGAACTACCGTTCTGGATTAATCCTGCTACTTTGCTGTGAAAGCTACGGGAAGTCTACCCTTGGAACTGTATTTTATCGCCCCCGTCTGCGCTGCTTTTGGAAATGCAGATTGTGATAGTCTTCAAAGAGTGTATTTAATCTGGTATGAGAATTCCTCGTTTTAACCAGTATATGCAAAAATAACAACAAGAAGGAAAAAGAAAACATTTTAAAAATGCAGCTGCCTAAGCATGGTGGCCATATATGGTTGCAATAACATTTTTAAATAGAAAATAATTATTGTCATAATTGAAATAGAGCAGTACGGGTGCTTTCTAGCAGATAGATGTGCCCAGAGCAGGGATAGATCCCTTTTTAGGTGTAACGTGCATCACAGGGAAAAAAAAAATCTTACAAGTGCAAGGGAAATGTGCTGCTCGCTTTGAATTACTGTAAATTAAAGACCTTGTTTAAACACACAGATAACTAAAACAAATACAATAGAATAAGAACGTGGAAGAAAAAAAGATTGGCTAAGTGAAGCATTGTCGGTCCACCTTCCCTGGCACTCAAGTGCACTTCTTTTTGGCTGATCTTGAAAAAGTTGCATCACTGCAAGAGAGCCAGCGGCTGAGGCTGACTAGCCCACTGCTGACCCACTGCACTTTCCTCTGCTATGGTGAGACTGAAAAAAAGGACTGACAGATATACATGCCAATTATTGTTATTTATCAGCTCCTTTCTTGCATGAGGCTATTGCCCCACCTAAAGCTTTCTCTAGGCCAGACCTAAATTGACTGTTACTGAGTCTCGACCTCAAGTGTCAGCCACCACAGATCGGGGGAGGCAGAGCAGGGCAGGAGTCACTTGGGTGTGCATAAAAAAATTAAATAAATGTAACTGACCATGGGATCTCTCCTCGCCGTCTCTCCATGGCCAGAGCGGGAACAAGAAAGCACCCAGGCTCCCCTAAGCCAATCACAATACTGCAACGCAGCATTGTGATTGGGCTGAGCGCCATGTTTCTGTGATCAGACGGGGACTGGGGGCCTGAGCCTTATCTCCACCCAGGCAGTAATGCAGC
The DNA here is from genome assembly GCF_964261635.1 of Lissotriton helveticus. Taxonomy (NCBI): domain Eukaryota; kingdom Metazoa; phylum Chordata; class Amphibia; order Caudata; family Salamandridae; genus Lissotriton; species Lissotriton helveticus. The sequence goes on along the minus strand of NC_136071.1, from coordinate 472,187,305 downwards.
CTGGGTAGAGAACAAGCGAAGTGTGTGTGACTGTTTGGCTGGCTAGAGGCGGCTAGCCAAACATTCATGCACACTAACAGAGTGCCCACTACTCTTTCCCCATGCTCTGAAAGCAGAGTAGCCCAGCTCACAAAGCTGCAGCAGCAGGAAAATATAAAATGATAATAACCTTGAGTTATTATCATTTTATTTTCCCTTATTTTACACTGCTGAAAAGCAGTTGGGCAACTCTCCTCCGCCTTAGCGGAAGAGCCGCCACTGTCGACCTCAGGTGTGCTACAATGAATGTAAACAATCTTTAGATAAAATGATGAAGTTCATAGGAAGGTAGAGCACAACATAAGGCAGCACTTTATATAGCGCTTTTAACACAATTCTGCAATTTTTTCCCTCTGTAAATAACAGGTAGCGCTATGACATCGTTGAATGGTACTCAATTTACTAACATTGGAGGGATAGTAGGCTGGTGTGTGTGGCTGAGATTTGTAGTCATGACTTGCTGATCACCACCCACCTCAGTGGTGAGTTTTCAACTCACCGAGCCATTTTCTGTTAGCTTAAGAAGTACCCTCTCTCCATATCCTATTGCAGCGCATATACAATCATCTACTAAATATTATTTATTATAAGGGCTTCCTGAGGAACCCTCAAAAATTCAGCTGAATCTATGTTTGAAATGTTTCTGGAACACTTTTTTATTTATTTTTTAATTTTATTGAGCAGAACAGTGGAGTAATTCATTACATCATGAACAATACAAATAAAAAAATAAGATTATTTTGATAGTACTGAATAAACTTCATGATAAAATGAGGCAATTATCTCTGGAGCTCCTTAAAGAAGAATAAAGTGCAATGTGGCTACAGTACTTTTAAGAAACAGCTTATAACATTACCAAAAAAAAAAGATTGCATTTCTGGACCATTTATGAAGCTTATGAAAAGTCCCCTGGTTACAAAGCCTGCAACAGCCCACTAATTATTGATATTTTTCTTCTTTTTATAGTCAAACACATGTTTATGCAAAACTGCATTTTTTGGTTCAATAGTCCAGCCCGTGCTAGCATTAGCCCGAAGATCTCCACAGCATTCTGTTTATTCAGATCCAGCTTGGCTGACTGACTCCCCAAAGATAAAATTCACTAAGTGAACCTGACAGATTCCGGGCTGCCTCCATATGGCAGGGGCCGGCCGCCGCCTCGGAAGCTGCCTGGGACTCGAAAGCTGCTCTCACCTTATTAAGACAGCAGCGGCTCCACGCGAGTCAAGTTCACGGGGGCTTGTTCTAATTCTCATCTCCTCTCGAGGCCAGACCTCAGGTTGCGGGTTTGACTTACAAAGAGTAGGAGCCTTCTACGCATAAGCAATCGGTGCATTCCAGAGGTGAGGAGAGGCGCCCTATCCCTGTCCAGAGGAACAAAGGGAGTCCACACAGGTGATTAACATGGCATTATATGTGGATAAGCAGACCCTGATAGGTAAAAACATTAGCCCTGATTCTGTTTCTTCACACCTAAATGCAAGTTAAATGTCCAAAATTGCATTGGCATATCTAAAATCCACTAAAGGATCAGGATAACTACATTTTGGGGACTTTAAGCACACTTTTGATGGTGGAAAATGGCCCTGTATCACGGTTTTTAATGCTTGTAGCTTCATTTTCAGGTGCTGGGAGGGAGGATTCTCTGTGGTGTGGTCAAAGAAAGCACATATAGCACCGAGCAGATGCATAAGTCTATAGGTATTCACACATATTTTATATGGCTATTCTCACTCTGAGAATGTTCTCAGCTGTTGCTGAAAAATGTTTCAGTGATTTGTTTCTATGGTGGAAGAGAACACCCTGGGCCCTATTCACAAAGGTATTTCTGGTCTTATACCTCAGGTTACAGCCAAACACCCTACTTATGCCCGCTAGAAATTCACATACGTACTCCTAGATGGGCATGCACCTTTCCTACTGCTCGTGTTTCTGTTAAAAGTGCAGAATAGTCTGCAGCAGTAAATCCTACTCAAGGGGTGAGAAGTGGGGGTTCCACAATGTGGTTTTCCATAAATGTTTGGAAATGCCCACAACCGTATCTTTGTGGGCATTCCCAAACTCCTCTTCGACACCCTTTATATCATGGAAAACTTTGGAGTTTAACTACAGCCAAGGGCAGTATAGCAAAGGGAGCAGATCACCCCCAGATTTGTTGGGAGTGCAGGCGATCAGATTTCTACATGGGGGAAAAAGTTTTCTCTGTGGGGGAAAAAGTTTTCTCTGTGGAGAAAAAAGTGTGCTTTAGCACAGGGGGCTCTATTCCACCTCTGTGGACTTCTATGCTATGTAGGGCTTCACACAATGGGAAAAGGAGCTAGTGGGAACAGTCACTTGACATTCCCAGTAGAAGACCTGGACGCCGGTGTAGCATTGGAAATGTTGGTGTATAGGGGATAAAAATGAAAGAAAGTCTATCTCCAAAAGAAAAGAATATATTCGCTGTGCTAACTTTCTGATCTGCACAATGCTACACCATTTACTGAATGTCTATAGAGTGAGACCTGTTCAGCCCAACTCTGAGATGGGAACAAGTTTTGATAGTGGTACTACCAGGATTGGAGAATTAGATGAGCACATCAATCATGATGTCTAGTAGGGAGGTTCTCCTTTACACAAGAGTTACCAGTTCGTGTAGTCAATTACAGGTCAAGTAGGCACTTTTAAACCTATTTTGTTTGATCAAACGGATCTTCAACCCTCAATCCAGTTGGACTCCAGAGGAGATGAGGCATTATGGCAAGAGCTGCTGACTTTGGAATTGAGAAACCAGATTTGGGTCTTAGCCTCGCCTCAACATCCTGTGATTCAGGGCAAATCACTTAATCTCCAGGTACCCAAAGAATAGTAATGTGTAATATACTGTGGTGCTTATGTAAAGCACTCTAATGCCCTTGGGATACGTTTACACCGCATACAACTGCAAATAAATAGGTCTTCTCAATGTCAATCCTCATTACGTGACATAGCACACCTGCAGTTATCTTCAGTGTGTTCTGCCTATCATGAATAAATGTATGCACTTACAGTGAGAACCTGATATTAAAGAAAGGAGGCACAAATCATTATAATGATGTATATTATTATTATTATTATTATTATTAATATTATTATTATATAGGTACAAATCTAATTAGAGAGCATTGCATAGTGCGGCTTAAGTAGTGTGCTAAATTGTATTGTTCTAGGGCAATGCCTTTACCCAGATACCTCTCTGAATGCTTTGCTTTCAGAACAGACCACTTGTAGTTTTCTCATATGGGGGCAATGTCATTATGGTGGCGTAGGAGTGTAGTGGAACGCAGTCTTTAAGATATGGCGATAAAGGTCAGAAAAGCCAGTGAGGAGAGAGTTGCTATAGTAAAGTTTCTAGATGAGCATGGCTTACACCAATGAAGGGAAGTGGGATGCGCAAAAAAGGGTTGATATTACATATGAAGTGGAGTTGAAAAAGACAGAAGTTGAGGGCGTTGCCAGTCGTCCTTGAGAGTCAAATAAACGTCAAAGTTGACACAACAAGATTTAGCAATGTGAGGAATCAGAATGGGAATCTCACTAATGGACAGAATTAGGAATTGGTTTTGAGAAAGATCAACAAGAAGTCAAAGGAAAGAATACTTGGTCATACTGGTACTTTGTTGAGCAAATTTAAAGACATCTAGGGGCAGATTTACTAACATTTTGTGTTGTCGATGCGCCCCTTTTGTGGTGCGGCCATGATGCAAAATGTTATTAGGGCTCTACAAATCCACACTAATCAGATTTGCGTGGTGTAGGGTTTTTCCAAAAAGTAATGCAAGGCAGCGCAGAGTGCTGTCTTGTGTTACTTTGTATTAGGAAGGCCTTCTATGAGTTTCGCATGGGCGTTGGATGTTCCCATGCATTCACCCATGGATTTTGGTGCATTACCAGATTTGCTACAGCTAGTATCATGGATATGCATCAAAATGGTACGCTTCCCTAAAGCAGGCGCAAGAAGGAGACATTTTTTATATCTCCTTGTTACTTCTCTTTTTCTGTGTGTGCTGCATTCTGCATGAGCAAGAGAGAGAACAAGGAGAAAGAAGTAGGAAGATAGGAAAAGATTTACAAAATGAGAAAGCAGGGATAGAAAAAGAACCCTCAGGATTAGATAAATAAACATGAAGTGTAGGGTGAATGAAGAAAGAGGCATGGGGCAGAATCACGATTTGAAAGCCTTCCCTTGGTACTTGGCGTTGGGAAGCAACAGCGCAGGCCTTATAAGAACAACTTTAGCCTCCACCACTTAGATTAGATTTTTTCTTTCTTCAAATTAAGAGTGCACCATTATGTACTAAAGTTGGAAGGTTTCATTGAACAGCATTAAGAGTTGATTATCAAGCACTTAGAGCATCAACACTTGAGTAAAGGGTGTACACACATTCAGAGGCATTCAAAAACTGCCATCCACTTTCACACACTGAACACAGGCCAGCATTAAAAAACCAAGTCTGTTGAATTTATTAATCCAACTCTAGATCAAAGCAAATCTGGCTCACACACGCGTGGTTCATTACTGTTAGGGAAATCCCAACTGTTTTAAAGACTACTTTTTTTCGTACTCTTTTCTAATTAACCCTGGCACTTAGATTACTGAAAGCAAGCTTTCAATGCTGAGCTATTCAGAGGTAAGAGGCACTCGAGGTGATGCTTAATTAAAGTAGAGTGGTGATAGCAGGAAGGAGGCCTGTGCAGGTCTGCAGTGCTAATCCTCTTGCCTCGCTCGGTGTCCCTGTGTGCTTGTGATTGATGGTCTGATGCCTCTTTACATCTTCATTTGCATCCTTCTCTAATGGCCAGAGGAAGAGATGCCGTGTTTTACCTTATGAAAGCTTATCATAGATATAGGCTAATGCAGTAATGGAGTTGGGTGGGGGCATCATTGGGGAGAGCTTTGGCTGATTTTGGAATTGCATTGCTTGCTCTCCGGAAACTATACCAAAACCTTATGCAGCCTCGTTAGTCTTTTTCCTCTTCCACTTCTCTTCCGTAAATTTACCAACCTCTGTGTGACATTTCATTCCTAGCTCCTGAGCTGGCCCCTGTAGAATCCTGTTTTATGACTGGGGTTGCTCTGGCCCCATACGTTTGATACAGTTGAAGGTCTGGTCTTAGCTAAGACCTTTTGATTTTACAAAAAGTATCTATCTATCTATCTATCTATCTATCTATCTATCTATCTATCTATCTATCTATCTATCTATCTATCTATCTATCTATCTATCTGTCTGTCTGTCTGTCTGTCTGTCTGTCTGTCTGTCTGTCTGTCTGTCTGTCTGTCTGTCTGTCTGTCTGTCTGTCTGTCTGTCTATCTGTCTTCCAAATCCCGAACTCCTGTAACCTCTGAGTCCTGAGGAGGGTGGAAGGGTAAGCGTTATGCCTTGGGAGCACAACAGCAACTAACACAAAAGTCCATAAATTGAATTAAATGCTGACAAGGGAAGTCTTGGTGTAATCCATGGAGTGGTGTTGCTGACAATAAACTATACACATAAACATCAAGATTGCCCTTGTGGGCGATTTAGTGGATTTATGTTATATATCCAAAACAGGAAGCAAGGAACTCTGGGTAGTTACCAAATTTAGGCAGAGAGCAGCTCCTTTATATGGAACATCCTACAACAGTAGCCACACTAAATCTTCTCACCTCAAACATCTGCTTTTATTCATTCTGTGTTGGCTTGGATGGTATTTTACCAATACGAAGTTGGAATACTGTGCTTAGACTGATGAAAGGCTTTTGTCATTTTTCAGCTCGGCACGGTGCTAATCCTATGCTTGACAACCCTGCTAGAAAAATAAACTTTTGAGGTGAGCAGAATGAGAGTGGCTCTGGTGTTGTAAGATGCTCCATATAAAGGGACTGCTCGCCGCCTAAACTTGGGAACTACCTAGAGTTCCTCACTTCCTGTTTTCAATAATATATGCAGCACTCTAAGTCTGAAAGGGTATTGTCTTGACTTATACTGGGTGCTCCCATGTGCCTAAAAAAGCTGTACCTCGCTGATGAGCTCTGACTAGAATAAAAAATGTGTCAGTGGTTGCTTTTATTCTTGGCAGGTTGGCTTGGAATGAATTTTACCAATTTAAAGCTGTAATAATGTGCCTCTGGAGTGATAAAAGTCTTTATTCATTTTTCAGCTCAGCGTGGTACTGTGCTAATCCTATGCTTGAATACTCAAATTAAAAACATACATTTTAGGTGAGCAGATTGAGTGACACTGGTATTGTACAGTGCTTCATATAAAGGAACTGCTCTCCGCCTAAACTTGGGAACTACCCAGAATTCCTTGCTTCTGTTTTTCCATAAGTTATGCAGCACCCTAAGCCTGAAAGGTCATTTATTTATGAAGTTTTTTGTAGTGCAAACAAGTTCCAAAGGATATCAGAGAGCTTTACAGAGGGATGGAATGAAGGTAATAAATGTAATATCGACATCAAAAGTAAGAATAAAAAACAAGAATAATCACATAATTACAAGACAGATGGGTCAAAGGAGAGTTATACAATAAACAGGTACTTGGCGGGCTACGAGGGGGCCGCTCTATGAGGTAATGAAGAGCGGCATCCACTGAAGGTCCAATGGTTGTAGGATCAATAACTGCAAGCAGATGAACCTAGCCCAATTAAGGTAGGAATTTCTTAATTAGGAATCTTTTGGCTTCCAGTTTGAAAGCAATCATTGAGGAGATTCTGTGTACTTCCGGTGGAAGAGAGTTTCATATCTTTGGGGCAGCGCCGGAGAAGGCTCGGTGGCAAGTTCTCTTTTTGCTAACGATGTATGGTTTCAAGAGGAAAGTGTTAGCACTTCTTGAGGCTCTACCGCCACAGTATAGTTCAAGCTTTTGCACTAGGTACCTACAAGTTTTGAAATGGAGGGCTTTGTGCACCAGAACGGCAATGTTTAACTGAATTTGAGCTTCGTAGGGCAACCATTAAAGAAAGATTTTAGGACCTGGGGATATGTGCGCATTTCGTTTGGTACCTGTAACCAGTCTAGCCGCCACATTCAATGATGCCCTTAGTGGAGCCACGGTGTATTTGGAAAGGATACAGAGCGTAGCGCTGCCATAGTCAAGCCTCGGTAAAACAAGCGCTTGGACCACCTGCTTGAAATTAATTTGTGGAATGAATGGTTTGATATTTCTAAGTGTTCTCATCAAGTGATTAGTTCCCTTGCACACATTGCTGATATGATTCTTCATGTTGAGGTGCTTGTCCAGGGTGATTCCGAGAGATTTGGCTGAGTCTATAATGAGGGAGGGTGCAGTTGAAAGCAGTAAGGTGATTCAACCAAAGGTCTAGCTTGGGGATTTGGTTTGGAGGAGAGATGAGGAAGAATTCAGTTTTGGAGGTGTTGAGCAGGAGATGGTTCTCAGTTAACCAATTTTGAGTAGACGTTAGGGTAGTGTTGAGTGAGATGATGTTATACGTAGAGGAGATTTTCAAATAAAGTTATGTATCGTCCACATACATATGGAAGAGAATTTTCATGGAATTTCATGAATTAGCTAATGGTTCCAAGAAAAGGTTGAAGAGTATAGGAGATAAGGTGGACTCTTGGGGGACCCCCATGAGTACTGAAGAGGGCTGGGAGAGAGGGTAGCTTGTTTGATCTATGAACTGTGGTGGAGGAAGGACGCAAACCATTGTAGCACCTGACCAGAGAAACCCATCCTGTTCTTCAGAATGGATAGGAGGTTGTCGTGATTGACTAAGTCGAATGCAGAGGAAAGGTCAAGGAGGATTAGGAGGCAGGATTCGTTTTGTTCAAGCATTTTTAAAATGTCATCCATAACGTGAGTGAGAGACGATTCAGTACTGTGTCCCTTCCGAAAGCCAGATTGATTCTGGTCTAGGAGTTGGAAATTCTCTATGTGCGCACAAAGTTGGGATTTGACGTATTTTTCTAGGAGTTTGGCTAAGGTGGGATTGTTGGACATAGGGCGGAAATGATTGAGGTCAGCTCTATCTGCGTTAGTTTTTCTTAGTTTAGGTGATACCTGAGCTGCTTTTAGGCAATCTGGGACCGTGCCTTGTGACAGTGAAGCGTTTACAATCCTTGTTCAGGTGGGGATAAGGACATTCTTCATTTCTTTCAAGATGGCCGGGGTCAGCGGGTTCTTGAAGTGGTTAGATGGGTTGATATTCTGGATGTCTTTTTCACTGATGCATTGTTCTTGGTGTTCAGGCTGATAGGTTTGCGCTTTTCTAAGAGGTCAAGGGGTGATGCGGACCCAGAGGATGGCAGTAGTGCCTTCTTGGAGGCGAGCTCAATGGTGATGAGTCTTGATTCCTCAGTGAAGAAAGCAGCCAGTTTGTTGCATGAGGGTGAGCTGCCTCCAGAATCTGACTGATTTGGAACTATCACTGATTGCTGTTTAACCGATTCGAAAAGTTTCTTGGGGCGGTTGGCAGCTTGATCAAGTTGGTGTCTGAAGTAGTCGGCCTTAGCACTTTTGATTTGTTTGTTGTAGAAGCTCCTAACATCTCTGAGAAGTTTTAGTTGGTTCGAGGAGGGCTTGGATCTCCAGGAACGTTCAACTGTCCTAAGATTGCGGCGTTCCATGTTTAGATTGTCATTGTACCACAAATATATATGCATTGTGTGTGCGTATATATATTGTGATCAAGGCCGGGGCGACCCGGCTGAAACGCGTCATGTTGTGAGAAGGCTACAATAAACTGCACTACTTTCTAATCCTTTTGTGGTGGTCCGTTCCTGTGGAGGTGAAGGAGTTCGCTTTTTCTACTCAGGATTTTGGTTCTCATATATATATATATATATATATGTATATATATATATATATATATACATATATATATATATATATATATATATATTCACTGAAAAAAACATAGGTTTCACACCAGTTATAGTTAGGAATTAGCATTTAAAAAACCTATCAATCCTAACTATAACTACCTACTGGCGACCGCCAGTAGGTAATATATATATATATAAACACAGCCTGGGCCCTGGCTGGTGAGTGATGCACCCCCAAAGAAAGTGCGCCGGACTCTGCCTAAACAGGACCAACAACCGAAGATGGTGAAAGCCAAGCTCTGGCAGCGGCGCCACCAGAGACCAGACTTTGGAATGGGCCCCAGATACGCTCGAAAATAGCATCTACGGGGACACAGGCATCACTAAATTGCAACAATCAAGTGTGACATCAACCACCGAAGGTTAAGAATTGAAGGCCTAAGGACGCACTACATGGACCAGAATGCTCGATATTGCAGACCGGAAGAGTCACCCACCTGAGGGCAATGAATGACGGAGCAATTAAGGGTCAGTGTGTGTCTGGGAGGCCATCAGATGTCAAAGGCTCCCCCCTCTCCTCTGAAGAAGGCCGATTCGGCCAAAATGCATTAGGACAATGGAGCCGGTGCGAAATAATTTGAAATAAACGAGGTGTTTTCTTTACCTGTGACGTGTGCTCCTCTACTTCCTCTCCGAGCGGAGAGACCTTGGACGAATAAAACACAGCCTGGGCCCTGGCTGGTGAGTGATGCACCCCCAAAGAAAGTGCGCCGGACTCTGCCTAAACAGGACCAACAACAGAAGATGGTGAAAGCCAAGCTCTGGCAGCGGCGCCACCAGAGACCAGACTTTGGAATGGGCCCCAGATACGCTCGAAAATAGCATCTACGGGGACACAGGCATCACTAAATTGCAACAATCAAGTGTGACATCAACCACCGAAGGTTAAGAATTGAAGGCCTAAGGACGCACTACATGGACCAGAATGCTCGATATTGCAGACCGGAAGAGTCACCCACCTGAGGGCAATGAATGACGGAGCAATTAAGGGTCAGTGTGTGTCTGGGAGGCCATCAGATGTCAAAGGCTCCCCCCTCTCCTCTGAAGAAGGCCGATGCGGCCGAAATGCATTAGGACAATGGAGCCGGTGCGAAATAATTTGAAATAAACGAGGTGTTTCCTTTACCTGTGACGTGTGCTCCTCTACTTCCTCTCCGAGCGGAGAGACCTTGGACGAATATATATATATATAATGTGTACATATATATATATATATATACACACTGCAGGCACCAACTACTGCATGGGTCAGTACGCTGCAGCCATTGGCTAACTTCCCTGTGAGTGACTGCATTCTGCTTTTTCACAAGGAGGCAATGCACATAATACATATAACACATACAAGGTATTTTCCTTAAGTGCCTAAGACTTCTGCAACATTGTGAATGTTTTTGAGACAAAGAAAATTGTTTTGCTTTTAGCAAATTTGTGAAAAAAATATTTTGAGGGCCTAGCAACTCCCTCAACAGTAACATTTTATAAAAAAACCTGATAAAACAAAACAAACATTATAAAGCCAATGTTAGACATATAGCCTTTGTTAATGTTTGTTTTCTTAATTGTGCCAAGCATTATCATTTCTCCAATGGATTAATACTCAACTTAAGAACACTCATCAATTTTACACAAAAAGGGGAAAAATAAAAAATGAATGTTGGGGAAAATGTATTATCAAAAAGCTTCTTGATTGAAGAGATCTTGTGGAGAGCTCCTCTAATCACGTGGTTTACCAAACAAGCTTTCGTTTTAACATGTGTTAGCATTACTTTACAAATTGTTTCCTTTAGCATTATGGCTAACTTTACTAGTCTACCTGCTATCATTTTGGTGCCTTACTTCAGCATCTGCTCTCTTAACGTCCACTAGCACCTTTCCTAAATTATGTACAGTGTTGGCAATACATCAGGATGCTCCCTCACAGTCATACAGGTACTCCCGCTGGCCATACTGTCATAGCAACCTGGGGTACCACTTGGATGCACTAGATCATTTTTTTGTCTGGATGCACCATTTCTACAAACTTTCCATACAATAAATTGATTCCAACCTGAGTTGATTGGTCAGATATTTTTGTTTCCTAAAACAGTTTTAACACTTTATTTGCTTTACTTTAATAATTTATGTCTTTTCATTAGTCTTTAACTGCACTGTAGGTTTTCTGTGCTTAAACTAATTGCAGTTTCTGTCTAAAGGGCTAGTCCTGAGGGCATGGATTATTAGTGCAGCTAGAATTGATTTTCATTTTAATCAATCATATGTTATGTCTGTGAACTGGTTCCAAGTAGCAGATACAAAATACATTTACCACTATTCCTGTAAGTGCTTGTTTCACTTTAGTAGAAGGTTGAAAGCTGATGTATGATGTTTGAAGTCCACTTTTCTTTGCACTAGTGTATTGTATGGTGTTAGACACTGAGTTTCTTGTTGGCAGAGGTATGCACCCTGTCAAAGCAGGAATCACAACCATGGTCAGGGTAAGTCACAAAACACCCTAAATGATCTTGTGCTCCTCCCTCTGGTAGCTTGACACAGAGCAGTCTAGCTTAACTTAAGTGGCAATGTGTTAAGTATCTGTGCAGAACTTCAAAGAGCAACATAATCAAAATACTACAAAAAGACTTACCCCAGTATAGAAAAAGAAAGAACATGTGCATATATAAAGCAAGACCAACACAACAAAAATCCTATCAGTAGAAGTCGAGATATGAATTTAAAAAAATTAAATGCAAAAAATAGCACTTAGAAGCAATAAGCGCTGAAAGAGATAACCGGTCATGCTGGGCCGAGACAAAGTGAAGCGTTCAGGCCGACTGTGATAGAGCATGGACCGAATACAAGACCAACGCAGGGCCTGCTGAGCAGAAGTAGTTTGATCCTGGTCATTAACAAAGTAGGATGGAGCTGAGTGATCATAGAGCCCCACGCAGTTGGGATGTTGCACTGGATTCCTCCACGCAACAGTGGTGATGCATCTGTTCCATGAGCGATGCTCCAGTTCCAAGGTTCAGCAGTTCCAAATGCTATGCACCAGGATTCTCTATGCTGTAGAGGCAATGTATTGATCCTCTCTATGCAGTGGTGCTGATGCATTGGTTCTGAAGCAGTGGTTCTGTAGGCGATGTGGCAGTTCCAAATGTGATTCATATATCTGGTTACTGTAACGGCGGCATTGCATCAGTTCCGATTGGTGCAATGATGTTGATGCGTGGATTCAGGCAGATGCACCAATTTATACTCATTTACAAGGGCTCAGGTCTGCATTAGTACCAAGTGGCGGAGCATTTCCAAAGAGTTTTTCTTATGAATACACAGTATATGTTGCTTGTGATGTCAACTGTCTAAAACCATTGCCTCATGCTGAGACTTTAGATCCTTTTCATCTTGAACGACCTTCATGCCCCACCAGTGTACCTCAACTAAATGGATGCATTTTACTTTTATGGCAATTTCTATAAACCTATGCAGTAAGGGTAGGGCCTTGATGTAAAAAGCATTCAGGCCAATTGGCTAATCAAACATTAGTGAAAGAAGATTGATCAAAAATCATCTGTCATTATTAATGTGTTTGTCCTGTTGAAAGGGAGCTCTTTGTTATTGGTACTCATTAAAAGACTCACCATATTGCTTTGGTAAAGATTCACTTTGAACTGATTATTTATTCATATAGTTCCAACACAAAAAAAGCATGGTTGTTCAGCTCCCATTCTGAAAAATACATTATTTTTGGTGTTTAGATTTGTCAGTGATTAAATTATAGTTCAGCTATTGTATGGAATAATAGTACATTAATTGAAACCAGGGCCAGAATGTAAACCAAAATCTGCTCACTCAAAATGTTCAAATCCTCTACCCACTGTAGGACGCCAGACACAAAATGGGTCATGAGAGATAGTTGGGTCAATGCACCTCAATTCACTCTGAAAGTAGTCACCTTACCTACAACTAACAGGAGTAATGCCAGTGCAACATTTTGGTCAGTCTGACTCTGATTACGTTTTTCTAGTCATTTTAATGTAAATGCTTGTTTGTACTTCAGAAAACAAATGTCACATTTGAGGAGTATACCAATTGTACCCAGAGCTAAAGATTTAGGGCCTGATTACGATGTTGGTCGGATGTGCTTCTGAATGACATTGCTGCAGAATCTGGACCGAATGACCTCCGGTTGGCGGTCCCAACAGCATTATTACGATGCGACCATACATGATGTGGTCGCACACTCCAATTTCCCTATGGGAGCTTCTGCTGCAGTCGAAATCCATCTGTAGCAGAAGTTCCCATAGAGTAATGGGAGTTTGTGTAAATCCCTGCACTCTGTGGCCACAGGGTGCAGAGATTTACAGGGTGGCACCATAGGTGCCACCCAGGCCCACAACCGTAGGTCTTGGAAGCAAGGGGACCCTGATAGGGGCCCCCAAAGCCACTTTCTGGCACCCTTTCCATGTCAGAAAGGCCGGCATGGAAAGGCTGTGTGAAACTGACATTATAATCCTGACAGCAGAAACGCTGTCCTAAAGGGAATATGTTGCTGTTCCCACTGGCTGTCGGGCTCCTTGAGTCCGTCGGAATGACCAGCTGGTTTGACTTCTAACCAACTACATTGTAATTAGGTGGTCGGAAGTTGAACCAGGGATGACGGTCAGAAAGCCTCCAACCGGTCAGAGGCTTTCCAACCAACATTACAATATGGCCCTGAAAAGCGTGGCCAAAATACCACCTGAGTGACTTACCTCACTCACCTATAGTTACCAAAATAAGTCAGCCGGACAGTGGAGAAGAATAAACAAAGCAAGTTTATTAGGCCACAAACTCCCATATGAGAGGGCCCTATATCGACCTCACCCCTAAGAGTGTGCCGAGAAGGACTGACTCACATCATCATGGTGATACATTATATTACGAGAAAGCAGAGTAAAACACGCCCATAATGGAAAAGTACTGGTCCACCAGGGATGTGGACAATGGTCTCATACAAGAGGCATCTGCACCTGCAATAGCAACACTCGTTATCATCTCCCAAGGACACAGAGCCAGGCCGCTACATCCCCAGCGCATGAGAACGGCCTGATAAGGAGTTTCGCTAGCAGGAGTTTCAGTTACAGTAAACCAAGAAATGCATATATGCTGACACGAGGAATTACTCCTATTCCTACGGGAGGGGAATGAGCAAGTACAGTTTACACGCAGAGAGAATAATCCAAAATGGTGGCACACATGCTAAGCTAAGAACACTGCAAACAATATCACACGTGTAAATGAATAACTGCATAATGAGAACATGAACGTAAATGCGTAAGTGTAAGTAATTAGTTAGACACATTCCGCTAACTCATAAGCATAATGTACGAAGGGGGGCGGGGCTTGGGATTGACGCCTATCAGACCCTCCTTTTAGCGGACTGTGGCTAACACGTTTGTTTCCATTTATTAACCAAAAGGAGGGCCTTTACAGCAAAAATCTATGGGCAGGGGAACTTAAACCATAACATCATCATGAATCAGTATTAACCAATTCGCATCAGTAAGCTCAACAGCATCGGAGACAGGGTATTGTTTCAATCGTTTCGTAGACTTCTTCAAATTGCTGGCACACATGGAGCAACAGGGAGGAAGGCAATAAACGCAGAGGCAGCATGACAGTAGAAAACCTACAACACCTATAATGACCATGAATATTTTCCAACCCCAGGAAGAGAAAAGACCCCACAACCATGCCTGTAAGGACCAGGTACCATTATCTTGATGAAGTTCAGCAGCCAACCTATGAAGTTTCTGCACAGCCAAGTTAACAGTCGGGGCGGAGTCAGGAATATATACGCAGCAAGACGTCCCGATGACGCGGCAAGCTCCACCCCTATCTGCCAGGATGACGTCAAGAACCATTCTATTCTGAATCGTAAATAATCTCATAGCCTGCATCTCCAGTGACATGTTAGCTGCAATATCAGCTTCAGTGTTCACCACCTTTTCCATAACCCGTGAAAGGCGTCTAATGGATCTACTATTAAAAATAGGGCCCCAGAATGGCAACAGACCTTTAGAAAAGTCGTTAAACTGCTGCCCAGCGGTGTCTGTCTGATCGACGTCATCAACTTGAAGATCCCTCCTTTTTCGCTGTCCTTGCCCCACGTCAAACCTCCTATGTGTCTTGTGATAATCTGAAGGTGCTACATAAACAGGAGGGAGTAAATACGCCAGGTAGCATGTCCCACCCCAACCCTCAGGCAACCACAGGTACCCGTTATCACCACACACAAAGTAGACATTAGGGGGAGTGACAAGCGAAGGGCTAAGGGTCAACCTAATCGAAGTGGTCACATTACAAACACTATCACCCACCTTTATCGGACCTCTACCCTGTATACAGAAATAAGGTGAGGGTCCCACTACAGCTAGGGGCACTAAAGAATGACCACTACTGTTTGTAGCAGGAGGGCGTCGATATGCTAGAGAAGAGTTTAACTGTAGAAAACTCTCTCGTACCTGATCAGTGTCATTATGTATCAGAAACTTGTCCAACTTTTTCGAGCAAGTGTCTAAGAATGTTTGGTCAAAACGTCCATCGGTAAATAATCGTCCAAGGGATGAGGGAGGCAAAGGGCGAACCCGCATCGTCAGTGTAGACCTACTGTCAGGGAGTCGTGGGGTGAGGGAGTCCGGCTGCTGAAAAAACTTCACCCTACCTATCAAGGTATACCAGCCAACGCAGCTATTCACAGGGGTCAATTGCAGTGCCAATAACCTGTCCTTCTTATACGCTGCAGAAGGGAGCAACCCACATACCCAACAATCTGTCACATTGTATACTGCGTGTGCATGATGTAACGTTTTTATGAAGACATTATCACGGTAACCTTTTCTCATACATTGTTCACCATAATCAACAGTAACCATATTATGTTCTGGTAAGGGAGAAGGGGTAGGGACCATTGTGTGGACTGGGTAAGCTTTGTCTAGAAAAAACAGTATTCCAAGCATGATCAGGAAGACAATAATGAGCACTACAATAACCACAATTTTACTTTTTCGTGATAGGGCACGCCATGGTGAATCTGGTTCCGGTCTGCGGGGAGCAGCAAAAGGCTGTTCCTCATCGGGTATTGGACGACCAAAAGGGTACATTTCCGCTAAAGAACGGGGCAAGGGATATCCTAAAAGTTCAAAAACTAAGGACACTACTAAAAAGTTCAGACACTCCAAAACCGGCCAGAGGGGTTCTTCACCCTTCGATGGGCTGTTCTTCCTATGTCCGTTAAAGCCTCATAGGCAGGCTTTCAGCTTCGCAAACCCTATTCCCTCGGCGGAGCCACACAACTGTAGTGACTCAGGAGCACTAAACTTGGGCCCACGTTTGACTCTAATGTTCCATCCAACAATGTCTCAGAAGTGCACCAGGGCTCCTTTCAGCAGTCCATCCCTATTGCTGTATTAACCTATCGACTATAGTCCACTCCTATCCCTATCTCAGCCCTTCTTCCAGTGCTCAATGCATTTGCCTCTCTTTCCTGGGCCGCAAGTTATAGCGAGTGCTCCCTCGCACTTCGTGGTCTGAAAACAGAATTGGTTGGTCGTTCGAACAAGAGGTGGCTTCGGTCACCGGAGCACCGTGACCGATACAAGCCTTGCTACTCGTACTCAGGGCTGGCTTCCGTGCTTTGTCGTCGTGCTCCTCCCCAATCAACACAGCATCAGAGAAAGGGAGATACTTAGGCAACGATTCTGTTTCGTGATCTGCAATGCCACCTCTTACCCAAGCATCATAGGGTAAAGGCAGTGGAACCTTTTTCACATGAGAGGCATGCGTCCACGCCTTGCGACCGTCCACTCGAAGTGCGGTGCGGGTGGTGAGCAGCACCAACCTCGGCTCAGACCACCTGGGCTCCAAGCAGGACTTCCGCTGGTACTTCTTAATGACGACCCAGTCCCCTGGGTTGATGCCGTGACCGGGCCCCTCAGGCAGCGGCTTCAGTGTGTCTGCTACCTGCTGGTGAACAGAATGGAGATCTTTAGTCAAGGCATACAAGTAGTCTGTCAACATAGGATATTCTATCTCTGAGAAACATTTGGGTCTAGGAACTCCCCACACATTTGCTGGCCTGCCGAATACAACTTCATGGGGAGAAACACCTGTCTTGGAATTTACTGTAACTCGTGTGGAAAGTAGAGCAAGGGGAAGAGCGTCTGGCCACCGCAACCCAGTACTTTCCTGTATCTTGGCCATTTTCAGTTTCAACGTACCATTAAATCTTTCAACTAAACCCGCCGCCTGTGGATGTAAGGCTGCGTGGAATTTTTGAGAGATTTGTAATCCCTTACATATATTTTTCATCAGTTTTGCATTGAAGGATGTACCGTTATCACTCCAGATCACCCTAGGTAACCCGAACCTGCTGAAATATTCCTTGATCAACATTTTAGCTGTCGACATGGCTGTACAGTCTTTTGTTGGAAAGGCCTCCACCCACCTACTGAATGCGCACACCACCACAAGTACATATTTGAGATTGTTCACTCTTTCCATTTCAATGTAATCCATCTGTATTACTTCAAAGGGGTATGATGGGGGTGCAAAGTTACCCACAGGGACAGGTGTTCCCTTCCCAGGATTGTGTCTTAGACAAATCATGCACTGTTGTACCATGCGTGTGGCCACCCTGGAAATGTTCTTATTACTCCATACGGGGTCTAATAATTTACATATTCCTTTAGCACTTATGTGAGCTGGTCCATGGGCCATCGTCACCACTGGAAGGACATATGCATTTGGGAGCAACCATCGTCTTTTGTCAGTCACATCCGTCCAACACTCATCCGAGTCCAGCTGTCCCTTTCCATTCTTCCATTCCCCCAGCTCCTCCTCAGTCACTTTCTCCTGTATGTTTCGCACACTCTGTACAGTATCTGAAAACATATTAATGTCTGGTACAGATCTAGCCGGTCCAGCCACAAACATTCGCGGGAGTCTGTTCCTGGCAGTTTCTTTGGCTGTCTGATCTGCAAACGCGTTTCCCTGTCCCACATCATCAACCACTGCTTTGTGTGCGCTACATTTTATGACTGCCAGCCTTCTGGGAAGCGTTAGAGCCGTCAACAAGCGCAATATCAATGGGCCGTGTTGAATGCGCTGTCCGTGTGATGTTAAAAATCCCCTCTCTGCCCACAGTCTTCCATAGCTATGAGCCACGCCAAAGGCGTATTGGCTGTCAGTATAAATGTTCACGTCCAATCCTTCACTCAGTTCACATGCACGCATCAACGCTATTATCTCTGCGGCCTGAGCTGAGTTATACGGGACTCTAGAAGTCTCCACCACTGTGTGTAATGTTGTCACTGCATATGCTGCTGTTGTGGTGCCGTCCGCTAATTTAAAACAGGACCCATCAACATACAACTCTCCGTCAGGGTTATCTAGGGGTTTGTCCGTCAAATCTACTCTCCCTTTTGTTTCCTCCTCCGTTCGGAACAGGCAGTCATGTGCGTCACCAGTTTCCTCATCCGAAGGGAGGGGCAACAGTGTTGCTGGATTCAGGGTAGCACATCTTTTTATCGTCACATGTGGGGCAAATAATGTCATCTCATATCCTGTCAGACGAGCGCTAGTTAAATGCTGCGTCTGTGTTCTGTTTAGTAAAATGTCCACTGCATGTGGTACCATTACCGTAAGAGCTGAACCCAGTACGAGCCCTGCCGACTGTCTTATCGAGACTGCAGCAGCCGCTGTAGCCCTTAAACAGCTCGGAAGCGCTCTTGCCACATTGTCGAGCATTGCAGAGAAGTAAGCACACGGTCTCTGTTTCCCTCCAAAATCTTGTGTTAAAACAGACAACGCGCAACCTTCCGCCTCGTGCACATAGAGTACAAAAGGCTTCTGGTAATTGGGTGTTCCCAAAACGGGTGCAGAACATAGAGCAGTCTTCAACAACTCAAACGCTTCTTGGCATGCAGGGGTCCAAGGTAGGGGTTCACACACTTCTTTCGTGGTCAGATACAGCAGGGGTTTCGTTAGTAAAGCATAATTAGGTATCCACTGACGACAGTACGATGTTATTCCCAAGAATGCGCGCACCTCTCGCTGTGTGTTAGGGACTGTCATGTTAGTTATTGCCCTGATGCGCTCTGGTGTCAGCCTTCTCCCGTCCTTCGATAGGAGGTGACCGAGATAAGTAACCTCCTGTCGACAATATTGGAATTTAGGGAGAGACACCTTGTGTCCCTTCTGAGCCAAATGGTATAACAATTTAACTGTCGACTCTCGGCATCCCTCCTCATTGTCGGAGGCGATGAGAATATCGTCCACATATTGCAACAAGACATTGCCCTGTGGGAGCTCCAAATCATCTAACTGTGCCTTTAATGCTTGACTGTAAATACTGGGACTTTCTGTATAACCTTGAGGAATTCTCGTAAATCTAAAACTGCGTCCGGCCAATGAGAATCCGAAGAGGTACCTGCTATCTGGGTGTACAGGTATACTGAAGAACGCATTCTTAAGGTCCAATACTGAAAAATATTTTGCTGACGGAGGTATCATGGTCAAAATGGTAGTAATGTCAGAAACCACCGGGTACTGGGGCTCAACCACCTTACTAACATGGCGTAAATCAATCACAAAACGATAGACATCAGGTGTATTCTCACCCTCGGCACCTGAGGACCTTTTCAGTATCGGAAGTATCGGGCTATTACAAATGTTAGAGTCTGTCTCCTCAACCACCCCTGATCCGATCAAATCCTGTATAATCTGTAACAGAGCCCTCTCTCCATCTCTAGAAATCTTATATTGAGGTATGCGAGGCAGCTTTGCTCCCACCTTAACATTTATGGACACCGGTGCAATGTCCATCTTACCCACATCAGTATCGCTACAGGCCCACAAGCTCGGAGGGACATCCCTGAATTCAACTGGGAGGGGTTCATCCTTTGAAAAACATTGCTGCGCACGCGCGACCGAAGGACCCATTGTAAGGTACACACCATCCGGAGAGCAGTAAATCGTAGCATGCAATCTTTTTAACAGATCCAAACCCAGCAAATTCTCACCACAATTCGAAGTCAAAAGAAAAGGGGAGTCAACAGTAAAGGGGCCAATCGTAAGTGTCAATGGCTTAGAGATGGGGCTAATCACCGGGGTACCAGAAAACCCCACTGAAACATTAGTCTTGCCAGACAGAGCTGCCCCTGGAACCTGAGAACGTGCTACAGAACTTTTCGTAGCACCTGTATCCAATAAAAATTTCTGATGGGATCCCGACAAGTCTGCCGTTACATAAGGCCCACGTTGATCAACATCCACAGAAACAGGTCCCTCACTCTGCCCTACGCTGTCCTAGTTATAGGAAAATCCTGTGAAATCATCCTCGGCGTACGCATCGTTGTAGAACTGTCTATCCCTGCCATCATCGCCCTCCCTCTGAGAATGCCGTCTATCCCTTCCTCCGTCAAAATAATTTCCTCCGGGTCTCCTACCCTCCTCAGACTGTCTATTGTCTCTAGGCGCTTCTCCCCGACCTCGCCCCCTACCAGGTCCAGCCTGGGACCGCAGTAGTGGACAATCCTTCCACCAGTGCCCTTCCTGTTTGCAGTTAGCGCACTGGTTGGGTCCCAAACGCTCTCTTCTCTCTCCCCTCCCGAAACTACTTCCTCGACCACCTGACGCGGGCGGGGCTCCCCGTCCTCTGCCCTTCGCTACTTGCTGCAACAAAACCTTCGTCTTCAAATCTTTCGCCTTCTTTTCCTGCCTGTCTTTATTCTCATTCTCTCTATGTTCATAGTACTGGGCCATGCTTAAGATGCCTGAGGGGGTAGACGTTGTCCATGTACTTTCAGACGCTTGCAGTCGGGCCGATATTTCTGGCAGTAAATTCGTAACAAATCTATTGACAAAGAGACGCAGCCCACCATCTTGAGAGATATCCTGCCCGCTAAAATCCATAAACGTTTCCTCGAAGCGAGTGAAGAAATCTGAAACTGCCTCATCCTTTTTCTGTTTGCAAGCCGTTAACTTATCCCAATCTACCTTTTTTTGGAGGAATGAGTGAATGCATATATTTAATTATGCGCCCGGGTAATGCTAGTATCTCAGGTTTCGGTTTTTCGCCTGGCTTACGTTCCTTATCCCAATCTGTAAATTCTGCCCAAGTCCCGCCTAACTCCTCTCTATGTTCCGAACCCTTCACCTGTCTCCACACATCCACGGGAACCAATAATCCGAAAAACAGTTCAATATCTGCTAACGTCATTACTGTTGAGGATGCTGCCTCTGTTAATTCCTTGTAATAAGCCGTTGGGTTTTTTCTAGAGTCGGGTAACTGCGCCTTCAGAGCTAATACCTCGCTCCTTTTCCAGGGCGTATACACCCATTGTTCTTGGAAGTGAGCATCTACACGTGGTCTGGTTACTGCCAAGGTGGTCGGGTCTATTATTTCAGATACCTGAGGGTGAAATATAGGGTGTACCTCACGCATTGGATGTATCCCCGGGAAGTGAGTCTTACCTGTTACCGTTAGCTCATTCCTGTATTCCAACAAATACCTCAGACTACGGAGCACTTCCCCCGCACCAGTATTAGCCCTGTAAGCATGAGCCTTAATATCGCGAAGAATCGCCGGCGCCTCACCGCCATATCCCTGCTCCCATAACGCTATTAGGGTCGTTGACATGTGCCACAAAGCGTGCTGCTGCATTAAAGGCTCATAATCCTTCATAGTAGACCAAATATCTTCTAATGAATAAATGTTATTCCTGGCCCATTGACAAGCTTGATTAGCTACCATTGTTTTCTCGTCTAGGGGTACAGTACTGCGTGTTAGTAACTTTCGTACCTGATGGAGTAGACCTCCCTCCGCTCCTCTAGCAGGTGTTCGCAACGCGCTCTGAGGGGTGGCGCTGGCAGAAACAGTGGGGATAGCAGGGCCAGTAGAGAGCACCGGGGACAGCGCAGCAGACGCAGGGCTCGCCGCCGAGAAAGGGAGCAAGGGTGCCGTGGTAGAAGGGGAAGTAGGTCCCCCTGCAGAGGAAGCAGGTGTACCGGACAAGGGAGGGGCACCGACTTGGGGAACTGAAACCACCGCCTGTGGGGCGGAATCCCCGAGCACGGGGTACAGTGACTGTGGAGCATATGGGGGAGGAGGTCGAGCGCTCAAAATATCTTCCATCTCGTCTACGTCCTCTTCCTTTCCCACATAGCACTTATTTTCCAACAACCGAAAACGCCTATCTGCGCGCTCAATCCGCAGTTCATTCTCTTTCTTAGTGTGTTCTCTCGCCTTTTGCGCCATAGTCTGAGCCGATCTTTTCTGAGCAACCTTCTCTTCCCTTATCTGCCGTTCCCGTACCTCCTTCTGCCACATTCGCAAAGAATCAAACATACTCTGGCGGCTGCGCCTAGCAAATAATTTGTCTTGTAAATAGTCTAATTTTTCTGCATCGAAAGAACCCAGTAGGGGCCACTGCAAATCCACATTATCCATTGTATACTTATGCCATAAAGAGGAAAACAAAATAGGAGGCAAGCCGTGTTTGACGTACATGTCGAAATTTGGAGAACCTTCCTGAGGGGCAGGTTGGCTCTTAGCCAATCTCACATCTGAGACCTCATCGCAACACCCGAAACACCACAATTTACTAAAGCACGGCATTTTGTAATCCTACAACACACAACAACACAGGGAAAAATTCACAATATCATATGCATATATTAATCAAACAGAATCCGTACTAAAACACGTGTTACAAAAATGAGACAAGGCCCGTCGACCAAGTCCTGGGAAACCTGGACACTACCGCAGACTGAACAGCCTACACTCGCTGTTCCGAGACTGGGAAACCAATCCGTTTCCCGGGCAGCACTACAAATCGGCAGGTGCCACACCACGCGGGACCCGGCACTCTCCCGTAAATCACCACATTAGGTGTTCGGGTGAGCCCAAAATCCTCGCGCAGCAAGCCGCTCACCAACCCGCAGTACTATCCAGTCGGATTTTTCACAAACCCTCGTTCCCCAATCTCCATCAAGTCTGTCAGAGCGCTATCCACGCCCTGAGTTTTCCGGAGCACACTAGCCCCAGAAGCACACCGGCTCCTCCAATCACCAGAGACACACCGGTCTCACGGAGCACTCCGGCCCCTCAATCACCAGTCGGACCACTTACCTTCCGTGCGCGGTCCCGACCTCTACCGTTCTCCACTTCCGGCTGGCTGGACCAACACGGTCAGCTCCAAGGTTCCGCCTTCCGGACTCCGGCGTAGGATCACGGACCGAGACCTCCTCCAATCAGCAGGGTGGGGCAGCGCTGCGAGAACCAAGCTCGGCATCAAAGTGGGTACCCGGACCCACCGTGCCGACCAGGGGGTCTCCGGTCTTCTGCTACCCACTTACGGGTGAGAAAGATCCTAATCGCGGAGTCCCTGTTCGGGCGCCATCTGATAAGCGTGGCCAAAATACCACCTGAGTGACTTACCTCACTCACCTATAGTTACCAAAATAAGTCAGCCGGACAGTGGAGAAGAATAAACAAAGCAAGTTTATTAGGCCACAAACTCCCATATGAGAGGGCCCTATATCGACCTCACCCCTAAGAGTGTGCCGAGAAGGACTGACTCACATCATCATGGTGATACATTATATTACGAGAAAGCAGAGTAAAACACGCCCATAATGGAAAAGTACTGGTCCACCAGGGATGTGGACAATGGTCTCATACAAGAGGCATCTGCACCTGCAATAGCAACACTCGTTATCATCTCCCAAGGACACAGAGCCAGGCCGCTACATCCCCAGCGCATGAGAACGGCCTGATAAGGAGTTTCGCTAGCAGGAGTTTCAGTTACAGTAAACCAAGAAATGCATATATGCTGACACGAGGAATTACTCCTATTCCTACGGGAGGGGAATGAGCAAGTACAGTTTACACGCAGAGAGAATAATCCAAAATGGTGGCACACATGCTAAGCTAAGAACACTGCAAACAATATCACACGTGTAAATGAATAACTGCATAATGAGAACATGAACGTAAATGCGTAAGTGTAAGTAATTAGTTAGACACATTCCGCTAACTCATAAGCATAATGTACGAAGGGGGGCGGGGCTTGGGATTGACGCCTATCAGCCCTCAATGTTTCGTTTTCTTGCCCCGACTTCTTTTCACCTTTAATACCACAGTTCATACATCACAACTGGTGCTTAGCGCAAATGGATGAATACTTTTAAAATTCAAATTGATTTATACTCAGTGGCAGCCGGCACAAGAAAGAGCGGTAGACAAGGAGGGGGCAGGGGGAGTTGACAGACGAAGGGTTAATTAAAATTAAATATAAAATAAATAAAACCACTTACCTTGCGCTCGCCACATCACCCATTTTTATTCCTTGTAAATGCATGGTCACACCATTACCCTTTCCCCAAACATCCTAAAAGCATAGTATCTGACCTCTTTCCATAAAACTGCCTGATTTCGGATAAGTAAAATAGATGTGAAATCTGTGGTGCAAAATGTAATGCACAGATATAACACTAGTAATTTCTTACAAAAACATATAAGCAGTTTAGGGTAAATAATTTTTATAATCTAGTCCAGAATGTGTTCTAATATGCAGAGGGGATCCTGATTTTGCATCATGAAATATAGCTGTGCAAGATGAAACATATTCTTTAAAAGTCGCTTTTAAGATAGTGACATCATTGTAGAGAAACAGATCAGAAGAGTTGAAAAGTTAGTTCTCATTTTTATTGTTTTAACAGCAGTTGTAACTTGACTCCCTGACCTGCTCTTCTCACGAGCTGCTGATTCGAGTAGCAGTCGTTGTGAGGTCACAACTCAACTTTAAAAAATTATTACACTTGAGAAGGTACATCAGAGATTTCACAACTAGATTGTAAAAGTAAAATATTTTTTATACAGAGATTACATTCTTTCATATTTTATTTTTCTGGGAAAAACTCTGATCAATGTATTTGTCTGTGCCAGGGGAACATGGTGGGGGAGAGGGGTGGTGTAGGAGAATTTAGTGGAAGCTCTGTGGCGTTTACTGTGAAGAAGGTATGGGTGACAGAATGTTTAGATGAATATTTAAGTAAATCAAAATTGCAGTTTGAGTGTTAGTTTTAGGAATAATGAGTGATGGATACACATGCCCGCGTTATCATTCTGGCAGTATTGATATATGATTTGATCTTCTGCTTTTATCATGTATTCACAAACACCCAAATAGCATTAGGGCCACCAGACATATTTATCCTTTCCCAATCTTTCCATTATATATCTGACTTGATTTTAACACTTCCTACACGCCCTCTCTCAACATTTTAGAATGTGGGTAATGCCTAATACTGAAGTGCGATGAATTTCACAAATATGCTCAGATTTGCAGGTATCCACCTTTGAACACATTTCACTGTGTCAGCTTCAAGAGAAAGGGGCGGGGATCTGAAAAGGGCAGGGCTTTGGGCCTTCACTGCCTGAGCAACCATGTTGGTGTCTTAGTTGAATAGGACATGGCAATGGAGACATGTCACTTCCTTGCACTGCCACTCCTATCTCCCAAAAGCATAAACATAGGATTCTGACGCAGCCTCCTATGTACTGGAGGCCCAGCAGACCCTCTAATGGCCTACAGCTGCAACTTACCCTATGCAGAGGCCTACAACCCACCTTGTGTTCACCATGTAATATTTGCTTTTGATTGGGTGAGTGTGTGAACTTTGCAGATGTCACGAGAAACACACAGGCACTATGGGCCTCATTTATGAAAAGTGACGCATTGCTGCGTGAAAACAGCGATGCGTCACTTTTCACTGCGCACTCCTTGCGACACCAATGATGCGTCATATTTAATGTATGACGCATCATGTCGCAAGGAGTTACAGATACGGCAGTATTTCTGACGTACCTGTAAGCGCAAAAGTGACGCATTGCTGGAGTGTGTCACAAAAGTGACGCAACTTCAGCAATGTGTCCTTTCACATGGGGCAAGCCCCATGTGAAAGGGCCTGCATCAGTCTTACGCCTGCTGTGAGGCAGGCGCAAGATTTTGACGCAACGGCGTCCTAATAGGGACTCAGTGAAATCTCATAGATTTCACTGCGTCACTTCTACGACCCTTCCTTGCGTCAATACGCCCCCCTTGCATACATTATACCTGGCGCAGGTATAATGTAGCGCAGGGGTTTACAAAGTGACGCATATACCTAGATGCGTCACTTTGTAAATATGGTGCAACAAGGCACATTATTTACGCTGCTGGTGCGTCACAAAAAGTGATGCACCGGCGGCGTAAAAGTGACGCAAGGCCTCATAAATGAGGCCCTATGTGAGCTGTCAGGCCTTCATTTGCATAAAGTCAAGCATCTAGATATGTATAAGAAAAGGCCTGTTCACTATCACAGATGAATATTTATAAATTCATTCCAGGCCGTGTTAGAGCCCCTTTTGGAGTCCAGGCAGTCTAAGGGTATAATGGCTGGGCTGGCCACAGTTCACCATGGTTACAGCACAGATATTAAGAAGTGCATGGGCTTCTGGGCAATACATTGCCAATTACCAGGCTACAGTGCATGAGTAAATTGGAGTCGGAGCTTTCCTGGATCAGGGCTAGTTTGTGTACATCCCACAGTAGGTCAGCAATTATTCATGGAAAGACCACAGTTAATGCAGGCATTAATCAAGAATGACTTTTTTTTCGCTAAAAAACGTGCAGAGGAATATATATTATTTACATTTCTTTAATAAGCATATTAAAGACATTACAAGATGAATACATGCCCCAACAGCCTGGCATGATCATTTATTAGTGTATTATGATCGCGAGACAATGCCTTGTAAATTATGCAAAATCTATTTGTGCTCTCTGCCTCTCCCGCGTGCGTTCTCCGCATTAAATCTTCGAGAGCTTTTCTTTGAAATATAATGGCATCAAAAATTGACATTACTTCTAGCTGACATGGAATGGGGGAAGTGCACGCAGTGAGCGCGATTGGTGAGCAAGATGAGGCTGGGGAAGATGGAAGACATTGATGAATGCACGCCCTTGCAGGATATATATTTTTGTAGATAATTTAATACATATTTCGAATCCAGTAGGCAAAGTGTCACGGGACCCAGTCACTTTAGTGCATATATTTTGTCACCTGCGCCTTCTTTCTGTGTCTTGTCGGGAGCCAAAATCTATCCTTTTAAATTGCATTTTAGGACGAGTCTTAAAATGTGAAAACAGAAATTAAGGATGACGAAGAGGAATTTGTGAAAAATGTAATGCACATTAATGCTCTCGCAATGCTGTGACCCTATAGTTTACAACATAAGCCTAGGAGGAATGTACAAATGATTGGAATCATTTGTGTCTAAGTCCATACTATATAAAAAAAAATGTAGCACCCAATAATACGTTAATAAAATGTGTTATCTTTAACTCAGTGTTTTCCTTTTGTTGACATTTGAAGGATGAAGTACCTACGAGTCTCTCAGCGGGTGCTCCCCTCACTGAACGCTCTTAATGGCGGAACTGTGAGAATGGGTTTATTTTAAACACTCCCTTTAATGAGGCGGCCACTGATATCTCACTATTTGCTCTTAAATGTATTTATTTTCTCTGTCTTTTAATCATGTATTGCTTGTCATTTCTCTGGCTGTAGATCTCATGCAGTAATGATGCATGCTTAAAGGTACCACAATTTTTAGGTTGAAAGCTTGTAGAATAACACAAATTCAGGTTAGTAGGGGATGTCGAGAAAATCTACCTGTTCTTGAAACCTGGAAGCTTAAATAGGTGTTAGTCTAAACAAGATAATATCTAATCCTAACCAAAGCGGGCTACCAGAGTACCCGACTATTATTTCATTTTCAAATACCCCCCATGATCCCCATATATTTTCAGATATTTTCATTGTCATATTTACTTTTTAATTAAAAAAAAAAAATTGATGAGTGCAGTTGTCCAATGTTTTTTTCGGGAGCCCGCTCACAGCGATACCAAATTCCTTGGTTGCCAAATACCAAGACTGACTAGTCTTGATTCCACCCCATACCTCTCACTCCACCATCCTACACACCTAGCCTTTTTATCTCACTTTTGCTAGTTCATTTTCATTTCTCCGAGCTCTCGTTATCTCTATTTCCCTGTCTTTTTCACATCATTCTTTCTCCTTGCATTGCTCCCTCTCTCTTGCCTCAAGGTCAAGGCCTTATGTAGAGAAATACATCCTGATTCCCAAATATAAGGAACCATAAGCGTGGAAGGGTATACTCAGATGTGAGTCCCTTGCTCATTGCACCATCAGGATTCAAGCAAGCCGGGCCGACGACGCCTGAAAAGGCAGAAACCGGTCCCCGGAAGCTTGTTTCCTTCCCAGTATAAGAATTGGCTTGGTTGTTTGGTTTGCCCTGTTCCCATCATGCACTGGGACAGGCACAGACTAATTTGCATATAGCCAAGTTCTGAGCTGGGATGGTGCAGTGAGCTAAAAAACGGTGATGGATCAAGCCCTGATCTTTGGACTGGGTAAGAGTGGTCTGCTTAATTCAGGCACTCTGTTCATCACCACCCCCTTTTCTGAACCATCTGCAACCAGCAGCACAAGTTAAACTTTGTTCTGGTCCAGCCATTGTCTTCTTCTATCATTATTTTCACTTCCATCTGACCTCTTATATTTAGTTAGTTATTCATAATACTTCGCTGCCACCACCTTGAATACCTTTTCTCTCTCCCTTAAAGCAGTTTCACATACATTTTATCCCCTTCCCCATTTTACAACATTAGAAATTGAAATTGAGTGTATGATTTCCGAAATAGTGACAGCCTGTGAGTTTGTGGTATTTGCAATAAATATTTTCTGAACTATGTCATTTGCGTCTGGTTGAGTTTAAAGGGGTAACGTGTGCAGTGGCCAGCTTGTTAATGATGATATGTGGACTCCTGAATTCAAGTCCGCTCTTTTATTCCTTGATCTTAGTTTGTGACCCGTGATAGATCAAATTGTTCTCATTTGCCTCAGTTGCCTCCTTGATGCCAAATGATGAATGAATGAAAAAATGTAATGGAATATTTAATTAGGCTTACCATATACACCGCTTAATTTGAGCCAGTGGGGGCCACTGGCAGTTATTTTTCAGGAGCAGCTCTTATTTTTTCGAATCAGATATTTAGGAGCGCAAGAGAAGGAAAAACACTTAAATCAAAGTGAGAGCGTAAGAGAAAGGCAGAAAAACCACCAGTAGGCGAGATTTCAGGAGCCCACAAGAGTGAGATAAAGGGAAAGGGGCTGTCTGGAAGTGGAGAACTAAGGTGGATTAAAGCACTGCAGCTGTGGTATTCCGCGTGCAACATTTAATTGCACCTGCCATGGCCTTCTGAGCAGAGCTTCAGGCACCAACACTCTTTATTTTACAAATTAGGCGCTGACCATATACCTTCTTTACATGCAGACATCTTATCCCAAACTTTAATTTGCCACACTAATACATTTTGGGACTTCTTGTTTTGGTTTAATTACTTTGAACTGATTGAACTGTCATTGATGAAAACAATGTTGTATAAAAGGAAATCCAAGGTCTGGAAATATAGTATGGTATCCATTTGACATTGAGCTTCATAGTAACCCTATATTTATAGGCCTAGTTGCAACACGTGCTTGGAAATAGGCTAACACCCACATTTTGGTATCACAAAATTGATGGATGGAAATGCATGAATAAGTGGTAAAGCTTACAACTACAGCATGTCTGTACAAAAATAGGAAACAAATCTGTCTTGGTAAGTTTCAAAATGGGGAATTGAAGTTCAAACTGCAGGACCACTTACCCCTTGAACAGGACCTTCAGAAGGGTTGGTAGGACTGAAGGACCATTTTCTCCAGGCCATATGCATTTTTGTGAGCCCTGCACTTTGCGGCAATATTTATTAATAGAATCTACAACAAAACTGCTATATTTATTAATGACAAGGCAGCTAACATGGCTAATACCACTAAATGGCTCCAGATGCAGGCTCTGCTGTGAATTCTCTTTCCTTGCCTGCATATTTATAGTAAACCCCGAAGGGGATCCTTGTCCTGTAAATGTCCCTGCTTCAATGTATTGACCTGGGCCATGCAGGAACCACTGATAGATCTGACTGAAGGGAATACAATTGACATGAGACACCCTTTGGAGTGGTATTGACATTGGCACAGGCAGGTGTGCAACCATTGACTTTGATTGAAGGAAAATTAATATTTGAGTTAAATATTGTCTAGGTGCCTCAAGATTTAAATGACCTTATTTATGTCCTCATTGAAATCACAGAGAGAAAAGCTCATTTCCCCTTCTTTCTGCATATTCTGTTCAACATGCTTGGCATCTATTCAAACACAGAATGGGTTTGTTCTACCATGTGGAAGGCCAGAGGATACACTTGAGATTTGTGCTCCCAGGCAAATGGATACCAGGTGCGGCGCTGTGATGTGCCGACTGTTCGGGGGATGGCACTCCACACTCTGTATATCTTGCCAGCTCGAATCCAGTTCAACGTGTTGTGTCATTTCTTGCAAAAACACATTTTCTGTCCTCAAAATCCAACTCGTGTTCTACATAGAGCTGGGGGATGGAGGAAAACCCAGAAAAGGACGAGGGAAGAAAATGCGGATTACTAATTAGGAACACAGCGGGCACAACAACACCATGCAGAAAATGAGCAAAGCAGGCCAGAAGGGGGTGTTCAGCATGCTCAGAGGGTGTATTCATCTGTGTAGTTACTAAAAATATCAAGAAACTAGCAAATGTTTTTAAGTCAACTGCATTCATAGTATTTATAGCATATGTGCCTTGTTGATAACTGTTCATTGTAATTTGCTGTATCCCACGTATTTATTAAGTTATATCATTTTAAATATGTATTTATATCTACATTTATTACTCGTATGCTGAGTTTATGATGAGCATAACCTGGAATATACATTTAGGTTAATGAAATATTTGGATCCTAATGGAACAATAAAAAAATAAAAAGATAACGAAACTAGCAGATGTGTGCATGTATTTCACTTATTTTAACCTACCATAGGGAAGTAAAATATTTTCCTCCTCTTACATGTAACTTTAAATACCTCAATACATGAGACTTAAGGACAATTTTTACAATAATGAGAAGTACTATAAGCAGTGAATTACAAGTCACATGCCACTGATGTTCAAAGACTGATAAACCACTTCGACAGGACAGAAGAGGGAAGTGACGACAGTAGACGTCAATGTTCAAGAGCAGAGTGGGGAAGGAGGCATCACCATGACTGTGGAGGACTATAGTCTCAGAGATCAGGGAACCAGAGGGGGTAAAACTAACTAGTATTTTAAAGAATAAAAGTAGAGAGCTGAGTTAGAGGACAGAAAGTAATGGAATTTAAGAGGCAGTTTGGTGCTCTTTAATTTGAATATTCTTCCAAGGGATTCAAAACTGAAAACGTTAAAATAATAATGACATAAATAATATTATTTCATGGTATATGTATAATAATAATAGTCGCATGTTAATCCTAATAATAATCATGCTTAGAATAATACTCCTAGGAGTAACATTACAGCGGTGTCATTCCATCTTCGAAAGTCTCATCCGGTTTTTAATAAGAGACAGAATTGGACACAAATGAAAGTCAGGGTTGTCCTCACCCTGTCTCCATGAAATAATATGCTGAGTTGTTGGCCAGTTTACTCTGTCAGCCATGTCCTCTCATGCTTTGAGAATCCATATTTGTAAGACAGGGTGCACAACATTTTTCATAGAAGTCCGAAATCTCTAGTGCAACTACCACTGAACCTTCGAGTCGCCCACTCCCTCCTTTCATACAGAGTAAATTCACTAATATGCATACACATCTATTGGTTATGCTACAAACACTGCTATTTGCATTTAACATAAAACGAGTAGTGGCCAATATGCGATCTGCTGACCTGGTGTTCATTGCTCAAATAGTTTTTTTGAACAACAGCAATTTATTGTTCATGACATCTCTACCATCTTCATGATTTAGAGTTCAGTTAACAATACTTTGTGCACACCTAAGTTTAACTTAGGGTTCTAAAAAGTTTTTTCGAAGGGCAACATTTGCTATTGTCAGGGGTAGTAGAATTTTACTCATGCCAATGGCAAGCGATTGGGGGTGTTCTACCATTATGATGTTATTTCTGCTATTGCAGCTTAAGGTGAGTCGTGTCCTTGTGAGCCCATCTGAATGGCCTACTTACCAAAGTGGGAGAACACCCCCGAAAGAAAATGTATATATGCAATTTCCCGTTTTCATCACTTTTCCAGGCTTTAATGTTTTCACCGGTGTAAATGTCATATGCTTGACTGTTATGAAAGTTACTATTCCGAGAAATATTCAACTACAGCGGTTTCCAAAAACACACCTTGAATTGTTTAGAAGTGTGATAAAAGCTGGGAATCTGGTCCAACTGGAGGAGTAATTGTGATCAAAAATGTTACGGCCTTAGTCCCTGATGTTTGTGAATTAGGTTTTAATCACTAAAGAAGCTATAGTGTCTGGAAGAAACCAAGGCAATGTCATTATGGAGCTGTAGGACAACTAGCTGTGGCTGTAGTGCAGTGTTACACAGAAAATACTGCCAGCACCAGAAAGACCACCCCAAAGCTTTATTTCACAATGCTAACAACATACTAGCTTTAGCAGAAAAACAATACAATCCGAGGGATTTCAGTAACAGAAACCAAGACTCAAAAGGCAACGCATGCTGGCATTGTATTGATTTCAGGGTATCATCTACATGTTTCTCATATGGAAAGGGCACTCGCAGCACACTACTTAAGGTCAGAAGGAATCCCTGGAGAAATGTGGTCGATATTTACAGTCCTATGCAGCAGGGAAGCTTTTTAATAGATACAAGGTCACCTCCCAAGTTCAAAAGGTACGGCCCACCTTGCGATTGCAGAACATGAAAAGCACAGCTCTTTCTACTTTTGGATGTTTCGGGGCCAGCCGCGGCCCGTGCCGGTAAGAGCGGTGGGGCCAGGATAGGGATTTTGATAGACGACGACGAGGGGACATTGTTTATTTATTTAATTTCCCCTTGTGCTCGTCTGTCAAATACCTCTCCCCCAACCTGGCCCCACCGCCCCATCGCTCTTATCTGCATGGGCCACGGCTGTTCAAAGCTAATAGTAAACAAAAAAAAAGTTAGCAGACCCTCTATGTACTGTTAAAATGACCTTTGCACTCCATGAGTAACGGGCCCAACACACGAAAAAAGTAGTAAATCCGCACCAGTACATTTACGTCTGTGTGGAGGTGCAGATTTACTGCTTTTGGAATTCAAAAACATTCCCAGAACTGCGCCTGTAAAGATAAGCCAGGAGCAAGAGTCCAGGCGAATTTTTGGAAATATGGTATGACTATATTCTGTGTAAAAGCACACTTTTTCTTTTTTTGTTTTCCCTCGGTGGGAAAACATTTTTACTCCATAAGAATGTCCTTCTCCTGCCCTCCGCCAAATCTGGGATGTCCCATTTGCCTTCCTTCCAAGGAAGAGAGTTACTCAATCCTTTCCTCGAATACATCTCCACCCATTGCCAGGGTGGACAGGGGGAGAGTCACGCTTTTGGAATGCTTACAGAAATCCATTGTGGTGGGCATTCTCAGCACTTGTGGTGGAGAAATCCGAACGCTTAAATGCATTGGCATCCACATTGAATCTCTTTGTGTACTCCTGGCAGGCAGACATACATATGGTAAATGTGGCTGTAAATGTACACTTATGACTGAATTTACCTTTCTGATTTGGCCCACAATGTCCCTAATGAAGTCTACTAGACCTTATACCTACTTTTGATAAGCATTCTATGGAATAATTGGAATCTGCATTTTTCATGATGAACTGAATAATGCATAGAATGCAAGTGTCCATGATAGGTAAAGTGTGCTCTGCACAGAGCAGCTGAACAGCAAATTCCAGTAACACAACAACACTTCTAAAGTGGACACAGCCTAAACATTATGTTCAGCTCTAAATTTGGCAATCTATGAAACCCAAGAAGTGAAAAACATAAATCAACGAATGAATAAATCAATTGGTCATTAACCATTTATTATATGTCAGACTTAATGCTTTGATTGGGCAGCAAAAGTTATGCTGCAAACTGTAAAAAAAAAGGTCTCTTGTCCAATTGCGACTGGCTATCCTAACTAGAAAGTACTCTTTGTCTTTCGTATTGGAGAAGAAGACATTTACTACTGCACCAACCCAATGTACAAAGGATACAAGCCTTGCCATACCCTACTGGTAAACTACACTATTTTCACTGATATTAGCTTTCCTGTGTTTCATTGACCATTAATCTAATACCTTACGTCAACTCAGTATCTTGCGCATATAGTTCTAGGCTTTTTAATTGAGCGATAGCATGTCGAATCAAGATCTAGGCGAGAGAAACTGAACATGCATAAGCGGAGTGCAAATGTGTGTGTATGTAGGCTTGTGAGATAAAAAGCATGTAATTGAAGTATGATAAATTATCAGATTCCATCTATACACGAGCTATCCCTATGCACGATCCCTTCAAAATACTGTAATGGCCATATTAGGCTATTAGCATCACTGACGTGGCCTTATGGAAACTTAAGGGCTTTTAATCTGTTAATAGTACAGCAGGGTCTATATGTTTGAACCCGGACTACTTGGAGAGCATGATTTTAAAACTGATGGAGTCCCATGTTGATTTGTGGGAAGGAACAATAATGTATATGCTGTTCTACAGGCCATACTACCAACTGAAGCACAACTATTGATAAAAATATATTGCTGACATTGTAACAAAAACTAAATAAGCATATGAAGGACATCAAGTTTTTAACATTCTGATCAAGGAGGCATAGCTGTAGATCACCGTAAATCTAAACCTAGCAGTGAATAGCCTACTCAGGAAGCTTCAAGTACCTTATTACATAATTATAACTTGGGGGTTGATTTAGAAATTGGTGGGCAACCTGCTGACCCGAGTGGAGGAGGACATTACATCTGCTATCCTAATTGACTACCACCTACCAAATTTAGAGATCACCTTTGGCCCAGAGGTGATCTCTGTGGTTTCAGAGGAGCCACTGTAACAGCAGTTCATCTGAAGGCACTATAAGCTCGGTGGACCATCACCATCTGTTAGGCGGTCGTTCACCAAACATTTTTGTTCTTCAGAAATAAACTCCCAAATCTTGAATTTATTTATGGAAAACAAATAAATGATAACTCTCAAACCCCAGGATTTTTCTTACAGGGTGGGGTCATTATTTTTTTTGTCCATGACCACTAGGATTTTCTTAGTGCTGATGGACGAAAATAAAAAATCAGAGCTGTCTGATGTTCTTACTCCAATAACCCCTACTCTATCAGGCCATCGGAGTAAATTCTCAGATGGCAGAACTAGCAGATATACCACTGCCAGAAACAGTCCACCCGAATCAGATTAGAGAGAGCGGACTGAGGGTTTGACGGGCAGGGTACTACATCTTGTTTGTGACAGCATACTCTATCTGCCAAACTCCAAATCAAGCCCTTGGTCTAGACCTAATGAAAATTAAAGTTTTCATTTGCTAAAGTGTCCAAACCTGGGATCATTCCAAATGTTGTACTTTGTAATAAAAGGACTTTTATTAAACACTGCTTCGCATCACAGTGTCTGCCATTTATAATCACTGAAAGTATTCTGTTACTATCATCCAAATGAATGGTGTCAACTTTCTGACTGGGACAATTTAGAAGATTGTGGGGCCTTGCCATGATTCAAACACGTCTTGAAGGCCACAGTAGACGAGCTACTGTACCCTGTCAGAGCGTATTACAACATGGTGGTTATAGGAAAGATAGGCATGATCTGATCTTGCTGGGTTTTTTCTGGGTATTTATCCTCAGGTTATTGAAGCCAATAGATTATAATGTAAGGATTTTAAAAATAAGTTATCTCGTCAGCAGCTCTGGAATCGAATGTTGCTGAGGTAAACAGAATGTAGCAAGAGCATACCAGTCAACTCACACGGTGCCACAGTGTGACACACGATATTGGCTCCCATCACACGAGGCCATGTTCTTCCTAGGCCCGCCCCCTCCTCACACTGTAACATTTCTGGCTTAGGTGGCAGGTGTGCAAGAGTGCAAAAAGTGCCCACGAATGAGAGGGGATACCTTAGTGGACCATCTATTGACAGTGAAACAATGATATCTGATTTTTAAACCCACATATCAATTGGTTGCTCATGACCAGATCATACTTTCATTGAATGTCTCACATCACTTCATTTCCAAGGGTGGAATGAGTAGAAATCGTCTAACTTCAGGATTAAGTGCTTTACAGTAACAGGGGCATTTGAGTTTTTGTGGGGGATATTCATTGAAACAAACGAACACTTCTGACTTGTAGAAAAGCCTCAGAACGAAAAAAAGAAAATGACATGGTACACCAATAAGAGGGTTATTTGATTTAGAGTTAATTTTCCCAGGAAAGAGCCAAAAATGATGTAACTGTCACAGTGGTTACAACAGAAGGACACATGTCTGTGAAGACCGAGAGTCCCTCAGACCGTACAAGGCATTTGATCTCAGACAATAATTGGGTGTAAGGAAATTCTCATTTTCACACACTCACGCTTCACATCAGAGATTCCAATCAAAAGCTCAGAACAAATATCTTAATCGAATTCCAGTGTCAATTAAAAAACAGCCTTTTCACTGTGACGAACGCACCGCTCAAAAATATTCAAAAATCGTAGAAGCATTTTCATCCTTATTAAGTGTTTATCAACGTGATCATACAACCCAGTTTGATAGGAAGGAGAAAAAGGGAAGCAAATAAAATCCACATTGTTTTCCTCATGAAAAGCACAATGACACAGTCTCAGTTGCGCCACCCCTATCCAGGGATTTCACCCCAGATAATGGTAGAAGCAAACGCTATGGGCTTGCAAATTCCCGCGGTTATATGCCCACTTGTTTAAGCCAAAGAGGTACCATGATATATATTTTGCACAACATATCCTATGATAGCAAAAGCGTGACGACCTAGCTCCATGTCATTATAGGCGCTGTTTCCAGTTCTCTACTTCTGTCTATCAGCCTAATGCATTCTGGGTGGTGTAGTCTAGGTTTCCATTCATCTAATTAGACTAACACACCTAATGGCAATGCTTTGTAGGTGAAAAGTTCAGGACTGGAAAGGGTGTCTTTGATAACATTGCATGAGGTGGTTACCTTAGGTGGCAGTTAAAACAGTGCAAATATTCTCTAGTCTTGGGTGGTTTGATACACAAGTAGGAATAATGAGAAACTCTATTTCAAAACATTTTCTTGCTGAGAAAAAGCAGTGCCCCAAGAAGGAGACTAGACTTCTGATACTTATTCTTTTGGACTGATTGCAGTAGATGGTCAGATAAACTGGAGCAAATGAAGTCACTTTCTGAGCACAAATGATATTTATATTAAAAAAAAACAAAAATCAGGCTCTGTAAAGGGCAATTTGTAGGCCCCATCTGCTGAAGTCGGCTTTAATGCGGGATCTCTGAATTTACATGAGAATGTGCTAGAGTAATTACTCCTGGATTCAGGAAGTGTGCACAATTACCATAGCAACTTTGTCATCACATGACAGGTAGGTATGTATGTGAAAAAAAGATGCAGAAAAGGTTAAACCATGGGGCAAGATATGCGCGTGATGGAAAATGTGTTGGAAAACGTTGTACTTTGCCTTGAAGAAAGCCTGAGGAACGCATAAATGCAGGCTTTGCCCTGGAGAGAAAACAGATACAGAGAAGGAGAATGTGATAATGCTTATTGAACTAAACAGAAATAATTGAGAAAGCAGGAAATCAAGGCAGTGCGGTAAGCCTGTTAGTGGAGAATGTGAGAATATTGAAGAAGTAAACATGTTTGTTTATATTGGAAAAAAATGACACTATAGAGTCTGAAACGAGTATTACTTTAGTAGGTTTATTTTAAATGGCCAATACTGATAATAGGAGTAACAAAAGTTATACAATTAATAAAAAATAATTACCAAGAAAACAATAATAGCAACAACAAACCTATGCACAATACCAATTATTATTAAGTTATTAATGATATATCAAAACGTGAGTTTGCAGTTGTTCCACTTGTGAATTTTTTGTATTTTCGAAAAAGGATCAAATATAGGACACGTAAAATCATAGCCAATCCTTCTTTGCTGAAGGGTAGGTAAATGTAACTTCTTAAGTTTCACCTAAAAGGATTGCTGGGCTCAATCATTCACAATTTTCCATTCTCTTCTACAGATTGTCTTTAATCTGTCTTTAGTAATCTGTAGATGACACCTCAGCTAGACACAATACTTTGGGTAGTACTACCAGATGATAACACTCATAACTACATGTAACACCCCTCATGAGTTTTAACCCATGGTTTTTAAACTTCTACCACATCATCATAATCATAACAAAGTACCAGTTGGATTAGTATGTGTTCATGATGTACTATACTTGAATTTTTGAGAAAGCTGTGAGTGAAGCTCAGTTTTTAGAAGTGGAAGCTTTGAGTCTTGCTCTGTTTCACCAAGAGAGTTTCAATTTCTAATAGGAGTACAACCAAACATGAATTTTTCAAAGTTGAAAACAATAATAATAAATTGCGTTGCATAATCTTTTTTTAAGATCATTTCTATTTGATTTTAAAATAAAAATCAAGAAACACATTATATCCCATGAAGTAATTTAGAAATTAACATCAGGATAAACAGATCCAAACAAAAATACATTAATATTTTTAAGAGGTATAAATTGACATTCTACTAAACATTCTAAGAATCTATTCTGTGTTGGCATGGAAACAAACGGCTATTGAATAAAACAACTTGCAGGTGGGGGTCAAGGGCCATTAGGAACTAATTTAGACACAATTAAAAGAAACTGAGGAAGGACCAATTGAGATCAGAAAGCAGGTGAAGGGTTGCACTGTCGAAGGACATATTTAGCACACATTTGTGGATGCAGTTAAAAAATTAATACTTCCATGACAGCCAATGTTGGCACCATAAGTGGGCATACAAATGACAAGCAAGCATACATTCGAGATGTATATCATTAGAATGAACGTTAGAAACATTTTGGCCAGTAAGGGGGGGCTGGGGAAGTAGATGAACAAAGCATCAAATAAAACGTTTTTTATAATCTTGAAAGCTGAGTAACACAGTTGAAATGCTTAGGATTTGGTA
The DNA here is from genome assembly GCF_964261635.1 of Lissotriton helveticus. Lineage (NCBI taxonomy): Eukaryota > Metazoa > Chordata > Amphibia > Caudata > Salamandridae > Lissotriton > Lissotriton helveticus. Next base: position 472,148,206 of record NC_136071.1, on the reverse strand, counting down.
GGACAAGAGGAACCCAGCCAATATTTCATGTGGGATTGAGGAAGGACAACATACATTACAAGGGTAAAAAATGGGTGGTGAACGAAATAGGAAGCTGATAATCATAGTCTTAAAATGATGGAGGAAGACCAGCATATCAAAGTCGGGAGAAAGGCATTTGTATTTTGAAAAGAAAAGCATCATGGACAAGCAATTCCATAAGTGATTTGGAAGGAAAAGTAGGATTTTGCATTTTATTTCTCCCAAAACCCTCCTGATGTAAGGCTTAAATGTTCTTTGTTAACATGATCAAGCATTTTTTGGCATTTTGCCAAATGCAGGTTTTAACAAGCCACTCTCAGATGATTGCACGTCGGATGCTTTTCTTCACATTCCTTCGGGAATCTTGCTTGTAGTCTGCTAAAGACACTGTCTCTGATCACTTAATGAGAGCTTGGATGGTGCTATTTCTAAGCATGGTGTATTAGTGTGATATAAAGATTTAGAGCTGGGGCAGCTGTACTTTAGTATGTATGGAACTCCTAGTTGTTTTGCTTCTGTGTTCATAAATGCCATATTTCCTTTGACGTGAGATGGTGTATCATTTGATGAAGTATGTCAAAAAAAGTCTGAGTAACACAATAACACCAAGCATAACAACAAAGTAACACAAAAATAACATAAATTAAATAATAACCCTAGACAACAGATAACAAAATACTACAAAAGCAACTAAAAATAACACAAGACAGCAGAATAGCCACAAGATAACTGAACAAAACAAAACTACTACCATACATGGCAATGCCACAGCAGCAATGCATGAATACAGTAAAACAGCTCAAAACTGCATTGCAATGACATTTTCAATACAAAGCAGCACAATAACACAACAAACCAACAGTAGCAATACTTCACAACAACACAATGCACAGCTATACATCCACAACACCAAATAATGAAAACAGAAAATAGTTGTCTCATCAAGAATGGAACAACACTATGGCTACAAAATCTAACACAAACAAAATGCACAGTCGCATTATTGCACGTCTGACTTTTGATTTTCTTTTTTTTGTTTTGTTACTGTGTTTTTTGTTGAAGTGTTTTGAGATGTGGTGATGTATTTTGTTGCTGATTTGAGTTAGTGTTTTTAGGTGTTATTGCTGCAATATTTTCTTGTCTTGTATCAAAATTATTGTGATGTTAATTGTGGCGGTATGATATTGTGTTGCTGCTTGTTTAGTTGTTGTCCCTAAAGTACAGTGTATTGTGCTTAAACATGCATAAACACTCTTATCACACAACACTGTCCTGCATACCCATGTGTATGATGCAGTGGCAAAAAGTGTTTGCAAAAATTGCCGATCCTTATATCTCCAAGAAATGATGAAATTGCCTACCAAGACTGTTTTGAGATAATTTTTGCACTTATTCTCAAGAGCAACATGACCACAGAAAGGGGGTAATTTAGCCTTGATTTTCCAGTGTTCCTGTGGCGGTCTAGTCCAGTGCTCGTCCAAGAGAGTCAGATAATGCGATCAGTGTTTGCATTCTTGAAACAGTTGTAGTGGAGGGATCAAGCTGATGTGATTTTGTTACTGTGAAAATCTACAACTGAATTGCATTGCATATCGATCATTTTGCTGCGGTTTGAATGTTTTTTTGGTTGATAAAGGGTACAGGAGATGTAATAGGATCAAGGTCGAACAGCTCTAGAGACTGAATCATAACTACATAAAAAGTGTACTTTGAAAGAGTATTGTTTGACAGGTTAGGTCCCCATAAAACTGTTTATATGAATGGTATATTTTTTTCTGGATGTTCAAACTTCTGACTACTTAAATGTATACTACTCTTGATACTGTAATCATTAACGTATTTACAGTTAGAATTTCAACAGGATTGTGAAATTTAATGGAGAGGAACTCTTTTTACAGAGGTGGATTGTGTGAGTCACAGAAAGGGGTACCATTTAAACACGCTAACATTTAGTATTGGGCTGCTCGCTTCCCTACTTCTCACTCTTGCACTTTTTAATTTTTTATTTACCATTATAAAATGGCTGTTCACCACGTTTGAACAGTAAAGTAAAAATGACAAATGACTACTGGTTTCAAGGTAGCCACTCATGCTTCCAGGTGTGTGCACATGCACTGTCACACATTGTCAGCCATTTTGCTATTAGCTAATGCCAGTGTAAACAGATATTTGCAAAGCTGATTTCTTGGCAAAGCCAATATCTTCGCTTTTTAAATTTGAGATCTTTTTGGTACTTTTCCAAATTGTACTTCTCTTTTAATACTAGTGCAATGTCCTAAAACTAGAGTCAGTGAGTTGTGTAAAAAGGAATCCATTGCTAGTGACCGAGCACAGTATCAGTTTTTGCATTGAGTACAGACTTCTCAACTAGCTTTATTGTGTAGGTTTTTAAGCCTACAAAACAAAGACATAACCCTCAATAGTCGTCAAACAATAAGATCTTAACCAAATCCTTCATCAAAATCTCTAGTGGGATTTATTGTTCTAAATGTCTTTTGTTCATGTAATGCGGCGCTAAGTGGTAAACTATAGAAAGGCACTATGAAAGGAAGGAAAATGGTGCAGTGCCAGATCTACAAAACTCCCTTGCTTCTCATGTCATCAGTGACTTGCTCAAACAATGTATTGTTTTGTATTGTAATTGCATTTATATAGCGCTTACCCCTGACGAGGCGTCGAAGCGCTTTTTCGTCGAGTAGCACACTACTCCGGGACCCATAGAAGATTAGTGTTGAATTAGTATAGTGAAACATGCAAGTACATTTTAAGTGGTGGATAGGTTAGTCAATTATTTGGATTTGGAATGATAGCAGAAGGATAGAGGAGGACAAAGGTTTGTATTTATATAGCGCTTGTTGACACACGCTATTCAGGAAGCCTACAAAGGATTAGTGGTGAATTAATATGGTGAAATATGAAGTAATTTCAGTGGTGGATATTAGTCAGTTAATTGGAGTGAGAAGAATAGCTTAGGGATAAAAGGTGTAGAAAGATTTGCATTCATATAGCACTTGTTACCCCTGAGGGCTGCTGAAGCGCTTTTCTGGCGAGTAGCACGCCACTCTGGAACCCATAAAGGATTACTGTTGAAAATTAGTATAGTAAAAACAATATGAAGTAATTTAAGTAGTGGATATGTTATTCAGTTATTTGGGTAGTATATTAGTATAGTTTAATATGGAATTTGAGAAGTGAACATGTTAGTCTGTTAATTTCGATTGAAAGGATAGTGGAGGGATAAAAGAATGAAAGATTTTTTATTTATTTATTTATTTTATTTATTTTAGGTCTTATCAAAAGGAGGAGGCTTTTGGATGAGTAAAAAGGAGTTTTGGAGGGGAGGACTCAGAGGAAAGAGTTTAGAAAGGTTTGTTTTAGGCAATAGGTATAGTAAAAGAGGTGTCAGATGATGCAAGGAGGGGGAGAGTAGGAGAGAGTTTAGAAAGGGTTATTTTGGCAATCATAGTAGTGGTATGGGGTTTGGGATACATGAGAGAGTGGATGTAGAGGATATATTGATAGATGTATAGGATGAGAGATAGGGTAGTGCATTGGAAGAAGTAGTAGAAGAAATTTGAGATGAGTCAGAAGGTTGGGCTAGAAGATATATAGAGCGAAGTATAGGCTGAGAAATAGGATAGTGCATTGGAAATACTAAATTAGAAGAAAGTGATACATATATAGATCCATAATTACATTGAAAGTATATAGATACATAAAGGAGGTAAGTATATGTAGATTAAAGATATTGATAGAGGCACAGGATGAGAAATAGGGTAGTGCATTGGATATGCTTTTTCAGGAGAAAAGTAACAGACACACAGATCCAAGTACATGGAAGGTACATAGATGCACAATGGAAGTATGTACATGTAGACCAAAGATGATTTTTATTTATTTATTTTTATTATTTTTTCTCTCAACAACATAATTATTTTACATGTTTATACAAAGTAATACACAAGGATAGGTACATATCTATAGTGAAAAAAATGCTTGTATATAGAGGGATATGCTGTAAATTTCTGTTTGCATATGGTGCTTATGTGGGGAAGAGCCAAATCTTGAGTAGTTTTCTGAAGATAAGGTGGTTGTCGGTGGACCTTATGTTGGGGGGTAAAGAGTTCCAAAGTTTGGCTGCTTGAACAGAGAAGGATGTGCCACCCATGTTTGTTTCTTGTATGGTGGGATTTTGAGGCGAGATGCTCCTTTAGAGCGTAGGTTCCTTTGTTGAATGTGCCTGGCCCCCTTTCTCTTCTCACTTTATACCAACGGCCTGGAGGGGGAGATGTTGAGGGGGGCCCAGGACCTCCCAAAAGCAAAGCAGCGACCGATTCCAGCACTACTTTATGCGGATGACGCTGTCATCCTGGCCCGAACCCCACGCGAACTCCAGCATTCATTAAACAGATACACGACATTTATGAACGCCTTGGATCTAAAGGTCAACGTAAAAAAAACGTTTGTCATGATCACGGGGGGGCGAAGAAAGGCACAAAAAACATCTTTCTCGATAATCAAGCACTCGAGACCACCACACAATATCCATACCTCGGGATCATGGTAGACGATAGGCTAACATGGAAACCTGCAGTGGAAACGAGATGCCATCTTTTTAAGCGATCGATAGCGGCCCTGCAGACTTTCTCACGGAAACTGGGGAGGAGGCCCCCAGTAGAGCTGTTGAAAATTTACAATGCCAAGTGCCAGGCTATTGCCCTTTATGGAGCAGGAGTGTGGGGCCACACAGATGTCGGAGCCCTACAGATAATTGAAAATACATTTATAAGATTTCTTCTCGCCACACCAAAAGGTTCATCAAATTACGCTTCCCACATGGAACTGGGAATTCCCTACTTACAGGATCTTTTAAAAAGCCACTGATGCTGTGGAAGCGTATCTGGTCATCCGACACGAACAAACTAACACAGTCGCTAGTGGCCGATGCAATGTTACTTGACCACTCTTCCAGATTGAAATGGCTTTGCTATATTAGAAACTTTCTCACTGATCTAGGTTTCGAGAAATACTATCTCCAACCTGAGTCAATGGTCGGCCTGACAAAAAAGGGCCTCAAAGAACAAGCTTTACGACATCTGGAAATGATAAGATTGTCAACTGACGCTGCAAAACCCTCAGTTACCCATGCAAATATAGTACAGCTAACATTTGGTATTCAACCGTATCTTACTCTCCAGATCAAAATATACGAGAGGATGCTGTTGACTAGGCTTAGACTGGACCTTTTTTTCAGACTGGTTGTTTTTCCAACGAATAAGCCTTGGGAATCAAATTTGCCCCCATGTCCCTGCGACGGGAAATCAACACAATCCAACATGCACGTGATTATGTTCTGTAAATTTTACCATCCTCACAGAAAACTTTGGATTCTCCCGATATGTAGACGGTGGGGCCTTAGACAGTGTCGACCGGCCTTCTATCGACTCCAATCCCTAGAGTCTGAAGAAGTGTGTCACTTAGTTTTAAATTTTTTAAAATGTATTATGAACCACAGAAAAAATCTTTAGTAACATGCCCACGAAATAACAATGACATTTTAAAAGCAATAGTTTCTTTTATACAATACGTCTGTTTTTATTCATTGTATAATGCCCTGTATGAAATGTTTTTCCTTATAAGCTGTATTTGTATGGATTTTGCTTCGGACTGTGTCTTTTATGGTTTTCTTTGTGATAAACCGAATAAAGAGCTATTATTATTATTATTATTATTGTTGAATGTGTTTGGTGATTTTAATTCCTGATGAAGAGCGGTCCCATTCCATGTATTGCTTTGTGGGTGATACAAAGTAGTTTGAACGTGGATTTTTTGGAAACCGGTAACCAATGCAGGGCTTTCAAGGCAGAGGAGATGTGGTCTTGCGGTTTGATATGCAAGAGTATTCTGGCAGCCGAGTTCTGAATCCATTGTAGTCTTTTTATGGTCGTTCATTACATTATAGCACAGCACTGAGTGCTACACTATGGTGCAAGAGTGAGGCTGCAGTGTATTGATTGGAACTTGTACTCCAGGTACAACCTCATGAACACATTTCTAGAAAATGACAAATGTTAATCTGAGTAAAATGTGAAAATTAATCTAATTTCCAATATTCTACTTGCCCATTATTTCTAACTGGTTTGATTTTGGTTTTCGATTTCTTACAAAGCCTGGCCACACAGTTTTCTTTGACTGTCTTTGTATTAATCATAGGGCTTTTTGTACTGAACCATTTCTGTAATGCCCCTATTGTATACATTACCAGGAAAGTTTATTCTTCGCATTTAGAGGCACTTTTCCCACAGTTCTCTTGCTAAGGTACAGTGCAAAAAAGCTTTTACACTACTGTTTGTGGTGTTTTCTCTGTGCCAAATATGTGTGTAAAAGAAATTGCTTACCTTGGAGTGCTCATACTCCAAATCAATGGCCAACTACTAAACTGTGACAGTTAGTGAATTATTTCCAACTAAGGGTGGGTGGTATTGGCTGAGATCGATTCCGCTGAATCATACGAATTACATTAAATTTCACCCAGATCTATAGAATTCTCTGACTGGGCGCAGTGGGCATTTGGTGCTATTTTCATACTGCAGCCAAACAGCACTTGATGCCCTTAAATTATCTGCAGTGATTAGCTTTTAATCACTGTAAAATATGTAAGGATGCCACGTGGTATGCTGTGGCTTCCAGTTGTGGCTCCACCGCTAAAGCAGAGGGGCGTCGCCCCACTGCTTTGAATCAGTGAAAGAAAGGACAAATTAAATTATATTAGCGTAATGTTATCAGCATTTTATTTTGTCCTGTTGAAGCAGCTTTGCGTGACAGGGCGGGGCTCCTCTGCTCACAGAGCAGAGCAGGAGAGGATTGGTAGTACCCTCCTAAGTGTGCAATGACTGTTTGGATAGCCCTCTAGGGCCGGCCAAACAGTCATGAGACTTCTCATGTTATCCATGCAGGCTGTATTACTGCCTGGGAGGAGAACTTGCCCAGGCTCCCAGTCTCTGGCTGATCACTGAACCACGGCGGTCAGACCAATCGCAACACTGCATTGCAGCGCTGTGATTTGTCAGTGGAGCCTGGGTGCTTACCAACCACAACTCTGCATTGCAGCATTGGGATTGGTCAGGGGAGCCTGACTGCTTCTGTTCCCATTTCTGACTCGTGGAAAGACGACAGAGAGACACGGCGGTAGCATACTTTTTTTTAATATCCCCTTACCCCCAACCCTGGCCTCTCGCCCTTCCACCCCTGGCCCGTGCTGGCCACTACAGGTGGCTTCTAAACTTTGTCAACTACTGCATATCACTCGGTGCTCTTCCTTTACAAACTCTGCAATGATTACAATTTTTAATCACTGCAGGGTATGCAAGGGCAACGGCAAGTGGTATGTGCAGTAGTTTACCAACAACTGCATATATCACTCAGCACCCTTACATACTCTGCAGTGATTGAAAGTTATAACATGGAATTACCGATCTTCCTCTGAATCCGCTAGCAGAATTGAAACTTCTGCCCGGGCTGAATTCCAACCTCTTTTTTCTTATATAGATGATAGGTGTGCTGCCTCAGTAATTAAACTTACCTGGCTTCATAAGTCCACGTTGACATAAATTGGCACATTTTTTGCTGTGTTCATTATCTACGTAGTGCTGCAAAAAAACGGCGCATGCACACTTGTAACCAAATCTTTGGAAAGCTGCCCAGAAATTGGCATGTACCTCATTCCTCGTTGTTCTTATATACATAGTTTTAAATGGGAATTTCATTGAATATCATTTTTAGAGCCTAAACTATGTTTTTTCCTACATGAGTGTCTGCATGGCTATTTTGCTACTGAAGGGAAACATTCGGTTCCATTTTCTTCTCTTTTAGGGTACATTAAGCACCTTAAAACTCTTCTTTTCCAGTTGGTAGGAGAACACAGTCAGACTGAGGATAGTGTTCTCCAGGCGTTGTTTCATTCTCTTCAATTATGGAGGTGTAGTACCCAAAAAGTAATGTTACACACATAAGACTTAGGGCCCGATGTAGGTAATCCCAGATTACCGATTCTTAAATACCAAATCATACCGATTCGGTATTTAAGAACAGGCAAATGGGATGTAGGTAATTTTACCGAAAAAATTACCGAAGCGGTAAGTTTCGGTAATTACCGAATCGGTAAATACCGATTCGGTAATTGCCATTCATTCCTATGGGCCTGGAGGCCCAAAGGAATGAATGCCAATTACCGAATCTGTATTTACCGGTTCAGTAAACGGAGGAAACATTGAAGGGTGACAGGGTGTCACTTTGACACCCTGTTGCACCCCTCAATTGTGTATGGGTGCACATGTTGCAGACATACATGCCCTAAGGGCATGTATGTGTGCAACATGGCACTGTTGAAAAAGCAAAACAAATGCTTTTTCCAAGGTTTTCATTATTTACCACCAACTTGTAGTTGGTGGTAAATAACGAATCCTAAAAGGGGAAAAGCCCTCATTTGAGTGCTCTCTACATTGCACAATCAGTAATTTACCGATTCAGTATTTTAAGGAATTGGTAATTTACTGATTCCTTAAAATACCGATTCGGTAAATTACCGAATCAGTAAAATGCCCACCTACATCTCATTTTCCAAATACCGGTCGGTAATGGACGAAATTACAGAATTTCGGCCGTTACCGACCGGTATTTGCCTACCTACATCTGACCCAATATCTATTACAGAAACATGTGGGCTAGTAAAATACACTTTGAGTCAACCTGTGACCTTCTGGTGTATGTTTTTACTAGAACACTGGTTGCTACAGCAGCTTCATCGCTTGCAGCTGGAGTAATTTGATTCACGGATATATTTAGCAACATTCCTGGCAGCTCTATTTAAAAGCAAATATGTAATACGCATAAAAATCAATATTCACATTTAAAATGCTTTTGTTGTTGTTTGCGTAAACACTCAGAGAAAAAATACAATCTGAGGAGGGTGGAGAAATGCCAAACACATCATCCTCGTCCTTTTTCTTACCCTTGGGGTACAGTCCCTCATAATTATATTTGTTTGTTCTCCAAAGTGATTTAAACTACTTAGGCCCTAATTACGAGTTGCAAGGTACTATGACGATGTAACCGTTTAAGTGCAGAAAATTGCCCCTGGACTGTACAATTTCGTGTAAAACCACGTGGAATGTGAGCAGGTGGTCAATATCTGTGGGGCCAGCGCATAGGGTGGGAATGAGGGAAGGAGGCGGAGTCAGCAGGTGAGACAAGGGGAGTTTTCTTTAGCAGGTTTCCCCACTGCAGCCAAAGCCTCAGGCAACTTTCCTGGCAAATTTTCTGATAAGAAAAATTGGGTCTGGCTCTTTCACACCTGGTATATCCAGGCCCAGAGAAACCTAACCACTAATAATCAGGCGGGGTATAATTAATACGTGCAAGAATGCATTAATGTAGTCCTGCTTTACTTATAGGTAGGTATTTAGCCGAAAGAAAAGTGAGCAAATAAGATGTGTAAAGCATGGAGGCGCATTTCCAAGTATTAGCTTGTATTGTAAACCAGTAATCTTGCATGATTGCTGAATATGTGGACTTCTTCAAAGCTCTGGGTGGAAAATTGTAGGGACATCTAAACATTTCAGAAGATTCGCCTCAACCATATTAAAGCATTGTGAGGTTTATACATCAAGAAAATTAAAATGTGTCTTAAATGGGCCTGAGCTGTGCAGCTAAAGTGGCGCAAAAAAAGTGAAGATGCTCATTTGACATTCTAAATTTCCCCACAATGGCAATCCACTGGTTACTATTTCAGCACACTGGCATTGGCAGGATACTCGTTCGGAGGCGAATGGGCAGGGAACCGACAAGGGCGTTGAAGACCTGGCTGTTCACTAATTAATTCCGACTCAACTTTCCCCAAGGAGTCATACTTAGCGCCAGGACACCTACGGGTAACAGAGCGCTGTACAACTGTAAAAAATAAAAAATAAATAAATAAGATCTTGATCAATGTGTAGGAATGGGAGATGGACACTATGTATACTATTCTGCGTTATACATCTTTCCTCTTCCCATCAACCAGTAGCAGGCAACATTACTCTTATACTAGAGTAAATGCATAATCCAGAAGACAAACCACTGATGGTATTTTCCCACCCTACAGCCCTTTTGGTGGAGTAAGTTCTGAAGGTGAATCCTTCTTTGGAGTAGCTAGTTAGATCTTCCAGATATTTCGGGATTTTCATTTACTGTCTATCTCATTCCTAATGCAGAGCAATAAAGCCTATGACCTAATAACAGAAAAATACCACCCACCTGGGTAAAAGGAAATATTTAGTGCCAGGCCAGATATAAATAGCTGGGCAAAGATGGAGTGCACAAATGTATACTTTTATAAGTAGCAGATACGACTGTAAGTAACACAGGCAATGTTCTGAACGCTGTGCGGTTTTGAGTAGTTGAGTCATGGAACTGAAATGTCACGGATGGACTGGCCATATGAGAAACTTGAAAAAACTCAGGGTATCCAGCGATAGATCTCAAAATTAGTGGCGTTAGAGCTGAGTGATCCTGACTGAGGTCACCCATCCCTGAGAACGCCATATGATTTATTAAAAGCACACACATGATTTGCAGTTGCGGACAAATAATACTATTGGGTACAACAGAGAGGTTTTGAATTGTTCGGTTATTTAATGGGTTTATCGTCAGAATTGCTTGCTAAACCTTTCTGCCAACATATTTTGAAACTTCTGCTGCACAATTAATCATTTTGAACCATTTTTAGAACAACAGCTTTGTGGGAGAAACATGTTAACACCAAAGAAAATCCTCGAGAGAGCTGACTTACTCAATATGGTCTCTGCGCAAACTGGAGCTGTCATTGCAGCATTCTCCTTTTCCAGTGCTGCTTTTAGCTTCCAGCCCTGGCTTGCCAATGTTACAGTGCTGGCAGGCTATGTTCAGAATAAAATAGTAACAAACATTGGCAGCAAAAACGGTTTGGGCTTTTTGTATAGTTAAAGTGTTTTTGCAAGCTGCTGAAAGCAGAGCACAAATTCATGAGTGCAAGTTTCCGGTGCACCCAAGGAAAAGGCATCAGTCTAGCCATGAGTCCATCTCAAAATCTAACACCCTATAGCCCCAATTTTCACACACAAGTTCACATAGTCAATGTTGCACATTTCTTCTTTACCTTCATCAGAATGTTATCTTGGAGAGTTAACATTAGTCGCAAATGTTTAAAGTTTTTTGTCATCAGGAACAGGGCTCTAAATATGCCTCTTTATTGGTTTTATATAAAGCAGGAATCATATGAAGCGTGAATGTAATCAAAACAATGTTTTGGTTGAATTTTATCAACAGAAGGAATCCAATTGAGTCTGAGTGCTGTCAGGATCCGTGCCAGGAGTGAGTCTATGTGCTGTAATTTGCAAGTCTGTCGACGAGTCTGAGCACTGTCAGGAGAGGTTTTCTGAGAGACTCTGGGCATTAGTGCGATTAAGGCTCTAATTGAGTCTGAATAATATGATGATCAGAGATCTGATCAAATCTAGGTTGTATTTGAATAATGAATTTGATTGAGACTTGGCATTTTTAGGGTTATGATTTTGATTAAGCTTGGGCATCATGGGCAGAGCTTTGACAGTGTGAGGATGAAGTCATCAGAAGGGCTCTCAGTGGTTATGGGTACTACCAAAAGCAAAGATCTGAATGAGACTGGCCACTATCCAAAGAAGCTCTGTGACTGGGGGCATTATGCAGAGTTTGGCGAACCGACTATTCAATCACAAATGTCTGACGTATTACAAGTGCATTTTAGCCTATGGCACTTGTAAGACAGTAAAAAGGAAATCTGCCATGTTTTGGGGCAGTGTATACCAGATGCCAAATTCTAAATAAGTCCCCTCGTTTGTATATTAACGGATTAAACAATGTTCACAGATTTTAAGATATAACCTGCAATATATATTTTTATGTATGTGTCTTTTCTGCTGCTACTAAATCTGCAGGGCCTGATTCCTCGACCCTGTGATGTAAAAGTTGTTAATGTATTGCCATAGGGTTATCCCTTTGTAAGAAGTTGAATTTAGACATTCATGGATTTGACAAAGAATGCCACTTGTACTCTTTTAATTTTACAACAGTATAGATTACCAAGAACCTCCAATACCAAAAACGCACTAAAATGTAATTTCAAACAGGGAGGAAATTAGAGAGAATTTAAGTGATGCTGAAAATGCAATCTATGTGTATTGTTCCTTCACTGTTAGGACATTTACGTATTAAGGGAGACCTCAAGTATAGATTGACTTTGTTCTAATTACTTGCCAAGAACAAAATAGATACAATACAAACCTGTCTCAATGTCGTGAACCATGACAGGTTCAAACCCTTACCCTGACAATGCCAATTTACTTAGATTCACCATGGACACCAATCTCTCCCTCGAAAAACGAACAAAGGCGGGTTGGTACAAGTTCTCATATAAAAAGTCAAAGTGTTTCTTCCAGAAAGCAGCTTCTCTCTCAACTGGATGGTGTTAGTGCACTACTCCATGACCTCCCAGTCTCCGCACTGGCATTCTTTAGGGGTATCCTACAAGACCGTACACATCTCATCCAGGGAGTGAAGAAATATGATCACATCACCCCCACCCTGTTGGGATGCCAATGACTATCCCTTGTTCATCTTCAAAACCAAGTGCATAAGTGGAAATTCAGGCCTAAATTCTAGGTTGAACTACATTTCTGGAATTCTGCACAACCTCATGATGATAAGTTCATGAGCCTCTTATATGAGTTGACTTTGCTAGTATTTCAACTCAGGACCTGGGGTTCACACACAGATTCAGTAGAAATAACTTAACACACTGAACCGTTTTACCAGCTTTATAAACTAATTCTAATGCATGCAGAGTTGCGGACCTGAGCAATGGGGCTCCTACTGCCATTCGGCATTAAACAATAATAGTGCAAAGCCCCACACATATCTGCTTGGGTGGTACTAAGTTTGACTTGTAGTTTAACATGACAATATTTATGAAAATTATTTTCAGGCCAAACTGCTTGACCTGTGGTTGTGAGGGACACCAACCACCGGTAACCTGAGAGAAAAACATGCATAGTGCAAATGCACAGTGACAGTTGTACTACTTTTTCCAACACCCCCTCAAAATGTGGATTTGAAAGGCACAAAAAACACTGTAGAGTATCCTAATTTAAGGTAGTGAAAACTCCTATGAGAAATCGGTCATTCAGCTAGACCTGACAGTGCAGCAAGTGTGACAGGGAGAGATACCAGCATCTTTAGCCATTGAGTTTGGTAAAGACCCAGCGAGCTGAGCTCTAAAGCCAATGTGACGGCAGAGGAGACACTTGGATGAATTTCAGCCTGTGCACCCAAATTGACCCTTTGAAATCGTGGTCTGTAGACATTGTAACCTGAGAGGCCTGTAGAGGCTCTGCCGTCAGAGTAATAGGGGTGAACAAAGAGGGTGTGGCAACACAGACAGATGAAAAAAGGCTTTTCATCCAATGAGGTGGAAAAGGAGGTCAAGTGAGGTCAGGCATTGCAGTCAGTGTGACCAAAGAGGCCTCAGGAGGCCCAGTTTTGCTACCAATGTATGAGGGAAGGGATCAGAGTGCAAGCTTCTACAGACAGATGTAGCAATTCCAGGTGTTGTGACTGTTGTCCTGAAGAGAGAGCTCAACGGACAACAGGTCCTGCCGTCAGTGTGACCTGCGAACCCTGAAGAGTCTGGGTCTCCTATCACAGTACTAGGGAGGGACTCAGAGGACAAGGCTTTGTGAACTGATGTGGAGAGGCAGGCTGTGCGGCCAATGAGATGGAGAGAGAGAGTTGGGAGTAGAGGGTCTTTATCACTGAGACCTGATAGGCCTGCAAGTTCAGCGCTCTGCTATCAGAGTAGTAGGGAAGGATCAGAAGGCAGTACAGTCAGTGAGATGGAGGCAAACGTTGAGTGATATCAGGATGTGCAGCCAATGTGACCTAAAAGGTGTGAAGAGGCTGGACTGTGCTGTCAGAGTATTCGGGAAGAACTCAGAGGGTTCAGCACCGCAGACAATTCTGGAGAGGCCAGACCGTGCATCCAGTGAGATGGAGAGCAAGAGGCTTTGACAGGTTATGCTCTGAGAGTGGGTGTTACACCCTCTCCATGACTGGCTTTTGTTATGGGCCTCCTGAGAGCCGAGGCTCTCACCCTAGTAAATCTGCACAGCATCCTGGATGGCAGGTTAGAAAAAATACAATCAGAAAGCACACCAGTCTGGTAGTTTTTCAGGAGCACCTCCTAGGTGACCTCTGGGTGCATGTATTGGTAAATCCCTCACTGAAATCAGTGTGGGTTTATCAATACAAGATGTTTGATACAAAACCCCTATTGGCAATGAAGCCATCATGTAGCTGTGAAACGTGTTCTCACCAGTGTCCAGCACATGTTTTAATATGCCTTCCCTGTCCACTTGCACTGGCAGTAATACGACTGGGCAGCACAAGGGGCCTATCTGCTCATGCAGGTATGCATTCACATGCAATATCCCGCAACCTGCCTTAGGGTTGTCAGGCCTGCTGTAGGGGCGTCTTACAAATATCACATGCAGTGTTAGGGGACATGGCACATAGGGATGTGTGACACGTCGTGTTTGCGCTTTTGTCTGCACCAAGACACACAGGCTGCAATAGTAGTCTTGCATGTCCATGGTGAGAGGTCCCTTAGGGTGGCACAATTCGGGCTGCTGCCCTTAGAGACACTGTTTGGTACCTCAGGCCCTAGGTACTTAGGGTACCATTTACTAGGGACTTACAGAGGGTGGTAAGCGTTTTGCCAATCGGGGAAACAATTGTAAAGTTTTGGGAAAGAGTTCTGGCACTAGGGACCTGGTTAGAAGGAACCCAGTGCACTTCAAGAAGAAATCAGATTAGTTCCCAGGCAATAAGTGATGGTGACCATATCAAAAAGAGCTACTTTCCTACAGTTTGGGGGTCACCGTTTCTGCCTCTTTGCCCCACATATACATTAAAGATGGCTGCTACACATCATGATATTCCTCTGAGGCTGCATAGCCCTTTTAAGCACAGGGTGTGTGCTCTGGATCTGTGAGGGTGGCCGATGTACTTGGGCCTTGTGAGTGGAGAGAGTCTGGCCAGGGCTGTAAAACATGCCCCTGTGTTGCCAAGGAGCCCCAGCACTCTAGGTGCCCGCTAACCTGTCGGGAAGGGGGGGGGGGCACCGTTCTGCCAGAGGCCAATAAATTTCTGTGGCAAATGGAAGAGTCAGTGGCCCCTCCTCACATTCTGGAGGGGGGGGGGGGGCTTCATTTTGCATTACACCACTGGACCTGGCCTTAGGGTCTGTGCCTGGGGCCTGTGAGCCCAGGGTATGTGTTCGGGCTCTGTGAGCTCTAGGTATGTCCTTGAGCACACGGTATGCACCTCGGTCAGCCCTGTACAATGTGGACAACTCTAAGTTCATGACTTCAGTAATCTTTGGAGCCCGTTTTAGAACATTCACATCTTTTTGCACTGATAATATAAGAGCAAATAAAGAACTTGATACTAAATAGTGCCTCGTGGCATTTCATCAAAAGAGGGACGGTGGTACTTCGGGTCATCAACTTGTCAACTATTGCAAAATTAAGTTATGAAAGTATGAAAAGATATTAATGAAACCATGCTGCGGGTCTGTCTTTGGGACAATCACCTAACCCCCTCAATGGCAGTGAGGTCACGCAGTCAGTGTGCTGTTTACTTTTCATTTTGACTGGTCAAGTGCTGTATTGCTTACCGACTGCGATAATATTGCTGCATAAACTATTAAGTAAATATCCAGCTGCCTGCTGATTGGTGGTATTTTTTGTAAAGTCAGAGTCTAGATATGAATGTGTCAATAAAAGGATTCAATGCCATATGCATTATGCCCCTCCCCTAGTTACCCAGACGCCTCTTAAACGTACGTTTTCGCCCCGGTCCTTTTCCATCCTACTGAGAGAGAGCACTGAAGCAGCCCCGACCTCCGGGGCTTAGACGCGTCTCCCCTCTTCCACTGTGTGATCCTGTGCTCTCCCGAGTGCTGAATATCCGGTTGCAAACCCACGAACGAGGGCTGCTGTCACGGAAACGGAAGGAAGGACGGCACATTGATTTTGCCATTACTATATTCACGTCGCTCGCACAATGTTCCTTTAAAATTCGTTTTTCACGTTTCTTTACACGAGTTCGTGGTTTCATTTAAACAGTTTGCCGTGAGCCCTGCGCCTGCCTGCGCTCACTCACGTCGTAAGCGCCTTTCTCAGAGCAGAGACCCCGGCTTCGAGCCTGGCAGCTCAGGCGGCGGCGCGAGCGGACCCCGCGAGCGCGTGGGACAGCGTCGCCCCTCCACCCTCCCGTCCCGCCGGCTCTCGCGCGCGCCCTGCGCACACCCCCTCATCCATAATTGATGCCCGCTCTGGGCAGATGCTGCGGGGCCCGGGACTGGAGCATCTGCTAAGTTTATGGAGGAGAGCGGGAGCAGGATGGTGCAGCAGGTATTTCACTTTCTTTTCCGCTCGGCGCTGGCGTCGCGTCGCGTCACAGGGAGGGCACTGCGGGTGTTCATCAGTCCCGCGCCGCGCGAGCCTCTCGCGAGCCCCTGCTGCCCAAGTCATTCAGCAGGCACCTTCCCCGCCCCCCCGCCTTGCGTGGTATCTGGAGCGGGGACGCCCGCCAGCAGCAGGTTAACTGCAGCAGCGTGTGCGCACCTCAATTCTGCGGCTTTGTGTTCCTGCCCCGAGGAAAGAGATGGCTTAGCTTCATTTAACTATAGTAGAAGCGGCTTCATTTTGCAAACGTTATGCCACTTGAGTGGTAAAAAAAAAAGAAACAAAATACCGCTATTTCAAATGTTGGCAGGTGTAGCTGTGACGTTAAATGGGAGCTGTGTTGATGTGTGTGACTGTCTTTGTATCAATACATCTGTCTATCATTCCATGTTTGCATTGAGTAAGAGACAGCCTGTTAATGTTTACTAATCTATGTACTAGTGTGTCTGTGTTTTGTTTCTCCGTGTATCTACCTTTCGCAGTTGCATCTGTCTATCTATCTAGCTATCTGTCTATCTATCTACAAATCTATCTATCTATCTATCTATCTATCTATCTATCTATCTATCTATCTATCTATCTATCTATGTTTTGTTGCTCCGTGTATCTACCTTTCGCAGTTGTATCTGTCTATCTATCTAGCTATCTGTCTATCTATCTACAAATCAATCTATCTATCTATCTATCTATCTATCTATCTATCTATCTATCTATCTATCTATCTATCTATCTATCTATCTATCTTCTTTCTTTCTGCATGTTCATTCCACACATCCTCAGTAGAGATGCACACGCTGAGCTAATTCGATTGCTTGCTACCTAAAATCTTCCTTTTGTTTTATGAAAACTGCTGCCAACGTAAACTACGGAGACAGGCCCTTACGAGACTCAATGCAGGCTAGAAAATGCACGGCTTCTACTAGTATCGATTTATTTTTGTTCAGAAAACAGTTTTCATCCATAGGGTATGTATGATTTTTCAGGTTCTCCCTTTTATTCTCTACTTTTCTGTTCAGCTACTTCTTCGCGAGCAGTTCCGTGCTATGCCACGTAAGGCATATTTTGGGAGCTGAAATGTGTTTTTCATTAGATTCCAGGCCAGAGCACCGAGCAGAGTCTGACTGCCTGCCATCTTTTGTTCTCCTCACGTCTGCCAGGGATTGCTTTATAAGGGATCCTCGCGCCACGTGCAGTCGACAGATCTAATGACCGTTGAAGGGCAGTCTGAAGACGGTGGCCTGTAGGGAGTTCGAATCCCCCCGGCCCGTACCTGCAGGAACACTGCAGCGCAGTGTTGAAAGTTGCTAGTGAGAATTCTTCGAAAAGCCCAGTTCTCTTAATTAAATATTAGCTGTAATTAGCTGTGTGTTTGAATGCAGCAAATATTAATCAGGGTCTCGTGGAACTGCTGTCAGCGTTAATGAGAAACAGTGGGGGTTTGGTAACATCTGTTTTAGCACTCAAGGTAGTAGTAAAGCCTTCTGATGAAATGCACCTGCATAAATGCTGCTCGGGCCCCTTCTGCCCTGCGTGTTCAATTTATGTCTGCTGAGGAGAACGCTGATCGAATACAAATCTGGCAGGAGGGCAAAGGTCAAGCTAGGCCAAACCATGGGTGATACTGTACATGATGTGACATTACCACATCATTTCTCCCGATCTGAGCTACACAATTCACCATGTTTCTGTTCTTCCCTGCATGCTCTTTCCAGGTCCTTTCTACCAAAATGCAAGTGGGGAAAACTGCTGCTTGCAGTCATTTTGCAACAGTTATAATCCCTGCTTTGGTGCCAGCTAGCCAATTGCGGTTGATTATGGATTACGGCAGCCTGCAGAACCTGGGTTTAGACAAGGCATGTGAAAAATAGTCATGAACTAAGTGCGCCCACTGAGCGTGGCCAATCATGCTGAACTAGAAAAATGTAATAATATATGTAGAATGTGATTTGGGAAGAAATAGACCTACTCATGCCGCACATTGGACCTAATAATCAGAGGCCTCTGAATTTCTGTGGGATGAATTCCTGTGAATGAAGAGATCTGCTTTGTTGCCAAAATCTCAGTGTGAGAATCCAGGGTAAAATGAGCAATAACCAGGGAATTGGACCCAGAATTACTGATTCCCCTGCTAATTTCTGAAGAGCCCCTCAGGGGCCCTGATGTAATAGCCCGACCTTTCATCACCTCCAGAGTTTCCAAAACCCTCTATAGTGTAACTCCAAGGATGCGAAAAATTGAGGCAGATTTTGTGTGTACTCATAATGAGGGCCCTAATGGTGCTATCACACAGAGCTGAGAATTCTACAAGTTTAGAGTCTAGACTTTATAATGCTATGTAGAGAAGGTTTACAGATTTAGTTGTAATCCACACCATGTTTTGCAAGCTTAACAGGGATATGAAATTGGGCTTTCAACTGCATTTCGGATTTTACATCCAATCAGGCCTGCCTACATAACAATGAAGCTGCAATATTGTCCCCCCATTTCCCACACTTTCAAAAATTCCTGACTGCTTCAAGTACTCCTGGTTGGGAAAGTCCAAATTAAGGCCAGAACATTCCTAAGGGTAGCAAGCCGAGGATGGAATGAACAGCCTGTTCCAGATATTTGGTCAGTGCACAATCTTCTGTTCAACCCAAAGCTCCACAGCTGCTTTTCAATGAATTTTACCTACCCAAATAGTACGGAATACACAGGGTGTCATGATCTACTAAATTCTTTTTTATGGTCTTGCTTGACTGTGCAGCTGTTGCCAGACAATTAAGTGAAAATCACAAGGAGTGGGGCTTTGGCTCTGTCCATATGTTGGGAGCCAGGAGGACACGTTTTGAGTGGGCAAAAAGTATGTGCTTCCATGCATACGTGCTTGCCCTTCACACAGCTGCAAGCATATTTGTGCATTTATAAAGCTGCCTGAGCTTGGACCTTCAGGGACACAGACGTGACATTGTAATACTATTAAAGAGTCCTAGTTAACTGGAAAATGTGTGGCGTTTTTCTCTGGCAGCAGATCAGATGGGAGGAGGGCTGTCATTAACCTACATGGAGTTTTGGGACTGGCTTGACAGTGTAACTGTCAGCTGACCTTTTAACCTATATCAATATTATTCTACTGTTCTTTACTCATGCCCAAATACTAACCCCGGTCGTAGTGTGCGTAGTGGGGCTATGCTGAGGTCCATTGAGTTGAAAACAAACTCTGTGGAACTCCGCTACGCCACCCGCCTCCACCCCCCCAATTATAAAAAATAATTAAACATTAAAAAAATAAATTTAAAACCACTTACCTGGCATGCAGCTTCCCCGGGCTGCCCTCCTCCTCTTCTTTAACGTCTCGCTAATCCTTGTGAGAACTGCGCGTGTGCGCGCGCCCGTGCATACTCATTTCTTGTGAGAAATACGAGGACCCGTGCAGTTTTCACAAGGATTACCATTAGGACGAATAAGAGGAGGAAGGCAGCCCGGGGAGGCAGGATGCCAGGTAAGTAGTTTGTAATTTATTCTTTAATCATGCTCAATTATTTTTTATAATTGGGGGTGGAGGTAGGACTGGCCAACTCCGCCCCGCTGCGGAGTGTGCAGAGATTTGCTTTCTCCGTGTTCTCCGTGAAGCGCGGCGAAGGCAAATCTCCACACACTCCAAATACATATCCATTCCCATGCTGCTTGTAGTGCTTCATATTAACATACAACATTCTTTTAAAGCCAGACTTATCGGCATTGCTAATGCTTGTTTTAATTAGAATAGTGATCCAAGGGTTGAGTTTAAAATTATTATTATACCTGCAGGAAGAAGAGTAAAAAATCAAAGGAAGGAGAACATGTACAAGCAAGGTGAAAGAGTGCAGCACTGACTATGACTATGGTCGAATTTAGCACTAGACACTTGTCTAGAAAAGTCCCTGGCCCAACGTTGCAATAGTCAAGGTGAACATTAGTAAAGATGTGCAGCCTTCTGCCTGTATCTACTTTCTATGAAAGAGAAGATGAGGTACAGTAGAGTGGCACACATTGTATCCCATTGCAAATGTGCAGCAGGGTTTTGATGGGTTCTGTTTGAGAGTCTAAGTTGGACTAAATGCAACCTGTGACCTCTTACTTAAAAAGCGAGCAGATTTATTTTAACTATTTTGTACACATTGGGCACAGGAGTGTAGGGGTTGCAGGAAACAAGCCTCTTACTAGTGATGGAAGTGATAGAACAAGCATGTAGGAGGTGGATAGCTGGAGTTCATCTTTCAAGTGAACACACTGGAATCTTTGGCAACACCCCTGTCTCCATGGAAATATAATTAATACACAGTAGGAGGAGCATTACGAAGCACAAGCCAAAAATGTCAGATGGAGGAGAAGCGAACATGAAAGAAATTGACTTGGATCAGAGGTGAGCAAACAAAAAACGAGTGATGTCTAGATAGCCCTATGTATAGATAAAGAGGAGAGGGTGGCACAATTGTCGAAGGTTATAAGGCTGGATGTCACATGGACATCATTTTACCAAAATACCAGTGGTGCCGGAAGTAACATCACACGCCCTTTGACCTCCACTTTCATTCACACACACAAACTTACACATAAATACAAATTCACACATATACACTATCTCACACATAAACACACTCTCACCCACAATCATACACACAACATACATTTAAAAACACTTTTTACTAACCTCAGCTGCCATGGAAGGACATATTACAGCTTATTGTACTCCATTTGTATTACACTATTAGTGAGACATTTATTTGATTTATTCACTATTAGTGTAATAAAAAATTGACAGATTATAAAGAGAGTGGAGCCCTAGCTGCTCCAATGTTCATAGCACTGAAATTGCCTTTCTGCGGCCAGGGGTTGCAAAGGTTTTGGTAGAGGTAGCAAAGGACAAGATAGGGGTCACAACTGCGACCCCTGGTAACCCCTAAGTGATGTCCATGCCTTAGGCCATAGGCTTAGATGATGCCTTGTCCCTTGGTTTTAGAGTCAGAAGTATGCGTGGGTCGTGGAATTGGGGGCATGATTGTATCTGGGCTTCAGGTTGAAGACATGAGTGATGCCCTAGGAGTCTCTTGGATTTTTAGGCACAATGGTGTTTGTCATTTGGGATTTAGGCTAGGGCGATGTTTTAGCCCATGGTCTTACGTTCAGAACTGTGTCCTACTTCTTTATCCCACCCTCTGATTAATCCACCAACTCTCGCTTCTGCTATTAGGATTTAGTTTCAGCTCTCGGTTTTAGGGTTTTGGTATGTCTTGGCTCTTGGTTTGAATATCGGAAATGCTGTCGTTTTTGCTTTTTTGATCAGGATTATGTATTGACTCTTGTCTCTGCGATCAGGGTGAATACTTGACTTTAGCTTTTGGTTAGAGTATAGTATTTGACACCTCACTTGGTACTTCAGAAGATCTGTTTTTTTCATCAATTGTGTGGGTTTGAGGGGAATTAACTTTATTTGGGATGAAGGTCATTTCTAGAAATTTTGGAATCAGGGCAGTTTGAAAAAGTTAGTATTGGTTATTTGGAAACTGGTCTATGATCGAGTTTCAGAAGCTTTTGTTCAGACTGAACGTTTCTTTTATTCACAGCACCCAAATTGCATTTTTTATTACGATTGAAGGCTTGATTCCGTGTCTACTAGATCATGATGTCAAATTAATTCTGAAATGATGCCGATGCAATCTGAAAAGCCCTATTTTTATGCACAAAAAACCGAATTTAGTACGGACTTCTAATGCTGAATAAGCTTTTTTCTATATTACGGTTCATTATTGAAATTGGAGAAATTTTCCTTTCAAATTATAACTATAAAAGCATGCACAATACAATACATAAATTGAGGTCATTTCAAATTCACAATGTTTTCCTAATGTGCGATGGACACGAACATATTACAAAAATCTAATTTCTGTTTCCTAATTCCATCATGTTAGGTTGTTGAACAAAAAAGCTTGCAAGTAAGGCTGATACTTTCAGATGGAGTAAGTATATGCACTCCCTGAGGGATTATATTAACATTTAATTTAATCTTCACTGGCATTTTAACTATCGTATGAAAAGCATGCTGTCAAACAGAACTATAGTTTCACTTCTGAAAGACACTCAAATGATACAGTTGAAAACTTCAGGGGTAATTAAATCAACTACACATTTTACTCAGTGGAAATACACGTTTTGCCCTTTGACAGCAAGTGACAAGAGACTCACAAAAGAGTGACCTCTTTCCAAAGGTGCAGTATCTCTATTAATATAATATTTGGCAGCCCATTATGGCACACTGGGGTTTTTAACTTTTGACTGGTGTAAGTTATCTTTCAGTTTTTATTATGTTCAGTTGATCTGACTGGTAGAGGCATTTATTATCTATGTTGAAATCTCTTGATAACTCGTTGCACGGGACACTGTCATGAGCGATCTACTGGAGGGAATATTTCTCGTCTCTTGTTTATTACAATGGCTGTTTTCACTCCGTTTATTTTTATATTACTTAACCTTGAATATCTTAGTCAACCCTCATGGTTTATTACTCACCAAGCAGGTTCGTTTAATTAAAATATTTAGGGGCCGATTAGATGCCGTTCGGAAGGCCTCCGATTCGGATTCGGGTTTGCCAAATCCTTGTGCCTGACCGTATCGTACACAGTTCCCAACAACTGATTACAATGCCTGTAAACCACTAGGGCTGTCCAAATTGGTTCTGAAAGGCATTCAGACAGGTTGCGTCTTTCTGAGCCGAATCGTACAGCTCTATGGCCTTTGTTTCCGAGCAAGCAATTACGATGACCGATTCGGACAGCCGTTCTGAATCATTTCCTACGGAACAAATTGGGTGCCAGAATCTGTCTTTGAGTCTGCCATAATCTGTCACACGGGGCCTTCTGAATCAGGCCCGTGGGGGTACTCAAGGGACCCACCTCTCCAATCATGCACAATGTTGCAGGCACCAATAGGTGTCTGCCAAAGGGTGCACTATTTTCCCCAACCATCACTTTTTTCAATGGGCGCCTGTGTATTAGCTCGGAACACAGCCTTCCATTGAAGTCAATGGGAGTCCAACTGAATTGTATCCGGAATCATCCAAATCGCTTGGTCGGACTCCCCCGATTCAAGCCTTTCGAAAAGCATTCCAGGACCGATTTGGTAGGAATGCTTTCCGGACGAGATCGTAATTGGCCCCTTAGTCCCAAATGTGGCAAATTGCATCTGAATTAGTTGAATGTGTTTGAGGGATGCTTACCTTTGGCTAAAAAAATACATATTTTAGCAACATGCCCTTGGATCCTGGCCTTTACCTGTGCATTTATCTGGAAACACTAGCAGTAAAACAGAGCCCTGAGCTGAAGAGGTCATGGCCACAGTCTCTGCCTACACTCTGAGAAAGTGGTGAAATAATGGATAACGTACTGAAAGGGGCAGTCCCAATGATTATGGTATGTGCACTATGCATAATGAATTTATTGAAAGGTTACTTAAAACTATTACAAAATATAATCAGTCAGAGGCTGATAATACAATAAAGCAAACTTAAAACATATGTACTACTATAAGATATATTATCACAATATGAATTTTGAAAGTCTTATTATTGACATTGTTGAGACCATCTTTCTAAAAACAAATGCTTTAATTTTTTTTTTTAGATGACATCTCATCAAATACCTATTCCTTTTCAACTACTATATCAGCAACCACTCTTTGTTGTCTTGACACTTATGTCCGGTATGAACTGCACACTCACATTTAGATATGAAAGAATTCAGTGGACAGTCTGCATGGTCTCAGCAACCTATGTGCAAACGTGTTATCAAATAGGTATGCAGGACTATAGGAACGGTCAGATTATTTACCAGTAATTTTAATTTCTCCAACTTCTAGTCTTCCTCGTTACAATCCTATTTTAAAAGGTGTAGGGAGGAGAGAAAGGTAAAGCTAGGTATAAATGTTGGTTGGCAAGGGAAGTAGTTTGAGTTAATCCCACCTTCATTATCCCGGAGGAGGAAGTTCAGCCGTATTGGGGAATTATTCCCAACTTTTTTATGGTCTCACCTACTAGAGAACATGGCTTGTCTTTTGCAAGATGTTCTTCCCTGAAACATAGATTTTTTGTGACTTTCTGTGTTTTTTTAATGTTATTTCCTAATTATAACATCTCTCAAATCTTTGGTTTTTAAGTGAATTTCTAAGGCTTTTAAATGTATTTCCTAGCTGTAATCTGCAACCTTTAAAAATGAGTGTGTGAGTGGGGGCATGGGTGTCTCATTAGGTGTGAGAGTGAGTGCATGAGTATCTCAATGGATGTGTGAGTGGGTGTGTGAGTGTCCGAGTGGGTCTAGGAGTAACTGCATAGGTTTCTCACTGGGTGTCCGAGTGAGTGGCTGAGTGAGTCTGTGAGTGGGTTCATGAGTGTCTGATTGGGTGTCTGAGAGGGTGAATAAGTGTCTGAGTGACTGTCTGAGTGGGTCTGTGAGTCGTGTGAGAGTATCTGGGTGGATTTGCAAGTGCCTCAATCAGCGTGTGAGTAAGTCTGTGAGTGGGTTAATGAATGTCTGTGTGGGTCTGTGAGTGGGTGCATTAGTCTCTGAGTAATAATAATAATAATAATAATAGGGGCATTTGTAAAGCGCTGAGTTACGCACACCGGCGTGTCCCCGCGCTATGGTGAGAGAGGCGGATGCTAGAATTTTAACTGAGGGGCGAGCATTCTACCTGACATATAGGTATGTTTTTAATTTAGCACGGAACCTAGTTTCAGCCGGTTCTAGTCGTAGCTCCACCGGAAGTTTGTTCCAATGATTTGCCGCTAAGTACCTGAACGATCTTCCTCCCATGCGGGCTTTCTTCACCATGGGGATTTTTAACAGTCCCCCACCCGCAGATCTTAATGCTCGAGCAGGTTCATAGGGCTCAATCAGGCTCTGCAGTGGCCGAGGTGCCCTGCCATTCAAGATACGATGGCAGGTGCAAAGGGCCTTGTACTCTACTCTGCTCCTCACGGGGAGCCAGTGTAGCCTCTGCAAGGCCTCCATCGAGGGCGCCCTTTTGGGCAGCCTGAGGATCAGGCGTGCTGCCGCGTTCTGCAGCACTTGAAGGCGACCGAAGCTTTTCCCAGGTGCCCTCAGGTACAGCAGGTTCGCATAATCCAACCTTGCGGTCACCAGTGCATGAACCAGGGTTTTACGGGCCTCCGTGGGCAGCAGTTCCTGAATTTTCCTCAGCCTTTTTAAGACTCCAAAGCACATACCCACCACACGGTTGATTTGGGGCCCAAAGGTGAGACCCGCATCAAACCACACCCCCAGGTTTTTTGCCTCCTGACAGGGGGTGGGGGTCGGCCCCAGACAGGATGGCCACCATGCCGACGACCAAGCAGACTGGTCTCTCCCCACCACAAGCACCTCTGCCTTGCTGCCATTAAGTTTCAGACAGTTCATAGCCATCCAGTTGGCAAGATCTTTCATACACGACCGGAAACTATCTGCCGCAAGACAGGGCGCGTGCGACAGGGAGATGACCAGCTGCGTATCGTCGCCATAGGATACTATCTGAAGGTGTAGGTGTGTGAGTGGGAGTGGGAGTCTCTGAGTGGGTCTGGGAATGGCTGAGTGTGTGGCTGTAGGGGTCTGTGAGTGAGTATATTAGTGTCTGGATGGGTCTGCAAGTGGGTGTATGGGTCTGAGTGGATCTGTGAGTGGGTGCCTGAGTGGCTGAGTGTGTCTGTGAATGGATGTGTGAGTGTCTGTGTGGGTGTGTCAGTAGCTGTGTGAGTGTCTCAGCCATACAATCACCACATCTGCCCTTTTATCCAACACAAGCCCACAGTTTTGCACAAAATGTCTGCTTCCTGGGGTAAATTTCCAGTACAAATTCTAGGCTAAGGCTGCACTTGATAAACAGTCCTTCATCCTGGCATCCTGGGACATAGCAGGAGCTGTCCCTGGGAGATGTGGTGATCCCCAGGGCCATGCATGGCTCCAGGAGAGGGAGTCAGACACCCCACTCCTTAATTGTTCACGGGCCAGGGAGGAGGTGGTCCTTGGGGCTGTATAAAGCCTGGGAAGGGGCTGAGTGGCCTTGTTCCTCTGTAAAATGTTATTTTGGTCCCTGGGAGGTGGTGGTCCCTGGGGTGAGGGGGTCTGTGTGGCCCCCACATTTTTGTTGAATTTTCCCTGGCACGGTGTTGGTCCCCAATGAACCCCAGGGGGGCTTGTTGTCCCTGGATCTCGAAATTAATAATAATCTCCATCGAGGTGGTGGTCCCTGTGGTTCAAAGAGCATCAGGAGGGGGACCTGTGTGCCCTCTTTTTTTAGAAAATGCCCCCGGGACCTGGCCCACCCATTTAAAAAACTGTGCTGGTGCCTGTGCTTGTTTGTTTTACATTTTTGCCACACATTCATGAATTTCACGAAATTGTGGCCACATAAAAAAAAAACGCTTTTTCTGCCCTGCTCGGGTTCCTCTGGGACCACCAGACCAAGGCTTGGGGGTCAGTGTACTCCTACCCTGCCCTCTTTACTTTTTCATTTTTTTTTGGGTACTCGACTGAAACCAAATCCAAGATGGCTGCCAACACTTCCTGGTTGAAGTGTAGGCAGCCAATCAGAGCTCTGCAGTTTTCTGCACAAGCTCGTCATTATTCATGAAGACTTCACAATCGCAGATAAATACATTTGGATTTTCTTTAAAAGCTCGCAAGCTACTGAACCGATTTACACCAAATAACAAAAAGCACAATCTGCAGACCAAAAGTGAGCTTTCTGTCAAATTTGGTGTAATTCCGTTCAGTGGTTCGGGCTGCAGGCATGTCTAAAGAATCTATGTGAATTAACATGAAAAAGATGCACCTTTTTGACAATCACATTACTGAAACGTGTTTTCTCTGCAATTCTGCCTTGAAAAATGATCTGAAGCTCTCTATACAGGTGAATGCATCATTGATCTGTTGGAGCGCAATTTTTTCTGTAGGGACTGTGACGAGTGGGTTCTTTCTTGTTATTTCCTGGTGAGAGCAAATTTCATGGTTCTCCCTTTAAATTGCTATGAGTATGCAAATGCCCAAAATCCCTTACAAGCTCCGCCCATTTTGCTCAGCACATCTTACATTACAATACATTAGACTGGAGATTTATGACACATTTAGAGGCTGCACTTCTTCAAAGGATTCTCAGCTCAACAGATGTGGTTATAAGCCGATGAAACTCTGAATGATAATCATATTTTGTTGTTTATATTTACAGAATACTCCATGCTTTTGTAGCAAGAAGAAAATAATGAATTGTTTAATTGTGTTTTTCAGGGAAATCAGGAAGCAACAGCACCTCCAGACACAATGGCGCAGCCTTATGCCTCGGCCCAGTTTGCCCCACCTCAGAACGGCATCCCCGCAGAATACACAACTCCACACCCACATCCGGCTCCAGACTACACGGGACAGAACACGGTGACAGAGCACACGTTAAACATGTACCCGCCTCCTCAGTCACACTCTGAACAGAGTGCAACGGACACAAATGCACAAACTGTCTCCGGCACAGCCACAGTAAGTTCTTTTTGATACTGCTTGCTTGAAAAGGTCAGGCGCTGCTGAGAACACCATCAAAAGTTAGCCTTATCTGTCACTTATCTTGCACTGGGATGTTTTTCCTTCACTTACAAAATATTCCAAGAAATTTGGAACTTAAAGTATAACATTTTTGCCATGAAATTATTTAGAACCATACAATAAAGGGACATTGCAAGTCATGGAGGAGTTTGAAGATTACATTAGATCTCAGAATTGTGAAGTGACTGACAGTTCTCCCTTTTTTATGTGGGTAGGTAGGCTTTATGCTCATATTCACAGTGACACTCACCTGTGCCACCTCTTAAATATTTAATTTCCTGTTCCTTCTGATGCATGTTATCTACTGCGTGAACATGTAAATGTATGAATCTGCATTCTGGGGAGAGATTATCCAACAGGCGGTACATACTTTCTGGCAAACAAATGTTCTCAACATTTCATTGTAAGTCAAAGGGAGGAGGGAGCAAACTGCCTCTGCTCCCAGTACAGTTCACCCCATAGCATTCTGGTAAATGAAGTATGCTGACGTCAAATTTACTGTAGTTTTTAACCAAAGTTGGTGCAGGTAGTGATGTTATATTCAGACACGTGTTTCTGGGTTTAGCCTTTCATCAGTAGTGGGTAGAAGTAGTAGAGAGCAGATGAAAGTCATCTGGGATTGCTGAAATTCTGCACTGTGCCTGTGAAGTGGTACTGTGACCTGTGAAGACATGGCCTGCATTTCAGCAACCTAAGATGTCATTTCTCTGCTTTCTACTACATCTAAAGGGCTAAACCCAGAAACACATGTCTAGAGATAACACCACTACCTGCATCAACTTTGGTGAAAAACGACAGTAACTTTGAAATAAGCGTACTGAATTTACCAGAATGCAATGGTGTGAACTGTGTTGGGATGAGAGGCAGTGTGCTCCCTACCCACTTGTGTTTAAAGGGCTCCCATGAGCCGACAAGCTGAAAAGCTCACCTGGGATGCACCTATGTGCCTGTGGTGCGATACTGTGACCTGTGAGAACTTGTGCAGCATTTCAGCAACCCCAGATGACTTTTGTCTGCTCTCTTCTACCTGCACCAGTTTTGATGAAAAACCTCGGCAACTAGAAATAAGCGTACTGCAGATGCCAGAGTGCAATGGGTGAACTGTGCTGGGTTGATAGACAATGTGCTCCCTCCCCCATTGACTTCATTGTAAGTCACCTACCACGGCCCGCGGATACCTATTTAAAAAAATGTGCCAATAGGCGGCTAGAGTCCTGCTCCACTGTTTTAATTTCCAGCAGTTTACTAACTAAAGAGATAACCCCTGTCAGAGAAGGAGTTTTCATATAAAAAGAATCTGAAAATTTTAATCACACGTTTCTCTGGCACTTGATTTTGTTCTCAGGAAGCTGCTAATTAGCACTCTGTGCAACATCTTGATTTGTGGCATCAGTCCTCAACAGCAATGGATATATTTCAATAGTAGAGCTGTGATTACCGATAGCTGAGTAATATCCGTATTTTGTTCTCCATGACATCTTAATGTCCTATTGTACAGTAGTTATACAAAGGCGGAAAGAAAGATGGTGAATACTGTTATCCCCACTTTCCACATTCTGTTCTGAGATACCTTAGGTCATAGGGTTTCAACAAACATGGAAATTGATAGTGTTGTGTTGAAAGGCGCTGTGCTCATTTCACAACTCCCAAAGCTTAGTCCCCCGGAGTACATGTCCCTTATGCACAGCGATGGCATCAGGGTATTTCAGTCATTTCAGAAGGCCTTGTACTCATTTCACAACTCCCAAATCATAGTTCCTCATAGTACATGTACCTTGTGCACAGTGATAGCCAGTCATTTAAATAAAAGGAACCCTATATCCCAAGGGGGGCCCTCCTCTATGATGGAAGAAGCTTGGCGCTTACATCTTCTCCCAAAGGTAGGATGGGAGCACTCTCACTAAGTTTTGTTCCTCAACCCAGCTGCTTATGCAGTGCTAGTAATTATTTGTTTATACTGTCTTTTGAATTTTCTATTTGTTTTAATGATATGTTACATATTTTCCTTGTTTTTTACATAATTCACAGCTGCCATTTGAACGTGGTCTAGATAGATTCAGCAGGCCCCATCCCATGCCTTGATGGGGAATTAGACCCTCTTTGCCCTCAGTCTGCCCTACTCATGCAGACACGTTTTTGCGCAATGAAGTTTAACGTAAGAGTTCCATATGTATATTTAGGCATAGAGTCTGTTTGACATGGCCCTTCTTATGGGATTTCTCTAAAAATTTAGCTTTTTTCCTCCTGGTTTTTGCTGATTCTCTTTTCGTGGCCATAGGATGCTGGGCACTTTCCCACTGTAATGCAGTGTGAAAGCACACTCGCCCTTCCTACACGTGCTAGGAAGGGATGCTTCCTTGATTGGTTTAAGTGTTGTACCTGTGAGTGCCCTATAAAAAGGTACAACACATATCACGGGCAGGTACTGCACTGGTTAATAGTGGGACGCAGCACTGATTGCGCTACCCATCAGAATAGCCTTTCAAACATGTATCAAGCTTACTATTGCAGGTCTGTGGGTTTGCAGTTGTGCTTATGGTCAGGGTGGCATTTCTAACTCATTAGCCTTTCAGTCTCTGCCTTTCACTGCCACCAGAGCACCCCTAGGTAAGCTCTGAGAAGTAGAGCAAGTGGTAGGTGAAAGGCAGGACAGGTTCACATGGGTATTCCATGCCCAGGTAGTGATAAGCTCCATTTGGGTTTACCCTACCTGGGAGGTTGGCTCTTCCCATGGGGCAACACTGGGGTTTGCTGATTCACTTATAGTGGCATTAGGGCTCTGGGCACTTTCCCATTGTAAATGCAGTGTGAAAGTGTGCACACCCTTCCTACACATGTAAGGAAGTGGTGCTTACCTGAAGTTTTTAAACATGTCTCAAGTCTGCCATTACAGGTCTGTGTGTGCACACTTCCACCAATTATGTTTTTAAACATGCCTCAAGCCTGCCATTGCTGGCCTGTTTGTGTTCACTTGCACCAATGATGTTTTTAAACATGTCTCAACCCTGTAATTGCAGGCCTGTTTACGCACACTTGCACATTTGCTCATGTTGGCCTTTCTAAACCTCTAGCCACTCTCGAGGGGGCTTTTCACTTGCACTAAAGCACCCCTAGGGTAAGTCTTGACAGGTGAAGCAAGTGGTAGTTTAAAGACAGTGCAGGTACACATGTGTGTTCCCTGCCCACGTGGTGAAGTATACCCATTTAGTGTGCAATAGCAGCTTGCAGTGGAGCAGTTTCATAATGTTTCCTATCATTGGAGTCATAATGATAAACCTTCTCCTGTGAAAATCATTAATAGATCAGAAATGTCACTTCTGGAAAGTGGGTGTTTCTCTGCTCTAAAACTCTTAGTGCGCCTTTTGGTTCGACTGGAAGCTAGGGGGCCACATCTGTGCATTCCCAAATGACAGTCATAAACGTTTGGCTACAACTGGAGCAACAAACCTCTGCCATTTGAGGACCTGGCTGGATAGATTGGAGTAAGAGGTTTTGACACTTGGCCTCTGGGAAGCCAGATCATGGCCCCACTAAAGATTAAGATCTGCATTCTAATACATTCTAATGCCTCATGGGAGACAGGACTGAAATTTAGGGGAGACACGTGTGGTTCAAAGGAAGCCGTCTGAGCCACCTCCTACTTCAAAAGCACACTACAGTATGAGTACTGGTGCCATATTTCAGCAGGGCAGAGATACACTTATGGGGACGTGGTAACGGACATTCTGGAACCACGTGGTGCAAACTGCCAGAGGAATCTGTGTGCCAGCAGGTTTACTGCCATTGGAAGGTAGTGTGCACCCTTCCTGAATAGCGGCTGTCCTGGGCTGACTACCTGCTGCTTCTGTGGCATCCTGAAGTGTACTCTCCAAGGGCTTGTTGGCCTGCCCCCTGTTCTCTTGTGGAGGTCTCAGGGACATCAAATACCACCAGCGAGGGACCTACACCATCTACATATGACACCTTAAGAGCCGTGCCCTCTTAAGTGCCTACATCATCTGCTGAATCCCGACTCATAGTGCGGATTGAGCGTGGAACTCAATAGTGTGCATGGAGACCGGATTGCATTATTCGGAGCCACAAAAGTGTTGCCCGAATCTAATTAGTGTGGCCCCTGCATTGTGGGGGCCTCAACCCGCTTAAGCGTCTAGTTGGTGGTGAGTGATTCACTAGTTGTGGGACCCTGTTTGGCCTGCTTTTTGGATCGTGCTGCATCTCTCTTGTGCGACACGCTGAGTGCATGCCCATAGGTCTGTCTGATTCACAGGTTGTGACCCTCGGAGAGTGGGCGTGCCCATAGTAGTGCCTCATTCTACTTCATGTGGCACTGCTAAACTTGCGCCTCTGTGCGTGACCGGAATTGTCCGGTGCGACCTGTATCAATGTGCACAAGGCTGTATGCCTAATTTACAGAGAGGTACAGAATTTGCAACTCTTCATTGTGTGTGACCAATATTGTGTGGTGCAACTAAATCAATGAACACCAGACATTGTGCCTCATTTCCAGGTACTGAGTTTGCGACTCTTCAATGTGTGTGACCAAAACTGTCAGGTGCCACTCATGTCAAAGCTCACCAGAAGTTGTGCCTCATTTCCAGGAAGGGCAGAGGAGCAGATTTGTGTTACATTGTGCCGAGATTGCCTGGGTGCTACATTGATTGGCTTGTGTCTGACGGGGTCTCTCCTTCTTCTGAGAGGCTCCCCTGCTTCACCTCCCATTCATCGATTGTTCTTTTTTGTACCCTCAGTGCAGTGGATCAACTGCTCTCTCCTCACTTGGCCTGACAACTTTGTGTTACCAGGTAGTATTACCCATATCGGGCCTTGGTGGTAAAAGTGATTGACTGGGTTGAGGAACATTTCCGAGAGTGATCGGAAGTGGGTCAAAAGACTGCGTGACCCCCCCCCCTGTTTCCCAGAGCTGGGCTGGTGCCAGAAGGCTAATTGTGGAACACTTTGATTGAACAACTATCACCATTAGCCCGCTTCTGCTCTGCATGCCATGAGTGAACTTCCCGAGTGGTGGCCAAACCCCCATTTGTAGACTGTTATCTAATTAGCCCTACTACCTACCCCCACCCTATTTCCTGGGACCCTGACTAAGCGTGACTCTGGCTGCAATCGGCCTAGTATCTGGGGGAATGTTTTTTATCTTCAACCCATGAGCGTAGGGTAGTTGGGGTTAGCTGAAAGGTGTGGGAGGGCTTGGGGCAAATTTGTATAACAGCTGACTTGCCGGATATCAGTTGCTCCTCATTATGGGGCTGTGTGTGAGTGCACTCCATACGGACCTGCCTGGTATCTGTTGCACCATGTAGCAGTGCTGAGTGAGTGTATGGGAGTGATTGCATGAGGACTGCCTGTTATTAGTTGCATACCATGGCGGTGTTGTTTTACATGTTGATTCCTTACCAAAAGAATACTACGTTTGACATTAGTTTTTACCTGTGAGGCCTTGTCCCACAGTGCTGTTTAAAAGTGCTGAAATGATCTGTGTGTACACATTTCTGATATCGTTGTGATCTGGTGTGCACCCTATAACTGTGTGGTATTGGATTGTAATAATTGCCATGGTGGGCCTAGTTCTGACAACGTGTTGCACTGCATAAGGGTGCTGGGGGGGGGGGGTAAAGTAGGATCTTTCCTAAGTGTGCATACTACTGATGTCATTTTAACATGGTTGGGCCTAATCAATCAATCAATCATGCCATTTGTATAGCGCACTACTCACCCGGGAGGGTCTCAAGGCGCTTGGGGGGAGGGGTATGCTACTGCTCGAACAGCCAGGACTTGAGTTGTTTCCTGAAGGCGAGATGGTCCTGGGTCAGCCGAATACTGCTACTAATATTTCCCAGAAATACATAATGTTTATGTTGTGTTAATTAATGTGTGTATTGAATACAAACTTTATTTACATACACCACGTGTGAAGTCACTTATGTGATGCTCAGTGTACTTATTGTGTGAGAGTTCTGTGCCAATGCTTTACACATAGCCTGTGTGATAACCCGGACTGCTCAGTGCCAAGCTACCCAAGGGTGAGCGCAGGTTATACAGTGAGTGTAATTACCTACCCCTGTTGAGAGCAGTAGGCTCTGACTTGCTGGGGCACAATCTCACCCAACCAGAAAGTGCCAGTTCCGACATTTGTTGGTAAGAGATGTAGATAGGACTTGCATTTGCACAGTATCACACAGTAACTAATTGTGCGCCACAACTTCACGTAGGCAAACTATTCCTTTGTTTCCTAAGGTTTTCCTGAAGGATAGACCTGAGGGCCAGTGAATTTTGTTCCACATAGATATGTATTTCTGCTCCCGCTAGTTTGCCACCATGCCTGAGGTCCTATCTCAGGAGGACTTGTTAGATTTGGCTGATCTGGACCTGCGTACGGTGATGCAGATCTTATAGTTATGCAGGAGAGGGGGGTGTTTGACAGGGGGGAGTGCCACAAAGTCAGATCCAGATAGCCCTGCAAGTATTGGCAGAGGCACACCCAGAAGGGTCAGTGTTAGACCCAGTGGTTTCTGACTGGCTTGCACGCATCAAAGCCAGGCAGAATCCATCATACTAAATAGGATGAGTATGATAAACTTATCCGATAACCTTTGCTCACTTTTGGGTAGCTCGGCACAGAGCAGTCAGGCTCATTCTCAGGGTCAGAGTGTAAAGTATTGGCATAACACGACCTTCGCACCTCTGTGTACACTACAAAAAGGCTCCACACCGTATGTATAAAACACTGGTCTTTGTATTCCACATACATTGATATCAAAACAATGTACACATTGGATATATACTTTACAGTTATATGCAATTGTCAAACTCTTTCACAAGCAGCAGAATGGCATCAACATATCTGCATTAGTCATAGGTATTCACTTGTCCCGTTATGCCCTGCGCCTCGTAAGCAACATAAGTCTATTTGTGTTCTCCAGTGAAGTGTTCACAATCCAAGCAACCCCTTCCACATCAAAACGACAAAAACATATAAGCAGGCTGTTCAGATGTCTTCCAATGTCCCACTAGCACATTAGCATAACACACAACATTCCCAATATCGCATTGCCAATACAGTTGTAATGGCCAAGAAATCACAGGTTCTGACTAAGCGTCCTGACCCAGCCATTCAAACTACCCCAGCCAACTATACACATTGCACCCACTGGCGACACTTTGATAATATTGCCCGGCCCACATAAAGGGGAAGGACACAGTTATTTCTTCTTGCCCCTCCAGAATAGACCCTGAGGCACTCAGCAGCACCTTCAACAGTGCTGGATTCCTATCCCCCATGCAGGCAAAAGACAGTCACACCGGAAGCTGGCTCTCTTCCAGTTAGGAAACTGTTTCCCTTCCGGGGGAGGTGCGAGCTGCAGGTGCTCCAGGCAGCCAGCTGTGGGTGCACACAAGATGCAATGAGACCCCTTCGGTCCAGTCTTGATATTCTCAACAACATGGCATCTTATGGCGTGGATCCGGGGAGAGGGAGCCGGCGACCTCAGACTGAGGCCTTGATGTTAGGCAATGTAATTTTCCAAATATAAAGGTTGGAGACAGTCTAGACTGCCAGCTCGGGTCCTGGACTAAGCAAACACTCATCAGCATCTCTCAGACACCACATACGTAGGAGTGCGAGCTAGCACAGGTTTCTGGTTGTATGCTCAGGTCCATCAGACTAAGCAAACTTTCCAGCACTCCTCAAACTTCTCACACTAAGGCACCTCCAGGTGGGCCTCTGATCGATATGAGCACACTCCTCTGCATAGTGTGATTGCTCCATATGGCGGGACGGTTCTTGTCCCAACTGACAATCACATCCACTTGTTCCACACTCTGTGCAGGCTTTACGATATCCTGAAAATGGGGAGATCCTTTCTGTCCTTAGGATCTTGTGGAGAGGCGGCAAACCAATGGCTTTGGAGATTGCTTAGGGCCGCGACCCTTGACAGTTGGCAATTAGTTGCAGGCCAACAACATCCCACAAAATCCACCCAGTGATAGTCCCCTTCCTAAAGCAAGACAAGCCTCAGACACCACAAGTCTGAAGATAATCCAGTTGCCGTCTCTCTTGCCTCAATATTTTCTCTTGATGATGTCCTAGCGCTGAACCAGTGTAGTATGGTCCAATCACTAAAGTGTCTATAACTCCTAAGGGCAGAGCCGCAGTATTTATACCCACAATGGCCTTTGAAGATAAGATCAGTTCAAAAGGCCACCTTTGAAACGGGATGGCTCTCTTTAAATTTTGTCCTGTCTGCCATCCTACCACAGAAGGCTTGGTCAATAGCTTTAGTGGGGCTAAGACCCTGCCCCTTGGAATGCAGCTGCCAATTTCACCCCCTCTTAACCCTCCCAGGAAAGCCTCTCAGAGTCAGAGGACTGCAGTTTCCCTTGAGCCCCTTGTTTATGGCTGTCTTATCTGGAATGTACAGATGTAGCTGTCCCCCTGCACCCAGCTGTGGATTGGAGACAGGCTGTCAGGCACACAGAGTCACGAGCACAGTAATGCCCACTTTCCTAAAGTGGCATTCCCACAGTAGTAATGTCACCGGAGAGGATTCGCGATTACTAACTCATAAATGCCAAACACTGTACTGCCATTCTTCTGCACGTACAAAATACAGCTCAATAGCCTTTCCAAAGATCCCTCATGCCCAGACAATCCGAGAAGCAGGCCCTACCACACCAAACACACCATTCGGTGCCATTCACTACCGGTGCGTGTACCGCACCCGTGCACATGCCCTACCTCCTCCCGACACGGCACACAGCCCCCAGGGAGTACGCAGATGTAATGAGAGACATGCAGAACCTTGAAAGTAGCTTTTTAAATACCAAGCCAGGTAACAGAAACTTGCACTCACAGGCCCCCACCAGGGCAAACCTGTGAAAGGGCCACTTCCAACAGTCAGTGAATTGTGAGATCCTTAGTGTGGGGAGGGATAAGAGTTAACACAAGGGGTTTCCTAATGGACCACCTGTGGATCTGAGGTCTTCTAGGCCACATGTAGCAGTGTGTTCTCCAGAGGCATGTTCTCCATAGACAGAAGGGAAAAAAGGAAGCTGAAGTTAGAGCTTGCCAGACCGGACAAGGAGCAGGCACTAGCACTTGCTAAATCCGAAAAAAAGAGCAGGCCCTTGCCCTAAGCGTGGAAGGGTATACTCAGATGTGAGTCATCTGTCCATCACCACCCCTTGTTGTAAATAATTTTGTCCACCCTAAGCGTGGAAGGGTATACTCAGATGTGAGTCACCTGTCCATCACCACCCCTTGTTGTAAATAAGATTAGAAACCGAGCAAGCCTGCCTGAGAAGAGTCTAGCCATGGAAGAGAAAAAGATGGCCCATGAGCTTAGCGTCAGAGATTTGGATGTTAGACCCTACAAATAGGGTCCATCTGCAGTAATGGTGGCAGCGCACCTGCTGCATCTAACAGTGAGAGTAGTGGTTGCTTCACAAAGAGATAGAACCAATATTCCTGTTGGAAATGGCTGGCAGCCTACGAGGCAGCCTTGACAGCGCACAGGGTCCCAGAGGAAATCTGGGGAGGTAGCTTATGGCTATACGTACCTTATTGGGAGAGATGACCTTCTGACACTGGAAGGGAAGGACAAGGTGAGCTACCTGATCAAGAAAGCCATTCTGGTCAAAACATTTGTGGGAGGACTCAAACTGTCCATTCGGAGGGGGTGGATTTCTATTTCTATGGGGTAAAGATGAGTGGGGTTGGCCCTCAGTCGGATGGGCCGGCAAACTCCCCACCACGGTTGGGGGAGATTTGTGTTAGTGTAGGCAGTTCCCTGTGTAGCTGGGTTTAGGAAGGGTCCCATGTTCCTTCTCAAAGTGAGGGGGTAGTCAGGCAGGCAAAAGCCTAGGATATCCTATACCTATCCCCTGGGCCTGGTGTATTCCCAAAGGGCCTGGGCCGGGTGAACATCCACTGAAGGGGATCCCCTAGTGGCAGAGGAACATGGGAGGGCAACTGGAACCAGCGACCCACCAATTCAATATACAGGGGGTACCCCTCTCAAAAGGGGCTATGGGTCCCCTAAAAGGGGGGCAGGGGAAAAAAGAACTCCTCCCTAGCCAAATCCGTATTTTTGTATACTTACCTCTGTTCAGCCATAATCCGGAGTTTACTCACCCCACCCTGCCCCTCTCCCTCCCTGCGTCACCGCATGGCAGCACTCCCTCCAAGAGCCACTGCAGGTGTAAACATTTCTGATAATGTTATCTTGGGCACACCCTCTAACTCTAGTAGAAGTGATAGTTAACAGGATGGGAGAGACACCAAAAAGGCTGTGACGACGTCCTCCCTGTTAGGTGAGCAATTAGCGGGGCTCATGTTGTGTGGCTACAGCTTTTAGAGTGCACTTACCTCCGTTCACCCATAATCTGGAGTTTACAACCCCCACCCTGCCCCTCCCCCGCCCTGCGTCACCGCCCTGTAGTACTCCCTCCAGGAGCCACTACTGGTGTAAACATTTCTGATATTGTTATCTTGGGTGCACTCTATAACTGTGTGGTATTGAATTGTAATAATTGCCATGGCGGCCGTGTTATGACAACGTGTTGCATTGCATAAGGGTGCTGGGGGTTAAAGTAAGATCTTTCCCAAGTATGCTTAGTACTGATTTCATTTTAACACGGTGGGCCTAGTACTGCTAGTAATATTTCCAAATGTGATTTATGCCTAGAAATACATGATGTTCATGTTGTGTTAATTAACGTGTGTGTTGAATACAAGCTTTATTTACATACACCACAAGTGAAGTCTTGTTAGAAATGGGGGTCTCTAGTTGGCAAAGGTAGGAACCTTTGTCTAAGTAGGGACGCTTCTTCCTAGTCAGGTTAAGAGGAATACACTTCTAAAATAAACCCTGCTCGTAGCTTGGCACGAGCAGACAGGCTTATCTCAGAGGCAGTGTGTAAAGCATGTGTGAACACATACAGTAATACAGTGAAAATGCTACAACTAGAAACCACACCAGTTCAGAAAAATAACTAATCTTTATCTAAACCTAACAAGACCAAAACGACAATAATTCGCAATACAGTAACACAAATATGACTTTCAAATTGTAGAAATAGTTCTGTTGAAAGCAAATTGCAGATGCAACACTTTTCACACAAAGTACCTTGGATGCGTCATGCACACAAACAATAAGGTTCGCAGGGAAGGTGATGTGTCGGTTCCATACCCTCGTCAGTTCCTTACTGGAAACGAGGTGATGCGTCATTTTCATACTGCATGTAGAGGTGATGCGTTGGTCTCTTACTGCGTCCCCCAATGATGCAACAGAACTGGCGCCTCGATGCGATGTGTGACGATCCAGGATGATGCGTGGGTTCTTGGAGCCGCACAGCAGGGCTTTCAGCGTAATCGGTGCAGTGATCTCATACTTGGGAGGATGGTGCACACGATGCAGCAATCGGCGAATTCTCTAGCCCCGGGCAGGCGCTGCATCAGTTTCTTCAGTGATGCTTTGGAAACAGGTACAGATGCATTGCGCTTCTTGTCATTGCATTGCTTTTCCAGCTCCCACAGCCAGAACAACCTACAGAGGCCCAGAACAGTTACAAACACCTTTTGGCAGGTCAGAACTCCCAGCAAGGAAGTTCAGGGGAGCTGGGGGTGAAGTTTTTGTGTCCATGGGACTTCCGATTAGGAGGCAAGCTCTTCTTAAAACCCTTGGAAATCTTCCTCAAGCAGGGGACACAGCACCCAGCAAAGTCCTTTTCCCTTTTCTTGGCAGAAAGTAGCCACTGCAGGACAACCCCAGACAGCAACATTACAGAGGCAGTATTCCGCCTTGGTTTCTCCAGCTCTACTCCTTGGCAAAAGTTTCCCTTTGATTTCACAGAAGTGATCTAAAAGTCTGGGCCCCTCTTTTTATACTACAAAAATCCTTTGATCTATGCAGAAGAGAAGCTATTTGCCAAGCCAAAACCAGCGCTGTCGTCTCTGGTGCAGTTTCCTGAAACGATGTGAAGACAGCATTGTCTAAGGCAGACCAAGCCCATTCAGGTGTGAAAGAAATCTCCTCTCCCTACTCTAAATGAAGCCCAGGACCATTCATCCCAGCCCTGACTCACCCTGGAAAGGCAGGACACATCTCAACCCCTCAAGTGGCTGTCTGAACTTAATGCACATCCCTAGCCCCTGTCATTCCAAAGCCAGACAGTCAATACATAACCTAGCAGAGGCACACTGAATGGTAAGGCAAAAAATTATTTTTTTCTAAAAGTGGTTGTTTGAAACCCAGAATGAAAAAATCACACTCACTAAAAGAAGCATCTTAACATTCTGAGTTCAGGCATTTAAAACTTTATTTTCCTACCTTTGCACATGGGCAGTAATACTCATAAGACGTGATGAGCAAACTCCCCATTCTATCCTATGGGGACAGATAGACTTACAGTAGTGAAAAATGAAATTGGCAGTATTTCGCTAGCAGGCCAGATGTAGGTGGCTAAATGCGTTAAATTTCTGCGATACTGACTGGTATTTGGCTGAGTGCAATGTAGATGACTTTAAACCTACATGCAAAATAAGCAATTGCAAAATAGCGATTCCTTATTTTGCTCTTGCTTTTAAGGAATTGGAAATACCGATTCCTTAAATGCAATGTACGTAGCACTAAACACCGTGCACTTCAGACTTAAGGAATTTACTAGCAACTTCAAGTAGGTGGTAAGTTGCGATTTCCTTTCAAAAAGCACTTTTTTGCTTTTTGAAATGTGTCATGTGGCACACATCCATGCCCTTAGGGCATGTATGTACGATACATTTGCACACATGCACCATTCAGGGGTGCAACAGGGTGTCCAAACTGGCACCCTAGAAATAGCTCCCTCTATTAGCAATTCGGTAATACCCAATCGCTAATAGTGAATCTCTTCCCATTCATTCCTATGGGCCTCTTAGCGCATAGGAATGAATGGCTAGGTATTCCTTAATAACGAATCTGAATTACCGATTTGTTATTAAGGAATGTTAAGGAATAGCTAATATTTTAGCGATTCCTACCTACATTCCATTTAGCCAGTCCTTAATAGCGATTCATTAAAAATCGCTATTAAGGACTCGTTAAATGGAAGTTATCTACATTTGGCCCTTCAAGGCGGGTCCTACCTTTCACATACACTGCACCCTGCCCACAGGGTTACCTTGGGCCTACCTTAGGGCTGACTAACATGTAAGAAAAGGGGATGTTAGAGCCTAGCAAGTGGGTGCACTTGCCAGGTCGACATGGCAGTAGTAGACTGCACACAGACACCACAATGGCAGGCCTGAGACCTTGTTGTAAGGCTGCTTGTGTAGGTGGCACAATCAGTGCTGCAAGCTTTCTAGCAAAAAGAACAATTGATGGACAGAATGCAGAACAATGTCATACATTCACCCCAGTACAGATATCTGGGCCTAAATCCATAGTTTATTTTGCTCCCCAAACCATTCCAGTTTGAACCCAGCCATATGCAAATCAGTCTTGACCCTGCGCCCAATGGGAACAGTCTAGCCCAAACTGCTATGCCAGGTCCTCCCTGGACTGGAACTAAGCATCCTAGGACCGGTTTCGGGGTTTCACCCCTCATCAGCCAGGGTAGCTTGACTCCAGTGGCATGGAGAGCATATGGCCAGGTCTAAACCTGGGTGGCATGGTGACCAAAGGAATGATGGCTTTAACCCAGATCTCTTGACTGGGGGTGAGTGTTTTGATTTGTCATGCATTCCGTCCATCAATTGTGTGTCTTTTTCAAGCCTACTAGCAGAATTTGGTTTACAGGCCCTGGGCACACACAGTGCACTGTACTTCGGACTGACTAGTAAATCAAATATGCCAACAGTGGATTCACCAATTCATAACAACAATTGACAAAGGGAGCACTTGCACTTTGGCACTGAACAGCAGTGGCAAAGTGCCCAGAGCATCTAGACCAGCAAAAACGAAGTCCACTCACAGCAAAATACCAGGAGGCAAAGGCAAAAATACAGGGGGAACCCACACCAATGATGCCAAGTCTAACAAGTCTGTTATGGGATGTTGAGTGTACTTTTTGTGTTAGAGTGCTGTGCCAATGCTTTACATATTGCCTCTGTGGTGAGCCGGACTGCTCATTGCCAAACTACCCAAGAGTGAGTGAAGTTATACAGTGAGTGTAATCACCTACCCCTGATGGGAGTTAGAGGTTCTGCATGGTTGGTAATTTTCAAACATTTGCAAAGTTATTTGTCATCCTGGAAACGTAAATACAATGATTCTTATAAAGGACACCAGTTGGTGTGTTTCAAGTGCAGACATGAGAAGGGAACACAGAAAACATTTCCTTGTGGACAAAGAAAAGAATGTGTGACATACAGGGGCTGCATTATGGCAAGTGCCCCGGGGGTGCAACGGTCATGGGTGCCCACTTGGCACAACCCAAGGCACTTTGATATTATAGAAAGGGCAGCCAAGCTTGTACAGCCCTTCCTGTAATAGATTGCACTGGCACTCATATAGCGCCAGCACTTTCACCAGAGGGCGTTTCCTCATTTGCATGGGGGCATGGTCCCACACTGATGAGGGAACCCTCTGCCCTCTGTGTCCATGCCGTATTATAGGTGCAGGAGTAAAGGCAAAGAAGCTGTCAGGAGGCGCACTAACAGTGCACCACCTAAAATATGTCAAACTGTCAGTATGCCCCCTGATGGCAGCCCTTTTGAAGGGGCAAAGGGAGTCCTATAGATCCCGAGACACCCCCTTGCAGGCAAGTACAGTCACTCACTGCACCCACCTGCAAGAGAAGCTCTCTCCCCGCTTAAAAGTGCAGGCGTGTTGCCACCTTCACAGTGAAACATGGTTGCAGCTGCTTCAAAGCCACTCCGCTTTTCATTTGAATGCGCTGCCCCCATGGCACCTGTTTTATGGTGCGTCATGGCACCCTATCCATAATACTGCCCCAGATCGGCAAACCCATTGCAATGGGTTTGCAGATTTGCAGATAGTCCAGCTTGCTGACGACTCTTAACAGTATGTTCAGGGAAGGAGGTAACATATTTTCCTGCATAGTCCAATACATTTTTGTCAATCCCAATATAAGTGGAAATCTATAAAAATATATTTATTAATCAGGCACCATGTATTATTTTGGATTTCAGGAAAACACTCATTGAGTTAAAATATCTGATGCCGTCCCTCCTTGAGAGAGACTACGTCAAATCATCTAACTTCCTGCATCCATGCAGAGTGCCCCTTTTCTTCCAGGTTAGGTTTGCACAACATAAATACCCAGCGACACCTTTATACACAAACAAATACTGGTAGAAAACCTTCCTGTGTAAGTGACACATATACACATTAACTGATTGTGGGACTTGCTAAAAGACTGTCTACTGCCAGTCATCGCAACAGAGAGGCTACATTAAAATGCAGAGCAGATCGATCAATCACCTTGATGTGAATAGCGCTGCCTTAGGCGCTGTGCAAGATTGCGCATTCACTCAATAAATGCAAATGC
Organism: Lissotriton helveticus; assembly: GCF_964261635.1. Taxonomy (NCBI): domain Eukaryota; kingdom Metazoa; phylum Chordata; class Amphibia; order Caudata; family Salamandridae; genus Lissotriton; species Lissotriton helveticus. The sequence goes on along the minus strand of NC_136071.1, from coordinate 472,104,507 downwards.
CAATTTGACAGCTGGGATAAATAAAGAAATTAATGCACGTGCACGTATTTAGCCATGAGGCCTCCTTTCGCTCAAACTGCACGCGGAGTCTAGAGTTGGCTTTTTCTGCCAATATTGCATCCTTCTAAGCTAGATCGAAAGAGAACCAATTGCAAGTAGTCAATTATAAAATAGGATCTACAGGCCCTGTAAGCTGCTACCCCAATCCGTTCCCACTTTTCAAAGCAGAAAAGCCACAAACATGCTCCCCTCTTCACTGAACAAGCTTCTGGAGTGTGTGGTCTTCTCAGTGCTTAATTTGAACCTGTGGTGGCCACTGGCATTTATTTTTGGTGGCCTGCTCTTATTTTTTCACATCAGACATTCACTGAGAGCAAGAGAGAAAAACATGCAAAGCGGAAAGATGGAGGAAGAAAAAGACAAAAAAGCTTCTCAAACAGAGAACGCAGGAACGGGCAAGAGTGAGATAAAGGGGCAGGGAGCGACTGGTAGTGGTTTCATGTGGCAGGAGGCAGATTTAAGACTTAAAAGCCTTACTATTGGCGCAGGCACCTAAAGCAGCTCTGGCAATTTGGCGGACCAGCCGGGGCCGGCGGGGGTTTGGATGCCCAAGTGTGCACTGCTGCTTTTGTTAGTGGGTGCCATATTGCAGAGCCGCTGCAAAACCGCCCCCAAGGTTTAAAACCAGCCCCTGCTACTGAAATACCGGCCTCCACCCTTCCAGCCTTCTGGGAAACCGTCCAATGCCCGCTAAGGCCAATCCGGCCCTAATCACTGGGACTTCCTACATTGTAACTAAGAACGAGTGATTTTCTTAAACATGCTTAATTGTACAGAAAAAAAACATAAGGACTCATTTCACTGAAAAATTGACCTGACCAAAATCTATGAAAATACATGGTACATTTGACATATTCTACATCTCGGGGTCACATTTTTATGTCTCCAGGACCCCAGTCTCATTTGTTTCAAGAGTGTTTTGACATGTAACAATCTTGCAGTATGCTAAAACAGGAACATTATAGAAAACGGGGCAAATAAACCCTTACTTCACAACAAGGTAGCCATGTTTCTGAAATTGCTGTTCCGTGTGGGTTCATATATTTGAAGTAATTGCAAACTGAGTTGCACACTGTGCTTGCCCAGTAGAGCACAGCGTGATACAGTTTTGAAGTCTATGCATGCACCAAGATCTTACATTCCCGCTCTGCTGCAGCACAACCTCTCTCGAGAGAGGCCATTGCTAGTAGAAGTGATAGTTAACAGGATGGGGAAGACACCAAAAAGGCCGTGACGTCCTCCCTGTTCGGTGAGCAATTAGCGGGCTCATGTTGTGTGGCCACAGCTATTAGAGTGAACTTTAGACCTTATGGGTGAAATGTTACCCTCCAGTGGACAAGACGCCACATTATAAAAGCCCATTCTGTATATTTACACCCCTCTGAGGGCAATATTTTATTTTTATAACAGTCAGGTTCAAAGCACTATGTCATACCGGCTCCAGTGATGTTAACAAGCAGGTCACAGGGAGTGAGAATGTGTGTGTGTGTGTGTGTGTGGGGGGGGGGGGGGGGGTGTCAGGAGATGGTATCCCTTTTCTGGTCCCTTAGCTGGTAACGCATTGTGATGAGAAGCCTGGCTTCGCCGGTTAATGGGCTCCGTTGCACGCATTCATCATCACAAACGGTGCAGTAGTTTAAACACGAGAATCTACAAGCAGACAGGCTGTGCCTCAGACCTGAATTCAAATTTAATTTGAGAATTAAAAAGCCATCTGATCCACCAGTATGCAGACAAAACTAATGAACAGTATCATACATTAAATGCTATTATTTGTGCAATATTAGATTCGCTCTTGATGTGTTGCAATTAGAGATTTTCAAGCAGGGAAGTCCTGAGGGAGCGCTGTAATCTGATGTAGCCGCTTCCATGTGTCCGCGAGCGGCCCAAAAACATCCTTTGAAAGCAGAGATATCTGGGCTTGCAGAAATACTTTGCTCAAGCATAAACTTACTGCCTTTAACCTACTATGCTGACTGCAGGAAATGGCAGCGGTTTATAAATGAACAAATGACATTTACAAGTAAATATGATGTCATGTAATGTAACGTCCATCCCCGCAACAATGAAGCAGGACTAATCACTGGACAGCAGTCCTCATTACATTATCAGGTTAGGTTATGTTTCAGGCCTTGTTGTTCTAGATAACAGTTCGAGGTAGTAGCTCATTTCTGAGGCTTTCCTTTTGCTGCTGCAGCAGTTTCCTTGGTCAAAAAATGACAGGGACAAGGGCAGAGAGTAAGTAGGGCTCAGGACCCTCGTTTAGTTGCTGTTGCTTCCACACCGTGCCCATATGCGAGCCCCTCGGCAGAAAATAGCCAGTTTTAAGGAGAGAAGAGAGGGGAAGAGGTCAACCCTGGATTGAACTCTTCTGCCATTGTGCACCCTTAAACTGCCCCGATTAGAGGGTTCCCAAAGTCACTTCCGCCATCCATAACACTTTGATAAATTGATATCCTTGGCTCGACTCACAATCTTCCAACCACAACATGAGACCATGTTATGACTTAACAGCTCCATTTATTGTGTAGCTGCCAAGGTGCCTCGTGCCATTCTTAGCACTATCCACACATTTAAGCCACCAGGCCAGTTGTGATCTGTGGTTTGTAGTTACGCTTTCCCCAATATGAGTACGAGTCTGCCTTAAAGTCATATTGCGGCTGCCTATCGATCCTAGCATTGTGCTGAAGAGGCGAAGTTACCTAAAGTTATCATACATGGTATGATTCTACTTAGCTATCAGCTATGATATATCTAACTTAAATGATTTTGCAGGATCGAATTTTTGCGTTTAGTGCTTAGAAATTTGGTACATGATATAAGCGGGGTTGGTGCACATCCTGTATTCAGTTGATTGCCTAAGAAAACCTACATTCTTACATATTGTTTTTAAAAAACTGAAGGGAGGTCGGTTTTGGCAGGTGATATCCTTGGTTCTATTTTTCATTTAGATTAAGTCATGTCTACTGCTGGGATGTACGTCGTTACAACGCATGCTTTTACAACGCTTGCCTTTACGACGCAAGTTTTACAACGCAAGTCGTTACAACGACTTGCGTTGGGGGGCGCTGGATAGTGAATAGTTTAATTTACTATTCCATCTCCAGTCCCCGTGGATAGTAGGAAAGGTGTTGGATAGTAAATTAAAACTATTCCCTATCCTAGAGCGCCCCCCAGTGCAAGTCGTTGTAAAAGTTGCCTTGTAATGGTTGCGTTGTAAAGGTACTTCGTTGTAAAAGTTGCATTGTAAACGCTGTTCCCCCTACTGCTGCTACTCCAATCTGGACACTGGCCTAGAGATCTGTTATTCAGGACAAGCCCGATTCCTGATAACCCTGATTCTCTCCTTTGTATTTCGATCAATGGAATGCTGTGTCTGTGGGTATTTCTACAGTCTGAGCACTGGTCCAGAGACCTGTTACTCTGGACAGTGTCAACAGCTGACAGTCTGACTCTCGTTCATATACCCATTTTGGGGATGCCGACTATACGGCTATTTAACCAGTCTGAGCACCAGTCCAGAGACTTCTCATTGAGAACAGTTTCGAATTCTGACAGCCCCATATCACTTGTTCGTATGCCCTTTTAGGAAATGCCGTCTTTATGGCTTTTTTCTCCAGTCTGAGCACTGACCCAGAAATCTGTTATTCAGGACACGTTCAAATGCTGACAGCCCTATTTCACTCTCTCCTATTCCCATTCAGGGAATGCTGTATCTGTGGCTATTTCTCCAGTATGAGCACCAGCCCAGAGACCTGTTATTCCATAAAGGTTTGAATATGGACAGCCCTCATGCACTCATTCACATTTCCGACTGGGAAATACTGTGTCTACAGCTATTTCTCCAGTGTGGGCAGGGGCGTGTTATTGAGGACAAGCTCAAATTCTGATAGCCCCATTACACTCAGACATATTCCCATTTTGGGAATGTCGTCTGTAAGAAAATGGTCCTTAGTTAAGAGAGGTATTAATACAATGATTTTCAGGGTGAACCACAAAAGTCCTTGAATAAACCTGTGCTTAACACTGTGGTAATTTGCCACAAAAGCAGTCAGGCTTAACTTAGAGGCAATGTGTAAAGTATTTATGCCGCACCCAAACAGTAATAAAGGGAAAAAACAATACAAGAAAAACCCCAAGCCAATTTAGAAAAATAGAGTACATTTTAATAAATAATCACGCTTGACTCGGTGAAAATCAAAAGTAAAGGCTGACTGCGATGGAGCCTTGGATGGAAACAGGGACCAGATTAGCCGGATGAAAAGTTCACCTTCAAACTTAGCTCAGTTTTCATGCGGCAAGGTAATTGGCAAGTAGACTGCAGGCTGGATGTGGGGAAGGCCTCAACGGTGGGCTGCTGAAGTCCCAAGCCTCAGTCAGAACCACGCATTGGTGGTGTGGATGTCATCGGCGCAAAGAGCTGGTCAACAATTGGTATTTTTCATTAGATGGAAACGCGGGAAAGTTGTAATTGACATGAAGAGCTGTAAGTCACAAAGTCTGGGCTTTGTATCCTGGAACGTCTTATCGTCAGTCGGATGCATGTCCCGAGTTGGCCTCAGTAAAGTCCACTTGTTTCCATGAGTGGAATCAGGGATGGTTATTTTTGTTGTGAAGAGCCTAGAGCTTCTGATCTTTGACTTGGTGATCAGTTCTTGCAGTTATGAGGTTGGAACAGTACACACTAACACAAGCCAAGGGTCTAGGACCTAGTGTGTACCTTGTTGGCATTAGGACTCACTTTAGGCGTGGTCAACTGCAGGGTTTAGGCAGGTCTAGTGGTGCAGGTAAGTTGAGCATTTGCTGGGAAAGGCCTCTGGAAGCTTGTTGTTTCCCTGCAGCTTAAACAGGATGTGTTCAAACTGACTTTTGGAGTCACTTCTGGGGTCCTGGGTTCAAGGCAAGCTTCCTTTAGGCTTCAGACTGCAGGGCAGTCCTTCTTCTAAGTCTCCACAAGTCTAGGACTGTAGGAGTTTAGGAGTGTTCTCCTGAGAGATTCTGAGGGTGCCACTTTTATACCCAGAGCCAGCCTGTGTGTGGTGGGCCCACCCTATGTGTACCCCAAAACTGAATCTGGTAATTTCCTCCCTTTTCCCGGGATTTATCCCCAATTTGTCTAGGGAATCAAAGTGAAGGCAGACCCAGGTGTGGGATACTTTTGTTAGTTACTGAACAGATGTCATATGAAGCCAAGAAGGGGCAGGGTACAGCCCTCAGGCCATACTGCTTAGTAGAGGAACACAGTGGCGTCACTAGGGGGGTGCGGGGGGTGCGGACCGCACCGGGTGACACCCTCACACGGGGGTGACACCATCTGTAATGAGTAATGAGTAATGTTTTGTTCTTTCAAAAAGCGACCGATATGAGACGTAAAATGCCAAAATAAACCAAGTTTCGAAAGCCTTTCCAAAAGGCATTCACCTTTGAATAAATAAATACTTTACCGATTCCGCTCGCAGGTACAGATTAGTTGTATCCATTAATTCAGTATGTGCATAAGAATGAATAAATAATGCCAACATTTGGGATTTTACAGAAACTCCGAGGCTTATGGTCTTCTTAGCATCTGTGGAAATCTCAGATATAACTAAACCGATTTTAATTCCACTTACATTTCAATTTATATTTTTATATCTATGTAGCAGCACTAAAGTAATATATCGCATCCAGGCACTAGAACAGGAAGGAGGTTTAACAGTCGGATGCAGGAGGAGTTTTAGTAACGTATTATTAAGGGAATAGTTGCTTTAGGGCTTTTCTAAAGACAATAAGAGACGGGTGTGAACAATCATTTGAGACCTGGAAAGGAACATTTTCTGTCACTTTTGGATTCACTTCGGGAGAAAGGGTGAATCAAACGATGCCAGCCGGGGACACGGAGGCCAAGTGGGTGAACCGAGCCCAATTCTGCAGGGTACGAGAGAACAAAAGCAAACAGCAGTATAGTTTGCAAAGAGGGGCTGGCGAGGCATAGTGTAAACCTTTGACCAAGCAGTTTTCTAGCGCTTTGCATTTATGGCAGGAAAAGAAAGAAACTTTAAAATATTTCTTTCAGGGTAAGAAAATTCTTAATAGTCGGGCCAGCAATTGCCAGGTATATGAAGAGGGTGAGAAAATGGGTAATTTCCTGGCCTGGATGGCCAAGGAAAAAAACAATCAAAATCAAATTACTGGTATAAAAGATCCCGGTACGGGAGAGATAGAAAGAGACACCGGGAAGATGGGGCACATTTCTGAATTATTCTGACTCTCTGTATAAGGGACACAGAGTCAAGCACCTGACCTGATACAAGCCAAGCGACACAGGACCCGCAGGTTTAAGCAGACACCTGGGGCGTGTCACGAACAACGTGCGTCTGCGCAAACATTTGCACATATGTGCGCTGCGAGATGGTGCAGGCAGAGGGTGAGATGGTGCAGGCAGAGGGAGGGATGGTGCAGGCAGAGGGTGATTTGGTGCAGGCAGAGGGAAGATGGTGCAGTCAGAGGGTGAGATGGTGCAGGCAGAGGGGAGATGCTGCAGGTAGAGGGTGAAGATGAAATGATGCAGGCAGAGGGTGAGATGGTGCAGGCAGAGGGGAGATGGTGCAGGCAGAGGGTGAGATGGTGCAGGCAGAGGGAGGGATGTGCAAGAAGAGAGGGAGATGGTGCAGGCAGAGGGTGAAATGGTGCAGACAGAGGGGAGATGGTGCAGGCAGAGGGTGAGATAGTGCAGGCAGAGGGTGAGATGGTGCATGCGGAGGGGTGATGGTGCAGGCAGAGGGTGAGATGGGGCAGGCAGAGGGGAGATGGGGCAGGCAGAGGGTGAGATGGTGCAGGCAGAGGGTGAGATGGCGCAGGCAGAGGGGAGATGGTACAGGCAGAGGGTGAGATGGTGCAGGCAGAGGGTGAGATGGTGCAGGCAGAGGGTGAGATGGTGCAGGCAGAGGGGAGATGATGCAGGCAGAGGGGAGATTGTGCAGGCATAGGGGAGATGGTGCAGGCAGAGGGGAGATGGTGCAGGCAGAGGGTGAGATGGTGCAGGCAGAGGGTGAGATGGTGCAGGCAGAGGGTGAGATGGTGCAGGCAGAGGGAGGGATGATGCAGGCAGAGAGGGAGAGGGTGCAGGCAGAGGGTGAGATGGTGCAGGCAGAGGGGAGATGGTGCAGGCAGAGGGTGAGATGGTGCAGGCAGAGGGTGAGATGGTGCAGGCAGAGGGAGGGATGGTGCAGGCAGAGAGGGAGATGGTGCAGGCAGCGGGTGAGATGGTGCAGGCAGAGGGTGAGATGGTGCAGGCAGAGGGTGAGATGGTGCAAGCAGAGGGGAGATGGTGCAGGAGAGGGTGAGATGGTGCAGGCAGAGGGGAGATGGTGCAGGCAGAGGGGGAGATGGTGCAGGCAGAGAGGGAGATGGTGCAGGCAGAAGGGAGATCATGCAGGCAGGGGGGAGATGGTGGAGGCAGAGGGAGAGATGGTGCAGGCAGAGGGAGAGATGGTGCAGGTAGAGGGGAGATGGTGCAGGCAGAGGGTGAGATGGTGCAGGCTAAGGGAGAGATGGTGCAGGCAGGGAGTGAGATGGTGCAGGCGGAGGGGAGATGGTGCAGGCAGAGGGGACATGGTGCAGGCAGAGGATGAGATGGTCCATCCGGTAAGTTGTGAGGGGGTGACACCATGAGTTACCTGCACCGGGTGACACCAACCCTAGTGACGCCACTGGAGAAACATCCTTCCCCACAACAAAGTCTCTTTCGCTCATTGTCTGGAAGGAATGCACATCACACCACAGAAGAGCCATTAGCAGTCATGTGGCTTTAGACACTGGCAGAAGGGCACATTGAATTGGGCACAAAATTGTCAGTTTTCTAAAAGTGTCATTTTCAGACCAGTAAATTAAATCGAACTTTACCATTGAAGAGGATTTTCAATTACAACTCGAATGAGAAGAAAAAGCATTTCTCTAGCTGTCCCCAAACTGAAGTTTCCGCGTATAAAAATTAATAAGGTAACCTAGTGTTTGTCCACAGGAGAGCTAGCCTTTCTACAGTGAAATACGATTTCAGGGCTTTTTCACTGAAAGTACACATTTAGCGTATGTACACATCTCCTTCTTTTTGAATATCATGCCCTCCGCACTATGAGCTAGGACCTACCTCAGGGTGTGACCTATAAATATTAAAAAGGAAGGTTTAGGCCTGGCAAAAGGTTCAGTTTGCCTGGTCAAAATAGTAGTTTAAAACTGCACTACAGACTAGAGTGGCAGGCCTGAGACCTACTTTTCCATGCTGCTCTAGAGGGTGGCACAATGAGTGGAGTGCTACAGCCTACTAGTAGCATTTATTTTACAGCCATGTGTACACTTATTACCATTTAATAGAGCCAAACAAGTAAATTAAATGGAGCAACCAGATGTATACCTATTTTACCAAGTTTAAAAGGGAGAGCACAAGTTTGTTTCCACTGGTTAGCAGTAGTATAATGTGTAGAGTCATAAGCCAACGATGACAGGTGCAGCCAAGGAAGGCAACAATCTAGGGTGCCTTTGCTGAAAGGGCCAGGTCCAACAAAGTCTTTACGGCTGTTTCTCCAGTCTGAACACCGGCTAAGAGACCTGTCCCTGAGACAAGTAGAATCCTGACAGCCCAGATTCACTCATTCCTTTTTCCAAAGTAGGTGAGTACAATTACCTTAGGTCATAAAGACACTCATTAAGTTATTAGTGATGTGTTTTATATCATTAAACAACATTTGAGAGGTCTGTGCTTGAGCACTGGCTTCCAAGATATTCGATTAACATGGAGCTTACAGTTTTCAACTCTGCCAAAATCAACTCAGCATTTCGTCATTATAAAGTTGATGCAAAAAGTACCTTGGGGCAACTTAGCTTGAGTCATATACTGTGTACACTGGCTATATTTTTCGACATAGAAACAGATTTATGATTATTGGAACACTGACCACAGCTTGTGCAGTATCTTTAGTGTTTTTAAGGTGTTTGGGTTATACAAAGCAGTAGCAAGTTTAGGTGTTCAACCCATGAATAATTATGAGTTGTATTGGTATATGGCACTTCTCAAAAGATCTTGTGTGCATTGTCACTGGCAGTTTAAAACAGAGAAGCTTATTTGCAAGCCACTTACATCACCGGGACTTCAACTTTTCCCATATTAGACCATTGGAATGTTAAGCACTACATTGCAGACAATAGAGCGCAAGGGATTTCTACTGACCGGTAGAAGCCCGGAGAGCACTATTCCAATGTTGTTTTCCTTTCACAGCTGCTGCTGTCAACAAAGGCCTCTCGGAGCCCGAGAGGAATTAAACCCCCTCTGGCTCCGAGAAGCCTTTGTTTTTACTAAGTAAAACATTCTGCCCTCTAGGGGTGGAATGTTCTAATAGCCTTAGAGCCCTCCTAGCGGGCTCCACCGGCCATTAAAGGCCTGCTCCCTAGTTAAAGGCCCTCCCCTTCGGCCTTTAATGCTGGAGCAGGCCTTTAATGGCTGGTAGAGCCCGCTAGGTCAGCGGTGCAAGGGCTTCTAAATAAGCCCCAAAATGTCTTTCGGCAACCACTGAAGACAGGGATTTTCTGCTCCATTGTAAAATAGAGGCCCTAAGCATGGGCAGAATAATATGGTCTGGAATTTGGAGCAATATTGAAAAAGTGCAATTTGCCCAAATGATGAAAAGGTATATTAAGTACGTGTTTTCTGATGCCTACTGGTTAAGGCACATGATTAAGTCACTCCCCAGTTTTGGAAAAGTGCAATAAATGCTCCAAGATTTTGTTCACTTTCAATTTAGCTAAAACAAAAATACAGCCTTGTTGATATGAACCCCGACAGATGAAAAGTGCAGTGGGAGAAATGACGGGGGAAATCTTGGAAGGTTTATAGGTTTGGCATTTGCTCTGAAGGTGTCCTTAGCAGGATTGATTTTCCAAGTTGAGACTTTCATTACAGTACTTCAGCAGGAAACAGAAGAGAAAATAGAGGCCAGTAGCAATGCCCTAAAGTCTGACATGTTGGAGGGCACACCAGTTCATGAAGATGTCTCCGTTGAACTTCTAATTGCATTCATAGTCACGTGGCTACGGCTTGCTTTTTTAATTAGGCATCCAAAAGGAAGACAAATACAGCAAAGAGGTGGACAATGAATGCAAACATTTTTGACAAGAATGGCTGAGAATAAGCTTCAAGTATTTTATTACTTGACTATTTATTGCAAAAATCACAAGCAAGATCATAAAATTGAAGCCCTGAGTATGAGTGGGCTGGAATAATCCCTGTTATTTTCCTGACCCTGTAATTACCATTACCAGGGTCACAGTAATTATGTGGTGGGAGATTTCGGATTATACATTTTTCGGGACTAACACATGGAAATCTGTGTTTCTGTGCTAATTCCCTCATGTTTTCCTCCAGTGTGAAACATCACAACCTAAAATTCAGAGGGCCTGGTAACCCCTGTTACCCGGCGTATCAGAATTAACTGGCTAAACATACGGATGCTCTAAATATACACAACACTAAGGGCTGATGCATTAAAGGCTTTGGTGATTGCAAAGCCTAAGATCAGCAAAATCGTAACCTTTGCAACCACAAATCTCGAAGTCCTATTCAGAGCCACAAGAATGATGCAACTATGCTAGCGTTTTCTATTTAATTGGATTTGCCACATAATTCATCATCTACAGATTTTTACCCCAAAAAATGTTTTTAGCTTAAATGGATCAAAAGTTTTAAAAAAGCGGCAATCCATAGTAACGGGAGGTGACAGGCACTGCACAAATGATGACTGGTCATCATTCAATTGTTTATTGCTGTATTTGGTTGTTAAACTGGTAATAATAAGGTGAAACCTTTGCCCAAACTATGTAACCAAGTGTAAAAATGGCAAAATAATGAAGTAATAATATAAGTAAATGTGCCACATTATGCTGCATAATTTGCCTGTTCTTAATGCATAATTTAGTCAATCCTACCACTTGAATTGGTCCTCCCCTGCTGCAAAATACGAGTGGCCCAGGTCATAATGCACAAAAGTACATGAATATGTTGGGCGCATACCTTTTATTAGGGGTGGGTGATAAATTCCTCTCCAGCGGCAGAGTTTGCAGAGTTTTGCCCATGCTGCATTATGCTTCAACGAAGAGTTCCAGCAAAACTGCGCCAACAATGGTGTGGTGGAGGTTTTTTCTCGTGTGTGGCTCACCAACGTTAAGTTGGCGAGCGTAAGTAAGAATTTGGGGCACCTGACGAGATTTTCTCAACGCAAGTGGTTGAGACCGTTTTCAGTGAGAAAGCTGAAGCTGGAGTGAGAAATGTATTTGAGCGGCAGCAAAGAAGCAGTGCCTTCTAGTGCACCACGTTGTGCAGTTCACACTGATTTTGCAGCACAGAACAAGCTCCAGGCGCTTTATAATCGGTGTGGTGTGCCAATTTCTACCCATTCGCGGACCTCCACTGATTTCCGCATGGTTTTCATGTAACTCTGTGGAATTCCTAGGAGTGAAACTGCGCGAGTTCCGTCCATCCCTACCTTTTACACACCTTGCCAATATATTTTGTCTGCATTCCCTCGACAGCTCTGCAATTATGAAACCGCATTTTATGTAAGGGAATATAGGGATTGTGGTCTACTGTCTTTCGTAGGCCTCTAATCCTATATTCCCAACCGTTCACAGAAGAATTCGGAATTTGAATACTGCCCCAAGGGCCATAATTTGAAAATCCAACCAAATGATCATTTTTGCACTGTGATTGATTAGAATATTAGTATATCTATCGTAGCACAAATGTATTCTCAGCTTGCACTCCCTGGAATGTTAAAAATAGTGGCTGCTTTGTTTCTTCAATGGCTAATCAACAGCAAGTCTTCAGCCACTTGCCAAGAGTATTACGTCTGAATTGCATGAGCACTGTACTGATTCAAGAGTTTTCAGATTAGCAGCATTCCCATGTCCACAATACAAGCCAACGACTCATCTGTGCACCCCTTCAGTCAGTGAGTTGTTCAGTTAGAGAACATGCCAAAGCTAAGACAGGCTGGAGTATCAAAGGGATTCAAAAGGACTACATTGTCTGAGGAAACAAACATTTTTCTGTACAATTTCAGGAATATTATCCCTTTTCAACTGTGGAAAACCTTTTGTTGAAATGTCTTTATCAAGCATTTCACTCATCACTATTTTTTGTTTAGGACCCAGTATTTACCAGTAGTTTAATCCAAGCAATCCCTCCATCACTTTTTTGCTTAAATCGTTGTGGTGATTTAAGGAAAATGTGTATTCCTGGATATGAATCTTGTACTCGACGCCACAGGACACTGTACCTCACTGATGGAGCCCATTTAGGTAGAAAGTGGTCTGAAGTTGGCTGTGATCCTGTGAAGAGGGGATACCGGCTTGGACAGTTTGGGCAGGATTGTTCCTAATGGGCAGGACCAAGACTGATTTGCAAATGGGGATGGTATCTGTCTGAGGTGGCGTGGGGATAACAAATTGGCTAAAATACTTCATATACAGCATAATAGTCAAAAGTTCTGAAGTGAAGGTGCAAAATTTGGAATGTTCATACTAGACCGCATTCCTGTCTTCATTGCAGTACACTAGTCACAACAATCTAGTTCTGGGATAAATGTAAACATGATACTCTTTGAATTGTTTTTTATATATATACACTATCTATCTGTGTATCTGTCTTTCTATCTATCTATTTATCTATCTATCTTTCTCTAGCCCTCTCTCTTTCTTTCTCTCTCTTTCTTTCTCTCTCTCAATCTCTCTCTCTCTCTCTCTCTCTCTCCCTCTCTCTCTCTCTATATATATATATATATATATATATTCACTGAAAAAACCATAGGTTATAGACCATATATAGTTAGGAATTAGCATTTAGAAAACCTTATTTTACTCACACAAAACCATTGAAATTCCATATATAGTTAGTTGCACTAACTATATATCGCGCACCCGCAATCCACTGCTGATGATGTCACATATTACATCATTCATGACATGGTCAGTGACATCACTGATGACATCACTGATGACATCTCAAATGACATCACTGATGACATCACTGATGACATCTCATTTGACATCATTCTTGTGCTAATACGATAAACCTCTTCAGACTCTAATATAACCTTAGATACACTCAGTGTATACAGACACTCACACACTGTCACTCATCCATGGAGTTACTCACACACCTAGTCAGTCATGCAAAGAAACAATCTCACCTCCATTTCCTCAACTATACAGTTATACACACCTTACTTATTCAAACATATACTAACACATATTTACTCTCTTATACAATCCCTGATACAAGTTCACAATGATCCATACAGCCACTCACACATTCAGTGGCTCTCATGCACAGTTATTTATATATGCCAACTCTCACATGTACTGTGTTTTACATATTTACTTACTATGACATGTAGCATTGAGATATCCATTCACTCATCAATACACTCATGCACACAGTCAACCGCCCCTGTAGCTTTTTCCACATGCACTCTTGAACTCATACACCTAGTGAATCAACTGCTCACACATCTATGCACAGAGTCACACACCTCCCAGCCACCCCCACACAAACTCAATCTCCCATAGAAATACTTGGGCAACCAATTAATAACACATATAGCCTCTCGTATAGCTAATGATCAACACATGCAGCAGTTTACATCACAACAGACATAATGATGCACAAATTAAGACAGTTTAGTCACTAACCCATGCATTCAGTGAGACACATTTAATCACTCACTCATACAGTCAGTCACGCACCTACTAAATCCTTCATCCAGACACTTATACATCCACTCATTCTTCAATATCTAAGACATATTTTAACTTTACAGAAACATACAGTCACTGGATGTTGTCATCAGTGATGTCATTTGAGATGTCATCAGTGATGTCATCAGTGATGTCACTGACCATGTCATGAATGATGTAATATGTGACATCATCAGCAGTGGATTGCGGGTGCGCGATATATAGTTAGTGCAACTAACTATATATGGAATTTCAATGGTTTTGTGTGAGTAAAATAAGGTTTTCTAAATGCTAATTCCTAACTATATATGGTCTATAACCTATGGTTTTTTCAGTGAATTTTCAAGGTTTTGTAAATGCTAATTCCTAACTATATATGGTCTATAACCTATGGTTTTTTCTGTGAATTTCATTGGTTTTTTAACAGCTAATATCTGTAGCTGTAAAATGTATTCTTCTTTAAATCCAAAAATATATTTTATATGTTTATGAATAATTTTTTTTTTAAATATTTTTTTTTCTTCGTTCCCGCTTCGCGAATCGGGAAGCTTCCCGTTAGCTGACCTTGATGCCGCGAAATAGACCGCGAGCCGGTAAACGTTTCTTTACCGCAAGTGCCGCGTTAGAAAACAACATCGTGACGCCTCCCGTCCGCATGACGTTTCACGTTGTCGCGTGATACGTCATATGACGTGCTACGTTAGCGAACTGGTACGCGAAGCGAGTGCCAAAGCGCAGGTTTCTGGAAGCAAACCGGGAGGCCCTGCAAAGAGCTTAACGTAAACACAGCAAGTCATGTGACTTGGTAATAACACTTTTCATTGGTTCATTTCACTTTTGGTTTCCTAATGATGTAAGACTAGGTCATATAATCTAAAATGAACACTTTTTTTTTTTTTTTTTTTTTTTTTTTTTTTTGAAAACCTTTATTGAACAATGGAAGCTCACAAATACTGGCCTACAACCCCACGGGCTGGCCAGAAACAGAATGGTCAAATAACCAGCATACAAAAAGAAAATCTGCACAGGATTTAACATCAGGAGCACTGGTGAAGCAATAAAACAATCGAGCGTTCAGCAAGAGCAGGATAAGAAAGGTTAAGTTTTCTAGCACGGGGAGGGGACCAAAGGAATAACGGGCCGTATATGAGAATACAAGGGAGGGACCGCGGCAAGCCGCCATTTTATAAACACAACGTAAGAAAATGAAGCCATATAATCAAATCTAGCAAAGGATAAAAACAGAATCAGATCATCAAACAGCAACAGTGGCAACAATCAATCGCGCTCACCCACCTCCGCCCCTACCCGAACAAAGAAGACGTATTCAAAAAGCCCCAGCACAAAGACTAAGCAATACGCACCCCAACGGAAAAAGGACACCTCCATAAAGGAGGAAGGGAAGGAGGGAGAAAAGGACAACAAAAGGAACACCCGCCAGACCATGCACCCCCAGGGGGAAAAACAGGACAAAAAAACCGGCATGCGATGGAACAGAAACACGATACCAGAAGAGGCAGCGGACCACAATCAGCCACACACCGGAAGAAGGACAGAAAACCCCCGGGGGAGATACGAGGTGACAGAGTCCCGAAAAAGTGGATACACAAGAGCCATAGAACAAAAAAAGGAAACTAAGGGGGGAAAAAGACCCCCGACACAAACAGACCCCCCCACCCACCCCTAAGCCCACCCTGCACCCCTGCAGAAGGCTACGGCCTACCCCCCCGCAGCGTGCCTGTCGCCCTAAATAGAACCCGAAATTTAGTAGAGCAAGGAAAGTTAGAATTAAAAGACAAAAAAAGGGGGGGGGGAAGGAAGGGAAGGAAAGAAGGGAGTAAAGACATACAAACATACACACGGGGGAGGGCCAAAGACAGGAGTAAACGCACCCATCCACCCGCCCGGGTTAAAGGTCCAAGTCCTCGGGAAGCCAAAGAGTATCAGGCCAAAGTCCAGGAGCACTAACCAGTTACACAGAACCATATCAGGACACAAAGATCATCCAAACCGTTCATGAGCTACCGCATATAAGAGCCAGGTTTCATCAGCCCTGACCCGTTTTATCCAAAGCAGTAAGGGTCCGATCCAACGAGGACCCTGCCAGAAAGAACAGAAGGCAGGCAGCAGGAGAGTCCAACGGCAGTCCAAAAAAGTCACAGGAAGAAGAGCACGGAAGATCCAGGAAAATCACAGAATGTAGCAAACGATGCAGGTACAGTTCCAAGGATAGATCCAGAAAAACCGACCCATCCGGGCCGGCACAGGAGACGTCAACGGGCAGTGATAATTGAGAGGGACCAGGAGAATCATGAAAGTCCGGCAAAACAAAATCCAGCTCCCGGGCCAAGGGCGGAGGAGGCAGCACAGGAGGAGAAGGCGCCGTCAGGTTGCGCACCTCCGGGGCGGCAGCCAGGGCAGAGGCCGCCAGGAGAGTACCAGCCACACCCCGCGATATCAATGCCTCATCCGGTCGCGGGGGCCCGGGAGGCCCGCAGTGAGGAACCGTCTCCAGAGCCAGGAGTGGCGCGGCCACCGAGAGCCGCCAGGATAGCAGGACGTTCAAGATCCCCTTAAGTGCAGGAAAACATTCACAGTATCCGACACCCGGGCCTTGCGGCGGGCCCCCAGTGCTCGTCCGGGCCCGGCCCAAACAATCGGGGTTGGTCGCCATCTTGAGAGCCCGCACAGGCCGCGCGGCCAACAACCTCCGCCGGGGCGGCAGTCAAGCAGAAGAAGTCCCGCCGACAGGCAGAAGAACACCCCGGACAGGAAGGGGGGCCACCAGAAGAAGGGGATTCGCCGGCCCCCCAATGTCGCCAGTCCCGTTCTCCGAGTCCGGGCGGCAAAGAACAAAATGGCCGGACCGGAGAACAAAGGGGGAGGAGGCTGAACACACGAGGAACCCCAATAATGAAGGGCAGCGTCACCATCCCAGGCTGCTGCCACACAGGAGTCTCTCAGCCAGGAACCTCCGGCTCACACGAACAGCGGCCCTCCAATCACCTCCAGCGCGCCCCGAAGGGCAAGCCCGCAGGCTGCATCCGGCCCAGGAGCCGGGACGGAGAACCAGGCCAGTCCGCTCTCGAGTCCCGGGAACGGTCGGGAGCACTGCACCGGACCCACAGCAGCCGGGACAACTGGAACAAGTGGTAAGTGCCTGCAGAGCGTCGGAATAGTACCACACAGCAAGGAGGGCTTCCCGGGGCAGGATAAATGCAGGATAAATGTGAAAAAAACAGGCGGGCGAACGGAGCCGAGCTAAAGCGCGGCCATCTTGGTCGCAAAAAAAATGAACACTTTTGATTGGTTGAGAACTCTTGGTTTTCCCAAATGATGAAAATCCCTCCTTCTTTCCTCACTCTGACTTTCATCATTGTGAGAGAAAGACCCTTTGTGATCACTGAGCAATGGCTTCTTTAGTAGCTTCAGCTGGTGCTTCCCCACCACCTCCACCACATCCAAGGAAGAGTGGACCACCTGCTCAAGTTGTAATTCAACAAGAAGAAGAAGAAGAGGAACAGGAGGACGAGCACGAAGAGAGGCAGTTTTTGCCTGAGCAGCCCAAGACGTCTCACCGGAAAGAAAACTTCATTTGGCAATTTTTTAAAATTCCCAAAGGTCAGAAAAAAGTAAATGCAAGATACGTAACTTGCCTTATATGTCAAGATAGACTGTCCAGAGGGACCGACAAAAAATACAGTTTCGGAAACTACACAATGCATCGCCATATGACTAGGTGGCATCCTAACAACTACAGTGCTGCACAGTTTCGGAACGACCTAGATAATCTCCCTATTATGGCCAGAAGATCTGTTGTACCGGAAGTAACGGGACCAGAGGGCAGGGAGATGGTGCCAAATATACAAATGAGATTTGGTGAAGTAAAACACACCTGCGTATTTTGCGATGGATTCATTTCCTACGGAGAAAGAAGCATCACTCTGATCAACAGAGCTATTGACTATCATATGCAAGTTTGTCCGAAACGCCCAAAATAATAAATACTTCTTTTTTTTGTTTTGTTGCTCCTGTTGAGCCCTTTACAATGAATCGTTTTCATTGCCCCCTCCAAGAAAAACCCCAAAAAATATAAAACTGTTCCGAAAAATTCAAAAACAGTAAAAAAATGTTCAGAAAAAAAAAAAAAAAGTTCTTTTCAGAACTACCTCCCCGTTATTAAAAAATTGGTACAATATTTGGAACTGTGCCAACCTCTATTTCTCTTAGTTCGCTTCCTAGTTCGCTCGCTGGTACGCGAACTGGAAGCGAACCAAAAACAGTAAGTATAAGGGAAGGAAACACACACTTATGTTAAAAGAAAGACAGCTATAGGGGAGTAAACTAGAGATACTATTACCCATAATCCACTGCTGATGATGTCACATATTACATCATTCATGACATGCTCAGTGACATCATCAGCAGAGGATTGCGGGTTTTTTGGCAACATGCCTTATCCACGGTTTAATAACGCTGCCTTTTGCTTTATATAAGTTTTCAAATTGTATGAAATATATACCAATAGGTCTTTATGAACCTTTAGGTAGTGCTTTTGTTCATGAGGTCTGGTCGCTTCCATACACATACAGATGTTTCAAAGATGATCAAGAAGTTTATCTGAATGGAGAGGAATGCACTGAGACGCCAGATCATTCACTAATGTGTAGGCACATACAGTTACACGATTCATGCAACAAACACCGACCAAATATGGCTTGCGTGTTGCAAGGCACGCCAGTTCCTGCTATCATCCCCACGTTCAAGTTGTTGGAAAATGGTAGTTATTTGATGCTCAATAATGAAGATTGTTCTGAGTTAATTAAAAGTATTCCTTTTATCGTAACAGTAAGTGAACGGGTTATTTGCTGCAGAAATGTTCTATTTCCTCCCACACATGAACATAGGGAGTTTTCAATCTGGCCACAAATACCAACCTTGGGACACGTTTCAACGGCATGGCAAGAATAAGAGCTCTTTTGTCTCAGAGAGAGGTGGCCTTGAGTTCGGCCCGTGAAACTTTCGTACTTCACATAGCGAACACCCGTACACAGGTTTGCCTTTCAATTTCAGCAACATGTTTCCGACTATCTTTAACGCATCCTCCACAAAATCCCTGGCACACTTTTTTAAAGTTGTTACCAGTGGTCTCGTGACTTCATTTGAGAAAATCTTTGGAGTCATCCCTGCTCCCTTTCATTGTATTTTCTGCACTCTGGTTCGTGGATTGGCATTTTTACTTGCATTACCAGCGGACGCTCTTGTGCTTTTTTACATTTTTAAATATGGATGTCCCTCCTATGCAACCTCCGACCCTGCAGCTGCTGACACTGTTCCGCAATCGCATGCTAGAATATTATGGCACAATGCCGTTGGCGATATTAAGCACGGCATATGGATTATCTTTTCGGTTCTCCTACTTCACCTGTGTCCAGCCTGTATTTCACTGCCTGACCTGTGATTTCGATTGGGCCATTGATTTGTGTCTCTGCGGACCGGTTTCTCCTGACGTCGACTTTAATCAGCTGATGACTCCTATCATTACTCACGAGTTGATTTGTCCTGGCGAAAGGATTATGGCTGTGGCATTGATGCATGGACTACTTGGTCCCTGGAATTTACTGGCGGCAGCACAGTCTTTCTTGGAACACAGCTTTCTTGAAAACCCACCGAGCTGTCCTCTGATGGTGATAGAGGATCCGGTGCTGGGAGAGCACGTATGTTCTTTTCCGCTTTTAAATTGGATGGCTGAACTGTTTTCGGATGAAGACGGTGACTTCCTATTGGAGGCTGTTGCAGCTTATTTTGCATACACAGTTATGTCATAGACCTTTTTCATGTTTGATATGCTGAGTACTAGCATTTCATTGACAATTCATTGACTTATTTGTCAAGTTTTTATTATTTACCTTGCCTATTGGCTTAAGACTCGATAAAGTACTTGGCTGTTTTATTTTTCTTTAGCATTGAATTTTCCTAGTTTTTAATGCTTTACCTTGCGGACCGTCCACATATAAACTTGCAATCTGCTCTCATGAGATGGCACTTCTATTATCTTATTCAGTTCGTTTCCGGATCATGAGGAGGTGTCATCTAGGTCCTGGATATCTTTACACCGTGTTAAGTTAGCATGGGCTCATTACCGGTTTAAACGCCATTTTTCCTTTTTTGCAACTTCTGCACACGACACTTAGTTGTTGCTTTAGCTTTCCACCTAGTAGTTCATCGTGGTTTACATGAGAATAATATGTTATTGGTCTACTATCTGCTTTACTTGTTAAACTATATCTGTACAGCGAGTGCTAAAGTTTCAAGAACAACACGATACAGAATTGTTATGAGGTCTGATCTCCACGACTTCATACTCATAACATAAGTGCAACTTCTGCCAATTCTGGGCATGAGGCGGGTTTTATATTGCTTTGCCGAACACACATACACAACAGTTGATGCGGTTCACATGAAGAGAGAGCTGGTGTATGCTGATGTGATTCCTTCAAATCTAAGACACTAAAGTATGGGCACGCCCTAAACCAACACAAAGAGACCTTCTTAGCAAATAATATAATATGTGTATTAGGGAGGGTGAGATATAAGCAGCCGCAGGCCGTGGAGGGAGTTACGATGGGGCAGGGAGGCGGGGAGGGGGAGAAGCAGGGTGGAGCCCTCTCTACCTTGCCCCTCCCCCTCCCCGCCTCCCTGCCCCACCGTAACTCCCTCCACGGCCCGCGGCTGCTTATAAGTGTTGCTAACTCTTATTCATTTACAGCATGTTAACATACTGTCACCATTCGCTTTTTATGTACTAGTAACTATGCTGGTAATTTTGCTACTGATAATATGTGTACTTGTATTCTCCACCCTGCTTCTCCCCCTCCCCGCCTCCCTGCCTCACCGTAACTCCCTCCACGGCCCGCGGCTGCTTATAAGTGTTGCTAACTCTTATTCATTTACAGCATGTTAACATACTATCACCATTCACTTTTTATGTACTAGTAACTATGCTGGTAATTTTGCTACTGATAATATGTGTACTTTTATTATCTAAGGTACTACGCCTGAGAAGACGGCATTAGTAAATAAACATTTCAAATACACATCTGTTCTTCTTAACTCCATGTTCTGGTTTCTAAGAAATCTATAACGACCGACTGTTCATGAGTTCCACGTATCCTGAGGTACTATAAGTTCATATTCTGGATTGTCTAAACATTGAGAGTTTGTTATATCCAATGTGACACTGTACCTAGCTTGCTAAATAGTTTTTGATTACTAACGTGAGTTTTGGGACACCCTAATTCGCCGAGGTTCCAATCCTCTGTCCACAGTTCTGTGTGAGAACAGAAACCCTGCGACAGGGGCACCCCCGACCCTTGCTGGAGCTTCATCACACTTGCGATACAACTCCAGCAATGCGCCACCTTTACGGCACAGATACATCACGCATCTGTGCTGTTTTTGCCCCATGATGCGCCGCATTGTAAATGCAGCACACCATAGGTGACGGAACAGCGGCACAGAATGACTAACACATCCCTGGTGATGCGCCAGTCATCATAAATCTATCCCTATGCTTCTTATCTTGTTAGAGATGAACCGCCATATGTATCATCAAAGTTATTTGCATTTCCTAAATAGCGAACTTTAAGGAATAAATAGCGATTCTTTACCATTCCTAGTTTGCGATGAGCTATTTGCTAATTAGCCGAATGTAGCCCAATGAAGCCCAATGTAGCCCAATGTAGCCCAAAGATGGCCGCCAGACACACAAAAAAACAAATGTAGCCCAAATATCAGCCAGATGTAGCCCAACTATAGCCCAGTGACAGAATGACCAATCAGCTTCGCAAACCTCCGTTACGCGAAGCGGAGCGCTGTTACAGATATATATCTTTTTTTGAACGTTAATTTCTCAAAATCCACTGGAGCACATATATTGAGACCTAGCAAAGGCACATCGGGCTACCAGTCCCTAATATTTTGCCAAGTTTCGTGCAAATCCATTCAGCCGTTCAATTATTATTTTTATTATTTTTTTTTGCCCCGCGGGGCCCTTTTAAAACCTCCACATCAAACCTAGGGGGTCAGCGAGGATCTACTATGCCCCCTTATAGTTATTTCCCCCTTTGTTTTGACCTCCTCTTGTCTCTCGATCCTACCGAGAGACAAGATGGCGGCCGCTACGGACTGTTTGGAATGTTGACAGACGCCGGAGAACCAATCAGCTTCGCTTCACAAAGCTCCGTTGCGCGAAAAGTCCGCGAACCAGAGCGCTGCCTGGTCCGCGCTTACAGATATATATCTTTTTTTAAACGTTAATTTCTCAAAATCCACTGGAGCACATATATTGAGACCTACAAAAGGCACATCGGGCTACCAGTCCCTACAATTTTGCCAAGTTTCGTGCAAATCCATTCAGCCGTTCGGGCTAAAAGTGAGGCCAACCGCCCTATGGAAAACTCAATGTTAAAAACACGTTTTGGGACCCCCCTTTTTTCTCGGCCCCCCCTGGACGAACCCCCCCCAAATTTTCAAGGGCTGCTCAGAAACAAAATGTGCCATTTTCCTGAAAATTTCAGCCAATTCCGTCCACAAACGCCAAAGTTATTAGACATAGAATTTTCAAAAAACCCATAGAGAAAAAATCCTAACTATATATACCTACTGGCGACCGCCAGTAGGTAATATATATATATATATATATATATATATATATATATATATATATATATATATATATATATATATATATATATATATATATATATCAAGGAAATGCACCGCAAGCCGCCGCGCTCCGCTTGGACCCTCCCGCTGGCAACAGTGGTTCGCGCCGGGCAGCGAGCCCAACAATTCCATCAACCACACTCAAGTCCACTACATCCAGGGACAGTATGAAACGTGAGCATTGCTGCTAGTTTGACATAAATCTGCAACATTCAGTATGCTTTATAAAATGGGAAGCGTTATGAAATATGGGTAGTGAAGGCAATGTTCCCTTTTCTGCATTGTTTATGTCAAACTAGCAGCAATGCTCACGTTTCATTTTGTCTAATAATTTCGTTGGGTCATCACATAAGGATTGTGTGAATATTCACCCTTAACCCTGATTTCAGAATTATAATGCACTTTATTATTTTCATCACAAGCGCTGACTTAAGCGCACAGTATTTTGTTTATGTTCATTTTCATGTACCATGTGATTAAGAGTATATGTTTCAGTTTCCTACTACACTGTTTACTACTCGTGACCAAGGGGGAGGAGCCCCGAAACGCATCGAGATTGTTGTTACTTTTTGCCATCTTGGCTGATTAAAATCCTTTAAACACGCAATTCGTGTTCGTGCCTCATACTGTCCCTGGATGTAGTGGACTTGAGTGTGGTTGATGGAATATATATATATATATATATATATATATATATATATATATATATATATATACACATACATACATATATATCCAAGAAGAAAAGAAAGAAAACGTAGAAGACAGATTCCGAACTTCCAGTGATTTATTCTCAAATAAAGTGGCAGCATGTATTCCTTCTTCTCAATCTTGACGCGTTTCGACTCTATAAATGCTTGCTGCGTGTGCCTCTGTAGTTCACCAAGCCCACTATAACCAGTATGCATTGCATATGAAATGCTGCAGTTCACATCGCTCTAGCAGTGCATATATGTGCAGGATGAATTCCATCAAAAGCACTGCAGCGCCAAATAGTACATACCGCGGCAATGCTGGCACCGTGAAAGTGACAACGTGCATTTAAAATCAATATCCAATGTGCATGGTTGCCTCTAAAAAATGTTGTCTCAATACTGGAAAGTCCATACTAAAAGGATGGATTAACATACTCCTCCCTTCTTCTTTGTTACCTCACTTAGTGCATAATCCCAGAAAAACCCTATAAGTGCAGCGGAGGTGAGCGGATCATGCTACCAAGTTCTGTATGCCAAACAACGCACAAGTCCTTCATTAAAGGGAGCCATGGACCCAGTAGGGCTGCTTCACACACACACGAGAATGGAGCACCCATCATCAATCCAACATGAAAAGAAAAACGTAGAAGCCAGATTTCAGACTTCCAGTGATTTCTTCTCAAACAAAGTGACTGCATTCTAGCCTTCTCCTCAATCCTGATGCGTTTTGGCTCTTTGAATGCTGGCCAAAATTTGGTTCTGTAGTTCACCTATACCACTATAAGCAGCATGCATTGCATATGAAATACTGCAGTAGACATCACGGTAGCAATGCATATATGTCCAGGATGATTGCAAATCAATCCAACAAGAAAAGAAAATGTAGAAGCCAGATTTCAAACTTCCAGTAATTAATTATCAAATAAGTTGCACCTAGAGGGTTTTCACGAGATTATATATTCATGCACATCGGCACATCCCAGCTAGCATTTAAAAAACCAAAACGCATCAGGATTGAGGAGAAGGAATTCATGCTGCCACTTTATTTGAGATGGATGACGGGTACTACTTTCCTGTGTGTGTGAAGATGATCTGCTGGGTCCATGGCTATCTTGAATGGAAGACTTGTGTGCTCTTTAATCTATCTATCTATCTATCTATCTATCTATCTATCTATCTATCTATCGATCTATCTATCTATCTATCTATATCGATAGATAGATTTTTTGGCAGGAATTACTTTTAAACGGCCATTTGGACAAAAAAGCATTAGATCTTGACTTTCCATTGAGACATTGTGTTTTTTAAGCTTTCCTAAATATATATTTGCGTCCAAGGTAACCTTCCTACAAAGGCACAGATATCATGTCATACCATAATTTTTCTCTGTCAAGATGATATATATTTTTCAAGAAACTATCCCTATCACATTTCCGAGGTTGCTAGTGTTTTGGTAATGTTGATTTCTCACACAGCCCACTGATGACAGCAACAAAAGATTAATCAGTTACACATTCCAGACTCCTGGATTAAGAAAACACTCAGGTATTCTTGAGATACTTCAGTGGTGAAGTCATATAGTTGGGAACAGTGCAGTACCATCCAATAAAATGTAGTTTCTTAAAAACTCACACCAAAGTCAGTCTTGAAAAAAATATGAAATACAGAATACTTGCTGTGGTACAGTATTTATTCATCTGCTTTGTCTAGATGTGGGCATAGCTAGACCTCCAACTCAAACTCCATTTGCATGCATCCTGAACTTGGAAAGACCCACCTTCTCATAGCAAGACATAGATATTTGTTGTAATCTGTTACTATAAAATAAATCACAAAATAGCTAAAATTAAATATTGATCTGAGGGCTAGTTCATGTTATTTTAATCCAATAGTTAAGCCAGGAGTACAAATATCCTAATATTTCTATACATATTTATGACACAGAAAAGCGAGACCACATTTCTGATGGATGTCCAAATTGTTCTTAAATTTACATGGAACCTTAAGTGAAGTTGAATCTGTTAAAGATTTTGTGAAACAGTGAAAATGTTTTTGTATCTAGATTAAGTAATATGATTACACAGAATGTGTGGTATCAGTATAATATGGATTAATTTAGGTTTAATGTTCAAATGTTTTACAATGTTCTTTGTGACGTGATGTTTTAGGATTCACTTCAGGTGTTGTGATGCCTTTCAAACTCATGACACTTCAGTTGCTTTCTGAGAATTTGTTAAGTTATTTTAGGAAAATGCTTCTTTATCTATGACTCCCCACATCCTTTAGACTAATGCTGCTACTTTTTTGACTATGCTCTGTGCACGTTTTCTGACCCCCTAAAACATGTTGAAATTGGATATACTGTTAATTGACATATTTAGCTTACCTATAGATCCCTAGTATAGTGCACAATGTGTACCCAGGGCTTGTAAATTAAATGGCAATAATTAACTGCAGTACCTATTATACCTCCGGCTACAGTGACTGTGCAAACATGCCTGCCAGCCTACAATTATACCCTGACTGTGAAGTTTTAAAACTGTAAATTCAACCTGTCAAAATAACCTGTTTTGACAGTCCTAAATCTTCCTTTTAAATCTCAATGTTACCCCTACGTAGGCCCTACTGCCTAAAAGTCAATGTGCATGGTATTTAAAAGTAGGACATGTAAAGGTTAAATGCCAATCGTATCCTTACAGTGAAAGGGTCCTAAAAGCTCTTTTCTCTGCAGCAGGGTTAGTTGCTTCAGAGGAAATCATTGGGATACAATATTAAATGGAAAAATGTTATCTACGGCTAGGTAACAGCTACAAAATGAATTCTTGTATTTAAAAATGATATGCGTAACAAGCCCAATTCATTAGTAAAGTCAGATTTGTAATATATATTTTTGTCATTTTGTGCCATTTAGTTCATTAAATTTCCGGCTATTTTTAAATATTGGAGTGGGATTTTTACTGTGTTGTTTGGTCACTTCTAAATGCTTTGCACATTTTCCTACATTAAACTTGTCTGCTCTGTGACACAGCTATCAGGGGGTTGAACTCAGGGATAAATTACGGAAACCTTTACTGAACCAAATAAAAATAGTGACATTGTTACTTGTGGTGGACGACCATCCACCCCAACAGTTAGTTTATGTTTAGAGCTACTTTGGGAATATTCTGTTTTTCAGATGTACCTAGTTCTGGTGTAAGAAAGTAAGTCTCTCTTTAAAGGATACTTATTTGTGAGGTATGTGAAAGTTGCACAGGATGTTTTAATTTAGTTTGAGGTTTGAACTTGGTGGATATTCTGTCATTAGTGTTTCATTCATGGGCATTTCTGTTTATACCTTTGAGCTTTGTGACTCGGAGTTAGTACAAGAATTTTAAGGCATTTCTTATGATTTTAATGGGTGCTCTGTCTAATTGTTTTTATTTGTTTTGCAATTGTGTCGTCAGTCCCATCATGATCTTGCCAGTGGCATACTCTTATATTCTAGATATGCTGAGTAAATAATAATGGCTTTGTACAGTGATGGTCTTAATGTTTTATGTTATTTGTGCATACTTCTGTGGTTATACTCACATTTATTAATAGTAACTGAAATTCTTGAGGGTATATATCTTTAGTTTGTTTTCAAGCACTATATGATTTCTGTGTTTCAATTAGGCACTGGCAATTTTAGCTAGCCACTATGTGATGTAAAGAAGGAGATAATAAAATACACTGTTCAAGTGATGGGTTTGCTGGAAAGCCACACCCATAGATAACCATACTAAATACAGCAGTGGAGGTTCGGTCTTTAACATAGCTGAGGGTGACAAAGTACAAGTAAGATAGTCTACAATATCTTAAACAATACTCTTCCAAAATGTGCTGATATATTTCTGAGTTCAACATAGTAGCAGCAAAGTGCGGGAGCCTCAACACTGCACCATTAGATACTATAGCAATATTTGTCCTATGTCTGTGCTCTGTTGTGCCTATTGTTACTGACTTGGCAAGGAGGATAATTAGAGCTTGATCCTCAGTTTTTATTTGAGGTGTTGCGTTGTGCGAGAAAAGCAAACACAAGGAATTGGTAGACGGACATTCTCCCCAGTCACAGATCTGGGTTGAATCCATCATCGTTCTTTAGCTGACTTCGCCGCCCCAGTTCAGACCCAGCTATATGCAAATCAGTCTTGACCCTGTTCCTCATGTGAACAGTCCAGCCCGAACTGCCAAGCCAGGTCTTCCTTGTACCGGAAAAAAGGATCCAGGGACCAGTTTCGGGGTAACACCCCACATCAACCAGGCTAGCTTGAATCCCGAGGCAAAGTGGCAAGGGACCTACGTCTGGGCATACTCGGCCAACTTAGGGCGAACAAGCAAACAAAAGTAGACGATGGATGGAGCGCTGCGACTTTTCAGACATTCACCCCAAGTCACAGATCTGGGTTGAATCCATAATCATGTTTAGCTCACTTCGCCACCCCAGTTCAGACCCAGCTATATACAAATCAGTCTTGACCTGGTACCTCATGGGAACAGTCCAGCCCAAACTGCCGGTTGTGTGAGGAGTGAAAAGGTTATTTTTGTAGGGAAAGAAACCTGTTTGACGATTGGGAGGTGATGGTAGTTTCATAACCAAAGATGAAATTGATACATGCCTGCTTGCGTGGGGGTTAGAAGAGGACACACTCGCTTTAGATGGTCAAAATCATTTGTTCCAATTTTCTGTAAATGTAAAGATAATGTAAGACTTATTTAGCTTGCGTATGATCATGCTTTTATGGAAAGTAATTTGAATGATGACTATCATAAGATGTTTGTTACTTTAGGCACATCTAAGCATCCTGGTTCCCACAACAGCTTACAACTTTTAGTTTGTTGTGAATGTTGATAGTTTTGTGAGAGAATGTGAATTGTGAGATGTAATGTGAAAAAGAGAATTATGGATTGTGAACCATGGTGTTGACGGGCATTCAATTGCCTGTTAAAAATATTTTCTTCATAAATTGTGTTCTTATGGGTTGTTGTGAAAGAGATGTGAATGTATTGACTCTATTGGATTGGTTGAAGGATGACTGTGAAGCTGCTTGGTATAATGATTTGAAATGAGAAATCTAAGATTGCAAGC
Source organism: Lissotriton helveticus (assembly GCF_964261635.1). Classification (NCBI taxonomy): domain Eukaryota; kingdom Metazoa; phylum Chordata; class Amphibia; order Caudata; family Salamandridae; genus Lissotriton; species Lissotriton helveticus. Next base: position 472,076,154 of record NC_136071.1, on the reverse strand, counting down.
AGATATGTCACCCAAATAACAAAATGCAAATTTGGGGCAACGGAACACAAACCAGGGTATATGTTTGAGGCATTGTACAATGGAGCTGTTTTGCAAGGGGTGATAAGCAAAATAAATACCACATATGGGCATGTTATGTGGTCTTGTTACATGGCAGAACTATTCACAGTTTAGATATGATGTGGGGCTATAGATTTTACTTTTGTTTGATATCTTGAGATAGCACCTTTGTCAGGTTTTAATCTCATTAAACGAGGGGCAGGCATAGGGATGGTAAGATCTGAATATCAGTGCCACACAATGTGTACGTGGTGTGACTGATAAGTGCTAGTTACTAGATTACCAATTCCTAATGGGTGTGTAGCAGGTCATAATTTCAGTGAGGTGGTGTGGAAAAAATACCATTCTCTCCTTTGAAAACAATTGGCAATGGCTTGTAGGAGAGCATGTTTTAGCAGAGGGGCAACTAGCATTGTGACAAAAACAGCTGGGTGTATGTTTACCTAGCTCCGATGAATAAGGTCCTGGAATCAAATGTTTCCATCTCATCCAGTGTGGAGAAAATGGTGTTGTTTGCTAACTACACAATTAATTATTGTCTTAGCAGTGTGGAATGGAAAGCATTGGCTTGTATGTCTGTTACTTGGTATTGTACTGCCATGGAGGTGATAGTAATTAACCCTGTAATACGAACCAAAGGTTTGAAATCTACTTCTAGATTTCTCATCTAGCAGCCAAAGATTAGGTAGTCAGTAGGTAGTCAGGTGAGGTGATAGGTAGATATAGGTGAGACAATCGGAACAGAGGAGAAATTAAATGTAGAACTGATCCTTAAGGGGAGGTAGATATAGGTGAGGCAATCGGAACAGAGGAGAAATTAAATGTAGAACTGATCCTTAAGGGGGTTCAGCAGGAACAGTGGCTGTGAGATCTGATGTGCAACTCTACTGACAAAGAGAGGACGCATTGATATTGGTGTAAACATTTGAGAACAATGTTGTTTAAGCCTATAATTTGGAATGAGAAGAGAATTGTTGATTGATCTATGGACAGGTTGAGAAAACTAAGGGTATAAGACTGATGATTGTGTTGCACAGAGGAAATAAAGCTGGCTATATCTGAGAGTTCTGCGTCCAATGAATGAAGTGCATGAAAGCTAACTTGAAAGGGACTGAGAGCTTGTTTGAAGAGAGATAAGTAGATAACTGGTTGAAAACTAGGCATTCCACTATCTTACAGAAGAACGGGAGGACTCATATCAGACAATGGTTGAGGGCCAGATGTACTACCGTGTTTAGTGGTCACAAAGGGGATTTCGGACCCTTTGCGACCGTAAAATAGGTCAGCCCAATGTACTAACGATATTTTTCGCTAATGAATTAGTGACTCGCGAAATAGAGTTAGTGAATCACTATTTGGATGGGACATGCACAGGGCATCCCTTCCTAATAGCGAGTCCATAACCTATGTATGAATGATTTGCGACCGCAATTGCTGTCGCAATACACTTGCAGTTTACCACCCTTCTCAAAAGGGTGGTAAAGCACTCGCAAACGGGAAGGAGTCCCCCGGGGACCCTTCCCCTTTGGGAATAGCTGCACACATATTTTTTAAGAGCAAGCAGTGGTACCAGGGACCTCAGCCTGCCCTCAAAAAATGAAACTGAAATGTTTAATTTTTATTTTTTAAATGCATCCCATTTTACTTTAAGGAAAATGGGCTGTATTTTTTTTTTAAACTGCTTTATTGATAAAGCAGCCCCAGACATGGTTGTCTGCCAACCCCAGCAGGCCACCATTCCTGGGAATGCCAGCCATTAACAATTGGGTCGCAAATTGCCACAGTCTCATTAATATTCATGAGGCATGCAATTTGCGACCCCATCAGAAATCGCAAACAGTGTCTGAGACACTGTAGTACATTGGATTTTGCGACTCACAAATTGCAACTCGCAATTTGTGAGCAACAAAATCCAATGGTCGTACATCTGGCCCTATATGGGGAGGAAGTGTCATCAGAGTAATTTTTTTTTAAGTTAATGCCAAAGCTAATTAGAACGTTTTTCATGTTTTCCAATTCAGAGAGTCCTTTGACAGTAAAGTTAAGCAGAGAAGGACTTTGCAGAACAGAACTAAAGGCTTCAGAGTTTGAGAGTCAAGCGAGTTGAAAGATGAAAGCTGTATTGCTGGTTTGAGAATGGGGATGATTTCCAAGGGTGAAGTAGGAAAAGAATATGAGAAAGGTATGGAGTGAGGCTTGCTGGAGGTGATGCTGTGGGGAATGCAGAAAAAAGGGCATATGTAAACTAGGGAGAGTGTTTCTGATAATTGATAATAATATTCCACGAAAACATTTTATGGGTATTCTGTTGCTCAGAGTGTAGAGTTTTCAGGGAGGGTTTCTGTATTAGTAATGTACTATTCAGTGCTGTATAATTCTGCAAAAGCAGTGATACTCAAAGTGTGGCCCAGGGGCCTCCGGCGGCCCTCCTGACCTTCAAATATGGCCCCGAATTAAAAGCGGCACTGAGCGGCTGTTCACTTCAGAGAGCACTAACATTCAAAAAATGTTAAATAAATGGGGAAGCTTATAATTACAAGCTAATTGAAGTAAAGGAAAATAATCTAATGAAATACCCTGTTACATTTAACTACCCACAAAGCCCCACTCCCATCCTGCTAGCATCAATGCTTCCCTCAAGCACACCACGGACCAAACTTTGTGGGCCCTCGGAAAATGTTTGAGAGTATCTATGTGCTAACGAAACTGGGTTTGTGAATTCTAATATGATCAGAGTTTTTTTTAAGTCAGTGTTATAGAATTATTATTAGTTTGAAATGGGATTTAGTTAGAGGTTGAGGTAAGAGTATGTCAGCTTTGAGTTATAATGCAAGTGGAATTATTTTTGTGGTGAATGTTGTAATCAATGAAGTGGATATTTGTACTGTTTTGTGTTGTGATTGTGATGTTTTTGAAGTTCAGATTCACGGTTACTATTCTTCCTGTGCTAGTTGTCCTGCTCTATGTAAGCCTGATTTGTTATGCTGGTTGATAAGACTGTTTACAAAGATGTGTACGTTTCTAGAGTTTTATGTTTTCCAGTGGATAAGACAATTTTTCTTGAAGGGTATTGCAAATAGAAAGGTATCAGTCCTTACTTTGACCTAAACGGAAACAAGCACATACGCGTGCATACATTCACAAATATATGCTATACCTACTCTCAGGAATGAAGACAGATTGTACTGCATCCAGGAACGGTCCATTTAATTAAGAGTGCTGGGACGGGGTTGGGGGTGGAGTCTACAGGCGACCATGGGGGAAAATTAAATATGTAATTAATTTTCCCTTCCCGTCGCACGTCGAAATCCCCCCACCACCGCTCTTACCTGCACGGGCCACTGCTGACTGTATCAACGTTTCTGTGCACGCTTTCATGATTTAGAGAGCTTTTCAACTAATTACAAGGAAAGTTAGCACCAATAGGAAAAACGTGAAATGTTAGCATTTTAGATATGATTAGAGTCAGCCTGTACACTATCTAAGTGGTGTGAGAAGAGAAATTACATTTTTAAGCCTCTACTAAACTTTTTGACTCTTAACAAGGCTGAGGTAGCATTTCATGGATTTGATGTCGATAAAATGCATACCATTAAGTTGGGTAATAAAAAGGCCATTTGTGAATGCCACAATGCTGTTTGTTATGTGCGGTGCACAAATGGTCAATGTTAATATTAAGGCATATAAAGGAGCACAGAAAAAGGGATTATGGCTGCTGCCCATGCATAGAGCAAACTTTTACATGAGCGTGTGTTGCTATGTGAAGCCTAGACTTTCAAATCACTTTTTAGGTACTATAGTTTCGAGATGTTCAGCTACATTACTTCATGTAATGTTGTGCAATTTGCCGTGCAAAAAACATAAACCGAGTGCTAGTCTTCTGGCAACCACAGAGAGTTCAGTCTGGAAAGTAGTATAAGAAGAGAAACAAAAGCAACGTATTCGGGAACAGGGTTAGGGGGCAGGATTAAAACATAATTCACTTGTGTAGCGCATTTTTTAACTTTATTCAGCACTAATTTACAGACATTCGTCATTCTATTTCTAACACGTTGGCCTAATCCATTAGTCTCTCCGTTTTTCTTTTGTCCCATTTCTTTTTCATTTTAATTGGATCATATTTGGCCAGGTCAGTCATTTAGCAGTATATTTTAGTGTCAAATGTTTTCATGTGTCAATTTTTAATGTTAGGATGCAGTTTACTGTAAACATATAGCACAAAAACAAAAAAAAAGCACATCGTTGCCGTTTCCTTAATTTCAACGCGTTGGCAGCAACATGTTGCCATGAAAGACACACAGTTACGTGACTTAATGGCACAATTTCAGGAATTTCTCACAATAATGGAACTAGAAATCCCTAAAAGTATGCAAATTACGCCAAAACCAGAAAACAAGGGGTTATGTTGTGCGGCTAGGTAAAACAGGCTCCAGATATTGAGACAGTTAGGGAATTGTTTTTTTCCTGTGTAAAGTAACTGCCACTGCTATCTGTGAGGCAATAGAGCATGCTTTTTTCTCATGTCACTTTTACTGTGTTGTGGTAACAGACCTGAATTTGACCCTTGTATTGTAGTAATACATGTATGAATGTGTGTTTATTAGTACAGTTGGTTTGCTCAGGGTATCATGTGTTATTTTGCCACATTTATTCTCAATACCATGTCATAAACATATGTATTTCCTTTTTCTGAAGCCACTGCTTCTTCGGTTGCCTTTTTAAGGCAACAGCAGGTTCAGTACTTAATGACACCTTTTAAGCTCTTCCGACAGTGTTAATTTCATTTAAATCCAGTTGCTGCCTACAGGCTGCTGGCATGGCGGTCCGCTTGAATCGCGTGTAGTCCCACATTTGCCGAGAGCGCTGTGTAACGAGGAAGTCCAGTTTGAACCCTCAAGCGTGTTCGAGACAGGCAAACACCATGTTGGCCTCCTCGCCTCACCGTGGAGATCAAAGCTGACATCACAGATGAATAACAAACTTGCACACCAGCATGTCGAGCGGCCATAATGGCTCCAGATTATGGCCTTTATTATTTCTAAGTGGTTTCTCTGCCAAGAGAAAGAGCACGCGGGAACCGATCTGAGCTTCGTGGCTCTCAGGCCTCCTGTGGGAGAAGATATCAGTAACCATCCAGTTTGACTCCTACGTCGAGGCAGGTCATTTCAGCACAACACACTTCCCCCGCACTACTCCGATTGCCTGATAACAACTGCGAATGAAATAGATTGGCTGCACAGTGCAACCGATAAGGAAGAGAATTCTTCGGAGAGAATGCAGTGCTTGTCAGCATCAGGTAATAGCGAGCAAACCGTCCAGGCGTTCTTTTTGAGGTCTTTTGTTTTGTATTCTGATCCGTTGACTGTCTTCACAGTGTTTCACTGGGGTTGTTCAAGCCTGTGGTGGAGTAGCTGCTGCTACCGGGTATTAGTGGTGAGGAGGGGGTGGAGGGTTGTTAAGAAAAAAGAAAAAAATGAAAAGGTTCGAAGAAAAAAAAGAAAAAAACACTTACCTTCCCGGCGGCCTCTTTCCTCCGTCCTCATCCTCTTCAGATCGACGAACTAGGAAGCACCCATGCGTCCGACTCCCCTGACCAATCACAACGATACAGGGTGGTTGTGATTGGTCTGAGCGCCGTGATTCGGCACTCAACCAGGGAATGGGAGGCTGGGCATGTTCTCCATTGGGATATACAACACAGCCCGGTGGAGAACATGCCAAGTGCGCTTGACGGTTTGGCCGTCCCAAGACGACCGGCCAAGCAGTCATGCGCACTTAGGAGAGTGCCACCACTCCTTCCCCTGATCTGCAGGAAGCCCAGCCCCAACCCACCCGCACCGGTTTTACATAATGAATAATGATAAATAAAATGATAATAACATTGTTATATCATTTTATTTTCTTGTGGAGCGGCGCACTTCCTCCTTACCGGAGGAGCCGCCACTGCTGCGGTGTCCCCGACTTTGGGAAATAGCTGTGTACTCTATAGGTTACCTGTAAAGATATGCTAATTTGCATATTTTTAACTGTGAAAGTTTGCAAAAAATGACCCATAATTACGCAAAATTATAATTTTAGCACAAAATATGGTTTGCAGGTATACCCACAGATGTATTTCCTGTGAGGAAACTCTTTGCATAAAAATGTCATGCCAGATACAGATAAAGTTTAATTTAAAAACGAAAGCAAAACATCTAAAAAATGCACGTTCAGTAATGAGAAATTTGGAAATTTCGGGAATTTTCCTTATGTAATTACAATTTTGCCCTTGTCTAGTCACCAGTGCACGAACTAAAATGGAGGATTTACCTTCTATTCGTCCAATATTCATAGAAAGGAATAATGTTAAGTTGTGAGGTATTAAAAACTCAAATTATAGCATTTGGAGACCTTAGTCCCCCAAACTACTACACAAAAATCAAACTGAAACGATATGGCACCAACATCTATGTTTAGACCATTTAGGTTCTCATAAAAAGCTGTGGACTGAGCTGTCTCAAGACGAAGACGAAGAGACAGCACAGCTGTGTGTTTATAATACATTTTGCTTGGTATTATATGAAGTGACTACTATACATCTAAAGTCTATTTGTCATGTAGAACAGTTCCAGCAGCACACATATTTGAGGTTTAACTGCAAGAGGAGGCCTCTTCACTCATTCAGAGATTTGTACATTTTGTGACTTTTACATTCAAATAAATTCGGGAAACACACGATTTCCCTACCTGGAATTAATTATTTGCCTCGATTAAGGTACGACCCAACGTTAACTTATTTCACCGTGTGTGCTTAACATGTTCTCTACTAAACCTTTAACTGGCAGGCTTGAGGAAAGAGAAGTCAAATGCTTTTTCCACATGCAGCTGCAAAACTCCTATAGTACACTGGTTAAGTAGGCCTACTTTATTTCAATCCTTAATGTATCCTTTCCTCACGCTTGGGTAGCAAGCTAGGAGCAGAAGATTTACTTTGAGAGGTTCTGAGGCTGTGCAAGGAATAAAGAACTCAAAAAGCACACAGTAAGTAGAATAATAAGATACGGTTCAAATCAAGTTCACATAGGGGAAAAATTCACTGTATTAAATTGTATCTAAATCAAGAAAATGTTTAATTAAAGGAAACAATTGTATCTGTTTATTAAATATAAATAAGTAATAAATAAAGCACATTTATACCAATACAATATTAGTTTGGCTTGAGAGAAATTAATTTCTCTCCCCATAGTCTACAACTTATAAGTAGTGCCTTTTTGCTATAAAGATGTAACATAAAACGTTGTATGAGCTAGCTTTGTGAGCTGTCTGACCCCACAGAGGGGTTCCCCAGAGCAGGCAAGAGCTACTGAGCCACAACCATTGTGGCAGGTGTCATGCGTAGTCCTGTAAACCAGGCCAAGTTACAGCCGTCCAGTCCTCCCTTTTCCTTGTGTTCCTGACTTTGAAACCACTTCTTTTTTTATGTGATCTCTCTGTGACCCTAGGAAATTGCCCTTGCCCTTATCCTTTGGTTTGTCACTGGACTGTTACGATTTCCTCTTTAATTTGACTTAAAGACTCGTTGCTCCAGCCCCTTGTTAACCATGTTAGGTAAACACTTGTCAGCCAGCAATACAATTTTCTCTGTATCCTTCACTGACAAGTCTGGCAGGTATTGCTTAACTGAGGTAGAGTACTCTTCCTTGTGTCGGTCTGTCACCAGCAACTGGTTAAGGGTGCGAAAATCATTGACTTCCATCACTCTCACCCATTCTTTTCAAACATGAAGAGCTACAAGAATCCACGTTTCAAATAGAACATCGTACACTTGTATGCTTTCTCTGAATCTCTAAAGGCACTGAGCTGTCTTCAGCCCAAAGCATCTGATCAGAGATTCCTTCCTTCACTCATAATTCCTATGAAAAGGTACAAGCTTTCTCTCAATCACTGACGATCTTTCTGTTGGCAAGTGACTCATAACAGCGGTAGTCTTAAATACATCTTTCAGAGCCCACACTGTATAAGTGCTATCAAAACTCTCAAACCATCCCTAAATATACTTTTGTAAACTTTACAGTTATTCCTGCCAAGTTGGAGTAGTAGTAGTAGCAGTAGTACTAAGGAGTAGTAAGACCTTGACCTCGGTCACAGGCCTGCACTCTCCCTGGCAGCTCCTTGCCTCCTACATCGCTGCTGAGCCCCCAGCGTGGGTGTTCCAGGCTGCTGTCTGCCCCGTTGTGTGCCCGTGGCTGCCCTGCGTGTCTTGACGTGGTAACTGCTTAGCATTGAAGTTTCTGCATTCTGTGGTAGCTGTATTTCATTATCTGTATTGTGTTGTCTATCTGGGCTTTTTTACTGTGTTCCTCACTGTGTTATCTGCTTCCTGTTTTTTGTAATCTGCTTCCTTACTTGCATCCCTCGTTCTCCGTTTCCCTTTTCCTGCCGCTGCTGCCCCCACGGCCCCTCCCCCCTGTCCTCGCCTGTTTCCCGCCTCCCAGCTGAGCGTCCCTCCCCTCCCCTACATAATGGTGACCGTAGCGCAGTCATGCCACTTGCGATCGAAAGGCACCCCTAAGGCATGCCCGTCTGCGCCCGTTCGCGACCTGACCGCTGCCAGCGCCAGGAACCCTGGATCTCCGACCATCCATCGCTACGACACCAACACCCTCCTCACACTCCACCACGGAAAACACAGAGACTGCCAACAGGCCTTGCGGGACACGACCCACGGCCAGTGCTCCAGCCTCCACTGCCACCTAGCCTTCACTCCGACCTTTAACATCACCAACGCCACATAAGCGACACACTAAGATGCATCCTCCTTACTGTGCGCTCCTTACACAAACACGCCATAGAAATCTGGAAGCTTCTCGACTCCCTCTCACCCGACATCGCCTTCTTCACGGAGACCTGGGCCAATGCCCCTTCTGCCCCCGACATCAACACTGCCATCCCGCACGGATACAAGATCCGGAGGAAGGACCGGCCCAGCCACCTGGGATGGGGCCTTGCCATCACCCAGAAGAGCACCCTCTGCCTTACCGCTTCCAGCGAAACCTTCCCCTCCGCCGAACACCTGCACTTCCAGATACAGACCAGCCCAGCCCTAACTACAGACTCCAAGGAACCCTCGTCTACAGACCACCCGGACCCCAGACACCCTTCGCCACCACCATCATCGACTTCATCACGCCCCACGCCATCGTCTCAATGAACTACATTCTCATTGGAGACCTGAACTTCCACCTCGACAACACCAGCGACCCCAACTCCACCATCCTTCACGACAACCTCGCCAACATCGGACTTAAACAACTGGTCACCACACCGACCCACAGAGCAGGACACACCCTCGACCCCATCTTTGCGCCAGGGAACAGCGCCCACTTCAGCCACACGATACAACCACCATGGACCAACCACCACTGCGTACACTTCACAGTCGACAATTCCAAGGCACCCAAACCAGCCCCACGCCCGCCGCGAAGGAACTGGAGCAAGGTTACCGACAAGCAACTCAACTCCACCCTCACCCGAGACGACCACATCAGGGTACCCGACGCAAACATCGCGGCCAGAGAGCTCCTGAATTGGATCTCCAATTGCGCAGACGAGCTTGCCCCACTACGCAACCCCGAGAAACAGCGCCCCAGGAAAACAGCCTAGTTCACCACCAATCTTCAAGAAGCTAGGCGCACCTGCAGATGCCTGGAAAAAAACTGGAGAAATACCAAGACAACCGAAACCTACTCCACCTACAAGAACGCTATGACGGACTACCACAACCAAATCAGAATAACCAAGAGGAACTTCATCCACAAGAAAATCCTCGCCAACTCCACCAATTCCAAGGAACTCTTCAGTGTCATTCAGGAATTCACTAACCCACGCAGTACAGCCACAGACCTCACCCCATCCCAAGACCTCTGCGGCAAGCTTGGAACCTACTTCCACCTCAAGGTGAAAAACCTCTACGACAACTTCATCGACCATCCATCACACGCCTCAGCTGCCCTGCCGCACTCCAGAGACACCAGCTAGCCCACCATATCCAACTGGACACTGATCCCGACTGAAGACACTGCCTCGACCATGAAAGGCATCCTGTCTGGGGCCCCCACCAACCCCCGCCCTCCTCACATCTACCACAGAGCCGCGTCTGCCATCGCACCCGAAATACAACGCATTATCAACACCAACTTCAAAACAGGCTCCTTCTCAGACGACTGGAAACGCACAGAAGTCAGGCCCCTGCTGAAGAAGCCCACAGCTGACCCCTCGGACCTAAAGAACTACTGGCCCATCTCGCTCCTCCCCATCACAGCCAAAGTTGCAGAGAAAACAGTCAGCAGGGACTGACACAATTCATCGAAGATACTGCCATCCTCGACCCATCACAATCTGGATTCCAAAGCAACCACAGCACCGAGACTGCCAGACTCACCGCCACAGATGACATCTGCACCCTCCTGGACCATGGCCACTCCGCAGCCCTCATTCTAATCGACCTGTCAGCGGCTTTTGACACCATCTCCCACCGCACACTAGTCGCCAGACTACATCACGCTGGCATACAATGAACAGCCCGGGACTGGATCCTATCATTCCTCACAGGAAGAAGCCAAAGGATCAAACTACCACCCTTCCTCTTCGATCCCACAAAAATCACCTGCAGAGTTCCACAGGGTTCATCACTGAGCACCACCCTCTTCGACATCTACAAGGCCCCCCTCGCAGCCATCATCCGAAGACACGGTCTCAGCATCATATCCTATGCCGATGACACCCAGCTCATCATCTCCCTCACCAAAGACCCCAACACCGCCAAACTCAACTTCCAGAAAGGAATGCAAGACGTCGCAGTCTGGATGACCAATAGCTGTCTGAAGTTCAACGTCAAAAAGACAGAAGTCCTCATCTTTGGAACCACCACCCTCAGCATGGGACAACACTTGGTGGCTGACCGCCCTCGAAAGCCACCCTACCCCCTCAGACAACACGAAGAACCTCGGCATCGTACGTGACTCAACTCTCACCATGAACCGACAGGTCAACGACGTCACCTCCAGCTGCTTCAACACCCTCTGGATCCTTTGCAAGACCTTCAAATGGATCCCCATAGAGTCAAGGAAGACAGTCACCCACGCACTCATCACCAGCAAACGCACTCTACGCCGGCATCAACAAGTCCCTACTCCGCAAACTCCAGACACAACAGAACTCTGCCACCAGACGCGTCCTCAGCAACCCCCGGCTCAAACACATCAGCCAACACCTACAAAGACTCCACTGGCTCCCCGTGGAGAAAAGAATCACCTTCAAGATACTCACTCACAAGTGCCTACACAACAACGGACCCAAATATCTCAACGACAGAATCAAGTTCCACCTACCCAAAAGAAACCTCTGATTCTCCAACATGGCACTTGCCAAAACTCCTCGCATCCACAGAGCCAGAACAGGTGAAAGATCCCTCTCACACATCGCTGCCAAGACCTGGAACTAGTTACCGGCAGACATCAGATGCACCTCCTCCCTGAACACCTTCAGGAAGACTCTTAAGACCTGGCTTTTCGGCTAAACAGAGTTGCGTACCCCCTCCCCCCCAGCGCCTTGAGACCCTCACGAGTGAGTAGCGCGCTTATAATTCCCTAATTGATTGATTGAGGTGGAATCTTCTTTCTCAGATGTAGTGGTCTCAGCTACAATTCTGAGCTCTTCCTTTTCTAAGGATATCCTATTTCTATCTAATTCTCTGTCTTTCTCTTTTTATCATTCCTCCTTAACTCTTCTTCTTTCCTCCTGGGCTCATTCCTCCTGACTCTCGCTTCTCCTTTTCTTTATTTCCTGGTGAGCTAACCTCCACCTCAGCTCTGACACACTTGCCGTCCCCTCTTTCTTAGCCTTAATTTTCTGGAGAGTCACTTATAAGTTCAGGGTCTCAGACAGACTTAACCCACCAAGGGGAACTACTCCTGGAGTTGTTGAAAGTAGTACACTTGAAAGCTTGTGTGGGGTCGAGGGGGGAGGTGACTATCTCTGGGAACCATGGAAAGTAAATGTGGTGACCCACTTGGGGTGTGTCTGGGGAAGATCTGTGCAAAGGGGCTGAGGGAGCCTGACACTACAGCACTAGCTTCCTGGGTACAATGACATCACACATGTTTCCTACCACACAGTTTCTCTAACTCATCCTTAACAACACCTACAAGGTTTTTATGATTCTTGTTTCTGGAATCCCTATACCCTTTTTCGATAGGCAGATCTCTCAATTGATCTAAAGACAGCGTGTCACAATCTACCTTCACCAACCGGTTCAGCTATTATAATGGTGCAGGTAATGCAGTGCTTCAGTTGCACATATTGCTTTTTGCATTTAATAAGAAACCAGCACTTGCAGATCTTAGACCACTTGCCATGAACTGTTAGGCAATACTTGAGGAGCCAAAGAGGCTACTGGGCCTCACCAATGGAACTTGAGGTCCTTTGCTACTGATGTCCTACAATGGCTCTGCAAATTGGGCCACGTAAAGTCTTTCTGCATTTGCCTCTTAGACTACTGCTATTGAACAGTCATAGGCTTCTTAGGTTAGTATAGTGGGGGTAAGAACTCAGAACTCAGTGATAATACAATAGACATAGTATTGGTCAGCTCAGGGCTAACCTTTCACAAATCTTTTGATTGTTTACATAATAAAAAGAACACAACATAATTTTGAAAACATACATGTCAATCAATAATATCTAAAAACTTCATTTTATGCATGTTTGTAGAGCAAACACACAAGTAACCTTCTACTATGATATGGGATTGTTCCCACCGGGGGCGAGTTTTTGTATCTATACTTGCACAGTACTCAATGTTACAGAAAACAATTAGGGGAATGTAAAGCAGAGTTAAAATCCTTTCTGACTCTCAGGACAACACCCTACTAACCACCCCGCTAACAGAGTCCCCACAACTTGTGGTTCCTGGTGTCTAATTAGGGGACGTGCATTGGCTAGGCACAGGTACATTCACTCAGTCGCCCTCAATGTGTCTGTGTGCCAGCCGTTCAGTTTACATTTCATTCAGTGTGAACAGCGGCGTCTCTAGGGGGGTGCGGGGGGTGCGGACCGCACCGGGTGTCACCCCATCTGGGGTGACACCAATCTAGTTAGTTAGCGCTCTGAGTGCCTGGTCACTAGTGTAGTTTAGTAGTGCACTGACTGACACTGTTAGTGCAAGCGCACAGTGTAGTAGTGCACTGACTGACACTGTTAGTGCAAGCGCATGCACCACGCACGCACGCACGCACGCACCACACCAGGGATGTTCGTCACTGGTGGTGCGATGCGGATGCGCGCGGCGTACCACTACCCAGGCCAGCAATTTGGTCCCAGGGCCGTCAATCTTAGCTCTACCAATGACGGCCCTGGGACAGCCCCCGCGCGCTGTGCGCACTGACCTGCTGACGCGTCACGGCGCGGTCACGCGCCCGCCCTGGAGGTCGGAGAGACGAGGGAGAGTGTGTGCGCGGTGGTTAATTAAAAGACGACATTATCTGCGATGTCACCACCATCTGTCTGATATCGCGATTTGCGAGCCGAGCGGAGTGCCGTCGTGGTCGGTGGTCTCTCTCCTCAAATTTGGGACGGTGAGACTGAGAAATAATATCATTTACATATTTTATTTATAATAGAATACTTATGAACTAAGTAAGTTTGTGTGGCAGTGCAGTGGCACACAAATGAACACAGATTCACTACATTTTTTACTGCCACAAATGAAAACACGGCCCTCTTCGGGCGGGTGCACCAGGCTAAGCTTTCTCTTCCTTCCTAGGCTTGGGCAGTCATGATTTTTTTGCTTTGATACTTGCACATCTCATTGCACAAGTGCCAGTATTGCCTACGAACGTAACGTTTGTTCTTGTGTTTGAGTGTCTGCCATTGCAGTATTATCCTTTTACCTGCGTTTGGTACTCCTTTGTAACATGATGATGCACACGTCACTTTTCTCTTGTTGTAACACACTGTTTGCTACCTCCTACATTTTGTTTGCTTTAGATACTTGCACAAGTGTGCCACCATTGCCTATGTAACGTTTGTTGTGCTTGAGTGTACCTGTCTACCATATATTGCAGTATTATACCTACTTTGTTTTCTCTCGAGCAGACTTAAGTTCACTTTAAAATAGTTTATTGGGATTAGACTACTGTAGACACCTGGTGCAGAGATCTTTGTTTACCCAACAAATTCCAAAGCATATTTGTAGCTGTAAGATAACTTTGGTGGTGAATACACTTGCTGGCGAGATCTGTGTGCAGTCTAGTTACAGGCCGGCCTGACTCATACAAAGTATAAAGAGTTAATGTGATGTCCCAGCTGCAAAGTGAAGCATGCACCATGCAGGTCACAGATTTGTATTTTACGTAGGAAGCTCAGCGAGTTACTGCTTTCATTGCAGACATTCTTGAGTGAGATAGGTCTCAGGTTACCATCCTTGTAATATACCTGCTTAATGAATTATGAACCATCTTTAAGGAATTGCATGCTAACTGCAAGGTATAAGTACATTTTTCACAAAAGTGTTCCTTTAGTAATTAAGACGCATTAGTAATTGCTTTTATACACTTTTATTAGTTTAATTACTCGTGTAGATAATGCATCTGGCATTAAGACAGTGGATGTGAAGCTCTTACATTCAGGTATTGGGAAATTCAAAACCTGCTTTCAGTCATAGTTTATCTTTTAAGCACTTGTAACCTGCACACATGTCACTTTTTCCTCCTGTAATGCACCGTTTGCAACCTCATGTATTTTGTTTGCTCACAATCGTCACTTTTGCCTCTTGTAACTTAACGTTTGCTTTTGAAATTTGTTCACTTGTAATTTTCTCCTCATGTTTCATTACTGTTCCTATTGTGAAGCGCTCTGACGCCTTTGGGTAAAGTCTGCGCTATATAAAACGCATAAATAAATAGAAGACTGTGTCCGGCCCCGCACTTCCAGCCTCCTAGGCTAGTCCTGACTCGGGCGGTGCATTGTGCTTGCAGTTGCACACGGCCGGCTGCATGATTCATTGCTCAAGGCAGGGAGCAGGCCAGGCCTTTCCTTGAACTCGTCACTTCACTTGCAGGTTGTTCACTTCACAGTTAGTTCACTTCATACGTATACTATGAAGTGAACTGCTTCGGCTGAAATATGTCCTCTTTGCTGGCCGGTCTTCATCCTGCTGCCTTATTGTCCATCCTGGCAGTGGCAGCTTTTATGTCCCTGTGCTTTTGGCTGTGGATTTGTGTTTCCGCTGACTTGTGATTTGTTATTTTGGTCATTCCCTCGGTTGGGGCCCTGCTTCTCTGGGTACTCTGGCTGTGCCATTTCTCTTTTGGGTTTCTGGTCTGTTGGAGGTAAAATCGGCGTTATGGGGTTACCAGTTAGAAAATAGAGCATTCATGCTGCGCCTTTTAAGTGCCCACAAAGAGAAGAGAGGAACCAGATTTTAAAGTGAAAAAGACAGTCAATCATGAGATGAAAATATGGTTCTGTGATTTCATCGCATGCCGCAGTAAAGAGAAACTGTATGAACATATATGTAATTTGCCATCTGTGTCCACTGGCGGACTTGGAGCGGAGGAGGTCCATGCGGTAAGTCATGAGGGGGTGACACCATGAGTTACCCGCACCGGGTGACACCAACCCTAGTGACGCCACTGAGTGTGAAATTAGCATGGAAACATCTTCAATCTTGCAGCAGGCTTCCACCTGCTTCTCAATCTCTCATTCACATATTCTTTGGCACTCCACTGTTAACTGCCTTCAGCAGTTGGAGTACTGGCAGGTGTGGAACAGAAACATGCAGCAGTCCGCTGCAGTGTCAACTTTGAAGCTGTTGAGCCATGGCAGCAGCATCGCTCAGAGCGTGAATACTTTGGCAATCTCCTAGCAGTCACTTCCTCCAGCAGCTTCCCCTCTTCTGCATTTGTGGTCTCTGTAGACCTTGGACGGTGGGGACTTTGATTTACAGAAGGTCTTCAGAGTTGTAGACCCAATCATGGTTTCAAATGACACTGCACAAGAAGAACAAAACAGCAGTCGTTTGATAATCAGATACTCATGTTGTTTAGAAAGGGAGCCCTGTCACCATCCTCTTCATGTCCTTGCCTGTGTCTAGAACCTCAAGCTATGGGAATGCAGACAATACACTACCACTAAGTAGTGGAGCTGTCCTTACCCTCCATCTTGTGTCATGTTAAGCCAGTGACATAAAAAATGTATCTCAATAGCCCCGTATTCAGACTCACAACACACAGAGACCTACAGCCACAGATGCTGCACAGAACTGCGCACACACACAAGTACTTGCCATGCACACAGGATGTCAGTACCAGGTTAGAGGTTTCACCTCACAGCTGAACTTTGCAAGTGTACGGCCAGGAGACCGCACACACACTGACACAGGAAAAAGGGCTGGTCACTCTCTAGATTCAAAACTACACTATGCTGCCACCACCACTCAATGTGGTTTACCCTGGGCATGAACATTAGTCTAATGACTACTGTGAGGGCGTGCTATGTTCATACCTCCAGGTCACAGGACAGGTCCTGTATCTTTCATTGCCAGGGACTTGCTTGGGTATCTGTGCACATGCTAGATTAGCATAATGTCAGAGCCAACATAATAGTCAGGATACTACATTCACTTGCATTTGAGCACTCGAGGCAGGGGTGCATGTCTTTTTACCAAGCAGGGGTCATTCCTATCCAGACACAGGCAAAACTACGATTACCATCCCACTCTCAAGCCACACTGATCATGCAGTGGTAGAGTGTGAAGCTCTAATCACAGGAACATGAGTTTGTGCTCTTTACAATTCATCCAAGGGAGCCATTACTGATCTTGATACCATGCAAGGTAATGCCATTTATCCTAGAGGGAAAGATATCGCATGATTGGATTATAATTTCACAATATAATTATAATGAAAACATCACAAATATAATTATAATAAAAAAGCCCCTAACCGTTTTCGGCGAATAGACCTTTGACAATGTCAGAACATGCTTGTCTAATTTACCATTCTATGAAAGTGTGATCCAGTTCAGTATTCAATCCCTCCCACTCCCCAAGAGACAAATGATAGACAAGGCACCCTTTAGTGAAGCACAGAATTTTATTCTAATAAGACTGACAGAAATGTGCCATTTTTCTTTGCTCAAAACGGTCTGGAGTTGATTATGTTTCCACTTAGACGGAATGTGTCTCGATAGTTCAAGCAAGACTGTTTCTAATGAAGCAAAACCAAGATTAATTTGATTATGATTGCTCTTCATCTGTGAGGACACAGTGGGCAAAATAAATAATGCAGCCCAAGTTCTTTTCGATGGTTGGGATTTTAGGAAGCATTGCAGCCTTCACCTTTTGTTGTTTTAATGCGGCATTTTTAGATACCTATGAGTGCTCATTAGTTAGTTCTGATTCTTTGAGGGGTCATGTCTAAAAGGACAACAACATAAGCAGCTGAGAGACACCACAATGGCGTTCTGTCTTGTTCTCTATGCTCAAAGAATGTACTAAAGCCAGAAAGAGTCAATATGAATGAGAAAGTCCCCATGGAGAGTCTATGATGCACTGCCTCGCCAATACTAAATTGCTGATTGACCATTTTCTGATAATGTGTTGTACTGTAGAAGCCACCCATTAAATATTTACATGAAACTTAAGATACACATCCTAAAGTGTCCAAGTGTTTACTTGAAAAAATATATTTATATAGGTGAGCGATGTCACGCATCCCATCACATATAATCACCAGTGTGTTGTGGTTGCTTTCAATTTGCATTGCTACAGAAAAACAGCCCCACACTGTAGTAATCACAGTCAATTAGGAAGTAGTCTGTTGTGGAGTTCTTTCTGTTTGTTTTCTTAAAACATGGATCTCACTTGAACATCAACAAACCATTGACCTTTCAACTGCTCCAACATGGGCATCATTCTGTCTAACTTGGGATGTGGCCACAAGCCCGTGAATGAATTTCTGTGTATACAGTGTCTCAATGGCTTTCTCCCTCATGAGTGCAACCCCACTGATTAATGAACTCATACAATGATAAGGGTTCAGATAATCAATGAGGTGAATATGAGCTTCCATGTTAACTATGAATACATCTTTAAGTGGTCCTTCATCGTCAAAAATGTATGACTGTTCATTAAGTGGAGCTGAGGACATATTTAAAAGGACAAAGTTTTCATCCAGGATTTTATTGTATTACAACTTTTCCACTCAATGACTGTCTTTTATGACGTAGCTTAGTAGGCTTCATGTGTAAGGTATTTCCTAAATACGGTAAATTCCATATCGCCTTCTCTACACCCCATCTTACACTGTACTTCCCACAAACACATGAATTCTCTTGTCGTTCAGTCACAACTGATCACATTTCACTATACCAAAAGAGTCATATATTTTGTGTGCTTTAAAAAACAAACACTGTAGCACTTTGAAAACCATTTTCATCAGTGAAGGACCCTTATGAACACTTTTACAGAGCACTATCCAAGAGCTACGTTTGCTAAAACACTTGCGACAGATTACTTAAGCATTCTTTTAGATATGCTGAACATGGCCATTATGGCAATATGTTAGGATTACCCATGAAAACCTATTTGAATATGAAATAGATGGTTTTTATTTGTGTTTGTATATCCTTTCTCGAAGAAAACAGAAAGCTCTGAGGTATTCGGAGAATACTTAGAGGGTACATATATTTTTTCAAAAGCATCTGTTCATTAATATGATAACGTTATAGAATCCACAATCTAGAGCCATACAGTCACATACTCACCTCTAAAATTAATTTAGCATACATTAACATATTTGGTCCTCTTTGGAGCACATCAGTGTGATCATTTTTGTTGCTTCTGATTAGTGCTGCCAATGATAATAGACAAGTGCTCCTCGGTGACCCTTTGCATACCTCTACTTTTCCCAAAGGCCTTGATTTCTGGGGTGAACCCACTTGATAATGTTATCAGACCTTGCAAGACAAGCACATGACCAAGGTGACTGCTTCTCTTCTCCTGCACACTCTGGACAGAAAAAACAACACATGCTGTTCAATTGTCTTGCATCGTTAAGGTTTTCCCAGATATGGGTGGATGTTGTACAATTCTAAATCTGTGGGTTGCAAGTTGTCCAGTCGTCAATGTCATGCTTGATGAAATCGCTGACATTTTACTGTAGCAAGATCATATAGATCACGAAGGACCTTGCAGCTATCACTGTGCAAGTGACTGATGCTCGTTGGGAAAGAGAAACATCTCTGTTAAAGTTCCCATTGTCACCCCTCATTGTAAGCCTAATGCACCACTCCTTGTCACTTTCACACTACAGATTGACAACACCGGGAAATGAAATTGAAAGAGGCATGAGCACATGTCAAAAATACTTGATTTATGGAGCAGATATGATGGGAAAAAACCCACGGAATTTATTGTGTATGTATTTTTTCTGGAAACACCAGTAGCCTGAGGTAAAAGAACAGTATTAATGCAATCCCATCAATCATCTTGGAAAGTTTATCACTCCAAGTATGATTTGGAGCCTTGCGCTTAGTCTTTCATTAATTGTTCGGCAAACTTGCGTTGATAGTTTATGCTCTTTAAGACACATTGATCAGGATATGGTTTGGTATGTATACCATGACAAATAAGTTGTCTCTCCATAAGCAGATGGTCCTTAAAAATAGATGTCCCCTTTGGTGGGACGAACACAGCTTTGTCTTGGCAGAGAAAAATATCTTTGAGATTTTAATTAATGTCTTTCCAATAAAGATAGAGCAAGGGAACACGGATGTGTGGTTTAACAAGATAAGAACTTCAGGTTAATTGCAGAGAATGGCGTTTATGCTTTTGCATGATTGTAATCATCATTAAGCATTCTGGCACTTCAGTCAAAATTCAGTAATGAAAACAACTGCTCTGCGTATTCAGTGAGTGAAAGGGACCGAAAGTCGTCCGGAGCATCATTTTTTTTTAGTAAAGTTTGTATTTCAGGGACAAAGTGACTTTTTCAGTAAGGTGTACATTCATATTTGTTATTGTTCTTTTTGATAAATGTATGGTACAGGATTACAAAACTGTAATTCCATGCACACAATGAGGCAAAGTTCATAGCTGTGAAGTTTGTGGAACAGGAAAACTAAAATGAACTGCGAAGAATGCTCGCCTTATTTTCCTACAATGAAAAATGCAAAACGTTAATTTGCAGATTTTATTTTTAGTAAAGTGAGCTGAAACATATTTCACTGCAAAAATCGACAACTCTTAATCTGTTTCATTGATTGTTGCAGTATAAATTCACTAATTTTCTTTCTTAATTAAAAAAAAAACACATGCTTAAGAAAATGTGTTGTGGTTATCCAATGTCATAAGTTGTGGTAGTGAACACCTGCAATTTTGAACAGATTTTATAGATGAATATTAATGAAAAGACACACATTGAGGGCACATAAAGGCTCCGCACATAAAGGTAGTGATGTCGTTTTTGTAAAAAAATACTGGAGAAACCTCATGACAACTGCAGTTCGACCAACATAAAAATTATAAACCCATATATTAACGTAATCTCTGAGCTAAGGTAGACTTGTTTTATTATCTTCCCAAATGACATATCAAAAAAGGTCTTTATTTATGCATTTACCACATTGGGTGTTTGATGGTTCCTTATTTTTCTTTTTTTTTTAACTACTCTTAGATCCCTTACCTCGGAATAGGAAGGACGACCTTAGTGTATAATATGATGTCAACTTTAATGTAAATGAAGCAGAACTAATTAGAGAATCCATTGCATGGTATGAGCACACATTTATGGAGGTTACTGTATGCTTCAGGCGAAGTGTGAGGCTTGAGTTGCAATATTAAGCATCATAAAAAGGCAGAGAGTTCCAATAACCACTCACTTGTGGACAGTTTTATGGAGGGTCTTTGCATTTAGCGGATATTACAAACTCAACATGATCACTATTAACCAATCAGATTGATAAATCTGTTATTTATATTGTAAAACAGTCATTACAAAAGGTTAATGCACAGAGTCATATTATTAAGGAGTATTATGACCTACACACCGCAACGCCAATTGAGGTCTTATTATAGGACATAACACCCACCTCATTGAGCACAAAGAAGGGACTGTAATGAAATGAAACACAAATGGGAAATACACAAAGTCTTTGATAATTAGATGTGGTCTTTGTTGTTATTGTCATGTGATGTCCATGCCCACAGGACTAGTGCACTAATGGTTTCCACATAACCTCCTTGGGTTGAAACATCACCGACAACTAGAGGTGCTCCTTACCTATGTCGAGCAGACTATATATCCTAGGAAAATAGGACATCTACTCCAACACATACACGTTTCTTTTGGACCCCATATTGATTAATTTATGTATTATATGTTAACCTTTGTAACTGTCTCTCGTTCTTTATGTATCACAGTACTGATATATTTATGTCAAGTTTGCTTGTTTATCTATATGTTATACAGCAGTCCTGTATGTGCCTTTGATATGTCATTATCTGCAATGTTTCACGATATATGATGAATAATGTACCTTGTTCTAAATTCATAGCTGGTTGGTGTCTTGGTTTATTAATAGGTAATAATTATTAAATATCAGTTAGATTGATTCTGTATATCCCTAATTCGGGGTATTAATAAATTCATGTAGAAGAAATAGAACACTCCCTACAGAACCAATTGTCACGTACCACTAGAAGTCCCAGGTTCTGCGGGATACTGGGTAACTTCTATAGCTTTATTGGTCAACATTGAACGCAGTCATTTACTTGTGCAAGGTAGTGATGCATACCACTAACTAAAAGCAAAAGCATAGTTAAGGAAATGGAAACATTTGCACAAATATAAACATGTTTACAACAGTATGATAAGTTTGAGTTCATGCATTAGTATGATAGTGATATAAGCGACCGTCCAGCAGGCCCATCTTGCTTTCCCTCGTTACTTCTGCTGGAGTAGCATAATGCCCGTCATTCTCCTTAAACTCCTTCTTTACCATGGAATTGTCAACATTAACCTCCTTTTATGCTTCTACACATAATATAGATTTGTACTGAAGATCTTAATTTTACCCACTGCTCAATACCTGGTCAAGGACATAGTGAATTGGAACATCACGTCCTGGTTAAAGGTGCCCTTTACTTTCACATTTCTTTTCTGCTTGGGCCGATAGTTGATGCTACTGTTGAGAACAGACTGCATACCGTTACCATTTAAAAAGTGAGGCTGGTGATTTTTTAAAACATTTTTTATTTTTAGATTCAAGTTGTCTGTTGTGCATGAGATCTACAGGAGTATGCACAAGAAGCATGAAAATGCAAGCTGACTGGAAGGTCTATAGACAAACACAGTGATGCTGTCTTTGGTCAAGTTGTGAGAGCTTGCCATCACGCTGTCAGCTTGCGCATTGTGAACTGTTAAATGCCTCAAATCACCAGCCGACCCAGTGTGAAACCCTGGGTCTGCCAGTCTACTCCGCAGGTCCTCTCTGCAGTAGACTGCGTCAAACACACTCTTAGAATGGAACAAAGAGAGCTTTGCATGCTTATCTCAGGTCAGATTCACGGGGGGGATGCTGTGATCCTGCATTTCATATTCACCTCTAGCTGAAGGCATATTATAAGTACACGGGGTACTTTCACAAACTATGTTGACTGACATGAACAATTCCATTCCTATCGATGTCCTCTCTTCAACAAATTGATAAAAAGAGATATTAAACAGTGATTATTTATTTTAAAATATCTGGCAATTTGAAGTATAGATGTTAGCAGTCCATACAACAAAGAATCTGACCCTGGAAATCTTGTATCGCTCATCACAAAAGCTTTGATATATTTGCCATCAATTTCATTGCCACAGGTGAGACACATCCTGTTGACCTTTTTAGTCACTAAGGGTATGACCATGCTGTATCATTTTTTATTCACCTTTTATGGAAGCATTGTGAAGCTTGTTGCCCCCACCTCCAGAAACCTCTGTGAACTTTGGAGCACAAATTAAAGAAAAGCTGATAATAACCAGGAACGGGCAAAATTGGGGATTTTGTCATAAAATTTCAGAAAAAAATTGGTAAAATTACCTTTCGATTTTGCAAAATGCACTTTGTGGTGTTTTGAATGGAAATTGGATACACTGGACTATTTTGTGCCCAAACGTCTCTCAAAATAAAGGTAAAGGGGCTGGCCTGAGTAGAAATTGTTTACTGCAGCACAATTTCTTTTCAAACCAGTTTCTGGTAAGACATTTTATTTTCGAGCCAGTACCCTCCTGAAAGAATTGTGAGAAAATGTGCCCTTATCATATCACAAAATTTGCACATCGGGCGACTAATCAACAGGGACATAACATAGGCAGCATGCAAAAGCTGTGCTTGGAATGACATTTGCCTTCAGTTTCAAAATGTGGAGTTTTTAGGTCTTGCACAAGACATTTTGTTACCTTACAATGAGCTTACAGCCCGCCCATTATTTACTTGGCTTTATTATCTCTCTCATTTGTTTGTTTCCAATTCAATAGCTTCTGTAGGCTTTCTTTCCTCTTCTTGTGTTTGTCATTCCCCTGGAGCATGGATGCATAGGTGCATTGCTGTGTCTAGCAAATGATCACTTTTTCACGCTTTTCTTTTTGTTTAAGCACTCTACAAGAGTGATTGTGTTTTCCAGTTTTCCCCCTCTTTTCCATCTCTTCCTCTGTGTTGCTCCCTCATTCTTCTCACCAATCATCCCTTGTCTGTTTGCTTTTCCAAACCCCTCCCACCCACCTTAATGTTGTGCTTCCTCTGCCCCTCCCGACTGCCCTCTTTTGTCCATGTGCTACTACGTCTGCTTTTAACAGCCACTCCCGTCCACCTCTGTTGTCAGTGTGCTTTTCCCAACTCTCCTGTCCACACTCCATTAAATGAATCAGGACACAGCCTATTCAGGTGTAAGTGAGGCTGTGACCAGCTCCTTCCTTCCATCCTGCCAGGATGGCCCATTAGGTCATACCTAAGCTCACATTGTGTGTCGCTGTCTAGGGTTAATTCACAAAGTCCAGCTGTCAATAGACATGTGATCAGAGACAAGTAGCAGGCACCAAATGGCTAAAGTCAGAAAATGCCAGCACAAGCCTGTCTCGCTCAGAGTTTGGTATCGGACAGACGCGTTGAAAATTTGAGAGTCTCCCATTGAATAAACCCGGTGTACACTCTGCATTAAAAGTGCAAGAATTGTATACAGATAAAAGTGTACACGTGGTGCTCCTAAGCAACCACAAAACGAGTCTACTGGCATATAGCCAAAATGCCTGGAATTAACGAGCTGGAGCTGCTACTCCAACCTCAAAAATCTGAAAATCCGAATCATTTGTTTGAAGCCCTGATGAGAGCCCCAGTACCACCAGCCAGGGTCTTGAAACGCGTTGGTATTTCGAGAGGCATTTAGTTAAATCTAAAGTGTTGGATGAACTAAGGATTAAGTCATTAACCTTTACACTCTTGAGATATTTTTGCTGAAATAACATGTTTGGTCCATAAAAGTGGATAACCTCATGATTATTATTGTGTTTTACAGATGGTGCAACATTTAAATATATTTTGTATTTGATTCATGTTTGTGTTAATTCAATGATTTTGTCGTCTATTGTAATTTGTTGTAAGCAATCTTTAATACTGTGTATGTTTAATTTGCTTTTGATTGTGGCTCATTGTGAATTGTTTCATTTATATGTGATGGTTTATGTGTTAATTTGAGTAATATGTGTTTCTTATTTCAGTCGTTTGAAAAAATTGTTCAATTACTTTAAAGACTATTAATAAAAAGGAATGGTTTAATAAAAATTCAATTCGAACAAATAAAAGAATAATCTGTTTGTTACTCCATAAATGGTAGGAGTGTATGTCAGTACGGAGCCAGGTGTTCGTTTTGTGTTTTGAATTTTGAATAGCCCTACCTGGCCCCGGTCCTTTGGGTTTAACCCCTATTGTTGCTAGTAACTTTCCTTTCAGTGCTCCTGTTACAACACTGCATTGAATCGACCAGAGCCTAGTCTGAGGCACCCGCCACGTTTTGGGAGCTCCTGCAGCGTTCGTCACTTTCACCAGATGCTTGTAATGAGATATGCGACCCCTCGCTGCGTTAAACAAGCTTTACCAGCTCCCGCCGCGGCAGGCAGAAAGGCCGGCAGGCCATTGAGAGGACTCAGCGCTGGGCAGCACACAGAGTTCAGTAGCCTCAGAAAGGCCTGGAGGAGGGACAGGTCGAGACCGAGCCAACCCTAGCCCACCGTGCACCCTGTGGCTATCCTGCGGCTTTTCCCGTGGCTGTGTTTTTTGCAGCTCTCAGCGCTCTCCGCCTGCTCGCCCTCTGCTCTGCTCCGATCCTCAGTTCCTCTGCTCACTGCAAAACGCGGACTGGATTCATGAGCTTGGCTGCTATTATCGCATTTTAACATTATATATCATTAATTCTGGTCTTTGGTTGTTACAACTCTACTTGTGCTTGTAATCTTGTATAAATTATAAGTTACATTGAATGTATGTATATTTTATCTTGCTTTATGGCTGAATAGCCAAAATAAAGTATTTTTTGACTTGACTTGCTAGTAACTTTCTAAAAGTGGCATTTTCAGAACTGCAATTTAAAATCCAAGTTTACCATAACTTGTGATTTTAAATTGTGATTCCAGAGACACCAAACCTGGTTCAATTATGTCTTCTCATTTGGGGATTACACTTATAAAATGTAATAATGTAATACCAATGTTAATCCATGGGAGAGATAGGCCTTGTAGTAGTGTAAAACAACTCTTGGGAGTTTTTCACTACCAGTACATGTAAACCTCAAAAGTACATGTACTGACTTTAAAATGCATTGCACCCTGCCTTCTGGGTTGTCCAGGGCCAACCTTAGGGGTAAAGTATATGTGAAAAAAGGAAAGAATATGACCTGGCAAAAGGGTTATTTTGCCAGATTGACATGTATAAACTGCACATACATGTTCTGCAGTGGCAGGCATGAGGTATGGTTAGAGAGCTACTTAAGTGGGTGGAACAAACAGTGCTGCAGACCCACTAGTAGAATTGAATTTGCAGACCCTGGGCAAATGTAGTGCACTTTACTATGGACTAATAAGTAACTTAAATATGCCAATTGGGCATAGGTCAATGTTACTATGTTTAGAGGAGAGAACACATGCACTTTAACACTGGCTAGTAGTGTTAAAGTGCTCAGAGTCCCAAGGTCAATAAAAATTACTTCAGAAAAAGTGGAGGAAAAGGGCAAAATGTTTGGCAGTGTTCCTGCAGAGATGACTATTGCACCTTGACACAGGGATAATATTTTTATACATTTTAAAGTGTTTGGTTACAACACCAGTTCTTCCCTGGTGAAAAAGAACATTATTATTATGTGCTTAGATGAGGTGATAAATAGGGGTGTGAGAAATGTGCTTAACTTGCTTTTGTGTAATTACACAATTGTAAAGCAAACAATTTCTAATGCAGAAACACTGCATTACTTTAAGTACAAATAACTTGTTATCCAAGCATTACACATCTTACTGCATGTTATATAATTGTTTGCACTCCCAAGAATCTTTAAATGGGGCCTCACCTTTTTTACTGTTGATATCCTACCATAATCTTTCTGTGTCAGACCTGTTTCTGTTTTTTTTTTAAACCATAAGCAGTATAGACTATTTAATTTGCACACCTTTCACAGGAGAAAACCCAACGACAGTTTTAATAACTCTGAACTCATTTACTTTCTAAAAAGCTCTTATTTCAGGTGTTTGGCAAAAGATGCATGGTTTAATGTTCGCATGTTGACATGATCACGGTTCAAGTGAGCAAGAGTTTCATATCATTTTCCTTTTGTCTCAAAGTGAATAACTTTCATAAATAAATGGAATGTTCAACCCTAGTCTAAACAACTGTACCTACATGTGACTGAAATTAATACAAGCATTCCAATCATTCTTATTTTGTTTTGAATGTTGGGAAAACATTTTCCAAATAATTTTAAAACATGCATTGATTTCTTAAAATTTTAAAACATATTTCAATATCTCAGAGTTAGTAAATGAAGTAAGATAAATATATATTTATATTACCTACTGGCGGTCACCAGTAGGTAGTTTCAGTTGGGCCCATGTGTCCCTAGGAAAAGCATTTTTTGACTTGGCTATAACTTTGGCGCCATTTGACCAATCTTCATGAAATTTTCCCCAAAAAGTGTCAAGGTGGGTTCTATTGCTATGGAAAGTTTACGAGCGATCCTTGCAGTGGGGACTGAGAATTTGGGTGCGAAATAAGGTTGCATTTGTAATGTTAATTCCCATAGGAACCTTTAGCCACACCTACAGCCCAGACCCCTGAACAGACTTACACCAAATTTGGCAGGGAGGTAGATGTCGTTTCAAGGAAGTGCCTTTTGCTTATTGGATGTAAATCAGTTCAGTAGCTTTTGTAAGTTTAAAATTATAGTGATATCTCTGGCTGTGGATATATCGCAGAGGTTTTGCGATGAATCGCGAATGTACGTGCAAACAGGAATGCTCTGTTTGCTGGACGCAACCTGAACAGAAAGCTGCGGCCACCATTTTATCTAATGGGAATGGTTCCAGGGGCTGAAAAATTGTGTGAAAGCCGACATAAGGCGTTAGAGTGGAGATACTCTAACTCAATGTTTGAGAAATGGGAGTTTTAGGGACACAAGTTATCTGTCCGAAATTGTTTTTATTAATTGCTTGTGATATCGTGACAATGAAGCGACCGCCAGCACAGCTCCCCCATGTACCATCATGGGGACAATGCGATTTTCAACATCATCGCGAATATCGGTGGAAATATAAAAAATATATCAGTGAATCATTAATACGCATTGTTATAGAGATATTGAGATTCTGATAAATGTTTTTATAGAGTTATTTAAATAGTGAGTTATCTACTGTGATGGCTAGGATTAACTATATAGTTATAATATTTGAATGTGGTGGTGGCTATTGAATTCCTGCTTTAGTTTTCCATTTTCATAACGTTTCCGCCGCGATCGCGATGACCGGCGTCAACACGATCTCCGGAGTCATCGTGATCTCCAGATTCACTGCAAAAATGTCAAATAGATTTTAGAGATGGTTTTTATAGAAACTCTCTAGAAAAACCAGGAGTTTAGTGAATACTGGCAGATGCCCCTAGTGTGTAAAACACTGTAGTATGTGTGTATATATCTGTTTTAGACTTTATGGAAAAGGCGTGATCGTTGCGGTTAACGATGTCACTGCAATGTCCAGAAACAAATCTAAAACGGAAAATAGCACAATGTACATAATGGATTTTTTGACATATTAGTTTTGGATGTGTTGGTGGTAATTTAATTTCTGCTTTGGTTTTCAGTTATCATGACATATCTTAAGTGATCATGATGTCATCGCAAATATAAAACATTTAAAAACACGCCTATTAATCCATTGAAGTTAGTACAAGCTTATAAAAATACCGCTTATAGAGCAATTTTGGATAGAAAATACAATTTAAAAACCTTAAAAATTCAATAAAAAAAATTATAGGTTACATGGATGTTATAGTTGGGAGATAGAATTTGACAAACATTAGAAATTCACTGAAAAAATCCAAAGGTTACAGGGACGTTATAGTGAGGATCTAGCATTAACAGTTTTTTTTAGAAATTCACTGAAAAAATCCAAAGGTTACAAGGACATTATAGTTATGCAATAGAACTTAACCCCTTCCATGCTCATGACGAAGCTTGTCATGCAGTACACTGCTTGTGTGCTGATGACGAGCTGAGCTCGTCACGAACAAAGGGATTCAAGGATCTGCAGCACAGAGCATGAATTGCTGTAGCATTCATGTGGTTAAAAAACATCACTCATGGCATGTCATTGATGACATCTCAAATGAAACCCAACAACGTGCACCTAATATATATTTAAATAATATCTAAAATCCATAATTTACATAATTGTCAATTAAACAGTTAATAACAATTAACAAATAAAAAAGGTATTATATTATTTAACTTTCCACCCTTTATCCCTACACACACAACTCGCACCTCATATATAACTTAAAAACAAATGTAATTGCACCATTTTAATAACAACAGAAGCTGTTGACTGACTTCCGGTACATGTAGGGGTTTCTCCTGCTATGATTGTCCCTCTGAGAACCATCAATAGTAGTCCCCCTAGGCTACCAGAGCTCCACGGTATCGCACTCTCCACCCTGGTCACTCCAATACATGGGGTTAATAAGGAAAATGCCCAAGGTTTAGGCCACACATTAGGTATGGCGATTTCCCTGGACTCTACTGCTCCTGTAGGAAGTGGTAATGTCGGGCTCATGGAGCCTACAGTGCCTGTACTGGCAGGTCCATTGATCCCAACCTCAGGAGGAGACAAAGGATCTGGCCAGGCGTTAGTCTCGCTTCACGACGATGTTGCTCCCATTAATGGCTGCAACAGAAACCTTAAAATGATCTCATGGAATGTAGCGGGCCTGCGTAAAAAGCTACTTCTCCCAGACTGGAATAACTTTATTGATAAATATGATTTGTGCATTTTCCAGGAAACATGGTGCCTTCAGCCAATGTATAAGTCTGGCTATTCTTTTTTCTATGTGCCAGCTACCTCTTCTGGGCGGGGCCGCCCGTCGGGTGGATTGTTAATTTGAGTTAAAGTTGCGCTTAATTGTAAAATTACCCACAATCAAAGTGCATCAATGGACCTGATGAGGCTAACGATTAGGGATCCAAAGGCTAGTGTGACCCTTGAGCTTTTTAATATTTATGCCAGAGGTCTGCAAGGAGGGGCTAAATCTCCGATTATCTCTGCGTTGTCAGAATTACTTTAATGCTGCCCCACGGACTCCCTGCCCCTGATTGCCGGCGATTTTAACTGTACTTTCGAACCGCTGGCTGTGGATGGTGGTGGTGGATTTCACAATGAGGATGCTAGATGGGGCATACCGCAACTGATGATCGCGCCAATTAAGAAATGGTCACCGATTGTCATACAAATGAATGCTTTCATAATGGAGCATGCCCTAGTAGCTGTTAATGGGCGTACACCATCTGATTACCTGGGAGCTCATACATACAACAGGGTTTCCTGCCCAAGTAGAATAGATTACATCTTGGTTGACAGGAGGCTGTGGAAATTTGTGAGTGACATGACTGTCATTCCATCTATCCATAGCGACCATAACCCCCTGTCCTTTTGCATGCAGAATCGGTTGCTAAATGGGGAACTTCAGTCTAGTAGCAGACCGAGGATGCTGACCAGGGAAATTATTCCTTCTAATTGTAGAAGATTTATTAAATGGCAAAAATTCATCTTAGATTAACAAAAACCTAGTGCCCTTGGGGAGATCGTAAGAGATCAGACCGTGAAGCTTTCTGCAATTTGTACCAATGAGCTGGGACCCTGTCAGGCGGATGTAATTTATGCTGAAACAATTGATATGATGTGTGCTCTCCTCCTTGATACTCGGTTTACAAGCCAGCCCAGGAGCAGGAAACCTGCAGCCAAGTGGTATAATCAGGATTGCAGGGGGGCAAAATCATAATTAATATCTGCCATTAAAACTCGCGATGCTGTCAAGGTTCGCTTAGTGCGACTCCAGTACAAGCAAGCACTATTGGTGGCAAAAAGGGCTTGGGAGGACAGTCATTGGGATGAGCTGAAGTCTGTTAGTCGGTCCAAGAATGGTGAGCTGTTTTGGGCTCTGGTCAGAAGCTCAAATGGTGGCGACACTGATCCAATACCCAACCATATCACTGATAGGGAATGGTTTGTCCACTTTAGGAGTTTGTATGAAGGGGCTGAGGTAATAGATAAAAGTGGGTCCCTTGAACCTGTTCCATTTCCCACGACAATTATTTGGCCCTCCGTTGATCCTGTAGGGCAAAAAGAGGTCGAGGTTGCCATTAACAAAATCGTATCTGGGAAGGCACCCGGCCAGGATGGCATTCCAGGTGATCTATTCCGTGCCAATATTGAGCAATGGGCTAAATACTTCTCCCTCTTGATTAATGCCCTTCTCCAGGGTTCTCCGGTTCCGAGCTCTTGGAAAGGGGCTGAAGTGATCCCCATTTACAAGAAGGGACCTAGGGGAGACCCTGCCAACTATCGTCCAATCAGCCTTATTGATGCTGGTCAGAAGGTGGTTGGCAGGGTACTTCTGGAGAGGATCCTTTCGTGGGCGGAAGAGAACAATATCATCTCGCAATTCCAGGCAGGCTTCAGGGCGTGCACAAGCACTGTCAACCAGGCATTTAGGCTGGTTTTGTTGCACTGGAAGATAGTAACCATTGGCAAGGGCGGTCTGTATTTAGCCTTTATCGATTTAAAGACCGCGTTTGACTTGGTTCCCGAGAGCGCCTGTGGACGGTTTTGCGGGAGATGGGGTTTCCCTTGCCCATTTTGAATTTGTTGGCCCGTATGCACGATGGAAATTATGCATGCATCCGGTGGGGTACCCAGGAGCAGAAAACCGAGAAAATCCCGGTAAATAGAGTTGTTTATTGATGGGGTTGTCTCATTTTTGTCCGAAATCGACGCTGATGCCCCTACTCTGGCTGGTGTCAATGTCCCTGCTATGCTTTTTGCGGATGATACGTTATTAGTATCTAAAACACCAGCGGCCCTCCAGAAGCTTTTAGATCGTTTCTGTTTATTCTGCAATCTGAGGGGCTTGGTAATTAATACAACCAAAACCAAGCTCCTTTATTTCAACCCTAGTAGGAAAGCCAAATCTACGCTTACACTTGACGAGGTGCCCCTAGAGCGTGTCAAAATGTTTGACTATCTAGGGATAAGGATATCAGATCAATTGAAATGGCACCCACACATTGAGAAAATGGCCCTAAGCCACAAGCGCGTTTTGGGAGTCATTGGGAGGGAACATAGAGCTTCAATATCCAGACCCATAGCCCCTGCACTGGAGATTTATGCTGCAAAAGCTGTAGGATGTGCATTGTATGGAGCTGAGCTCTGGGGCTTTAACAATGTTGACGCCCTTGTTACGGCAGAAAATACGTTTTTCAGAGATCTCGTTTCATTACCTAGGGGTACCCCAACTAAGCCACTCCAGTGTGACATGGGTCGCCGATCAATCAAAGACCTAATCACTCTGTGCCTGCTTCTCTATTGTGCCAGTTTGTGGCATACACCCGAGCTATCTAGCTATGCAGATGGCCTAAGAGAAGTCATGAACACGCAGGGGTCCCACAAAATCGTCTGGCTTGCTAGGGTAAAAAAGTTTTTATTGGCTATTGGTTTTAATATTGCATGGGGGTCAGGTGTTTCGGTGTCAAAAACGGAAATTAAGCGAGCCTACTGGACATGGGTTGATGCCCAAGATCTCAGAGATACCAACTTGGGCAGGTTGACAGATGAGTTCCGCTTGCACAAGACAGTACATCGTCTTGAACCCTATCTGGACTTCATTAGGAAACCCAGAGATAGAGCACTTTACATTCAGTTCAGACTGGGAACTCTTCCGGTTCGCGAACGTACATGTAAGTGGAAACCACCCAACCAAACACCTGTTAATTGTCCATTTTGTACCGATGTACCTGAAACTATCCGGCATTTTTTCTTTGTATGTCGCTCTTATAAAAAACCTAGGTCGAAATGGTTAAAACCTGTCTGCCGCTTGAGAATTACTCTTCTGCCCTCAGAATTTTGCAGACAGATCCCAACACCACCCTAGCTTGTGGGGTGGCCAAATTCCTTAGTTGGGCGTGGGTGATCAGACTGAAAGACTTACGTTAACCTTACAAGGCGACCACTTTTTAACTTTGTCCAAAGCTGTAATTGGTTTAATAGATTTTTATTACTGCTGTGTTCTTGTTTAAGTGCTTTTTTAATGTATGTCTTAAATGAATTGTGTTTTCAACTGTAAATGTGCTTTTTAAGATATTTCATATCGAAATAAAGCTTTGTACAACAACAACATTTTAATAATGAATTATCTATTAGAAAATGAATAATTCATACACATTCATTATTAATTATTATAATTACTTTTCTTCACACTCTTTACCCCTAAAAAACAACATACACCAAAAATATTAATATAGAAATGTAATTAATTACACAATTTACACAATGAATTAACAATTAAATAATTAATACTATTTTAACATTAATTATTAAATAAATATAATTAAATTACTTCCCACCCTATACACCTACAAATCTCACAACCCACACCTAAAGCTTAACATAATAAAACATATTGCAGAATTAAAATAATTAATGACCAATTAAATATGTATTATTAATAATTAATTAATAATTATAATTAATTTACTTTACCTCCAGAATCCCTATAAACCCTACAACCTGCTATGACACAAAAAATAATAGGTTAAATAAACTATTGAATAAATTAAAAAACAACAAATAATGTACAAACTATATTAAAAACCATAACACTAATTATATAAACATTTATAATATATACAATTAAAATATGTACTACAATACATACAAAAATGAAAAAGTATTAGCAACAGGGACATTTTTGTAACTGATATTAACAACATAGATGATTTTATCATTGATATTAATAACATAGATATTTTTACCAACAACACTTTTTACCTTAAAATCGATATTCTTGTCCACGATATTGTTTGCACACAGTATTTGTGCATCCTGATATTTCAAACTCAATATTTCTGCTCCTCAATGTTTTCTTTTCGATATTTTGTCTGAATATCTACCTGCATAGGTGACTCAGTGGGTGTGTGACTGGCTCTATGGTTGAGTGAGTGGGTGTGTGAGTGGTTGTTTGGGTGTGTGAATGTGTATGTGAATGGTTCTGTGGGTGTGCGAGTGGGGTATTGGAGGTTGTGTGGGGGTGTAAGTGGGTGTGTGAGTGGCTCTGTGGATGATGTGATCAGTGATGTCATCTGAGATGTCATCAGTGATGTCTTCAATGACCATGCCATGAGTGAAGTAATATGTGAGGGCCTAAGCAGTGCTTTTGGGGGGCATGTCACAGTTAGCTCACGTAACTATAACTACTGAATTTATATCGTTTCGTACGTGTGACATCTGAGCCTAAGTATAGCGTCACTGTAACCTTTCTTTTTTCAGTGAATTTCTAAGGTTATTTAAATTCTATTTCCTAACTATAATGTCCTTCTAACCTTTGTTTTTTCTAGTGAATTTCAATAGGTTTTTAAAATGTTTTTCTTAACAATTACCTTTGAGAGTGGGTTTGTGAGTGGCTGTATAGGTAGGTGAGTGGTGTGTAAGTGGCTGTATGGGTCTTTGAGTGGGTGTGTGAGTGGTTTTGAAGGTATGTGACCGGGTTTGTGAGTGGCTGATAGGTATGTGAGTGGGAAAGTGCATTTGCAGACTGGTCGATAAAAGTTGTGGGGCCTCCAATGAGCTCTTAGTGAACTATTGTGGGAGTTAGTGGTGATACAGAAGGGGTTATTGATCCCCAAGGTCCCTCAGATTTCAATGGGACTTCATTTTCCAATGAGTAGTGCACCAGGAGGTGCATTTGCAAAGTTGTTGACAAAGAGGGCTAGGCATCCGAAGAGCTTTCTACAATCACAGTAACAGGAGGGGTTATTTACCCCCACCGACCATCAGCATCTAAGGGGACTTCATCTCCCAACGCGTAGTGCACCTAGAGGTGTATTTGCAGGGTGGTTGATCAAGGATGTGGGTCCTCTGATGAGCTGTCATCAATCCTGCTAAATGGAAGTTAGGCCACATGAGGGGTTCTTTGTCCCCAATGGCCCTCAGAAGACTAAGGGGCTTCATCCCCCAACCAGTAGTGTGCTAGGTGGTGTGCTTGCAGAGTGCTGGGCAAAGGTGGTGGAGCCTCCAATGACCTCTCAGCAATCCCATTGGTGGTAATCTAGAGGATTCTTGGCCCCAAGGACCCTCAGCATCCAAAGGGGGACTTAATCCCCCAATGAGTAGTGTGCCAGAGGTGCATTTACAGAGTGGTGAAGAAAAAGGGCATGGCATGACAAGTTCTCAGCAGTTCTACTGTGTGAGACTTATTGATGGCAACAGGAGAGGTTATTGCCCCCCCAAGCACCCTCCGCTTCGAAGGGGACTTCATCCCCCAACAAGTAGTGCCCAGGAGGTGCATTTGCAGAGTGGTGGAAAAAGGGGGCGGGCCCATCACAATTTAAGCCCTGGGGAAGTAGTGGTCCCCGGGGCTACAAACAGCCCTAGAAGGGGGTCTGCACAGCCCTCCTCCATTTATTAGAGTGAAACCCTGTGGAAGTTGTGGTTGCCGGGGCTCAAATCTGTCCATGAAAGAGGGTCTGTGTGGCCCCCCTCCAATATTTACATCAAGCCCCAGGGAAGTGGTGGCCCTGTGGCTCAAGGAATCTTAGGAGTGGGAGCCCTTTTGCCCCCTTCTTTTGTAAAAGAAAATGCCCCGGGGAACTGGCCCACCCATGGGCTCTAATCAGAACAAGTGCAGGAGCCCATGTATGTTTTTGAGTTAATTTTTGTTATGGTTTTGCGGCTCTGTCGTGTTTACTCAGCAAATGTTTTTAAAATAGAGTGCTTTTTGGCCATGTTGTGGTCACAGGGAGACACCAGGACCATAGTTAGGAAGCCAGGGTATTCCAATCCTGCCCCCTTTTCTTTTTATTCAGTATTGTTTGTGGGACTCAGCTGAAGTCGAGTGCTCTAGATGCCTGTCAACACTTCTTGGTCCAAGTGTTGGCAGCCAATCAGATTTCAGCATGGGGACTATCATATTCTAGGAAGATGCGGGTCACTAGATTTAAAAAAATGTTTTTGTATCTCAAAAACTACTGAATGGATTTACAACAAATAACAAAAAGGGTTCTTTCTGGAACAAGAGCGACCTTTCTTCTAAATCTGGTATAATTCCGTCCAGTGGTTCGGACTATACTTGTGTCTAAAATCTCAATGGAAATAAACATGGAAAAAACACTTTGTTTTGACCCCCCTCCTTTTTCTTCACCCATGATTGATGGATCTAAATGCAAACTAGTTATTATCAAAGCACGACCACACATATATATATATATATATATATATATATATATATATATACACACATATCTGCTCTCATGCGAGAAATTTGAAATTTATGAGCTTTAACTCACACAGATGTTTTAGATGGAATGTCAAAATGGGCAACTCTCACCTAGAGCAAGTAAAGCAATTTGACTACTTGGGTGTCAAATTCTCTAACGTAAAATCTTGGTCCCTGTGAATAGCCAAGAGTCAGTTGGCACAACAACATGTAAGCTCTGTTGTAGCTAAAAAGTGGAAAGCATCAAATTTTAGGCCAGGTTTAACTGCCACTGAAATGTATCGGGCAAAAGATATTGGTGGAGCATTATATGGGGCTGAGATATGGGGCACGAGCAATATGGAGAGCATAGAAAAAATAGAACATTTCTTCATGGGATCTGTACGTGCATTACCCTAAAATACACACTTTATTTCACTAAGATTGGATCTTGGACTAAAAAATATGGCACATGTGGCAGCATTTCGACCCCTGGCCATTTTGATTAGAATATGGGCTAATGACTCTCCCCTCTTGTTGCGACAATCTCTCCGTGACATTATAGTGCTTGACACTAAAGGAACAATACCATTGCCAAAATGTGTTAAGTTATGGCTAATGAGCCTCTGGTTGGTTGAATTGTGATCAAACCCCAGGGTTATTCAGAACAAGCCTGGGAATATATAAATAAAAAATGGTTATGTTGCATATCTGTCGGGAGCTAACTGCCAGATTTCTGGATTTTTTAAATATTAAATAATTTGTGAGTTTGTTTTAGATAGAACTGAGCCCTCCCAGGTCAAATACTTGTTTTCAGAATTTAGAAATGGCATCCTTCCACTAAATGTGTTCCTTAGCAGATGGATGAATTGTAATGTTTCACCAATCTGTCCTGTGTATATGACTAATTCTTGAACTTTAGAGCATTTCTTATTTTTTTGACCCCAAATACACTGTCATTAGAGAAACTTGGTTAATCCCAGTCTGGCACATCATATCTGCAAGACAACTGAGAGAAACAATTAAAATCTTTAATAGTGACAGCTCAAAATTGTCAGTGTTGCCTTGGCTAGGTATTTCTTGTACACATGGAGGCTGAGAGGCAACTTTAGGGCAGAAGTTTCTAGGCTGTGATCTGGACTACTTTATTAGGTGAGTGGTAAAGGCCTCTCCCCCTCTACGGGATCCCTCACAGCCCTAGGAGAGCTGTATGTACATGCACTTTAAGGGCAAAATGCTTCTCAGGATTGCTATTGGATGTACATTATATGTTTTAAGCTATTTTATGGATTTTTACAGATTTTACCATGATTGTATTTATGTGGTACACTTTTATGGTTTCTTTAAAAAAATATATATATATGTCATGACAATACCCTTTCAGGCTTAGAGTGCTGCATAAATGATGCACAAAAACAAGCAGGGAACTCTGAGCATTTTCCAAGCATAGGTGGAGAGCAGGTTCTTTATATGGAGCAAACTACAGCACAACTGATGCTTTAAATCTGCTCACCTCAAATGGCTGTTTCTCTAGCAGTGTTTTTAAGCGGAGGATTATCACAGTGCCATTAACGCCGAATTAGAGAGTGATGGGAAGCCTTTTGCAATTTGAACGGCAAAGTCTTTCAGCATATGATTAGCAAGTGCAAATTTACAGTATTCAACATAATTCACATGATGTTTGGTTTTTATGTTCGTTACATGAAATTCTGGAAATTACACCATTACGTGACTTCATATAATTATGCACC
Organism: Lissotriton helveticus; assembly: GCF_964261635.1. Lineage (NCBI taxonomy): Eukaryota > Metazoa > Chordata > Amphibia > Caudata > Salamandridae > Lissotriton > Lissotriton helveticus. The sequence goes on along the minus strand of NC_136071.1, from coordinate 472,038,268 downwards.
ATTCACAGCAAAAATTAACTGTGAACTCAACATTCATGGTAGAAATTTACCCGTAACACCAAACACGAGCGCCTGTTGTGAGTGGTGCTTTTGTTTTTTAGACTTTAAAAGAAATATGCATCCTCGCTTCTAGAATTGATGCAAGGATGAATTTTGCACTAAACTTTAGTGGTAAATGATGGCTTTATATTTTATGAATTATTTTGTGTCATTTTGCTGAAATTTCCTATCGTTACAGAACAGAAAATTGTGCAAATTTCACACACACCTAATGACAAAACTAGTACATTTGATATGGGCCGATAAAGAATGACACATGAAGAAAAATGCTACAAAAAGTTTGTGCCTAGTACATTAACCATACTAATTTGGTCAGCTATGAAAGAAAAATAGAGTTTTTTTAAGCTATATGCTGATGCCATGCTGTATTTAGAGTTGAGGAATTGCCCCCAGTCCTTGTATACTCAGACTTTGTTCTGATGGGCAGTTAGATGCTATACATCCGTATCATGGAATATACTATTATTCCTGAAAAGGCCTCTTTTTCAGATAAGAAGAGTTTTATAAGAAAGTGAAGGCATCTAATTTTGCCCTGGTCAAAAATTGGTAATTTATATTTAGAACTTTGCTTCCATACAAGGATGGCACTTACAATCTGCTGAGATTGACACCACAAACAAGATTCTGCTGGTCAAGTTGTCAATGATGTCAGCTCACCACTTTGAGAAGCTGCCATCTCTTACAAGATTCATCAACCAATTGATCTCACTTGTCTTCTTATGACACATGCTCCATTTGTCAACAAATGCTTCAGAGTCTGATGGATAAGGTTGCCAACCAGTGTAAGGGGAGAGATGGAAGGGGTGGCCTACCTGCACATCTACACTGTTCACCATCCACCAGGCCCGCCAACTCTCCTGTCGAAGCTTGATGCCTCTGAAAATGTTTGCATGAGCCTTACTCCCCTGAGATTTTATTTTGAAAGGCAGTTAATGTTACTATTCATAAAAACAAATTTGTTTACACATTGGGTGCATCTTTGTAAGTGATATTTATATACCATCAAAGTAAGAAAATGCAGTGAAGTGCTGCATTTATAATTCAATACAGTACTGCCTAGATTCTCTTCATGTAGTAGGTTCATGTACTCACACATTGGGACATAACTAAGGCGTTTCTGAGTAAAAAACAGAAGACATACCTCCAAGTGTTAACATTAAAAAAGATTTCTATTTAAATATATATTTTATCCTTCTACTCCATTGCACTTTTTCCATTAATATTTTGAACTTCCAGTTTTAGTGGGTCTCTTCGGTATGTTTCACAAATGATCTTTGAGTTTATAAGACACTGTACAAGCACTGGCATTTGCAATGATGTAAGACCTTGCTCTATATCACTTAGATATTTAAATGTAATGCGATGTCAAGGACAATACTACTACCGCTACTATTGCTCATTATGCAGGCTGGCATGGGTGGCAGTACGGCGCCCCAGCTGTGGTTTTGGGCCTTAATTTCTGTTTTCATAGTTCAACTCCAGTTTCCACGCACCACCAGTGGTTTCCGTTATTGGCTGGCCGCAACCTGAGAGGAAAGTTGTGCCTGACATTCTATGTATCAAGACAGGGTCCCGAGACCTGAAATTAAATGTGGGAAGTAATATAAGGGGTCAGGGTAGATGTACCCTAACTCCTTGGGTTTGTTAGACAGATCACTGAGGGACCCCCAATAGGCAAGACATTTCCTCAAACTTTTTTTTCCACATGCAAAGATCCACTGATCCATTGTGGTGCTCAGCGCAACCCCTGTGTGAAACACACACAGATCCACTTACACATTCTTTCACAACTCCGAAGGCTGTGTCAGGCGAGTGTTGGCTACATGTGGGGCGTTGGCTACAGGGCCTAGCCAACCCCCCACCACATATGGTCAAAGGCCTTGCGCAGCGACAGCTGGATTAATGTATCGTAATTAAATATTACTTTATGTTGAAAAAAATCAACATTCACTGAAAAGCAATTATAGTTAGGAAATAGAATTAAAAGAACTGGTATAGTTAGGAAATAGAGTAAAAAGAACCGTAGAAATTAAGTAAAGAAAACAGGGTTATAGGGACATTATAGTTAGGTTCAAAATTCACACACACAAAACCATAGAAATTCAGCAGTTATAGTTATACTTGTCTCTAGAAACTATAACTACTGCCCTAAGGTAACTATAACGTGCACCCCCAATGCACTGGAAATTTTTCCCTCATCAGTCATGACATCTTCTATGACATCATTGAGAATATCACTGTAGCATTTCCAATAAAATTATTGATGAGCAAACCCTGCATGGCCGGGTCGTGAGTTAACGTTACCTGAGGGCATGAGTTATAGTTTCTTGAGATAAGTTTAACTGTAACTGCTGAATTTCTGTAGTTTTTTTGTGTGTAAAATTTGAACCTAAATATAATTTCCAGCAAAATGTGTTTTTTTACTGAATTTCTAAGTTTTTTTTAAATTCTATTTTCTAACTATAATGTCCCTATAACCTTTGTTTTTTCCAGTGAAATTTCTAAAGCATTCATTGTTTTCCTAATAACAGTGGCACCATTCAATCTGCATGTAACTTTCCCAAAAAGTTCATCCACCTTCATGGACATTCTTCCCACTTATCATGTGAGGACCAAGACAATGGAGGGGTATCCCAAAACATTGATTACCCATTTTAATTTTCATGGGAAAGTTTGCTCTCTGATGTAGGTAAATAGTTAGACTTTTACTCACACAGCGGGCAATTTATTATTTGGTGTAAATCTGTTCAGTAGTTTTTGGGAAATTAGTGTTAAAAAGAGTTCATTGGGATGGGCATAAAGGGGTTAACCACCCGAAAACATTAGTGCTATCTAGACTATTGGTGTCCAGATATCCTGTGTTTGGTCATGTTAATGGAGATTGGTCAATCCTGAGTGGCAGGCCACCGCCTGAAAAATATTTTGCAGCAGCCATTCCAGGCATCAAGGATATGGTCCCTGTACCCTGAAATAGAATTAAAAAATATGTAAGGGGCATGATGAAAACAGGTTGACTCCCAGGAGCCTCTGGGTGGATCCCAAAGGGGATCCCCCTTTGATTGGCTTGCTACAACATGGACAACATGTTGTGCCAGCCATTACAATACACTGGGACATGGTCTCCACTGAAAAAATATTGTATCGAAAGCCTGCTTTGAGGGTCACATAAATGAGCACATTTGAAGGGTGATACAAATATGAAGGGATTTTAGTCACAATATAAAATGTTTGTTGGTGGTACCATAGTAATTATAATAAATGTGGTGTGCTCTAAAGTAGTTTTACCCTGTGAAATATGCATATTCTCAGCCTATTCCCTGCTGGGATTTGATAAACCATGTCTGAGAGACAACTGTTTTCTCTCATGATTTTTTCATAGACATTTTGGAACTTGCTCTAAAAGCTAAATTGGGAACACATTGTTTGTAAGTTCACATTATCTTTCTCAGCCTTGTGAGAATAAATTCTGATATGCTAAGTAACACATTTACTTCCAACAGCGCAGCCTGCCAGTTGATTCTCCAATGTTCTACTGCAGCTTTGTCAGTTTGTTCAAATGACTAGCTAGATTTCTAACAGTCCGTATTTATGATAAACATGTGGCACACCTGAACTACAGCTTTATAGAATCAACATTGCAAATTTAAAGCATTTCCTACAAAGAATAATGTAGTAAATGAACAAAATGAGATTTTTATTTTAGTCATACAAATATGGTTGGTGCTCGCTGATGCAAAAATGAGGACAAATGTTCTATAAATCCTCAAGTAGCTTTTTGATCAATGTCAGAAAAAATGTCTGCTATACTGAGTGAAACATGTATTTTCATCATCAGATGCAGAATGTCAGTTAACTCCCTAATGATCTACTGCAGCTTCACCTCAGACTTTTAAAGAACAACTAGGGTGTTAGAATATGTTTTCAAGATAAAAGTGAGACACTCCTCAATGTCATTTTTCTGGAATAGGAGCTGCTGAATTTAAAGTTTTTCCTGAGGACGAGGTTGAAGTAAATGGGCATTGAAATGTGAATGCTGGTATGAAATCATCAGGTTAAAATTGTTGATGGAGGTATGGGTTTTTAGTAATTTGAGGTCTGATGTTTTTTTAAAGAGGCTAAAAATAGTTCAAGAGGGAGATGTGTGCATACGTGAAACATTCCCTTTCCACATATGTTTGCTCACCATACCAATATTCTCAGTCTCTTAACAGCTACATAATTTTAAAATAGTAAAAAGGTTACTAGACAGACTTTGTGTGCAGAGGTGGTTGGACATCTGCAAAGGGACACCCATGGAGCATTAAATGCAAACCCAGTGGCCAACCCAAGCTGCACACGACCAGAGAGTGCACATGGCAAGTGTTGGCTGTCTGCTAAGGGTGAAGTACTGTGCCTGGCCTTGAGACCAGGTCCTGCAGCCAATCCCAGTGTCAGTTGAGGGTTGGAAATGGGGCTTTTGACTTGCTGACCTTACATATCACATCCCTCATGATATGTTAAACTGCATCATAGATGACTTGCACTCATTAGACTTAAAGAACAATATTGTTTAAAATACTAATGACTAGTACAGTCAGTGGGTTTTTTAAATTCATTTTAGTATTATTTTACACCTAAGTATACCATCACTTTAACCTTTCATCTTTTTTATTTTATTTATTTGAAGCCAATCAAAACCATAGAATCAGTAATACATGCTTATAATCAATATACAGCAGACATAAACATTAAGCCATACTATGTAAGGCAGGATGGGAATACAGTGAACAAATTGCTAAACAAGTATACACAATGATTTTTTTTATCTCATTTAATCCCAATTAAGACCAACACAGGTTCTTTGACACCTTCTGAGCACTTTGGGACTCCTGCCTTAGCTATAGCTAGGTCACACTAATATATTTTGCAGATGATGGCCCACCAATCACCTTTAGAGAAAAAGAAGATATCCACGACCTGGCTATGCAATGCTGGGCAGAGATAATAATGATCAAAATCAGTAGCCTCATATTAGTATTGTCCTCACTTTTACAGCCCAGCATAACCTCCCTGTTAGACACCTGGAATTCACCACCCAAACAAGATAATCCTAAGCGAACGACCCCTGTTCAATATTTCTGCAAAGCATGAGAGCTGGCAAATATATGTACAATATTCACTGCCGGGCAACCACACTTCGGAAATTGGGTCTTCTCCGTGCCATAATTCATGTTCAATTTTGAAATCCGCTCGGGTGTATAATACAGCACACCATCAGTTTTAAACTGCTGCAACTTTAAACTTACATAGTGGACAGAGTAGTCTAAAGTCTCCAGGGCATTCAGAATTTTGTCTGCTGGGATTTCGGAATTGAGCATCCTACTCCATTTGGTAGGAGATAGTGAATAATAATCAGTGCTATGCGTGGAAAACCTCTGGTAAAATGCACTAATTGATGCCTTCCTGGGTGCCCTGAAAAAATAAGACAAAATGACTGATTCTTCTAAATATATTAATTCCTGGCAGCCACGTAGAAAGTTGTCCTGCAACTGTAAATACATAAAGAAGAACCAATGGGGAAATTGAAAAAAGTCTGAAGGGAGGCAAATGAACATAAGCTGTTAACATCAAATAGGTTTCCACAGTCTGCCAGCCTAACCTTGCACATTGAGTCATGAAATACCTCAGGAAATGCTTGGTCCCCCCAGAGCAGTGTATGTACGTGCAAAGAGGCTAAGAAATGCCTTCCACTGAAATCCCTCCATATGCGACCAATGTCCCTGAGAATCTTAAATCAGATACACTTATAGTGGCTAGAATCTGTGAGTCTGTACAAAAAAAACCCTAACATCAGGCCCAAGAGCCAACTGGTAACCCAAAATGGATGTGTCTGGACCTTGCCCTGTGAGTAAATTACATATAGATAGATAGCTAGATAGATTGATAGATAGACGCTGTCAATGCATTTTTGTATCTGTCGCAATCGTTTTTTATCCGGATTTCAAACAATTGAATTGGTATGTACCAAAGCTCTTAGATATTGTTTTCTGCTTTTACCGTAAAAAAACGTTGAAATATTCCTTCCATCATGATGTGTCAGCCATTTTCTCCAGATTGCCCGACTGCTGTACAACGGCTCTGGCGGCTGTAAATTCACTTGGCTCCCAGCGTCTCTGGTTAAATTACGAACCCTTTCAAGCTCTGAAATGAAACTGAGCAAGTGTCAATTACGCGAATCTGTACTGGGTGCTCTTCCTTTGCTCATATAACATTGGCAGCCTAATGAAATAAAACCTCAGAGACATTCTCACACTTTTTCAGGAAAAAGTTTGATTTGTCTAGCTAGATAGGAATCAGCTAGCTCGTCAAAACTATGCCTTGCATAATGTATCCTAATTTTTCACATGACAATGTGCAGTGACATATTTGTAACTTCACTATGAGCACTGATTCTTCTATAATAACGTCTCGATCTGACGCTCTCTTAGATGATAACTGATAATTGTGATACCTGCAAGAAACGAAGATATTGACAGCAGAGTCCACAAAAAACAAAGTAAGCACCTGCAAAGAGCAAAGCGCACCCTTTGCTTGCAAATTCATTGCGTGCATTAGGGATGTTATATCGCATTGAGACTTTATTTTTCAACGCGAAATATATTTCCACATAAATCTAGCTGTATTCAGATCAAAGAGGTCGGACTGCTGCGCGCAGAATATTTCTTGAAGACATTCATTTGGAATATTTTAAATCATTTCCGAATTCAAATCCTGTCATTCATAGTACCTCCTTTTATTTGAAATGGAAAAATATTGAAGCCCTCCCGTAATAAGCAAAAATCGGTGCGTAAAATATAGAGTAGTTTAGATTTCGAACAGCTTTACCGGTTTAAATGTGCAATGTGCTTATCAATAGATACCGAAGCAGTGATCCTTGCAGGCCCGGTTCTAGCGGGTGGGCCGGGTGGGCCAGGCCCACCCAAACATGAGTCTGGCCCACCCAAACAGGATCCGTGGCCCTCGCAGTGTGGGCTTGAAGGGAGGCACGCAACGCCTTTGGGATCTAAGGGCCAGATGTAGGTAATTCTATTTTACCGATTCATAAATACCAAATTTTACCGATTCGGTATTTATGAATCGGTAAAATAGAAGTAGTGAGATGTAGGTAAATTTCTAATTCAATTTACCGAATCTGTAAAAATCGGTATTTGCCAAATCGGTAAATACCGATTCGGTAATGCCCATTGATTCCTATGGACATTGAAGCCCATAGGAATCAATGGGCATTACTGAATCGGTATTTACCGATTCGGTAAATACCGATTCCAGCAAGGGTGCAGGGGGTGTCACTTTGACACCCTCTAGCACCCCAAAGACGGGCATGTGTGCCATGTGGCAACAGACATGCCGTAAGGGCATGTCTGTCTGTCACATGGCTAGGTGTGCATGCACACATGTGCATGCACACCTGGATTCTGTATTTTACCACCCAATTGGATTGGGTGGTAAAATACTGAATCTGTAAGGCCTGTGGGACTCAGAAGAGTCCCATCTACATCTGGGATTTACCGAATCGGTAAAAATACCGATTCAGTATTTTACAGAATCGGTAAATTTACCGATTCGGTAAATTTACAGAATCTGTAAAATAAATGCCCCTACATGCCAATTCTTAAATACCGGTCGGTAACGGGCGAAATCGGCCGTTACCGACCGGTATTTAGGCTCCTACATCTGGCCCTAAGTGCCTCAAACCTCCCCCGTCGTGTGTGTCAGCCCGGGCCGAGGGGCTCACACACAGAGACAGTTTAGAGATTATCGCGGCCACACCCGACTACTTCACAGGTCTTTAAAAGACCATTAACATGTTAACAAAGCTTTGTTTATTTTTTCAACCCCTCATCTCTGCCCACCCAAATGCACCCTTGGCCCACCCAAATAAAAATTCCTGGAACCGGGCCTGGATCCTTGTATGTTTAAAGCTATTTCAGAATGTAGAGCCTCATTTACAAAAAAAGTGACACAGCTCTGCAAGCCATTTTGCTACACCTAGCTGCGTCATTTTAAAAGCTCAGGAATGCACTTTATTAACAGCATACGATGCATCCGTGTGCTTTCCTCTGTGCTTTCGCACAGTTAGCTGCCATGTGCCAGCGGAGGCACCCTTGCATCATGTTGCAAGGGTGCCTTCGTTGCAGGGATGATAGTTGTTGTACTGGAAGGGACACCTTCCTGCACAAAAGCAGTCATTGATGGCATTTTCCTCTTTCTGTGTGTGCTGCGAAAGAGGGAAAAACAAGGAGAAATAAAAGTATAAGGAAAATCTTGTGCCAGTGATAAGAACTTTCCATTTGTGATTGCTCAAGTGTTATTTGAACATTATAAATACTTACTGTGCATCACAGGATATTTATTGGCATGACGTTTATTATGACAAACTGAGTTGCTACATATGAAAAGAGTATTTCTTCTGCGGAAGTAATTGGCATATTTATGGCAATCATGATGGTGTTACAGATTGAAGAATGCCGAAACGCTTCTCTGTTTAAAGGTGGCATTTAATAAAAGAAAGTGCTTTTTCTCTGGTGAGTGTAAGGATTCTTTTGTTATTTCAGAGGAGTAGTGGTAATAGGCGGCGCTTGCAGCAGCGTGACGGCTTGCACCTCCTGTGATAAGGCGCAGACCGGCAAGCCATAGAATCTAATCAGGCCGTAATAATCGATACATATGTGTGCAAAGATGTGGAGAATTAAACATATGGCATTTCTGTGAGGCTGCAGTAATCTAGATGGGGTAAAGGCAGCACTGTGCAGAGCCGTGGGCCTGAGTTCAAACTATGTGAGGAAAAGGGACAGAACGACAGGGGCGGCCCTCTTGAGAGATGCAGAAAGTCTTTGGAACCTGGCACCATTTTTTTTTATTAGAAAGTAGGCACTGCTCAGAAGGATTATACATACCTTTAGAAAAGCATAAAATTATGTTTTGGGCTTTGCAACACCATGCAAATATTTCACTGCAAACAAGTTGCTGCTATTTTTGACTAGCATTAACACTCAATTGTCGCATCACCACAATGGTTCAGCACTTCCCCTTCTGCCTGTATATTGCTCTAGTATCAGGGGCTGGACTGGCAACCTTTGTATTTCACTTGTACAGTTTTCAAAGTTTGCATTTGTTGTGACTTTCAGACAAATACTCGTCTGCAGGTGCAGATTTGTGCAAAAACGTTTTTGCAGGCATGTTCTACTAAAATAGTTTTGTTGCTCTATTCGGTCACTAACCCGGGATTCAAAAGGGATTTGGGGTGTTTTGCTTTCCATGCATTTTTTAAACTTACCAAAATGTTTAGAGTTTTATAAAATCTGCAGTATTTTGCAGGTTATCAAGACTTTGTGAGGTTTCATAATTAAAATGCAACTCTAACTCACTGACATCTATACTGTCCGTTCCCTAAGTAGAGTAGGTCATCTCATCTCAAAAACTGCACTTCAAATGAGTGCCCATTTTACTCCTGTCCTACTTTGCCTGGCCGTCCCCTCTATCAATGAAGGTTCAAAGTACTGATATTGTTTTTAAAATGTACAGGTTAAAGGTAAAAGGCATTAGGGCGAGAAATTGGAGAGCTATGAAAAAATACACATTTTGCCCTTGTTCTCTAACATATGAATGGTAGTAACGACCTGCTCCATGCCCTCCCAAAATTCAGACTGACATCCTACATGTCACAGCGCGTCTCATCCAGGGCCTGAAGAAATCACATCAACCAACAACTGGAGTAATTTCCATTGACATTCTCCGTTTTCTCACACCATCTTCATAACCAGCTGCAAAAATTAAAAAGCCATGCTGACCAACATTCTGCTTATTTTGCAGGCAAGCTCACCATTTCTGGTGGTCTTAGAACACCCACAGCCAGGACATCATTGGATTGCAGACTAAAATTTGTAAAAAAGGAGAAGCCAACAAACCTTTTCAATCTATGTACTCAGGACCTGGAACAAAATCCCTGTATCCATCATGACTGCCCCAATGCCTCTCCAATTTAGGAATGAGTTGAGGACTCAATCCTTTAAAGAGAACTATATTACAATGCATTATCCCTCCATAACCCAGCTTCCTCTCCTATCACGTAGTGACTTTATGCTTATCTTTGCCTTTTACCCTGTACAGTGCTCCCCTACCATTTGGCCTTGTCTGGGCTATTGAAATACCATAGACAATCAATCCCATGCAGTTCAACATCAATCCTCCACTTCTGCTTCGGTAGATGCGGTAGTATGGGCAAAAGAAAGTGGGGGGGGGGGGCAGTCTAGTGTTCTCAAAGGTTGGTGGAAGTTCAGGCAGTGGTTAATGTATACGGGTTCTTGGTTGTGTAGATCCTTGCGTGTGTAGGTCAGCAGCTTGAATTGGCATCTCTTCTGTACGGGGAGCCAGTGGAGTTGCCTGAGGTGGGATGTGATGTGGATTCATCTGGGAAGGCCAAGGATGAGTCTGGCTGTGGTGTTCTGTATGGTCTGAAGACTCTGCAGGATGTGTGCAGCAATTCCTACGTAGAGGGTGTTGCCGTAGTGCACCTGACTGATGATGAGGGCAGGTGTCACAGTGCGTCTTGTGTGTAGGGGTAGCCGCTTTAAGATTTTACACATGTTGCGCAGACTGAGGAAGCAGACGTAGGAAACAGTGTTGATCTGTGATTTCATAGTGAGCTTGGTTGTCAATTATGGTTTTGAGGTTTTTGTGTGGTCGGAGGGGGTGGTGTGGTTCCTAGGTCTGAAGGCCACCAGGAGTCATTCAATGTGTTGCCGCAGTTGCTAAAGATCAGTAGTTCTGTGTGGTCTGTGTTCAGCTGCAGACAGTTATTCTTCATCCAGTTGGTGACATCTGTGGAAGATGGTTCTGGTGGTGGTGAGATCATTGTAGAGTGAGAGAATGAGTTGGTTGTTATCTGTGTAGGAAATTCTGTAGAGAACATGGGATCTGATGGGGTCATATATGCTTTGAAGAGTAGGGTGCTGAGGGATGAGCCTTGGGGGACACTTCATGTGAGCTCCTTGGGATCAGAGGTTGAAGGTGGATCCTCTGGGTACTTTTGGTGAGGAACGAGGTCATCCATCTGAGTGTATTACCTTGGGCACATGGGTGGTGGAGTCTTTCGATCAGTATGTGGTAGGTACGGTTTTGAAGGCTGCCGAGAGACCAAGGAAGATCAATGCTGCTATTTCTCCTCAGTCCAGGAGGGTTCGGATGTCATTGGTGGCTGTAATCATGGAGGTTTTAATGCTGTGAATGCTGCGGAGGCATTGAGTAGCTGGTTCTAATCCAGATGTATCATGAGTTGATTGTTGATGATCTTTTCCAGTACATTCGCTGGGAATGGGAGAAGGGAGATTGGCCGGTAGTTTTTGAGTTCGCTGAGGTCGGTGGATGATTTTTGAGTAGTGGTCTGACTTTGGCGTGTTTCCAGTCATCGGGAACTGTTGCAGTGGTGATAGAATTTTTGAGTAAGGTGTTGAGTTCCTGGCCAATCCTTTGATTTCTGAGGTTGAAGACGTGGTGCAGGCATGGGTCTGTGGGAGATTCCGAGTCAATGGTTTTATGGTGGAGGTGGAGTCCTGGGTGGAGGGAATGTTCAAGGTAGTCAGTGTGTGGTTTGTGTCATTACAGTGGTGGCATATCTGTTGAGGAAGTCCATATTGTGGGTTTGGATTCAAAGTTTCTGTGTATGGTTGACATCTTGTGGAAGAAGTGGGCAAGATTATTGCACAGCTCCTGTGAGGGTATGATATTGTTTTCGCTGGCAACCTGGTTGGAAAATTCCTTAATGATGTTGAAAAGTTCCTTCTTTGCAGCCCTCAGCATGTGGTGGTAGATGTTGAGGGAATTCTCGAAGGCCTCCCTGTCGGAGGTGTCCTTGCTGGTGCACCATCTACTCTCAAACTGTTTGCTATCCTATTTTACTTTTCTGAGTTCTTGGATATACCAGCTGGCCTTTTAGGAGGATGTTCTCTGGATGTTGCTCTAGATGGGGACGATGCTGTCTGCACAATTGGTGATCCAGGCATTGAAGTTTTTAAATCCCTGTTCGAGGTTTGTGGTGGTCGCATGGCTGGAGGTGTAAGGGTGTTCGCCCAGCTGGTCCCTGAGATTTTGTTCCACCTCTGGTGTGGGGCATTGCTCATCTTGGGGGTGATTGTGCAGGGGCTGGAGATGCTGAAGTGGACGATGGAGTGATCAGTCCATGTGAATTCTGTTACATGGCTGTATTTGACTCAGTTGCTGAAGGTGAAAATTGGGTCCAGTGTGTGTCCTTCGATGTGTGTGGGGTCGTGGAGGATCTGGATCAAACCAATGATGTTCATACCAATCCAATCCAAAAATTCTTTATTTCGGCCATTTGAGACCATAAAAGATTCATTAAAAAGCATTTAAAACACATCAAACATACAATAAAAACAAGGCAGGGTGCATTACACAACTAGTTCAATTCCCCGAGGGATCTGGGCATGAGGAGGCAATAACTCTATTTCATTATAGTTCATAACACGTTTAACAGAAGTTCGTTCTTTTAATATTTTTCCCCTTATCTGCCACATGGCCATTAAAAACTTGGCAACTGCAAAGACTATATAGTGCAGGGTACTTGTCTTCAGAATTCTGTATGAGTGTAAATAGTTTCTAATGCCCAAATTCCTACACAGTGGCACTAGCCAATAATTCCTCGGTCTAGTGTAGGCAGGGCAAAAGAACAACACGTGTGTTTAGTCCTCCTCATTCTTACTGCACCCAGGACAGGTTTTGTCGTTCAGCACTGTCCATTTACAAGTAAAGGTTTTAAGGGGCAGGGTGCCTAGCCTCCATTGAATGAACAGTTTCCTTGCCAGGATAGGGGATATAATATCCATAAATTTTTCAAAATAAAAAGAATTTTTGGTGTCCAGAAATTGTTCAGTTAGGGTGCCGACTTTGGGTGCACACACAAAGGAAACTAGGCTTTTCTCCTTGAATATTTCGATGAGCCTTTTGCGTGGCACCCCTTGGCAACCTCTTTCAGGAACCTCCCACAGCTCATGAAGTCCCAAGCGATAGAATTCTCGTTTAATATTAGCCAACCACGGAATTCTGTCCCGACGGTTAAGGTTCAGGACATGCTTGAGATCTTCCCTGTAGTGGGCAAGTTCACCAGTAGACCAGAGCCTGTGCCAAAACCTCAGTGGTTTTAGTGCCAATTCATCCCCTATTGAGGGGAGCCCCAGATCTCATCTCAAAGGTAGCAAAGGTGTACCTTGGGGAAGAACCAAGAGGCGTCTGAGAAAGTTATTTTCTACCTTGACAAGTTCAGTCCCGGCTTTATGACCCCACAACTCACCACCATAGGATGCAGCTGCTTTGGCTTGGGTTTTGTACATCTCCAGGGCTGTACTAATGGGTTTAAAGGTTGATGTATTCGTGACCTTCAGGATTGCCCCAGACATTTGGGCCAACTTTAAACGGGATCTAGCTATCTGGGGACCCCATGATAAGTTTTCGTGTAAAGTTACCCCCAAATACTGGAATGTTCTGACCCTTTCCAGCCTTGCAGAGCCCAGCGTTGGATTGGGCCTAGTTGTAGTGGAGGGGTTGAATACCATGAATTTGTTTTTCTCTGTATTGATCTCCAGGCCATGCGCCCTACAGAAATCCCCAAACCCATCTAGTATCCGTTGGATCCCCATCGGGGATTTCGAAAGCAGGAGGGTATCATCGGCAAACATAATAGCCGGGACCCTCCTGCCTGTCAACAAAGGTGCGTCATTGTCCCTAACATTGTCAAGATGGAATATGACACTGTTAACAAAGAGGCAAAACAGGATCGGCGCAAGAACGCAACCCTGTCTTACCCCTCTGAGAACTGGAAACCTAGAGGACAGCGCTCCATCCCTCCCACACCTGACCTGGGCAAAATTGCCTTCGTGGAGCCTGATTATAGCCTGTAGCAGTTGTGGAGGAACGCCCAATTTTTGGTGTCCAGAAATTGTTCAGTTAGGGTGCCGACTTTGGGTGCACACACAAAGGAAACTAGGCTTTTCTCCTTGAATATTTCGATGAGCCTTTTGCGTGGCACCCCTTGGCAACCTCTTTCAGGAACCTCCAACAGCTCATGAAGTCCCAAGCGATAGAATTCTCGTTTAATATTAGCCAACCACGGAATTCTGTCCCGACGGTTAAGGTTCAGGACATGCTTGAGATCCTCCCTGTAGTGGGCAAGTTCACCAGTAGACCAGAGCCTGTGCCAAAACCTCAGTGGTTTTAGTGCCAATTCATCCCCTATTGAGGGGAGCCCCAGATCTCATCTCAAAGGTAGCAAAGGTGTACCTTGGGGAAGAACCAAGAGGCGTCTGAGAAAGTTATTTTCTACCTTGACAAGTTCAGTCCCGGCTTTATGACCCTACAACTCACCACCATAGGATGCAGCTGCTTTGGCTTGGGTTTTGTACATCTCCAGGGCTGTACTAATGGGTTTAAAGGTTGATGTATTCGCGACCTTCAGGATTGCCCCAGACATTTGGGCCAACTTTAAACGGGATCTAGCTATCTGGGGACCCAGTGATAAGTTTTCGTGTAAAGTTACCCCCAAATACTGGAATGTTCTGACCCTTTCCAGCCTTTCAGAGCCCAGCGTTGGATTGGGTCTAGTTGTAGTGGAGGGGTTGAATACCATGAATTTGTTTTTCTCTGTATTGATCTCCAGGCCATGCACCCTACAGAAATCCCCAAACCCATCTAGTATCCGTTGGATCCCCATCGGGGATTTCGAAAGCAGGAGGGTATCATCGGCAAACATAATAGCCGGGACCCTCCTGCCTGCCAACAAAGGTGCGTCATTGTCCCTAACATTGTCAAGATGGAATATGACACTGTTAACAAAGAGGCAAAACAGGATCGGCGCAAGAACGCAACCCTGTCTTACCCCTCTGAGAACTGGAAACCTAGAGGACAGCGCTCCATCCCCCCCACACCTGACCTGGGCAAAATTGCCTTCGTGGAGCCTGATTATAGCCTGTAGCAGTTGTGGAGGAATGCCCAACACCTCGAGAACCTCGCATAATTTCTTGCAGGGAACCAAGTCAAATGCGGACCTCAGGTCCACGAATACCATGTACAGACTCCCCCCCTCAATCCTCACTGTTTTCCAGTAAAGAAGGACGAGGGGGAAAATCTGGTCCATGGTGGACGTGTTTTTCCTGAAGCCCGCCTGGAAGGGACTAAGGATCGCATTGTCCTCCATCCAGTCAAGAAGATGGTCCAGGAGAAGGCGGGAAAAAAGTTTTTGGGGTACATCTATGAGGCGATCGGCCTGTAGTTGGCTGGGAGCAGAGGAGAGCCCTTTTTGAAAATTGGCACTATCTCTGCCCCCAGCCAAGTACAGGGGATCTCCATCCCTCCCAAGATAGAATTAAATATAATTAGAAAGTACGGGCCCCAGATCTCTGGATGGTATCCAAACAAATCTCCAGGGAGTCTGTCAAGTCCTGGGGCCTTCCCCAACGCCAGTCTCTCCATGGCGTTTACTACCTCACCCAATGTGAATTCTAGTTTATCTGCGGAATCAGATGTAATGTCAAGAGCCACCTCGTTAGCAGATTCGGGAGTGTCTTGGTACAATTTACTAAAATGGGATTCCCATACGGAGGCAGCAATATTTGGCTCCACTGCTGATTTTAGTTCGCCTGTAATAGTATTGACCAGAGACCAGAATTTTCTAAGATCCCTGGTTTCCAGTGCCAGAGATAGGTCCTGCCATCTATCCCAATCCCATTCTGACTTTGCCTGGGCGATGGCTTCCCTATAATTACGTCTCAGCTCAACTACCTTGTCCTTGTTTGTGCCGGACTTTATCATGTTGTTCATACTGTCAAGGAGGTGTGCAGTGTTTTTGTCATTGGGATTGTCGATACGGAAATTTAGGTCACCGTGGAAGATGTAGTCCTTGGAGGCTAAGGCTCAGGGTGCATTGAAGTCTTCAATGGTGCTGCAGAAGTTTGGGCATAGGCCTCGGGGTCAGTATTTTAGGGTGCCTCTGATGGTTGTCTTGTCGTCCAAGCTTGTAGTTGAGATAATCCATGGGGGTGGTGGTGTTGTAGATGGTGGTGGTATACTGTATGGTCTCTTTGTGGATGATGGCTGTTCCTCCTCCTGGCTTGTAGGTGCAGTCCTGATGAGTGACTTTATATCCTTCGGGGATTGCTGTAGCAATGTCAGGGGAAGATGTGGGTTTGAGACCAGTCTCAGTGAGAAAGAAAATGAGGGTTGCAAAAGGTGGCTATGAGGTCCAATAATTCAGTGGAAAGCTTGCATAGTTAGTGTTTGTTGAAATGGGTGTTCAGGTGGTGTCTGTGGTGTGTTTGGGGTGGGGCTGGTTGATAGGTGGGTGTGTGTCCTGTGGCAGGTGAAGTGGGTGCAGGTGAACATTCCTGCCATCGGGCATGGGTTGGTATGGTGGCAGTGTTTGTTGCGGCTACCTAGGTCGAGGGTGTAGAGCTCGGCCATGGTGTATCTTTTGGGGGTGGGAGAGCCAGGAGTCATAGCACTGGGCGCGGTCCAGGCATGGCTTGCCCTTGGTGTGCCTTCAGCACAGCCTGCACTAAATAGGTCCTTGAGTGGGCAGAACTTCTGTTGGTGGGAAGAACGATGAGTGGGAAAACCCGGTCGGGAAAACCCCAACAGGAAAACCTCATCAATTTCAGCATGAAATTTGGCAAAGACCAAATACATTTAACCAATCTTAGGAAGGATCACTGACCGAATATCAAGGAGGAAATTATCGACCTGACAAAATATCGAGGACAAAATATCGAATGCCAAAATATTGAATTCCTATCTAAAAACAGGTAAGTACAAAAATATCGAATTCAAAATATTGTTGTAAAAAATACAGTTAGTCACAATATAGAATTTTGTTAAATGTCTTAAAAGTAATTTAAAATAATGAAAAAATAAATATAATTAACTAAAACATTCTTAAAAATACTTAAATAACCTTAAAATAATAACTAATTCATGTAAGTGAAAAAATAAACATACATTTTTATTTTTAATACATATATATATTTATATATTAACATAATATTAATACAAAATATTCCACATTTTTAGCGTAGGATAGCAGGAGGATAACATTTACTATTACCACTCCAGAGAGTGCAACAATAGGGAAAGCGTTGGATATCGTAGGGGTAAAAATTACTATTCCCACTCCAGAAAGTGCAAAAGTAGGGAAAGTGTTGGATAGCGGGAGGGTAAAAATTACTATTCCCACTCCAGTGAGTGCAACAGCAGTGAAAGCGTTGGATAGCGTAGGGGTAAAAATTACTATTCCCACTCCAGTGAGTGCAACAGTAGGAAAAGCGTTGGATAGCGTAGGGGTAAAATTACTATTCCCACTCCAGTGAGTGCAACAGTAGGGAAAGCGTTGGATAGCGTAGGGGTAAAAATTACAATTCCCACTCCAAAGAGGGCAACAGGAGGAAAAGCGTTGGATAGCGGGAGGGTAAAAATTACTATTCTCGCTCCAGTGAGTGCAACAGTAGGGAAAGAGTTGGATAGCGGGAGGGTAAAAATTACTATTGAGTGCAACATTAGGGAAAGTAATGATTTAATATTTTAATTAAATAAAAATATTTATCAACACCAATAAAAAGGTAATTACAATTAATTACCAGTTACATAATATTTAGTTATTAACCAATTATAAATATACATACATATTAGTTATTAAAAATGAATTACACATTCATAATTAATTAACAACTAATTAATTTTCAATACCCCAAATTAATAAATAATGAGAAATATACCAATTAATAATTAACAGTAAATTATCAAAACACAATTTTTTTTAAAATAATTAATTAATTATAATTAAATTACTTCCCACCCTAATCCCCTATAAACCCACAACCTGCTACGAATAATAAATTAATACAATCAACATAATTATCAATTAATCAATTATTAACAAATAATTACCCATTAATACAAATTAATTACCAATTAATAAATAATTAACAATAAATTAATTATCAATACCAATAAATAAAAATATTTACTTAATTACAATTAAATTACTTCCCACCGTATTCCCCTATAAACCCACAACGTGCTATAGAACTAAAACACAAAAATAAATTAAAAAATAATTAATAATTCCTAAAATTTTATATTTAATTTACTATAATTAAATTACTTCCCACCCTATTCCCCTATAAACCCACAACCCACTACGGAATTAAATTACGCAACAATTAAATAACATAAAATTATTTTTCTTAAAAAAAATACATTACAAAAATAATATAAACTTTTAACACATATACTAACATACAAAACACTTATAAAAATTCGATATTATTAAAAATTCGATATTTTGACAGTCGATATTACTTACCTACATTTCAATATTATTAACAACTATATTATGTCCAGTCGATATTATGTCCATTCTATATTTTGGATTCAATATTATGCCCATTCGATATATTTTTTTTCGACATTGTGTCTAGTTACCCTTAGGAAATGTGTCTGGGTGTTCTAACTCAAACATATACAAAAGTTAAATGTTACAGCTTAAAATATTGAAGTGAGTTAGTGGTGATGCTGGGTGTAATAGTAACATGCATGATTTAGCTTTTGATGGACACAGGAGAACACATGAATTCATTCCAGACTACCCTGAATAAATATGAATTAACCTCAGGTTACACAGCTACCATAAACCTGTGCACTAGACTGCTGACTTAGCTTTCCAGCTTTAAAAATGGCATGCTGAGTCTTTAATGCAGGTTTAAGACAATCAATATGTTCAATTTTTGGTAATCTATACTTTGTTTCGAAGTAACCAGATTCCACTTTAAGAGCATTTATCAACTTCACCTACATTTCCCAGAAGTGTTAAAACCACAAAATGGAGATGTTATTGATCCTATAAAATTGAATGTGCAGGGCAAGCACTGTAATATATATTACTTTTGCTAATGAATGACAGCATTTGCTGAACTTTTATTTTTGTGTTCCACTTCTTACTCTGGACACTGTCTGTCAAACAATCACAATTGAAAGGTACTATCATGGAAAACATTAATTCAAGCCATGCTGTCTAATGCAGCATGCTGCTTTTAAGGTTATTGAACTGATTTGCAAGCAAATTTGTTCATTCCTTCGTTTGTTAATGAAACATTTTCCCTGTTCCAGGGTGGAAAAAGATTGTGCTAAGTTGGAAATCAATGGTTGGAGCTACTTATTTATATCAGCCAGCTGCTTCATTATTCATGTATTAGAGATACGTTCCCATTTCACGTGCTTGCTAGAATTCAGGGAAATCATGAGGAAGTGCCTATGTATATTATAATTATAGCTGTAACTGAAAAACCGCGAGAAGAATGAGCATTGAACATTGAGAAGTTACATTCACCAAATCCTAAACACACAAATATGCTTGACTGTGCTACATAGGGCTATGCCATTGGCAGCAGGTTGCATGGGTAGCCCAGACCGATAACCAAAACATTCAAGTGTTCTACCAGGCATTGCCCTGAAAGAGCAAGAGAAATTCATATTTTGAATGGAGTCACAAATTTACTTATGAAGGTGAACATGACTTGCTTCTATACATCAGTGTTTTAGTGCTCTCAATCCGTGTAATGCTGCATGGGCAATTAAGACTTCTGATGGAAATTCATAGTGCAGAGACACCCAGGCGAATTAAACTTTTTGCAAAGTATTGGGCAATTGATTATGACTTCACTGTTAATGAATGAGGAGTAACTTGATAAAAACAGGATTGTGTCCATTTTTAAGTTTTTGTAGTGCCATGATCCTTTTTGGCATTCACGGTGAACATATTGTATTCTGTACACAATCTAAGGGGCTTCAGGGCAGCCGCCTTCATTCGTTCAGCCATTGGTTTGAGACATTGTCAATCAGATCTTTAGTCATCCCACAGGAGTATTTGCATCTCACCTTCTTTCTGTTGGATGTTTGGTGTGTCTTTCAGCATCTATTGAAAGTCATGAACAACTATTTCTCATCTGAAATGAACTCTCTGCCATCATACATTTCATTATTTAATTAATTATTGCATTTTCGCACTGTATACAGAAAACAACCCTTAACATTTGGGATGGGCAGTTTAACCAAGTCAAATCACGTAGTAAGTTTATCTGAGAAAATCAGGGATAACTGTTTTACTGCTGATCCCATATAAATGCCATAGGTAAAACAGGATAAATCGTGATAGCATCTAGTTGTAACACTAGCTGTTCAAGATTGGTGTGTTGGAAGACAATTGGATTGCGCACAACAAAACAGAAGTCTGAGTGCGGCCTGTGTGCAGTAGCTGCTTTTCCTGGGTTGTGCAGGAATAGGTGAAACAATCATTGCCCTTCAATTTACCAAGGGTGTTGTTTGGTAGCAAAGACTTTAATACTGAAGTGCACCAATCAATGGTGTCTGGTGTAGTGTTGGATGGGTGCAAGGATTTTCAACATGCCAGACAAAATAGAATTTTGACTGCTTGCATGCTCATTATAATCTGAAAATATCATTTTCGTGATGTTTTTCCAATCATTTTGGGGTACAATTAGGTGGCGCCCTAACACTGATGCTTTACATCCTCGTACAAAAGGCAGCATAGAATGTTCAGCATTTTCACTGTAAATGTTTCCAACCTGATAATCCATTGCCCAATTGTTTGATCGACAACTGACAAGAAAGTTACATTCACAAATGTAAAATGTGGAGCAAACAATGCTTTCAGTCACTCTCTTGGGTCGGGCATGCCACTGAGATTCGGAATGAAGTAAAGGGACTCGAGTGACTTGCCAGTTTTCACTCACCCTTTAGCGTATGACAAGGCGTAAACTGGTAACAGAGAGCACAACTACTCCATTGTTTTCTATGTATTTTCAAAGATATAAAAGAGAGTTGTAGCTAAGTCACTGGAACTTCATCTTCAAATCAACACTGGTTAAATCATTTTGCATCCAATGTTTCTGTCAATGTATATGTCCCATAGACAGTGATCTACTTAGAGTATAGTTCATTCACCCACAGAGCTACCAAAATAACCAGGGTGGTTAAATATTAGGGAAAAAAAAGCTAGGAGCACCAGTCAAAAATGTTCCGTTGCTGTCTCTCCCACAAAGAAAGGATAAAAATTGCTTTTATTTTACATAATTAAAATATGTGTTAAACAAAACGTTTGCAGTAAACCGGTACAAGTTCTAATGTGATCATTTACACAATGTACCAGAAGCCTTTATCACCACCATCAACATATTCACCATTCCAGATGTGTAATTTCCCTATCTATTAATCTGTTCTATTAAAGTAATGCATATCAGTTTATTTATCTAAATAGAAAAAATGACACATGGAGCATGTATACGTTCCTAGGCATATGTCTTCTTTACTGCATTATTGAGATGCTGTATAGTTTTCCTAAAAGGCGCGCACAACTCACTGGGCCTACTTGAAAATATTGTTTGTTTTAATAATTTGATTAGGAGCAACAAAAGGGCCCTACTACTTAGACATTGCCAACCACATAATGGGGCATAATCACAAACTGCCTTTTGTAGTATGTTTAGTAGTACTACAGCAGTACTACTACAGTACTACAAATTGTTATTCACAAACCTTTCAAATGCAAATCTCCACCTTCACCTCTCCTGTTTTTTCTATGCGGAGGTCTTAACACATGTAGAAATACTACTTGGGAGCCGATTCCGACCCGCTGGGAGAAGGCTCCATCCGACTCGGATCCGTAGGGCTTTCTAACCGACTCATGCTCTGGGGTTCCGAGCGCCAAAGTATGATGCAAACAAGCGCTGATGGACACGGGTCGCTCGGAGCCCCATTGAAGTCAATGAGACCCTCTTGTACAATGCGTACATAGGCTCCTATTGACGAAAAAGGTATGTTGCGCACAATGGCACCCCCTGTAGTGGGGAGGCGTCTGTACCACTTGCACCATACATCTATGTGTAGGGGGGACCCTTGGAATTGACTCGTACAACTATGGGTGAAGGGGGGTCCAGCGCGGAAGCCCGAAGTCCGCTTCCCAGAGCATTTACATGCCGGATGCCCCGACTCGATCCGGCTATCCGAATCGTGCATCGTACTGGCTTGGTCAGAAATCGCCTCCATTGCACAGCACGGTTTGCTTACGAACGAGAAATAAGGAGCGCTTCGGTCCCAGAACCGATTCGGTCGGCGATTTCACGTTTCTCGCATCGTACTTGCTTGCTCGCGCAACTGTACGAGTCCGTTGGAAAACACGCATATGGCTCATAATTTTTCCGGCTAAATCACGTTCGGATCCCTTCCGAGTGAGATAGTAATCGGCTCCTAAGTAGTAAATGTGGGAGGGACTGGGTAGTGGCAGGAGAAACTGTATTCTTACACCTAAATTATAGGGCTTTCGGGAAAAGTAATGATGGGTTTAGGGAGGGGCTTAAGGAGGGACTTGCATCTCCCACAAAAGAGGAAGCCTATCGCTATTCACAAACTGCACTCCTAAAGTTGCTACAGCCCAAGAATTACCTCAAAACAGTAGTAAATTACTCAAGCTTAGAGCTAGAGAAAGTCCAGCTCCACACATACCCATCCACTTGTACTGCAACAACCTCCCATAAAAAATGAAGTTAGGGATTTAAAATAGTTACAATATAAAGAAATATTTTTTATGCTGAAAAAACTTTTTTAAAGTATATTTATTATTTAATTTGAAAAGATTTTAGAAACCTTTTTTGAATGTAGAAATGAATGTAAATGTTTTTAAATAAATATATTAAAATTGCTTTTTATTAATTTTGTACAACATCCTAATTATTAATGCCTAATAAAATAATGTATTTATGTTTACTTTAGATGGAAAATGATATATTAATTTATACTTTATAAAATTATTTAATTTAATTAAAAGTACTTTAATAAAGAATTGCAACAAAAATAAGCTAATAGTGCAGCAATATTTCTTTACATTTAAAATAAATATATAAAATTAATTAACATGAAAATATGTGTAAAATGTTTTTAAAGACAAATAAAGTTCTGAACATTTTCTATATACATTAAGAATGGCAGACTCCACAGTAGGGGTGGATAGCTCCCATTGGTAAAGTAAAGGGAATGTTTTAAAAGTGTATTATACTTCATAATAAATACATGTATTTCTTTGTCTCATAATATCTTTAGTGTTATTCTGAATTATTTTATCATATTTATTTTAAATGTAGAATAAAATAAGATAAATCCTATAGCATTATCTTAATTATGAATTAATTACTTCATTAATTTAGACATATTAAATTAAAATAAGTTTATACATAGACAATTTCCCCCTAATGTAAAAAGATTACATGTTCTATTGTGTAATAGTAATTATTAAAAGTGGTGTTTAGAATTCATTACCAGCAAATTATTAATTCCGATAAAAAATGTTACGTTAATATTTAAATTTAAAAAAAGGGGTATTAAAATATTTGAAAATGAAATATAAAGTATGTGCTAATTCTATATATTTTTGGCAATACAGCATTATATTTATTTATATTTGTACCTAGTTTAAATAATGTAACATAATAATTGTAACATTATTTTCCGTGGGCTTTTTTTATGTGCTTAACTATATTAGCAGTAGTAGTATAAAATTTAAAAAAGTGGGTGCACTCCCTTTTTAATGGGTGTAGATATCTAAGTCTACACTTTTGAGTCACTTTACACTAGGGTTTTGTGTCTAGTTAAAAGATGTGAAGTTACTAAAAATATAGGGTTACATTTGTGAAAAGTCCCAAATGTTTCTATTATTGATGTGTTTCCTGTTTCATGTTGGTCCTATGCCTCTCCCACAGAGGAAAGTCTGAAAGGAATTCATACACACACAGGAAATTTTGCATCAAGAGGAAGGCAGAGATTTCCGGCACACAAAATGGCCATTTTAGGTTTGTTTCTTTGAAGTTCGGTGGATATGTTCATATCTTTTTTCCCTTAAAAAGAACCACACGTCTGCTATTATTGCTTAATATTATGTCACCAATGCATTTTGTTAGGCAGTGACTGTAGAATTTCCCTGCTATACCATAGAGGTTTTGTTACAAAGTACATACAAAGCATAGTGTTTAGTGGTAAGTTCATTGCTTACCTTGTGCCAGCAGTTGCACTTGATGGGCATCCTCACTTACTTTGAGGGCCTAAAAATTAAATATTGTAATCATCATTTTCATCAGATTTTAACTCAGAGCAAGAGACAGAAAGGCAGGAAAGGGAAAAAGAGGGTACACGATAAAATTACGAAAACAGTGACAAAAGGAGAAAGCAGAGAGGAGAAATAACCTGTAAGAGAGAGATAAAGAGACAGGAATGGTAGATGGTGGAAAGAAGAGTAAAAGAAATTCAATCAAGATTAGTTAGCCTTTGTGTTTGAGAAACATGGTATTCAGCAGCACAGGTGGCAGATCCAAAGACAAAATGTGGGCCCTGCCTCTCTATGTTGCTTTAGAAACTAAGCACTCTCTATGTCTTGTTTGTAGGTAATAAAACATTAGCAGTTAAAAGTCACAGGGAGTGTTTTGGTGCAATTATCAGTATGATTTCAGAAGAACAAGCTTCCAAAACCCACTTGGCGTTGAACAATAATTTCTAGTTTTCAAGCTTACAAGCAGTAGTATTCAAACAGAGACCACTGCATTTTAATAGCAGTAACTAGATGTTATTAGAAATAAAAGGTTTGAGAAGTGTAATCACAATAAATATCCAGACATGTTTATGGTATTGAACATTTTCTTTATGTTTGTGATAGATTGACATTGTTTTTTTCCAAAACATATGTATGTATAGCTAGCAAAGACAGTACTTCCTCTACACAGTGCTGCCTGTCCGGTCAAACATCATGAGGTCCTCAGTGCAATGGCTTCTAGCTACAGGCACCTGGTAGTAACATGAAAGTCATGTTTTTGAATTCTATAAAGTAGACTTGCCTTTCATTCTTCTAAATTTGATAAAAAATGTTTCATCCAAGAAGGATGGTAAGAACACATTTTTTATTGTTAAAGAGGCTTGTAGATTTGGTGTGAGCTTCCTTCTGCTACCACATAGCATATAAGTAAAACACATGATTGGCAGTGTGGGTGTCTTACAGTCTATGTTGGATAGTCAGGGTCCTTGAGCTAGATGAGCCAGAAGAAACAATATAAGTGGGACAGCTTATTTGCAATCTGGCTTTCATTAAAAATAAAAATGTGTATTTTTACATTCTAGTACTGGCCCAATTCAACATAATGGAAATAACTTACCTTATGACAATTTTTTGTGCAACATAATGGGAATAACTTACCTCCTGACAATGTTTTGTGAGACAAAGGCCCAGGACTGAGGATGTTAGGTCTCAATTGCATGATGCCATCTGACTTCCCTGTCGTTACATTTTTGCCAGATGGGCCTTGCTTTGGCCACTTTGACGCTTAAAAATACTCATATAGCCCACTTCCCTGCATAGAAAATAAGCACACCTTCACACCCTACTGAAAAGTATACCTAGGCCCTGATTACGAGTTTGGCGATCTTCCTGTTGGACTCTCCATAGTGGCAACCGTAAGATTCTGAGTTGGATCCAGGGCTGGCTGTGCTGCAGTGGTGGTGTCACGGAGGTGGGTATGTTTTACTCTTAGGAGAGCCTAAACAGCAAACCTCTGCTGTGACTGCACATTTAGCATGTCCACACATGGTGTGGCATGCACCATGCTACAGAGTGCACGCACAACTGATCACTTTTGGGGGGCATGTCATGTGCCCCCTGCACACACCCTATGGGCAGATTTGCCCGTAGGCCCTTTTAGGGGCCCCTTTCCCTGCCTTTCTGCCAAGCATTTCATTGCGAGATCCCCACCATGAAAGGCTTGGTGGAAAGCCAGGACTAAATCTGCTTAGCAGTGCCGGCATCAGCACCGCTGCGATTCCTGCCTATTTTCCCCTCCGCCACAGGATCCTCAATCCTGTTGGTGGCGGCAGTCTTGTGGTGTCCCACCGCCACCATCGCAATATGGTAGTTGGACCACTAGGGTGATGGCGTTCGGACTACCACGGTGGGTATGGCGTTCCCTGGACTGCTGTACTCATATTAAGGCCCCTAGACTCATTTGGATCACTAACATTTTATTTCCCTGTTTGACCTGACATACTAGACTTGTTTTTCCCTCACATTTTTGGCATACAGCCTCCTGTTTTGCTGACCGTGTTGTTGTAGGCTTTAGGAATGGGCACATTTTACCACTGCTAACCAGTGCTAAAGTGTTTGTGCTGTGTCCTTTAAACATGCTAACATTTTGCTTGCACCCATTTGGCAACATTCCATCTGTATTGTAAAAACGATTGACTCTCCGGATGAATTGGACAGTGAAATTAGCATTCTTGAGATGTAACTTCACCATCCAGTCTCCGTCTCAGTGGTTTCTTAACAGCTGTATTCTGTCCATCTTAATATGTCTGTATGTTACGAATTGGTTGAACCCCTTTGTCTTTCCTCTTCACTAGAAAAACTGTACTGACATAACCGATCCTGTCCTTCTCTATATCCACTATTGCATGTATTACAGGACTTCCTGTGTCACAAACTCCTTCAAATCCTTTTGAAAACATAACACTCTCAGTTCCTTTACTTGACATAGCTCCATATTAAATTCTATCGGATAACCTTTTACTGCTGATGTAACCCATCGTTTGTCTGTGATCCTCTCCCATTGTTCTGCAAACAATATTAGTTTTCGCCATCCCTTTTTGAGCAGAACCAGTTATGTCCTACTAAGCACCTCGACCTGATGATGAGCTCTGGCCTTGCTCTCTGACGTAAGGGAGCTTCAAGAAGCTCTAGGTCTATTTATTCTTCCTCGTTGGGATGGAAGCCAGATGGATGTCTATAGTAACTTACTCCCTGATAACTGTTATCTTGATTCCTCGAGTAATGGGTCTTATAGTAACCTCGGCTGGGAGGTTGCCCTCTCCTCTCAGCCAGGCCATATAAAATTCTCCCTGAGAACACTTGAGTCTTTGCCCATTTAAAATAAATATGTTATTGTCTCAGGATCAATATTGGGGGTCAGTTATAGGATGTGAGCTTTTCTAATGGCTTTCTGAGCCATTTCTTAATGTAATCTACCACCTGATCCAGTGGCCACCTCTCTTTGCTTCTAGGGTTGTTGTATATGCCTAGGATCAACCAACTTCTCACCCATGGGGTCCAACACCATATTCTTTAATCTTTTTTCCTAACATTCCCCTTGAGTTCTTCATCTAGACCATCCTTATAGTCTAATTCCGATATATTCTCATCAGTCTGATCAAACTCACGCAGTTTGTCTACCTCACATGTGACGGCTCATCTTGGTTGTCACATAGGACGGTCAAGCTCTTTGAGCCTCTAGGGACTCCTCTCTCAAAGCCACCTGTTAAGTGTTTACTCTTTTTCACACATTTACCTCCTGGACCTCTGCGGGTTTCTCCTTCTCCTTCTGAGATTGAGAAATACTCCTCCTCATCCTGACTCCTACCCGTCATTTGGTCTTCAAAACCTCCTTAAATGCCTCCTTAACTGCGAGTTGAACTTTCTGAGACACATTCTTTCTGATTAAATCCTCCTGCGAAGCCTGCACTGACCCTTGCTCAGACAAGTTACAACGCCTTTACCATTACTAGCTCTAAGTGCTGTAATCTCTTTTTTAACAGTTTTCCTTAATTTTGATATTGATATAAATAATTCTCACCATACTCCAAAGCTGTGATCTCTCTGACAAGCTAATTGCCAGCACTGAGCATTGCTAGTACATCAAACAGCTGATCGCAAAGCATGAGTGCTGCTCGGGCATGTTTAATCTTACTTTGAAACAGGCCCATAATTCCTTTAAAACATGTGTGCCTGCACTGCACGACTTCTTCTATTTTCATCAATCGAAGCCAAACTGCTCTGCATTTTGCCACTGCCTAGGTGATGCGTTGGACACAGCATCACAAGAACCAGTTCTAGTACTTCTAGGAATGATCAGCTGCAACAGAGCCGACTGAATCATCTCCGCGAGCCGAAACACATACTGTAACTGTAAAGTAAGAATGTATTTGGAATAATCATTCAATTTAAATTTATGAATTGGAAAATATATATATTCTCTTTTTTTTAACTAAGACTCACCAATTCCCTGATCCAGCTTAACAGTTCTTACCCTTTGTTGACACAAGAAACATGCTAAACATGACACTAACATTCGTGTTAATTAATTAATCTAATCAAATAACCCTTACACGCATACATTTGGTTTATAAATAGAATAACCTACTTAACGAACTCTGTTATTGTTTGTAAAATAACATCTATTAACATATTAAATAAACAGTCTTGAGTAATACTTATCTGCTGAGAAGCAGCAAACAAAAGAGAAAGAACATGGAAGACAGAATATGTATATGGATTTGAGAGTTTTGTTTCATTGTGTTGTAGTTTGAGTTCTGTTTTTTTTTTTTTTTTTTTTTTTTTGCAGAGTTTTATATAGCGCGAACTAGACCCGAACCAAATCAGGTATCAGAGCGCTTTACATAGCACCAGTTACGTTACATGAGGACACGCATTCATTTTAGGCATGGGGAGATTAAGTGATTTGCCCAGAATCACAGGAGGTTTTTGGCGTAGTTACCGAGACTCGAACCCAGATTGCCAGGTCCCAGGTCGAGCGCCCTAGCCGTTAGGCCAACTCCTCTCCTCTGTTCCTTTAAACTTTTACTAGTTGCCGCTCAGAAGAGAGTGAAAAAAAAGTTTATGCATAATTCTAGCCTCCTGTCTTGCCATAAAATCTCCGGACATCATGATGAGAAGCTAAACCTTGTTTGTCTATATCACGCCTCCCTGCATCCTTGCTTTGCTGCACCGCTCATCCTTAGCTACATGCCTAAATCATTACCATCCCATGTGCAAAGTCCTTATTGTAACCTAGAACATTATTCTTTAAAAATACATATAACTATCTGTGTACATTAAAAATGGTTAAAAACTATTCAATGAAAGAACATCAATATTATCTCATTGAATTAGAAAATCAAATCTCACCTGACAGAATAGCCTTTTACTTGTAATGTATGGCTTTTTGGCTTACGTAGCCTGTCCTACTTGGATTTCTATTAACTAATTATTATTTTACTTTCATTTGCTTTACCTTGTTATCATGATGACATTTTGTTCACACATTGTCTTTCTTAAAGCTGCAATGAGAATACTGTCCTTTCTCAAAAGTGTATATTATGTAATATTTGTGCTGTGTGTGCCGTTTAAGTTCACCACTTTCTACAAAAATGTCATCTTCAGATGTCTTTGCATAGCACTCTATGACATCTGTTCATCAAGGGGGTCCTACTGTCAATTTCCATGTTATGTAGCTCAAGATGGCAGATGATGGAATTTTCTTCCTACAAGATCTAGATGCGAGACTCACAACGTTGCTAAACTATTATAAACACCAAAGACAATTGGCTTTGCTAAAGGTTCTTTATTGAGGAAAAGAGGGATTTCGTTTTATGTATCTCATACTTCAGTTCTCCAGCTAGCTTGTCCTACCATGTTTTTTCTTCTACAGTGCTATTTTCCACCCAGGGTTTCATTTAACTTATTTCTTTGTATTCTTTCATTTTTAGCATAATTGTCCCAATTCCTACATCTTCTTCCACAGGCCACATGGATGAACACTGTTTTGCATTTTTCCTAATGAACTTCGTCAGTTTGAGAATCATTGCGTGTCATCACATCAGTGTATTTTTTTCATCTTTTGAGGGTTATGTGACAGAATATCGAGCAAAAAATGAGCGTGTTAGTGATATATTGTAGCCTAAATATCAATTACCAAAGATATCATGAAGGTAGTATATATAGGTAACTATAGATTGTCCATTCTTAACTCCACATCTAAATTCTGTCAAGGTACATGTATGTAACGTTAGTTATAGGAAATGTATACTTACCTATATATATTTACTTCACCACTCGTTGGTAATCAATATTAGCTCCACAATATCTTGCTAGCACAATATTTAAAACTCGATATTCAGGAAGTAAGCCCCCCCCCCCCAGATCCATACATGAGCCACATTTAAAGATTTTTTTTTACCCTACGAGTCCTATATCTCTCAGCTTGCCACACCTTGGCTGAATTCATCTCTCACTATTAGTCCCTACTCTTATTCACATTCTATAGATTGTTCAGTTCCTCAAGTGCCTGTTACCGACTTTACATATACTACCAGACACTCGCTGCCCCTTTTCTTATTCTGCCATCTCCCTTTGGAATTATGTCGATGTCTTTCTCTTTTTGACTCTCTTGCACCCTGTGAATTTCTGATACCGTAAAAAATGTGCAGGCCCCAACAAATAGGTGCCAGTGGTCCTCACCGGCAACCAAACCCCTACATTTAAGCAATGGTGCTCTAGTTTGAGAATGCAACTCACCACACCAACAAGATCCTTATATGGTAGGTTGAGGAGCCTATGGCATAATTTGTAAATTCTTTAGTACTTGCAAACCTGAATATAAGATACTTCCAAAAACTGGATCATGCATTTTATTCAATTAGTAAATAACGGGCCATTGGTTAAAAAAAAGAGAAAGAAAACCAGTTGTAAATTTTCAAGTCAGAATCTAATGATATGCGAGGCAGTAAAATGCGGGATTTGTCATATTAGAACGCCGAAAATTACGAGTAAGAAATGCAACATTTCCTATTCATTTTTGTTGCCCTGTGTAGGCTGCAATTCTTTTACACGGCTATATCTGAAACCTATTTAAAGTTTCTTTTCTGTGTCAATAGTGTCAATAGTTAAATCAAATTTCAGCGATATTAAACCTGGCTAGCTCCGAGCTATTGATTGGGTTACAAATGATTGTGCCACCGTATAGTTTGTGATTTTTATTAAAGTCGTGAAAATGCCTCTGCGCTAGCGGTAGGAGATTACGGTTTCAGTTGCTTTTATTAAAGTGTGTCTGTTGCTTAAATAAGTTAAAAACTTGTTTGCGTGGTATTTATGAATAAACGGTGTGTTTACTATTTCATGGCGTATTACCGTTTGTTGCACTTCCATGAGCGAACGATTTTCCCCCGTTCCGATGGATGCTCGGCCCTGGGACAGACATGGCGCGTGGCACTCCCCAGGCACTGCTCATCAATAGTCTGTTAATATGAATACTTGTTTATCAGCATTGTTAAATTAGAAAGGCAATCTCGGCGGAACTCAAGAAAAGTCATGCAGAAAATGAGTGCACCTGACCTTTCGACGAAAGTGACAAATGACATGTCACACTTCAGGTGCTGGAAAATGCATTGATATCATAATTACTGCCATATGGAGAGAACAATCTATCCAGGAATAAAGGCCCATGGGCTTCACTATCTTTTCTTCAGTGCCATGGACATGTTGGTGCTGTTCCAGTGACCAATTATGTTTCATTTGAAAGTCTCTAGATTTGCTGCACTCTCTTTTTTAAGTATTCAGAATAAATACCCAATCAATCCTTTATTTACATTGTAACTTTTTCCGCTTTTATTTGAAATGTAATACAAGAGTTAAACTTTATCTGAGCATTCTCAATTTGGCAGGCATGCGTAGTGAGGCGCAGGAAAATGAAGAGACGTTCACTGATCTCAAAATTAGGTTTTACTGTGGAAGATGTGATTTGACCTTTGACATGTCCTGACCTCTGAGTCTGGGATGTTACCCCTTGAGGTAAGTCGCATGCCACAGTGCAAATTTGCATCACCAAAGACATTCAATCGTAAGACAGTAAAAGGAGAGAAAAAAATCTGCTTTAATGTCTAGAACGCACATTTTATCTATGTAATGGTACTTGCACTTCTTCCCTTGACCCCTTGAAACAGGAGACCAATATAAGCTGCATTTATCTATTAAAATGCCCAATTGTAAAAAGCAACAGTTCAGAATATAGAGCTCTATTCACAAAACGCTCCTTGGCGTTCGTAAAGTAATACTCCAGTCGTGCTACTTTGAAAATTATGTTGCTCAAAACCAGGATAATATCAGACAATATCAGTGTTTAACAAGAACAGAACCAGACTTTTACCATGAGCTTGTGTCAGATGAAAGAAGCAAAGTTCTTTGGGTTGGCTCTTTCACTTTACCCAGTCTATGGATTGCAAAGTACATGCTTTTTTGCAGATGTACAGTATTCTTTGCAGAAAGTTGCACATTCCATGTAATGAGACATCATTCGTCACATGTACAAATCTGAGTTGGTTAAAGTCTTTTATGTCCCTGAGGCTCTTATCAGGAGGCCAGTCAACTAGCCCATGGAGTCGCTCTAGTTGTCCTGGGATTAAGATGCAGGTCTAATTCTTTCAGCAGGCAGTATGGCAGCATCCCTTCTTGTGAAGCAACATACCAGTCCTTCTGAGTCTTCCACAGGTCCAGAGGTGTACTAAAGAGTTGGGTCTGAGGGTCCATTATTTATACCTGACGCCCACTTTGAAGCAGGAGAAGGTTCTGGAGGTTTCCATCCCTAAAGGTTTTTGACATTTCCATACACCCTGCCCTGGCCCCAGCTTGTCAGTGTGCTCAGGCAGAGTTTTTGTGATGTGCAATTGTGGTAGGTGACAGCTCCCCCCCCTCATCAATTACAAGATAGTCCATCTTGCCTACACCTGTTCTCCTTTGTCTCACTCTCTGGGTGCAATACACAAAGACCAACTGCCAGCTACACCTAGTCATGTGTCCCAAGAGCAGGCTGCAGGCACAACATGGTTATGACAAGAACATGCCACAGTGGCAATCTCAGATTTGTGACTTAAAATCTGACTTTACCATTAAAAAGTTTTAAATTACAATTCTTTAAACATCAAAATAGAAATTCCTACATGCTTCGAATTGAAAGTTGTTAGACTTGTCATCTTTGGGGTGGTCTTTGCCCAGACCTTTTGCCTCCCATAATTGCTGATTTGTTTTGTTGGCCTTAGGATTCTGAGCACTTTACAATTGCTAGCCAGTGCTAAAAAGCATGTGCTTCTACCCTAAACATGATGAGATTTTTACATACCAAATTGGCATATTTGTTGTCCCTTGTAAAGTGGCATACCATATACCCAGAGGGCCTGTATTTCAAATGCTGCTAGTGTGCTGCAACACTGATTGTGCTACCCACAGAAGTAGCCTTTCAACCCTGTCTCAGGCCTACCATTGCAGTGTCTATTAGTGCAGTTTACTGCCATTTTGACTTGGCATTTAAACCCACTTGGCTGGCCTTAAACTCTCCTTTTATTACATATAAGTCATCCCTAAGGTAGGCTTTAAGTAACCCTAAGGGTAGGGTGCCATGTAAGTAAAAGGTAGGACATGTGCATTAATGTTTGATATGTCCTGGTAGTGACAAACAGCCTATTTCAATTTTCGCTACTGTGTGGCCTACTCTCTCACAGGCCAGCATTCCCTCTATCTGCATTCGTCTGAAGTCTGATGGGCATTCCTGGGTAGGGAGGAGGGAGGGGGACAGACAGTTATACTTCTATAGGTAGTGTCTATCCACACACAAAGTACTTAATTATAGAGAACCTGGCAGACAGGGACGGGTGGAAAGGGATACTTGTGCACTTCAGAGAGCTGCTTTGGATTCACCCGTACATCAAAGGCACTTTTGGGTATAAGTACTGTGTCTCTGACCCCTAAGATCAGACACTTCTGGATCCTGAACCAAACCTCTTTCAGAAGGACTGATGTGCATCTTAATGGACTCATCTGGACTGCTTTTCTAGAAGGACAGCTTTTCTGCATGTTGCCCTTCCGCCTGCTGCTCCCTGACTCTGCTGAAGGAGAGCTGGACACTGCCTTCCCTCCAAGTAATCTCCAAGGGCTTGCTGGCTTGCTTTCTGTTTTCTGAAGTCCCAGGGACACAAAAGACCTCCTATAATTCTGCTGGTGCTGATGGATGCTGCCTTCTGTGAGTCCTACCCTTGCTTGAGGTGCCCTCTCCAAGTCCAGGGCAACAAGAGGGGGTCCTGCAGCTATTTTGCTACAAAAACATATGCATCATCACCAGTGTCCTGATCAGAACTGATAGATCGCCCTTAGACACCAATGCGGAGTCTGTTCAACGATAGCGGTTCTACAGCCTGCATGGTCCAACGAAGATTCAGTGCCTTTACCTAGGCAAATCTGGATGACGGCACAGCAACTGACAATGTGGCAAAGATCGATGCATTGTGATCTTAGCATCAATGCTTTGCTCCATCCAAGGTACTTTCTCAGTGGGCCCTGTGTGGGTCCTGTATCCGGCCTGCCCTCCATCGGGGTCTACATGAACTTTGTATTTTCACAGGTCTCTTACAATCTCAAGTAATCTTTTGACCACTAGTGACTTCTAAGAACTGTGTTTGCATTTTTTTTTTTAGTTCGTAGCTCAAATTCTGCTGATTGGATATTTGTAATTTTGGTCTTATTTTGCTCAGATAAATATTCACTATTTCTCTGAACCTGTGTGGAGTTTCATTGTGCTATGGTGTGTGTGTGTGTGTGTTGCACAAATACTTTATGCATTGCCTCTTTAGATAAGCTTGACTGCTCTGTGCCAAGCTACCAGAGGGTGATCGCAAGTTATCTAGTAGTGTGTATCTAGCGTACCCAGACTAGGCCAACCAGGAATCCAATTTCTAACAAAAGTTTTCATTTACTACATTAACTCAATGTTATCCTATGGGAGAAGGCCTTGCAATAGTAAAACATGACTTTAAGAGTTTTTCAGTACTAGGACTTGTGAAAGTTAAAAGTGCAGGTCCAACTTTTTTTTTTAAATACAATGCACCCTGTCCTATGGGCTGTTTCGGGCCTACCATAGGGGTGAGTTATATGTATTAAAAAAGAAGGTTTGGGCCTGGTTAAAGCTTAATTTGCCAGGTCAAAATTGCAGTTTAAAACTGTTCACGCAGACTGCAATGGCAGGCCTCAGACTTGTTCAAAAGGGCTTCTTAGGTGGGTGGCACTATATGGCTACAGGCCGACTAGTACCAAATCAATTTACATACACTGGGTACATGTAGTTCTACTCTATTAGGGACTTACTAGCAAATTAAATGTGCCTTTTGGGTGTAGGCCAATTTCACCATGTTTATTGGAGAGAGCTTTAGCACTGGTTAGCAGTGGTAAAGAGGGCAGAGTCCTAAAGCCAACAAAAACAGGATCAGAAATCAGGAGTGTGAAGTCCAACAGTTTGGGAATGATGCTGCAGAAAGGACCACAATAGCAATCCTCTCTGCTCTGAGAACATCACCCAAGCCTTCAGCCCACTGAGGAAATGCGAAGGTAACAGAATGGACAACGCAGCCCAAATACTGCAGAACTAAACATAAAGAAACAACTTATTTCATTTTTACAAATTGTGTGTGCCCCCTTGAAAATATTCTTGTGTGTGCCCCCCTGAAAATATTACGTCACATTAGACTGTGGTTCAATCAGTGCACTTCACTCCCCACTTCCGCTGCTGCTCTTCCATGCGTTGATTTCTTACTGCAAGCACTACATAACAGACAGTGAGAGCTGCCAGTTTTTAGGGGGATCAGCACCTTTCAGTTCTGGGAATACAGCCAAATCTTCATGGCCAAAAATGAATCATCCTTCCTGTGCAATGATGGCCTATTTCCCTGCAATGTTATTACTTTGATCATAATTACTTCACTGTATAGTCAACATAATGTCCAGTCGCTAGTTTCGCCAAAAAGCCCACCCATAAATCACAGATTTTCGAGAGACGCTGAAAATGCATCATTCTCACTCATTTAGAACGGCAAAACTTGTAGAGACATGAGTGAATGAATACTGGTAAATCAGTCCTTGGGCCGAACGCCAACGCAGGGACCTGTAGGTCAGGAGTTCGAATCTGAGGCCTGGAAGAGTCATCCAGTGAGTCTTACCAGGCTGGGCAGTAATAACACCTTATGTTAAGGTAGTAAAAGCGATTATATTCGGTATGGACATAATCAGCACCGTTAGACTGCCAAGTTGGTAGTAGTTACGGTCGTACGGTTTGGGTACGTATCCCGGCTTTGATATTTGCCTGCAATCTCGTTATCTAAAGATATAAAGAGGTGAAATGCATTAAAAGAGAAACATTAATATATAATTAAAATATTTAAAAACACATTACAGGGTATCTGCCGGTCGCTGCCTGACTAGATATTTACTGTAACAAAAACCATAGAATTCATTCTAAAGGAACAACGAGTTTAACTTGGGTGATGTAAGGACACAAACATGACAACTCATTAATATTTCTCCGACTCTGCACAGATTACTAAGAACTCACCCAGTCTTCAGACTTTGAAGACATAACGAAAAATGTCTCCTTTTCAACTTCGACTAGAATTTTTTTTTTGCCTCCCATTTAACTACTTTCCGGTTTCACTTTCTACTTGTTTTGTTCCTACGCTAAAATTATTGTAGCTGTGTTTCGTGTAGTCGAAAACAAATACTGCTTTGACGCACTCATGCTTTAGATAACAATTACATAAAAAAATAAATCCGTATATAATAACACATGTAACCTTTTACATGAGTTTTAGTATACGCACCTGCGTACACTTCTTTAATCTATTCAGGGTAAACATAGCTGCCAAGGTTTCAGATTGCTATGTGTGACATTTTCCTAATTTCAGAGAATTTATGAGTGACATTTCAATGACTATGAGTGACACTCTCGCGGGCAAAATCAACTAATGAAGATTAGGGAAACCCATAAATATCAGAAATTACACCCACTTGAGCAACAAGAAACTCTAACAAGGTCTTCAAACCGGAGACAGACTGCATGACTGCAGTTCTCAGTGACAGTGACATTTTCCCCCTGAAATAAAACCAAACACATAAGCCCATGGAAAAAGCTAAATATCAGAAATTACCCCCTTTAAAACAGAAATAAGCTTTGGAAAGTCTTTCAAGCTGCTGCATAGTCTCTGAATTGCAAAGTTACTAACCTACTGCCCCTTTCTAAGATGAATGTTAATTTACAGGAAGGGGATGAGAGGACCCATTTTATAATTCATGCTAGCAAAAGGCTTGTCTAAAAAACTCCATGGAGATAGAAATTACAAATGCAATCGTTTAGACAAAAACGCAGTAGTTTAGATAAGAACCAGGATATGTGTAATACAAGATTAAATACACTAGTGTCACTGCTAAACAATTCACAAGCAAGCCTCTGCAACAGGTTATGAAATAATTGCGTAACATAATGTGAATGCAGAGCCTGCACACTGCCCAGAACAGAAGGGACCCCGCACATATTAGTTTTCAGAAGGTGCTGTCACAGAGCTAACACATAGATACTAAGCACGTGAGCTGAGTTCTCTGGCACTGAAAGTAGTAGGACTGGCAGCGCGCTAACGCTTTTAATAAAATTGAAAGTAGTTTGAAGAAAACTGATACCTCACTGAGGCAACTTACTGTGTGATTCGACTCGAGGAGCGGCAATTGTTGTACAACGGCCTTCAGTTTCGTCTAAGGAAGCCTGGATAATAATGCGTCCATATCTGCTCTAAATATGCCGTCTGCACGCGACCTTTGACACACTCCGTCTAAATCCTAAAACCCTACAAGCATAGAAATGAAAGTCTATCTAGCTCCTTCACTGACGTCCGGCGGCCGCGGCATGAGCCGCACAGGGACGCATCGCTGCAGCACACTGCATGATACACTCTGCAGCAGAGCAGGCTCTTTCTCCCAGACCCTACCTGACTCACTAACTCGTCCCCGGCCCACCCGGCCGCACTCGTTTGGAGGGTCCTGTCAGTTTGTGACACATTATTCATTCACTCTGGGTCTCGGCGCCCCCACCGGTCTGGCAAACTAAAGGGGGGGGGGTAGTCATTGCGGTGCTGTGCTGCGCACCGCTGCAGACAGTCAGCAGTGGACCAGAGGACTCGTGGACGCACATTGAATCCCCCGCCGCTTCTGCCTCATCACTTCCCCTTCCTCCAGGACCGGACGTCACAAAGGCAGTACTACTGCTGCAGGAAATGCAGCCTGGCGCCAGGCACTAGGCTGCGCAGATTTGTTTCTTTGTTGCGCTCTCGGCCACTTGAGCAGGTGCGCGCTGGCACCTGCATAGCCAACATTTCAGAGTGGCATAAATGCGTGACAATGTATTTCTGTGCGGTGATGCGGCACACCGCACTGAAATGCGTGAGCGTCACGGCGGATGCGTGATGCTTGACAGGCATGGGTAAATAAAATAATATGTGAATGCTATAGCCCCAAATAAGAAAATAAAATACCTACCTCTGAATGTCGGGATATCGATCTTTATTAGAAACTGTGTCCAAATGTCAGTGTTGTTTTGAAATTCTACTTTTACAGCGATATTCTTCTCAAGAGTGAAATGGTATGTATATTAATATTACATATTATTAATATATATATGTATATATATATATATATATATATATATATATATATATATATATATAGATATATATAGATATATATAGATATATCTAGTAAATGGACAGAAGGTCTGTGTTTTCATGTGTTTCCAAATTAATGCTTGTTTGTACTGAAGATTAGAACATTGGAATGCTGTGGGCTCCATTAAAGACAATGCAGTGGCATAGCTAGACCTACCGCCGCCCTGGGGTGGAATACTAGTTTTCTGCCCGGTTCAGGTAAGAGTACACGCAACTTGCTCACCTCCAGCACCCCTAAAAACAGTGCCGTGAGTGGCGGACCGTCCCCCGCACTCCCTATCTACGCCACTGAGACAGTGGAGTAGCTCCTGGCTTATAATGGTTGATATGAGCCTTCTGCTCAGACATTCCAATGTTTGTATTTCTGTTTTTTCCCTTGTGGATGGAATGTTCCAATAGCCTTATAACCCTTCTACCTTGGCTATATCTGTTGTTAAAGGCCCCCATCCTGTTTATAGGCCTGAGCCAACTCGGTTTCAAGGACCTTAACAACCGGTATAGGCGGGCTATGACTATACTGTAAACTCTGATGACAAATTCTGAATTAGGGAGCATATGACCTTGTCCCCACCCATCGTCCTTTGTCAGCACCCCATTAAACTTGAACGTTGCTCAGGCTGGTTTTCCAGGTGGGATATAACTTTCCTATAAAGTTGGTAATACTGTCAGTTTTCTCCTGGTTTTTTTGTTGCATTATGCATTTTTGCAGTGCGTTTTATTCCTATGGTATATAACAACGTAAATCTGTTCATTGCACTATGTTGTTCCCATTAATCAGCAAATCAAAAATGTGTCAAGTGAAAAACCATTTATAAAATAATCAATCTCTTGTTCTGACCTCAATCTCATGCTTGTGATGCTACTCACTGAAGAAGCAAAATGTTGCCGGCAAATGGTAAACAAAAAGCCTCGCCATGCGTGGCCACTGAAAGAAAGAAAAAACCTACGGTAATTCACATTGTAGTTCATCCCTTTTGGTTTCAAAGTATAGGAGAGTGCAGTTCATCTGTTACCTAGCTCGCCAGTATTCACCGTTTTGCTTTCTAGAGGCCGAGAGGTGAATTGGATCAACAAATCTTTGACACACGTGTGCCAACAATTTCCGCATTTGGATTACCCTATAAGTCACCTTCTGGTGGTCCCTGTTGAAGTAGTGTATTTTATTCAATTTTAATATAATGTGGAAAGCGACTAAATTTATCATACAGATATCCATTTCAAAGCTGGTGACTCTAGAAACAGGGGGCATGGGTTTTCCTATGGCCTCAGCAATTTGCTGAAAATCTTGTGATCCTGAGCAAATCACTATTTTTCCTAAATATATGTAAGCCTGTTGAAATTGCGTAATCCAAAAATGAACAATTCCCACTTTAGGTGTACTATTTTCTGTCCCTCAGCAACCCTCATGATGTTCAGCTCCCCCTTGCTCTTCCAGCTCGGTTCGCACTTTGTAAATACCTAAATATAGACAAAGGACCTCATTTACAAAAAAGAACGCAGCACAGCGCTGCAAGCCATTTTGCTGTGCTGAGCTGCGGTATTTTCAAAGCACAGGGATGCGTCATATTATTAACAATACAACACATCTGCGTACTTTTCCCTGCGCTGGTGCACAATTGGCTGCCATGCGCCAACTCAGGCACACTAGCATCGTGTTGCAAGGTTTCCTGCGTTGCGTTGCATTTTGCAGCATGCGTAGAAAGAGGAAATTGTCATCAATTATTGTTTTTGTGCAGGAAGGTGTCCGTTCCTGCACAAAAACGATTTTGTTGCAGGAACTGACACTTTCCTTCACAAAAACAATAATTGATGACAATTTCCTCTTTCTATGCATGCTGCATTATGCAGCACACATAGAAAGAGGAAAAAATTAGGATAAATAAAAGTATTTCTCCTTGTTGCGCACTCCTACGCTTCTGCTTGGAAGGCTCAGGATTCTGACGCATTCCCAACTTTACAAAACTTTGTACATCTGGGAATGTGCCAGGTTCCATGGTTGTTGCATAGGGACACCCATAGCATGACCCATAGAATGAATGCCCTATTCACACAGAGTAATGCATGAAAGGGGCACATATTTACAAGGCCACGAAAAGTCACGCAGGGTGACTTTGCGTGGCCTTGTATAAATGGGCAGGCACACTGTGCTGCCGCCTGCGCGGCATCATTTTTTGGTAAAATGAGGCCCAGCGTGTGTCGTGCAGTAAACTGTACAGTCACAGGAGGGGCAGAAGAGGTAGACAACGCTCATGCGTAGACGTAGGCAACAGCAGAATTAATGTACTGAAATATGAATATGCATGCATGGGACCTTTCAGAGACAAGACTGAAACCTTTGCTACAACACTAAGCTCCTGTGGGCAATAATTCCCTCAGCCAGTAGCATATTTCACAGTTGGTCAGTTTTGGAACTGGCGGCGGTCTGCAGTTCACCACTCCGTCCCTGATGTACCATCCAGATTTATAAAGTATAAATTTGCCATGTGAAAGTCAAGCTTGACTTCCTACAGAACATACATAAATTACGTGTTCAGTTCTGCCCTGTGAACATGAAACGGAAGCACTATTTTGCTGTTCTTGCTCATGTTAGATTCTGCAGTTATCGTATAAATAGCCTGTACAGCGGGTGTGGGTTGGTGACCGTGTTAAATATATATTCATTTTGAGGACATGTTGAGGCAGAGATCAGTGTTGGGCTGGCCTGGTGAGCTTTCCAGCTCTCTGGTACTGACAGGTGGTTCGCTTTAAAAGGTCAGTGCGTGGGCCATTTTTTTATTGGCCCCTTCAATGCCCCATATACTGGTCCGTTCTGCTAGCCTGGCAGTGACAGAGTGCATCATAGTCTAGTCCAGCCCTGGCAGGGATATTATAGCCCAGAGCGGCCTTTAATAAGGTTAAGTAGAAAGCATGGAGGCGTAAATCAAATTGAAAAAACATTACTCTCTGCATTTCCTAAAATAGATATTGATGTGTAGGTTATGCAGTCTAGTTCTACGTCTGTGATTTAAAATGGAGCTTGATTAC
Organism: Lissotriton helveticus; assembly: GCF_964261635.1. Lineage (NCBI taxonomy): Eukaryota > Metazoa > Chordata > Amphibia > Caudata > Salamandridae > Lissotriton > Lissotriton helveticus. The sequence goes on along the minus strand of NC_136071.1, from coordinate 471,996,688 downwards.
CTGCCTGACAAACTAGGCAGACAATCAACAGTCAAGGACCTGCAGTGAACCACAACTGAGAAATTATCAATTTAGCGAATGATCCACTTGACATAAGTCAAAGTTTCACCAAAGAATGGCAGATTGAAGACAGTGCTCCTCGCTATTCATAATTGAACTTTGAGACTGAAGAGAACAATAAACAAATGTAACTATAGTCATCATTAGAAATGAACGCTATGTTTTTTTTAACTAAAGAGTCTAGCTGAATGTAACAAAGGGATCAAAGAAAATTGACAAATTTTACAGCATTCCTTGGTCAGACCTGCAGCTGCATGAAGGAACTGGCGAGCTAAGGGGACAGGTGGATGGATCAGTAAACGAACGAGGACTTGGTGATCAAAAATAAACAGGAAAGGCATGAGAAAATGCAAAGGAAGCAGCAAAGGTGGGGGAGATGGAAGGAGGAAGATGCTGAGGACCTAAGAAGTAAAGTGTGCGTCGGATGTGACCCTGGACATGGAAAGTCATTATGTTGTATAGAAAAAAATATAATAAATGCAGGGTCAGTGGTGTGTCGTAGGAGGCGGCCATCAATGCCTTAGCAAAACAGGTTTGCCAAATACTAAGGGCACCTAGCCTTGACTACACCTCATGCCTTTTTCTTCCACCCCCCATACTCTCCCTTCTTCCTAACATTACTTACTCAGATTCCTTTTCCTCCCTGCTTTCTTACCTTTTCACTGTTTTCTCATCATTATCTTCATCACCTTTTAAAAAAAATATGTTTCTGCTTTCCTTTCTCTGTGGCTCTGGGTCAAAGTGTGATGTTGAAAAGTAAATCCCAGTCCCCAAATACGAATACTAGTGACTAACACCTGTGAGCACCAGCACTAATGAAAGAGCTGAGAGAACCACATAGTATTAATGTGGGTAGTAAAAGGACACATATATTGAAACAGGAAGTGCTTTCCCCCTTAAGACAGGCATGTCAGAGGACGAGTGGAAAGTGGGAGATGTGAAGTAGAATGGCTGGGTTGGGCAGTGAGCAAGATTGAGGGACAACGGGTTCTACCATTTACCTGATGGCATAATTTTCTGCACTGTATCTTTGTTAGCTAGTGTGTTTTTCAGAAAATAACTAAGGAATCAAATATGACAATAAAACTCCACTGGTGTCAAGTAACACTCGCCAAATATGAATTGTCCAAGTAGCTATTGTGTATGCAGCAATTTGTTAATATCAATCAGAACCATTAAGATGCATGGAATATTAAGGATTAGATACCATAACTTGTACATTGATGTTCAAGAGCTTTGTAACAGGGTCGGATGGGGCTCCCCGCAGCACCAAAGTGGAGTTGCGTTGGCCTGATTGGAATCATGGATTGTGCTTGAAAGTAGTAAATGCACTGAGGGCAGAGCTTTTGCATGCATCTCACCAACTTCCAGGAAAATGTGTGTGCCACGGAACAGGGCTAGGCCATTTTGTGGAATATGGTGGTGATTGGGATCTACATCATAACTCAAAGCCATTAGTAAAACAAATCTAGTTTTGGGCATTCCTTTAACATGTCATCTTCATTTCTGAAGTGCCGTCAAAGGGCATCCCAGACTGCAGAACCCTGACCATGAAAGGTTTTTCACAAATTTGTTTTCTACGTGTTTTTTGTCAGTTGTCTTCAGAGTGGTCAGACTCACAGAAATATTGAACGTGTGCTTTGTGAGCTATGCATATGGCCTAATATTGCAATCCCCCTGTAATGAGAAGAAGGTGTGAACACTCCAGGGCAGGTGTTATTGATGTGCCACCTCAGGGATAATTTTACTTGGCAGCATGAATCTGATTGATTTATTTGCACCTTAGAGATATACTTTTCGGATTCTTGTTATGTAAGGCATTACAGAGCTCTAGAGGGGAGTTGACTATCACAGTTTTCATGAGGTATTACATATGATGGAGTTTACCTAGCTTGGGTGAAGCACTGTTGGTTACAGGGCAAGAGAAATCGGATCTACTTCTGAATACAAAACCAGCATTGCATACTTTCTCTAATTACCTCACCCATGCAATCCGGCCAGAAGATGGGGGGATTTCTGATCTACATGACAAAAGAGGACAGCTGTTGTTTGACTGATGAGACATAAATAGTACCACTGTTAGACCTGGCATCCTTGGCATGATTTCCCCTGACTTTTTTGCAGCTGGCCTAATGTTTTGCTGACTTCATTTTTGCTGACTTTAGGATTCTGGGAACTTTATTACTGCTGACCAGTGCTAAAGTGCAGGTGTTCTGTCCCTAAAACATGGTAACATTGGCTTACCCACAATTTGCATATTTAATTTACTTAGAAGTCCCTAGTAAAGTGCACCACATGTGCCATGGGGTTAATTAAATGCTTCTAGTGGGCCTGCACCCCCCAGTGGCCCTTTAAACATGTCTCAGGCCTGCCATTGCAGAGCTTGTATGTGCAGTTTAAACTGCCATATCGACCTAGTAAGATAACTCACTAGTCAGGCCCAAACCTTCCTTTTTAATACATATAAGTCACCCATACGGTAGGCCCTAGACAGCCCCAAGGGCAGTGTGCTGTGCAATGTATTTTAAAAGTTGGACCTGTACTTTTAAGGTTTACATGTCCAGGTAGTGAAAAACTCTTCCATTTGTTTTTCACTACTGCAAAGGCCTATCTTGCCCATAGGTTAACATTACCTTATTCCATCTTATAAGTATAATTTCCAATTGGAACAAGATAGAAATTTCGATTTTGGTGTTTCTGGACCCACAATTTTATGGTGAAGTCAGATTTTATATTGGAAGCCTGAAATTTGCACTTGTAGAAACTTGGCATTTTCGTACTTTAACCACTTTGTATCTCTGCCTGTCTCTGTAAACATGTCTGGGGTGGGTAACAGCTGGGCATTTCTTTTAGACAGTCACACATGAAGGGAGCTGAGGTGTGACATTCACATCCTGATGGCCCATAACAAGGCTGATGGGCCTTCCTTAACTAGATGAAAGTGAGGACTTGACACCTACACTTGAATAGGTCTGTGCGTGCCTTCACACAAAGAGCTGCATACCCCTCTGTAGTGAATCTGGAGGAAGGGCTGGAAGGGCAGGGACCATGTGAATGTCAAAGGACAACTGGGAATAAGTACTGGAGCCCTGACACCACAAACTCAGTACACTCTGAACCTTAGTACACTCTGCCAGGAAGTACTGATGTGCTACTGAAAGAACTGACACTCTGCTGGATTCTGTTAGATTTTCTGGACTCCTGCTCTAGCATGCCTGCCCTGCTGACCCTTGCCTGGTGTTGAGAAGGACTGGATCTGAATCTCTACATTTCTGGAACCAAATGACTCAAAGGGCTTGCCTGCTTGCCTTCTTTTCTGCAGTCTCAGGGACATCAAAGACTGCCAGCAGTCTTCCAACCTGCACCTGGACTCTGCCATCTGTGAGTCCTACCCTGGCAAGCAGTGCTAAACCAGTACTGGCCCTTTGGTGGTGGACTTTCCTGTGCTGTGTTACAAGAATCCAAGCTTCACCTACTTTTTGCCAGTCGGAACCACCGATTTGCATTAGATGTTGACGCATCACCACTTCGAGGACTCGACAGCAGTTACATCGCAGCTCAAAGATGATTCATTGCCTTCATTGTAAGGGGTTCAACGATGACATGGGACCCAACTTTGAGTCTCAATGATGATACAACGCCTTCATCGTAAGGTTTTTGACGACGATGCAGACCTGGCTGTGTGACTGAACCAAAGCATAGTGCTCTTGCCGTTGATGTATTTCAGGAAAGAAATGGTTTTCAGGGGACCATGCATGGTTTCTCTATCTGACACTTGCTCCTTCATGGTCAGCTTGACTTTTCATATTTGGCCCTGTCCAGCACAACCAGATATCCCTGTTGGTGCTTTATGACTCCAGGCACTATAATTCAAGATATTCCTAAAAAAATTCTAACTCCGGTTCTGCTTACTGTATTCATGTTGTTTTGGTCTTGCTTTGTTCATTAAATTAGTTGTATGTTTCTAGCCTTGTGTGGATTATTTCTGTGGGGCGATTTCATCACTGTTGTTCTGTATTAAGTGTTGCACACATACTTTACACATTGGCTCTTAGGTTAAGCCTGACTGATCTGAACCAAGCTACCAAAGGGTGAGGACAGGTTAACTTAGGGTTTGTATCTGACTTACCCTTACTAGAGTGGTGGTCCTAGGTTGGCCAGGGTGCATACCACTCCAAAATAGAGACCCTATTTCTAACAACCATTGTATCCATTCTTGGACTTATTCCAGGCAGTTTGCCACTTGATGGTGATTTGCACATCCATTGCCAAACATGAGGTAGATGTTAGCCTCTTCCAAGTAACAATGGTGTCCAATTTTATCTGTATTCAATATAGCAATCAATGAGGGTGTGTATATGTTGTAGAGGGTTTATAAGAGGACCAATCCATGCTATTCTATGCAGTTGACAGTGCTTATTTTGTAGACAAATGGCCACTTTGACCTGCTTGGTCTCATTTTTCGGAAACAAAAGGATTCAGAGCAAGTTGGTTTATCTCACTTCAATTACTGCTGCCAAGCAGTAAAAAGGATGATGTGGGATTGATGTGTGGAGGTCTAGAAAAACCCATGTGCAATTCTGGCTTGAGCGCAAATTTGATCTGTCGTGATATTCAGTTTTGTGCATTCCTGCATGGTCAGAAATCAGACAGACATATTACATAGTCAAGCAAGGACTGCAACTTCTACTAATGAGTTTCAGCAGATGCTCCTTTTTGTTTTATTAGGTTGAGATCTTCATAAGTGAGTGACCTTCTGGTGCAGTGTTTCCAATTTGAAAGTATTAGTGGGAAGATTAAATAAAAGGCTTTTGTGACCTTGCTTATCAGGTGAGTCAGGGTTTCAGTGGAAGGCGATTTTACTGGGTCCTCAAGGGCCAAGGGTGTTTTAGAAAAGTTATCAGGGTCTTGAATCAGTATTTTTTGAGCAGGCTGTTTTTATCCCAAGGATTTGGTTGCGAGAAGACCTCATGTCTGCTTCAATGTAGAAATAAATCATAATGTAACATGGCTATTTAGCACCAAAAAGTCACACAAAGTATGATAACCCAAACTGCAAATACCAGGAGACAGTCGGAAATCAGTTATCTGGCTACCATGAAGCAAGTAGAACAGGATGTCAAGACTTTGGGCAATAGCATATGTCAGTTTCGTAGCTAGTTGATGTAACCTACTAAATATTGGGGGAGTTACTAGGCTTTGGTACTCACACACAATCATGTTTTTAAGATTAAGACTCTGCACAAGAGAAGTATTGATCATTTGACCCTGGGTAGGAATGAGTGTATGTCTATTGAAAGAGGATTACAACAAATGCATACCCATGAATAGAGTGTGTTGGAAGTAGTGGCAAGTGCCATAGCAGATGCTCAACTACGTCATATGTCAGAACTTTCACTTCATTGTTTTCGAGTGATTCATTCAAGAGTCCTTTGCTCTTATTTCTGTACTTTTTGGTCATAGCTAACAGAATGTCCACTAAATGTGAGCCAAAGTTTGTAGTTTGGAGTGACAGGGAAGAGTTGCTTTAGTGCGGCATGAATGTTGGAGCCATTTTTGAATATTATTAATATTACTACGTAAGGAAGGACAGCTTCATAAGAAATGGGAGTATTTTCAATGCAAATATTCAGAACAAGAGGCAGCATTATCAATGAGAGAATAAATAAAAACAGTATGGGAGATAGTGGACAAACACAAATCTATGTAAAACAATGTTGGCAAGAACAATTTCCCAGGCAACAGTGGTATGGACACAAAGCTTCAAACGGAAAATATCGAATAAAGACTAACAAAGAAAAAAAACACTATGAAAGCACAGTATTTGGAGACCAATCAGATGAATATTTGCAGCTGATTGATGATTTTAAATGTAATTCTTTTCAAGGGGATATTTATCTAGCACAGAGATGGTACTAATGGGAAATTCAGAGCTTTACACAGGTCAAGAATTAAGTGCAGAAACACTCTACAAAAAGCATGACATTACTTTAAACACACTTGGGAGAAATAACATTAGTGCAGAAAAATATAAAGACATTTATACACACAGTTAAGGCCAGGCGGTTGGGGGTGAACTTGAACAAAACAATTGATGAAATATACAATAAATCATACTAAACATGTGTAAGGCGAATAACCATATCAAGTAATAACTATTTATGCAAATATTATTGCTTCCTCCTGGTGGGACATATAGTCCCTCATGGGCCATGCTGGATAGTGAGTAGAGCTGGACAAAATAACCTACTTCTTTCAGCAAAGTTTCAGGACTTTTCTGGAAAGTTACTCAGACTATTGTTTCCCGGTTTTGTGAGTGATAATTTTAAGCGAGGGAATAATTTGCATTAAAAAATTTGGTTCCCTGCAGAAAGGACACTGCTTTGAGCAGAAAATGTCTTACCCGCAAGACTTTTTCAGAGTGAAGCAGTTTTCCGTAGATAAAAAGTACACAGAATATTGAAACACGAAATCTAAGGAAATTTCACACATTTTGTATAATGTGAAATTTGCTAATTTAGGGAATTTCACCACCACTCTTAAAATTTCACCTAAGTCCAGTAATCAGATGGAGAAATGCGTTAGTGAAGTGTAGGTTGGGAATTCATGTTCCACTATTGCATGCTCTGTGCTGGGCATGTTGAAATCTTAAATGCCACATTATCCCTCAAATTTGAACTCAGACCATATATCATGTTAATGGACATAAGTATATTTTTGTCATAAAAACATAATAAAGATAGGGTTAATTAATAATTTGTCGGTTTCATTTTTCCTACAGCAGACAGATGATGCAGCACAGACTGATGGTCAGCAGCAGACACAGTCCTCTGAAAACACAGACAAGACGCAGCCTAAGAGGTTGCATGTATCAAATATCCCTTTCAGATTTCGGGATCCAGATCTCAGACAAATGTTTGGCGTAAGTTTCCATCTATGATATATGCATATTTGCTCTCTTTGTTCTTGTCTTTCATTGATTATTATTGTTACTTGATATTTTTGTAGCACAGTGCTGACTCTTATGGAGCTATGCAGTACTCTCTTGTGTACATTTCTTTGCAGGCATGAGTATACTTGCATTTTCCCCAAACCTTGGCGTTTTTCTTTTGCTTTTTTCGCAAAGAAGGCATGTCATAATTAAGGCTCATAAACTTTCTCAATCATTAGTCCAAATTATAGTGGAGTATTTTCGCGTGCTACCATTAATTTTTTTTGCAAATTTGTTGTTATTGTGTTTTTGTACTTTGGTGTTTGCTTCCTTATTTTGCGTACATCAGAGTTTGTTTTTATTTTCCATTTGTTGATTTTTTTTTTAAACATTCACTCTTTTGTCCTCTTGTGTCTTTAAAATTTAGTGAAGACATTCATTCGCCTATTACGATGTCGGTGTGATTACCGACCAACCATAGGCTGGCGGTTTCCGCATCCGCACGATGCAACCGCACATGGTGAGGTTGCAAACTCCCAATTCTCTATGGGACCTTGTGCTGCAGTTGGATACCGGCCGCAGCACAAGCTCCCATTGAGAAATGGGAGTTTCTGTGAATCCTTGCACCATGTGACAGGCACCTAACGGTGCCCTACACATGGTGCAGGGATTTTACAGGGAGGCACCATAAGTGCCCCCAGGCCACCAACCCTACGACACTGAGGGAAAGGGGCCCTGCTATATGCCCCCTAAGTTGCTTTCCGACAGGGTTACCATGTTGAAAAGCCTGACATGGAAATCTTGTCCAAATGGCGTAAACGCCCTCCTAAAGTTTTTATGAGTGGCCACTGACTGGCCAACGGCCTCAGCCAAAATGACCGGCTGGTGTAATCTCCGACGCCTTCTTTGTAATTAATTAGGCAGTCAGACTTTAAACCAAGAATGTGGGTCAGAAAGTCTTCTAATCTGCCCCTAAGTTGTTAAACCCATTTGCCTGAGAATTACTTTTTAAACGTAAAAGCCCTACCATGCAAGGACACTGAATATTGCAAAACAAAACAAAAAAAAACTACGTGACTAGCAGGCAATTTGTCAATAATCACATTAGTCTTTCTTAGTTTGTGTGCCTCTCCCACAGGGATTCTTGATATATATATATATATATATATATATATATATATATATATATATATATATATATATATATATATATATAGTATAGTAGGTAGGTAGTAGTAGGTAGTTCTAGTTAGGACCTATTTTCCATAGGAAATCCACAGCATTCTATTCCCAATAACTTTGGCGCCAATTGACGAATCTTCGCGAAATTCTCAAAACATATGGCCCGCTCCGGTTTGCTCTTCTCTTGAAAGTTTCACGGTGATTCGTCAAGCGGGGGCCGAGAAAAAAGGGGGTCCCCAAACGTGTTTTCCTCACGCAATTTCCCATAGGAACCTTTAGCCGCAGCTACATCCCGAACTGCTGAACGGAATTACACCAAATTTGGCAAAAAGGTAGCCCTTGGTTCAGAGTCGTGCCTTTTTGTTAAATGGTGTAAATCTGTTTAATAGTGGCTGAGAAAATCAAAAGTAAAATCACTTATATATCTATGGCTGGGCAGGATCGACGCACCCTCCCGATGACAAGCTGTATTCTAATTGGCTGTCAACATGCCAAACCAGGAAGTGTTGGCAGCCATCTTGTGCCTCGGTAGAACTGAAGCACAAGAAAGCAAAAACAAAACGCAAAAAACACGAAAAGGGGACAGGGTAGAAACACCCCGACTCCCCAGGCCTGCTTAGGGGGTCCCACAAGAACCCCCAGGGCCCCAAATCTTTTATTTTTTTTTTAAAATGGGCAAAATCTGCACAGGGTGCACGGATCCTGCCAATAAAAAACAAAAACAAAGCGCGGGCTCCCGCGCTTTGTCGCTAATTAGTCCCCGGGGGGGGGGGGGCAAGTCCCGAGGGCATGATTAAAAAAAAAGTGTGGGGGGCCCCAATACCCCCGAGACTGCCCCGGGGACCGCCACCCCCAAGGGTTGAAAAAAAATACCCTGTTTGAGGGGCTCAAGCCCCCCCACACGCCCCTGGGACTGCCACCTCCCCAGGGTCTAAATATTTAAATTGGGGGTTCGTGACAGACTCTCCAGCCCCAGTGACCACCACCCCCGGGGCTTTGTAGATTGTGGGGGGGGGGCTGCGCGGCTCCTCCTGGAGCCTTGTAATGGCCCTGGGGACCGCCACCCCCCAGGACTGCCTCCTGCAGTGTACCTGGGTGCCCACCCCTGGGACACTGTAGTTTGCTATGGCAGGGCGGGAGCCTCGCAGCTCCTGCCATGCCATAGCAAACTTGGTTTGAATTTTGAGAGAGAAAGCAGGAACACCTTCTCTCTCTTTCAAAATTCAAATCAAATTGCTTTTCCACACGAAGAGCTGTATTTTAGCTGCTCCGTATGTGGAAAAGCAATTCCGGTTCCCGAAGGACGCGGGGAGCTGGCTGGGACCATGGGGGGATTGGGGACCCCCCCACAGTCCCCAACGGAGAGGGCCAGCCCCGGGAGATGGTGTCCCTGGGGCTACAAGTGGCACAGGAGGGGGGCCACGTGGCCGCCTCCCCAAAATTAAAACAAATATATAAAAAAAAGAACAAAGGCCGGCTCGGGGGATGGGGTCTCCAGGGCCATAAATGGATTAAGGAGGGGGGCAGGCAGCCCCCTCCAAAAACAAAAATATTATTCAATATGTCCATGCCCCGGGGGATGGGGTCCTGGGGCAGATTTTGGCCTCGGGAGGGGGGCCACGCGGCCCCCTTCCCAAAATTTAGAAAAATAAATACATTTGGGGCAGGCCCTGGTGGATGGGGTCCACAGGGCCAAGAATATTTGGAAAAAAAGGGGGGCCACACAGCCCCCCTTCTTAAAAAAAAAAGGGACCAGAATCGCGCTGGAGGCCATGCCCCCTCCTTTGAGCATTATGCGAACGTGACCCCTGGCGCGTTTGCAGATGGGGAACACATTTCCCTTGAATACTGGGGGTCCCTGGGGGCCAACTAGCCCACCAGGAACCTCCAGTATGCGCCAGGGGGCTGCGTTGCAAAGCGGTGTTCTGAGACCATGCCCCTTTTTACACCTCTCTGCAACGCAGCTCTGTTGTGCTTAATGGAGGTAGCTGGTGGGCTAGTTGCACCCGAGGGACCCTCAGTATTCAAGGGGAGTTAATCCTCCAACTTAAAAAGCACCACGGGGTGCGTTTGCACAGTGGTGAAGAGAGGGGTGTGGCCTGAGTTGACATGTGTGCAAACACACCCTGTGGCGTGGTTTAAGTTGGGGAATTAATTCCTCTTCAATCCTGAGGGTCCCTGGGGGCCAACTAGCCCACCAGGTACCTCCAGTGGAGAAGTGTGGCTCACTGGTTAGAGCAGGCAGACCCTGAAGCAGAGGTCAGACCCGGGACCAGGGTTCAATTCCCGACGCGGCAGGGTCTCGAGCTCAAATGTCCACGGACTCGATAATTCTCGCTTCGGTGCCTGACCTAATCATGGGTTCACACTCTGCAACTGTGGGCATTAAGCTTGCTTAATCTCCACAACGGCCCCCCGCGGCGGGATGCCTGGCTTTCACCTTGGGGATGCCCAGTAGGGGCTATCTCACAGGGAAAAGCCAGGACGGGTTCCCAAGGCAAAGCGCTTAGAGACCCCTGGGTTATAAGCGCTATATAAATCCAAACATACATACATACATACATGTGCAAACATGCCCTGTGGCGCGTTTTAATTTGGTGAAATAATTCCCCTTCAATCCTGAGGGACCCCGGGGGCCAACTAGCCCACTAGGTGCTTCCAGTAAGCTCCACAGCGCTGCTTTGCAGAGAGGTGGTGCAGGCCGGGGCCCTTATTACACCTCTCTGCAATGGTGCTTACTGGACGTACCTAGTGGGCTAATTTGCTCCAAGGGACCCTCAGGGCTCAAGGGAAGTTAATTTCCAAACCTAAAACGGGCACAGGGCGTGTTTACACAGTGGGGAAGGGAGGGGAGGGGGCCTGAGGTGACATGTGCAAACAAGCCCTATGGCACATTTTAAGTTGGGGAAATAATTCCCCTTTAATCCTGAGGGACCATGTGGGCCAACTAGTCCACCAGGTGCTACCAGTAAGCGCCACTGTGCTACGTTACAGAGAGGTGGTACAGGCCATGCCCATTTTCTCTGCAAAGCAGCACTGTGGTGCTAACTAGAGTTACCTGATGGGCTAGTTGTACCCAAGGGACACTCAGGATGCAAGGGGACTTTATCCCCCAAATTAAAAGGGCCACAGGGCGTGTTTGCACATATTAGCTCAGCCCCCCCTCCCTTCACCAGTGTGAAAACATAACCTGTGGCGCATTTTAAGAGGTAGTTTTAATCCCCCTGCCCTATTATATACTAGGGGCTTACAGTGGAGGTCATGCTAATAACAGGGGTACTCCAATGCATACTAATCCCTAGTGTATGTAGGTGTTTTAACTGTATTCTAAGTGTCTTTTAGCTCTAGGACTGGTTAGTCAGAGTATGTTACCATCAGTACCCATCTGAAAAAGTAGAGGGTACAGGAGGATTTTGCAACAAAGCCTCTTTCTGCCCCTCTGTTTGTTCTTTCTGCACGTCTTCCTTCTTCCTGCCCTATTCTTCTTTCTTCATATGTCCTACCTCTGTAGGCATAGTTAGAAACTAGCATTTAAAAAAGCTTTGACATTCACTGAAAAAGCCATAGGTTTCAGGCACGTTATAGTTAGGAATTAGCATTTAAAAAGCCTTAGAAATTCACAGAAAAAAACATAGGTTTTAGGGGTGTTATAGTTAGCTGGACATTTTACTCGTACAAAACCATTGAAATTCCACCGTTATAGTTCGTTCAGCTAACTATAACTCGCGCGCCTGCAATGCACTGCTGATGACGTCACATATTACATCACTCATGACATGGTGAGTGACATCACTCATGACATCACTGATGACATCTCAAATGACATCACAGATGACATCACTGATTACATCATCCTTGTGATAGAATGGAAGACCTCCTCTCACCCTAATATAACCTTTGATACACACATTCAAAAATAGAAACTAAAGTTTTCAGAAAAATGGCATACCAATACCAGTAATAACAACCTATTCAGTAATTCCAAGATCTAAATACACATCCACTCATTCACCAACAGTCCTATATAGTCACTCATACATGTACTCACCCATCATATGTACTCATACACCTATACATCCTGTTACACACATAATCACTCATGCTAATAAAGAATCAAACATCCATTTACTTGCATATACAGTTATACACACACCACTACACTTACTTCTACAGAAACATACACATACTTACTCTCTTAAACAATTACTTATAGAAACACATATTTATTTATACAGGAACTCTTCCAATCTCTCACTCTCACATATACTCACTTATATACACCAACACTCACATATACAAGTTTAAAACATATGTAGTTACTCATAAATACACTATTGAGACAGTCATTCACTCACTAACACACCCATACACACACTCATCCACCCATACAGTCCTGCACACATGCTGTCTTCAACACATGCAAACAGTGAGTCACTCATTCATGCATCTATGCACTAAGTAATACCTCCCACCGAACCATACAGACACTCAGACACTCATACTGATACTCAAAAAAACAACTAATAACCCATATAGACACTCATGTAGCTACTCACCAACACATGCAGCCATTTATACACAAAGTGAGAGACTGATCTAGATATTTACATATTTAAACATTACTCGCTAACCCATGTATTCACTAACATAGACTTATTCAGTCAGTTATACAATCAATTTGACAAAAAAACCCATCCATTTAGGCACTTATTTACCCATTTATTCTTCCATCGACCTTGAGATATACATATATAAAAAATATTTAATTTTCAGAAAGACACACATTCACTAGATGATGTCATCAGTGATGTCATTTGAGATGTCATGAGTGATGTCCCTGACCATGCCATGAGTGATGTAATATGTGACGTCATCAGCAGTGCATTGCCGGCGCGAGAGTTATAGTTAGCTGAACTAACTATAACAGTGGAATTTCAATGGTTTTGTATGAGTGAAATGTCCAGCTAACTATAACACCACTGAAACCTATGTTTTTTTTCTGTGAATATATATACACACACACACACACACACACCTATGGGTGCAGGTGTAGGGTCTTTTGCAAATAGGAGTTGCTACTAGGTTCCAGTTGTTTTCATTGGGGTTTCTTACCTCTCCTGTCATGGGAGCTTCCAACCATTGGAGTTAAAATTGAGCACCAAGTAGCCGTTTTAGCACTTGATCTTCAGAAAGAGTGGTCATAGTTGTTGTTAAATGGAGGTACAGACAGTGCTTTCACTTGAAGCAGGACACATTAACTTTAATCGCTTCACAAAGAGAAAAAATGTTGTACATTAGGATTAGCAAAATCAGGGATGTAGCTTCAGGACGGGTATTTGGGGTGTTACACCCCCCTAAAACATGTATTCTGCAGTAAATAGTTGGGTACAGGTGCTTTCAATCGGGGATGGTGAGGAATCTGTTGTATTTCACCCTGGGAGTTTACATTGACACACTCACATCAACACACACACAATACACACTTTCTCTTTAGTCCCTGCCTTAAAACTTGGTTAGTTTTAAAAGTATTGTATTTTAAGTACACCTAACAATCTGCACTCTTCACTCTTTCCACTGACTTGAAAGCCCCCTTCATGTCCTGCTGCTTATAATGTATTTTATCAAGATATGCTAGTGTGATTGTTGGGAAATCTGAAGCTTACAACCCCCAATCTTACTGACCAAGCTATGCCTCAGAGCAAAATACTCTATACATTGATTTTGGTGAATGCTTGTGACCAGAGTATTTATTCGGTAAAAAGCTAAATGTATCTTGTCCTGAATAGCTTCCCTATGAGACTTTCAGTCACATGTACGTGTACATTTAGCGTTAGGTGTTAGTTAGGTTTCCCTCCTCCTTTGCAGTCATTTTACTGTTCACTCCTCTTAGAGGATGCCCAAAATGGATTAAATACATGACTAGAGTAAAGCATCACATACATACTCCATGCTCGCTCGGCATCTCACATGCAGACTATCCATGTCCCATATGGAACGCAGCTTTTTCCCACCAGTAAATTAGAAGAGACCTAGAAACATGATAGCTATGGCACACCTACCTATCTTGTGTCATTCTGAGAATCTGCTTTAGCGCGGGGACACACTTTTGGTGTAACCAGGCGCTCTACAAATGCTAATGTTGATGACATGGCCTGGTTTAAACATCTTTTAAATCAGGAGAAATTCTTAGGCAATTCTCCCACTGAAGTGGAAAGGTGAACTGACCTTTTCCTTTTAAAATCCATTGCTGCCACTGTTGTCATTTCTTCTCAACATACTGAAGAGTTATCACTCTTGGAAATCACTCTTAGAAAACAAGGGGCCCACTTCGTGTGCATCTCCAGGCACACAGCCTCACAATGGATTTAATTACAGTTTGCAGAAGGCATTTAGTGCACCTGCATGGTTATCAATTGGGCTGAGGTGAAAAATTAAATACATATACAAAGGCATGCTGCGAGGGGAACTCAGAGCATGGGAATTTGCGCATTGAAGCTAACAGGGAGATATGACTCTACCAAAAAAGCCCATTCGTCTAAGATTACCAGAAGGTTTGTCATATTTGACATACCTTCCCAAACTAGCCATACATTGCCTCAAATACAGTATATTGCATAGACAAACATTCCTCAGAATAAGGCAGTTGTAATATCTTTAGGTGGGTTCTATGAGATTTATTTCCCCATATAAATGACGTCAGGATGCTCTCCATCTTGTTAAAAAACCTGCCTCCAACTTGCAGAGGACATTTCTAAAAAGAAATAATATGAGTGATAGAGTTGACCTTTTCATTAATGATATCCAACCAATCACAGAGATAGAAAGAGGTTTCCAAATGGCTACAAGAGAATTAATTTTTGATAGTAGGGGGACAAAATATAAGCTGTAGGTATCTGAAATGAAATCTAAATAAAATATCCCAAATATATTTTGGGATGTGAATTATAATTAGCCCTGATGTCCACGGGTAGCACTTCAGTTGTAGTATTAAACAAGAGTGATGATTCAGTCTTGGATTTATTGATTTTATATCCCCCAGCCTCATGTATCTCCGAATCGCCAACCTCGGACTCAAACAACTGGTGGACACCCCCACCCACTACGCCGGACACACACTCGACCCAGTCTTCTCTTCCAGCAAGGACATCGCTTTCAGCCACGCCACGGGACTCCACTGGACGGACCACAGCTGCGTCCACTTCAGCTTCAGAAGGACCACGCTCCACCATCACCAGCAACAGGTTCCCCGCAGAAGCTGGAACAAGATCACTGCAGACCAGCTCGCTACTTCCCTGAGCAAGAACCCTCCCACCAGCACAACGAACCCCAGCCAAGCGGCCACCAACCTCACGAAATGGATCAACGACTGCGCAGACGACCTCGCCCCTCTGAAGACCCAGCCGAACAGACCCAGCAGCAAGAAAGCCCCATGGTTTAACGACGAACTCAAGAGCTCCAAGAAGAACTGCAGAGCACTCGAGAAAACCTGGCGCAAAGACCCAACACCGGACAACATTACTGCCCTCAAGCTCGCCACCCGAAAACACCACCAACTAATCCACGCCACCAAGAAAACAGCATTCAAGGAACGACTGGACAACAACGCACACAACAGCAAGGAACTCTTCAACATCGTTAAAGAGCTCTCCAACCCCAACGCCGGAAACAACGACATCACCCCTTCGCAAGACCTCTGCAACTCCCTCGCCTCCTACTTCCACAACAAGATCGCGGACATACACAACAGCTTCAGCACTCAACCGACGCACGCCGCGACCGAACCACCGCCCTCCACCAACACCCTCCTCGCCTGGACCCCGATCAGCACCGAAGACACCATCCGCACGATGAACTCCATCCACTCCGGATCTCCGACAGACCCCTGCCCTCACCACGTCTTCAACAAGGCCGACGCTGTCATCGCACCCCACCTGCGGGACATCATCAACACCTCCTTCGACACCGCCACCTTCCCGGAGAGCTGGAAACACGCCGAACTCAGCGCTCTACTCAAGAAACCATCATCCGACCCCACCGACCTCAAGAACTACCGCCCCATCTCGCTACTCCCGTTTCCGGCAAAAGTCATCGAGAAGACCGTCAACAAGCAACTGGCCGCCTTCCTCGAGACGAACGGTTCCCTCGACCTCTCGCAGTATGGCTTCCGGGCCAACCACAGCACCGAGACCGCCCTGATCGCAGCCACCGATGACATCCGAGCCCTGCTCGACAACGGAGAAACAGCGGCCCTCATCCTCCTGAACCTCTCCGCGGCCTTCGACACTGTCTGCCACCGTACCCTAGTACAGCGCCTCAGCAACGTCGGAATCCAGGAGAAGGCACTGGAGTGGATCATCTCCTTCCTCGCCGGAAGGACACAGAGAGTCCGCCTCCCCCCGTTCAGATCGGAGGCGACCGAAGTCATCTGCGGCGTTCCTCAAGGCTCCTCGCTCAGCCCAACACTCTTCAACGTTTACATGAGCCCCCTCGCAGCCATCGCACGCCAGCACAACCTCAACATCATCTCCTACGCCGACGACACCCAGCTGATCCTGTCCCTCACCAACCACCCCACCACCGCCAGAGCCAACCTGCACGAAGGGATGACAGATGTAGCCAAATGGATGTCGAACAGCCGCCTGAAACTGAACTCGGACAAAACGGAAGTCCTCATCCTGGGATCCTCATCCTCCACCTGGGACGACTCCTGGTGGCCACCAGCCCTGGGCAGCACACCCAAACCAACAGACCACGCACGCAACCTGGGCTTCATCCTGGACTCCTTCCTCTCCATGACCAGACAAGTCAACGCCGTCTCCTCGTCGTGCTTCAACATCCTGCGCATGCTACGGAAGATCTTCCAATGGATCCCCACTGAGACCAGGAAGATGGTCACCCAGGCCCTCGTCACCAGCTGTCTGGACTACGGCAACTCCCTCTACGCCGGAATCACCGCCAAACTCCAGAAGAGACTCCAGCGGATCCAGAACACCTCAGCACGACTCATCCTGGACATCCCCCGCCGAAGCCACTTCTCCGGACACCTGAGAGACCTGCACTGGCTCCCGGTCAACAAGAGAATCACCTTCCGGCTCCTCACCCACGCACACAAAGCCCTACACAACCAAGGCCCTGGATACCTCAACAGCCGGCTCAACTTCTACGCTCCCAAACGCCAGCTTCGATCGACCAACCACGCCCTCGCCGCCGTCCCCCGCATCCGAAGAGCCACCACAGGAGGAAGGTCCTTCTCCTACCTGGCCGCCAAGACCTGGAACTCCCTTCCGATCCACCTCCGCCTGACCCAAGACCACCTCGCCTTCAGGAAGCAACTCAAGACATGGCTGTTCGAGCAGTAGCGGCCCCCCCTCCCCCAGCGCCTTGAGACCCCTGTAGTGCGCTATATAAATGCTTTGATTGATTGATTGATTGGTGCTGTCTCAATGTTTTCCCTGTCTGGAGATAGATACAAGGCAACATAGTCTGCACATAAACTTATTTTGGCAGCTCTAGGTAGGGGAGATGAATAGCTTTATGAGAACGAATATATTGGGCCATGGATTCTATGAATAAAGCAAATAAAATGGGTGATAATGGACAGCCCTGGCGGGTTCCACTGTTGGGAACCACAGTTCCCACAATTTGATTATTTATTATAACTTGAGTTGAGGTGCTTTCGTACAATCTGGTGATAGATATCATGAGTTGTATCAGGAAATGTAATTCCCCCAAATTCCTAAATAATAAATCCCAGCTCACAAGGTCTAATACCTTCTCTGCATCCAGCAGAACAACGGACATGGGGAAATTATCTTTACTGACTATTATTATTATTATTATGCGTTCTTATATAGCGCTCGATTACCCGTAGGCATCTCGGCGCTTGCCTTGGGAACCCGTCCCCAAGGTGAAAGCCAGGCATCCCGCCGCGGGGGGGGCGTAGTGGAGATTAAGCAGGCTAATGCCCAGAGCTGCAGAGTGTGAACCCGTGATTCGAGTAGGCACCGAAACGAGAATTATCGAGTCCGTGGATATTTGGGCTCAAGACCCTGCCGCGTCGGGAATTGAACCCTGGTCCCGGGTCTGACCTCTGCTTCAGGGTCTGCCTCCTCTAACCAGTGAGCCACACTTCTCCTAGATCAATAAGCTTGGCAAAGTAGTAATTATTGGCTTTCAAACTACATCTCTTAATAAAACCTGTTTGGTCAGGGTTGATTAAACAATTCATCTTGGCACTAAGGTGGTTAGTGAAGATTTTTGTAAGATTTAGTCTGTGCTTAGGAGCGTTATTGGTCTTTGTGAAAATATAGCAAATTAATCTTTTCCTTCCTTTAAAAATGAAATTAAAACTCCTTTTTTGAAAGAGGGTGGAATAGGGCCCCTCAGCAGAATTGAATAAAAATATTTAGAGAGAGGGACTTCTAATTAGTGTTAAATAGCACTTAATAAAATTCTGCCCCAATGCCATCTTTCCCCAGGGCTTTAGACCCAGGCAACTCTGTTATGACATTTTTAAAGTCCTCGCCACTGATTGGGTGTATTGAAAGTGGAGTAGATTGAGTGCTTAACTCTGGGAGTTGTGCTTGCTTCCTGCAGGAATTGATTGTCCGAGGCCAGAACCCATGTTTCCTTATCCGCCCCTTCATAGGGAATCGTATTAATCCAGAAATATTTGCCCAGTTCTTGCACTATCACTTTCTATTTCTCTTATACAGAGATCCTTAATACCTTTTATGATGCTTTGATAAGTGTTTTCTTTGCCCATTCAGGCCAGAAAATGTTCAATTTTTCCCCCTCTTCGTACACCTGACAGTTGCTAGCGTGGCTATTCAGGATTTCTTTCCCCAGAAAAAAATCGTTTGAAGCTTCTTTCTTTTCCCTCCACAGACCCAAAGAATGGGTTGACTGCTCAACCAGAGCTTTACAATATACATCAGCAGCTGCTTTCTGTAGGTTATTCTGCTTTTCTTTGTATTTCTTCCTTTGAAAGGCCATGATGGAAATCATAGACCCCGAAATGTGGCCATCCACTGTATGTTCATTAGTTAAAAAAATGTTAAATCTCAGTAGACAGGAACTGAATGTGTGATTCCTTAACCAGCAATTGTTTAGCTCTTGGTTACTCTAAAATGTGAAAACAGGAATTTTAAAGCGATCACCAAATGATCTGAGATGGTGCCTGCATGATACTGGAAATAATTTTTATGAATAGTTAAGGCAGCTAAGAATACATCTATCCGTGAAGTGGACTGATACTTCTTAGAATAACAAGAATACACCTTGGCTGTTGAATTTAGTTTTCAAAGAATCTTGGATAATCAATGGTGGAAGTGGCTGGGTTATACAAACAAAGTCCAGGAAGCCTGTATCCATCCAAATATCTTTATGGGAAGAGAGCAAGCAATTTGAAAATGAGTTGAATTATTTGAAATTTTCTTTTACCCATTCTTCTGATTTTTCACCAGGTAACTCATAGCGGGTAGAAAAAATGTTTCAGGAAGTCCCATAATGTTTTCTATACCCAACTCAAAATTAGGTCCAACAGGATGTTCTGTTTGTTCCAATGCTGTTGCCTCTCTAGAGACATTAACTATAATGTTTTTACAGTGCTCTTATATCACATTAAGGTCACTTGCACACCCTCATAGACAATAGGTAGGAATGACAATTCTAACACGCTTTAGATCAGTGTTTTCTTTTACCATCTGCTTTATTTCCACTAGTAGCCGTACTACAATAACGTTTCTTCTGTGGAGGTGAGGCTCATTTGGGTTCATTTTGTTAATTGTTTATATAATTAAATATAGCGAAGGGGTTATAATTCTCTGGTTAAAGTTGAGCATCTCTCTATTTTGTTATCTACATCTTACTACTACCTCTGTATGTCAAACAAGTCAGATTGAGCTTCAGATATTCATCAGCATAATTACATATAGACATAACATTGTAATTACTTAAGCTTAAAGAAGGTACTACATTCCAACACTTCATGCCCCATTGCCACTGAGAATGCTACCTGTAAAACATTTACCTAAGCATAGATTTCTGTGTCTCAATTCAGTTTGCTTGCTTGTGAGCCACGATAACCCAGAGGGTCTATGAATTATTTGTCTTATATTCTTTCATAAAAAAATGTATTCGCATGAAGAAGACATCTTGCAGGTGACTCTGTAACCCATTGGTCCATCACCCACATTCAGTGAATCTATGACATAATATCGACAGAATATCTACATACAAAAATATCGACACAAAAATACCGAAGTAAAAAATATCGGAGTTATATCTTCATAAAGGTAAGTACAAAAATATCGAAAATTTAATATCGTTGTACAAAAATATCTAAATTAAAAATATCGTTTTTTTAAATGTATTAATGATAATGTAAAAATTATTTAAAAATACATATAATTTTACAAATATTAAATAAAAACATTAAAACATTAAAACTTTTTTAACTAATACATATACATTTAAAATAAATTTAAAACTCTACATATAAATTAATATATATACGTACTCCACATATTGCAACAGTAGGAAAATCGTTGGATAGCGTAGGGGTAAAAATTACTATTCCCACTCCAGATGGTGCAACAGTAGGGAAAGCGTTGGATAGCGTAGGGGTTTAAATTACTATTCCCACTCCAGAGGGTGCAACAGTAGGGAAAGCGTTGGTTAGCGTATGGGTAAAAATTACTATTCCCACTCCAGAGGGTGCAACAGTAGGGAAAGCGTGGGATATCGTAGGGTTTTAAATGACTATTCCCACTCCAGAGGGTGCAACAGTAGGGAAAGCGTTGGATAGCGTAGGGGTTTAAATTACTATTCCCACTCCAGAGGGTGCAACAGTAGGGAAAGCGTTGGATAGCGTAGTGGTAAAAATTACTATTCCCACTCCAGAGGGTGCAACAGTATGGAAAGCGTTGGATAGCGTAGGGGTAAAAATTACTATTCCCACTCCAGAGGGTGCAACAGTAGGGAAAGAGTTGGATAGCGTAGGGGTATAAATTACTATTCCCACTCCAGAGGGTGCAACAGTAGGGAAAGCGTTGGATAGCGTAAGGGTTTAAATTACTATTCCCACTCCAGAGGCTGCAACAGTAGGGAAAGCGTTGGATAGCATAGGGGTAAAAATTACTATTCCCACTCCAGAGGGTGCAACAGTAGGGAAAGCGTTGGATAGCGTAGGGGTAAAAATTACTATTCCCACTCCAGAGGGTGCAACAGTAGGGAAAGCGTTGGATAGCGTAGGGGTAACAATTACTATTCCCACTCCAGAGGGTGCAACAGTAGGGAAAGCGTTGGATAGCGTATGGGTTTAAATTACTATTCCCACTCCAGAGGGTGCAACAGTAGAGAAAGCGTTGGATAGCGTAGGGGTAAAAATTACTATTCCCACTCCAGAGGGTGCAACAGTAGGGAAAGGGTTGGATAGCGTAGGGGTAAAAATTACTATTCCCACTCCAGAGGGTGCAACAGTAGGAAAAGCGTAGGATAGCGTAGCAGTAAAAATTACTATTCCCACTCCAGAGGGTGCAATAGTAGGGAAAGCATTGGATAACGTAGAGGTAAAAATTACTATTCCCACTCCAAAGGGTGCAACACTAGGGAAAGAGTTGGATAGCGTAGGGGTAAAAATTACTATTCCCACTCCAGAGGGTGCAACAGTAGGGAAAGCGTTGGATAGCGTAGGGGTAAAATTTACTATTCCCACTCCAGAGAGTGCAACAGTAGGGAAAGTGTTGGATAGCGTAGGGTTTAAATTACTATTCCCACTCCAGAGGGTGCAACAGTGGGGAAAGCGTTGGATAGCATGGGGGTAAAAATTACTTCCCACACTACTCCCCCTTTAACACACAACACACTACACATACAAAAAAAACCTATTATAAATTTCTATTAATCAATTAATAACAATTAATATTACTAAATTGATGTAATTATAAATGAACTAATTAACACATATTAATTACTAATTAATTAACAATAAATACCAACAAATAAATACAATCTCTTTAATTAATTACATTTAATTATATCGCACCCTATCCCCCTATAAACACACAACCCACTACACATAAATAAATCACATCATTTAATCACTTAATAATTATTAATTACCAATTAATTATTAATTAACAATAACAAAAACATTAAATATATTAGCACATTACCTCTAATTAATTTAATTAAATAATTAATATGATTTAATTACCAATTAATTATTAATTAACAATAACAAAAAATTAAATATATAGCACATTAACTCTAATTAAGTTAATTTACTAATTAATATTATTTAATTACCAATTAATTAATTAACAATACATTTTTTTAATATATATTAAAACATTAACTCCAATTAATGTAATTAACTAATTAATATTAATTAATTACCAATTAATTATTATTAAAAATATTTACAAATATATATTAATTAATTAATTATTATTAAATTACTTCCCACCCTATTCCCCTATAAACCCACAACCCGCTCGGATACTAAATCGCAAAATGTAAACAAATTTACTAATTTTCATTACAAAACATATTTAACAAACATATAAACAACATAATAAAATACATAACACTAAACAAAATTTCGATATTAGTAAATTTCGATATTAGTAACATACATACCTTAAAAAAAACTATATTCTGTCTGTCTATATTTTGTACATCGATATTCTATACCATCGAAATTAAAACATCGATATTATTGTATATCAATATTTTAATTTCGATATTTTGTCTCAATACCACATTCAGTAGTCTCTGTGATGCTGATGTCTGCTATTTACTTCATCCCAGCATTACTTAGTGGCTTGCTAATGTGATAATTGTTTATCTCTTCTTAGCTTCTTAGCTTCTTAGCTATACTGAGATCACTTCAACGAATGCAGTCTAGTTAACTGCTCAATAGGCATCCATGATACATAATCCTTGAAGTTGCGTATCAAGCAGTCATATGCATTGGTAATATATTTACTTGTCTTAATGAAAGAAAAAGAGTCTACTTGATAGACATAAATCCAGCAACGTGACAATCTGCTTTGATTATTAGTAGTTTAAGGCCAAAATGGTTCTGTCGGGTGAACAAATTGCTTTTGCGTGAAGGCTAGATTAGCTCATAACAAAATATAATCAATAAAATGAGAAGACCTCTCTGACAACAAATACAGTTCAAAACTTTTTTATGAAAAAGCAAAGTCACATTAAAACACAGGAATTACTTCATTCCATTTCAGTTTCAATTATAAGTGAAAGGTGACTATTAGTCAGCAATGTGAATAGTGCAACAAATATAGTGACATATATTTACAAATTATATACACAATTTATACAAGGGAGAATGGACGGGGGGAAGAGTTTTTTGGCGGTCAGAGTTCTAAGTTAGTACTCCAAGGAGACAGATGATGACTATGGGGGAGGTCTGGAAAGAGAGGTAGGTTTGTGTCAGAGAGGAGGAACAAATATTTGTACCGAAGCAGTCCGGTGAGTGCATTATACTCACATGAGGAAGCCTGTGTATCCGAAAATCTACACAACCCCGTCCCCCCTTCCTCATGTGAGTATAATGCACTCACCGGACTGCTTCGGTACAAATATTTGTTCCTCCTCTCTGACACAAACCTACCTCTCTTTCCAGACCTCCCCCCCCCTGTCTTGATAAAGATCCGCGTGACCACCAATCGGGGCACATCAGGATCGAAACGTCGACGCACAATATTGGTCAAGAATCCTCCAGGAACGGGCATAGTCATCATCTGTCTCCTTGGAGTACTAACTTAGAACTCTGACCGCCAAAAAACTCTTCCCCCCGTCCATTCTCCCTTGTATAAATTGTGTATATAATTTGTAAATATATGTCACTATATTTGTTGCACTATTCACATTGCTCACTAATAGTCACCTTTCACTTATAATTGAAACTGAAATGGAATGAAGTAATTCCTGTGTTTTAATGTGACTTTGCTTTTTCATAAAAAAGTTTTGAACTGTATTTGTTGTCAGAGAGGTCTTCTCATTTTATTGATTATATTTTGTTATGAGCTAATCTAGCCTTCACGCAAAAGCAATTTGTTCACCCGACAGAACCATTTTTGTCTTTAACCATACATACCCAGGTTCTGAGGGACACAGGGTTACCCCCTTTTTGGTAAAAACATTGATTATTAGTAAGCAGAAATGGACACAAGAGAGGGAATTAGAGGATACATGCTCCCAGTGGTTTGTCTTTGTAGGGAACATCCAAGTACCTGTTAAAATATACAGTGGTTTTGCTTTTTAACCTCAAGATC
The DNA here is from genome assembly GCF_964261635.1 of Lissotriton helveticus. NCBI lineage: Eukaryota > Metazoa > Chordata > Amphibia > Caudata > Salamandridae > Lissotriton > Lissotriton helveticus. Next base: position 471,972,211 of record NC_136071.1, on the reverse strand, counting down.
GGCATCTTTGCTGTGAACTGAGGCCTGCTATCCAGGCCCCAACACTGCATTCCACGTGCAAAGTAATTATCCTCTGCACCTTCTACAGGAAACTGACTTGGGCAGTGGGAGGTCAATATCTAATTCCTGGAATCTGTCTCTTTGGCTTACATTTCACATACAGAGTGAAAGTCAATTTAAGTCTGAACCACATTTACCATTAAAAAAAAGATTTGGTTGGAATTTTTTTGCTTACGTCTGTTGATAGTGATTGATATGACTTTTATTGCTTATTGTAGTTCTGCCGGAAACACACATATCAAAAGACTGGTTAGAGTTAGATCATCACATTAAGGTGATATGGTACATGTATATTTTCATATTTTCCCAGTCAGAGAATTTAATGTGAAAAATTAGCTCTACCTTGCTGAGGGAGAAAACGAATTATCCTATGCTGATGGTCCTGATGGGAGCGTAGCCAATACTTGTTGTGTTGGGAGCCCTAGGCCCACATGCTAATGAATGACTGATGCTGACACGACGTGCACCTGGGCCCTTTTAATGACAGGCTCACGTCACTTGTGACGCCTGTGATGGATGCGTATGGGGGTGCAAGTGTGCCCACTCCCACAGGGGAGTGGCTACTAACTCTGTGTCTGTCGAGACACTAGAACGTGTCTCGCAGGACACAACATTCCTCCCAAATTTTAACGAAAACAAAACCAATCATAGACCAACCTGTAGGGCCAAAACAAACTGTTCACTCAAACACCACAGGGTCCATCCGTCTTATGAGTCAGGTGGCAGGTAGACATCAGCCAGGGGCAGTTGATTCTGCCTGCAGCAGAACCTTCTCAGCAGGCACTCGTAGTTTAACCTGAATGGTTCAGGACACGACCTCTGGCTCAGGGACGTCCACTGTGTGCCGACAGCTCACTGATGATGATAGTACTTCCAGTCTTGCATGGCTCCACTTTGTTGACGTCGGTGATGGTCGGTGGTGAGTAATAAGAGTTTGGTACATAGGGGGAGTCAATGGCATGGTTGGAGTCACTGGTCAGAGTTCACAGAGTTGTTGCAGGATCACCTGAAGTCTCTGTTGAACTATTGTGCCGTATCCTGTGACCTGTCGGTGAGGCAATGTCTCTTCCAACTCTCCCACCTGGGGAGGCCCTTCGTTGGGTTTGCCACAGGACTGCTAGTAGGCTGCGCTGGGGCTGTGTGTGTGCCAACTGGGGGCAGTTGCCGGACCACCTATTAACCAGTACCCAGTCGCTTGCACATACCTCAAGGGTGTGTGGGTCTTGGTCAGGACATGCTTTCGCTGCTGCAGGGTTTTGCTGATCAGCACATTTCGTAACAGTGTAGAACTCCACTCCATTTGCATTCGATATGGTGTCTGTTGACGCACTTGATGAGGACTGGTATGATGGCATTGCCAGCTGTGTGGGGAATCTGGACGATGGCGGGTGATGACTTGCTTTGATGATTGCAGGCGTTTAGTCTGGAGTCGATCACCTGAGGCAGGGAGTGGCCAGGAACCTCCTTGTCCTTAGAGGAGGCACTTGCATCCGTGCACTTGGACTTCTTGGGTTGTTGGGACATTGATGACAGGGGAATGATAGACGCGCTGAGAAACGTGAGGCTTGAGACTCCGTTTGCGCAGGTTGTTCGGCTTATTCTTGGACTCCCGCTGTGCGGTTGCCAGTTCCTTCTCTGGTTATCACCGTCTTCCCTTGCTGTTACTGTGTCAGGACTCGCTCCTTTTGTAGCTCGGCTTCTCTTCATCATCCGGGCCCAGCCACTCACGACGTCCCCTTCTGACCTCAGTAGATTGTCCGATTCTTGGTGTAGACCCTCTGGTCACACTTCCACGTGTCTTTCTGAGTGCGGTGTCATGCACATGGCACTGATGATGTAGCTGCCATTGGGCCTGGACGACAGGTTGCGATGATCAGCTAGGAAAGGAGGTTTCTGGAGGGACATCGTAGCTGAATGTGTCTGCTTCTTCTGAATCTGTTATTTCACCTCTTGCATTGGCAGTCAGGAGCAGGGATGCCGTTCGACTCCGACTGCCGACACTCTGGGCAAGACGGTCACACTGTGAAGAGATGGGAGATACGTGGTTTGCGCTTGCAGTGGCTTACATTTTGTTCTCCCATGGTGCTTTCTCCAGTGCCGTCGGTCCGCCTTGGGGGCTGTCTGGTGTCTCTGGGGTGCTCTTGGCTTGGGGTGCTACAAGTCCCCAGGCTTCTCCTTTTGTTCTCTTTAGCGCCCCTGTGTTTGTCCAGCTCTTCCAGATTACCAGATTGTCGTTATCCTCTTTGCTTCTTCTCCGGGTGCAGTGACATGCACTGTGTTCCACAAAGGTCAAATGGGCCTATCAACTTCAATGGTCTCTGGACCATGCAGTTGAGACGTCTGTTGCACTTCTTGGCTGTGTGGCGAGCAGCCACTCACTTCAGGTGCTTCTTCTTCAGGCAGCTTCTTGAAGCTCCTACTCCATGTGTTCCCTCTTCTGAGAATGGCTTCCACAAGCAGTAGGGAGATATGATGGCGGCTGGCCACTTGTGGTGTGCGACTCTCTTCTTGTCTGCCTTGGGTCACCAACGACTCCATCTTGAGGCAGCGTGAGGGAGGACACTGTGCTGCGTTTGGCCCCTTCCGGGCTCCGTTGCTGCTGTGGAGATGTATGGGATCTCCCTGCTGATTCCAGCAGTGCTTCTTTTCTTCCAAGAGGTCTCTTTTCCTCCTGGGCATTTACTTGTGTTGATGTGCTTCTGGGTGCCTTTGTCACGCAGCTCGGACTGCGCATGCTTCTTCTTTGCTTGGGCGCCCTCTTCTGGCACTGGGCGTGCCTGCTCTTCCTCCTTGCGGTGGTGGTCGTTCACAGCCAGGGGTGTGTGGTGCGCACTTCTCCCTTGTGGTGGCATTGGGCAGCCACTGGTGGCGCGTGCTCGGCACCAGTCCCTCTTGTGTCGTTGGTGTTCTTGTTTGATGTGCACACATTCTCCTGTGGCTATTGCAGTGTCTCTGCACATCTTTTTTGTACGGGCAAATATTGGTGAGCTGGTACCTCTCACTCACACCTCACGTGCCGGTGCTTTCGCTTGCAGTCATGGATACTCGTCCCTGAGGGCATGCAGCTGTGTCTTCTTGATTGCGGTGGCAGCAGATGGCTGCTGGGGGCTGTACGGCCTGCGATGCTTATATGCCTTTCAGGGGGATGCTGGCTAGTTGGCTGGCTTGTTTGCTTGTGGCTATGCTACCTTGAGGGTGGTTAGACTCTTGTTAGCTTGTAATGTTGGCATCTGCTTCATGGTTTCCTCCCTCTGCCGGAGTTTACTGGCAATCTTGACAGCACTGCACAGCCTGACTGGGGATGTGTATTGTGGTCTATTCTCTTGCGGTGGCCATGCGCATGGGTGCACACAGTGTTAGCCGTGCTGCTTTGGGCATCTCTGGGCTAGTGCCTCGCTGGGCTTCTTAGCGCCCCTCCAGCAGTCTCGCCCCATTTCCTTTCAGCCATTGAAGGATGGCCCGTACAAGGTCTGTGGTGCTCCTGTTAGCCTTCTTCTGGTCTACCGCATTGGCCTCCTGTCACTTGAGGCATGTGGTACACTTGGCACCAGCCCTGGCTGCCAGTCTCGCAGTCTCTTTCTGCCCCGGTTTGTTCTTTGGCAGCTCCGTGCACTGTGGGTCTTTTCGGGGGTTCTCGCAACTTTGCTCTCGCTGTGGCCTGTTTGTCTGCCTTGCTGCCGGGTGAACTGGAGTTGCTGGGCCGCGGCTCTGACAGGGGCTGCTTGTGGGCAGGCACAGTCTTCCCACCCACATGGGTGCTGCCAGTGTGGGCGTATTCACTGAGGGCGTATTCACTGTGGGCGTGCCCAGAGGCTCTTAGCGGTGTGCCCCTTGCCCGCGGGGATGTGGCGCTCTCTTTGCTGGTAGCGAGTCAAACCGCTGGATGAGGAGTCGCCATTTGTGCATCAGATGCCCTTATCTCTGAGTCAGGAGATGACAGGGTGTTTTGGGCTTTATAACCCACTCCTGGTGCTTACTCATGCTGCGGGAGTAAGCTTGGGCCCCTGTGCCGCGTTGACGTGGTTCCCTGGGCTGCCACCAGGAGTCGCTGTCGGCGTCTCCCCACCCTGCCACGACAGCCGTCCTCTGGCTGCAGGCCTTGCTGTCCTGTGAGCGCTGCGGGACCAGATGTCTGTGTGAGGTGAGGTGCAGTGGTGAGCATGTGTTCCCTTTTTACTTTGGTGTCTTGAAGGTGGTGCTGCCTGCCATTCCGGACGCTGGGAGCCGGATCGCCAACTCGTGTGCTATCGCTTGCGGGATGGTTGTGAGCCTCTGCTGTGCCGATGTGCTCCTCCTCTCACCTTCATGTGCGGCGGGCGCTATCTGGAGACATTCCTTGGGCTGGCAGCATCTGCGGGCCACCCAGGCTCAACCAGCGCCATGCAGTCTCTCCCTCCTGCGGGCCCAGTCTCCCTGGACGACGGTGGGGGTATGCACAGCAGGCGCAGCTTGCGGCGTCTTGTTGTCGTGGCGGGCACTGTCTGTTGGACACATGCCTGTGGGTCTGCTTACTGCCACCTTCTTCTTACTTGAGTCAGCGGCCTTGCCACAGGGTCGACTTCATAAGCGCTACGCATCGCAGTGGCGCTGTTGGGACATAGCCCCTCCAGGGACGCAGGGTGTACCGCAGGTGGTCGTCAGCACGATGGGGCTGCTGTGCTGAGACGCACACTCTTTGGTCACACACCTCAGGGCTGGTTAGTGGCACGGGCTGCTGCGGGTGTGTGGCTGCCACCTGTTCAGGGCCGGTCAGCATCACCGGCTGCTGCGGGTGCGGGGCTGCCACCTGTTTGGGCAACTCATCTCCCCAAGACACATTCGAGGAGCAGCCATGGTGCGCGTGGGGTCAGACTCGCTCGCCGCCAAATGTTGTGTTGGGGTCCTAGGCCCACATGCTAATGAATGACTGATGCCAACACAGTGGCTCTGATTAATCAACTGGCCACGAGCACGTGCACACGGGCCCTATTATTGACAGGCTCACGTCACTTGTGATGCCTCTGAGGGATGCGTGTCGGGGTGCAAGTGTGCCCACTCCCACAGGGTAGTGACTACTAACTCTGTGTCTGTCGAGACACTAGAACGTGTCTCGCAGGACACAACATTACTGACACATCAAGTATGTAGCTGCAGAAAGGGCAGGATTAAAAAGCAAATATTTTGCTGACTAACTTTTCTGTGTAAGGAGCATTTAAATGTGCCCTTTGTTCTGATTTCTTGTTACTGAAGAGACCTCTCCAGACTTTCTGTCTGTACTCCATGCACAAAGATAAACTACTGGTTCCATGAGGAGATAAGGAATGCATTTATGCTTTTTAAAGAGCTTCTATTTGTAGATTGAGCTAGGGGAGTGTTTTGGCCATAGAGAGTTCTAATGTCCAAGGAGGAACTCTTACACCAGTTTAATTTTTCACACATCTATCATTTGAGATTTGAACACTTTGAAAGCCAACATCACAAGGCCTGTGGAGACTTTGGTTATTAGTTAAAGGATGGGATGCCCTACTCAATCAACAAACAAAATGTAATCCTTGTCAGGGTAATCCATCAAAAGATACTAAATTAACCTGCGCTTAACCCTATTTCAGCTTGGCACAAAAACAGCCAGACTAAACTTAGAATACACCACAAGACAAATCCCACCCTGATTTAAAAATATGGACAAAAAATGTATAAATAAAATGAGACCAAAATAAAAATCCAATCAGTAGAACCTTAGTTATGCACATTACAAAGATTTCAAGGAAAACAGTCAGCGCATTGCAGCAAATAGCACCAATTACAGCGATCTGGTTGCGTTGAATCAGGACACAATCACAAAGCCAACAGCAATGGATCACAGTCTGGGCTCGTGAACAAGGTTGTCCTACTGAGATAGTACGTTGTGCTGCACTGCATTAAGGAGTCTTTGAGAGGAGCTGTGCGGTCCTGCATGGAGATGCGTCAAACTTAGTCAGTGCTGTTGGAGGTACAGATTAGGAGCTGCTCTACAGGTGTCAAGATGTGTCACACTCGGTCTGTACTGTTGGAGCCACTGATCAGCAGCACATGCGATGTGAGGTCCGGTGTAGAGGTGAGGCATGCTGCATAAGTTCTGAGGAAGCCACCAGTTTGGAACTGGTGATACGAGGAATTACGTTGAGTTGCGTCATGCTGTGTCGGTTCCGATGAAATCACCAGTCAGGAGCCTACTGTGTCCCTATAGCTCAGAGCAGGAGGCAAGTTGACTGACCCTTAGAGACACTCTGGTAGTGCAAGGTTCAATCAGCAAGGCATGCACCAGGCATCAGGGCAGTCCTCAAACTTCTAGGCAGACCTCAGGAAGCAGGGCAGTCCACAGACAGCTTGGTAGTGCTTCTTCTTGTGGAGTCCTCAGGACTAGGATTGTTGTTCTAAAGGTCCAACATTCATACCTGTGCCAGCTTTGAAGTAAGAGAAACTTTTAGACTTCCCCCAACATCTGGTTCTGGAATTTGCTTCCTTCCTCTGCTCTGCCCTGGCCCCATGATATATGAGGTGACAAAAGGCTAGTGTGTAGTTCTTTGTCAGGGCAGGAGGCTGCCCCTATTGAGGTACAAGTGTGATCTGTAACAGCTCCGCCCCACCCATCCTGTCAAGATGGCCCATCCTGCCAACACCCAGTCATGCTTTGTGACACTGTCTGGGAGGAAAACACAAAGGCCACTTACACCTAGTCATGTATCCCAGGACACAGGCTGCTGGCAATAAATGTTTAGGGCAAGAAAATGCAAACTTTCTAAGAATGGTATTTTCCTAGTTCAGATTTAAATGTGACTTTTTCAACTGAAGATGGTTTTAGATTAGAATTCATGAAAGACCAAACATGACATTCCAACCTGTTTTCAAACAAAGGTTATAAATTATTAAATGTGATACAGTAACCCAACATTATCCTGTGTGAGAGGTAGACCTTGCAGTAGTGGAAAATGTATTTAAGAGTTTTTTACTACCAGGACATGCAAAACCTAAAAATACATGTCCAACTTTTTAAATACAGGGCACCCTGCCCTCCTGCCATTTGGGATGTTTAGGCTATTTAGTGCCTACCATAGGGGTGACATATTTATTTAAAAGGAAGGTGTAGGTCGGGCAAACAGGTTATTTTGCCAGGTAGCACTGGCAGTTTAAAATTGCACACAGGCTGTAATGGTAGACCTCAGACATATATTCAAAGGATACTTACGTGGGTTGTACAATAACCGTTGCAGGCCCACTAGTAGCATTTAATTAACAGGCCTTAGGTACATGTGATACCACTCTAATAGGGAATTATAAGTAAATTAAATGTGCCAGTTGGGTGTAAGCCAATTTTACCATGTTTAAAGGAGAAGGGCCAAGCAATTTAGCATTGGGTAGCAGTGATAAAGTGCACAGAGTACTAATGACCAACAAAAATGGGTTCAGAAAACAGGAGGAGTGAAGGCAAATTGTTTGGGGTGACTCTGCAGAGAAGGCAAAGTCCAACAAATAGAGTTATTGAGTGTGAGAACTGCCTGATTGTAACATCAATATCCCCCATTAGTTGTGTATTAGAACTTTTATTGAAATACACTAACTCAACCATTTTTCCTGAAGGTCAAAATTTGAAAATGAGAAACGACATTATTTTAGTTGCTTCAATACAGAAAATGCATGGTAAGCTACTTAAACATTCTACTTGGATTATCCTTGCAGAAATAACCTGCTCAGACTATACCATTCTCATAATTTACTATCAAAGACAGCTAGGTGTGAGTCTCATTAGTTGGTAAGCTTGAGGTCCTACAGACGTTTGATCCTAGATTCTATCTTCTTGAAGATTATCCTATGATTTTAGATTTAGTTTCTGGTCTTGGGTTGATTCCCAATAGCTGCAAGTTGTAGAATCCAGACTGGACTGATTCCATTGGCGGGGTGTGAATTGGTATCCTGTGAACTGTTGTGGAACTTTTATTCTTGAAATGCTGAAAAGGGAGCAGAGACATGAAATAGAAGATACCTGTGGGGCTGAGTCCCTAGTAAAAATTAAATACACCTTTTTGTCCAGTCAGCGAGGTTGCCATAAACCTGCCCTGAGGGTTTGCTATCAAGGCTATCTACCTGTACCATTTCTTAAATTCCAAAAAGCCTCCAGTTTTAAAATGAGGTGTGCCGCAGCTTTCTGCTGGAAACTAGTGTTACTACACTATAAGTAGCCTTTCCTGAAGAGACCCTTTAAAAACATCCCATGGTGGCTCATTGAGCCTGGATGGGAAGCCATTGGTATCTGGCTGAGAAGCAGGTTTGATTAATGTCCTTTTCTTGCCCAATCTTCGTAATTGACTTGAGCTCCAAAGGAAGTTCCAGCATTGGCCTTGTCAACGAATGAAATGTGCATGTGTGTGCTTCTAATGTGCACTTTCAAGTTGGCCATATTTGGAACCCCGCAGTGTTTTACTTTGTCAGGCCAGATACTTGCTCTTCAGTTAGAAATAATGCTATATATTTGCAATCACTAAGGAGCCTTTTTCCAGGAAGAGCTTCAATTTTTACTTCCATCTTTGTTCCTAAAATTTAGAAGCAGATTTCTTCAACAAAACAAACCCCACGTTTTTTATTATCACATGCACTCTAAGGTCAAACAATGGGACAATTTCAGAAGATCAGATAGATACATTTTCATAATTTGTTGTTTTCCGATTTCATTTATTTCTATGAAAAGCCTTTTAGCATTGAGTGTTGTTGGGTTTATATTTTAGTTCCCTAGAATATTGCACCGTTTGTCAATTTTTCTTCAGTTTTGCTTTACTTTTCTTATTGCTGTTTTATCTTTTTACTGAAGATTGATGTGGGCATTCACTTTTTTTAATCCTTACTGGGTTTTTTCTTTAGGTTTGTTTGATAAGCACACCATCTATGCACTTTCTCAGAGATATGCATGCATTGCTCATGCAATTCTACCACAAATACCCAAGGATACACTCATTGAATAGAGTTTACCTTAATATACTAGACTGCGGGACATTTTGGGGCATCCCACAGAACCCTGCGTGCATGCAGGCCCCACACTTCAAGGTCCCTGATTTAGTCTGAATCCTATGGGTAGTGGTGAGATGTGGGCGTTTCGGGACCCCTCACGACCTCCCACAGGCTCGCCCCATAATTTTGTGTTACGCCACTGTGGACATTCAGAGTCATCCCAGCTTCTCATAACCATGCACAATGAGTCCTGCTTTATCCTTCAACAATTTGCTTTGCGATCAATCGCTCTACTCTGATGAGAAACTGTTATTGTTGTGTGACATCGCAACAAAAAAATATTAATTTGAAACGATCGTCTTCGTTTGTTAAAGAGTTCAGAAAAGACTTTACACCGAGCTAGTAAAATGAAGTGTCTTTCAGTTTTCAGTTACCTTAATGTCAGGCATGCTATTGAATTTAAGGTGTTTTCCTTATCTGGGAAAACATTGATTACTATCGACAGTAATAAACACATTTCGATTGCAATATAAATAATTATTCCTTGGAGTAATTTTTGGAATTGTCTTTTTCAAAGATTAGAATATTCTGCTTAACTTATCATCTATGTTGCTTGGAAGTTAGATACTCTAAACTAGCACACGCTGCCATGGCAACAGACAATGTGTTGCCATGGAAGCAGAAACTAAAATATTTTAAAAATTCACTCCTTGAACAAAAGTCATGTTTCCTTTTCGTCGAGACTTCTTTAAGTTACTCAGAATTCCTCTTGATCCATATCTGCTTTTCACAATAAGTGCGTACATTGCAATGTGTTTGCTTTTTTAGGGACCCATTTTCCAAACTGTATTTTAGGACTTCTGTATGTGCCAGTTTTATGACAAGTCTTGACTATGCTGTTTTACCTTGTAGAATAAACTTGGATTCGAGTTAACATCTGTCATAGAATCATTTCTTCCGAGTTGTTTCGCTTATTTTACTTTTTTATTTATCTGCAGCAATTTGGCAAAATCTTAGATGTTGAAATCATTTTTAACGAGCGGGGCTCAAAGGTAAGCAACCTCTTTTAATACGTCATTTGTTTAATCCGTAAAAGAATGTCATATATTTGGAGGTGAAAGGAAATATCTGCACTGCAGTACCCCTATAATCAACATTTTTGGAATCCCACACACGCCTCTTTTCAGCATACCTTAATTATTTTTTTAGAGTTGGTGGAGATTTTAAAAACTGAATGTCGTTCAGCATATTCTTTTCCTACATGTGAAGAAAGAAATATTGCTTCTTTTAGACCCTAAATGGTTACACTGCAATATTGCTTTCCCACTTTCAAAATAATCAAATCTTTTTTTGTGCTGATCTTTTTGTATCTGCCAGTGATAATTACATTTCTCATCACAAAATGTACCCATCTCCACAGGAAAAAAAATAACATCATTTGCGGGAATTGGGATTTTTTTCCCTGCTATTGGAAATGAAAGTTAGCATTATAATCTTAGATCCGATTGGCTTGTTACTTAGGGTATTGCCTGGGATTACTGAAGTGCAGACGTTTTCCTGACGACTAAAGCACTATAATGCTCCAACCCTTTAAAGACAAAATGTATTGTTCTGACAGTTGATTATATATGACCTAAATTGTTTTCTTTCTACGGACAATTAATTTCTAGCTGTTCTGTCTCCTTTCAGGCTACGAATATTCTCTGTTCACGAAAAAAATGCAACATGCAGGGGCCTTACAGCCGAAACATTTTCTGTTCATTAGCTTAACACGTAACATTAGGGACCTTCGTTGTGGTGGTACTCTGTGTGATAAGCAGGGAGTCAACGACAAGCAACAAAAAAAAAATCAATGCGTCCTCTGAGATAATAGTTATTTGCATCATTGCAAATGTCTGTTTCATATTTAATGAGCATCCTACAAGCAAAATCTTAAATCCGGAAATGCCCGTAAGGTTGAAAAGCAAGTCTGCCATTATCAACTCTACTGCTAACATTTCCCGGAGTCTGGTTTCAAACTACTGTTGTTTTTAAAGTAAAATCTTTTCACTTTTATTTGCAAAAAGTAACTGAAATTTTTTGTAGTTTTTAGGCTGGAACAAAACTTGTATTTTTTTTACCCATTTTTTTTCATCAAATTATGAAAGCGTCATTTGGAAATCTAACCTATGGTCTATCCGAACCTCATTCTTCTCCTGCGTGCAGGTGCTGAATGAGCGGTGCACTTGTTTCTAATAAACATTTGTTGGGCACTGCACATACAGGAACTCAGTAACTCCCAGAGTTGGGCATGTGCTACAGACAGCACAGCTCTGAAGCATAATATACTGGTCAAAGAGATAACAAATATGTGCTGTTTGTTCACTGTTTAAAAAACAGTGCTTGTACTGTTAAAAAATAAAAGTGGCACACACCTGTGCATATGCACAGAATGTGTTTAGGCTATTCCTTCTGAAAGTGGTAAGACCACTCTTCCAATGAATCCTTGTCAACAGATTTGGTTGTTTTTTGAGAACCTTTAACATGAGCGCTGGCATGGAGCAAAGTGTTGTATTGATTTACTTCCCATCACAGATCTCAAAAAGCAGGTGGAGACCTCCTGGTCTACCACTTTCCCAGAGAGTTTTCTAGAGAGGGTCACTTGGAGTGCCACATTTATGCTAGTGGGTGGGGGATGACTCCTGGCTCTTCCCTAAAAAATGGGTTAAAACTTCCCAGAGAGAACCATAAACGCTTTGTTGGACTTGGCTCTTTTTGCAGGGTTATCCCCAAACTTTGCTTCTTCCTCCTATTTTTTCCTGACCTGTTGTTATTGGTTTTAGGACTCTGGGCACGTTACCACTGCTGATCAATGCTAAAGTGCATATGCTCTCTGTGTAAATAGTTACTATGATTGGTTCTCCCTGATTGGCATTTTTGATTTACTAGTAGGTCCCTAGTAAAGTGCACTAAGTGTGCCAGGGCTGGTAAACCAAATGCTACTAGTGGACCTACTGCACTCATTGTGCCACCCACATGAATCAACCTGAAAAAATGTGTCAGGCCTACCCTGCCAACTAGAGAAACCCAATTCTAACACATTTTTTCTGTAGTCCCTGTTTATCCTATGGCAAACAATCCCATGGTGCCCGTCACTCTCAAAATCCAAGATGAAGATACCCTTCTCCCCTTGTTCAGCTCCTGTATGCCCAGCTAGAAGTGTGGCCAGGGGTATGAGCAGTGCCCTCCTATGTGACCACTCAAAACTGGCTCTGGGTGAAATTTACCTCCCACTGGGTTTGATGCCAGAATATCTCCGGGACAAAGGCTAGGGCCTTTCCAAGTGTCACCTAACATTTACTTATGACAAAGTAGGTCCCTTTGAAGTTAATTAAACTACTGGGCCCACCTCTACAGCCCAAACGTTCCTGCCAGGGCAAAACACCCACCTCCTCACTCCCAGTCCAGTGTCCTTGTCTGGGAGCAGTTTTCCACCCTCTTTTACAAGTCATTCAGGTCAAGTACACTCTGGGCTGCGGCTGGAGAGCTAATGAAGATTAGACTCCAACAGCTTCATACAAGGTAAAGATGACTTTCTAAAAGTAACATTTCCTATATAAGTGATGACAATCCAACTTTACCATTAGAGTGGGTTTGTATTGAACATGAAAGTAATTATGTGAATGGATCTGTAACAAGTACAGGACAAAAGTGTATAATATATACCTTGACATTTCCCATGTGCAGTTACATTCTTGCCAGTGGAAATGTCATTTTGGGCCTAGTCACTGGGTGAAATGCCATTTCTAATGCACAACATGTTCTATTCTTCAATATTATGCTTTTTTCCTTGTAGACAGCAAGGTGAGATTAGAGGTTATGTTTTGAATATTTAAATTCATGTTTTTCTACGTGTCAAAAGGGTGATTTTTGACCGGTCATTGCAGCACCTATTGTGAGGCTTCAAAGGATATTCCTGAAGCCATTTTTTCACTTTTCCACACTAGTGGATAGTACAATAGGTGCTGAAGTTTACATGTGACATTTAAACTTCTATGCCATGGGTCTAGTGTTTACCCCATATACCATAGCTTTACAAGAGAGTTAAATATGCCAACCAAGGATTACCCAATTGTCGCATAGTCAGAGCACATACAATGGATACTGAAGAGCAGTGCGCCAATAAGCAGAGTCTAATAAACAGCAATAAAATTCAATACAAAAATGTGGGTGACCATTCATAAAGGTGCATTTTCTCATTAACCTTTAAACTCAAACTGTATGCACACGAATTGTAGATTTACCAACATTTTAAACACAGTTTAAGATCCTTCTTTGGACCATTCAGGTACTGCTTGGTAATATCTTTAGCCACTTACGTGCAGACTTGTCCTCAGTGTACTAAAACTGATGTGGGTACGACATGTGACATGTCAGACTATAGAGGTGTTGGAGGCTGTAAATCAGAGAAACATCTGCACCAGTTTTCTAATCTCCGTCTAACAGCATTCTGTAGTTCTAGACTAGCTGTCTTATCAGAGACTGAGGCACGTGACCATATTAGTTTTAGAGTAAGGATCACCGGTGTCTCACTACAATGATCTGGAAGTGAATAGTGACCCTGTGGGTAATGTCTTGTTTTCTGTCTGTCCTGACAACACATCATTCATGACAGATATTCTCCATCTCCGCCCCCTCTCTATCAGCTTTGGAATTAGTTTTCTCCCGGTACATCTAACATGTTTGTAATCCTTCTAAAGATACACACGACTGCCTACCATCTGTCATTTCTGATGTCAGGAACATTGTAAGCCTTCTTTCGTACTTCAGGCACACTATAGAATCTCTGTTTCGATGTCACTTGTAGTCTGACCCCCCCTCCTCCTCATGTGTCACTATTTTAATTAAAAAGGAAAACATTTTACAACTTGTCTGCGTATAAAAGGTTTGCATCGCGTTTCTTTATCTGAACGCCTTTCCCGGAGCCTTTCTCATTTAGATCTCGCCCAGAAGAAGATGCTTTTCCACCACTTCCAGTGGGCATTCAGCACATACATCTCTATTAATCTAAACAGACAGTAGCACACATTGCATGAATTATCCTGATGAAATGCAAAGGATGTCATAGTATTCATGCCAGTATCAACACAGTTCAGTAGGACACACACGGTGAAGAGTCCTCTACTCTGCTCAGTGTCTTCTTGCATTTCTAGACACTAACTGATGCTTTAAGGGAAATTGCTAAACAATGTATGCATTGATCAGATAATGTCAGTTATGTTTGGTAATTTTTTCCTGTTTCACAGACGGGTGAGAATGTGGTTAACGTTTAACAATATCGCTACATGAAAGCTCATCTTTGCATTTCAGACAACAGCCTTCTTTTGAAAGGAAGGGTTTCAGGGGAAGAGCTAGTACCTTTGGCACATGTACACTCTGCATCAGTGTTACAGTTTCTTTAAATGATCAAAAAAGTAGGCCTCAGGTAAGAGTATTCACAAGTCTAAAATTTAGAATCCTTTTCCAGAGCTGAGAAAACATATTTTTAATTTGTAGAAAAATTGTTTTCACTCGATTATAGATGGACTGGCGAGAGGGAGGTTGAGCAGGAGGGTAAAGAAGGGTGTAACATGGCCTTGTTACATAGAACTGAAAACTGGTAGTTACACAATTGCTGTGCTTATCTCCAATACTATAGGAGAACGAATGTAGAAGGATCTACCAAATATCACAACAATGTTGGTCAAGTGGGAAAGCCTAAGTTAACATAGATTTTTTTCCTGTCGACAATTATCATTGTAACAATCGACCATTATTGCCTCTGGAGACACATTTGAAAATCAGCTTGACCGATGAACTTGTGCAGCTTGTATTTAAAGAGAGGTGAATAAACTGGTGATGTGTTATGCCTGAGCTCATTCTGATGCTCAAAAATACAGTTCCTCAGAGTTAAACCAGTTTCAGTGAATGCAAGCTTATGTCACTTTTGGATCTGGGCCAGCGCTTAATTTGAGCTGGTGGTTTTTGGTGCTCAGCACCGGCACGTAATTATCAACAATGGGGCTTTTCATGAGCACCAGTTAAGGGCACATTCATATATGGTAGTCATGGAGAGATTAAGTGATTTGTCTAGAATCACAGGATGTTGAGCCAATGTCGAGTCTCAAATCTGGTTCCCCAGCTCTGAAGACAGCAGCTCTGGCCATTACACCACACCCTCTCCCCATTTTTATGGTTAGTAGTTGACTCTGTTTCATGCAGCCATAACAGGAGTAATACGCTGGTGCAAAGTGCTTCCTGGCGAGAGCCCAAGCAATCATTATTTTGCAAATTAACCACTGATCTGGGCTTTACTGTCAATAACACTGTTACAGAAAATGAATGTAGATGTGCAAGCGAGCCAACAGTTAGAAGTGATTTCACACTGTCTACGTACAGTTACTAAAAGAAAAAAATTAAGTGTGGAAATGTAAACCGAAATTAGGGGAAATATGGATAAGGGGGGGAAAGCACTTGAGGATAGTTATCCCTTAACCACTTTGACTTCACGATAATTAAATATAAACTAAGAATGTGTAAAAGCCAAAGTAAAAAAGAAATCTTATGGGGGTATGAATTCTTTAAATTTTGATCATTATGTGGAGGACCGAACATGAACATTTAGTGCCAACATTTTCTTATTAAAACTGGTCACTTGTCGGCGCAGAGAACTAATACCTTTCTCCATGAAAACCACTCAAATGTGTTTGCAGAGGCTGGTAGAGATGGACCATAATCATAATTCATTCCAGTTAACTGGGAGCTCTCAATAGGATTGTATTGTGATAGTTTTATGAGGTCCTTTGAGCTCTTGAAATGACATAATCTTTCCTAACAGAACATTTTCTAGGAGTCTGTTATCCAGCAGGTGAAGCAGACACTCCATGGCAGACTCAATCCTTGCCCTGTAGGCAAAATCTGGACGCTGGCCTCCCCAGTATTGGAAAATTACTAAAACTAGTCTTTGGGAGTAGGAATGCAATTAAGCTTTAATAAGGTCATTCCAGATATTCATCTGAAGGTATAGACAGCCACAGCCAGGGAAGTCCTACTTTGTGATACACTTCAAAGACTCAAGCTAAGAAAAAGTGACTGAGCAGGATGGCTTAAAGAGCAATCATGACCTCACATGTGTAGGGGCATTACCACTATTCCTGCTGTTGTTTCTACGGTCATCACTTCCTCTTTTGATAATGTAGTATGTAATTGAAGCCCTGTGGGACATTTAAGTCAGGTCAGGTAAGTCTCACCTAGGGCTTCTGAAGATTGATAAAACAGTGAAGTACTTTCTCACAGGAAAAAAAGCTGCTCTCCAAACATGATAGCAATTTTGTCTGAGAGTTCCTTATACTAGCCCTATAATTCCCTCTTCCTATTATTAGATGGTATCATTTTCTCTCTGCTGGGGTAAAATGTACTACTTGAGCTAGGAATACAGCCATCTTGGCTTCTGAAAATCATGATGCATACCACTTGGGGATATTTACGACCTACTGTAATGCTTCATTGACATGGAAATAAAGCGCACCAAAACCAGGGATTTCCTACACAGTAGAGTGGAAATATTTATGTAGGTCTTATTAAACTATAAGAGGAATTAGTTAAGAGATGGGCATTGTTTTAGTATTTGAAGGGAAGCATCTTTGTTTTCCTTCCATAGTGCTTAGCATAATGTATGATGTGCACTATCATACACAAAATCTGTTGCTGTCAATGAGGCACTGCTGAAACAGACTTTCTCTTTATAGGTTAATAACAGAAGTAATTGTTAGTCCATTGTCTCTATCGAGGAGTTAAATGGTTTATATGACATCCAAACAAATATTTTAGTATGGATTGCATGGAAAGAGTTCCCACTATCGGTGGGCTAGTTCTTAACAATAAACTATAATGTATAGAAATTATAATCATCTTTTTCAAGTCATTCAGTCACATTTGTCAGGTTTGTCCTTTTATCCTTATATACTTGTGTATTAACAGATTTCTTTCTGATTCAATCAATCAATCAATAATCTTTATTCGGATATGAAGTGTCCATAAAAGCACAAACAATTCTAACAAAGTTAATCATTTAAAACATTACAAAAAAACATCATCTGGGGTTAAAACATACAACAGAGCTTTAGCTATATAAAACAATTCAATGAATCATCATAAAATTATCACATCAACTTATTCTGATTCATTTTGTCCTAATATCTATTAGCTGTTGATTGTTTCAATGTATTGCATGAAATGTATGGCTAGTCTCAAAGGGTTGGAGTAAATATGTTATGGTGTTTTTATTATTTCAAAAAACAGTTACAACACGTTTCACATTTGTGTGAATACCAAATAAAATGCAATACTTTAATTTATTGTATGTTGTTTGCCATCTACATATCTAATCCGAATAAAACAATGTTCCTTTACAAACTAAGGCACCCTCAGCATTGTTAAGATTGTTATTGTGAATTAGCAGAACATGAATTGTTTTATATAAATTGTACAGAGCCTGCAAAATGTGCTAATATTGAAATGAACAGAAAGTAGTACTATAGTGTTGCACTTGATGATCTGCTTTGTTGACACACTTAGCCCTTTGCACAATTAGGGTTAAATTTCACACAGTGTCTTATACTTGACAATATATATTCTAGCCTTTTCTGTTAATGATTCTCCCAATTGACAGCTAACATCTGTGCATCACCTTCCTCTAAAAAGACACTAAACCACACAGGTAATGTTGTGCATGGATGCATTCTTATCACCACAATACACATATCTTGCTTATGTGTTCACTCAACTATCAGTTTCAGTGCTGATGAAAATTAGCTTCAAGAGAATGGTGTGAGAACAGGAATGAAGCACCAGGATGTTCACAGACTATTAGATAACTGACTGAGCATGCAAGGCACCCAATTTCCGCACTAGCCTTAGGTCTGGTCGATCTATCCTTGTAGCATACAGTGTAAAACCAGGCTGCTTCCTGGACTGCTTTCTTCTGTTAGATTATGGTATTTAGTAAAGAGCCTTATTAATTACTTATTAATATTATACAATTAGAACTTATTTGAAAATGGCTCCTAAAAACAAAGTTGTACACAGAAAGTATCAACCTCTTACATTCAGCTTGGTTATCAAATGTGCTGTACCATGGCTGCAGAAATATCACCTGTCTTGTCTTCGAAAGGTGTATTACTGCACCTTAATATTAGTTTTAAACAATAATCAAACAGATTCCTTCTTCCTTGACCTGGTACCACACACCTGTTTTGCCAGAGTGACTTTCAGGATTTCTAGGTCATCCATGAATGTATATTTGGAGTTACCCCAAAATACCTCTTGATAAAATATGCAATTACCAGCCTACTATCTCTTGCACCTATTGATAAACGCATCCTGTTGAGACCTAGGCATCCCTGAACTTTATTGTAGGAGGATGTGACACATTATATAGGTTCAATATATAGGTTCCAGCAATAGCATATGTGATCTGACTCATCTATGAGGACCGCACTGAAAGAAAATGCCTCAAAACTCGTCTCCTATTAAAGCACTTTAGTTCGCAGAGATGAACATTAACATTTTTATTCATTTCTTTATTTAGTTGATGAGCCTAATTAAAAGGGTTTAGTGAAAATAGAGGAACCACTCACTCATACAGGTGATGTAAGACTTCACTTAAAGGCAATTCATTTCCATATATGTTTCTGAAGTTCATAGGAGATCTCGTTTATGCAAGTATAATTTAGCTCATGAATCCTTCTAGCATATGGAGTATTCAGAAGCAAAATATTTTGGGAATTACTATATTTCTAATCAACAAGCTACTTCCTTCAGACCACTCTACAGTAGGAACGACTAGAACTAGGGCTAGACACACTAGACAATTCTCTCAACCTACAGCATTATGGAGAATCGCATTGGAAGTGCCAGCCCAGAACTGCAAAATCGATTAGGCAGATCCAAAGCATAAATGCTGTTGGCGTAACAAGGAATATGTCTGGTTTCACCAAAAGAAACCGAATACCAAGTTCAATCCATGTCTCAAAATATGATATTTTTACAATGTGTATGCTGTGTTTTATAGCACACAAACATGCATCCTTTTATCCAAATGGTGCACAATACATACATCTAACTATCCCGTAGCTAGAGAGTAGTGTAGCTGTGGGCTATGGCCTTGTGAGGCCAGTGTGGTTGCAGTGTTTGTAATAGAAGACAATAGTAAGTTTGTGGAAGTGGTATCATTGTTCAGGAAATATATTTTTAAGGTAGTGTGGCTGAATGATTAATCAGTAGGAGGGAGTCACTGTTATTGATTTATTGCACCATGAATCCTATCATATAGTGTTTAATACGGTGGTGTCTAGGGATCCTGTTCTCATTCATTTGTTTATCTAATGTGGAAGAAAATTAGGCTTTCTGAAATTATTCCTGAGTTGGAACTGTGGTCAGAGGGGTATTGTAATATTTTACTACTGATCCAAATGAAACAGCATGAAAATAGTATTCTCCACTATAATGCATTGAATCAATATGCCTAGGAGCTTTATAGCTAATGATGTAGAGCTAGTGTAGCAATGCAATCTAATTTGCTCTCTGTTTTGCCTGTGCTAAAGAGATTTCATAGCGAATTTGTCATTTATCTGATTCAGGCTGCAGATAAAGAAGATTAATCTGAAAGTGTACTTAAAGGATAGGTGAACAGCCACTGTGAGTAAAGTTAGTTTGTTCACATTCACTTCCATCATAAATCTAAGTGAGGCTGATATCTCTGACATAGATGTTATGAGATGCATTGATGCACTTAGCAACAGTCAATTTATTTATGAGGTCATCAAGGGCAATTATATATCTGAATTCCACAATAGATCTTTTATGTGGAGTGTAGTTGCTTTGATGAGACTAAAGTTCAAAGGTAAGGTGGCATCTCTGTGCTGTAACTGTATTTTTGTTTAACCCAGAGAGAAAAAGTAGACATTGGAAGAGATTTCTCAGATTTCCTAATTATGGCTTTCAACTTTATGGTTATATCAACTTCCCAATTCAAATCAATTAAAAAAAATATTTATTTGGAAATGTCACAACGATCAGTAAGACTTCAAAGAGACCTATGGGCACAGAATTTCATGAGAAATAAGGACAAAATATCAATTAATTTTCTCATAGAAGTAAATCATGATTTATAGCATTATGTTTTGTGTTTCAGTGCCCTTTCTTCATTTTTAATGCATTTAAGATTTTGACAACCATGTGTGGTTGCATCATAATTAGACAGTCAGGATTGCTGACCAGAGGTCGGTCAGTCCCAATTCCGCGATGATGTTTGTCGGAGGCTTTTCCATCCGACACCATAATTGATCACTTTGACATTAAATCATTGGGGAACAGACACACACTCTTACATTTGATCCACAGAGCTTACTGTGACTTGAATAGTCAAATAAATCAGTCAAATTGGTCTACCACAAGCTTTTGCTCATGAATCGGCACTGCTGTAGACCCTCTAACCCATGCACTCCAAGACATCCCATTTGTATTTTCATGAACAAACCATGCATATCATGTTCTATACATGGTTAGCCATAAGCAACCCTAGTTTAAATATTTCAACATTATTTTCTTAAAAAGGAATTTTAATGTGTTCTCCATTAGTGAGCCAATTGTGCCCCTCCAACTCACCATTATTGGTCATCTCATTCTTACTCTGATCAGCATGTTAGGAGTACATCTAGCTTACTGCAGTCTATCGGGGCCTTTGATATTTTCTTCTTAAGCTCTTAGAATGTATCTCATATGGCAATATTGACTTAACCAACATTAGTTTTGGAGACATTTTGTTGACCTAAAATGTGTTAATAGGCCAATGACCCTACCACTCTTGCATTTCCTTTTCTGCTTTTGATCTGCAGGCTTTTATTATTACGTTCTGTTTCGAATGCTGATCCAAAGAGTTTCTCCTTTCTGTACCATCCCCTTCGTAGTGCATTTAGGGAGTGGTTTGATAAAGCTGTGCCCCTGTTGGCACAGCAGAGTCCAGAGTTGAAAGAATAATTGAAGATGTAGCATAATGAATCTTATCTGGTTTGTTCTTTAGACATTATTTATTTGTGGTGC